>NC_071579.1:24149829-25396258 GCF_024509145.1 Vidua macroura
CATCACCATCAGTGAAGGATTACTGGAATTTATCATAGAGTTGCTTAATAGTTACATTTTTATTTTTGTGAGCAAATTACAGTGGTGGGAAGTGATGGACACGGCTGTATTCCTCATGGGGCAGCCCATAGTTCCATCCATATGAAGTTACTCCACTGCCAGCAAGAAAATACCATTAAAATTCTGTAATCCTTTCCTCTCAGCACCGCCCTGCCTCTGCAGGGGGCAGCACTGATGGGAGTAGGGGTGAACCCATATCCACGGCCATCCATCCTTGCTGGAAGTGCAGTTCCTCGATTTACCACTGTTTGAACCTATCTTAAGCCAGTCGTGCAGGGCATCTGGGTTCCTTACAGGATCTGTGGTTATTGGCAAGGAGGGGGTCAGGAGGTGGCGTTTCCTTCCTCCTCCCCTCCTCAGTGCAGTCTCTGCACAGCTGGTGGCAGTCGTGCAGCACCGTCCCTTCTCCTTGGGGACCATGGTGACTATGCCACCCTCTTGTCACGGCTGAGGGTCTCCACCTCCTTCATGAAGCGCAGGCACAGCTCCTCCTGCCACGGCAAGGCCACGCACTGCACGGCCACGGGCAGCCCCACGGCTCCTGACACAGCCTGCAGCGGGACAACAGTGAGGGATCACTGGGACTTGGACCCCCAGCAGATTTTGGGAGCTTGGTTGAGGCCTGTGGCTCATCCTGCAGAGTGGGGAGGTTGGAGTTTGAGCTTTGTTAGTGTGCTGGGCAGAGGGAAGGCTCTTGCTCTTCTCTGATAGAAATGGTTGCCAAATCTTGGGTAACGTGTTTGAGATGCCTTCCCCCACACACACCCCAGCTAGCTCTGCTTTGAGCTCTCTTGTAGGCAGATCCCTTTTCCTTCAGCATTCCTGATCCATGCTCCACTGACAGCCTGGGCCTAGTTGAAGGCAGCATGGAGCAGGAGAGTGCAGTGCTGTGTGCTGTGGGCTGTGGCTGTTGCAAGGACCTGCTCCCAGAAGCTTTGCTGCATGACTCCTTGCTGCCTTCAGCCTACCCAGCCTGTAGGACATCCTTTAGTCCTCCCAAAACTTAGTGATTTACCTGTTGAGGGCTTGGGAGAACAGCAAGGGGTGTGTTCAAGGTGGGTTTGGGAATTAGCAAGGGGTGTATAAAGAAGACAGGAATTTTTTTGTGCTGTGCCCATACTGATGGAGGATATTTAGGAGCCCCTGATATCACCAAAACTGTTTCCTGAACACACATCAGCAGTCTCTGCTCCACTTGCCATACCTGTTTCAGTGTCCTGTCCCAGGGGTCATCACAACATCCTTTGTAAAGCTTTAGCTCTTCCTCATCAGCCTCTGTCACGGTGCTGACGGGGACAACCCCAGCGGGGAAGTTCAGGACGTTGTACAGCATTGTGGAGGAGATGGCAGCTGAGGGAAGCAGGAGAGGATGCAGGCAGTCACAGCCTCCTGTCTTCAAACTTACACATCCCATATTCACTGAAGCCCCTGAAAACTGTCTCCACCTGCTCAGAGAGCTCTATGTGGTTACTTTTCCTTCCTAATTCCCATGAAATGCTTGGGCAGGCAGTGAAGCTCCATGGTAGAGGGTGTTTCCCTCCAGTCTTGGCTGCTGTGGTCCTTTGCCCTCCTGGGAAGGCCCCAGACTCACTTACTGAGGAGATTCCCGGGGTATCCCGTGGTGAAGGCAGGCCCCAGGACAGGGCACAGCACAACATCCAGCTGGAGTTCCTTCCACTGGCTGATGAACTGGGAGCGGTACATCTGGGGGAGGAGAGGGACGTGTCGTGGAGCCATGTCCATGCCTGGAGCCTCTCAGCCTCTCCAGGCACAACTGAGGAGACAGCAGCAGGCAGTGGTGCTCAAGGGATGAGGCAGAGGAGCGTGTGTTTGCCTCCATTGCATGTGGCCAGGAATTTGAAAGGTCCCACTGTGGCCATCCCCACTCCCACGACAGCCTTCACTGTGCCTGGGCATGAGCACTGCAGGCAACCAATGAAGTTCTGTCTGGGCTGGCTCAAAAGCCCATCCACCCCATTCCTATCGTTCTTTGTGCCTTTCCCTCCATCCTGTCTCCTCCCCAGCAACCTCTCCCCTGCACAATCCCTTTCCAAACTGATGACTCTGACCTGGTGCTTGCCACAAAACCTCAACTTGTAGCATGATGCCAAAGAGGAAAGTCCTCAAAACAAACCTGTATTTGATGGTGATGATTCCACATCTCCTTCACTGACCTGCAAGTGGAAATCATAGCAACATCTTTAAGCTTTTAGAGGAGGAGGAATTGCTTAAATAGTCCTCTGGGTTGATAAGCCCTGGTGATTTTAGCAATTGCTTAAAACAATTCAGCTTTCACAATCTTCCTAAAGTTTCCTTTGGCATCTGGCCAAGCAATTAAGCAGCAAATGTCTGGAAGTGCTGGAGAGGTTTCCCTGATGGGTCTGGATTTAATACTCATCTCTTCCACAGGCTTCCTGTAATGACCTTATTCATTCAAGTGCCCCATTCCTGTCAGGATATTGCTAGGGGCAGTGGAGCCATGTCCAGGAATGAAGGACAGCCCCTGCAGAGAGCAGATCACAGCCTGTTGTGAATCCAGTCCATGGACACCTAGAGGAGAAGGTATCACCCATTTCCACGGACATCCCTGGGGACAATTCCATCTTACCTCATTCCAGCCATGGCGCTCAGGTACTCAGCCAGCCGGGGGAACTGGAAAGGCACGAGGTTCCTTAGGGACATGGCACGGGGCCGCAGTAACTTGTGTCACCCCAGGAAGCTCCCGTTCCTGTCCTGAGGGACAGGGACTCACCAGAGGTTTAAGAAGCAGAGCCAGCAGCTTCTTCACCAACCTTGGGATCTTGCAGAAATTCACCTGTGGTTTCAAGCCTGGATCTACAATATTTCCTGTGCTGAGGGATGACAAGAGGATGGGGTCATGCCAGAGAAGCTGTTTGCCCTTTCTCAGAGACCTGAGTTGTGCCTGTGCCATGCTCATGGCACGGGGATGGAGGTTTTGGCAGCACTGCTGCCAGAGGGCTCCTACTTACAACACATCCAACCAGGTACGGCCTCCATCAGCAAAAAAGGTCTTCAAAAACAGTTCAGTCATGACATAGGGGATCCGGGGAGGAGAGAAGGGCACCAGCTGCACCAAAACACAAGATTATGTGGCAGCCTGGGGATGTGAATAGTTTCCAAGATCCAAATGTGGATAATCCTCAAAGGCAGAGAAGCACCTCTCTGGGCTCCATGTGCCAAGAGAAGCCCTGGTTCAACCGTTTTCCATCCAGGCACCTCCCCATGAGATTATTCCTGCTGATTGCCCATGAGATGCACTGCTCCCTTAGGCAGAGGGGTCTCTGCCTGGTGTTATGTGGCTGGAGTAACATAATCCCATACCTCAGCCAGGTCATTTTTCCCACAGATGTGCTTGGGAGCAGTGTCTGGTTTCTGAAGGGTGATGTCCTCAGCGAGGAGCGAGGCTGGGGACACCCTGGGGAGAAGAGCAGGGGGTGGTGGTGCTCACCTGGTGCCCAGCTGCCTGCAGAGCACGCCTGGTTTCCTTCACTGCCCTCCTCATGCAGGGGGGCAGCGGGAAGTATCCGTCGGTGTCGTAGTACCCCACCCGCAGGGGAGTGGAGCTGGAGTACACCTGGAGCAAAGAGACACCAGTTCAGCATTCCAATTCCTAATGGGATTGCTGTGAAAATCCTTTACACATACACCATTGACCAGGTCTGGGACTAAGACTGGATCCAGCCACACCCACAGTACATCAAGAAAGCAAGGGGGTCCTTTCTGAACCTTGTGACTCAATGGGAGGGTCCTCCCTGCCCTTTGCACCCTTGTCCTTTGCATTCCCAGTCTCCAGGCAAATCATTCCAAAGTGACACTAAGCTGATTTTCCTTTGTATGCTCCATCTTCAGAATAAGTAACGGAACGAACCCTTTCATTCAACTTTGTCACCCTTTTGCAAATTTGTATTAAAACCTGCTTTCTCCAATGCCTTTGACAGTGATTCTTTCGTGACACCCACCCTGCTGGGGGTAGGTCTGCTCCCACGCTGACACCCACTGCAGAAGGGGGCAAGAGCTCCAAATGCCAAGGAGTGACTAATATTCTGGTTTGCTGTTTATAGTTACCCTTTCCCAATGTGTACCCGTGCCTTTTTCTCCTGGCCTTCCTTTAGGAGGAGGACAGCCATTCCAGACAAGCGGATTCAACCATTGCTAAAAAGCGTGGAGGTGGAAGAACCTCCTGAAGCTGGTCTGCTGCAGAGAGAGAGGGAACACCCTCAGTTAAGAGATTTGCTGCAGCAGTTTCTAATCCTGTCTCATCTTCCCCTAAAGATCTCCAGCTATTTGCTCTCAGTGTCACCTTCTTCCCTGCTTTTCCCTGGATCCTCTCAATTCAATAAGCTGCATTCCAGCTGAGAAGATAGACAGGATAACTACTGATTTGCCTATTTTTTTAAAATGAGAATTATGAATTGTGCCCTTAAAGAGAGCTGTTTTATTGAAACCCAGTACTGTAAAGATAACTGGACCCTTCAGGAGGGCGTGTGGCACTCTGGAAGGAACCGGGGCTTGCTGAGTGAAGGCCTCACCTCCTCATTGAAGGGGATGGGGGGCACGGTGGGGTCCAGCTGGAACATGTCCTGGCAGAGCAGAGCCTTCATGCACAGGGCCAGACTGTCCACGTCCCTTGCCATGGGCCCCAGGGCACAAGGGACTGGATGGGACAAGAGCAAACAGTCCCACTGAGCAGAGGGATGTGCCGAAACACCAGCTCACCCCTCTGCACAGCCATGTCAGGGTGAGCAGGCAATGAGGGAACTTTCAGATGGACTCCAGACAGGCCTTTGTTGTCTCAGGTTTTCTTCTGGCCTGCAGGAGAACATCAGGCTCCTCACAGGACATAGGGAAAAGGAATTTACAATTCATGTACCTGCCAGGATGCCATTGACAGGGCCAGTCACTCCAGACAGGCTATGGGAAAAGAAGTATATTGTGATTTCAGTAATGGGGAAATATTCACAATATGTTTGAAAAGCATGTGGGGTCTCCAGCTCAGGACCATAAACAGAAGGAAATTATTTCAAAAATTTGAATTGAGTAGTTCAAAACATTTTTTTTTTTTGCCAAAATAAAACAAACAAACTTAAACCCCAACAGATCTTAGTTTTGGCTTAACCAAAACTGTTCCATTTTGGCATTATTTAACCACTTTAACTCCCTTTTACTTTTAACTCCAGGCTAGATTTACAATGAAAACACGCCCATTTCCCAGAAAATCTAACCATGCTGCCTCCTGGGAGAGTTTTTGAGCAAAGCAAGCCACCCTTAAAGAGCCACCCTCTCTCCTCCCTCCAAGTACTCACGCAGCACTTTTCCCCTTCAGCCCAGCTTGACCACGAGCAGGGTTGGAAGGGCAGCCCCAGCACCCACCTGAGCCTCTCAGCCGTGGGTTTGAGGCCGCAGAGCCCGCAGAAGCTGGAGGGCAGGCGGATGCTGCCGCCCATGTCGGAGCCCATGCCCAGGATGGAGCCTCCCCCTGCCATCAGAGCTGCCTCCCCTCCCGAGGAGCCCCCGGGGCTCTTCTGGGGGTTGAGAGGGTTCAAGGTCTGCCCAAAGATGGGGTTGCTGCAGTCGTAGCTGGGGAGAAGAAAGCCAGGAAAGAGGCTGTGAGGAACAGCCAAATGCCTTGGCTTTGTTTGTTTTCCTTTGCAGAGAGCCTGTGTGGCATAGCCAACCCCATCCTTTCATCCTATAAATCCCTCAGGACACAGCTCATTGCCACGAGCCCCTGCTCTCCCTCCCATGCACAAGTGCACTCAATTTGTCTTAACTCACTGTAGATTTTTACCCCTCTTCATCTTATCTGACAGCTTTTTCAGTTGAGATTGTTGCCAGATAATGGAAAAGGGACTCTCCAGGACACGTCTCAGGAGCCAGGGAGGAGCCAGTTCAGGGACCTACAGGCTGGGATTTTCCTTCAGAAGCATGGCCAGATTTTTAATGATGTACGTCACCTGAAGAGGGATTGTGGCACATTGGTCATTGCAAATGGGATGGCCCCTTGTCTCTTCAGGACCTTGACCAGGACACTGTCCTCGTCCATCAGAGTGCCCAGGCACTGCACGAGCCCACAGGTTGCCAAGTGCCCCTGCAGAGAAGTGACAAGGGACACAATCAGTGCAGTTCCCCTGGTGTTTTGGAAGGGTCCTCTGGCATTCCTTCAGGGGTTGTGTGTATGGTACCAACCCACTCCCTTGAGAGCCCTTGCTGGAAGGATTCCCTCTCCTTCCATCCTTGGCAGAGGGCTGCCAAGCACTCACTGGGTTAAAGCTTCTCCTGAAGCTGGCCTTGCTCCTTTTCTCCCCTGACCCAAATGCAGCTCCATACTCCATAGGTGCACTAGCTCAGGATCAAACCCAGCATCCTGCTGTCCAAGTGAATCCACCAGTGGATGTTCAGGGAAGGAATAACCCCAGGTAAACAAAATATATGAGACTTTTTCAGTTAGCCTTGGTATTTGGGGCTTGCTTTGGGCTTAGAGCCCTCAACTTTAGTGCAGCTTGTACTGTGTCGTGTATCAGAGGAGAACTCATTTGTGTCTGTAACTATTCATCCCTGGATTTTCTCTGCTCGTGGAGGTTTTTGCTGCTTTTGGCTGGAGTAGAGTTTATTTTCTTCACAGTAGCTACTATAGGGCTGTGTTTTGGATTTTGTGCTGTAAACAGTGTTGATAACACAGGGATGTTATTGTTATCACTAAGCAGGACTTGGACAGAGCTCACACTGCCTCACCAGTGAGCAGGCTGGGGGTGCACAGCTGGGAGGGGACAGTCAGGACAGCTGACCCCAGGTGACCAGAGGGACATTCCATGCCATATGGAGTCATGCTCAACATATAAAGCTGGGGGGAGAGGAAAGAAGGGGAGATGTTTGGGGTGATGGCATTTGCCTTTCCCAGTTACCATCACACATGATGGAGCCCTGCTCTCCTGGGGGTGGCTGAACACCTGCCTGCCCATGGCATGTGGCGAGCGAGTTACTTGCTTTGCTTTCCTTGTGTGCAGAGTTTACCTAATAAACTCTCTTTATCTCAACCCACTTTTACCCTTTCTATTCTCTCTCCCACATCCCACTGGGTGTGTGGGGAGTGAGTGAGTGAGTGAGTGAGTGAGTGCCCACTGGGTTGCAGCTGCCTCAGAGACAGCAGGTTTCCTGTGGTGCAAGCAGGGAAGGATTGGGCCCCTTCCCCATTCTCCATCTCCCAGCACTTCACCACCCAGCCCGGCCCACGCTGGGACATCCACAAACACGAAGGGAAGAACCTTGTGGCCGATGTGGTCCTTGATGCTGACGGGGATGCCGTAGAGCAGCCCTTTCTCCTTGTGCCCTTCTATTTCCTGGAGCTGCTCCTCACACTCTGGGATAAAGTGTCGCAAGCAGTTTGTCTGCTGGGTCACTTCCAGGGCCTTTGTTGGGCGTGTGGAGGAACAGGTGATGGGTAAGAACAGCATCATCACACAGCTGCATTCAGCAGCTGCCTTGGTCTACAAAATACAGCCTGAATAACCCCTCCCCAGAGGAGCCCAGCTCAAGCCATCTCAAAGGAGACAGAGCATGTTTTTCTCTTAATATCTGCTATATTAAAGGCTGGCCATAATCCAGCTCCAACGAGCCTTTTCAGCCACCAGCACACACACCATGGCATGGAGAATGTAAAAGATTTGCTTTGTCCATTTCACTGTGGATGGACACTCACCTTCTCTAAGTAGGTGTAGAGGACAGTCCTGGGGGACAGAGACCCTTCCTGGAGTCTTCTAGTGAGTTCCAGCAGGGGCAGGGACAGAATGGCATCTGTCTGGACACTGGGGACCTGCAGAGGGGAGATGAGGAGGATCCAGGGCAGCAACTCCAGTTATGTAGCAGCATGGAAAAAGGATGGTGTTTGCTGCTACCTCCCGAAAGCGTCTTCTGAGAAAGCTGCTCGGGCAGGCACAGGCAGTCACTCAATCCACACTCACACCACAGCTAGGTCAGCAAAGGACAGAAAGGCTGTCTGTAAGAGTTCCAGCAAGGTTTATTGTAGAGCCACGCTGAAGGAGTCCAGGGACAGAAGATGAGAAAACAGTGCAATGTCCTGGGTTAAGTATGGGGTCAGGGGCCAATGGTCTGTGGGCACAGGGGCAGTACAAGGGCTGGGCAAAGGGCAGTGACTATAGGGAAAGGGCAGATTAACACAGGGCTGCAGAGTACCATGGGAGAAACCCCTTTTGCTCACCCCAAGCAGTGAGACATACTCTAAACCTGTGGCAAATTCTTGCAGGACATTACCCTAGAAGTTCTCCTAATAGGCTCAAAGGCCTCCCCAAAGTTACCCTTTGGCTCAGGGGATAAGGCTGTTAAGTTTTGTCAACATTATCAACAGAGTTTGCTGGAAAGGCAGATCCTGCATGTGGGGGTTCAGACCTTGAGCTGCCAATTGTTTTATCCTGAGTTTGGATATCACAAACAGGATGCAAACACAGGAACCCAGGTCCCAGGTGTCGAAGGGCTTCGTCCATCCACTGCAGCAGAGGACATGGCAGTGCCTTCCTCCTGGCACAGTGGGACCTAGCCACTGACAAAGACATAACCTCAGCTGAACAAACACTGCCCGGGACAGAAGGTACCAAAGTCCTTGCACACAAGTCTCAGGCTGTCCTTTCATCCCTCAGAACAGGTACAGGCAGTGGAGGACAGCCGGGGCTGAGAGCAAACATTTAACAGCTCAAGACCATCAAACTGTTTGACCAAAAAAAGAAAGTCAGCAGGAACTCACAGGTGTCTTTACTCAGGTAAAGAAGACTGGCAGTTCTCAGTGCCACCAGGTTTTTGGAGGTTTTATATCATATATTTAAGAAAAAAGGTTGTAGATATATGTATCACTTGTAGCTGGTATGCTTTATCTCCTGGTGTGTTACCTGCATAAACATGAGCTGGCTTACCCAGTGTGTATTGAGAAGTGAATGGAGCAGAAAGGAAAGGTGGTTAGAAATGATGTTGCACTAGAACTCAGGGCTATGCTGGGTGGATGCCTGGCTCGTTCACCCCCAGGTCACGTCCTGGTTGCTCCCAGGGGACACTGAAAACCCTGTGTTTCATTAGTGTAAAGTTAGACCAGGCACCTTCTGGGCAGCCTGATGGGAGGTGCCACTGAATGAGAATGCTGCTTTTGGAGACACCCCTGGAGCTGTCCAGAAGCCAAGTTTTAGAGCCAAGGGTAGAGGGGTGTGAACAGACGTGCAAACTTAGAGTTAAGCAGAGGAAAAAACTTTCTTGCATCTACCCATAATTGGAAAGAGACATTTCCAGATCATTAAAGAATTGGGGTTTGGATCAATGAAGATCCAGTGCATCATCACCTGTGCTGTTCAGAAACCTCTTCTCAGTGAGTAATTCACATTCCCCAAGCTGTAGACTCCCACCACACTCATCCAGCTTGAGGAGGGCAGTGATCTCCCTTTCTCCCAAGGCAGCCTTTCCTCTTGTTGAGGGCTGCTGGCACATCTCTTTACAAAAGCTATGGGGCCATAAGCTGGAAGGAGGAGCTGAAGGCCAGCATCAGCAGACACCCCAGTGGGACTCAGCTCCCCGAGGAGGATGGCTTACCTGCTCCCTGAACTGCTGGACAGCCTTTGCCATTTTCTTCATACCCTCATCCCGGGTTCTCCGAGCCTCTTCCATTTTCTTCTGGATCATCTTTTTGCCCAGCCATTTCCAGACCACCAGGGCTGCCACGGAGCCGCCGAGCAGGGTGAGGGCAGCAGAAGTGTTCACCTTCCCCTCTGGCAGGAGCTGGCTCAGCTGCTGCTGGATCATCATGTGCACTTCTGCTCTCCGAGGATGCAGTGAGGAAGAAAAGCAAGGCAGGTGCAGGAGACCTTCCCTGACTCCCCAGGCCCATCCCTCCCCCCAGCATCACTATCCTGGGTCAGCAAACAGTTCAGATAGCTCAGTCTAAAGCTGGCCCCTGCAAAACTACTGTAGGTGGAGTGTGCAGTGAAAATGATTAACCACGAAATGGAGAAGGTAAAGTGTGGCCAATGAACCTTGTGTTCATTGGGGTGTTGGGTTTATAGGGGCTTTCTGGACTGTGGGAAGTTCTCCGCTGGGGAGGACTGTAGGATCAACTGAACAAATGCAGCAAGGAAATTGCAGCTCTCCTATTTCCTGTGTAGCCTGAGAGGACAATGGGAGAAGAGGAAAACCAGCTTGACATAGCAAGGCTTCCCTGCACAGGGCTGGGGAGTGGTATGCTGAGGGAATGCTTAGCTGTGGGGTACCCTGGGCTCACCAAGTCCCTTCTGCTGCTGCCACGGTGACCAGAGGATGTTTTGGCACTGCTGTGGTGTCCTCATGCACCAGAAGGAGAGGCTGTCCCACCCTGTGACAAAGCACGTTGCTATTGCCTTAGGAGTGGAAAATCCCACAGGCTTGCAGGCCAGAAGCAAACTATTTCCACCAGATATTGGAAAGGCTGGTTGTGACATCTTTCCAGCACAGATGCCTCTTACTACAAGCACCAAGAACAACACCCTGAGCTGAAGGCAACAGCCCAGCCAACATCAGCCGTGGTCTGTCTGCAATCTCCTCTGTTGCTTTTGGATGGTGGATCCTCCCTATTGGTCCCCTCCTTGGGAAAAGTGTTTGGGCAGCTATGGATTGTGCATTACAGAGCTTTGCAAGCTTCCAGCAGAGTGTGGAACTGGATATGGAATGGAGGCTGAAGAGTCCTCTCCCTTCAGGGCTAAGTGGACCTCTAGTGCTCAGTTTTCCATTGTCATGTCTGTTTTTAGCAGTTTTAAGAGTTTACTGCTGTTTTCTGTCACAATTTGTGTCAGCTGGGAATGTTCTTATCTCAGTTCTTAACTAGAGAAATTTATGGACTCTGAACAAATCTGGCTTCGGTGTCCTCAAGGGGAAACTCTCTGGAGCTGGCAGCAATGTGGTAACAAATTGAGCTGTCTTTTCCTGTGTCCATTCCAGTGGCACCCTTCCTTGGGGGATACCCTCTCAGCTCTGGCACTGCTGGTGTGGAAAGAGCTGGGGCTTGGGGACATGCCTGCAGCTCATCCTGCTCCTGCTCCATGGTGCTGGCTGCAGCAGGAGCTTCCAGAAGGTGCAGAGTGATGATGTGAGCAGAGCATGTAGCAGTAGCAGTGCCCAGCCCTGTCCCAGTCCTCATCCAGCCTCCAGGAATCTGTGCCAGAGGTTAATTCTTTGCCTGTGTGACAGCACCACAACCTCTGTGATGGGCTGAGTAGATGTGGGAGGGTTTTCTCCCTGTGCTGGCAAGTGTCAGGGCATCTGCCTCCCACATCCGCCTGTGCTCTGGGATGTGTGCCCTGACCCTGCCCTTTAGACACTTGGTAAATGTTTAACACAGACAGACACAGCTGTGTCTGGACTTCCTTGGCATTTCAAAGGGCACATTTTTCAGCAGGCACAGCTGCATTTCCAGATGGCCGGATGCTGCTGGGGAAAACCCTTCTCCTATCAATGTGCCAGCATCTCCACATCCTTCATGAGTCCGAGGTGTGGCTCCTCCTGCAACCACAAGGCCACAAATCCGAGGGAACCTAAAGGAGGGAAGTAGAGGCATGCCCCAAGTCAAATCTCAAGTCCACAGCAGAGGAGACAGACCAGCCTGACTCGCAGGTCAATATTCACTTCTCCATGTTGATTTTGTCACCTGAATTGATCCAAGACCAAGATCAAACCCACAAGTGGAGTTCAGATGAAAGCCATGACCCTTTTCACAAGGAGAGTCAGCCTGTAAGAGCTGGTCTGGGATTTCACTGTGGCATCCACAACATGCCCTTCACTTTGACCCTCCCTGAAAAAGGCAGTTAAACCAAGTCAGAGAGTCCCCTCCTGTCCCCAGCAATTCCTGCACCATCTTTGCTTGCAAGAGCCAAACTGCGCTGATTCACTCTCAGCAGGTTCAGCTCTCAAGCAGGCTGGGTCTTTTCCGAAATTCTTATAACTGAACTGGTTTTTCCCTAAATTGGTAAAAAATACTTTTGTTAGCTTTGACCCCCTTTTGATTGAAATGACAAAGAATAAATCCTGACAGCTGTGTCTTGTGTTCATGTGTTTGCAACCAAACACTCTGATGCTCTTTTTGAACTATTTGCAAAATGAGGCACGTTAACTATGCTGCTCTGAAAGAATTTTGAAGGTATTTTACAAAATACCAAAATCATAGTGAAATGGGCTGGACCCCTCTGGGGAATTTGTTCAAGTTGGCTCAGAGGGCTGAATAAATGTTTTCTGGGAACGCTCCAGTTTCTGACTCATTTCAGCCTGGAATATCCATTGGAAGCATAACACTTTCCTCAGTTCCAGTCCAACTCCACCAGCACTCACAGAACATAACAGCTGCTAGGAAACTCTCCCCTACCAAAGCTGCAACTTTCCAAACACCAAGGACATCAGTTGAGAGGTGAGGGTCTGTCCTAATAACCCTTTTTCACGTTGCTCAGCCAGGACCCTCTTGGCTTTTCCTGAATAAACTGTGATAGGATGGGAAGAGAGAACTCCCATGGCAACCCTCAGACCTCCAACAGCAGGGGCTGCTTTCTCTTCTGACCATCCCTACATTTCCCCCACTTTTATGGGTATTGCACTATTTTCCCTCAGATTTTCCATAGCCAAGCTGTATGAATCCTACTTAGAACTTATCCAGCAGGGCAGAGACACGATCAGAAAGGTGCTGCAGAGAGCTGTTAGTCGTTCACCAGAAGTCCAGGAGCATTCCTATTTCTTCCATCATGTCTGGTGTCTTGCACAGGTCTGTCCCCACTGAGTGACAGCAGTGCCCTGATGGTGAGGGACTGGGATGTTCCCAGCTGCTCCATGACTGGGCACAAATCTTACAGCAGGAAGCTGGGCTTTCACTGGTCTCCCATGGGCAAGCAGGGAGTGTAGGAAGCTGGTGAACTGTAACAGGAAAGGAAACAAAACAAAGGGCAAGCAGATTGAGACCCTGCTTGGAGGGGTGAGGATTTGTGCAGTAAACAGCTGTTTCAGAGTGAAAGATTTACCAACCATATTTCTTGCTTTTTTTGTGTTTCAGGGTTGTTATGTTCAGGTGTTTCGTTTCACCTGCTTTTTGAACATTTGCTTTAAGCTGCTTCAACTACCACCTTCCTTGAAACTGCTTTGAAGTGAATATTTGGGATCCTGGGAATGTTTGTGTCCCTAATTTTCTCTGCCACTGCCTACTATGTAGAGAGCTCTGTGTACTTTGGATACTTTAAGGGGACAACTGACCCCTTCTAACCACTCTTGTTCTGTTGGTATAAGTCCTTCTAGGGCGTTTTATTTGCTCCTGGTATTGTGATTATGCAACAATGTGAACTGCAAACTAAAGAAAAAGTCCTGCAAAATAAAGTAAAACCAAATAAAAAACCTGGATTTTCTGATGCCTCAATCTCTCAACCTTGCTTGGTTATTTATCTGGCCACAGAATGAAATGTGGATCAAGGAGGGCAGATTTAAATTATTAAAATCAAGAGGGAGGAGAAAAAAGGATCAAACACCACAACCAGGATATTGTGCTGAAGATGAAAGAAACTAGTAAAAACAAAGCCCTTTTGGCCCAAGCAGCATTTGTACATAAGTCTCTGGGACAGACCAGATCTGGACTTTGGTCGGTGCTAGGCAGCTGGACAAGCACTCTGCAAACACACGGTGCAGGGCTGCAAGGGCTGCACAGCCCGAGCCAACAGCTCCTGGTGAAGGAGCTGCAGCAGCAGCACTGTGCTGGTGGGTGTGGAAGGGGCTGACATTCTTTTTCCAGCTTAGAGGAGGCCTGGAGGAAGAACTCTCTTGAAAACTTGAAGTTATGCCCTGCTAAAGGCCTTTCTCTGCTAGTGTTTCAGCACCTGACCTCACCATACTGCTGCCAGCATCACCCTCCCCACTTTCCCCTACATTTATGCAGCAATGGCAACTGATGGCATGAACAGCCTGGCAGGAGAAGGGCCCTACATTTTACCCAGGAAGGTGCTTTGCTGTCTGCCCAGCTGAGGCATTTACCTCATCTGTAAATTACTCAACAGACCACTAAGACACGTCCAAACATGTATCTTATTTCCCTCACACTTTTTCAACATTCTTCTGGATGTCTTCTCTACCTCATCCATTTCAGTGCCAGGTGAGTGTTATCTAAGCATCCATGCTCTCTACTTCAGCATCTGCTGGATCACAGGGAGAAATTCCCTTTGGCTGCTGGGTCTGGGAGTGAGTGCTGCAGGATCCTGAGATCTAGTGACTGGCTGGAGGAACAGCAAACCCCTTCTAGAACCATCCACAAGGAGCAGCTGGAATGCAGAGCACAAGTATGCCTGGAGAAATTCCTTTTAGAAACAGGACTTTTTCACTTGGTTCAGCCTTGCAAAGATATGGAGGGATACAGGAGTGAAGGACACAGACCTTTCCTTGCAAAACAAGGTCTGTGCATGCTCAGGTCTAGCCAGGGATGCTACCTGGCCAGATTTCTTATTTAATGGAGAACTCCCATCTGCCCTTTGAGAGGACAGCTAAAGACCCTTTGCTCCTGGCCTGATAGGGTCACGGTCACTCCACAGGCTGCCCCCAGGCCGGGGCTCCGTGGCTGGTGCCCCCAGCAGCAATCCTGCAGAGGCAGGGCATCTCCTCGGAGCAGGGTGTGCCACGGAGCTTCTCCCGGCTCCGCACGGGTCAGAGGGTGGTGACTCAGGCTGCGTGACTGTCTGCTCCCTGCCTGACTCACACCTGCTGCTGGCCACGGGAGGCAGCTGGATGACTGCAGCATCCCTGCACAGCCCCAGGGAGGCAGATGAATACCAAGGGCAGTGTCACCCCTTCTCTGTTCCGGCAGGCTTGGGGAAGGAGTCACCTTAATGATCATTGCTAATGATCGTGCCTTATTTCAACACACACTTGCTTATTCAAAGCATTTCCTTCATCATTCCCCCTTTGTCCTCCAGCCTCTTCTTCCACCTTGAGAGTGAAGGATGGGTCAAGAAACAGCATATGATTGTCATAATGCTGCTGGAAGCACCAAACAGTGGAGTGGCCACAGAAATGCTTTCTAATTTTCCCTGAAGTGTTTGTAGGCAATAAATCCCCACCTTTTCCCATTGCTTAACTGGAAGAAATAATGAGGAACAGGAGCGATGACAGACCAGTTAACATTTCTCTCAGCTTTTGGTTAAACAGAGAACATCAAGCTTTACAGTACAACTCTGCACAGCTAAAGTGCTGGATGGTGTGGAGATCTAGACAGCAAATGAGTCCAGCAAGGGGACAAGTTTGTGAAGGAGAGCTCTCTTGGCAGCTATTTAAACCCATGGGCTGACTGCAAGTCTTTCCCAAAAAGTCTCTTGGCCAAACAATGGCACAGCCAGAGAGAGAATCCTGCATTTTACCAGGTTATACTCTCCCACAAACATCTGCTCCTGCCCACAGCTGGAAGTAAAATATTGCAATAAAAAGCTCTTTGGTCTCACACCATACAACAAATAATATTAAACTGTTGTTATTGGATCCCTTTGGTGCAGCAGCATTAACTCCTTTCTTTTGTTTTTTTTTTGACTCAATTTAACTCTAACAATGAAGGACAATTTAGGCTGAGACGAGATTTTAGCTGACTATTTTTAAACAGAATTTAGTGCCACTTTATTAAAACATAAATTTAGAGTTTTCAACTCACTATCTACTTTGCTTCATATCAGGTAAAAGGTGGCTGGAGTGAAGGGCAGGGAATGAAAAGCCATCACACTGGAGGCTGGCTCCCAGAAATCACACGTTTTCTCTTCATGCCACGGGCAAGAGCCTCCACCTCCTTCATGAAGCGCAGGCACAGCTCCTCCTGCCACGGCAGAGCCACGCGCTGCACGGCCAGGGCAGCCCCACGGCTCCTTGCACAGCCTGCAAAAGTTCAGGACTGTGCTGAGTCAGGGCACCGGGGCAGGCACGGGACACTGCAGGAAGGGAGGGCAGAGGAAGGCAAGCGAGGGCACAGCTGCCAGGCTGACAAACGCCAGCCCTGCTGCACCACGGGCTGCTGAAACAGCGGATGCAAACTGCGCTGCTAAACAAGCTCTAGCTCGTCTGTGCTCTCACTGGAGCTGTAGACAAGCCTTGGGACCATGTCCCAGAGGTGTCTCTCTGCAGGTTCTAAGACTTGAGCTCTTTTCCTGCTGACCTCTCTCAGCCTCTTGTCCCAGGGGTCTCTGTAGTGCCTCGGTGGTGCTTCAGTTCTTCTTTGTCGGCTCTCGTGACTGTGCTGACTGGCACCACCCCAGCAGGGAAGTTCAACACATTGTACAGATTGGTGTAGGAGCTTGCAGCTGGAACAGAGCATGCAAAATGGCAAAATTTAATGTGCTGGGCCAGCAATGACCTTCAGATAGTAACCTGAGTTGCAGGAATTGCAGACGGGAGTTGCTGGTCCAGAGGAGGCCCTGAAAACATGCTGCCTCAAAGGGACTTTTGATGGAGAGGTTTGAGTGACAGAGAGCAGAGTGACCTGTGCCTTCACCTGTCACTCGTGTGGAGATCAGATGTGCTCTGTGAGGGACCAATTCAGAGTCTGCATCTGTCCCTGGGGGAAAATCCCAGCTATCTTTTCAAGATATTCCTGATGTCCAGTTATGTAACATCACCATGGGGATTTTGGATCCCAAAAGATCATTGCTAGAGGGAGGGGGGACCCTGACTGTTTGCTGGAAGCTCTAAAAAAGGCCTTTTTCTGCATGTCACACACACTGAGCCTTCCTGCTGTCTGCAGAGTCTTGGGAAATGTGAGACAGCTGCATCCAAAAGAGCCTGGTCCTGTACCAAAATCTACCACAGCTGTCCTCGCTGCCACTCTCTGCTGCAGGAGCAGCTCTGGGGCTTTCTGCAGCAGAAAAACAGGGAAAACTCACCAATAAACAACTGGGACAGAGGGACCACTTAGTGCTGCCCCAGAATTATCCAAGTATCTTCAGCTCAGATGAGGTGGAGGTGTGAGAAGACCCACCCAGAGGCCTCTCCTTTGCTTTCTCCCAGAGGGAAGAGCCAGCACCGTGCATGGTTTGGGGAATGTCCATGGGACTGAAGTGTCCTGCTGCAGCTCTGCCCACAAACACAACCGTGGGCGTGTGCAGAGGCTCCTCAGGGGACATGACCAAAGAGCTTCCCAGCGTAGCCTGGTTGAAGGCTGGCCCCAGCACGGGACAAAGGATCACACCCAGCCTCAGCTGCCTCCGCTTGGCCATGAACTCAGTGTGGTAAGCCTGCAAGGAAAGGCACAGAAGATGACAGATGTGTCTGTTGGACAGCAGTGGCAGATCAATGCTGACACAGAGGAAAAGGAGGGAGAAAGCCTTCCTGGATACAACAAAAACATTGCTTAAGATAAAATCTGAACGGTGCTTTGAAAGGGTCAAGGGAGCTTGTTCTTCCATTTTTAGGTTTCCTGTCAGAATACCATGTGCTGCCCAGACCTAGACATTAATGCTAGGTGTGTGTTTCAGGACTGATTTATTTGAGTATTAACCCAATCCTTTCCATGAACAGCTTTGTTTTAGAATTATATTGAATAGAGATCAACAGCAGTTTGTTTGGATGACTAAAAAGTCACATTTCTTAAAAGCTTTGGTTATTCTGGTATAAATATTAAAAAACACGATGCCAAAATACTTCCACAAAACCTTCTTTCATTCTGCATGAGGATACAGGTAAGGAAAGGAAGCAGCAAGAGACATTTGGGCAAGCCCCAGGACATCCCCAACAACACAGGAGGCACAGCTTCAGAATTGTACTGCAGCTCCAAGAGAGACGCAGATTTGTAGTCTGGTTTACCACAGCTTTGCTGAGCATCAGGCAATGAGTGAATCCATCCCCAAAGCAATGCCCCACTTGGTCTTAGCAAAGGGACACAGATGGACCCACAGTTGTTTCTGCAGCCATTTTCTGGCTACAGGCACACATCTGTGCCATGGCCCAGCCCCGGTCCTGCACAACCCTTTCACAGCAAGTTTTCTGTACAAGAGTCTTCCAAGCTCTCTCACAAAAGGCCTGGCCTTGGGGCTATTTTTTAGTCTGACCTCAATTTCCACCTGCAGTCTGAGATCCTTCCTGCTGAAAGTTCAACAAATGAGATGTGTTTCCAGGAAATACAGTCACTGCAGCTAACCTGATTTTGTTTTTTTCCCTGAGAGAAAAGCTGGTCACTAGCCAAAGTTTTGAATCAGCTCTTGTTTGCAGTAGATGAAAACAAGTGAATATGATTTCACTGAACTGCAACAATTCAAAATATCTCTGAAGCCATTAAATTTCTAAAATGTTTTCTTTTTTCCTTTTTTTTTTTTTTTGTTTGGTTTTTGTTTGTTTGTTTTTGTGGTGGCTCTTTTTGTGTGTTTTGTTGGTTTGTATTGGTTTTTCTATGTTTATTTGTTGGGTTTGGCTTTCTGTGGGGTTTTTTTTTCAGAAATGGGAGACAAATCTGTTTTCACCTTAAAAAAACCCAACTCACATTTAATTTTCAAGCACTCCTACCAGTGACCAGCCAGCTTTTTAGGAGTTTTTCCTCTGCCCTATAATTTGTCAGACCACAGTGCACATCCATGGAGTGAGTGGCACTGACAGAGGCTGGTGGTGCAGGCTGGGGGGATGCTTCTCCTCGGGGAGGATTGAGAGGGTGTCCCAGGGAACACAGATCCTGGCTTGTGGGAGGACACCAAAACAGCCTCTTCAGCGTTGCAAAACACCAGCTGAAAGAGGATACTCTCTATAAATAGACAGAGACAGCGGAAAATACCAGAGAGGAGAGGTGCTATTTAAATCCAAGGACAAAAATAAAATAAGGATAAACTGGAAGGGAGTAAAGAGCAAAGGAAACAAGATGGTTTCCAACCATCAGAGCAGAGATAAGAGGAGGCAGTCAATAAAACCAAATTGAAGCATAAAACTCAGCTGGTTTAAAAGAGGAACCTGGTCAGCTTGTGGCAGCACTGGATGCAGTTGTCCAGGAAAAAGCTTCCTGTCTGAGGTTCCTGATCTCAAATGAGTTCATAAGGAAGCTACCTAAGTCACAGAGTTCATATACAAAATTTTTGACTTCTAATATCTCTGCTTGATAGTTCAAGCATGGCCTTAGGTCAGGACAGTAACAATACCTGATATGAAGAATTCACAACAAGAGACAGAAAAGACAAAGTGAAGCCTCATCTTTAGTGGCTTGTTCCTATGCTGTTTTTGCTTAGACAGTGCAGGGCAAACTATAGTGAATAATTTCCAACCCCAAATCCATCACAGAGTGCAAAGCAATTGCTTAGAAACTTTGGAGACCTCTCAGTATAGTAAGAAAAATAAAGTCACATTACTGCCACTGCTCCATGCTGATCCCAGAGGTTTTTGGCAGATCTGGAAAGGTGGCAGAATTAATGGGCTTTGTGACTGTAGCAACAGAAAACAACTAAGAAAATGCACAGACAGCCCATTTTTAAGGCAACTGCATGATCCTTCTGGGAACAAGCAATGGTACCACCCATGATCCCCTGGTGCACACATGCTTACAGGTACACCAAAAGAGCTTTTGTTAAAGCATGCCAGAAGAGCTGGATAAAAATCAGTATTCTAAATTCATTTGCTACCAGTTTGGTCTGTCTGTGCCTCTTTTGGAGGTGCAGGCACCTCACACCACGCTGCACATGCAGGCAGAGACCTCTGCATTAACTTGGCACGTGATGCTCTGGGTACCACCCAGACAGGGAAAACAGCCCTTATCTCCCTGTGCTGATCTCCAGGGAGTCATCCTAGCCCTGTGACTCTGAGGATCCTTAAGCTCTTAAAGCACCATCTGGCTGAGAAGCCCTGGATAAGCCAGTGCTGAGCCCAGGCGGTGCAGAGGCAGCACACACCCACCTGGCTCAGCCTGTGCCACACAGCCCCGTGGCAGGGCTCTGCACAGCCAGCTGGCATCGACCTGCGTGAGTGGGTGGGCACAGCCAAGCACATCCCCTTTCTCCAGAGCTACCCCAGTGTGTCTTACCCCACTCCAGAGAGAGCGCTGACATCCCGAGCAATTCGTGGGTACTTTTGGAGGAAAGAGAAAACCTTGGGATTAGTCAACAACAATGCAGCTGGAATAGCTGGCTACCCTGTGACTGCATTTTGGGCAGCCTAGCAGAAGTGGCTCTGAAGGACAGGCCAGTTCCAGTGAAGAGGGTTTACTCCCACAATAATTTACACATTTAATCACTACAACTCATACAAATAAGGCTCTAGACCACACTACTAGTCCTGGAAATCATCTTCTAGATGTGGGAATGCTGTTTAGATCCTCACTAGTGATATCCATTCTCCTGGAGCTCATTGCTGGAAGGGCTGTATGCTCACAGGTTTTCTGAGAAAGGATCATATTTCAACCACCCCACGCAAAACTCCCACAAAAGGCTGTCAGACTCACTTGATTTGTTCAGCTTGGGTTTAAAAATCAAATGTATTTCATTATGAAGCCCATCAGGCAGTTAACATAAAGCAGCCAAGCATTCCTGGGTGGTAAAACTTACCTCCCTGCATGAGGAAACCTCCCCACCTTGCAGATCTCCTATAACACAGGTGAGACACATCCACACACTTACTATGGGTTTCAAAATGATAGCCAGGATTTCACCAGAGCAGGAAGCCTGTAAGTATTGTACTGGGATTTCAGGTTGGGATCCACGATGTCTCCTTTGCTGGAAGAGCAGAGAGTGAAAAAGTCAGGACAAGTCACCTGTAGACAAGTCACAGAGCAATAGGAGCAACAGCGCTGCTCCCAAGGCAGGGTTTGTCTTGGAGGGGAGTTGCTAGAAGAAAAAATCTGCCAGTTTCAACAGAAAACACTGAGCAATAAATGCTGAGGTATAAATGCTCATGGCAAAAGCGACAGATAAATCAGTACTTCACTGCCTGTGTCATCAGGGCCATAAAAGTTCTGAGAGGCTTTGCAGTGTGGGGCCACGCACAGCCCTGGTGCTGAGGTGAGAGAGTGGCTGGGTGGGCACGCAGCATGTTAGCTGTGTGTGTGAGCTGCCTGCTGCTCGTGCTAGAGCCACCCTGCCAGAAACTGCTCCTCTGCTGCTCATTATTCACTTTGTGTGCTCTGCATGCAGCCACTGGCCTCACAGTTGCAGGTTTCACAGCCCACACAGCAATGGGGTTTTACTCACAAGCAGTCCACCAGGTGGGCGGCCCCATCTGAGAAAATCCCTCTGGTGAACAGCTCACCCACCATGTAGTCAGTCTTTGGTGGGGCAAAGGGAACAAGCTGCAAGAAAACCATCCCTGTCCAAGAGGCAGCAAAGGTGAAAGACTCAGAGAGCCCTCTGTGAGCCTCCCTGCCTCATCAGTGGTCACCAGAGGTCAGTGGGAAGTGGTGGGAAACTTACACCTTCCATTGCTGCTCTAGGACAGCAAGGCCTCATTTTCATCTGCCTGCTGTCCTTTCCCATTAGCCCTATGCAAGGCATTAATACATTCTGGGACCTGGCAGAGGCTCCACTCCTCCACATTCTTAGAGAAGAATTCTTAGAAACTTCAAACCACCAATTTTAAATCTTCTTCAAATTATTTTGCATCATTGGAGCAGCTACCATATAGAAATTTCCACTGGTGGAACCACAGAAAAATGTAGGCTAAAATAAGTCCCTGGAGGGTCAACTGCTCCAACCTCCTTCCCACTTACCCACTAAGAAATCTACAAGCTGTGTTTAACAGCTGAGGGATCACTGAAACTGTTTTGAATTTGGTATTTATGGGAACACCAAGCACGATGGAAACAACAGTGCTTGGGGTGATGTGGAGATATCTGAGCATAATTATCACATCTGCTAGGCCAGAAATACAAGCAAGATCACTCCAGTTTAGAAAACAAGCTGTTGCATTGCCTTTCCCTTTTACAGGGAGCAAAAGTGGAGATGGAAAGTGATTTATCCAGACTTTGTTAGGAGCAGGGTAACAGCTCCAGGAAACCACAGGCATGGAATCCCACCGTATGCCCTGCATCCTGGAGGAGCTTCCTCGTGTGCTGGACGGGCTGTTTCATGCTAGGCGAGGGCTGGAAGTAACCATCTCCTTCCTAATACCCGATGCAAAGAGGCTTTGAGCTGGTGTAATCCTGTGAGCAGAGGAGCCATGATTGCATCCAGGAGAAGAGCAAGACTGGGCTGCTCCCAGGGCTCAGGGAGGCGCCGGCTGAGCTCTCCTGGGTTGGGGGAATGATGGGAGGAACAGGGCTGGTGAGAAGCAGTGCTGTCCAGAACACAGGTCTGCACCAGTGATCCTTGGTATGGTCTTTTCCACAGCACCTCCTGCCTGCCAACCCTGCTGTGTGGCTGCTTCTTGGGGGTCACTCGTGCTGGGTGTGCTCTGCCCACCAAGCTCTGTGCTTCCCTGTGTCCTTTGCTATCTTGGACAAGAAACCGGGTTAGGAATTTCCAGAGATTGTTCTTTGTTGCTGGGCAGGTGGAGACATGGGGGCGCCTCTGAGCCTTACCTGCTCCTTGAAGGGGATGGGGGGCACGGTGGGGTCCAGCTGGAACATGTCCTGGCAGAGCAGAGCCTTCATGCACAGGGCCAGGCTGTCCACGTCCCTCGCCAGGGGCCCCAGCATGCCCATCACTGTAAGCACAAAGGGCCTGTCGCTGCAGCCACGTGGGCTGGTGCTGGCACAGAGCTACTGGTGGGGCTCCAGCATGGGGGAGTTTCAGGTCAGGGAGAAGAAGTGTATGAGTGTAATAAGCAAGGAGGTCCAGCAGGAATGATCTGCCTCAGAGCAGAGGCAGCCTAACGAGCCTAATGACCTCCTGGGCCAGGCTTCTGCAATCCCGAGGAGAGAGGGCTGCAGCCTTCCCACCAATGCTGCCTGGCACTCTCCTGGCAGCATCTCCAGCGAGACATCCCAGGCCTTTGGCATGCACATCTCACACCTCTCCTGCCACGTATTGCACTCCTGATTCCCTTCCATCATTGCTGTTTTAATAGGTCACTGCTTTGGCTGGCCGTGAGGCACAGAGCAGAGCAAGCACGCTTGCTGGCATTTCAGTGGTTGGAGATGGAAGAGGCAAAGGTTTGGCATAGTAACATCATCATGGACTTGCCTGATTGCATTCCTATGAGATCACCAACGATTCCCTGTGTGCTGGGAGCATAATGGGAGAAGCAGATTAGCAGCAGGCTGTAGGGCAGGTCACCATGCTGAGGTGAAAACTTCCCACTTGCCCTCAACCAAATCTAGGAAGGCAAAAGTTCCTGCAAAGACTCAACACCTTCTAGGCTATGAAGAAGACCTACATGGTCTGGAAGATGCTAGGGACAGTATTTATTAATCTCATTTCCCTGCTGCAACTAACTCCTTATCTATGGGCAAACCGCCTCTGATAAACAGAAAACTCTTACAAGCAAAGCAAGGGCTGGCAAACATCTGAAAAGGAGATCATCCTGTAGTATTTGCTTTCAGCTGCTGTGATACAGACTGAAGTCATCTTGTGTTATTAACAGAGCAAGTTCAATGCTAACTTAACCCTGGAGGAAACCACGGGCACTAATACAGTTTGATGCACTGTGGGGGACACCTTGCAGCCTCCACAGCGGGTGTAAGAAGAGGACAGGAGCTGGGATGTACCTGATCCCGTTGCCTGTGGGTTTGAGGCTGCAGAGCCCGCAAAAGCTGGAGGGCAGGCAGATGCTGTCAGCCACATGTCAGCCCATGCCCAGGATGGAGCCTCCCCCTGTGATCAGAGCTGCCTCCCCTCCCGAGGAGCCCCCGGGGCTCTTCTGGGGGTTGAGAGGGTTCAATGTCTGCCCAAAGATAAGGTTGCTGCAGTCGTAGCTGGGGAGAGGAAGATCAGCAGGTGAGTGAGGTACTTGTGCCTTTGCAAACCATAAATGCAGGGCATAGAGCACTGTGCAGGGATGGGTGTGGAATTAAGGTAGAATTGGCATGAAGTAGATTTGTTGAGACAGCTGAATTTAAGAAGGAAGAGGCATCAAATACGAGAGAAATCATTTTAGATCAAAGTAAGGAGGCAATTAACATGCTCGATTAACTTGGATAGCAAGAGGCACGTGTCACGGTGTTTCCATGAAGGCAAACATGGCATTACTTTATCATGGTCTGTGGGATGTTGGTTTTCACAAATGGGATTCCCCCCTGGTGCTTTAGAACTTAGACAATGACGCTGTCTTCTTCCTTCACCTGGCCCAGAAATTTCACCATCTCTCCAGAGGAGATGTGGCCCTTGGGGATGGGAAACAAAGCTCTTTTTAGTGTAGGAGAGATGCTGTTTGGAGCTGTGACAAAACCAGACCTAATTTGTCATGCCTCTTGTGGCAAAGCTCCCACCTAACTTTTCTCAGAGGCAAAACAGGATGTGACTATCCCAGGAAAAACCAGATCAGAACAAGTTACAAGTTGCTGCAGAACCCAAAATTTTAATCATAAGAAGGGCAGGTTTGCTGGTCCCACACTATTGGATTCAGAACATCCTTGTCTGGGGGAACTCTTAGCCAGTCCTGATGAGGATGGGACATCCTGGCCTGTTCCCAGACCCACGGCAAAAGGCAGAGGAACTGGGGATGTACCTTGCAGTTAATGTGGTCTTTGATCCTGATGGGAATGCCATAGAGCAGCCCCTTCTCCTTTTGCTTCTTCAGTTTCTGGAGCTGATCCTCACATCCATGAATTAAGTCTGTCACACAGTTCACCTCCTGATTCACCTCCAAAGCCTCTCCAGAACAAAGAGCAGCAACACAGATGAATGCATGGAAGGAGACATTACATATTGACTTTTCAAGCTGAATTTTCAACCTTCTCAAAAATTCAGCGTTACTGAGATCTTACCTATAAAATTTATATGTTTATTTCTGAGATGCTTTTCTGCCCTGGATTCTGTCCTGCTTATTTGCCTGTAAGGCACTCTTCAGACATAACAGTACCAAAAATTGTAATCCCCAGCACTGCTGCTTCTCTCAGCAAATGAGCTGATTTTAATTTGAAAGTCCCTCTGTAGGAGAGCCCTGCAGCATCTCTGCCATGCTAGAGGTATCATTCACCTTGTCCATGTAGGAGTAGAGGACCCTTTCTGGGGACAGGGACCCCTCCTTCAGCTTCTCTGCCAGCTCCACCATTGCCAGCGAGAGGATTTGCGAGGTCTGGGTGTCTGGGTTTGCAAAGGGTGGAGAATTGGGTACAGAGGGAAGAAAAACACAGAAAAGGTTGGTTAAGGCTGCAAATACTCAATTCTAACATCTGCCCAGCAATCACTTTGAGTGGAAAATTCTAGGATATATGCCCTGTAGACATGCAGACCTCCCACAGAGCACTGTGTGTGCTGGAGTGGAGAATTTACAGATGGGGAATTTGCTGAGTCTTAGTTCATAAAACCAGAACCAAAACAGGCAGAAAGCTGCACCTTGACTGGAGAGTTGCATGAACCTGTAAGAGTGGTTAGACCTGTCTCTGTTTACTCTCTTAAAGGCCTTCACTCCCCTTCTAACTCTAACTCACTGAATAGCAGTTCAACCAGCTAAAGTTCTACAAAATTTATCATTATCAATGGGGAAAAAAAGCATGTGGGCTGTTTGCAACCTCCCTTCCAAGAAAAGAATAGCAGGAGGTATTTCTTCTAGGTTTAAGACAATTCTAAAGGCCTGACCTCCTAAAATCCAGGTAGTTCTTTACCTGGACATGGGCAGGAGGAAATGGCTTTTGGTCACTGATGTGCAGATGTTGGAAGGATGTGGAACCCCTTGTACTTTGAGGATAATGGGGCAGACAGATCCCTATGGAGGGGTAGAGGAAAGAGGATGGGAGAGGAAAGGCTTGGCAGTAGGGATGGATGAGGAGAATGGGTGTGGGAGGTCTGGGGTGGTGACCTGATTGAGAAAGTCCCAAGCTCAAATTTTTCTTTCATCCTCAGAATTTCCTCAATGGGTCTGTACTGAGAAATACTTAATTTACACTGTCTTTTGTGGGAGGGCCTTTTGAGGCAATGGAAGGTGATGACCCTCACAAAACCTTGGGCTGGTGATGCTCCAAAACATGCCCATGCCCCAGCCACCATTCACAGAGGGATTGATCAGATCTCCCCCATTTCTTTGGTTATCTGAATTATAATCCCTTCCTTGTACTACCCCAAATTTACCTCTTGTTTAAGCCTGTGAGCTGCCTTCTCCATTCTCTCCAGGGCCAGCTGCCAAGACCTCCTTGCCTCATCCATCTTCTGCTGGACCTGCCTCATTCCCAGCCATTTCAGAAGCACCACAGCTGCAGCTGAGCTGCACAGCAGAGCCCAGAGGGCACGAACGTCTCCCCAGGATGGATCCAGGACCTGCCACAGTTGCTCTTGGGTCATGACTTCTGTCTCTTAAGCCCAGCTGCAGACACCTGGCTCTCCACCTACTCCTCGGACTGCTGATGAATGCAGACTGCACTTGCCTACTGTGCAGGATCAGCTCTGAAGCAGAGTTGCTTTAACAAAGCCCAGGAATGGACTTTGCAGACCGTGGACTTTGAAAGGCTCTGGCTGCTGGAGCAGCACTGTGGGTCAGGCTGCAAAGCAGAGTGCTCAGCTTCCTCAGCCTGGGGGGTGTCCCCAAGGCAGGGGTGTTCCCAAGGCTGTGTCTCCCCCAGTCAGTGGCTGTGGCTGTACCTGGCTTCACACAGAGCTGAATGCCAGCAAAGCCCAGCTCTGGGCTGGCCCTGCTATACCCACGTGTAGTAATTAATGAACACTTAAGCCCATTAGCAAGCAGTGCTCAGCCATCATCCCTGTCCCTCAGGCAGCACCACCTGGGAAAACTTAATTCTGCTTGTCCTGGGGATCCTCATGTAGGGAGTCAAGGTGTTCCTGTGGAGAGATGGGAGCTCAGGAAAATCAAGAGAATGAAGGTGCAACAGTGACTCTGGAAATGCAGTGTGGGAGGAACTCTCTGAAGGTGCCTTCAAGGAGTAACTGCTCTGTATAATTTTCGAGAAAAGCCCCTTTAAAAAGCATTTTGGCAACCTGAATCAGAGGGCGAGCACTTTTGGAAAATCCCCTCTGACGGATCCAGAGTCTGCTCTCCTGTTTCTAACCCATCCTCCAGCCAGCAGAATGCAAAGGAGCTGGACCATGTAGTTGTACCAGCTGCCCCTTGCCATGGGTGCTCCCCTACCCAGGACTGTTCTGTGGCTTAGTGTGAAAAGGAGAGGCTGAAAAAGTTAAGCTTCTCTCGATTCTCAAGCACCTGCAAGCCTGCAGGGAAGGGACAGGGGATGCCTCTGAGAGCTCATTGCCAAGAGGCAAGGCAACCCCCTAACTTCTGGAGAGATGCTGGCTCTGCTCCAGTCAGCACAGCTTGTAAGGGGAGAGTGTCCAGAGTAACCATTGCTCTCTGATGGAGGGGTCTCGTTTGGGAACTGAAGCCAGTGGTTGTGCTGCTGTATCGTGTTACCTTCTTGCCTGTTACAGACATGTCCTGTGGGATTATTCCTGTGGCAGCAGGGAGCAAGTTTGAGGAAGACGTGAGACCTTGCAGAGAAACTGCTGACAGGAAAACTGAGGAGGATCCTCCCTATTTGGACAGGGCGGGCAGCAAAATGAGCCAAACAGCTCAGTGAGGATGTCACCAACCTCTCCCCCCTGACTGGTCTTCATTGCCCCATCCCAGCCTTCAGTGCTGCCACTCACACCAACCTCTTGCTGCCCAGGCTGGGCTGGGAGCAGCCTGCAGCTGGCCCTTGTGGCAGCTTCAAGTCCCCAAGGCCACCCAGCAGCTCCAGCCTCACCTGGTGCACTGTCCCATGGTCATGGGCATGGCTTGCTGGAGGTCTTCCCTCAGGGCTTCCAGTGAGGAATAATTACAGGTCCAGGTTCACTGGTGGCTCCATGGTTTGGACTTCTGCACCCTGCCCACCTCCACACCAGGGAGAGAGTGGTTAAACCAGCAGTGATGTGGTGCTTGGCTCTGAGAGCAGGGGTGCAGGTGGCAATGCCTTTCCTGGGACAAGTCCTCCAGGCTTGAATTTTAAAACAAACATATCCAGCATTTTTCGTGTGGGAAGAAAGCACCTCTAACCCCAGCCAGGCTCTTCTGGGCTTGGCTTTACATTGCATTCAGTCATGGGATGCCTGGAGCTCCCTCCCTCCTAAGCCTGCTGATAAAGAACTGGGGGGGTCCTTGGGGGCTGCTTTCTCCTTGGCTGTGATAAACACTATCCCAAGCCCTTGAAAACACTCCATGCTTTTGCATGGTTTAAACTACGATAATACATTAAAAACCCAAACATTAATCCTGCCAGAGCTTTTTTACAATTTGTTTTTGGCATTCCCGCATTGGGAAAACACTTTTGCATTGTGGTATTCCTTTTGGAACACCCTTGGAAACCTGCTGGGAGCAGCCAGTGCTGCCAACCCCAGCGATAGGGGCTGCCAGTGGCTGGAAAATCCTGCTGGAAAACCTGGCATGGGCCAAACGGGAGGAGAAGATGTGCAGGGCAGGCTGTCTGCTGTGGCACGCTGCTCAATGCAGGCTTCAAACTGCAAGGGGGTGGATTTAGGTGAGATGTAAGAAATTCTTTCCTTGGGGGTGGTGAGGCCCTGGCACAGGTTGCCCAGAGAAGCTGTGGATGTCTCATTCCTGGCAGTGTTCAAGACCCGAGTGGGTGGGGCTGGCCGGCTGAAGAGCTGGACAAAGAGCCTCATCTGAGCTACCTGTTCTAGTGGAAGGTGATTGGAAGGAGATATCTCTAAGGGCCCTTCCAACACAAACTGTTCTGCAATTCCATGATTTCTCCTTCATGCTGTGCAGGGTGCCAGCAGCCCTGTGGGAAGTGGGCCAGCTCCATCCCTGCTTGCCAGAGTCTGCATGGAGGCTCAGCTTTCCCTTCTGACTGCTGGTCTGTGCTAGGGAAAATGCTAGATTTCATCCTCAGGGAAGTGAGAACAGAGGGGAAAATCCCTGTTCCTACAGCACTCCAAGTAGTAGTCTGAGCATCTCAGACAGAACCAGTGCCTGTGCCCCAGTTTCCCCATTTGTAAGAGAAAGTTCACGTTCTTGTATTTCCCTGGGGTGATTAAAATCCACCCCAACCCCACACAAACACAGACTTGAAATAACAGACATAACTCAGATAATAAAAAGTACTGTGTTAGGACAATGATTGGAAGAGCTCCACCACATCAGAGCTCGCCTTGCTTTCCCCTCGCTCCTAAATCCAGCAGCCAGCCCAGCCACCACTGCATCCTCACTGAGGGGAACAAGAGTCCTGTGGGCCACACCAAAGGACGGCCCACGCTGCCGTTAGCTGGGATCCTGCTCCAGCTGAGCACCCGGGGCTCAGAAGAAACTGTTCTTCTTCAGGCTGAGGGTCTCCACCTCCTTCATGAAGCGCAGGCACAGCTCCTCCTGCCACGGCAAGGCCACGCACTGCACGGCCACGGGCATCCCCACACTGCCGCGAAAAGCCTGCGGCACAGAGAGAGGGAGAGGACTGGGGATATCCAGAGGAAGGGAAGGGGGAGCTCGTGCCCCTGGAGAACCTGGCACCGCTCACCTTCGCCAGGGTCCGGTCCCACCAGTCCTGATAGTATCCCTTGTAGCCCTTCAGCTGCTCCTCGTCCTCATCCGTCACCAGCGTGACAGGGACAACGCCAGCAGGGAAGTCCAAGGCGTTGTAGAGCATGGTGTAGCTGACTGCCACTGGGGGAGAGGGGGAGCTTGCAGTGCCAGCCTGCACAGGGAAAGCCTTCACCCCTCTGTGGATGCAGGATTCCAGCTAATGGGGCACTCGTACTGGGAGCTCAGGGGCTGAGGGATGGAAATCGCCCTTTGGCTCCCACTGCACCGGGGGGTTGTTCAGGTGCACCCCGTGGGCTGGCCCGCAGCTGTCCCAAGAGCTGAGCTCTTCCTGCTGCTGGCAGCACCCTGGGGATGTGAGGGAAGCAGGAAGAATGCTCATGGACACTGGCACAGCGCACAGCAAAGGTCCCCTGTCAGTGCCCTACCTGAGAGCTTGGCAGGGTAGCCAATGCCGAGAGCCGGGCCCAGCATGGGGCACAGCATGACATCCAGATTCAGCTTCTTCCACTGCGAAATGAACTGGTGGCAAAAGTCCTGAGGAGGAAATGTGTTGGTGGTCAGTGGGGTGGATTACTGTCCCACAGCTGCTGGCTGAGGCTGTCCTTGGGCACTCAGCTGGACTCTTGGCTCTTCTCTGGGAGCAGCAAACAGGCTACGTCAGGCCTGATCCTGATGTAAAATCCAGCAATGCTTTGCTGCCTGGACAATATTCCTCCCAGCTTGCAAAGCACCCTCTCCCTGGTAAACTGGAGGTGGGCAAAGACTGACTGCACAGGCACGTGGTGACTTGACTCATGGGTTTTTGTTTTTGGAAAACCAGAAAGGAAATAAAGGCAAGTCTGATGACCTACATTTTTATATGCATGTGTCAAAAATTCAGGTGTGATTTGGCATCATGAACTTGTCTGTGTGTTTAAATGTGCTGAGAACTTGCACATCCAAGTGAGATCTGTTGAGGAATGACGTGTTCCCTCCTTACATCTCCAGACACCTGATCATCTCCTATCCTTGGTGAGTGCTGAATCTGCCTCTTCCCAAAGAGAAATCAAACAAAAACCATTTAACCCCAAACTGTAATACTTTACCTCGATTTCATGATGAAGGCTCCAGACTTCATCCACTGTGCTGTAAAAGGAAACAAACCCAATGAAAGGCTTCTTTCACACCTTCTTTCTGCCTTATGGCATCCCTACCTCTTGGGATGATGGATGCATTAACCAGGGCTGAAGCCAACACCATATTTCATTCCCACAAGCTTCATCTTCTTCCTAAGCAAAAGGCTATGACCCTGCTCTCGTTCCCACTCTCAATTTCCAAACAGTTTTCCACACCCAGCAGGGTTATGGTGTTGACACAAATTGCTCTGTTTGCTCCCACCCTTGCATTTTCTGCCTTGCATTCTCTCAGACACATGCAGCTGCAGCAGCATCAATAATGTAGCAAACACTGCTGCAAAACAAATCTTCACACATTTGCTCAGGCTCAGATTTACTCACTTTTCTTTCATACTTCTTATGATACTTGAAAATCGAGGCACCTAAGCAGGAGAAAGTGAAAAAAAAAATGAATCCCAGCTGTGTCCTCTGAGACAGCTCAGTCACAAACAGAAGCTGTTTCCTCAGTGTTCAGGCCGGACTTGTGGATTTTCCCCAAAGTGGGGAGAAAAGGAACAGAAATAGCATCACTCCAGTTTGGAGATGTGTCTGACCACAGCCAGGTAACAATGCCCAGAGACTTCTTTATGAGAAAACCTTACTGCAAAGGGAGACAAGTTACTCACATACAGCTTAACTCTGTCTACACTAGAAAGAAATGGACCTTACGAAAGGTTTGGAAATCCAGGAGAGGAGAGTTTTCAGCCAGTGTGGTGCCTTTGCCAGCCAGAAGAACAGCCCCATGCCGCCTTTCTCCATCTCCCCTTTGCTGAAAGGGAGAGGGGGGGTTTAGCTGAGCAGTGGTAGGAAGCAATCACAGCAGATCAGCTTTTCCCAGGCCAACCCCTCTGAACAGCGTATCTAAGTGACAAAAGGAGGTTTGCTGTATTCTGCTGGGCAACACTTGATTCTCACAGCATTTACAGGATATCAACTCCCAGACTCCTTCCAAGGCTGGTAACAATCCCAAAGAGAACCAAGGTACAGCTGAATCACTCAATGTTAAGCCCCTCCTGGTGCCTACCAGCCACTACCTCCATCCACTATATCTGCTACCTGTATCCCAAGCCCAGCCAGACCCTAGGGAGGATTTTTATAGACAGGCACCAATCCCACCAAACCATTCCAGGCCACACTTACAATTTCCTGACAAAGGAGCTGCCTCCATCTGCGAACATTCCCCTGACGCAGTAGTTAAAGATCACGTAGTCCACATTTGTGAGTTCAAAGGGCACCAGCTGGAGGGACAATGGAGGAGGGTATCAGTGGCACAGGCACTGTTTGGGAGACGCCACTGAGGGCTTGAAGCGGGCTGAGGATTTCCTGACAAGCCCACAGGAAAACCTCCATCCTTCCCTGAAAACAATGTTTTCCCTTTGAGCAACAACTGCTGAGTCAAAAGACACGGGATGGGCTTGTCCCCCTGTCCACGCAGCCCCTACCGTGTGGCCAGCCTCCTCCAAGAGCTGCTTGGTCTCGCGGACGGCGCGTCTCATGGCCGGGCTGGGCATGGTGAAGAAATCGGTCTCATAGTAGCCTATGCGGAGGGGCTTTGTGCTGGAATACACCTGCAGGGAGAGGGAGATGCTGGCTGGAAGGCTGCCAGGGGAGCCAGCAGCACACCCACGCCACGGGGCGAGTTTGGAAAGCAGCACTTGGCTCTGCCCAGCTGCCCACCCGTGGGTCAGGTGTTTTCAGGCTGCAGCTCTCCCCAGAGATCTCTGGCCCCTTGGAGGCTCTGTACCTCTTCATTGAAGGGGAGGGGTGGCACTGTGCTGTCCAGGCTGAACATGTCCTCGCACAGGAGCGCCCGCAGGCACAGCGCCAGGCTCTCCACGTCTTTTGCCAGTGGTCCCACTGCTGCAGCCACTGGAAGAGACCACAAGAGAGCATTCACGGCTGAGGGTCTTTCAAGGGCATGTTCTGCACAACCAGGACCTCTTGGCATTGTTTTGTCTTAGTGTAGTGTTGACAAGAGTTCCTCTTTAAGAATTGGGCAGGGGATGCCCACAGGTGACTTCCCACCCACAGGTCCATCATTATGGACTGAGTTGCCATCCATTAATGTGCACCCTGACATCTCCATTTCATGACTTAAAAAAAAAAGAAAGAAAAAGCTTTGTCAATCACAACATGAGGACAACATCAGACACTCCCTTTGGCTGCTAATCCCACCCTCACGAAGTAGTGACAGACAAGGCCACACCCTGTGGGTAACAGGTTGCATTGTGGTTTATGCTACACAAACAACTCCTCTCAGCTCATGCAATTAAAAAAAAAATCCCTGAGAGGGAACCTGCTTCTCTCTAAATGTGATGGAGAAAGTGCCCCATAACCAGCTGAGGGTCCTCCTCACCCCTGCCCTGCTGCTGGGGGACGGGCATCAACTCCTACCTGCCTTTTGCCCAACGACTCCAGCCATTACTCCTCTCTTGCTGTAAAGAAAAGAGACACACAAAATACAGCAGCTGAGTAGTTTTCTTTGAAGAAAAAGGCTTTAAGCAGTAGCAAGTATTAATTAAAATTGCAGATGTGAAGATTGGCTGAAGGAAGGGCCAAGAGAAAGCTCAAGAGACAAAGTCTAAGCCTGAGTGGTTTAGGCCATGCCAGTGAGGAAGAACCATCCCCTCAGCATGCAGATGAAGAGGCTTCCCCACCTCCATTCTGGGGCAACCAATGTTTCCCTCCATACAGGCTTCAGATATTGCCCAGGCAGGAGGGACAAACGAGCTCTTCCCAGTTCTTCCCAAGTTTCCCTTGCCCACAGGAGTAGGAGCATCCCAGCACAGTGGTTGGTAGAGTGGGTGTCACCCAGAGACGTCGCTGCATTTCTCACAGTACCTGAGCCTCTTCCCTGTGGGTTTGATTGCACAGATCCCACAGAAGGCAGCAGGAAAACGCAGGCTCCCTCCTACATCTGTCCCAATGCCCAAGATGGACCCACCGCCTCCTACAAGTGCTCCCTCTCCACCAGAGGAGCCTCCGGGGGTTCTGGTGTACAGCAGAGGGTTGCGGGTCTGACCAAAGATTAAGTTCTTGCAGTCATAGCTGAAGAGAGAGAGACATATTGCAAATGAGGAATTCAGGTATCTGCTGCTGTGGAGCCCAGTCACCACTAAGAGACCTTGAGAAGGCAATCAGGTAATTCACTAGTTGTTACACTGACATAGTTTACTGTGGTCATGAAGACCATGAGCCTTTTCCTGGTGATCCCAGGACCTGAATTCACTGACAGATTATTTCACTGACATTAAACCTATCCCAGAGAGAACCTCTGTCAGCACAAATACATCAACCCTCCTGGGAAGTCTTCCTGTTCAGGTAGCCAGTGCCACAGGTCACCCAAAGCTGAGCCCCTGCTTGAGCACAGGCCAAATGCCAACTGCAGAGATATCTGACACTGGACTTCCCCAGAAAGTGGTGCAAAGTCTGATAATCCCTGGGGCAACATCTTTGTGTGGCTTTTTTGAACTGTGGCCAGCCATTACCACATCACCTTAAGGAAGGCATTTCACAGGGTTTGGGCAATGGTCACCCACAGAGGAGCTTTGTCAGAGCTCACTTGGCAGGACACAGGGACACTAAAAGGCTGTCGGTCCAGCAGAGCACACCTGAGCACACCACATATCAATGACACCAAGGGTAGTCTTGCCAGATAGAGTAGGAGGTTTGGGAGCAGAATAATTTAAGGCCTTTAGCTTAACTGGCTTCCCCTTCCATGAATATGTGTTTGCATTTTAGAGTTAATAGGGTCATCTCTGAGAGGTTACTTTTAAAAAAGATAAAAACAGTTTCTCTCCTCTCTTCCTCCTCTTCTGCTTCTTGATTTCATGTGGAACTAGAGATAATTTTTATCCTCGGTGTAAATGTGTTTACTTTTTAAAGTGAAATTTATAGACACAAAGAATGGAGACCAGGTGTTGTTATATAAAAAGAAGTGGGAAATGAGAATGAGACCAGATAGAAATCCTCCCCTGAGAGGAGGAACAGAGCACTGCTGCTATGCTGAGGGAAGGGAGCACCCACCTACCTGATGAGGGACTGGGGGACATTGGTTTTGACAAATGGAATTGCCCCCTGTCTCTTGAGCACCTGCACGACCACGCTGTCCTCTGCTGCGGGTTTATTGAGGTTTTTTATGAACCCCAACGTGGAATCATGACCCTGGGAACAGAGGACAATAAGGTTTCCAGCTGGAGGACTGCAATTCTCCCTGCCCCATACTTTTATCCACACGTTTAAGTGCATAAATGCACCTCCAGCAACTCACCCATCACACACACATTTAAAGGTGTGTTGATGGCAAATCTGACCACACTTCTCTGGCTCACATGGGAGACAGGAGCAAAGCCCCTCTCCTGTCCAGGCAACCCATTCCACATCAGTCTATGACAAAGTCAAGCCAGGTGCTGAAGTCAAAGCTCCCCTCTCCCCAAACTTGAACCCACAGGGATTTCAGGATACAATGTGGAATTGTGCTGGAGGTACCTGGCAGTCGATGGAGTCTTTGATGCTGACAGGCACGCCATAGAGCAGACCTTGCTTCTCCATCAGCTTGGCTTTGCGGAGCTGGGTCTCGCTTTCCTGCAGAAACTCTGTGATGCAGTTGGTTTCTGTGGCAATTTGGAGGGCCTTGGGGAAAGCAGGACAAGCCCACACGTGAGTCACAGCCCATGGCACTGCACAGTGACCACTGTTCTGCAAAGGACACCCGCCTCTTCCTCCTCCCCATCTTCACAGGTGGTATCAGGGCAGCTCTTCCTGCTACTTTTCAAGCCAAACTCCAAGATGGACACAGTGGGGCCATAGTACCAGCTTGTGTGTGCTAAAGGGAGGCACTTAGCTCAGATGAATACCACAGACTGCTCTCTTGTTTGAGCTTCTGGGGTGGCACAAATGATAGTCCCTAAGAGGGAACCCAGGAAGTGATCATAACATTAGGGCAAAAGTAGAGAATGAACATGAAAACTGACTTTTTGAGGTTTAACAACCCATTTGGAGATGGAGGGGAGACAACAGCAGCACACTGTCATTTCCCTACAGGTACACCTGCCCTAGGGAAGGTGTGGGCTCTCCCAGGAAGGCATGGGCTCTGCAGGTGCTGTTTGCTGCTCCTTTTTCCTCCAAACCAAGCTGAGAGCTATGGCAGCCAGATATCCAGCTCTCTAACCACTCACAGAAAGCCACTAACTAGTGAGCAGTGTCAGCTCAGCAGCATTTGAGCCAGGTTTGAACCTTGTGTTGTGCTCCTCCCAAAAACAGCCATCCCCACCATGGGTGAGATGTGCCCTGCTGCCCTTGCTCCTCACCTTGCCCACGTAGGCATAGAAGACGTGGTCCAGAGGCAGGGAGCCATCTCGGAGCTTCTTGGAGAGCTCTGGCAGAGGCAGAGAGAGGACGGAGACCACCTTCACGGAAGGATGCTACGGGAAAGGTTGAACAGGCAATGTCACACTTCTACTTCAGCTGATGGGTTCCTCCTTTCTCCTCGGTCCCCTCTGTAACTCACCCAAAAAATATCTGCCATTTAGTCACTGAAGGTGGTATCTGCCTCAAGACCACATCCTGCTCTACCTGACATCTGTGGGCATGGTGTGAAACCCTCAGGGCCAATATTAGCCCTGCCTTTCTCAGTCTTTCTTCCTATTCAGACCAGTCACACCAAAGACCTACTAATTAAAATAAAGCCATTCACACGGCCTTGTTCAGACAGGTCACGGCCAGGCCTGGGGGAGCAGCTTAGTGCAACACTCTTGCTGAATTACAGTGGGAGTTGGCGTCATGGTTATACAAATGGTTCCATCAAGGAATGAAGCCAGAACCAGAGCCAGTTCTTCTCCTGGCACTGTAAGATATTTGCACATGGAAGTGCAAAAACCAGGGAGCCCCATGGCTGGTAATTTTTGGATCAGCAGAAGTTTCTTCACCACTTACCAAACATCATGAAAAATGTATCAAACCTCACGCGTCTGAGCTGAACTCTGAACCTGAGTGACTTTGCTCCAGCCCGAGGCCGGGCTGCCTGCCGGCACCGCGGGGCACCATCGCATCCCTGCCCTACCCCTGCAGCTGCGGCTGCACTTTGGCCTCTGCTGATAACACATCCCCCGTCGCCTCTTCCTGCTGCCTCCTCAACCAGCCTGAGCTTCCCGCCACGGCGACGGGGAGCTTTCAGACAGGGATTTTCCCCTCCTCGCTGCCCGTGACTGTTATCGGGATAACGGCAGCGGGGTTATCTCCCGCTGCCCCACACAGCGTTTCCTCCCCATCCCTGCGACAGCGGCGATCGCTGCGAGGCTGAGGGCTACACACACATTGACTTAGAAAGGGAAAGTAACAACACTAAATCCCCGTGGGTCCTTATAAGGAGCCGGGAGAGCACCTGACAGGCGGGCGAGCAGCCGCCCCTCGCAGGCTAGGCGATGGGGAGGGGGCCCAGGTGAGGAGCCCCCCCGGGGGATGGAGCGGGGGCCGCGGCTGCCGGCGCTCACCTGCTCCCGAAAGCGCTGCGCCGCCGCCTCCATCCGCACCAGGCTGAGCTCCTGCCGCTCCTGCGCCTCCGCCACCTTCCTCCAGAGCGCCCGGCGCCGCCGCCATCGCAGCAGCAGCAGCAGCAGGACCGAGCCGCCGAGCAGGGCGGGCACTGGCACCCGCATGGCGCGGCTGCGGTACCGGCACCGGCACCGGCGGTAGCGGCAGCGGCACCCCGAGCCACCGCGCCCCGCTCCGCCCCGCCCGGCCCGGCCGGCCAAGGGCACCCGCCCGTGGGAGAGCGAGCCAAAACCTGGGCGGGATTCCGAGCCGGACAGGGGTTTAACCAGTTTGCTGCCGTGCGAGCGCAGCGCGGGCAGGGAGGGGGAGGTTCGGGAGCAGGAAAAGCTGCTGGATGACAGCTCGCTCCTCCCTGTGCTGGGTGGTCTCTATCTTATAAGGTTTATGGGTTTTTCCGTTCGCCCGGGAAGGCTTTGGTCTCGCCGTAATTTTTCAGCCCCTCTTGGCTTGGAGAATCAAGGCAGCACGGAAGGGAGTCCCAAAGGTACCCGACTCTTGTGCATTTCCTGGAGCCAAGCGGCTGTGTGGGGAAAAAGAAACAGTAAATGTCGCAGGCTGTGCCCAGCGGAGTTCACTTGTCCCTGGCCGAGCACGGGTGTGCCTGTGCTGTGCAAAGTGCCGCAGCTTCGAACAGCGCTATCTGGCATCCCTGCTTTCTGCGGCCTTGCACTCCGTGTTGAGGGAAACTCCAAAAGAATTTCTTCATTGCCAGCCCCACAAGGGGTCTGTCCTTAAAAAAAAACCCTCCGTGACTTACAGAAGTCTGTCAGAAAATATTTCAAGCTATCCGGTTTAGACACTGCCCGTAGGATTGTGAAAAAGCTGTTGGGAAGAATCTGGGCTGTATTCTCACTTCCCAGCAGGATGGGCTATTCCCAAGCCACCCCTGAGCAGATGCTGAGCTAGAAAATGTGATGGAGCTAGATGCACCCAGACTCGATTTTCCTGGCATTATTTCTCAGGCTTTATTTCTTTCAGTCTTCAGGATCTCAGGGCTCCTCTGGAACCTGGCACCCTTCGAGGGAGCTGCTGTGCTGTGCATCCACAGTATCCGGGGGTGTGCCAGACATACTCCGTGTCCTGGGATGCTTTGCTGAAGAGTTTTGAAGCCTCAAATGTACTCAGTCCTCATGAACTCCATGTCTTCTTGCTCTGAGAATATGCAGCTGCCTGTTATCTGCATCAAGGAAATCACATGCTGGAACAGCAGTTTTCCCAGCAGATTTTTTTCCTTTAACTTCTTTTTTTTCTTTCCCCCTCCCTGCCCTTTTTCAGATTATGGGGCTCAGAGAGTTACACAAGATTGCAAACTCTCAAGGGCACTGCAGTTGGCTCACAAGAGAGAAGTGGGTTGGCAGGAGTGCCCTTCCCATGAATCAGGAGGATGTAATCAGGTCAAAGCTGGCAGAGCACATGATGCCTGTGATCCCAATCTCCCCTTTCCTTCTTTCTCACTCTGGAGGCTCCACTCTCCTGCAGTGATCTCACCCCATAGCAGCACAATGCCAAAACGGGGCTGTTCCCTGGCAGGTTGTAAAACCATGTCCACTGAGGTATTTCAACATGAAAACAAGAAAGATGGGCGACTTTGGAGAAACAGAAATAAAAACTAGTTCTTGTGGAAGACAAAATTACTTCTCCAGCCTTCTTCCCCCTAATTTAAGTCCTGCTTAAATCTCTCGTGCAAGAACAATTTTCAACTTCTGCAGTTCAGTTTGTGAAAGGGAAGAAAATGAAGTAGGAGAGTTATGCCTGGAGCACCTGCGCCCCCAGGAGCTGCTGCTGGAGACTCTCCTTCTTCCCTTTCCTGGAGAAATGTGTGAAGGCAAATAAGAGGGGTTGAAGCACCAGTCAGGGCAGTGGTAAGGCTTGGGTCTCTGCTGAGGATGACTCAGGGCATGGGAAATCCCAAAATGCAGCAGGTCCAGCTGTGCCCCAGCTGCCAGCAGAGATGGGCCAGTGGAGGACACAGAGCAGAGGACGGGGAGCTCCAGCGTGTGCACATGGTGGCTGGGACTGGCTAAGTGAGGTAAAATGGGTCTGGTCTTGTTCCCCATGGCCTGGGGTGGCAGCCAGCTGCTGGCCTGTGGCCAAGTGACACCCTGATGTCCCTTTGGGACACTGGTGTCTCCTTGCCAGATGAGCACTTTCCTGCTGTTATGTCCATAGGGCTGCCCATATGCTACTGCAAATGGGGCTTGAATCTTGGACTGCTGGAACTGAGGGCTGATCCTACTCCTGCTCCTCGTCCACTGCCTGGCAGGGCTGGAGCCCGTGGCTAAGGGAGGACAAAAAGATCTGCTGGATCTGTGAAGGCTTCTTTTCCCATTGCTCATATACCTCCCTGTGTCCACAGAGTTGTGACTGGGTGGGTGCCACCACACCCCCGAGATGCTGGAACCCTGCAGTTACCAAAGGAAGGGCATAAAGTTGTCATCTTCTGTCTGTGACAAATCACACGGTCAGCCAGACTGGCTGGGGCTGAAGGACCAGCTGGTTCCTGTTCACCTGACACCAGAGCAGTGCTAAGAGCATGGTAAACACAGTGGTGTTTTCCTTAGCACTGTCTCCTGGCATCTGGAATGCTGTGGCTCCTTTAGCTAGGAGTTACGTTGGAGTGACTAATAGCTGTGTGCTCACACAAATGTTTCTTGTGTGAAGCAATCTGATTCTGGCACTCCCAGCGTCCTGGAGCAGGGAGATCCATGGTTTATCTGCGTGTTGTAGGGAAGAAGCATCTCCTGTTGGCCTCCCACAGCTGATTTCATTTACTCTTCTTATTTCCAAGGAGAAAATAAGAAATTGTTTGTTATTCAACGGAATCTTACACTTCTGTTTTTCCATTTCATCCTGCTGCTTTTAGACTGTTTCACAGAAATTAACAACCTGTTCCTACCTCCAATTGCCAGTCACCTGCTTCCTGGGATCTGGCTCTCTGGAAGAAGATCCAAGCTACATTTACAACAGCCAGCAGTCCTCCTTGCTTTGTTTCTCCTCTCCTTGTTGGTTCCTGACTCTCGAGTGGAGTTAGTCGACATGACCTGCAAGAAGGTGAAGCAGCTCCACTCAGAGCTGTTTAACCCCTGCAAGAAGGTTGTTCAGCAGCTTGGGCAAGAGGCAGTGCCATGTGATTTCTTTTGTCCCTGTCAGAAAACTGCATGTTTCAACCAAGTCGTTCACTCGATGATGCTTTTATTGTTCACTTTGTAGTCACTTTTGCCTTGAAAAGGTGCTTGTCCTCCTCACTACCTGTTGCCCAGAGCTCTGTCAGTGCAAGGGCTGGTTGCTCCCAAATCTTCAAGCTGGAGTGTGTGAGTTACCACAATCAGTTCGAACACATGGTTTGTTGCCAGCTTTGTGGGCTCTGTTCTGAAGCAGATTAGGAACTGCTCACGCATTTTCTCCACTAGCAGAGTGGAGGAGGAGCTGCCTTGGGAGAGGACTTGCACATGCAACTTTCGTCTGCAAAACTCTCTTGCTCCTTGTTTACATAGCAGCTGTTGCATGGTAGTTTGAAGGAAAAACAGAGGAGATCATAACAGAGGGATCCCTAGGGTGGGAAGGACCCCTTGGGAGATCCCTGATATTGCTGAAGGCATCTTAAGCAACAGCCTCTGAAAAGCTCCTTTCTATATAAATGAGGGAGTAGGGACTTATTTCTAACATTGTCTGTGTTACAGGGATCTGAGTCCAAACAGCTTTGCATTAAAAAATAAATAAGAAAAAAAAAAGTTAAGTGAGTAAAATCACTCCTGTAGTTGTTTTACTCCTGTAGTTGTTTTACACAGCTCAATGAAGATAATTTTATTGGCAATCATGAGTGATTACAGTATTATCTGCCATCAAAAAAGTTATTTTTTGAACGCTAAAGGAATTAATGATACATAAAACTGTGCTTAGATTGAGTGCATTCATCAGCAGAAATGCCTCGTGCTGGCACTGCTGCACTGTAATTACTCTGTCTGCTCAGAGGAGGAGAGCAGGAGATGGGGGTGTTGTGTGTACTGCCACAGATTTACAGACACTTACACACTGAGCAGCTCGGGCAGGGGGAGCAGGGCCAGGGCAACAAAGCTGGTGAGCAGGGAGGCAAGTTTCACACATCCTTTTTCTTTATTGTGCATTACAGAGTGAAGAGTGGGGGTAATCTCTGTTTAAAACTTTATAGGGTGAAGCCAGTATGGAGAAGATGATTAAATGCTTCTCAGAATATCAAGGGATGAGTCCAGTCTTTGTAGGATGCTGCTTCAAGGTGCAATCAATTGATAAAACCAATCCTGGGGTCACAGGCAGTCATTGCCCAGCCCTGGGAAACCGGTGGGGATGGTGGGAAGGGTAGAGGTGTTGTCCCCAAGGGACATCTGCTCATGCCATGTGCTTTGGGACAGCCCATTGTGCTGCCCTTTTGTGGGGCTGGGAGCATGGGCACATCTCAGCAGGGGTGGGGTGAAGGAATGCAGAAGAAATTGTCCCCAGCTTGCTCCCCATGCTGTGGACCTTCAAGGGAGACATGATACTGGGGGGAATGTTTACAGGCTGGGGCATTGCAGGAAAAGCTGTATCAGGGACTGTGGGCAGTGCGTGCAGAGCAGCAGGATGTTTTCCATGATACAAGGCTTTGGAAGGGCTTTTAAAAGAAGTGTGATGGTTCCAGCCCCTTTACAGAGCCCATGGGCTCCCTGCAATGATGGACCCACGCTCTGCTCGAGCAGGGAATGTCAAACCTTCCGTGGTCTCCATCTCCTTGTGCACAGCTGCCTTCCGAGCTCAACCTTGACCTAAATGAATAAAGGGCAAAGGGAGTTTGGGGGAACACCAGGTGAGCGTTCCTTGCAGCACCGAGGAGAAATCGCTGCTGTGCTGCTGGATGCATTTGGCCTTTCGGGTGTAGCCACCAGAGAGCGGGATTGAGCTGCTGGCCTGGCAGGAATCTCGTACGCGGAGACTTCTGTGCCCTAAGCCCTGTGGTATATGCTCTGAACTTGGAGTACTGTAAGAAGCAGAAAGCCCTTTTCGGGCTATTTGGGTGATGAGACAGCCCGAGCTTTTGTGGGGAGCTGCACTTTGATTTCGGGTGGTTTTAAGTGCTCTTATAAAGTGCTGGAAGTTCTGCTGTTGATCCATTGGGACCACGTTGCTTTTGCTAAGGAGAGTATCCCAGCAGAACTTGATCCTGCAAATTGTCAGCTTTGCTGCTGCCAGGATTTGTTGCTGTGGCCAGGACCGTGCCTCAACTCTGGCAGGCTGCCTGCCCTTTCCAGGAGAACCACAGAATCATTTGCGTTGGAAGGGACCTCTGGTGTCACTGACTCCAAGACTTAACACAGCACTGCCAAGTACACAACGAAGCCACGTCCCTAAGTGCCACATCTGCACATCTCTTAAGGGCCTCCAGTTTTTGTGACACAGCCACTTCCCCGGGCAGCCTGTTCCAGTGCTTGACATTGGAATCAATTGAATGAGCAATCTCCATCCTCTCTGAATGCACATTGCAGAGAAGGGGAAACACTTGATAATATTTGTGTTTGAAGCCCCCTGGCCCAGGTTTCGAGGCTAACAGGGGCTGCCCCAAGTTTAAACCTGACTATCTTCCCCAAAAGTGATGTTATTCTATAGTGTGGAGTCTGGATTCAAATGGGGTCCTGAGTCATCGCAGGGTCCTGGGCCCTGAGTGACTGGGCTGAATGCAAACCTCCTTGGCCACTGGCATTGTGGGTTTGCTTGTCTGGCAAAAAAAAAGTACACACAAACATTGAGGTTTCCTTTTTCTTGTTTTTCCGTTTCCTTTTTCCTCTTCCTTTTTCATTTCCTTCTTCCTTTTTCTCTTTTCCTTTTCCTTTTCCTTTACCTTTTCCTTTTCCTTCTCCTTTTCCTTTTTCCTCTTTCTCTCTCTCTCTCCTTTTCGAGATCCCTACTTTCTGAACAGGCCAGGAGAGGGAGACAGGCAGCCAGTTACAGCACAGCCCAGATTTCCAGCTCTCCCTGTTTGCCCTGGGATGGAAGCTAGCACTGTTTTGATGTAAACACTGATTTTCCCAGGGAGAAGGTTTCATCTGTGCAGGCCCCCCAGCTGACCTGCAATTTACATTTACACAAGAAAGATGGGCACAGGGCAGGAGGGGAAGCTGAGGCACGGGGCAGGACCATGCCTGGAGGGATGTGGTTGGTGGCATCTTTGTGCTGGCCTCCTGGGCCCTATTGCAGGTTGGGGTTGCTCTGTGTTGATCAGTGCAAACATCCCTGTGGTCTGAGGTGGGTCCTCAGGTGGTCTGTGCGGGTCCATTGAGCATCACCACAGATGTCACCTCTGCAGGGACACACAGTGCACAACAGGAGTGCACCCCTGCCCTGTCCGTGCCGAGTCTCTCAGGGTCTGTACCACCAGCAGCTGGTCCCTGGTTCAGACCCCTGATGCAGCAGTGCTGGGGAGCCCTTCCCATGCCAAGCTGATTTTGGTGAGTTCACCCCATCACCATGGAGGCTTGAGGGGCAGAAATGTGCAGGACAGTGGTGGGGAGGCCCTTGGTGACTCCTGCCCTGTCATCTTCCCAGAGCCATTGGAAAGCCACAAAGCATCATGGCCCGTGCCCACAGCAAACACCTTCCATGGATTGATCAGCCCCTCCCATTGCCTGCATCTTGCCTTCCCCTCTCATCCCTCCTGGGCCAGCACCACCAAAGGACTGGTGAGATCGCCCCTGTGCTGAAAATAAATAAATAAATAAATAAATAAATAACCAAATAAAAATGCTGACGTGGAGAAGTCAATCAGCTTTGTGTGGCCTTGTAATATCTCATTTTATCCGCGCCACGCTTTATTAAATTCTCATAAACCTGTCAATGAGGACAGATACCATTTCAGTTTACCCCATTAGTTCTACACAATGACATCGGGGGAGAGAAAGACGGGGAGGTGGCGGGAGCCACTCGGCGTGGAGAAAAGAGGAATGAATTTAAAGAAAGAAAAAAAAAAAAGAGAAAATCAGAGCCAAAACTCGTCTTCGTGACAATAATGTAATAGCATCAGTGCTCAGGGAAAGTAATTGAATTAAGTGGCTTTTGTTAATGGTTTTAAGATTTAGAAATGTAAATAATAGGTAGGACTCTTCAGTGGGACTCTAGTTTAGGTAACTGCATCCCTGAGAATAAGAAATGCTTTGCTGTTAAATGTGATGTCAGATAGTTTTGTTACTCCTCCGGTTTCATGCCTGCAAAGCATATTTTGCAGTTTTAAAGCCGGGTGTGTTTATCATCTTTCCTTTCTAACTTCAGACGGAGCTTAATTCAGGAGTATTTGCATGAACCCTTCTTAGCCAGTCCCTATCAGTTATTTGCACTGCCAGGAATAAAGTATTATTTCTCCCGAGCTGCTTTGGAGAACTTCCTGACTGCAGGGTGACTCTGCTCCGCAGCCTCCTGTCTATTTACATGTTCATTAAAGGCAGCAGGGCCGGACTCAGCCCCTGGAGTAAAGTGCTGGCAGCAGGGCCAGCAGTTACACCGGGCTTAGGCCAGTGGGGATGGAGAATCCAGCCGACAGGTAGGATGAGCCAGGCGATTTAGAAATGACTTTCATGGGAACTCGTTCTGCTTAAAATATTATTGGATTTTCATTTAGGAACCTATCAAAGTGCAAGAATAAAGTCTGAGCTGCCTAACCCACATAGGTCTAAACAAACAGTCCTCCCTTCTGCTCTGGGATCCGTCGGCTCGCGGATTGGAAAAGGTCCTTCGGTAAGGCATGGGCTGAGTCTCAGGGAAACCTACTGTGCCAGGCAGAATAGGGGGCTTTGCATTTATGCAGGCTGAAAATCTTCCCCTTTGCAGGATGAAGGCTCTTCCTGGTCTGTGCCACAGGGATGCTCCATCCCCACTTGTCCCCTTAACTCTGCCTGCAGCTGCGTGGGCAGAAAAAGCACGGGGTGGAAAAAGTTCTCCCATGGCTTTTGCTCCAGTCCCACAGCAAGTGGGCAGCTCTTCATTCTGCCAGATCACTCTGGCATGTCCTTTGGGGACCTCCCTTCCAGCTTCACCTGTGATCTGCCCTGATCTCTGCTAGTGATGGCTTCAGCTGTACTTCTGTGGCTGGGGACCCTTCCTCGTAGCTGCCAGCTGCTTCCCATCCAGTGGGATCTCAGGACCCACACAGCCTCAAACACCTCATAAGCTTCTCCCATCACCTTCCCCAGCCTTTCCCTGTCACCTTCTTAAGCCTTTCCCCATCACCTTTATAGGCTTATCTGGAAAGAGCCTTAATGTCCCAAGTCCAAGCCAAACCTGACCCAGCTTCTGTGGGCAAAGGAGAGTTGCCAGATTGTTAATGTGGAAATACAGGGTTCAAGTAAGTAACACATTTTCCTCAGGGCGTTTCTTAAGTAGGTTGTTTGAAAGAAAAAAGAAAAGAAAAGAAAAGAAAAGAAAAGAAAAGAAAAGAAAAGAAAAGAAAAGAAAAGAAAAGAAAAGAAAAGAAAAGAAAAGAAAAGAAAAGAAAAGAAAAGAAAAGAAAAGAAAAGAAAAGAAAAGAAAAGAAAAGAAAAGAAAAGAAAAGAAAAGAAAAGAAAAGAAAAGAAAAGGAAAAGAAAAGAAAAGAAAAGAAAAGAAAAGAAAAGAAAAGAAAAGACCCCCAAAAAACCCCAAAAACAAAATAAGGAAAAAAAGAATACTTCAGTCTTCCTGGAGAATTTGATGATATTTCTTACTACTGTCCATTTGCCATATTGCTGTAAAGGGAAGCTGGGGTAGAACAGAATGATTTGTTTCTTCCCTTATGGGAAAATAAAATAAGAACAAGAAGAATATTGCAATTAAATTAAACAAATCCTTCACTACTCTCCCTGCTTGAAAACCCAAACACCCTATTAACGATCAAATTCTTAAAGCCAACCCCTGACTTAGCAACACCCCTCTGACAGATCCCTTTTTTCTGACCATGCCACTGTGGCAGAGGGAGAGGCAGCTGCAGGCTGGGCTCCTGCCCTGGGCTCTCCTGAGGATGCTCTGGCTGTGTGCAAGGTGCTGGCCTGGGATCAGTGGCTTTCCCTTCTCTACAAACAAATGGAACTCTGCCTCCCTGCCGAGAAATGGGACAGTTTGTGGCTCTGCTTTGCAAGTTGAGGTGCTCGGCAATGCAGCAAGGTAACAGCTGGAAGGAGACTTGCACAGCCCTGTAGACAGGGAAGGACTTTTTTGCTTGGAGAGACATTAAATAGTTTTCCATAGTAAGACCCAGGCGATGCTATTTTCTGCAGATGAGAAGCAGGTTATTTTTCATTAGCTGCAAAAGGCTGTTGGTGGTGGCAAACTTGCCACCAGGTCTGTAGCTCAACACAACATGACTAGATAGGAACAATATCATAAAAATAACTGAAATCCACGGAGGGCTCTGTTGAACTGACTTTTTAAAGTGCATCAGGTGAAGCAAAAAGCAGTGGGATAACCCTGATTCAAGACGTGGTGCTGTTGGATTGGGAAGTGCATACACATTGAACAGGAGATGGGAGCATGCCAGAGCTACCCCAGTCTGCTGGAACTACATGTGGATGGGAGCCTGGCCCTGGCTGCAGCATTTTGTCCAAGCAAGACTGAGTTGCAGTTTTTCTGGTGGGACTGTCCTGGTACTGTCCTCAATGACAAGGTCCCTGCCGAGCCAGGAGCCCTTTAGAAGCAGACAAGGAAAGAGCAGCCCTGCAAGCCAAAGAAATCAGACTCCAGATGATTTACATGGAGCATGAGGGGCACCAGAAGGGCAGCCAGCCCAGAAAATGAGATTATAAACTATCATCCCCTGTTACACGCTGGGTTGTGGCTACAGGGTGGCCCTCTGGCATCATTCGGGGAGGCAGCCGTGGTCTGGTGCTGAAAGCAGAAGGCTTTTGTCTTGTCAGATTGGAAAAGCCCACATCCTGAGGAGTGTCTGAGAATGTATGCAGTCCTGCCTTCCCTCCTGCAGCCTTTTCCTGACCTCTCTGCAGTGCCTGACACCTTCAGAGGCCACAAGAACATCCTAACTGCTCACCGCCACGTCTTCCTGTCCCCATGGCATGGTCTGGAGAGGTGTGTGAAGAGGCAGTCTGGTGGACTGAGATGGTGGAAGAGAAGAAACCCTTCCTCCAGGTGGCCAGGTCCTACAGAGAGCAGTACTTGAGGTGGACCCATTCCTGCATTCAAACTTGCTGCTATGGGGCAGGTGGTACCTGCAAGGCATCGTCCCAAGTAGTTTAAACATTGACTTTTTTTGGGGAAAGGAGAGGTGAAAGGAACCTGGAAAGGGGATACAGGGGCCCTAATGTGGATGCACCAAGCTCCTTAAACTGGTTTAGGGTTCAAGCCAGGTCAGTGTTGCATCTAAACCGAGAAAATGCGAAATATTCCATTTGCTGATGCAAGTGTGAAACCTGCTGGTAGAGGCTTGGGTTTAATGTTCTTCACCTCTGTGATGTGAACCCACAGGAGGGGAAAAGCAGCACAAAAAAGAGTCCTCAGAAGAGGCAGAGCCCCTGTTTTATCAGAGCTGGCATGGATGTGGTTAATAAGATAATCTGCGGACCCTCCAACACAAAGAGAAAGTGAGTTTTCTGATCCATAAAGGATCAGTCTGCAGGAAGCCCCATCAGACTCCTCAGCGTGAAATTACACCACAGCAGGGGGGTACAGTCCTGCTACTGTACAACATTAGAGAGATGAATTAGGACTTGACATTCATGTGCTTAATATGCCTATTCCTGGCATTATCCCACAAGGACCAGTCACCAGCAAGGACTTACGGTCACCGGGTCCAGGAAGGTATTTAGGGTTGCTCATTTGCTCGCTTCCAGAGCCAGGCTATCAGGCTTCCCCATCTAATCTCTCCTCATCAGGAGCAGGGGGGGAGCACAGCCCAGCTCTGCTATCTCACAGCAATCTGGTCTGGGGAATAACCACCAGGTGCACCCTTGTTTCTCGAATAAATCACAGCCATTCTCTGGACTGGTGAGTGTGGAACGAGGGAAAAAAAACACATAAAGGCATGACTTGGTCCTCAAGAAGCTGAGAAAAGGGGAAAGAGCCTGTCCCAAAAGTACGTGTCTTGCATAGTTGCTGCTAACAAAAATAAGTATTTACTGGAAAGAGAAGTCTCAGCAGCTCTGTATTAGGAATTATTCAAACTGGGTTTGCCTCTGCAGTGTTGGAGGTGTGCCTTGGACAAACATGGGCACTCTGAGCTACTTTACCAAATGGCTTTGTCAAGAAGCCAGAGTATTTCCAAGCCCCAGGTCTGGGCTGTGTGAAAATTCTTGCCTGTTTGAACTCCAAGCCAGGACAGACTGCTTTTGGTTTGTTTTTTATCCATGAAATATTTTGTTGAGAACAAAATTTTTGGGGGAGGGGGAGAATCTACTCCAAATTCTGGAAGAAATAAAAAGAAAAATGTTGGCTACAAGGCTAAATAGTTTCTGAACTGATCATTTCCCAAGAAAAAAATCCAATTTTTTTTTTTTTCAGAGAGTAGCTGTCCTGCAGGAAATTCCTGATTTCATGGACGTGCCGCACTTCTGGCAAGTGTGCTTGTGATCAAACTGATTGAAAAGCCATTTAATTGGAACTGTTTTCAGAATGCAGCATGAGCTAAAACTTGGCAAAGCTAATGGGGGGAAGCATGGACAGACCCAGGAGAAATAAATGAGAAGCAGAATCCTCCCAGAAGCTGATTTTGCAATGGTCTGGCATGGAGAAGGGGCAAGAGCCTCCCCAGCATGAGCAAATCCTTGTGGCTGTGATCACATTGTGTGGCATGTGGGCACTTTGCAGCTCACAAATCCTGCTCCTCCAGCTCTCCTCTTCATCTTTGTTCCCTGGGAAAGGGGAGGGAATGTGGTGGGATCCTGGCACTCATCTGGCCATGGAAGTGATGCTCAGCCTGAGCATGCAGGATCAGTCCTGAGCCTGGCCATACAGAAACATCTCTTGTTGTGGACACAGAGAATGCCCAAATTTGTAACCCGTTTCTACAGCACTTTGAATATGGACACATTCCTGCTTGCCCTGCTTGAGGAGGGATAAAGCAGAGATGTCACGAGACAAATTCAAGGAAATGAAGTGAATTGGGACTCTAAACCACAAAGCTGCTGTACCAATATGGGGACAGCATCCCCATGGCCCTTGACTGGGTTCTTCTTCTCTCTGTTAAAACTATGGTAGCCCATGGGTGTGGGGATGAGGATTTCCATGGGCTCTTTTTCTCTTAAGCACAGATTTTTGTGGGAATATTAAATCTAAATCAGAGCTAACATTTTCATGGGTGAAATCAAATAACAATGTGTATACCCAGATATCTTTACACTTTTCCATGTGATGGAATTTTTGGATCTGGGCTTCTACACCCTGACACCAAGGCAGGCATGGATATGGTTCTTGGACTTGTAGAGCAGACTCTGGAGAATGCAGTTGCCATGGAGTTCAAGGCCGAGGTGGATGGATTACCCATCCCCATGGACAGGATAAACTTGCCCCTCTTGTTTCCTCTGCCTAGTGGCACCATCTCAGTGGGTGATATGTAGCCACCACTCCATCTCCCTAATCTTCAACAAACTAGTCCTCAAGTCCAAATAAACACTTCTGGGATGCCTTGTGCTCAAGGAGCCTTGAACACTGAAAACCGCACAAGGTTTTGGTTGTTCTGTTGTCCACACGAGCCCAACACAAAGTATTCCCAAACCCATTCTGTTGATTTAAAATAAATCCCAAGAAAAACATCCTTAAGTAAACCAATGTGTGGAGGCTAATGGAACTCTTCCCACCTGAATGATAAATTCCCATTCTCTGAGAGAGTGACAATTTTTTTTATCATGTTTGGCTTTTGTCTCCTGTGAAATCAGAAGTCTCCCACTGAGGGTTGGGTTTCATGTCTGGGTCACAGTTTCTACTGAAAGGAATTTTCATTATGGTCTTGGAAACACTTAAGCCTCCCTGTGCAACTGATCTATCTGAGCTTTTCATATCCATCAGGACCATGGATGCCATCAGCAATCAGGGGTGAAATCTCAAGCAACCCGAGAAGGAGGTATGAGCTTTAGGATGAGACAGGATCTCATAGTGAGATTAACATGGGCTGAGAGGGTAATTAACCACAGTAATTATTTGCTGAAGGTGAGGTGGGGGGTACCTCCTTGTTGGCAGACTTTAGACTGGAGGATGGATTCCCTGTTTCAAGGGGGTCAATTCACTGAGGTCCTTTGGTTTGTGACTTGCACAGTGACAGTCTAGATTATGAGGCTGAAACAGAGGTTTGGGGACCAGTCTAGCAATAGCTGAGTCCTCAGGCCACACAAAATATGAGAAGTAAATAACTATTCCCTATGTATCAAATTACATGGGAGGGAGAGAGCATCCCAGGGAGATATGAGACCTAGGAAATTCTAACAGGGCAGAAAGCCCTGGATGTATTCTGACCAGCAAAATTCAAAGATGGTATTTCTATGCCTGGATCTTGCCCTGTTCTTTGAGAACATAATAAAGGGACTAGTTCCTGCCCTTAAGAGACCTTTATGTAGTTACAGCACCCATGTATCTGAAATTCCCTTTGCTTTCTCTTTCCAGGTTACACAACATCAATAATCTTAATTTTTCTTTATGAATGCTGTTATTCTCATTATTTTTTCTCTGGACTCCCTCCAGCTAATACATATCTTTCTTGAACTGGTTCTCAAAACCAGACATGTTTTTCCATCTCAGGTTTAACCAGAGATGAGCAGAAAGAAGAAGCATTCCCATATCCTATGGATTCTCTCAGGGTTGTACTGTAAGAGTACCTCGTGGGTGTTGTATGGCTTTAATCAAGCAGTTACACCAAAAATCTGTGACAGGGGTTGTGTAGGCTGGACATGGAACACTCTTTTGTGACTTTTTCTTTCTTATTGAATGTGATGGAAATGAGGACTGTGTCTCCTCCCACCCACCCCCGCCTCCAACTTTCTCTGCAAAGGTGAGATGCCAAAACCACAAAATGAGTTATAAGAAAGCAAAATAACTATTGTAAGGTGGACGTCTTCATCACTCTTCCATAGTTAAAGGTTTTCTGCATCAAATAAAACAGGTTTTGACATAGAATTGCAAGAGAAAACAGCTGAAAGGACTCCACCATTGCTCCTCCCCTTTTAACTGGAGATGATTCATCACAGTCCAGGTAGGCCCTTGAGATCTGGGGTAAATGTGACAAGCTGTGAATCTACAGCACCAATAAATGTACAACGATATTCAGCCTCCTTTGACAAACAGGAAAACCAGAACCAAGAATGTGAAGCTTTTTCTCCAAACCTCTTGTAATGAGCAGAGACAGCAGTAGCAAGCCAGGCATCTCTGCCCTGCTCAAGGTCAAGGCTGTCCTGTTCCCTAAGAGAAAGTTAATCCTTTAGCTTGGGTGGTGGGAGCTCTATTTTTAGGTCTCTCTATTCTTTTATAGCTCATCAGATTTTTACCTCCTGGAAGCTGCCACACAGTCTCAGAGTGCTCCTCTTGAGACAGTGCTTTTTTTTTTTTTTCCTTCTTTTCCCTTCCCAGAATAAAATCTCTTTTTCAACATTTGGGAACTAAGGAGCACGTTTGGGTGGGGTTAGGGCACCTGTGAGCAATTCAAACCCACCTCCTGCCTGGAGCCAGGCTGTTGCCAATACCAGGTCAAGGCTGTGTTTACCCAGGTTTCACAGCTGGAAAGTGCTGGTGGAGTTGGTGTGAACATATCTGTGAACTAGGGCCAGCAGGAAGGAAAGACCCCAGGGGAGTTTGTAAGGGGATGCTTTTGCAATGCTGGGAATAAGTTAGCCATCTCAATTTTCTGCACTCTCTTTAACAGCCTGTTTTTGGGTTTTTTTTTGTGCCCTGTTGTAAGTCAGTTCCTCTTGAATCACAGTGCTTACAGCAGTAATTTGGGTTAGAAGGGATCTTTGGAGGACGTCTGGTCCAGGTGTCACCTCGGTCATGGGAGGCAGCATGTGAAGTTGGGGGTGGTAGGAGCTCATCTTTCTCCACCAGCTGCACAGTAAGCAGAGAGCAGTGTCCTGATTTCTGGAGGACTGAAGTGAGACAGGATGGAAAGACTGACACTGTAAAAATCCCACCTTTTCCTCAGTCCTGGAGGTTACACATCAGAGGAGACCCACAGTTCTGTGATAAATAGAATGGCTTCCCACGGGCTCACAGGGAAGCTCCTTCCAGGCTGGCATTGGCAACCTGCTGGAAGCCCTCTAGGGAAGACCACGGGACTGTGTCTCTGAGTGCTGAAGGCTCCTGCACCTGATGGGAATTACTGGGAGGACCAGTACACCCAAATGGTGTTCACTCATTTAATTCCTACAGCAGATTTCTCATGTGCTGCTGGGCAAATCCATTGGTTCTCTGATTTCTGCTTCCTGCCAGGAAAATGTCCTCTCCTTCTCCCACTTCCATCTTCTCCGTTTAGGTGATGCCCTGCTCTGGGGAAGGGGTGTTTTCTTACACGCATTGTACAGAGCTCTGCATGACCAGGCTCTCTTACTCCCAAGGAAAAAAGCCTCAAATTGGCTAAAAAAACCCCAAAATCCTAAAAATGGCACTCTGCTGAGCAGGTTTGGGGGGCTGCTCTGCAGAGAGGAATGCAACCAGGGCGAGGGGAGAGACAGCCCTCTCCACCGGCCCCCACCTGCCCCTCTTTCCCCCACTGTGTGAACCTACTGTAGATTTCTTGAATTTCCCTTTGATGTTTATCTCCCCGCAGTAATTCTCTTTGGGGGATTTGCTGGAGCGACGGTTGGAAGAATACAGCCTGGAATAGGGCGGCCGAAGGGCGAGAGAATGTTAGAAACAGGATTAAGATCATATTCTACAAGCGGCTGTCAGTCGCTGAATGGGGCTAAAGTTTCTTATCGGGCCGGGGTGCCAGAATGCCTTTGGATTCCTCTCCCCTCTTCCCCTCCCCTCCTCACAGGGCTTTCAGCGTGCTGGGGAGAGCATAATCGTGGCCCTGAATGGGGAGGTGGGCTCTGGGGGGCATCGCCCCACGGCGCAGGAGCCGGGAGAGGGGCTCAGGGCATTGCTGCGGGTCTCATGGGCAGCCAGCACGGCAGCCTGGGAAAAATAAGAAAAAAATTTTTAAAAAATTAAAAAAACCCAAAGCAGTGGTGATGCAGAATTCATGCTGAAATGGCTGAAGGATTTTTAGGTGCACATCTCTATATTTAGAGGAGAATATTCAATTTTGAAAGTCCCAAGCTCAGTTTCTTGATTTCTTTATTTTTTTTCTTTTTTTTTTTTTTTTTTCCTAGCATGGGATTTCATGGCTTTCACTGAGCATTTTAGTTGCTGTTTTGTTTTTGGGTTTTTTTGGGGTTTTTTTTTGTTTTTTCTTTTTCTCCTTCTTTTCTTAAGGTGGAATTGGAGTCCTGGTGAAAACTTAATTGGAAATATTTGGGGCTTCCTTCTGAACATTCCAGGTGATAGGGAACAGAAGTTGCAGAAAAGCAGAACAATTTTGAAATAAGGAGGGGAGGGGGAAACCAGAAGGTGTATTTTGAAAACTCAAAGCATGTTTTGAAAACCAAGATGCAAAAATAGTTGCAAAAGAGAAAAAAAAATTTTGGAAAGTTTTGAAGCTACTTTCATATAAAACAAAACCACAAACACACAGAGCTTTCCTGGGGAATGGAATCAGGCAGTATCAAATTCCCCTGTGTGCTCGTTTCAGAAAGCTGAGGACATGCAAGCTTTTGATGTTTCCACCTGGAAGATGCTTTTGTCTTTTTACAGTTTAGAACCTTGTGATAGCGAAGATTTTGAAGGGACCTGTGTCCTCACTTTTCCCAACCTGAAACATGATGGGTGGACCTGTGTGAGCACTCTCAGATCTGTACATTTCAGTAGAAAAGCAGCATTTCTGGTAAAATATTCAGATTCTTGTAGGAAAATCTGGGTTTCGTTTGACTCTGTGGGTGTGGAATGTTTTTCACTTGTTCTGCACAAAGCAAACAGAAACCTTGCCATTGCTCCTGGTTTGTGTTGGAAAAGGAAGTCCTGCAGGTAATGTCATTTCTGGGCTGCTCAAAATAGCTGGGGAAAGGAATAACTTCTGTCTTTTTAACTTTCTGGATCATGACTACCTGTAGCTATTCTATAATGAGGTTTTTCTAGAGCCCTTGCCTGATTGAAAGCATCAGGAAAATTTTGTCAGGAGACCTGCTGATGAGAAAGAACTTTGCAGAAGCTGTAAAAATCCAGCAAGAGGATCTCGCTGCCCAGAATTTGCACTGTTTGGGAAGTGAAAGCCAAAGGGGTTAAAATCCAGCTCCTGGACACCTGTGAATATGAAAACAACCCTGCTTTTAAATGAGTTTTTCCCTTGAGATTTACAGAAATTTGACAGCCGACTACAGAAATCAAGTTGTCCTTTATGTACATGACAAAGTCTCATTAATTATTTTAGAAACTTGAGAGTAACTTTCCTTATGCTTGTGGCTGGCAATACTATGAAACCTGAGAGAAACAGAGACTGAGTGACATTACCAGAAGCAATGAGGTTCAGGAAAGTTAAATAGTCCACACAAAATGATGTAAAATAAATTAAGACTTTTAAAATTCCTCTGTTTTTCGTAGTCCTTAACAAATAATGCTTTCAAGTCAAATTACAAGGCAACATTCTGTAGTTCTTATTGATTTCAATTGTAACTTTGCCTAAATAAAATACGCCCGCTTTATTTTTGACTCTTTAAATCCATCATTTCTTGCCATTATTCCTAGACTTTGTCAGCTCACTCATTGCTGGAATCAGCCCTTGTTGTGTGAGGGCAATCTACTTTCACACCCTAAGAGCTCCTACCCCGAGGGCCTGACAAACTACTGCATTTTTTGACTTAAAATTTACATTTCCAAGCCCCTTTGTTCCTTTAAAGTACGAGAATATGAACAACCACTGCTCATTCATGGAGATTTGAAGGAGGTAGGGTTCATGGGAGGAGAAGGGATCATCACAAGGGCTGTTTGGGCAAAGGGTGCTCTGAGGTCCATGTCCACAGGGGTCACTTACATGTTCCATCTGCTCCTGGCTCAGTGGTTTTTATGTAACTCAAGGGTTTATACACAGTGAATAGATTATGCCAGTTAAGGGCAGTGTTATTGCCTTCTCTCACAGCTGAGGAAATCACAGCCCCATCAAAGATAAGTCAAGAAATTGCAGTAACTGCCTGAAGTGAGCCAGACTACAGGAATGCAGCTTCCTCAGCAAACTGCTGCCCAGAAATATTTCCAAGAGCCTCCCTCTTTTCTGTTTGCACTTGCCTGTGATTGTACCACCTTCTCCTGAACATCCACTCCCGAGTGCAAGTGGGAGATGTCAGGGTCAGCTTTCTGAGGAATTTTCCAACTTTCAGAAACTTTTTCCAACTTTTGGAAGTCATCAGAATGCAAAGCAGGGCTGGACTTGGCAATGGTTGATCCAAGTGTTCTTAGAGGCCTTTTCCAACCTAAATGATTCTGTGATTCTGGATCTGGCTCCTTAATACTAAAAATCCCAGTTTTTGAGAGATTTTTGCAGAGCCTCCCCCTTGTGCAGAGGCAGGTTCATGTCCAGTTTCCCCTGTGACTCAAGCAGGTAAAGCAACATCAAGAATTTCACAGAACACCTCAAAACATATATAACCTCTTTGGTCCTTTTAATCACTTTTTTTTTTTTTTTTTTTTTTTTTGTCAAGCTTGAGACATCATAAAACAAGAAGTGGCACTTTTGGAAGAGGAGAAACCTTTTCCAGATACTCTGGGAGATAGACTGTTATCCCAAATCCATTAAGGACAAGAAGATTGGTGTGAAATTTCCTTTTACCCCATACATTTTTGATGCAACCATCTGCCTTTAGCTCCTGCTTGTTTTGCCAGCATGGTGCAAAGTGCTCTTCCCCCATCCCTCAGTGTCACCACGAGACTCATCCAAGCAGAAACCCAAATACTGACTTTCTTTCCCCACGATGCTGGCCTGGGCCGTGGCCATCTAGAGCCATTCTAAGGCTGCTGAGCTGGGTGGTGGCAATCATCAGAGGCAAAGAGCTGGCCAGTGCTGGGTGACATTCAGGGGGACAACTGGGAGCCTGTGAGGGGGACAGGAGGCTCTAAACACATGCTTAAACACGGTGCTTTTTGCCCAATAATCAGTAACATCGAGAGGGCGACATTAAACAAAATAATAAATCGTGTGCTGGCCCTCAAATTGGATCCCTTTTTTTTTATTTGATTTTGCTAGGATTTATTCCCTTTGACAAACCATGCTGTTTAGAATACAATAGTGGCATAATCACAGCCTGGGGCCCTCATTCTTCAAGATAATGGGATACTTATTCATCTAAGGCAGGTACAAGTCTGTCCTTGGCTTTCATTTTACAAGATTACTTGTATTTCTGTCTCATTTGCAATAGGTGATATCTGTCAGAAAGCAATTTTCACCCAATTTGGGGTTCTTAATATTTTCTCTTTTAGCTCCTTTGTTGTTGATTTTTCCTCCCCCCACCACTTGACACGCATTTTGCAAGCAACCTATGGACAAGCTACCTTTTATTCCCCCCCCCCCCCTTTTAAACAAACAAACAAATAAATAAATAAAAAGCATCCCTGGCCCTGTTTACACAGCTCGATAATTCATTAGTTAAGCGTGACAGCACAGGAATTTTTCAATGTACGAGGCAATGTCCTGGCTGGTGTGTGTTCCACTTCACCCTCGAGAAAAAGAGAGCAGTGCTCACTTTTGTTTGGCCTGACAGTCTGAAAGTTCAGAGGTAGGAGCCCCTCGTGCCCCCAGAAATGTGCCAAAAAAGCAGTGTTTTAAAGGCCAACTGGAAGGCCTAGGCCGAGGTCCTGATTCAGGCTTTGAGGGCTTAACCTCAGCATTTTTTTCAAGTAAAGATGAATGAAAAGCAAGTTGTTAGGTTTGGGGGTTTGGGGTTTTTTTGAGGGGGCGAGATTTTTGCAGGTATTGTTGGGAAATTACAACAAAAAAATATTGGTCCACTAGCAAGATTCCACTTCAGGCTGAAAAGAAGTATGTGGTTGATTTTTTTAAAGTTAAAAATGAAGTGAAATGGGGAAAAGTATGTGATAATGTGTTTGGAGCTAAAAGGCATTTAGATAAAATTCTAACTATTTGGGATTTCAACCCTTCCAGATTCTCTGTATAAAGGCTTGTCTCCTTTCCTTGCTTTCCAGTTTTCCCCTGCTTGCCCTTCGGGCCTCCCTGCTGGTTTTGGATACCCCAGGTCAAATTTGTCCTTAAATTTTATTTGCAAAGTGCAGTTGTTCTTGCTGAAAGCTGCAGGAACGTGGGCAGAGGTGAGGCCCCCTCCCACCCCTGGCTCCTGTGCTGAGCCCTGATGCAGACATGACACATTCCTGCAGGTGACAGCCCTGCAAACGTCCTGGGAGGTGCAGGGACTTAAAAACCCAGGTGGAAGCAAAGCAAACAAATAAAATTTGGGAAATGGAGCTGAAATCAAAAGCACATCTCTCGTCTCGCTTTGCTTAAGCTGTTTAGACGAGCTCTGTGTGCAGAGGAATTACTTTGAGGTAACTCAGACACCTTTCTTTTCTCCATGGGTGTCTCTGAAGGCAAAACTAATTCACTTCTGCTCCACCAGGTCTGCCCTCTATTGTTCCCCACTAATGTAATTTTTTTTTTGTCTTCAGAAACATTCCTGCCTGTGTAATCATCTCCAGCACAGAGAGCAAGGAAAGGAAATTAAGATGTTATTGAGGGTTTGAGAGATAGCTCATGTTTCAGAGTGGATCAGAGTGGATCAGAGGCCTTTTTTTTTTTCTTTCTCCTTTAAGGTGCCTGCTTTGGGGAGATGAGGCAAATATGTTGTCTGGTTTGCTGGGGTGAAGCAGGGCTGGTCTTCAGGAAGCTGTGATGCTTCTCTCTTCTCTTAACACAGCAATAAATTTGTCCTTAATTCCACATGTGGGTCCCTCTACAGCAGATAATCTCTCAGGGGAAGAGTTTCACCTCTGGTGGTCTGCACAGGGCAATCCCAAGAAGTTTTTACTAAACAGCTCCCAGTTCTCTTTGGGGAAGAGAGGACTGGATTATGTGAGCTATCAGACAAGATTTTTTTTGGTGACATGAAGCAAAACTGAAGCTGACAAATAATTTCTGAGTATTTTTTTTTTTCTTCAACAAGGCCGAGCTGGAGGGAGCTGAGCTGCTTCCACCAGGCGAGTGATTTATCTTGTTACAGGAGAGTTCATTTTTTAACTAAAGAATGAGACTGTACACATGAAAATCCATCAGCAAAGGTTTTTCCAGGGTAACACAGGGTATTTCAGTTTTCCTCGTGTTTCCCAGCGCAGCTGTGGAGACCTGCATGGAGATTTTAAGGTGGCTTTGAAACTGCTTTGTGTTCCTCTGCTTCTTTTCATGGTGTCATTGGAAAGATTGTCTCCTGCCCCCAAGAGCCACACTGGCCATGGCCACCAAACCACTGAGATGACACTTGGCTTAACTCACAGAGCCTTTGTGATGCTCGTGACCTGTTTGTTGACTCCATAAGAAAGAAATAATTTGAAAATTAGCATAAGTATTGCATGTCAGACTAAACTGCTTGCAGCTGCCTTCGAAATAAGGGGTGCTGTAAAGTTTGCTGTACAAAAATGATAAAAAGTCAGCTGGGAATCACAGGTGTCTCAGCTGGGCTTCCTGATGGTGGTGTGTTCTGCTGAAACCACCTCACCCTCCCGTGTATCAGTTTGCCCATGTGTTTCCTCGTGGACATGGTGCAGTCCCACACTGATATTTCACCTTACTAATGTAGAGAGAATGTGCTGGAAAGAGAGGCAAGTTGAGGGAAACCTGTACTGTACCTTGCTTTTTGCTCTGTGTGTGAGTGAATTAACTTTGCTTTAGGCCACTGCATTCCCTGCTCAGCACTCGTCGGGATGGTGATTTGGAAAACCATGCAGAGTGGATGCTGCTGGAAGCTCAAAGGTCTGTAAACATTTCCAGGAAAAGCACAGCTGAGAAATGGACTTGGCTTGTCCCAGCATTTCTCTGCTCCCAGCAGGAAAACAACTTGGGGTGCAGCTTTGTGAAAGAGGAGTGGGATTAGGGCTGCAAGGGGGCAATAGGGTCACCCTGCCCCTAGTCCTGCAACATGGATGTGAGTCTGGGACTAACTGGACTTGGCTGAGCCACCTGGATGGGTCTATGGTAAATCAGGGCTTGGAGAAAACTGTTTCCCTGACATCTGCTGATTTTTATGGAAGTCAGAGAGTTAAACACCTTCCAGGCTCTGTGTCTAATCTGGTGAGCCTGGTGCAGGCGAGATGCAATCCTGCATTCCATTTCTGCAGCTGGGCACTCTCCCTGCACCACGGGAATGGAAATATCCTCCTTCATCAGCTGCAAAAGGCAAAGAACAGGCTGCAGTCTGACAGTGGAGAGGCTGGGATTCATCATCCCCATCCCCATCATCCCCATCCTCACCTGGGGGTGCTGCTGGCAGAGACTGGAAGGTCAGTACTGAAGAATTTGCCAGGGCTGAACTAAAAGCCAGCTTTTATCCAAAAAGGGGCTGCAAAGCGTGGAGACACCAGTTAAAATGTAAGCAAGAGCCCCAAGTGATATACAGACAAAAGCTGCAGGTGTTTAAGCCACTTAGGCATTATTAATAGATGGGTTTCTCTGACGTGTGCCTTGCAGCAGGTTAAAATAAAACACCAGCAAGGTCCCTGCTGGACTTGCAGCTCCTGAAAACAGAGACAGCCCCAGTGTATAATAGGTTCTTCACTGCTCTTCTGGGGCTTGAATAACATTATGGTGACTTTGCATGGATTTTTGCCTTTAATGCAAATAGGGAAATGATTTTCTAATCAGGTAAGATTAGGCTGAAGCATGATAGCTAGAGTTTGGTTTGTTAATGAAATACAAAGAAGTAGCCCGTACCTTTGCAAACCATTCTTAAAAATAACACAATGTTAAAAAAAAAAATGGTTTCTTTGGCTAGCAGTCATGTGAGAGAGCCTTGATGCAAATCTTTGTAATGAGTGCATTTCGATGAGCATTTGAAAAATATATATGTATTTATTTGCATTGATATGTTTATATGGCTTTACATATCAACTTAGTCAGGAAAAATTGAATAAAATGTCTCAGGTCTGGGAAATGAGAAGAGATTATGAAAAGCAGATTTAATATAGCACCGTTTTTTTGATGTTTGTGGCACATTTCATCATATTGCCAGAGACACCCAATTACACAGCTTGCAGAGTAATCAGCAAATGGGGAATCCGAAGGAGAATATTAACTCTGGTCTTTTTTTTTTCCCTTCCTCCTCCTCCTTCTTTAGCAAATATTATGTTATGCCTTATGGAAATGGATCAAAATGCCACATGTGCAGTTAATACTGAGCTCTGGAGCTCTTTCAAATCTTATTTTTCCCCTCACATTGTATTTTTCTGGAACAAACCTCCTGATAACTTTAGGACATGGTCTTCAAGGCCAAAGCACCACCTTAAACTTCCTGCAAGTTTGGGTTTCAGTTTTAGCTGGTGGCTGACTTGGCTGACTTTACCTCATCAACCTTGCGTGAGGGAAAAATTGAGTTATTAATGGAAGATAACCACATGCAAGGACATGATCACAGTTCACCCATTTCTTTCCCTCTTTGTGAAGGCAGGAATTTACCAAGCAATTTGGTGTCCTTGATGGTCACAGACACTCCCTACCCACATGGTTTTTAATATTCAAAGCAGACCTGTAACTGGAAAAGGAGATCTAATGATTAATATTTTCCTTATTGTGGATTTAAAAAAAAGGCAATGGCTGCAGTGTAGGACAGTTGTGGCTGGCTGATATTTTGGGTGCATGTGATCAAATGGTCTTCAAAGGCACTGATGGAACTGGGTCACAACTATCAGCACTACAATTTTTGCAGGTGGGGGTGTTCCCAGTCTCTGCCCACATTCCCACTGTTCTGGTTCTCTGCCTGGCTTAAGAAAAAGCCACTTTTCTTGAGAATGTCTAAAATGTTATTAATCACTGTTACAAATGCACTTGCATTTCCATCCAGATTACTTTTTCCCTTCTGTGTGTCTCCCTTTACATTATTCCTACAGTTGAGAAAAGAAATTGGGAAATCATATTAACGGGGGATGACATTCTGAAATGGAATAGTTTGGGATTTTTTTTCAAGAGCTTGGTTATCAGATGACTTCAGGAAAATATTGATAAACTCATAAAAATATTTCTTTTTCATCTGCTTTACCAGGCATCAAATTGGGCCTATACCAAGGTGAAAAGCCCACGAAATCACTGGGACAGTAGTTTCACCTTTTAGGTTCAAAGTAACCCTGAAGGAACAGGAGGTGCAGGAACAAGTTTGCAGAAGCTTTTCTGCCATCTCCTGGAGCACAGCCCCCATGGCTTGGTGTAGAAAAGGGGACAAGTCCTCCACCAAAAGAACAGAAACTTCCTCAAAATCACATGGAAAGCCCAGTTCTTTGAGAGTGGTCCCATTTATTGTGCACCCCTGTCTTTAGAGATGTGCTGGCTGGCCAGGTCTTTCCTATCTTCACCTCACCAGGTAGGAATTTTTTCCCTGGGGTGTGCAGCAAGGTGACAAGAGGTGCTGCAGCCACTGCAGTGGTGTCCTGTGGCCTAGGGGGATTTTCACCTGCCACCCCAGCTGGAGGTGTCCACCCCAACAGCAAGAAGCTGTCATTCAGCACCTTTTTGTGCAGCTTCTTCTGTGTGGCCCCTGCCTCAGGTTAATGAATGATTCACAAAATGCATTTTTCTTGGTTTTTTTTTCCTTTTTATTAGCGGAGTATGAAAACAGGCAATAATTTTACAGAAAGCAGGACTGGCACAATTGGTACATAGCATCATGCTGCAGTTTTTCAGAAATGAATATAAACTCTTTTTTTTCTTCTTCTTCTTTTACCTACCAGAATAAATAAATATGATACACGTTTGAGTTCCTCAATAGTGAATTCTAAAGCACAAGGTCTTACACTACAGCTCAATTTTACAGCGATCTGTACAGTATATTACTTCGATTTCCTTTTTGCAATTTAAAAGCCTTTGTTCCTTTGCAAGATGGGTTTGACATACAAACACGGATACACTTTGGAGCTAACTGTACACCTTGGGTCAGAACCTGGGGAAAAAAAAAGAATAAACGGATGGCCTCCTGGCATGAGAAAATAAACTAAAGAAGTTATTTTCCATTGCACAGACACATCTAAGGTTCTGCTTTTTGGGATGGCCCCGCCCAGCGGACAGAGCAGTTAGAAAAGCCTTTGGCCATTCACAGGGCACCAGCTGCACCATTTAACTTGCTATGGGTTTAATCTGTGTCTTAGAGCCCAGACTATTAAAAATATAATTGCAGGGGTTTTTTTTTTGCTAGTATACAGAAAATGGTATATTCTTTACAAACCAGTGTGGGGGTTAAGTGTTGTTCCCAGCTGTGCTCCAGTGAAACTGGTGCAATAACTCCACTCTGGCAAGCGATGAGGGTCCTAATTTGTACACCTCAGCTTTTGCATTTCTTCCCCAGGAGCCCAGGCCAGCCAGGGACCATGTGGATGCTGCTGCCTGAGCAGCTGGGAAGCAAACAGCATCCACAAAGTCTGTGGAAAGCAGGGAAGGGAACCTTCATCCCTGCTGGGCTGGCGTGTAACACGGTGGGAGAGTCGCAGCCGCATGGCAGAGCAGGGGATTTTTTTGTTTGTTTGATCTTGCATTGCTGAAATTTTTGGGGGTTTTTCTTTTTGTTGTTTATTGCACCAACCTCTTCTTATCCTTCCACTACAGATTTGGGCTGAGAGCAGACCTACGCAGAGAAATAGCTTTTTTTCACTCAAAAGAAAAAAAAAATTAGATGTATTATGCTGCTCTAGAACAGATCATAAAAAAACAGCAAGGGGCACATGGAGGGCTAAGAAGGGAAGAAAAGAAAAATCAACACAGCTTGTAAAAACCAGCAGGAAAGTTCTGTAATTGACTTTTTTCAAGCTTAATTGAATTATGTTTCATAGCTACTGTAATTAAATTAATAGAATATGGTGGATTTTAATTTGCATTCCTTTTCTAGAGAGGTTTATTTAATCCTTTATGTGTGAACTCTTCAGAAATGTCCTGATGTTGCTTAAAATTGTCATGTCAGTGGAAGTACCACACATGGAACACAGGGACAGAAATAATTACAGTTCCCACATCTGTGTCCACCCACTTTGGTTTTTCTTCAGCAAAAATGAGCATCTCTCTGGCTGGCTGCAGTGGCAACACATACCTAGAGCTCATTAAAATTCTTCACATGGTGAAACATCTAAATGAGAAAGGAGATGTGGAGGGATCTGCTTGTTGATGGTTATTTTCATATTTGGCAGCTTTTTTTTTTTTTTTTTTTTTGTGTTTTTTTTTTTTTTTTTTTTGTTTTGTTTTCTTTTTTGTTTTTTTTGTTTCCTACACAGCAAATGATGATTTTTCTTGGAGGAAATACAGGGAAAAAGTATCTCCCTTTATTCCCAGATTCACCATCAAGAACATTTCCCCTTCTTAGCCAAAAAAAATTAAAAAGACAAAAAAAAAAAAAAAAAAGGAAAACAGGTTGTTTCTTTTCAGCCTCCCAGCATCATTACTGGATACTTTCTCATTTAGCATTTCTCCTGCACTGTTTAAATATTTCCTTTTTTTTTTTTTTTTTTTTTTAAATTAACACTTATTAGACTTCTCTTGTAATGTAGAAGACATATAACTGCAAACTTTTGCCTTCAATATCATGACTGATTTTCTCCTGGGACTTGATCCTGCAAGAACCATGCATAAAACCTTTATAAATTTGCTAAGGAGGTTTTGGAGCTGTAGCCGGTTCACCAAGGAGAGGCAAAGAAAACAAAGCCATAGGAAGGGCAAAAGATTGGCAGAGGGAATCTCCAGATCTATAACCTGTTTCCAAATAGGAACTAGGGAGACTTTTTCCAGATTTTTCACCACTGTTTTTAAAGGATTGGGCAAATTCTTTTCCTGGCCTATGTTCCACGCTGTGCATTTGTTTGGCATTCCTTTCATACATTAAAAAATCAACTTGATAATTTGCCTCACAGAACACAAAACATGTCTTTCTTTTCTACATTTCACCTCTCTGTGAGTGGAGCTGTCCTGGGAACACCCTTGCCCTGCTGGCACCAGGCTGGCACAGCATCCAGAGGGGATGGATAACTCTTTTTCTCCCCTCTAACAGTTCAGCTGTAGGATCTCTGTGTTACACTCCAAGCATCTTATGCCTGGCATGGGAGAAGCCACTCTATATCCAACTAAAATGTTAAGAAATGTCAGATCTCTGTCTGGAAGTGAGGAGGGGAATGTCAATCTGTTTTGATTCTGAGACTCATCAGTGACTTCATTTTCCTCAATAGCTGGGGCTGGTGAAGGAAAGGGGACAAGCAGAGCTCACATCCCAAACTGGGACATTTGCAGGGCTTCTTCCCACCTGGAGAAACATCCAGCTTTGCTAAGTTCAAAGAGGAATGATGTAGAATCAGTCCTTTCAGTCTTCCCAATATATACACAGGATCATATTGAAGGGGGAGTTTCTCCCTATGTTTGTTCATAAATTTCTTTCGGTCAGAAATAGCCCAAGAGCTCAGAGACCTTACAAGAATATGCAGGAAAGATTCAGTTTTGACAGATAATTAATTATTACACTTTTGCAAGCTGTGAGCTTAGATTCTTGCATTTTTGCATTTCCAAGTCAGTTTTGGCTTTTCAGGTCAGCTCACTCCCCTCAGGGACGTTTAAGGTTGACCATAAGAAGGTAAACCCCAAACTTTGCATAAAATACTTCAGGGGTCAATCTGTATTTAAGGAAATTGCCTATTTTTTTTTTTTCTGTTTATTTTTAAATTTTAGGTATTTTCATCCTGATTCAGAACGGGGGCAATAATCTCCAGGTGGGAATTATTCACATGCCCTGGTCCAGGACCAGCTGCACCTGAGTCAGCTGCTGCTCCTCGCAGAGGCAGATGAGGAGGGTGCTGAACAAATACCCCTGTGGACTGATGGAGATCTGATTGTCTCCTCTCCCACTTTCCTTCCGGAGCCTCACCCCAATGTTGGTTTTTAATGGGGTGAGAGATGCTCCACTGGGGAAGTTCCTGGTAGCAGCTCCAAGCCCCTGAGAGAAGGAGATGAGCAGAACACAGGGATGAAGGGGGTCAGGCTCCAGGGTTGGTCAGACGTGTGAAGGCTGCGAATGTTAAAATGAATTTTTGCACTGAGGCACAGGGAAGAGTTTCCCTGCTTGGCTCAGTGGGGAAGATCTTGTCTCCCTCCAGAGGATCACGGCAAATCTAGTGCTGGATCAAGCTTATCTCCTGTGCTCTCTGTCCTTGCCTTGCAGGACCAGGCCATAAATCCAGGCCATAAATCCAGGTGTCCTGACCTTCCTGTGGCAGATGCCGTGGTATCCATGGTGAGCCATGGCAAGGCTGTGTGTGCCCTGCTGTGAGCTGATTTCTCCTTTCCCAGCCCCACGGCAGAGAAGAGATGCCTGTGTTACCTGGGATGGTGCAAGAGTGAGTGCAGCCCTCTGCTCTCTGCCTCAAACACCCACTGACATGAGCTGCAGTTTCATGGGCATCTTTTATTAATTAAAAAAGAGCTCAAGTGCAGATTTGATCTCACACCAAATTACCTCACTTGTTCACTGGCACCAGGGAACAACATCAGAAGGGGTGTTAATTAAATTTGTGTTTGCTCTGCTCTGGTAAAGCAACTCCACAGCCAAGAATGGTGCAGAGGTCAGCAGGGCACAGAAAAAAATATAGGTGAATAGAGCCTTTCAAGGAAGGAGGAGGAAAATTAAAGCTTTGTTTGGGTGTCCCTGGTTTGGGTGACAGACAGCAAAAAAAGAAAGCTGGGACTTTATTTTTGGACAGAGTAAATGTGCTTTGGTGGTTTTAATTTACTCAGACTCCTTTGAAAGCGACAGCCAAAAATCTGCTTCCTACAAATACATTTGGTTTTGGCAAAGTGGAGAATTCTGCCGGTCACGGTGGCTGATTTGACACAGTCAGGAAAACTAAAGCATGAGAGAAAAGCCCCAAACTGAAGTGTTTGGCACAGCAGAAATATTTATGGAAGACACTCCGTTTTCCTTGGAAGCTGGTGCAGTTGATGAGCTGCCCCCTCCAGAGGTCTGCTCCTGCTACAACTTTATGAGATATAAACTATTATTTCCCATCAAACAGCTGTTCTTACATCTCTATTTGTGGGAGTTAGATGCTTTTTCAAGAAATAATGATGTAGCTGAAAACACTCTTTCCCTCCACGTTTAAATAGGTAATTTGACCCCCAGTATGAAGCAAGGTGGGAGTGAGAGTGGCCACACTTGGGTGGCGATGGGTCTACACTTCAGGTGAAATCAATTGTGATTATTTGCAGAGAGACAGCACGGATCTGCCCGGGCTGTTAGTGACACACCCAGTCGACACTCCTGGCATACAAACATAGCACCTGCCCCAGAGTCACTCTGGATTTTTTTTTGTCCTAGGCAATATTAGAGATGCAATTTGAATATCATCCCTCCTTAATGCTCAGAGGAATAGCAGTGAGTCCAAAATGTTTATTTGGTTAGGCAAAAAAAAAAAAAAAAAAAGTGATTTAAATTAGCAGAAACATTCCTTCTCAACAAGGAAAACCACCCAAGGGTGAATGATGGGTCATTCCAATGAAATGAGACTGAAACCATTCAGTGCAATAATTCTGAAACTGGTGAATTTTGGGTACTTGCAAACCTTGCATTTTTGGCAAGTTCATCTATCCCCCCCCTCAGTTCCCAAAAGAATATAAAGCCCCTGCTTACACTTGCTTTGCCTCCAGCACTTCAGCTTTTTTCACTTGTTACATTTTCACTTGAAAACCACTTTCTGGACTGAGGGCTTGAGAATAGAATTTGGTGATCAGAGATTTTTTTCCTAGACACAGCTTGCATTAATCAATTTTTTTGTCAAAGAACCATAAAATTCATGGTGTGTGAACACACCAGGAGTCCATATAAAATTTTAATTACTATCTATTGTCAAAGTAAGACCTAAATGCTCTCCAAAAAGAAAACCCTGTAACTTGTAAATAAAGTTTACACTTCACTGAAGATCAAAGAGGAAACAATATAGATTAAAAATAATCTGCAAATTTGGCCTTCATTTTCTCCCAGCCAGCAGCATTTGGCCAACATACTGTCCTCTTTGAGCAAGTGCTATTAAAAAGAAAAAGAAAAATGCTTGCCTTATAGGAAGTGCTTAAACAGGAAATTCACCTTCAGATCATTTCCCGGTTGTTAAAAAATTAGCTTTAGCAGAGAAGGGAGAAGTGGAGTGGTCAAGTGCACGATCATGTCTCTTCCTCATGAACACCTTTAGGACGCTGACCCAAGAAGAGCAACTAGCTACCAGCTGAGGTCAAGATGATGGCTGATTTGTAACTCTGATGCTAGCTACTAAAATTGAAAAGGAAAGGGGAATAAAAGCAAAAGAGGTCACTGTTCTGTAACACTGACAGTAACACACAGATGATGGCTGCTGTCAACATTATAAACTATATACAAGACAAAGCAGGACTCTTTCTTCCCCCAAAGAATGTAACAGCAACAAAATAAAAGGTGAATATAACACAGTTGGCACCTTATCGAGGGGATGAGGAGAAGGGGCTCCTCCTGAACGTTACAGGCTGAACTCATGGCAGTCCAGAGGACAGTTCATCTGTCTAAACACAGATCCTCTCCCCCTTCCTCATTAAATATTCAGTGAAGACCAGGCCAGTAGCAATGTCTGACGCAACCGTGGTGCTAGTAAGACGTTAATAAACGCAAAGTTTTCCCTGCAAGGGGAGCACCTCACTCCAGGAAGAGGTGGGGGTGCGTGGGGATTCAAGGAGTGCCGTGTGTAGTGCCAGCCTCCGGTGCACCTCCTCACGGGCAGTCAGTTGGGGAGGGTGTCCAGCCCCAGGGACGCCGCGTGCTGCTTTGCCCGGAGCCGCAGGTTCTCAATGCTCGTGGTTTTACTGTTCAGGCTCGGCAGGGAGCTGGAGGCCTGCAGGATGGGGGAGGACCAGACCTGCTGAGCGTGGGACAGCGACTGGTAATAGGACTGACAGTGCAGGGAGCTCAGCGGGGCCATGTTGACGTTCATGCCCAAGTAGGGCATGGCAGACGGTGTCCCCATTTCAAAGGAGGAGTAATGGACCAAGTTGTTGGTGGCTGCCATGTGCTGGCGGAACTGCTCCTGCAGGCGGAAGAGGCTCAGGGGTGAGGAGGAGTAGGAGTGAGTCTGAGCCAGGCCACTGCTGGACGAAGGCGTCACAGTCGCGCTGATAGGGGACTCTGTAGCAGGAGACAGAGGGGATGGGGGTTATTCCTACAGGCTGGTGCTTATTCACACCCCAGAAAGGTTTGGGCAGCAGCATGGGCTTGTCTCTTGCACTGAAGGGCAAATGAGAGAGGGTGTGACAGCTCCCGAGAGCTAAATGTCTGCCTTTCCCATACCTGGCACCTCGGAGTGTGGAAATGGGGCTGAGCTCTCTGGTGCTGCTGGGCACTGCTCTCCCCCAGATCTAACTGGAGCAGAAGGTCTTTGCTCTTTCAGTGCTCCAGCTGCAATGGACATCCTGCCTTTTGTGGGGCCTGTTCAGTGCTGAGGACAAGAGGACAAGCCTGGGCAGCCTATCCGTGAGCACCCACTCCACAGGGAATATGGGACTACACCCAACCACCAGCATCCCCTTGGAAAGGGGTCCTGACCACCAGCCTGCCAGTCCTGACACCAACCCCCATCAATACACTGCCCCTCACCTGCTTTTGGGCTCGCTCTCTTGCAGTTCAAAGTCTTGCTGTCCACACCAGGGCTCTTGTCTGCTTTGGCCTCATCCAAGGTGCTCTTGAACTCCTCCTCTCTGTCGGTCTGGTCCTCAGGTGCCGACTCGCTGGCAGACTGCTCCGACAGGGTCAGGTTGAGGTCTGTGCCCACCTCGCTGGGGAGGCTCTGGACCTTCTCAGTGTCCGGGGTGGGAGCCTGGTTCTCCAGCACAGGCGGCTCCATCTTTCCCTCACTGTGGCTCCCCTCACAGTCCTTCTGCTTCTGCAGCTGCTCTTTCTGCAGGCTGCGCTGCTTCTTCCGGAATTTGGCCCTCCGGTTCTTGAACCAGACCTTCCGTGCCACAAACAGCAAGGGAGAAAAACCAGTGAGAATCCTGCTTAAGGCCAAATTCAGCATCACTCAGCCTCAGAGCTTCAGGGGAAGCCCAAGTAATGAGGTGCTGCAAGCCCATGTGCCCAAAGGCCATTCCACTTCGCTGGACCTTAGAGCTCAACTGTTTCCAGTGCATCTACAAATAACATTTCAAACAGACTAAAAAATATCCAGCCTCTATACTGATTCTTTAACAGGCTCCACTACTGATATTTTTTGGGGTTTGTTAGTTTTTCTCCCCTAAATTGGTTTGGCAGCTGCATCCAAAAAGAATGTCTTGCAGCTGTAATGTCTGATGACATTACAATGGCTTACAGTCTGTTAAGTTTCTAAAACCATTTTGTTGTAAGTGTATCAAAACTATGAAGGCAACACTCAAAGTCATTACAGGCATAGGCTGTTATCTGGGAACTGCACTTAGCAAAGAAGGAGAGAATCCATTATTTTTTTAAATCAGTAGACATGTATTAGAAGAAATATATTAGCAAATTTTGTTTGTTGTTTGCTTGGTTAGATAAGGGGACAAACCATTTTTTTGGATCAAAATGCCTTGATACTTATATAAAAGAACCAATTTTTTTCCACAACTTTTTCTCTTTGCAGTTAAAAATATTTGCCTTTTAAAAGACAAGAACTGCTTCACCAGCAGGTTATGAACTAGCACATTTCACTAATTGAAACTAAAAAGCAAACAAAAACAAAAAGCAAACCCAAACCTTGGCCTGAGATGTTACAAATATTGACACTGGTGGAAAAGAGCAGCTGGAATTACTTGGGTCTCTACTTTTTTGAGAAAGCCAGAAAAGCCTCACAAATAAATAAATAAATAGACTTCTGTTGCCGTTTCTAAAACTTCCCCCAAAGAAATGTGAAAGAACAAATGAAAGCCAGTGTACACTTCAGACAATCCTAAATTTAAAAAATGTGCATGTGGATTAGAAGTTTCTTAAGCAGATGTGTGACTTTGGATAATTTTATCCTCCCTGCCCCTGCCTTTGACAACTTCACTGCCCCAAAATCTTTGGTTCCAGTGGAAGAATCCTGGAAGGTCAAGGGAGCTGTCAGCCCTCTGGGAACCTGGCTGTGTTCTTTTAAACATCCCCACTGGCAAACCCCCAGAATGTCAGTACCTGGACTCTGGCTTCAGGCAGGTTTGTGCACATGGCCAGGCGCTCTCTCATCACCACATCTGGGTAGTGAGTCTTCTGGAAGGTCTTCTCCAGGGCCTCCAGCTGCTGGGCGGTGAAGGCCGTGCGACTTCGCCTTTGTTTGCGGTGCTGGGATCCATAACGTGCCTCCAAAATGATGTCTTGAAATGTACAGCCGTTGGAAGACAAGGAAAGTGGCCAATTTAATTATTGGAATTTGTACGCTGACAGTCGAATAAAGCACTTGCTAACATCAGACAAAACTATGGAATGTTTTATCCATTGCTTTAGAGCTAATAAAACACATACATATGGATTTTACTGGTTAACTGAGGTGTCCAAAGAGATAAAATCATAGCAGAGGGGTTAAAACTAGATGACCTTTGAGATCACTTCCAGCCCAAGCCATTCTATGATTCTAAAAACCTGCTCTGGAGAGAGAACCTCTTTCTGTGACAGCTGTGAAAGCTGTTGAGACTCCAGTGATGAATTTGGCTGAAATAACTCAAATCTGCTCCAACATCAGTGGGGAAGGGCATGCAGATGCCCAGACCCTACCATGGCATAAGCACCTTTCATTAAGAAACACAACTAAAAATGATGTGGGGACATTCACTCTTGTACTTCTTTAATGTCTTGTGCATAGCCCACTGCAGTCTTCAAGGCATGATATTGGAGAGCTGCTCTGGGCTCCAGTTCAGAGAGCATTTAATCTCATGTGCTTTTGTGCATTTTGCTCCAAAGCACATCCTTCACTGAGCATGGACACTCTCCAGCATCTGGGGTGGAAACAAAAGCCAAGGCCACGTCCAGCCCCACTGGTTGCAAGCCCAGAGCTCATGTGTTGTGCTCTTCTCAGCAGAGCACCTACACCAGGTCTGACTTTGCAAACCAAGCTTGGAAAATTGAGGGCAGAGAAGAAATTCAGACTGGGGAAAATCTGAGGCCAACAGTAAAGGGCTTATTATTTTACCAGAGGGGTTATTATTGCACAACACTTAGTGGGAGTAGAAAGATCTTAAATCAATGAAAATAAGTTACTTGAAAATGAAAAAAACCCACCCTTTATTATGCAAGCTGGGACATGCTGTGCTACAGCCCTGGAATGAAACAGTCTGGCAAGAGGTTTGCTCTCATAGAGGAAATGCAGAAAGAGCAGTGTCTGGTATCATTTTTAATTCGGTTAAGAATGTGACTTCCAGTAGAAGGGAGGAATGAACACACGAGAAAACAACAGGAGAGGGAGAAAAGCTGGCACTATCAGCCCACGGAGCCCAATGAAGGCTCTGGCTGCTGTTTGTTTGCGCTTTTGTCACGAGCGTCGCGACATGAATCTAGACGATAAACAAAAACCTGCTGTCAGGCCACCCCCAGCACCACACAGCCAGGTCTCAGATCCACTGGCTAACGAGCGTAGCAAATCAGCTTTGCATTCTCAAACATTCCTCTTCCAAAACTTCCAGCTGTTCCATTCTAGGTCAGCACTCGCAGCGCCCTTCTGGGGGATTGCCAAAGCTGCGTGGTTTTGGCAACCTGGCAGAGATGTGATCAGGCTAAAGGTCTTCAACAATATAGTGCTGGTTGCATACAAGAGAAGTTTGTGTTTGAGGAATCAGAGCTCCTTGGGGAGTTCAAATGCTGGTGATAAAGCTGCCCCTGTGGAGGCAGAGGGACCATCCTTGTGCATCCAGGCACAGCTCACAGTGCAGCCAGGCACTGCGAGGAGAAGGGATATTCCAGCACAAAAAAATGAAATTGAAGCTGCCCCAAAACGTTTTAAAAAGCTAACGTTTGTGTTTCAAGTACACGAAAACAGGAGAAAGGGCACTGGTTAAACACCCTACCTAAACACCCTACCTGCAGGCTGGAGTATTCCCAAATTTCTAGAGTAGAGGTTAGACCTACCAGCTCCCCAGAGGCAGCAGCTCATGCATTAAGTTTGGCCACTTCAGCGAGAAGCAACCAGCAATTATTTTAATGTTTTAACTATGTTTTCAGGCTTTGTGCAAGAAGGAGAATATAAATTGCAGGTGAGGCTTTGCAGTTACCACCAGAAACCTCTGTTTTCTGACTTAAGGTCATTTGCTTTTGTGCTCCTTTATTCTGACTGTCCCTGGAAGGCAAATGAGATCTATAACCTGCACTGAAAGATATTCAGAAGTAACAGAATGTGAGGTAACTGCAAAGGAAACAGCTTGTAGGTATATAATGCCTACACGGCCAGTGATAAGCAGGCGAGGGGAGTGTGGGATTTAATTTGGAAAGTCTTACAGGTAGGTTATTAATTTTAGAGATAAGAGGTCAGGAAACCAATTGAATCTTCTGGTCAAGAATATGAGAATAGTTTTTTTATTCTTTTTTTTATCTTCCTCTGCTTTAGCCTAGTTAGGGCCAAAGATATGAAGTCCTCCATGCCTCTACTCTAAAAGATGGAGATCACAAACATCTTTCAAGAGATCCTTGCAGCTAGAAAAGGGGCACCTTTGATGCAGGGTCTGCAAGTTACATTGCAGTGTTCAGGGCCATCTGCTCCCATCTGATAACCTGCATAGTGAAAAGGGGCAGGGAACAAGGGGATGGATGACCAGGGCAAGGACAGTGCTCTCCTCAGCACTCTGGAGCCCAGCAGCAGAGCCAGGAGAAGAGTCCAGGTCTCTCTGATTCCACTCTGGTTGTTTATTGATGAGGACAGTGACCCCTGCTCTGCCCTGTGCCAAGCAAAGATCCCACAGGCCACTTAGAACCATGTTAAGAAGGTCACAAATAGCAGCTGGATAAGGGGAATTGCTGGCACAAAGATCTGACAGCCAGCTGTGGCTCACTGATCCAAAGAGTCCAAGATCTTTATCATCATCCCTTTGTGGACTGCCCATCTGGGAGGACCTTCCTGAAACTTCTGCATCCTTATTTTGGCTTAAGCCATTATTTATGAAATTTAGCCCACCAAAGCTGTCTGGACAGGTAATTCTTCCCAGCTACTTTAGACTGGAAGGAATCCATCTACAATTTTTTTTTTTTTAAACTTTAATATCAGACAACTAGAAAGCTATCTTAGAACAGACACACATTTTTAGGCAGTCAGGGAAGATAATTCCATTCTGGGGAAGTTTCTAGAATCACAAGTATGGTAACTTTTTACTTTAGCTTCCACATCCTCGTTGTCAGGTCTGCTTTACATCACTGCATCCAAGTCCAAACCAAAACAGTGATGTTGATGTGTTGATCACTTGCACTGCAGGAGCCTTTGATGATCTCAGCCAGGTCTGGATGTTTCATTGCAGGCTGAAATTTAGAGCAGATAGATGTGCCCTACCACACCGAATATTCTCAGGTCTCCATCCATTATTTTTGAAGAATCACCTCTACAAAATCATAAAATGCCGTCTGGGCTTTGCACTTCCTATTAATGAGAGCATCAGTGCAGTGCTGTTATAACCATGGCTGAAGACAGAAAACCAGATCAGATGCTCTGGACCAGCAGTTCCTGTCCTGCTGCCCCACCATCAACAGTGCTGTGTAAATGACACTGCCTGGGTAAAGTCACGTGTGAGCGATTTGAGCTAAAAAGCTGTTTTATGGAAGGCAGCAGGATCTGCAGTAAAGTGTCGCCCAACACAAGGTCTAAGATGCCAAGAAAGAAATAGGTCAAAGCGAAACCCAAATGAGATCCAAATGAAGATCATCTCCCAGGGAGAAAAATAGGTTTTTAGGAAAGAAGTGGAAAATAGTTGCATGAAGAGACAACGTGCAGACACAAGCTATGGCCTGGGATGGCAGGAGGTGGCTGTCAGGGAATGCAAGACCTGGGTGCCTGAGCTGGGGAATCCAATTTACTTTGCGATCGCCTTCACTCTTGCCCCTATTTACTAACAAGAAAGGGAAATTCTTTGCTGTTTTCTGTTCACTTGTTAAAAGACATTTCAGTGTCTTTTTAATCCTCTCTTTTCAATCCCATACAGCTGAGCCATCTCTCCCCTGAGCTTCCCAGCTGTCTGAGGCCAGTCTGAAGCAAGAGGCCAGCACAAACTGGAGGGCAGGTGTCCCGTGAGAGCTTGGCCACAGGGACAGCACTGAGAAGCACTTGGCTCTCTCACACTCCAGGAGAGTTTCACTCAATGCAAGCAAAAAGGATTTTTTTTTGTGCTGAGTTTTTTTGTTTCTTTGTGTGTGCTGTTTATTTTTGTTGTTGGTGGCAGCTTTTTGGGGTTTTTTGGGTTTTTTTGGGGGTTTTTTTGGGTGGGGTTTTTAGAGCCAGGCAAGGGCACTTGCCATGAGTTGTTCTTACCAGCCAGTCTCTCTGCCAGGGTGAGGGCGTGCACGGAGGGCCGGTAGTCGGGGGCGTGCTGGGCCTGCTGAGCTGCCTGCTGGTGGAGGTTGTACATGGCGCTCAGCGAGTTCATGGCGTGCAGGGAGTAGCCGTTCACTCCATAGTGCTGCATGGTGACATCAACCTGCAAAACATCAGCCACACCAGACAGGGGCTTAGGGACGTGCTGTTCCAGCAGCCTGGTGTCTCAGCAGAGCTTTGGAAATGCTGAGCTCAGAACTGAAGTGCTGCGTGCGAGGCTCGTCTCTGACCCCACAACTCCAACAGGTTCTGGGACAGGAATGGAAATATCTTCTGTACACCTGAAGCACCATCAACACAAGTCCAGTTTCCAAACTTAAAGCCCAGAATCTGACTATATCTCACTCACGCTGATCAAAATATGGGAAATTAATTTTTTTGCATACCACAATACAGCTTATCATATTACAGTGACTTTTAATGCATTATCCTAGCTCTATCCCAGGGCTAGCTGGGATTTTGCTCCTATCACTGCCGACACTGGGCTATTGGTAATCCCAGCGCTGCAATGTCAAATGATGTTTCTCATCCGAGCTCACTCATTTATAATTTGTTTCCATTCATTATTCATTTTTCTAACAGGTTTTCTTAAGAAAACACAAATGATATGGTGGGGGGTGGGAAAAGAGCATGTGGTGAAAATAAAATAAATCTGCACCATAATAGTACCAAAAATGCTATGACTAAAGAGGGAATAAGGTTTGCAATAAATACCGACATTTCATAGCTCAATAGCAAGGAAATTATTTCAGAAAACTAATGGCTTTTTTTTCCTAGTGTGGGCTCTGCGTGAAACTTCAAGCTCTTTTTCCTTACAGACCATCTGTAAAACTGAGCTAATATTGATCTCAAAAGCCAAGCAATGCTTCATTCATCCCTGTTGTAAATGACTGAAGGCCTCCAGGATGTCGTTTCTGCAGTTTGTAAGACATCAGAAAGGAAGTTGTGAAACATTAGCCACGAAATAAATTTTTTAAACCACCGTTTACATCAGCAAGTCACCATCTGGAAAGTCAGTGCAATGAACAAACGCTCAGGGAAAGAGGGTCAGCTGGACTAACTTAAGGAAAGCAGACATCTTTTCAGGCAGCCTCTTAGAAAACAATTTAAACTCTGGAGGGAAGTGATGATTTCAGGAGAAATGCCCATAGTTTTAGGAGGAATGTGATACATTGAACAGTGAAAATTTGGAAGAACAATTATCTGCTGTATTTTCTGTACTGCAAAAAATTTGGAAGAACAATTATCTGCTGTATTTTCTGTACTGCCTGTAAATTATTTACACCACGGAGGGACAGACTCATGGTGAAGAGGCAGAGATGGAAATGAGGTGGTGCCACTTCCCCTCCTGATCTGAACTTCTGTTCTTTCCACCTTGATGTAAGAAGTACAAACATGAAGTGACCTTGTGTAACAGCCAGAGACCAAGTGGGAGCTCCTTAAAAAGCAGCTGAATTTAGTACAACAGGGTCTGGGCCATCTCATGGCTTCACCCTCACAAGCATCTCTGCACTGTGATGCCCAGGAACAGGGGAGGGAAACATGCAGCTGAGTTTGGTCAAACACTTTGCCAGCCCAAGGATGACCCTCATGAATGTGAGTTCTGCTTTTAGGATTGTCTTCTCAAAGACGCTACAGAAATCACAAACTCGTAATTTTGAAATTTAGTACTCTGCTTCATTCCTGTTTCCCCAAAATCCCTCGTGCTCTGCTACTGCATCATTTCAGCACTGAGTGCCAGTGGAAGGTGGCAGGTCCGGGTGTGGTGACACACCAAGGTCTGACACACATCCTGATGCCAGCTTCATCTGCTTTGTGTCTGCCTGTTCACCCACTCTGCACTGCCTCCCCATTCTTCTAAGATAAAATGTGAAAATGGACATTTTCATTTCAGGTGCCAACTGCAACACAAGGATGCCACAGCTCTGCTCTAACGGAGCTTAGGGAAGATTTAAGCAATGACAAAATTGTTTGCTGGTTCTCTGATTAAGGTGATGGACTTCACACACCAACAGATTTTTGGCATTCTTATCTGTTTTCCTCACAATTGGGGTTCACAGCGAAATTACAGCTGTGATGCTGCTTTCTGGGACTGCAAAGTTTTGCTGCTGGTGGCACGTGTTAAGGGACATGTCCCAGTGAAATGGACCACTGACATGGCCACAGAGGACATCTCCCATCACCTGGGAAAGGCTGACCTGTGGTGCAGCCTCACCCCATCCTTGGTGTGGTTCATTTCCCAAGAGCATCATACCGCCCAATACTGTTGTTCACTGCCTCACTGTCACAGACAAGGGCAGGACTGGCTTTTCTGGCCAACACAGACAGCAAAACAGAGATTTGCAACTTCATTCTGCCTCTTACCCTCTCACCACCTCACTTGTGAACCAGCTGGCTGGTTGTACCAGCTTTGGCCAGCGGGGTAGAGGTCTCAAAGCTTATTAAGTTCCTGCGTGTTTCGTGAAAACCATTTGAGGACACAGAACCTATTAACTGCCCTGGGCTGCTGCCAGACCTCTGTCCTTAATAGAGGCTGGAGAATCCACACCGGGCTCAGCCTTGCCAGGAGATACGTGGGAGGCCAAGTGTCTTTGACTCCCAACTCACAGAAATGCCTGTTTTTCTTTTCTAATCCCCCTTGCATGTGTAGCAAGCTGGCACATTAAAGGAAAAACGAAGAGGGAGAGGAGAGGAATTTTCCCATACCATACAGTCTTCCAAGGACACTGCCAGTGGCGTTGTGTCTGGAGCCCAGTGTTTCCACTGAAACACTTGTTCCAGGAATATTTCGGTGGTTTTGATTGTTAAAAGATTATTTTATGTGTACATTTTTGGGTGGCCTAGAAGAAAGTGCATTAAAAAAAAAAATAAGAAAAAAGAGAAGGACTTCATAGGGGTGGACTCAGGATGGGAGTCAATGCCCATCACAGCTTTGGTGATAACTGCCTGTTACGCTGCAGTGCAGACAACAGGCAGAACTTCCTACTCACTTGTGCAGCAAATGTATCATCCCAGATTCTGTATAAAAAATGAGGGAATTTACTGAGCGAGACGGTTCAGCCGGGTAAGCAAAGTTAACTGAGACCACAAATAGCTCCTGTTTAACTGTCAGCTCCGAGCTCACTCCAACCCCAATAAATTAAATATTTAAAAGACATCATGCAGCAATTTTTTTTAATGGAGAAAGCCATTCATCAAGCCACTGCTGTGTTTCACAAGCTGTCGAATAGTGCTTACACTGGTTAAAATAATCTTTATATTTCATTAAGCAACCAAATAAGCTGATCCCTTCCCACTGGCTGTATAGATGGTTTTAATTTTCAAAATCTGCAAATGCATCTTTTATGTCTCTGCGTGACTGAAGGGCCTCAGGAACAGCCACAGCCAGGAGCAGGATGAGAGCAAAGTTTGAACTCCTGCTTTGTTGAAGGGTATGGGCTTGAGTAGCTGTGGATAAGCTGGGAGGGTTACAGAGTCCGTCCTGAAAGAAAGGGGATTCCTCATCCAGATTTTGTGCATCAGAGATAATTGAAGAGTTAGGAGCAGCCAAGGAAGGAGATGGAAGCTGAGGAAAGGTGCAGGAAAACAAAAGGTGAGAGAAAAATGCCCCTGCCCGGAGCCTGTGGGCTGATGCGGCCGCGTTTGCTCAGCACGGGGGGGGGATGCTGCGAGCTGGCACCTCCTGGGCCGGTGGTCTCTCCCTGCACGGCCCCTCAGGGCAGCAGCAGAGACTCTCCACGCCCAGCATCACAAGTCGGGCCCTCTCCCAGCCCCCCCCCATTGCTCAGCACCGGCTGTGAGCTCTCCTCGCACGCCCTGCACCAGACCCTGCCGGGGCTCCCGCTCCTCCTGTCTTCACAATCCCGGCATTGCCACCTCAGTGTCAAAATCACTATGGAACACTCATGGATGCTGCGCCTTTCTTCCCGAGCCTGCAGACTTCTCAGACAGCAGGGGCCATGTCCTGCCAGGATCCAGCCTCACAGACAGGACAGGGGATTTCCCCTCGCTTTAGCTGCTGCTGTCTATGAGAAATCCAGCTTTCTCCACTCCTGAATTGCTTTGAGGCCAGGCAATGCAGGATTCTGCCCATCCCAGACTAACCCAGGGACGCCACCACTCTGTACTCAGCTGTTCAATCTGATGCAGAACAATCTGCACATTCACCAGCCAGAAACAGGACCCCTGTTATCCCAGGGAAGAGCTGCACTGCTCCAGCCATCCATCCATCCATCCATCCATCCATCCATCCATCCATCCATCCATCCATCCATCCATCCATCCCTTCCCAGCTCAGGTCCCCCTGGAGCCATACAGCACAAGAGTGGTGCAATTTATGGTGCACCTCATAAAAGCATGGCATACAGGGGAGACCTGACCCTGGGTTTTAATATTCTCAGCTTTGTACAAGGCTTGAAGTTTCCCTATTTAGCTGGCAACTAATTTTGTATAATTCTGCATGTAATTCTGTCCTGAGAGAAGATGTGAAGAGCGACCCATGCATTTCCTCACCAGCTGAAAACCCCTGTTCCTAGTGGCTTGTGTATATGTGGAATTGAGACAGATCTGAGAACCATTTAAAAAATGAGGTATTGAAGTTTTCTGAAAAGTACCTGGCAAGAAAACATCCATATTTTCCCTTCTATCAGGAAAAAAACAAACCAACAAATCACCAAACCAAAATCACAAACAAGACATTTGCCCTTCTCAAGCAAACTCTGTCAGGTGAGATGAGGCTGAGGCTGGATGTAGGGTATGCAGCTTTGCAGGGGCTTTGGACCATTAACCCTTTTCCCGCCAAATTCAAAGAAATACTGAGACTAAGTTCATTGATCTACATGAGACACTCAGGTGCCATCATAAAGAGTGGGGTAATAGAACCTATGTGTCAGAAATACTGAATGATTCCTAGAGGTTTCAAGAAAAGGATGCCAGTCTGCTTTTGACTGGTGGGCACCATGGGGTGTTTCTTTATCATTTCATCAAAGCTGTCCCCAAAATGGGAGGGTTGGTAATGGTAGAGAAGGTGTATGAGGCTTTCTTTACATGGGAAATAAGCTGCACAAAAAAAAAAAAAAAATCTGGACTTCAGGAAGTTACTTTCAGAAGGGAATTTCAAATTTCAACACTATATTTCATTGCTTATAGAGAGATTCACCACAGATGCATTGAAGGTTTGGAAGAGCATGGTACAGCCTCAGGTCGGTGCCCTGATGCAAGGCACAGCTTGAGCACAAGGAAAAGATCATTTTAAAAAATCAAGCATGAAACAGAAGTCTGGTGCACTTGACTGATGTTCAGGGTTCTGCAGGTGACAGAAAAAAATAGGAGTAGCCCTGTCAGGTAAAAGGAAAGTTGTGGGCCTCAGCCTGAGCACCTGCAAAGGTGCTACAAATCACTGCTGGTGTTTATGCAAAGCACAGGAACCCACTGTTCATTACTAACAGGGAAAAACAGCAAACGGTTTGTGCTGCAACATCCTTTCCCCCTTATTATCACTGGCAAAAAACATCATTGAAAATAGAATCACAGCAGAATATCCCCTCTCACCTCCCCCAGAGCTGTTCTGCGTTCTGATTTTATGCTTTAATTCCTTATTCAGAAACACTTCAAATCAGAAAGATAAATAACAAATCTTTGACTCTGTGTAACTCACATTCTAGGAAAACAGGCTCACTCTATAGACAGACACTGGGTTTATATGTATTTGGTACTAAATGAATTACATACCTGGGGGGTTATGAATAAGTGATCCTAGCAAGATGTTTTCTTCAATTTTTTTTTAATAGATCCCTAAATCTTTTAGATATATAAAGGCCCAAAATCACACAAGATAATAACCAACATGTTATAAATCAGTTTTGTTCCTCACGTGAGATTACTGAATGTCTAAGGAAACAATTTCACCTTTGTAGTGGATGAAATACCAATAATTTGAAATACTGTAACACATCATAGTTCCTCATTCAAATGTCAAAGTCTGAGAGCAGCATGCACTATAAAAACAGGCTTCCAAAAGACTTTCCTTATAACTGAATTAGAAACTGAGAACAGCTCCAAAGAACCCCCCAGGACTCTGCATTTCTAATCTTCCTGAAATATTTTTACTCCTGTGAAAATCCCTGGATTTAAATAAAGTTAATTTCTAAGTGCAGAGAAAGACCTTAATTAAGCAGGATCTAGTTAAACCTAAGTGACAATGCACCGAAAGCCAAACCTGACCAATTACACCAATTCTTGCAGCTCACACTCAGCTATTCCTAGTAACCTTGGTATAACTAGCTTTTTTTTTTCCTTAAAACCAGGAGGATTGCGAGCAGCTGAAACCTGAAAATACTTCCAGTTAGGGACAGGGCCACCATTTTTGGGTAGACTTTGTCAAATAATTGACTCTGAGGCTGTGCTGATGATGAGCACGGCAGCTGTGTTTGTAATGCTCATCTATTTGCAGTGGAAACATAATAGGATGCAAAAGGGCTTGTAATTTTTGTAAAACAAACCTCAGAGCATCCTGCTGAGACAAGAAAGTTTTGTTGCAGGACCCTAGAAATTCTCAACACCAGGTTGTGAGCAGCTGAGGTAACAGGCCCTGGCTGATAGGGGTAACTCGCATCATTTGCTGTGATTTTATTTAAGGTGTTTGTAAAATCATCGTTTTTCACCCAAAAGATAACAGAATCAAGTGATTGATTAGACACTTCCTGGCAAAAGACTTTCCAATGCCTCTGTTTGCAGAGGCATTCTTCAGAGGGCAGGCTTTCTAGGTACAAAATAAAGGAAATAAAATAAAGACATCCTTAAAGGCTCTGCTTTTGAGTGGGGGATAAGTTTCAGGGCTTGGAGCCCAGCAGCTTGCAGTGTAGAGCCAGGAGTGGCATCACTAAATATCACTGTGGTGCAAAATCCCTTGCTTGTCACAATTTGCACAAGACAAGCAGTGCTGATAGATCAAACCAGGACAAACCTCCCTTCTCCCCTTCAGAGCAGCACTCAAACCTCAGCAGAAACTCTTGGAAATTATATCGAAGTGGAGCGTTTTTATGGAAAAAGAAAAGCTCTTGATATGAAGATCACTTTGACTCTCGTTTCTCATTCTGCTTCCAGATCAGTCAGCAACAACAACAAAAAAATCATGCATTTAAGATTTGCTGTCATTAACAGCAGAATGGCAACGGAACCCTGCAGCCCAGCTCTGCCAGCGCTGCTGCTGCACGCTCCACATCCGTGGGTATGAAATGCGCTCGCATCCCGCTGCAGCCAGGCTCGCACGCTCCCGTGCTGCCCACCTGCTCTCCCCTCTCCAGACCTTACAGCACCTCTGCCTCTGAATTCAGAACTTGGAGTAACCCTAAAGTACCCTGCAGTCAAACTGCTGAACTCGCAAACTGCTTAAAGGGTTTATCCTTGGTGGTTTCATGAAAAGAAAAACAACGAAGTACCTGCTCAGTCCTTTGCCTCACTTCTGTGAAAAAGGCTTTCTTGAGAAGCATCATTTTGTTTTCCCTAACACTGGCAAAGGGAATTTTCGAAACCAAACTCTGCACTTTTCCAGGGCTGCTGGAAGCGTGAGGGTGGCTGCCTGCTTGCTCTCTGCCCCCAAAACAGCTTTTGCCTGCAGCATATTTCATTGCAGATTGTTCCCATGAGCAAACTGACTGTCTTGGAAGGCAGCCTCTTGGGACTTCTGGTTCAGGAATCTCCCATTGCTGGAAGATGGAGCAATATCCTGGAGGATTTTACCCATGATAGTCTCATTAAGAAGACAAGGATCTACACTTCTGTGTCAAAATATGTTTTTAAGTCTGTGACCTTTCCTGTGTCTATCCTGAGCACCACAATCACGATGCTCATCTGACAATCTAACCCTGAGCCCTAACAAGGGAGATCAAACCCTGCATGAAATGCACAGATAAGCTTTGTGAAGATTTTCTGAGGCAGTTTAGGACATTCCCAGCTCCTCTCCTGCTGCTCCTAAGTGCTGCAAGCCCGGCAGCCAGGCTGGCAGGAGGGAACACAGGCTTGTCCCAGGTAATGCCTCAGCCCAGATGCTGGGCTCCATGGGCAGGCACTGGGATGAGGCACGAAGGGAGGCTGATTTCTCCCCCCCACACCACCACTACTCATCAAGCAGAAAGTAAAAAGTTGAAGCTGTAAGTTCTGGGTGTTAAGCTGAGAGAGTTTGGTACACACACGAGGAGGGGAGCAGTGTGTCCTTGTGAAGTGCAGAGGTTCCTGCCACACTGCTGGAGTTTAACCCTGCTGGCACAAAAGGACTTTCCTAGGTGCCCTTTTAGCTGATTAGATGGAGGGTTGTGAGGTTATGATGCTGTGTAATTCTGCTCAAAGGTGACTTTGAGAGATAGAAAGAGCAAGCAAAACTTGAAAGACACACGAGCTGAGAGCCGAACTCAGGATGTTTCTGCAAGTTCAACTGGACCCTGCCTCTGCAGATGATTCTTGCAGCACTCCAAACAACAGTCACAAAACACAGGATGGCAACTGCTCCTGCTCAGACTTAAATCAGCTATAAGAAAATGACAGACAATCCTACCTTGGTCTAAAAGGAAAAAAAAAACAAAAACAAACCAATCCTGAAAGGCAGCTCCACAAGCCATGCAGTTGTGTGGGGCTGCTAATAAAAGAATAAACTAGAATTTTAAGTTTTTCTTCTTTGCACGTGGCAACACAAATTTTCATCCTGCCACTAAAAAAGATGCTTGAGCTCAGTGGCTTTTACAAGGAGGGGCTGGGGTGGGGGAAAGACCTGTGCCACCTTAAACCAGGGCCACAAACTGGAGTTAGTGGCAGCAGTGCCAGGGGCTGGGGAGCACCACGGGCGCATGTAAGGCTTCCTTTCCCGTAAGCCTTTGGATCCCTACACCGAATTCAGCGCGGCTGCCAAGGTAAGCAATGTATTTTGGCCACCAGCAGGTGATCTGTGCTCTAAAGAGCTGTGTGCTGTAAAGCAGGCAGAGCTGCTAAATATCTGCTGGGTTTTGTGGGGAGGCTGAAGTCCCCCAGCAGAGGCACGTTCACCCACCTCCGGCTAACACACGCCAAGAGCTCCCAGAGCTGCTCCCTGCTCGCTCCGCCCGGTGCCGGGCATGGCTGGAGACACCAGGTTTCCACAGCTCCCTTGGGAAAAACATTTCCTCCCTGGTGAGATCCATCAGCTCGTCCCCCCCCCCCCCCCAACCCAGCAACTGTGACTCTTTCTTTGGAAGATCCTAGTGGAGTTCCCAAGCATCACACCCACACTTTCAGTTTTACAGCACCGTTTCTCAAATTAGTATTTGCTCTGGCCATACAGAGGCTGCTGTTGCTGCTAAGAGAGCTGTGCCTGCTACCCACAACTCCCGGTGTAAATATCCATTTCCCTCCCTTTGGAGAACTGCTGGTCCATCCCGCTCCCAACCCTCCCTCAGAGACTCTCTCCTTCCCATGAGCTGCAATTCCACCAGAACTGCTTTAGGAAACAGAAGAAGTCTGATCCAAAACCTAATGAAGTTCAAAGGGAAAAAATAATCTATTTCAATAACTGTTAGAGTGAAATAAAATGGTGGGAAAAGGTTTGGCTAACCCTAGTGCACCATGAATTAATTCTTGACTATTTGGCCACATTTCCAAATTCTCCACCAGCACATTTTGATGGAAATTCCTCCGGAGTAGATTAGTTTATTAGTAGCTGTATAGGATTGGAAAATTTGGGATTTATTGAATCCCTGTTCCTCAGGATTTTTCCTCCTTCTATGTTTTTCCAAATGAAGCAAGGTAGCTATAAACATTCTGTTCAGCACAAGCTCTGGAAACCAGCACTCAAGCTTTTGAAGGGGTTTAAGCCCAGCTGACATTCGTCAGTGCCTCAGTAGAAGCATTTTCAATGTGACAAGCTGAATTTTGAGATGCTCCTGAAAAACCACTGGAATCTTAGATAGCTGAACAGTTTACCTATAGCATCACCAGTAAAACCAGCAGGGAGCTGTATCAGAAGAACTGGTCCAGGACCTTCTCTGCAGCAGCTTTGTTTCATCAGGGCTGGTTGTGAAAATGACAGAGGAAAAAGAAACTGTTCGCTCTGGCTTCTTTTCATCCGATTTCCCTCTTTCTCAGCAAAATATTCTTTTAAAGGATAAAGACTTTGAACCAAACCCACTGCAGTCACTCCCTCTACAACCATATTGTGCAAAACTTGCCTGGCAAGCCTGCCCTTTTCTCTGATTTGTGGGAAGCTCCTCTGACTCTGTTTCTTTGGTGCAGGCAGCGAGACTGACACTAAGGAAAAGTGACATATGCACCAGCTCTGTGAAACAGAGCTGTGCCTTCTGATATGGCAATAAGATCACTTCTCATGTGTGTGAGCATGAGGAGAATCTCCCATTTAGACATCAAGATCTCTTTAAATTAGCAGAAAAAGCTGGAAAGCGGATCTAAACCACCTTTCTGTGTACTGGCAGTACAATTTTGGATGCATTTTTGCATTGACTATGTTGGCATAATTTAATACAACCTCTCATGAGTCATGGGGGGTAACTCAGGGTTGAAGTCACTCTCACCCTTTCAGGAATTTTATGCCCATTGCAGTTCTTAGTGAGAATGGAAGAACTGAACCTAGAAACACAATCCCAAAGCCAAAGGGTTGTAGGTCCAAGTCTCTCTGGCTGGGGCAATCAAGGAAATGGGATTGACTTGCATCAAGTCACTCATGGGTGAAAAGTGAACAGGAAAGAGAGAAGCTAAACAGTCAGCAAGCCAGTTCTGGGATGTGGTCAGGAGAAACACAGAGCAGTGAGAAACTGCAGATTCGCTCTGCCCGCCACTGCATTAAGGGGGGTGTGGGCCAGAGAGGGTGTAAAACCTCTCATGCTCAGGGTGAGTCCCACCTTGCTCTCCCTAGGACAGGTAGGGCAGAGGAAAAGCCTGATCTGCAGTAGGGCACCCTTTGGGGGTGTGTGTTTGGGGGGGAGCTCAGCCTTTGCCCTTCATCGAAAACACAACCCACGTCCTGTAGGTGGATGAGGAACCCAGCAGGGTCAGTTGTCCACCGGCTTGGAAACTCAAGGAGGAGATGAAAAAAAGTAGCAAATATTGCTTAAAAAGCTGGGGAAGGTGGGTGCTGAAGGTTACCTCCGCAGCCCTCCTCGCTGAGCCGCGGGCAGGCTGGGAAGCGGCCAGCGGCTCCCCCAGCCTGAGGAGGGTCTCACCCGACCCAGCTAAGAGCAGATTTCGCTTCTCTTTCGCTTTGTGTTCCCTGCAGAGGTGAGGCAGGGAGAGGGTAAATAAACCCCAAACCCTCCAGCCCTGCCTTTGGGGAAGCGGGAGGCTACTTCAGACAAAACTGTTATCCATTAACATCCAATTATCACTCGGTCCAAGCCATTAATTATAAATCAGCCTCCTAATTGGGATAATTAGCTCTCTGCTACTTAATGTAGTATGACTGATGCGTTTGGAAAGAAGGTAATCAGTCCATTTGTTTAGCGTTAGGCGAACAAATCCAACTCTCATGGTTTAATTTCAGCCGCAGCCTTTCCCCCTCTGCCCACCATCAGCATTCAGAGCTCATCGCAGCTCCGTTAATTGTTTGGGAATCACGGCAGGGATGGGCACACGCATCTCCGCGGGGCTTTCGGGACAGCAGCACCCAGCCCGGGGATGCGACCGGACTCGCCCCTCCCTCGAGGGGAATTGCTGGGATTTTGGGGAGGGGGTTAATTAGAGGGGACGGGTTTGAACCTGAGCGCGACCCCACAGTTGGGATCGTTCCGGAGAAGCGAGGGGTTCCGCTCCTCGCACCTCCCGTCACCTCGGCCGGGCCTCGCCTCTAGAAACCATTCCAGGGAGAGCGGAAAAACTTTCCTCTATTTTTTTCCCCCCTCTCCTTTTCCCCACTTCCCCTGGATGTCTCATTAATGCCGGCTGCTCGGCGAGCCGCCGATAGCTGCGGGACATGATTAGATATTTATTACTGTCATTTACATGGAAAACTTGAGCTAACCAAGTGGAACTGGAGGGGGCCGCCGGAGGGGACGGGATGAGGCGGAGCGGGGACATTTCTTTTTCCCCGGCGGAGGCAGAATGCGGGACACAGCCGGAGCTCGGCCGGCTGGAGCAGAGGGTGCGGGGACAACCCCGCAAAGCCCCCAGCCGCGGGCAGGGCTGTTGGGTCGAGCCCTCCCCGGGTCTGCGGCTGCGATGCCACCTCGCTCCGGCCGCGTTTCGTTTCCAAAGGCAGCGGGCAGCGCTCGGTGCGGGAATCCCACCGAGAAACGGGGGATGTTGCCCCCTCCCTCCTTTCTGCTCACGGCCTCGCCGAGGCGACCCTCGGGGACTCCAAGGACCTGTCCCGAGACGCGCTGACCCCTTTTTACCCCGAGGCGGCCGAGGTCGCCGCCTGGAAATAAATGGAAAGCGCAGCCGGGAAAAGCCACCGACCGCGGGGACCGGATGGCTCCGTATGGGGCTCTTCTTGTTCCTTCTCTCCCCAAATAAAGGGACACGCACGGCAAGTGTCGCAGTCAAACCCCATCTCCAGCGGAGGAGAAACTTCCCCGAGGGCCTTGCTTTGGGCTAGAGCAGCCCGTGCGTCCGGTTCCTCGCAAGGCTCCGGGAGGTCGCCCTCGCCCTCTCCTTGCCCCCTGCAAGGGGAACGGGTGCCCCGAGCAGCCAGCACCGAGTGCGGACACGGACTTTTTTCCGCTCAAGTGCTGGCCGCGGCGGAGAACAACCCACCCCCCTTCCCTATCTGTTATCCCATGGCCCGAGGGGCGACTCTGGCGGAGATGTATGAGATCTCTTGCGGTAAAAATATGCATGCGGATCCCCATTTGGTTAGCCCTATAATGGAGGTGTAAATAGGTTTCGACTGCGAAGCCCTTAATTTATCAAGAAGGGCTGACAGCGCAGGTCCGGGATTTATACACCCCTTAAAGAGGGAGAGCGTGTAGGGGGGCCGCAAAGACCGGCCTGCCAGCTCCTTACAGAGGGCTCCCCGTCCGTTTTGCCGTCTAACCTCGCAACGGGGTGATGTGGGGGTGTGATTTGTCCTAGAAAGTCTTCCTAGCACTGCCGGCATCTTGCCGTCCCTTCCGCACTCAACTTCCAGCCGCACCAGAAAGATAAAATAATCCCGGAGCCACCCCGAGCGGGGCCATCGCCATCGTCCCCGGCTCCTGGTCCCGCTCGGGGCTGTTTCTGCCCATGGCAGCTCTCCCCAGGTTGCGCAGCTTACTAAAACATCATTATGTAAATAGGGGGAAGTTGCGCTCTCCTCCCGCGGAGCCCGGCTCACGGAAGGATGCGCGTCCCCCACCATTCCCCGAGCCGGGTTACAAACCTCACATCCCCGCCAGCTGCCTAAAAGCTGCCTAAACCCGCTCCGGAGCGGGCTGGCAGTTGGGAGTCAATAGGAACGAGGCCCCTAACTCCTAACTGGTAGTGGAAGTTTGCATTATTTTTTTTTTTCGCGGTAGATTAGATTTTTTTTTTTTTTTTTTAAGCGCGGCATACTCCAAATAAGCAAGGAAAAAAAAAAAAAAAAGAAAAAAAAAGAAGAAACAAAGAGGGGCAGGGGAACAGAGAATTTGCGCTGGAACCCGGGCTGGGTTTCTCCTCGGCGTGCGCGCATCCCTGCCAGCGGTTCCTCTGCCGCCGCACATTCCCCCACGGACAGATTCCCCCTCCTCGCAAGCAATCCCCAAAGTCCTCTTGTCTCCCCGTCGGCATCCCCTGCCCACCCGGACCCGCGCTGCCCGGGGGTGCGGGCGGGGTTCTTACCTGGGGCGGTGGGACAGCCTCTCGGCCCGCCGTGGGAGCGGGGACACGCGTGGGAGCGCGGCGCTGCGCCCCGGCCCGCCCTACTCCATCCGCCCGCGCTGCCTGCGCGCTGCCTGCGCGCCCGGCGGAGCTGCCATCTACCGGGAGTCAGCATTGGAGAAGGATTTTTAAAAGGAGCTTCATAGCGACCCGGGAGCTACCCAGCAAGATTTTCAATGGTCCTCCACCCTGTCAATCAAAACGGGGCTGCTGGTACACCCCCCCCCCCCGCCCCCCCAACACTTCTTACTAGTCATTTACTCCAAGCCGAGGTGTAAACGCCTAATTAAATCCCTGGAAGCGGACGGGATGCCGGTGGAGGGAGGAGGGCTGGAGCCAGGACCGGGGGGGTGATGGGGTCCGTCAGGCGCAGGGAAGGGAAGCCAAGCCGTGCCTCTCCCGCGCCCCCCGCTTAGCACCGCGCTGGATCAGACCCCGCAGTTTCCCTCTCCCCCGACGACCCCTGGGTGGTGATGCTGGTGGGGGACAATCTCCCAACTTTAATTACAGAGCGGCCGCGGCCCCCCGCCTTCCTCCTGGCCGCCTCGCTGTCCCAGCTTTGTCTGCTGCACCCCTCGAGTACTCTTTAAAATGGGGGGTTGGTGGAACGGACACGGTCACAACACGGAGAATTCGCCGCCCGCCCCGTCGGGGAAGCTCCGCTGCGGCAGCCGGGAGCGCACGGGCGGCCCTGCCGGGCCAGGGGAGCCGGGGAAGGCAGAGGGAGGGACAGCGGGCAAGGGGGACCCCGCGGAGCTTCGACGGGGAAGGAACAAGCGCTTAACGCATCTCCCCGCTCATTATATATTTTTTTTATACTTTCCCCCGAAATATTTTTTCTTCTTTTCCTTCCGTATGTATAAAAGTGGAAAACCAGCTTTTCCTTTCCTTGTATTTCCTTTTCTTTCCCTTTTTACTCTCTCTGCGGGATTTTCGCAGGTACTTTCCCGTCCAGCGGCCGGGCTGGTTATCTGGCAAAGCTCACTAACTGGAGCGGTGGTTGTGTTTGCTTTTCAGCTTTGCCATGCCTTCGCAGCAGAAAGAGCAGTTTAAAGCCTTTAGAGAGATTGCTAATAGATGCCAGTTCCTTGCCTTTAGATTCTCTCCCAGCCCAGGAGGATTTAGGATGGGATTGGGAGACGAGACGCCATTTCAGGCTCCAAAACACCCTGTTTTAAAATGACTGCGGGTAAGAGGATTAAAACAATAATACCCTTCTCTTCTTGAAGGTTTTTTTTTTCCTCTCTCCCTCCTATAGAAAAGATTTCTTCTCCCAGAGCAAAACCGTTTAGACAGGAATTAAGGGAACAAGAAAGAATAAGAGGGGGGGGAGAGGACCTTTTAATTTGAGCTTGATATTTTGTACAAATTCTAACCAAAAAAAAAAAAAAAAAAAAAGGATCGGTCTGGCTCGGGACACCAGAAGGCTCCAAGTGCCACTTTCTTGTATTTATTTTTATTGTGTATATATAGATTTTTTTTTTTTAACCAGAGGTTATGGGGTACCAAGTGATCGTCTCGGGAAAGAGAGGGAGGGGGCGAACCTCTTGAAATCTATTCCAACCTATTCGTGTCCCCGCTCCGCCGACGTCCCGCTCGCCCCCAGGAGCGAGGAGACCCCCTCGCCCCGTGCTTCCCCCCGCACCCTCGAAACCAACCACCCGCTTTTGGCCGCGAAACCGATTGGGCGAAACTCGGCGCATTGATCGCCGCGATCTCTTTTCGGGTACGTTTTTCGGGGACCCGACCCCGGGCTGGCCTGGGCAGCACCCCGCAAAAACAACGCGGACTGTCCCTTTTTGCTTTTTTTGAGGTGCCCCTGCAGAGGACAGCACCAGTGCCACCGCCCCCCGAGTTTGCCACCGGCACCTTCCCTTCTGCGCTAATCACAACGACTTGGAGCGGGGGACGCCGGGGAGCCGGCTGGCGACGCTTCCCAAAATTCAGCGGCCCCCCTGGAAGCCCCTCCTCGCCCCTCAAAAGCCGGCTGGGAGCAGCCCCGCGGACCTGTAGCTCGCGCGATCTGGGGCACAAGCATCAACCCCGGGGGACAAAATTCTGCTCCAAAGCCGGCAAACTTCGCGGGGCCGCTGCGCTCCGTGCAGCGGGGAAGGGCTTCCCGTGGCCGGGGACAAGGCTGTGCCTGTCCGGGCTGGGGCAGCGCCTCTTCTCACTTGTTTCTGAATTGTCGCTTGCAGCCAGGCACGAATTCCCGACCCCTGCGACCGCGATGTCACCATTGTCTCGACTCTCTGCTCGCTGAGAGCACGGCAGATTTTGTAATGACTTCGACGAAAAAGCCTGGTTTAATTCCTCCCTTCCCCTCGGAGAAATAATAAGAGTTTCCCTCTGTATTCAGTATATCTTCCCGAGCTCTCTAGCGACGGGATTTCTGCCGTTTAACCAGCCCCCATAAATAAATAATTGCGTTTAATTCGGTTCTTATTCGCAGAAACGAGTAAACAGCGCATTTAGCGCAGCTCGGAAAAGTGACCCCAGTCCGTCTGCGGAACTGACTTATCGCATCTCCCCCCCGCCCCGAGGTACCGATGGGGCAAAGCATCAGGGAATCGGCACCACTCGTGTCCACATTACAGGGGTTTCTCCTCCAAAACGCGGGCAAGCGAGGGAGGGATGCGGAATGCGCAGGAGGAGGGAAGGCAGCCCCGGGGGGACCCCCCCAGCAGCCCCCCGCTCCCCCCACGAGCCTCCCCATCCACCCCGGGCTCCTCAAACTTGTGTCTGGCACCGGGTCCGACACAAAACCTCGGCTCGGCTGGGTGAGAAATGGTTCTTTTCACCGCTGCCAAAATAATACTAATAACAACAATAATAACAATAGCAACAACAACAACCAATAATAATAACAACAACAACAATAATAACAACAATAATAATAATAACGGAGGAGAGGAGGGTAGATACCCGGCAAATTTTCCTCTGTGAGTTTTGCCTCACAGAACAAAATGAAATATGGAAATAAATAAATCTGCCACCCAGACTTGATCCTGCACTTCGAGACGGGGTGGGAGGAATTTATTTGTTCGCCATGTAGTGAGGACATTTTAAGTTTCCATGATATTAGCGGTAATATTTTTGGCAAACTTTCTGGGTCTTTACATGTACCAAAAAATCCCCTTCAAAGATAATTTTTTATGTCTTTCCTAAGTAAACTGTGAATTTCAGGCTTCCATGTAGATTCTAAGCCCCCTCACCTGCATGACAGGAAGGACAGCTGCTACTTTTAATTTGAAAAACTGCTTATTTTGTGGGGAAAAAAAACCAAACAAACAAAAGCCTAACCAAACAACAAAATAAACAGTGGAACAGCCAGGGTATAATGTTGGAAGAAAACTGTGGTTTTCTCATTTTATTTAGAAATACATATAGTTTCCCTGTCTCGGGTATTGAACACACACCACTCCATCCCCATCCCTGCAGAATAATGTATTTGCATTTGCACAGAAATCATGGTCCTTTCCTTCAGAACAATTAAAATTAAAGCCAAGCTGGTTATGTTTTAAACAGCTAATGCATTAACTCCCTCCCTCTCTCTCTTTGTAGGTTTTGTTTGTTTGTTTGGTCGTTTGAATTTTTTTTTTTTTGTGTGTGTGTTGTGTGTGTGTGTGTGAATTTTATGATACCTCTTGCCAGGACAGTAAACTGTGTTTAAAAAGTGAAAATTTAATTTTAGGCTGAATAATGAGAAATAAAGCTCCATGTTTGGAAGATGGACAAGGAAGAAAACTCAGAACACTGACAAACCTCCTTACCCCTGGATCTATGGCAAATACAGTGCAAGACATTTCTACTTGCCTCAAATTATAATGGCAACAAAGGTCTTAAAATAGCTACTTAACTAAATCAAGGCCACTTTGCTGCTTGGTTTTGTTTTGGATTGTTTTGGGGTTCCCCCCCTCCCCATCTCTCTCTTTTTTTTTTTTTTCTTTTTTTGGTGTTTTTTTTTTTTTTTTTTGGTATGGGGCATCTTTTGGGGGTTTGAAATGTTCCAGACATTGTCCAGTACTTTGTCCCCGACGCCAACTGCATTCGTGTGAGACCGAAAGGGGATTAACTTGTGAACTTTTAAAAATCAGAACTTAAATGAGAGGCAAATCTAGGCCACAGCTCATTGTGGGAACCGTTTCTTAAGCAATTAAAGCGAGAAGAAATTCCTCGCAGCCTTTTTCCTTAAAGCAGCTTTCTGAAGGATTTAAGGAGGACTAGTGTCCGGTCCATCAAGAAAGATTTAAACTGCACAGTGATATAGAAAATCTCCACTTGCTCTTATTTAAAGGGGCACTATCACCATTTCCATAAGACCCTTGACATTGTTTCTTTAATCTTGTTTATAAACTTAAACAGATTTAAAAAGTTTTTTTTCTCTTCTCTGCCTCCCCTTTTTTTTTTCATGAATTCATTGAAAATATATTTGATGCAGTATTTGAAAAGAGACCAAAATAGGCTCTCAGTTGGCTCGCAGTTAAGGATTTTCTGTTACTAAAAAGTCTCAAGCCACAGCTTGCTACATTTCTCCTTTTGCTCTTGGAGGTTTGGAGGAAAGTGAGATTAGTGGGAAGAGGAATTTATATTTTTTTTCCTCTGGGGTCAAGTATGCAATAAAAGTTTCTTTCTCCCCAAATTAAGAGGACACAAAGCACCTTTCCCCCCTGAAATGACTCAAACCTTCATGCAATATTTGTGGTTTAGCACATTTTCCTTTGGCTGAGGGTAGAATTATATCCTAAGCAGCCTCCTGTAATGTCAGGTTTCTTTCTTTTATTCCCCCCTTTCTCTTTCTTTGCCCCACTAGTGCTCCCTCCTTAAGTCCTGGCTGTTTGGGCTGGTTCCTACCCATATTTAGAGGTCAGCCAGTATTTCTTACAGTTTTTCCAATTTGAGCTACTTGACAAGGTTTCCTGCACTGCATTAAAAAAAATTCCTGCTAACCTTAATCCAGAAAAACCAGTTGTTCCCCCTTAAGTCTTAAAAAGAAGAAGAGAAAAAAAAAAAAGAGAAAGTGAACACCTTGGAGTCACCAAAGCTTTTGGTGCTTATAGCTAATTAATAGCCCTAATGATATTTTTCCAAGTCCATGAATACATTATGTTTGCAATCCAAAAAGCGTTAGCCCCATTCAAGGGTACTTCAACATCTGCTCATTTAAGGGCAATTAATCATTTTGATATATGGTTTAAAATTGACTGCTTCCAAGGGACTTTTTTTTTTGACAAGAATAACAAAGCAATTTGCCAGGAGCCATCTTCTGGACATGTTATTAGCAGAGCCTTCATCTTAAAGAGGGTTTAAAAAAAAATCCTCAGATTTAGGTACCTGCTTTAAAGGGAACCCAGCACCTTCTCTTTCCTGCTTGCTTTCCTACACTTCCTTTAATTCTTCATCCAGATTTTCATTCCTCTGTGAAGAGCTAGAAAACACTTCCATCTAGACCTAAAGTTTAAACCTTGACTGCAGAGGCATGTGAGTTTATAATTTTGCCCCTCAAGGAGAATGTGAGCTGAATATTGCAAAATACAGAGCAAGCTCATCTCCTCCTCCCATTTCTGCTTTCTCTTAATTGTGATAATAACTAGTTTTATGGTTTTGAGTAAAAAATACTTCATATTCCCTCATTGGTCTCAACCTTCTCTCAAATGCAGCCAAGGATTTTTTTTTTCTTTTTTTGCTATTAACTGCAGTTCATAACTGTAATAAGCCATTCCTTAGTTTAGCCTATTTTTCAAAAATACCTGTAAGGAATCAAATCTACCAAGAGCATTAGGTGAAAACAGCCAAAAAGATCAATTTTTTCAGCCTGTGGTTCCTGGTAAAAGTGTTAGCTGAGAGAATGTAAAGGGGAAGTCTCTCCCGTGCAGGGAATTTAAAGTATAGTTATGACAGGCAGATCTACTTATTTATTTATTCAGTGAATCCCAGCTGTGTTCAGAGGCTCCTGCCAAACAGGGGGCCCTTTCCAGCCCGGGAGCTGCAGATGAAGGAGGGCATCCAGGGCAAAAGAGATAAGCAGGAAAGGTGATGAGAAAAGGCAAATAAATAGAGGAGCGATGAGCCCAGCAGAGGCAGAGTCCCGAGGAGAGGCCTCCCTCAGCTGAGTCCCTGCCCTCCTGGGAGAGATGGATTTCAGAGTCCATCTTCCCTTGGGGACACTGCACTTCTGCCCTGCTCTGTCACAAAGGCACAGGTGTCTCTCCTGGCTTTCCACAGGCTGCCTGGAAAGAACCAGCAAAATGGAAATTTTGCAAAAATGTGTCAGAAGGGCAGGAGCCCTTGGTACTAATTTATTTTCTGTCTTGATGCATCAAAAATTGCCTTTTTGTTAGTACCTGGGTTGGATTCAGAGCCCTTTATCTGTGGCTTTATTCTGGTCTGGGGCCATCCAGTGCCCAAGCTAACCCTTATCCTCATCAGTCTACAGCCAATGAAATGCCATTATTTGCTTTAAAAAGGTTATGTAAATGAGTGGAGGTGATTAAAAAACCATCCCACTTGTAGAAGATTTGGGTTTTTATCAGGAATTTGAAGGCACCCTCCAAGTAGCCTGGAAAAATATCCAACCAGAGAAGAAATGTGGGTGGTTCTGGGTTGACCCTGCTGCTGTGGTGTGTTGCAGTTGTAGTTTGGGTATGAAACATCTCCTGTTCTTTGAGGATGGAGTGGTGGGGGCAGGTGACATCACCCAGGTCATGTGGGGGACACAGCATGGGTGCGAGGTTGGTCCATCAGCCACCATATGGCCAAAAAGACCTGGTAGATCCTTGTTTTAGATCTCCTGAGAAAAATGTTCTTACTCCCCAGTGAGGCTGCAGAAATGACGATTTAAAGTAATTGTAGACTCTTCACCTTTGTGTTTTGCTGATTTTTATTTTCTTTTTTTTGCTGCATTTTACAGACAAAAGGCAGGGAAACATCTGAACACAAGGTACTTTTCAATCAGGCCCACAGACCAGGAGGGCTGGAGCACAGGCTGAAGGTTCAGCCCATCTGCTGCTGCTGGAGGAGGAGCTGGGGAAGCTCCTGTGTGAAGGGTGGGCAACATGGTGGGATTTAATTTTTTTTGGGTGTCTGTCTCACCCATGGATTAATTTAGGGGAAGATAATCTCTTGAGGTTTTACAGTAGTCATACTGAAACCTGGTCCAAACATATCCACCCAGGCAGCTCCACAGACATCCTTCATGGCTCGGCTGTGCCTGGAATTTTAATATTCTCCACACTCATGGAACGCATGGTGGGATGCTGCCTCTCCTCTGGCAGGTGTTTCCTTGCCAGAAAAGCCTTTCCTTGCCTGTTTGAGAGGTGAAGAGTGCTCCACTTGGCCACTGGTTTGTTATTCAGACCCTGATGGGACTTGTGGAAAGAGATGTGAATGTTGGGGAAGGCTGTGATAGGGATGTTACAGCTCCTGGAGCCAGTTCTCCAGCTCCTGGAGGGCTGGGAATGTTACCCAGGCAGAAAAGAAATTCCAGAATGTTGCTTAAACTCAGGCTGTCCCCATGGGCCTGGCATGGAGAGACTGCATTTTCTAGCTTGAGACCCTTCCCACATGCGTAGCAAAGGTGGTTAAGTAGCAAGGCAGTCTCTGCTTGGCTTCCCTTTGCAGCACCCCATAATTTGGGCAGCTGTCAACAGCTGGGGGGATTTTTTTTTTTTTTTTTTTTTTTTTTTTGTTTGTTTGTTTGTTTCTGGTTTGGTTTTGTTTTGGGGCTTTGTTTTGTTTTGTTTTAAAAGCACAAGGTAAATCCATAAGAGGACCTGCATCCTCTGGGAACAAATGATGCACCTGCCTGTGTGGGCACATGTCATGTAAGGAGTTTGGGGCAATGAAGGTGTTTCTGACCCTGATTTTCCTGAGCCCTTAAGCCACTGTTGTATCAGCCCTCTGCTCCTTTAGCTGAGGTCCAGCTCTGCACTGTGGGGTGCTTTGAATCCAACATCACTGTCTGCTGTGGTTTATCCCCCAGAGAGCTGCTTCTCCTTGTCCTCAGGAAAGACATCACTCTTGCAGCTTGGTTGCTCTAGGTGTGCACTCAGGCTCCATTTATACTGAGAGCTGGGTTATCCCAACTTTCCATCACTGAAACCAGAGGAGGGCTTTGCCACTGGCACCAAGGATTTGTCCCTCACCAGCAGATCAGACCCAGAGCTGGGTCTCCCTAGCCATCTTTTCAGAAAGAAGCCCAAATGTTGATCTCTTGCACAGCAGTGCAGGCTCTGCCAGCCCTGGCAGTGAGGCTGGATGCAGTTCAGCGCTATTTTGCTGGTGTAAACCCCAAGTAATTTATTCAAAAGCGATGATATTTATCTAGATTTACATCATTTAGCACTAAGTTCAGTCCTTCAGTAACGGATGCTCAAATGCATGACTGCATTTATTTTGTACCTACCTCTGAGCAAAATGACAGATACGTTTCCTGGGGGATAAAATCCATCTCCCAGGCACACAGCCAGGCTGGCTGTGTTTTCTGCAGCAGAAATTTCAAGGGCATAAGAGGACTGGGGAAAAGGAACTTTTCCTCCCAGATCAGGAGCATGGCCCAGTGGCCACCTCCACCAGCACCTGTGCACCAGGGGCTCCAGCCCTTGTGCTGGGTTGTTTGAGCAGCTGGAGGAAGTGTTTCAACCCCATTTCCCTGCGCTGGTGCCAGTTTTGGGGATGTGTTGGCTGCAGGCACCAGCCAAGGCTGTGCCATCTCCTGTGCCACCCCACCTCAGTGGGTTTCTCTGAGGGGGTGACAGAGGAGGGGAAAGGAAAATGAGCCCTGCTCAGTTTTGTGTAACACATGACATGAAATATGTTAGGTAAACACCTTATTAGAAATGATTTGTCATCCCTCTGCCTCTCTCAGCTGCATGTAACTCTATCTCCAGACTATTATAGTATCAAATATATTTTACAAGAGTTTTACCTACAGGTGACTTGCTCTTTATTACTGGATGTAGGCAAAATCAATATTTTAGTAACTAGAAGATCATTTATTTTGCTTTTTGAAACATTTTTCAACAGTGGGAGAGCAGCTAAAGCCTGCAAAGCTATGATTAAGAGCCCCAAACTCTACCTTCCTTTCCTTCTATGCCTCCTAACCCATTTATTGACTTAAATAGGTAATTTCCAAACCCAGAATATCATCCTGAACAGATACTGCTGGTGCATGTTTTTGGTGGTGCTTTTTTTTTTTTTTTTCCTCCTTGCAGACAGATAATTCTTTAAACTTGGATAATTTCAAGAGGGAATCAACTTAATATAAATATACCTGTCACTGGTTGAAATAGAAGCAGATTCTGGCCTTTCAATAAGGCCGTTTCTGCAGTCCCACACTGGGGAAAAATCAAAAATTGCTCAGAACTGATAATGCATTCCTCCAGCTCCACAGCCCTGATGGAGTTCAGTCAGGCCAAAACCCTGGTTGCTTTTATGCGTTTATTTTACCTTCTGATTTGTTTTGAAGGTCATATGATGCAAAGATGATGGAGAAGAAGTGCTTCTTGTTCAGGGAGGTTTGTCCCTGAGTCACAGGGCTCTGCTGCTGGCAAGTGCCCCACAAGGAAAGGAAAATGCTGCTGGGCTGGTGCACAGGAGAGAGAGGCTTTTGCCTCTGCTCCTCAGCCACAAAGGCTTTGTTATCTTTCAGGTCTGTGGCTCCTCTTGCAGCTGATAGAGTACTTAATCAAGAAAGAAATAATCCCAGGCTGAAATGTCCATGTGCTCCAATGCCTGGGACTTGGAGGGAACAAGTGACATTGCTCTATCCATGGAGGTGAGGGCTGCTTGGATAAAAACTCAGACTTTAGATGCCCAAGAAACAGTTGAACATCTGTAGTCTACATCAGCCTGGGCTTTTATTTACCCTCCTGTGAGCCAAGGAGAAGAGCATTCCCCTGAGTAGAGGTGGGGGGGAGCAGCCAGACACCAGCAAGAATGATGAGGAAAACCCTTCCTCCAGAGAACCATCTCTCCAAGCACCTTTCCCCCACCCTGGGATGCACTTCCCACCCATCCCACCACCTCTGGCCACTCTGCAAACTGCTGGTCCAGTGAGACCCTGTCATGTGGTCACTTTGGTTCACTCTGGTGTCAGCCAGACCACCCAGGGCTCTGCTCCCAACTCATTCTCCCTTCCACCAGCAGGAGCAGGACTTTCCTTATGGCAAAGCACGGGGAAAAGCAGAACAGAAGAGATTTTTGCTCATCATCCCTTTGGTTTTAACAAAACTTCTCAACCAGCCATTTGGTATCAAATGAGCAAAGGTGTTCCCTTAAAAAAGTACATGTGCACATCCTGGTGTACTCAGAGTCAAGCACATCAACAAGTGTATAACCTACAGTTTTTAGACTATAACATTTACCATCTGGAATGCCCTTTGATAAAGTCAAAGACCTTCTGAGTCACTTAATTTTCCAGAAAAATCTGTTATAATAGTCTACTTGTGACAAGAGGGATTTTTAGGGTTTCTTTTTAATGGGTACTATCTCTTTAGTAAAATGTAATTTCCTGTTTTGGAGGGAAGAGCTTGATTCCCTTACTCATTTAAGCAAGTATACTTTTTTTTTCTTTTATTCTGGCACAGCTGCACAGGGTCACACACTGGGGTTTGGAGGATGAGGATCCTTTAGACCCTGCAGCCCAATATGGTGTTACATCTGTAGTCTCACAGCTTTGCTACGAGTCCTGTGGGTATCAAGGCATGACCCCATGTCCCCCCAAAATCAAGAAAGAGCTGAGGACATACATAAATCCCCACAGGATGGAAATAAGTTGTCATTCAGTTTTGCTGGATTTAAGTTGGGGTTTATTTTTTCTTGCTCCTCGTCCCTGCTTTTGAAATGATCTTGTCATGCAGGTAGGGTTGGCAAGTGCAATGCTCCTTTGTATTTTCGTTTGGGTAGGGGTAAATCTCCCATATGTGTAAAACCTTAAGGTTTTGGAGGTTCTCTGTCTCCTGCCGAAAACCCCCACAGTCTCTCTTCTAATGCTTGGAAATCCTGTTGGCAGAGAAAATGAAGTGCCATCATCACTTGATGCTCGGTCTTGATTTATTTCTATTTTACTTACAGCTTTTTTTGCAATAATATCATCACATGAGGCTTTTTCAGTTTATTGTGCTTCCTACCAGCGTCATGGCAGAGGACCTGGGTCTGGCTGATGGGGAATCTCACCAGCACATGCTAAGATTTAAGCATCTCCCAAAGGTGGGAAGGCTGAGGATCACCATTCCCTTACACAGCTGGCTGGTGTTTGGATAAATGAGATTCCCTCACCTCCCAGCGCTGGGCTCCAATGTGTCTGGAGCAGTGCTGTGGCTTCTTTTCACCAGGTTTGCTGACCATGGTCCAAGTTTCACTCAGGAGAAACGCAAGTTTCACTCAGGAGGAATGCTGCCCAAGCCCCAGTGTGGCCTTGCCTTCCCCTCACTCTGCTCTTGCCATCCTCAGCTGAATTTTGGCCATTTTGGAGCAGCCTGTGGCAGGAGCCTGGGAGGCTCAGGCAGCCTCACCCCCTGTGCCCCAGCACCCACCGTTCCCACTGCAGGTCTGGCCATCTCGCATTCACAACGTGTCTAGCAAAGTTTGTGTCAGGGGGTTTAAACTTTGGATTTGTGTGACCAAGGAATTCCCAGTTCTGTTGCATGTGTTCCCCTGTCTCTCCCTCTCCCCCCCGTCTTTCTCTTGGCTGTGAAACAGCACAAGGAGACTCTTTGTATGCTCCTAATCCTGAAGCAACACAGCTTTAGCAACATCCAGGGATAAAAGCACCATCAAACCACAACTTTATGGGGGCAAATCTCCTCTAATCCCTCGCTTTAGCTAAACAAAGCTTCTTGCCCTAATCCGCTATCGCTTTAAAAAAAAAAAAAGCTCAGATTTTGTTTTTAGTAAGAAGATGATCCAAAGGACTAATTTTAAGAGAGACTAACCAACTCTGACAGCTTTTAAAATAGACGACAAGAAAATAGATGCAAACTTTCCTCTCAATTCAAGGGTTTTCAGGCTATGCAATAAGAAAAATATCCAGGGTTTAACTGCTTTCCTTTAAGCTCACTTTTATTGTATTAAATGCTCTGACCAACTCAGATTCAAATCACCAGGCCCAAATGCCATTTGATCTTTAAAGAGAGAGTTAAAAAGTGTGCATATTATTCCCAGGAAGGCAGTCCAAGGAAAATCAATTATCATAAACAAGGATTATATTACACACATGGTCAATATGGAAAAACAAACATGATGCTGATAATGGGCCGAGGAAGTGGCTCACATCTGAGGCCACTTTGACTGCATTAAAGATAGTTCTTTATTAATTTCAGGATGGTTGTGTGTAAGTATGGTAATGAGGAGAAGTCAAGCTCTTAAACAGTCAGGCCAAGCTTTCACTCCAAACATGAACCAAGTGTTGAATTTTCCTTCCTTTTTAAATTTTTTTTCCTTGTGGGATGTAGAAGTGTTACAGTTTGACTTGGGGGCTCAGCGTGTGTGCGCGGCTTAGCGCTGCTTGGCTTCAGATGTGGGAAAATGCTGGGCTGGCAGGAATCAGGGGTGACCACTGTGGATCCCCGGGGACCCCGCTGGTTTGAGCCTCTGCAGTGAGCAGGTGCCTGTCTCACTCCCACCGTGTTCCCCGGGTGCTGCAGCAAACCAGCTAAACCCATTGGTTTCTTCCCCCGGTTTATATCTCAGCACTTACTGCAAGGAATTTTCATTATCCATCAGCATCTAGTCTGACATTCAGCAATCTGCCTGCAGCATGAGGAGGACGAAGAGTGGGGTCGTTGCAGCATCATGGTTTCATCCTTACTCATGCTTTGCTCCCAGGGAGCAAGTAAAATGCGTACCCACGTTTTTCCAACATGTTTGATGCAGCCTGACCGCCTTGCTGATGTGAGGAGGGGGATGTCAGCAGGTCTCTGTTCCCTCAGCACACCTGGGTGAGAAGGGATGGAACCCCACCCATCTACTCCCATGCTTGCCCCAAACTGGGGGTGGGACCTTTCCTCGTCACAGATCCTTCCTGCAAGCTGGCTGGGGAGCAGCACAAAAACCCAAAAAAGCATTTCCGTCCCCAGGGGAATTCCGGCACTTTGAAATGTGCTTTGGTACAAATACCACTGGGAAGTCAAAATTATCTGTGGATAATTTTGGCGTTCTGACATCACAGGATGAGAGCAAACACTGAACACAGCACGAACATGGTATTCAATAAAACTGAAGCTGTAGGAATATTTTGACATAGCATAAACGTAGAAGCTAAACAAAGTGAGGAAACTCCCCACCGTGTGGAAACTTGCTGAAATAAAGCAGTTTTGATGCTCAGTGTGCAGAGAAACCCTGGGCAGATTCCTTGGATGTTCTCCCATTATGAGAGGCTGTCGAGCATGACATCTTTTTGCCACGTGTTCTCTGATTGCAGTCAGATGGGGAACGGTTCTGCCTGACTCATTGGGAACGTTCCCCATAAATCCAGCTCGTGTGGGAGCCCCAACCCCTTCTTGCTGCAAATCATCCCAGCCTGCACCATCGGCCGTGGATCCCACCCTTGAGGGAAGCCACTGATGGTCTCCCAGATGTTCCACCTGGTCCCTGTGCTGGCACTGCACCCGCTGGCTGCACTTGACTCCCTGTGCAGCTGTGACAGGAGCGTGTTTCCCGAGGCCCTTGGCTGCCCAGGAGCTTTGTCCTCAGCCAGAGAGACGTGTATAATCTTTGGCTAAGCTCCCCCAGGACCCCCAGCCTCTCTCTGCTCAGCCACACTGAAAGGGCCCTTTTGAAGTCCGCCCAGCATTGCGGGGCGTGTTTGCCCCCAGACGGCACATGAAACCAGTAAACACCATTTCTGGGCAGAAATCTCCAAAGTCCATATCCTTTCAGCCTTAAAGTTTCCCTTTCTCATTGACCTGTGCCCAGAAGTGACTCCTGATTTGAATAGCAAATAGTAGCTGTCTTTCCCTCCACAGCTAAGCTGTTTTCTTTTCTTCCTCCCAAAGCAAGGTGGGAGCTTTTCACTTCCCTCTTTAGAGCGGCCGAGGGGAAGGGAAGCAGCAGAGTTGGTGGGTGCTGAGTGGAGCCCCCATGCTGCTCGTGCAAAGAGCCTTTGTTGGACTTGTTTTCCCCTCTGGAGGCCCAGGCAGCAGTGGTTTTCCACCAGGTGATCACGACCCTGCAGAAGTGTTGTGGCATGTAGCTGGGATTTTCTGGAAGCAGGCTTTGGTTTGGCCAGCATGGGTCTGGACTGCTCAGCAACAGATGGATTTCACAGTACCTTGTGTCACCTGCTGATTTGTTGTGTATTCAGCACCAGACATGGAATAGGAAAACCCCAGTGGAGGAGAAGGATGATCAGCAGGAGACTTTAACACTTTGAACCTCAGAACACAGCCAGAGTGAAAATACACTCCCTACCCCTGTCCCAGCCCCATGCTGCAGAACAGGAATGAGCCAGTGGGTTGGGTCTTGTAGCCCATAGTCAGGCCCAGGAGATCAAATGTCAGGTGGGACAAAGCTTTTGAAAGGCATTGATTTGATTTTTTCCCCCCCTCAATATGCTTCTCCTCCCTGCTGGCCTTTGGAAAAACTGATTTTCACAGGCCCTGGAGGATGCAGCCCTGAGGCTGGGGACTCTGCCTTTCCCAAATCAGCCACAGGGAGCTGGCAGGTAAAGGGGGCTCTAAAGAGCTCTACTGAGAGTTGTGGAGGTAATGGGATGTTTTCTGTCCCTCTGATGGGGCAGCCTGGGAGAGTTTCCACAGGTCACTGGCACTTTGTCTTTTCAGTGCTCTTCCACTGGAGCAGGACAATGGGGAAAGCGCCTTCATTTGCTTTTGTGCTAATGAAGTCAAACAAGCATCAGGGAATTTGCACTGGGGATCTGTATTAGGGATTTGATCTGTATTAAAAAAAAAAAAAAAAGGTTCTTTGGGTAAAGCTTATCCCAAAAAGCATCTGGTAGGCTGAGGGCATCTCCTTTGTTTTCAGAAGTTGGGTAGTGACTGGGAGTGGGGAATATTTTTTCCCTAGATTTTGATTTGAATCTATATTTTTCCTTTGTTCAAGGGGGAAATGATGGGATGTGGGAATACCCAGTTTGATCTCAATGCTGGTAATCAATCTGTTCACTGAAAATAAAGTTACAAAAGCCTGCAGCCTGGTGAGCAACCCCATTTTTTCTCCATCCCTAAATCTCCAGGTCCAGGAGTCATGTGATAGTGCTAGACTCTTCACTTTGACTTTTAATCAAGCTGCAGGAAGGGACCTATGTATCATTTCAAAAGCCTGAAAACGAGAAAGGAAATGTGTGACATTATGCTTTATTTTTCTTTTTTATCTCTTGACTTTAAAGTCCAAGCTATGGACAAGGGCACGGAACAACCTGGTGGGAACATTTTGAGGCTTAATGCAATTATTCAGCACGATATTTTGGAAGATTGTAAAATCCTCTTCTTTGTTGTCCAGATGAACCCACCTGAAATCTGTGGAGTTCACGGTACTGGTGCTACCGTGATATCACTTCTACTTTTCACCCTAAAAAATTGACTGGGAGCTGACTTTCAGCTCCAGGTTTTGAATCAGAAGCCTGGAGCATCCAGCTCTCTCCTTCAGCCTTTTCTACTTTCTATGGCTTTTCTTAACATTGGATGTGAATAGCTCATAAAACCCCCTGCAAACAGCAAGCAAGCAGCAAACCCAAACATGTCCCCATTGCAGCAAATGCTGGAAGAAATAAATTTAGCTGAAAAATCCCTGTCTTGGTTTTTTGTTATATTTCTTTCTCTTGGATAAGGCAAAAGAAGGGGGAAAAATTAAAATCCCTTGGTTGCAAAAATGCCTTCAGTCAAGTTCTCTCTCTTACTGACAGCTCAGTTCCAGCTACAGAAGTCTTAATGATATTTTGGCCATAATGCCGAGAGAAGCAAGAAAGCCCCTTCAGACACCGGGAGCTTTCACCCGAGTGGAGCAGTAAGAAGACAGCTGAAATGCATCTTTAAACCCAGGCAGGCAAAACAAGTTTGTTGTGGTGTCCCTCCTCCTGCCCACATCCATCTCCCCGCCTGGCACGGCGGGTGCTGGTGGCACGTGCTCCAGTGGCTCGGGGCTGTCCCCACAGCGTGGCCAGCGATGGAGGGCTGGGTGCCACCAGGTGTTTCTCTGGCTGAGCTTCATCAGGCCTCGAGGTGCTGGTAGGACACAGTGGGTGTTGCCTTTGGCCTTTTAAACTGTGTGGGTTGTGCAGGTATCCTGTGGCTGCAAATCTCACCCTGGTCACCCCAGCAATATGTGTTCCCAAAGGTTCCCGTGGAAGGAAAGCAGCTGGACTGGCCAGAAAGTGGTCACCAGTACCTGTCTAGTGAGCTGTGGTGCCTCATGGCTTTGAGCATTGGTCTGTTGAACTGAGGTTGAGCTAAGGGAGAGGCGACTGCTCTCCTCTCCAGTGTGGGTCTTCCAGCTCCCCTCTGGTCCAGGCGGATTTAGGTTGGATATTGGAAAAAGGTTCTTCACCCAGAGGGTGGCTGGGCACTGGAATAGAGAAGTGGTCACAGCATCGGGCCTGACAGAGGTCAGGAAGGGTTTGGACAATGCTTTTGGCCACATGGTGTGACTCTTGAGGATGGTCCTGTGCAGGACCAGGAGTTGGTCTCCATCCTTGCGGGTCCCTTCCCACCCAGCATATTCTGTGATCTCCTGCCCCAGAGCTCCAGCCAACCGTACTGAGCCCTCAGTGGTTGTGTCTGGCAAAAGAGACTGCTCTCACACCCCTGATTTTGTAACTATACTCTTTTTTTCTGCTGCTGACACCAAACCTGCAAGCTGTTTCTCATGGTGACCCTGTTCTTGGAGCAACCCCAAGGTAATATGGTATTGTCTTCTGTGGGGACAAAGGCAAAGGGCTTGGCTGTGCAGACTGTGCTCCCTCCTGTACCTCTGCCTTAAGAGGCTCTCAGAGATGTCCCCTCCTCTATCCCTCCCTGCCTTGTGTCCTTCCCAGGACTGAAGGCAACAACCAAGCAGTCTGGTAAAGGTGTTTAGAAGTGACACCTTGGTGCTCCCTGACGCCAGCCCTGATGCTGCTGGGCTTTGTCTCACCCCTCCTGGGTTTGGCAGTGGACTGGGGTGCTCAGTTAGGAGCACAAGTGTTGTACTTGCAAGGCTTTGAGTGCTCACTGAAAGTAATTTTCAAAGATGATCTTTTACCCCTTAATCAAAATCTTTATCCATATGTTATAGTTGCCCTTAGTTGCCCTCCCTGCCCATGGGCTGGAACCATTTGCAGATCTCTCTTGGCTATTGGCTGATCCTAAGTAATAAGCACTAATGTTTGAGCTTCAAAATCACTTGCAAAGTTGCAGTCTGGTAAAGCCATCTGGTTGAAATCTGTCAGTATTTATTATCCACTGGAAGTTTCTCTTTGGACAGCTCTGATGCTGCCTTTCATTATCATGGAAAGCTGATCATATTAAACTAATTACAGGGAATAGCTGATGACAAGTTGATCTTTAATCTGCTATCTTTTTTTGGATCAGAATTAAAGTCATTCTCCAAGACCTTGATTTTTGGAAACTCCCTGGCAGCAGTCGTTAGCTGGGTTCAAATATTTACAAATCCGTATATCTTCTGTTGCTCCCGTTAGGAATGAATAAGCAGGGATTTGTTAGTGGGGCTGAAATTCACCATTGTTTTAGGAGGTTTAAGTATTGTTCCTATGTGCTGCTTACACCACGTGGAGTGGATAAGAAAGGCTTTCACACATTCAAGCTTGCCAAGTCAATTTTTCTTAGGCAATGTTAGGCTGTCTTTAAATCAACATAATTTGTTTCCCATCCCTAGACTTGGACATACCAAAGTAATGCCAGCCTGGCCTGTAAATTCACCTTCACTGTGAAGAGAGAACAGCCTCTGTGGAGGATGGTCCCTGCCTGAGTCCCTACAGACACCTGAATGTAGATGGGGCAGCTTGTGGGGCCAAGGGGGCCAGCTCAGGGCACTGAGGAGGTTTGTGACCTTGCAGGAATTACAAAATGGATTGGAAGGAGCCACTGAGACCTGTGGATGGCTTAGGCTCTGCCTCCCTGGTCTGCTTGCTGGTGGGTTGTGTGTGGGATGATGTAACTGCTGCCTGCCTTACCTTCCTTGGAGTTAAAGTCAATCCCTTGGTGGAGAGGCAGGAGGGAAATCTAGGCATTTAGAATCCATTTTCTTTAGATAATGCTGGTCTTAGGTTGTTAACTGTCTATGTCCAAAGTCTGGAGGATGTAGGTCTGTCTCTCTCTGTGACCTTCCACAGTGTGATGTTACTGCATCTGCTCACAGTCTGCTGTGAGACCTGGACAGCAGCTTCTCTGCCATGGCACTTCAACTTCCCACCTGCCTTTTCCCTCCCATGTGCATTTACAGGAGAGGAAGGTTTTGGTTCCTAATGTTTATACAGCCTGGCGAGGACACAGCTTTCCAATTACCTCCATACTTTACAAATTGCTTTCCTGTAACATGATGTAATTTATAGCTTGAGCTCACTGCCAGGTCCCTGGGATGTAACTTGGTATGACTGCCTCCATCCATGCAAACAGGAGCAACTGGAGTCCTTCCCTTAGGGCTTACTCAAATACACTATATTTAATAAGAGTTAATCCCTTTAACACAGTTGCTGGCCTTGCCTTTTAAAATTGGATTAAGACTGATGCACTATAGAGAGTTTTTAATGCCAATGAACCCAACCTGTTCTAGAAAATGGGAGTTGTAAACATGGTATGGATTCTAAGATCAGTCTAACCTTAGGAATTGGCCTTGGGAAAGGCTGCACAAAGGCCTTTTCACACCTTTAACTCTGCAGGACCTGAAGGCAAATCTGTGGATAGATGAGCAAGGCTATGAGGAGTTTAGCTGATTCTCTGCTGCTCTCTCGCTGGCACAATTAAATGGCAGCAAGGCAGAGAAAACACTGCCAGTGCAAGTGTCCTGAGGAGGAAAAGCACCAGGATTCAGACACCAGAGAAGCCAAACCCTAGAAGTGACCTTAAAACTGAGTAAAACTGATGCAGATTTGAATTACTGCTGGATCAGAAAAGTGAAAAAAGGCACAGTGTGTGTGTGTGATTGACAAAGGGTTGTGACATCTGTGGGCTAAAAAGAGCTGTAGAAGAAATAGTTCTCATTCTCCTAGAAATGCCTTTGAGAAAAAACACTAAGCTACATGCTTCTGAGTTAATTTTCTGAAAAGTTCATATATCCTTTTATCCCATATTTGGGGACAAAGTATTTTACCTATAAATTTTAAATGTAAGTTATGGATTCATATTTGAGCTTGAAGGAAGAAATAAGGGCTTAGCCTTTGCTTTTCACCAGGGCTGGTTGCTTGAACTCTTATTTCCTCCTCTCCACAACACTGAAGTTTTCATCTTCTCTCTTTTTCAGAGCAATGAGGAAAAGGACCACATGTGGATTGTGTCTGTGCTGGATCTCGGGTACAAACGGAGCAGGATGGAAGCTGTCCCATGGACAACACCTGGGCTGCACCATGCACCCAGGACTCATTCATGGGGCATGGCACTGAGCAAGGCTGGCATGGACAGCTGGGGATTGATTTCATTTATTTCCTCCTTACCATTCATGGTTTTTAAAATATCTTTCACTTTCTGAAGCAGTAAGGGGAAAGAGGTGTTTGCTTAGCCTCCTCTGTTTGCCCCACCGTTTGTAGTACGGAGCCATAAAATTAAACCCAGGATATCTTTAGCCTGTTGATAGGCATTGGCAATCTCACATCCCTTTCCCTAAATGGAAGGGGCAGCTCACTCACACAAGCAATTGCCAGGCTGCAGTGGTATTTGGATGGGAGGGGGAAAAAAAAAGGAATAAACAGACCTGGGGAACTCCAGTTTGACATAAAAAACAACATGATGGATAGTCCACAGTGACCATTGGCTCTAGTGGCTGGAGGACAAGGAAAAAAAAAAAAAAAAAGCAAGCAAAAAAAGAAAAAAAAAAAGCCAGGACAAGCAATCTGCAACCAGCCTAGGAAGATTACTGCCATAAAAGCAATGCTGGAAGGGGCTAGTTATCAAGTGGAAAACAAGAAAGTACAACTCGCTCCCCAGTCACCAGATTTAGGGGACTCTGGTTGGAAGGCTCGTACTCTGGTGGGCCATTAGAGCAGAAACAGAAATGGATGCAGTAATCCAGAACATATTGAGTCTCTAGGTTGCCATGAAATATAATGCAGGGAGAAATGAATTATTTTCCAAGGGAAGCTGTAGAAAGCACATATATAGACTTTTTTTTATTGGGACTGTGTTATCAACAGTCTCTCTTAATAGTCGAAAACAGCTTCTTATGTTTTTTATAGAGTTTTAAAGATCCCTCTGGACGTGTCTGGAGGGGCTGGATGGGGGGACCTTCAGGAGGAGGGAGCAGGGGAAGACGAGACGGGAAGGAAGCGCTGTAAGAGTGAGCACAGTGCTGATTTCCTTGGGCTGTCTCAGCATTTGGGTGTGGTGCTGCATTATGTTAATTTTGCCTCATTCCTTGCACAGAAACAACGTCACAAATCGATACTGTTCCGTGCTCAGCCATACTGGCCCTGGGCGTTTTCCTTTGCAAGAAGGTGAACCAACACGTCTCCAAAAATTAGACAGAGGAAAAAGAAATGTGACTTAATGTTGTTTTCATCCACCCTGGAGCACCCACAGGGGATGGTAGAAAGGCAGCTGGAAGACCCCACAGAGAATTAGGCTCCTTCTGGTTTTGGAGGTTCAGGGTCATCTTGTTCTCCTAAGCTCACATTTAAAGAATGAAAGAATCTTGTGAAATCCCTCTCATGACATTGATGGGACTTTAAATGTTTGGGAGTGAAAATATTAAGGCAGATCTAAGAGGTTTTGATGTTTTTTTCCATGCACAAAGAGCAGTTTTATACTTTAACACCTGTATCCATTTGTAATATTAACTTCTGGTGAAAGACCTGCTGCTGGTGATACGAAGTTGTCACAAAATGAATCTTGAGATTATAAAAATATGGTGTAATAAGGTCTCTTTTGCCTTATCACCCAACTTTGAGGCTGTCTTGTGTGCACGTCATGTTTGGAAGGCTTTTTGGCAACCACAGGTAAAACAAAGAGGAAAGGAAAGGGGAAGGGGAAGGGGAAGGGGAAGGGGAAGGGGAAGGGGAAGGCACAAGAAATGGGTAGATCCCAAGCAAGCTGAATTGTCTGTTTCACAGGAGCTGAGGTTTGAAGAGATCAGAGCCAAGGACTCAAATCATGAGGGCTCATAGCAGAGATTTTTAGTCACAGCAGAGTCCTTCCAAGAAAAAAACCTCTGAGTTCCCATGACGGACAGAGCACACAAAAGCATGAAAATCACTTTGCTTTGCAATAGCCTGCCTGTGTCTGGAATTGGGAAGCTGCCTCCAGAAGCAGCCTCTGAAATGTAAAGACTGCTGCATGCAGGAACCAATCCATCAGCCAGGAGTGCAGGGATATTGTCTTCAAAACATAAAGTTGGACTACTTGGAGTAAGAGATAAAAAATTTAAAGAAAAAAAAAGAATGATCAGTCTAAAACTCAGAAATTTCTTGAAAAAAATGAATTATCTTGGATAGAAAACTTGTTTGATGCTTCTGTCTGACCACTTAACACTCCTGTGCTTTTTTTCTCTCTGTAACTCCACAAAGCTGTTCAGCAGAAGAGCTCATAGCTGCAGTTTTTCCTGTTTCAATATTTTTTTAAAGTGCCTGTCTCATTAGATTCCTTAAAGTTCAGCTGATGCTCTACACAGTAGATATCAAAGGATATGGCAAGACAGTAAATAGAGTCTCATTTCATCGCTATCAGGGGAGATGCTGGTGGCAGGATGGACTAATATATACAAAGGGAATTCTGCACCAATATATACAAAGATCAAAATCATTTCAGAGACCCAGGCAGTGATCTGGCACACCATGCAGTCTAAATTACCTTTTTTTTAAAGAACCAGAGAGGTGCTTATCTCAGCTTAGCATTCACCTCTCGTATTGTATCCCGGCCAAAACAGGGATTCCTGCCCCAAGAGCCAGCCCACAGCCCTTTGGGTGGATGGGGGCCCTGGCAAAGCCCCACTGGGAAGCTGTGGGATGTGGATGCTGAAGTGAGGTGGCTAAATGGGCAGTGCTGCCTTCCTTGACAGGAGGGGGTTCCTCCAGCTGCCGGGGCAGAGATCCCAGTGTGGCACGTGCTGGAATTTCTTTCTTGCTGTGCCAGTTTCTAGGTCTGGTGGGAGCATTTGGGGTGGTGGTGGGGGCAGATTGGCACAGATTTATATGCCAGCCTTGTCTCTAGCTCTGACTCTGCTGTTCCGCCTGGGCTTCCTTCATTTAGAGCCCTTTGTTACAAAATGTAATGGATATTGCCCTAGGAGCCGTTTTCAATTGCTCGTGACGATGTAAGAAACAATTAGGCAAAGCATATTTTTGTTTATATCCTCACTGCCTCCTTTCCTAGGAGAGATTTAGAGATCCCTGGCTGGTTGGGTTATTAAAATGTTGCTCAGTCTGAATCTCGCAGCCTGAGTTGGGGTTGTGGCTCCCCCCGAGCTGCAGAGGGGTGGGAGGACTAAGGTAAGGAGAGAAACAGGAACTGAAAATAACAAAATGAGTGGAAAACCAGGGAATTTAATTTTTCATTTTCTTCAAAAAGGTTTCCAAAGCTGCCCTAAGGGTGGTTTATAGGCTGGTATTGTTCTACTGAGAAAAACCTGTGTGGGGCACTTCAAACTGCACTGTGCTTGGACCTGGGACTGAAATTCATATTTCAGTGCTTGTGGCTGGTCTGCCACAAGCAGATCCTTGGCAGATGATCCAGGCAAGGGTGGAAAAAGAGGTGGTGTTGGAGGAAGGGATGGCAATGCTGCAGAATGGTGATGCTCAGGGAACCTCATGGCTTGGGCTGTCCATCCCAAGCTGGGTTGAAAGCTGAATGCAGTGGGATACGCCTGGACATGGTATCCTGGTCCTGTGTGTGTGTTGAGGAGATACAGGAAGGGACTGAGAGAGAGTAGAAATCCTTCTGCCTCTCTTGCTCCCCCGAGGGATACTGATGGTGGGTGTGAGCTCCCTTGGGTGTTCTGGGGTGGAAAAGTGTACTCTCAGCTCAGGTACCCACATGGAAATGTTGTCAGGCAGGTCCTGAACCCAGTGGGAAGAAGGCCAAGGGAGAGCCCAAGAGGGAGAGGGGCTCATGAATGGGGGAGGAAGGGGAGAAAATCCCACCTGCTGCCCAGGGAGAGAGGTGACAGAAGGTGACAGGGCCCTGAACAGCATCATGAGCAAAGGGATGTGAGTCCCTGTGTGAGTGTAAGGACAAGCTCTGTGTGAATATGTCTGAGAACGTGATCCCAGAAGTTGCTACATGCCAGGGCCTCCCACAGAGAGGACAAGAAGCAGGGATTGCTGTCACATGGGCTGTGGGGACACCGGGCTTGGCCTGACCGGGCTGATCCCTCCATCCTTCTGACTGATCTCTACTGTGTGTCACTGATGGCCTATCTCCTTCAAAGCAGCCCAAACAAAGTGGTTTGCTGGAGCCATCCTTTGGGAAGAGGGCTCCCCATCTATTGGACATGTTGCTGCGTTTGGACCCTGCTTATTAACAAAAACCCAGCCAAGAGCAGTCGAAATGCTCCTGCTCTGTGCAGGCAGAGCCAGTGCAGCCCCCTGCCCCCATTAGGGAGGGCAGGCCCCTTCATCAGCTTAAGGAGCCCGGCGATCTGCATGCAAACAAGGGCGGGCGGGGGGCAGCATTCATCACGGCAGAAAGGGCTTGGAGATGCCCGCAACACATGGCTTGTCCTTGGGAAATTGTAGCCCGAGGATAACACAGTATTCGGACCTTCATCTGGCACAGGGAATAAACTGGAAGCTGCCTTCCCCAGTCATTTCGAATAAATCTCAGTTACTGATACAAAAGGCTCTCAGGGGGTCATTGATAAACCTCAGTGTGAAACCCAAACAGCACAGCTACCTCCTGGTGAGGAAGGAGCAGGTTTAGAATGGGTTAATTAGAAAGATAATGAGCTAACAAGGCTTCATTTCTGTTCAGTGGCTCAATGAGGAATTCATTAGAAAGGCTTAATCTAACTGAACAATCCCAGGGCTTAGAGAGATTGCCCATTGATTGCCAGCCCAAACTGTTTATTTACAGGTTTTTGCTGGCTGAAAGGTCTCATTCCTTTATTTCTAAGGCCATTCGGATGTGCCATAAGGATGCTGTGTACCCAGCAAAAAGCAGCAGCAATAAAAATCCAGCAGTAAAGCCAGATGGGAAGGAGAAAGGGATCAATGTTCCCAGTAAAACCAACCATGTCATTTTGGTGTGTTCCCCCAGCTAAGGATGAGGGCAGGGGAGTTTATAAATAGGGTTTGGGTTCCAGTGGAAAGAGAGGAGAATTGAAACATTGAGAGAGGAAAAAATGGAGCACGAACATCCTGTAAGTGGGGAGAGGGGCTGGAGCTGATCCCTCCAGGCTTTTCTATTTCTCACTTCATGTCATAAAATGGATGTCATTTTGCAAGTCTTTTTCAGGGGCTTTCAAACACCCTGGGGAACCTTCTCATCTTGGGAGTGTGAGGTGCCTCCACAGGGTCAGGGAGAAGCCAGGAATGTGTCACTGGACGAAATCTCCTAATTAAATCTCTGCAGACAAATCCCCTCAGCCCTCTTGCAGCTACATTCTCTCCCTTCCTTTCTGGGAGGAGGTGGGAATTTGCACTGCAGGGGCAGAGGGATGGGCACCTTTCCCACCACAGGACATGAGTCTCCAGCACATCAGGCACCAGTGAGATTCTCTGCAGCCCCTCATGGTTCCCTGTTCAATTTGTAAAAACATATTTTTCATGTTTTTACAAACTGAATTGATGCTGGGCTGGGCTGCACAGACATCCCAGGAGGATTTTCTGGTTGAGATCAGCTTCTGATGGTGCCTCTCTCCTGAGAACTGGCAGGTTCATAAAATTTCAAGCAAAACCCCTGTTAATGCACTGTTTTGGCAATCTGGCTGTTGCAGAGATTTTTCCTTTACTGTTATGTTGTTGGTTTTTTGGGGATTTTTTTTTTCCCACATGGAAGCAAAGCTGTGTGTTCTTCTGCTGGAGACTAAACCAATGTGTTTCATGTCCAGGAATCTTGGACCAGAACTTTATGAGTTTCTTCATAACCTCACACATCCTTTTAATGGTGCTTTTTAGCAGCATGTGACAGGACTGTATTTAGTAGGGAAATGAGTGTCCTGGACATGGGTATAGCCTCTTTGACAAGACCATCTGCCACTGTCACAGAAATGACAGGATGATGAGCCTAGACCTGAGCAAAGTTGAGAGTTGGATGCTCTCAAAGATCCCTTGGTCATCTTCCAGTGCTGTAAAAGTGCAAAAAAAAAAAACCCTAGAGTGCCTTTAAGTAACTGGGAGACTGGTGCTGACCTGCCTCCAGTGTTTTCAAGCTCTGTGTGGTGGGTGAACATGACCTGTCGATCAGAACCATTATTGTTTGTGCCACTGAACGAGGCTGGTGGTAATTTCTAGGTAGAGTATGTTAAAGTCACATTATATTTGCTGAGCTTTTAAAAATCTTGCTAGATTAATAGCCTTAAAAAAAAAATCTATTTTAGTGCCACATTAACCACAGGCCACAGTGTATTAACTGACAAAACCTAAATTGTTCTTTAATATTCCTAAAGCTGGTGTTAAGCACAATAAGAACAATTTTCACTTTCAATAAGAATCTGACCCTGGGTTTGCCCTCTGCCCTGACCTGGGTCTTTCTCTACAACCATGAGGGACCATGTGGAGTCATTCTGTTCTCCCTTGAAATGATGATAATTAAAAAGCATTTGCTTCCAGATTTTTCTTCCATTTGATTATCTCTTCCCCTTTGGTCTCTACTCCCTTCTGGATGTGCAGCTGGATTTTCTGTATTTTTTGGTGTATTACTGGTGAATTCCTCTGTTCTTCTGGTGAATCACAGCACACAGCAGTCCAGCTTTTATTTACTGCTGGCTTGGGCTTCCTGAGGTTTATTTATGGCAGAGAGAAGCAGCACAGCCCACTGTACAGTGTGTTATTCTGTTGATGTGCCTGTTAGCTCAGGGCAAGTTAATGGCTGTCTCTCACCTCAGTTTGCCCATGCTGTGAAGTTTGAACACCAGTACCTGTCTGGAAACCACTGGGTGAGGTTTTAACTGGGTGACTTTAGCTGTAATTACAATAAAGGAGGTGTAAAAAGTAGGAAAAAAATTGAGAATAAGAAGCAGAAGGTTTTTTCCCCCTCCTTGCAATGTGTTATTAAAAGGAAGAGCTTCATATGTCTGTGCTGCTGATATCTGGACATTTTTGTGGTTAGCCTCAATGACTTGTAAGGGACAATGGGACTTGTAAGCAGTCAATGATTTGTAAGGGACATGAAAGCTCCTGCTTCAGGGTTCAAACTGATCTGCAGGTGTTAGGATGTTTCTGTGTCTGTCTGCCACCAGTGTTACAGCACCTCCTGCTAAAGTCACTGGTGCTGGTTCCTGGTTGGGATGGGAAATGTGAGCCAGAACGGGCCAACTCCTGGCTACCTAAAATTGCAACCACAGGGGGAATATTTGGAGGAAATAATTAGTTTCCTAATTACATCAGTTGCATCATTGTTTAACAAAATCTGTCCTCCAGCACCATGACAGCTTGGGAAGCAGTTACCTTCCTCCCTGCCTGCTCTGCTGTCTTTCCCTGCCTGCCAGTGCTGGGGCACTGCTGTTATCTCAGTGACCAAAACAATGAAGCTTAAAAATGCCCTTCTCTTTTTTTTTTTTTTTTTTTGAGGACAGACTCAATCCTGGATCAATTGGCTGATCAGCGTGAAGTGGATGGAGGGGTAGAAACTTCTTAAGCCAACCCTAAGGAGTGGCTGGGCCTCCCATATTTAGAGCAACTGAGGAAATCAGGGCATCTTCTGGATGGAGAATTTTTCTCTGCCATTTGGAATTAGAGCAGCTGTTACACATCTTGTACAATCATCCCTTGGAAATGCTGAAAGGAAGAAAAAGGACTTGTAGCACTTGACTTGTTTTCTGAAGTGACTGACAAATTTGCATGCTTCAAAAATAAGTACAGAAAGCAGAGATTGCCTATGCAAATAGACCAAAATAAAAAGGGGGAAATAAGTAACTTCATTTTCTGATTTATTCAAAGCACAGCAGACAAACACCACTATTGTCAGTTTGGACAGCTTCTATAAGGGAAAGAAAACACTCAGATTTCAGCATTTCTGACAGTCTACTTCTTTAAAATCCTTTAAAGGTCTGAGCCTGGAGCTCCCCTGTGAGCAAGCTGATGTAATTCACTACCTGCAGTGACTGTGGCCAGGGTCTGTTTTATGGGTTTGGCTGCTGCAATATAAAATCAGTGTGGGTAGATTTGTATTTTCTTCAACCAGAGGTCTCGATAATGCTGCGCTGGTACAACACTGCAAAATATTTACTGGCTCAGAGAAGAGCCAGGGAGGCAGAATTGATGTTCCTAACTTGAAGTTTTCCTTGCTCTTGGTTTTAGGTACCTGCTCCCCAAGAGAAGTAGTTGGGGGGTGGAAAGAGCAAAGTGTATTATTGTCTTTGTGTTTCCCATGCATTGTTTCCTATGAAAGCATCTCCCTGCAACCTTTACCTTCTGTTCAGACGGCCCCAGCCTGTGAGGAGAGAATGGCAGATTTGTGCTTTCTAAGCTCCAGATGGGGCTCCTTTCTTCTTCCTCTGTAAGTTAATGGTGTCTTGCTGAGACCAACTGGGCATGTAAAGATTTGGGCAAAACTCACAGCAGTGGTCTCATAACCTCAAGGCTTTGCAGTCGCATCCCAACGTGACGGCCCCGGTCCCCAGCGGAGCTTGCCTGTGGCTCTGATGTGGTGCCCAAGGAGATGGGGAAGGTTGTGTTGGTTACATCTGTTTACCAATGGTTAAATGAATTAAAAGCCCATTGCAGACCACCAGCAGGCCCTGCTTTCTGCCCAAGGTCCTCTTTGGATGCTGGTATCCTCTCTGTGTGTCAGTATTGCCAGGGTGGCTCTGGTTTGGTCGGGATGAATCTTCACAAGTCAAAATAGGTGAGATACGAGCTTCCTCCTTTCAGCAACACCAAGAGCCTGAGCCAGATCCTCCCATCACAGCATGATCACACCAGTGAAGTCACTGACTGTGCACTATAGGGCAGCTGGACCAGCTCACTCCTTGCCCATTTCCTATGCTAAAGATAAAATGGAAAGAAATGTGGGAATCCTGTCTAAGAATGTGGGATCCTGTCTAAGACCTTGGCAAACCCTGGAAGAGGACAAAAATCCTCATGCAGAAGGATTTTTCACTGTTGACACAGCATGGGAAGGGTCTGCCCCTGATCAAGGTCCCTGCATGCTGGGATTTGTGTAAAGTCACTGTAAGGGACGGTCACTGTCCTGAAGAACACGTGGTCTTGATAAGTGGGAGCAGAAATGAGCCAATGACAGAAGTGGCTGCAGTGATGGGAGGGTGGGAAAAAGCTTGGAAGAGGATGTGATTTCCACCCATGAGTCTGATCCAATACTGTCATTCCAGCTGGCAGAATCCTGTGGGAAGGAGGCCTGGAGGGTAAGGAAGACTAAGTGGCCAGCTAGGGCTCCTCTAATTTCTTTGATTCTCTGAGCTAAGCCGTCAGATCCCTATTTGAGGATTTTTTTATAATTCATTCCTAAGCAGCCAGATTACCAGCCATATGGACAAAGGATACTAGAGAAAGATTATTAAGATTATTAAAACAGATTATTTTTGCCATGAAGTAGAAGTTGTGATCAGTGGGAAAGGCTTGAGCCAGGCAACTAAGACAAGAGCTTTCAAAGTTTTACTTGTTCAGCCTAATCTCAGAGCTGCTGGTGGTTTCTTAGCAAAGGTGTGTAATCTGTTCTACTGGGAAGTCTCTGGGTGGCTGATATCACGTGTTGCCTGTTATCAAAGATGGGGAAAGGGATGTTCTCAAGACTTTGGATTTGCCCATACATCATGGTGTGCATGTATGGAAATTATATGTGTGAGTCCTGTTTGCTCTGATAGAAACTTGTGTTGCAGGAAACACTTTTGGCAAGAGAGAGGGAATCTATTCTTTGCTTGCTCACCCTTTTGGAGAGATGATCTCCCTTCTTTGCCATCATCCATCACTGTATCTGTGATGCCATAAGCTGGGACAGCTGATCCCAAGTGACCAGAGGGACATTTCAGACCCTACGACATCATACTCAGCATATAAAGCTGGGGGAAGAAGGAAGCAGGGCATGAGGAGAGGTGGTGTTGACTTTGCCTTTCCTGGAGTGTCATGTGTGATGGAACCCGGCTTTCCTGGAGATGGCTGTCCATGGGAAGTGGTGAAGGAATTCCTTGGTTTGCTTTGCTTTGCTCTCACATCACCTGTTAAACTGTCTTTATCTCAACCCACGAGTTTTCTCACTGTTACACTTCCAGTTCTCCCTCCCATCCCAGCCGGGGAGTGGGGAGTGCTGGCGTGGGGCTGCGTTGCCAGCTGGGGTTGAGCCGTGGCAGAAGGCTCAGCCACAAGTCACTACAGAGAGCCTTGCAGAGCCACCAGGCACAGACGTTGTTATTTTTGGTATAAGTGTTCTTGTTTCAAGTTTTTTCAGGTGTGAAGTTTCCCTGTTCGACAGCCCATCAATCACATAGGGGACACCATTAATAAATCTGTCCATGATTCTCCCTTGAGCTTGAAGAAATAAAAACTCCAACTGTTAACAATTATTATAGAAAATTAACTCCATGGCTTTAAACGAAGTCTCATTGCAGGCTATTTTTGCATCATAAGGATGGGGGCAGGGGGGTGTGGAAATCACCCTAAGATTTGCAATAATACAAATTTAAATTTCTTTGAAAAAACAGACATCTGACAAAAGTTTAATCCTGAAAGCAGAGGCAACTTCAATGGCTTCTCTGGGTTCTGTTGAGCCCAGCTCCTTGCTAACTCCATTTGATGGCTGGACATTGCAGAGTGGCATAAAGGGAACATTACATTTAAAGAGCCAACAAGGCCTGCTGCAATTTTCTAGGGTCACCCCATAAAAATTGTTTCCCCATCCTTCCTGAATCTCTCACAGCATTTTTGCCATGCTTAGTTACGTCTTTTAGAAAGCCTCTTCTCCCAGTTTCCTGACTATAAGTAATGAAGAAGGTAAGTGATGTAGGGTACCTTCCAAATCCTAGCAATCTATTCCAATGGCTAATTACCTTGACTGCCAGTGATTTGCAAGCTCTGACTGGTTTGAACCTTGTTGGTTTCAGCTGCCAGCAATGGATGTCATTGTGTCTTCGTCTTCTGGATTAAAAAGTGCTTTATGCCATGTGAAGGAGCCACCGATTGTGATTCTGTCTGTGGTTCATGGGAAGCAGGAAGGGTATATCCATGGGTGGAAGCCCTGTCATCCCAGAGGCTGCCCTGGAGAACAGCAGGATCATGCAGGAAATTTGCTGGGTTTTTCATATATTTATACCTGCTCAAGGACTGGCCTGACTTGGCTGGTCTGATCTGTGTGCACACATCAGGCAGTTAAGATTAGAAACCCCGGAGCTGCTGTGTAAGAGGTGCAGTTCCCTCTGCCCAACACCAGTTCTGGGCCACCACAGCTCAGCAGGCTCCTCCTTTGCCCCCATAACCTTCTGGTCACCTCTGCACATGACAGAGGTCTCTCCTTTCCACCCATGTGGCTCTTAGGAGCTCATTGCAACCTTCCTGTGTCCCTGCTCCTCCCAAATCTCCCTGTGCAGTGTCTTTTGCTTCCCTCTGTCTCTGTCAGAAGCTTTCTCTGTGCTGATGAATCCATGTGCAGCAGTAGGTTATATTCATTTGTCTTCTTCTCCAGTTCATTTATCACGGCGAGTGCTCTGTTGTGGAGAATCCTGATAGAAAGTCCTCTTATTCTCCTGGTTGGCTGAAATACGACATTTCAATCAGCTGATTGCTTATTAGTGTGACCTTGCTGGCAAATCTAGGCAGCACCCAGAAGGGTGGGCATGGAGGTCTCCCTTTGTCACTCTTCTCATATGGAAGAATGACAATAGCATTTTCCTTTCCCTCCTGCTGTCTGCTCTAAAGAGTTTTGCCTTGGCTTTTATTTTCACATTGTTTATTTTCCCCTGTAGAATCAGGCTGGTCATGGTTGTGGCAGGGCTTGAACACCTTCAAGGATGGAGACCCCCCACCTCTGGTGTCCTGTCCGAGTGCTGCACCATCTGCATGGTATGTAATTGTTTCCTGCTCTCCAACGTGAACCTCCCAAGCCACAGCTTGTGGATATTTCTCCATTTTATGTTGTTTGGCACTAATGAGAAGTGTTCTGGTCCTGTTCTCTTTCTAAATACACCCAGTTAGCTGTAAGAAGCATTAGACCCCTGCTCAGAAACACAGAAACAAGTGACCTCTTGAAGTGCCTTCCACCTTTGCTTCTGTGAGTAGGAGACTCACCCTGCCAAACCAACCCAGCTGCCCATGGGCACTTGGACAGGGACATCTACAGAGTTGCTCCATGGTGTAAATGGGTGTGATTTGCCCTGATTTTTTCTAGCACAAGTGATGCCTGCTCGTGTTTTGGTTTGTGTATGTGACGCCACACCAAGAAACATGTCAGTCCTTATAAAGTGCATATTACTTGCAGGTTCAGGCTTGCAAACACATGCATGGGTTTAACCTTAGGTATGGCAGTAGAAAGGATATTTGTACTATTCAATAGTACATCTCACCGTGATATAAATGTGGACAATACTCTTTAATACTTTCCCCTGCATCCATCCATTGAGCAGCAAAAGACTGAGTAGAGGAACACGATGCAGCCTGAGCTCTTCCCCATCACCAGTGAGAACAAATGGATTCCAGTAGCAAAGCACACCATGGCTTTATCATGCTTTTGACAGGTAATTTTCTCCCCGGTGAATATATCTGACACTCCCTGAAAACACTTCTCAGTGGCTGGAATGAAGTTGTTTCACTCCTGGCAGCAAGGAACGAGCCTGGCAGTGACACTAGCTTGTTGCTCTGTGTCTCTCTGAGCCCCACGCTCCTGAAAGCCTGGTGAGACTCTTTATTATCCCCTGATTATGTCAAGTGTCCTCACTTGCCCAGTATGACCATCAGGCATGTTATTTATTACAGTGTTTTTCCACTGACCTGCTGTAGGCCCTTCTCTGAGGCATTTCACACACCACTAGGAGATAACGTTCTCTCCCAAGAGTTTGCTGCAGAAAGGCTTATTCAGCTGTAAACTCAGTTAAGTGCTGCCCCTCTCTTGCTAGCAAAACCAAAATTCAGATACAAGAAGGGCTGTGGTGTGCTGCTGAATGCAAAAAAGCAGATACAGCCTCCGCTGCAGGGAAAATTGACACCACAGGTTGAAATGAGCTGGTAGGGATGTACTGCAAAGAGAAAATTCAGCCAAGGAAATAGGGGAGTGGGCCAAGAGAGAAACTGGGGAAAGAAGTAGAGTCTCCAGCAGAAAATCGTGGGCTATACAGTAAAAACAAGGAAAATAACCTTTCCAGCTCTCACAGGGATATGAATGCAAATAGGCTACCATCACAGGCTCTCTGGAAGGTTTCAAGTCTCCCCAAGAGGACTAAAAATCCCAGCATCCCAAGTCAAGGTAGAGAAGTGGTCCTGCAGGGGCACCTGCAGAGCCATTCAGTGTCAATACCCCCACGCTGTGTCCCCCTGCGCCACTGGGGTAGGAGGTGGAGCTGGGAAAGAGGGACTGATGGAAGAGAAGGTGTTTTCAAGGTTTTCTTTTACTTCTCAAGATCTGATTTTGTTAGCAGTAAATTCAGGTGATATCTCTAATTCAAGCCTGTTTTGCCCATGAGGATATTTGCTGAATGATCTCTCTGGTCCTTATCTCATGAACCCTCTGTTATATTTTCTCTCCCCTGTCCAGCTGCGGAGGGCAGTGAGAGAGGGGCTTGGGTGGGTGTCTGACATCTGGGCAGTGTCAGCTCACTATACCAGCACAGGGCCAGCTGCCAGGGCTTGCTAGCTTGGTGATGGGGGGAATGCTGAATGGGGGGAATGATGCCCAAGGGAGCAGCTGAGGGAAAGGCAGTCTGTTCCTCTTTGCAACTCCCAGCTCAGCTGGGCAAGTTGTACTGGTGGGTTGTTGGTCTGGTGGAGCCCAGGGAGGGGGCAGCTTGGGCTGCAGCACCAATCCCCTGCTCTGTGCACCCCTCTCCCAGGCCTCCCGAGCCCCTGCTCCCCAGACACAGCCCCAGCCTTGCGAGCCTGGCAGCTCTGCTCAATTTGAGCAGACCTACTTAAAATTCAGCTGGGAGATGGGCTCCTGCTTGTTACAATGCCGTTGCTGGAAATAGAGTCATCACTGGAGACTATTCCTTTTTACAACTTTAGGTATATAGATTTCCTCTCAATTCAATTTATTTTTATATAGTGTCTTTAATACACTGTCTCTCCAAACGCTTTAGCAGATAGAATTGAAATAATGAGATAACGCTTTGCAGGAGTGCGTGCAGCCGCTCTCAGACAGGCAGCGGGTGAAGCAATAGATGGAGATGGAGCAAAGAGTGCAAGGTGGAGGCTGCATCACTTGGAAGCAGCAGTAATATGAGCAAACATTCACACAGACTATTTATGGTGAGCACAAGGGCTGATGGATATGAAGAAAAGCAACTAGGCAGGTGTGATCGAAAAAGGAGGAATTAAGGAATCATTTCCATTGAAGAAAGATGGCTCTAAAAGGGAACGAATTCAAGGGAGGGATGTTCTCAGCCAAATGGATCAAAGGCAGTGAAAGCAATCCTTGATTCTCTCTGTTCATCAGGAATGGAAGTCTTGTTTGCTCCTCCATCACCAGAGATGGACACGGTGTACTGCGGCTCCACTCCACACAAGTGCTGAAATTGCTGCGTTGCCCTATTGACTTGCCTGGCAATGGCCAAGTGTGCAAAGATGCAAATGCACCCAGCTGGAAATTTCTCTCTGAGCCTGTTTTCGACAGATAATGAAGATATGAGAAGCGCAAAAGGTTTTAGAGGAGAAGAACCGGCCAGAAGGGGAAACTGTTTCTGTCTTATTAACACAGGAGTGACAGGACAGACTGTGAGAGGACAGGTGTTAGTTAAAAATAAACATAAACACAAAACTCTTTGGTGAAAAATGTAAACAAAATTGAAAAAGAAACTGAATTTCATCCACCTCGTGTCACTTTTACTCAGCGGGGAAGAGCAGCATGAGAAATGGCAGCACTTTTTGTTTTCATTACAGTTGGACTGGCAGGGAAAATGAAATCATCAGTTTTCCTGTAAAAGGGACACTTCTGTCACCTCAGCCACGGTGAGTGACGGGAGGAAAGTTGAAAATCTTTCTTGGACTGGGATTTCTGGGCCTAACCAGTGATGACTAAACCCAAGGGTAGTTTCGCTGGGACTTAAGGGATAAATGTTGAGTGACAGGGAAAGCAGTGAGCAGTCAGAGGCTGCTACTCAGAGATCAGGCAAGAAGATGGAGCAAGCTCGTGACGCTCTGTGGTACCAAATGGGTTCAAATCTCACCTGGAAAGGAGTGGGGAGCCGGGAGGTTGATGAACACAGTTGGTTTGCACAGAGACAATATCCCCATGCTGCTGTAGATATAGGCCTGGGGAATTTATAATTGATGGTGCAACCCAGGGTGACTCCACTATTGAATTTTTTGGGGAGCGCCTACTCTCTGACATGCTGGCTAGATTCCCTTCCCAGCACTCCCTCCACTTCACAGGACCCAGCTCTCTTTCCTCAGTACTTGGCTCCTAGCAGGATGATGGATGGATGGGTGGGTGGGTGGGTGGATGGATGGATGGATGGATGGATGGATGGATGGATGGATGGATGGAAGTTGCTCATTTGGCCCTGTCTCTGCCCTGTCTGGAGGAGGCTGCCCAACCCCTGAGCCCAGAGGGAGGGGAGAGTGAAGTACTGACAGTGAGAGGAAGGTGACCCAGGGCATCGTCCGCTGAAGCTCTGCTGCTGCATCATCCTTGTGGGAGTGATGGGTGCCAGGAGTCCAGCAGGTTGGCACAGCAGGGAGAAACCATTGCAGCTCAGTGGGATTACAACTGGGGCCTGCCTGAAAGTGCCAGGGGAAGACTGTGGGAAGATAGCAGGGACTGTTCCTCTTCCCAGGGCCTGTGGGAGAAGAGCTTAGGAAGGTTCCTCATTTGCCAGCTACTTCTCCTTTTCCAGAACTGCCATTAAAAGCTCAGTGAACATCTCATATTTGCTCTGAACACACCAATGTTTTAGGTAATGTGAAGGTGAACTGGACATTTCCTGCACAAGAATTCCAACCTGGATCCCCATTTCTCAGTGATCTTCAAAACTTGAAATAGTTTTATCCTTGCAGAGGATGGGTGGCAGCTCTGAAAGCAGAGCTGAGCCAAGCTGGGAGTGTTGGGATGTAGGGTTCTGATTTGGAAATAAAGGAAAAGGTACTGATATGTGAATTTTGATTATGTTTAATTTAATGAGTTTTGAAAAGATTTGGAGCTGAATTAAAAGTAACAAAAAGCCATGGAGATGAATGACCCTTATATTAAATTCAATTGGCTTTTGTGCAATTTGTTGCACAGAGAAGCCTCGTTAATACATTCTGCAGGTGGTTGGGTCATTTGTCATCAGAATCGCACTTTATGGAAAGCCACTTTCCTCCCTCTTCAGTTATTTTGCTTTGAAATGAGTTTCCCTGGGTCCTGTCTGCTGGCAGGAGCTGAATTGGCTTCAGAAGAGCCACAGGGTTTCATGGAAAAGAAGAATCTGGCCTGTTATTTTCTATATATTTATAAGTTATCTTTATATAACATGGTCTACAGTTAATATCCCAAGTATATGTAGCCATAGCCCTCATCTGTTAGAAAAAGCTCTGCCCTGTATTATACTTAATAATTTTTATTGTTTCCTTTTGTTTTTCTTAGGAGCCAGTGCAGCTTCCGTCTCCAGAGGGAAGAAAGGCTGGGGAAAAAAAAAACCCTAAGAAATGCAAAAAGCTTATTTCGTTTGCATTTTCCTAATTTGCTTTTCTCTGGCTCAGACATGTGTTGCCTATAAGCTATTAAAACTCTTTCTCTAGGGTTATTCTCCCCCCTCCATCCCCCATCTGATATTCACAACTTCATTCTGCCTGGATCAATGACTGCAAATTTGCTTTATGACAACTTGAACAAACCCATGATGGATCAGAAAGGATCTCAAAGTAGGCTGAAGCCTACTCAAGTCAAGAGCACCAGACACGTTTGTTAAAGACCTCATTGGCCTCTGATCCTTGGGTTGCTGCAGTATTGATTTTTAGGGTCCGAGCTCAATTGTGCTGGAAGTCGAGTCATATGGAGCTGCGTGCTCGTGGGGGAGACGGGAGCTTTATAATGGGAACGGATCGATGGGGAATGATTTAGCACAGAGGGAGCTGGAGGCCTGGCAGGAAAGTTAAGCAATAATCGAGTTCTGGGCTCAGAGCCGTCTCAGGCTGGCGTGCTGCCTGTCTCAGGCTGTGTGCAGGGCTCGGGGGCTGCCGCGCCGGGCTCCGCGTGGAGGGCTGGCACCGGCCCTGCTGCGTCTGTGCAGGGACTCACGGCACTGGTGCTGTTAATTTTTTGCTTCCCCAACACTCTCTATGTTTAAAATAAACCAATTTGGATCCCCAGATGCTGTGCAGCAGGACCTGGTGGTGTTAGTGTGCTGCAGCTCTGGGCTAAACCCATATGTGACTCTAAAGAGCAGAGGCTGAACAGGGAGAGAAGAGCACTTGAATAAGGAGCCCATTTTGTGCAGCCCTGGAAATGTGTTTTTTTATTTTTAAACTGTGACTTTCTTGTAAACAGGAAGATTTCCCATTCTCTAATCCATGAGTATGGATGGGGAATAAGAGACACTTGAGCAGGGATTGGCTTTCTTCTGTGTGCCAACAGGCAGCATTCTGGGGCCCAGGTCTATATTTCACTTACCCCCAAGTGATATAACACAAAAATCCAAGCAATTCAACTAGAAAGAAAAGGAGACGGGTCCAACTTACATTTCCCTCTCTGCTGCTGCATGCCTCAGTTTACCTCTGTGATGTGTAAGTAAAGACCTGCTTTGAGATGCAGGTGGCACCTCTGAAGTGCTTCCGTGTATGACACACACAGGAATTTCTAAAGCAAAGCAGGTTTATGTCTAAGGTGACTGTGAGCAAATTACCTCAAAGAGCCTTTCTTTTATTTCTGAGCCCTCAGGTCATCAGCAGTGTGGCTCTGCCTGATCTATGGTGGCATATCTGACCTCATTTAAGTCCTAAAGGTTTCAGGGAGTAGGGAATTGTCAGAGATGGAGCTCAAGGGTTAAAATCCAATCATCATCCCAGCAAAGTTCTTCCTCTTCTGACTCGTTTTCAGGGGTATTGAGATGCCCCTGTTCCAGCCACGAGCCAGGATTTTCCCACACAGGAGTTCTGGCACAGCACAAAACTCATGGGTGGAGGGGGAGATGAAATGTGCAATAGGAGCAGAAAAGAGGCTTTTCCTGCTCAGCTCAACTGCAGGTAATTTCCTTCTTCTGTGAGCAAACTGGGCCTAGATCTCATAATTAAAGCTATATTCTCTAATAGCAGTCCCTCTGCAGCCTGTGCTGCTGCCTGCAGGCACTGAGACGGACTGGGAGGACAGACTGAGACTTTTCCAAAGGGATGGCATGTGCACAGCTGCTTTCCTGCAGCAGAGTGTGCATGTGGGGTGTGTCAGGTGAGCTGGACAGAAGCAGATGAGTACTGATATTTTGGTCTTTCTCCCCTTCCCACCCCATTCCTGCTCACCACCACCTCTGTCATCATGTCATGCAGTCTGTTTTTAACTCTGTAAAAGGGTCCAGAGTGGCTGGGGGTTCTCCATCCTTGGGGACACTCAAAACTCAGCTGGACAGGGCTCTGAGCAACCTGATATAATGCTGAAGTTGGATTTCACCTCGTAGTGGTCCCTGTTTGTGGCAGGAGGCTGAACTGGAAGCTGGACAAGTCCATACCCATCTAAATTATTGTTATCCTATCAAGCTGTACATGAAGCTTGGTTTGGTTGTTTCAAGCCCTTCTGCTCCAACTGATAAGACTGGTTCAAGGTATTTCTCTTTGTGAAAAGATTCCTCTTTCCCAGTCTGGAGATTGTCATGATCACTTTCCAGCTACTCAGTGTCCCTGCCTCAACCACAGCCACCCTTCATGTGTCTTGGTGGATGGGTCTGGCAGAAACAGGGTGAATCTCCCTAACTTGACAGAGAAGAGTGGCAACACAAGCTAGCTCAAAGCCCAAGGAACTCTAAACAAAGACAATTTGCCTAGATTTGTTCAATTTTCAGATGGTTAATTCTAAGTGTGCCCACATTTCCCCCAGTTTATGCTGCAAATAAACACATTTCCCTTGTGCACAATTCCTGACAGTATTTCTCTGAGGGCCTCTGCCTTCCCTGGGTAAACATCTTGTTCCATGCCACTGATGCTAAGTGACTGCTGGTAATGATTGCAGCCTGTGAGAGCAGGTCGAGGGATCTGGATAAGTGCAATTAGCAAATCTTTGCTTGGCAACTCACAATATTTTGGGGAAAAAAAAAAAAGAGAGAGAGAGAGAGGAGTCTTAGCGCAGTGACAGCTAGGTGCAGCTTGTGCTCTGAAATCTTTGCACAGAGGTGGGAAGAGGCAGCCAGGTTTCATGAGGACGGGCAGATTAGGAAGTGTGGGGATTAGCAGGGAGTAATTACAGTGCCTCCACTGTATATTAAGTGTGTGAAACAATATACAGGCACCCAGCGTACGGCAGGCATTATGGCTGGGTGTCACAGTTGACGTTTTTAATATCCATTATTCAAAAATTGATTCCATGCCTGACTATCAAGCTGCATCCAGCTATAATATGGGTGTAGCACCACACAACAGCACTGTCATCTGCTAAGAGCTTTACAAACATTAGCTAATTCTGCCTAGCCTCTCCATCAGCGACAGGTAAGGGCTGCTCATCTGACTGTCTGAATCCCCAGGGAGGGCTGGGATTAGGTGAAGGTGTTCTGGGAAGCTGCTGTAGATGATGAGGCCAAAGCAGCCATGGGCGTATGGGGGATGAGCAGCACAGACAGTGGCCATAACTTGGAATAACCCCCCAATTCCTCCAAACACAAAGAAAAACACTTCCAGTACTCAGAGATGCTGAAAAATGGGACCTTTAAGAAATCTCATGTTTTTGTTTTGTACTCTTTTTTTTTTTTAAGTGTTTTTAGGGAAGTTTTTCATTTTGGCATTCTGCAGTAATCTTTAAGAAAGGTTTTCATCTGGAAATCCTTTTCTGCCTATCTTTGTTTTCTTTTTTCTACTTTGGCCCTCTGGAAAAGAAGAAGCAAGAGCAAAAAAGGTAGGGAAACCAATAAGCAAATGATCATGGGGAGAGACCCAAACAAGAGAAAAAAGATTTTTCTTGTTTTAGTGGAATAAATGCACATTGTCAAAAAGACTATTTTTTTTTTTTTTGCTACTTAAATTATCTGATTTAAAAATTAAAAAAGCTTTTTTTCTCTACTGAAAACACCTATGACTCAGAAGATGAACTGATTTATGGTTCCTAAGTGAAGGCAGCAGTGTTATCTTCGAGAGCCTGGCTGATTTTTGGTGGGTCCACATCTCCTTGACGGCTGTTGACAAACCAGATTTCATCTTCCTCTTCCACCCCGACTTGACTCCAGGAATTTCCATTCCCAAACCTCTTTAGGCAAATCCTCTCTGAAGATTACCTACATTATCAGCTTCTCCCTGGAGACAGCTTCCTCTCCTTTGCTATCAATTAACAACAGCTCTCACCAACCCCTCGGTTTAATTGCACCATCTTTAAAAGCAGCCCTGACGTTGATGTGCCTTTTCCTCCTATTTTAGTTTCTCCCTCTGAATTATTCTGTTGCTTCTGACTGCAAACACCAGCACTGGAATCCTGGGGGATTAATGGACTCCTGCCCTCCTCTCTTGGCTCTGGGAGCCTCCTCCCCACAGAAGTGCCAGCACCTCCCCTGAGGGCACCGAGTCTCCATGGTTTGTATTTCAAACTCGAGCAATCTCAGGAAACCAAAGGGGGTGGTTGTGTGCAAAAGCTGCTTTCCACTCGTGTATTCCTTTCTGCTGGGGATCTATCTGGAGGTTGTGTGAAAGGTAGGCTTACCCCACTATCTGCACTGAGGCTGAAAATGTGAAATGCAGAGCCAGTCAAGGATCAAGTGGGATCTTAATCGCAACAGCAACAAAAGAAAATGCACTGCAGACTCTCCATAACCTGTTTGTACCAAAGCCAGGGTGAAACTGCCCCTTGTGTGCTCCTCTTCCCTTCCTAGGTTGCCTCAGCTCCTTTTGGAGTTGCTTGTGCCACAGGAAGGTTTGGGAGTGAATTTTGCTCAAAAACTCAGCTCAGGCATTTCAGCCTTTCCAAGACACATTTTTTCCCTGAATGGATGGCTTTCCAATGGGAAAAACCAATTGGCTTTGATGAAAACTCTCTGTATCTGCCTGGTTCAAGCAGAGTGAGGACTGAGTGCCCTGCTCTTGTGGATATCTGAGGCTTGATGTCTCTTTCCAGTTGGGGTGTAAAGCTGGAAGGTGAGGACAGGGCCCCCCATAGCCACCAGTGCACCCCAACTGCTGCTCCATTGCACACACCCCCAGTACTGCAAAGAAACACAGACCTGCCCTTGGGCCCAGCCTCATCTGAAGGTTAAAAATAACACAAAGGTGCTTAGAAAAGTAAAAAAAAAAAATAGAAATTAAACCACCCCCACACTTGAAAGAAACCTACCCCTTTAAGAAAGGATTGAACGTAATCTATTTCCAGCGTACGAGAGATCGGCTAAGGATTGCTGGGACATTTTCACTGACACAAATCTACATAATCGTTTTAAACTTCTCACCATTTCTTCCGATTATTCTCTTTCTGTCACTTTAGGAAGCTCTAAAACTGATTTTCTCTCCGTAATCTTCCAGTATTGCTTAGCACCCAAATCTCTAATATTTTAAGAAGATTATTTCATTTATAATTGATTGAGTGTATTTGCCAGTTTGCTACTTCAAAGATGTTGTGCTTTAAGGGGTTCAGGTAGAGCATTACTAAGTTTCCACCCCTTACCCCCCAGTCCAAAAAAAGAGGCAAAATTCTGCATCCTGCCTGACACTTGATGCTTTTTTTTTCCTCTTTTTTTAAAATATTATTGGTATTATTTACATTGTCAGCATGCTGAATAGCTAAAAAAGGAATCTCCAGAGATGAAAGGCAAATTGAGCTGTCTGCAGCTGCAGGCTCGGGCCGTTGCAGGGAGCAGTTTGATGAGCAGTGATTGCAGGCACTCCAGCAGCATCACATCTCCCTCCCAGGGCCTGGCTGCCCACCTTGCTGCTCTCACTGCCAAAGGGACTGGAGAACTGTTAGCAGTTAAAATGGGTTTTATTTTTATTTCTTACCTTTCAATGGACAGGGTGTTTTCCAGCTGTATCTGCTCCCTGGGGTGGTTTTCTGCATCGAGACAGAGTGCACAACACGGTGGGGAAGAAAGGGGCAGGAGAAATGGGTGTGGGTAAAGGGAATTCCTGAAACACGTTGCTGTGGGAGCTGTTTTCACCCAGCTCAGGACTGGGCCACGGTAGCTGCTGCCTGTGGGTGAATGGCCTCCATCACTCAGTGCTGGATGTTGCCTTGTAGAGTGCTAAAAAAGGGGTTGAGAGAGGGGAGAGGGGTGCAATGAGTAATATTTACTGAGGGCAAAGGCAGTAGGACATCTTCAAGCAGAGCTGTGGAGGGAGAGAGCCCATTTAGTGCACTGCCACTCCCCACCACATAACCAAGAAACCTCAGAAATAAGGGGGAGGTTTCCCCATTCTCAGCCCTGCTCATTTCTTCATTCTTTATCACCTGTGAACTAGTGAGGAGATGCATGGCACAATGCTCAAAGGAAAGCTCTGAGCCCTCTTTTAGGGCTGGCAGAGACTTAGTGATGCTCTGTCACAGTCATTTCAGGAACGGAGCAGCTATCAACTAACAAGAAATGAATTTCAAGGCTGATCACCTGCAAGCCAGGGATAATGGGAGGTCTGCACAATCAAACACGTCTCCTGTTATAGTAAAACAAGCAACACTTGAAAAAGACATGGAAACAGGCTTCTTTAAATCCAATTCAGGGATTTGGAATCCCCACTAAACGCTTAATTAATTTTTGATTAGCTGAGAACCCATTAAACAGACTGATTCTTCTAGCTTTATAAGTAACGGCAGCATGCTGCTTTAATTAAATTAATACTAAGAGATGTTCATTTTCAAATCCTTATGTTGGTTATTTGAGAAAAAATCATTTCATTGCCTTCCCTAAGAGGTTTACCATATCCTTTTATCCCAATGCAGTATCTCTTCCCATTCTGTTTGTGTTGCCCTCGGCTCGCCTGGAGGCAGGATCTCTCATGGCCCTGAATTTGTTCTGCCCGAGAGACATGGGGGTGTCCCAGAAGTTTAGGACCAGGAACCTCATACTCCTATAGGGGTTCACCATATGAGTATGAGCAGGCTGAGTGTTTGGGTCTCACAGCCACTCTTCCCATGGAGCTCCCACTGGCTATTTCCTATGTCAGGTACTGGACATGAATCCTGATTCTTCTTGCACAACACAGCAAGCAGTTGTGCTGTCCTCTTTTGAGGGTCAGACAGGTCTTTTGAGACCTGTCCAGGTCTCTGCTGTGACTACACCATGTATTAGAGAATATGTCATGGCTTGTTCACTCCTGGTGTTCAAACCCCTATGGATTTCTCTGTTTCCCAGTGGAAGTCAGAGTTGCTGCCCATCCTTGGCTTCTTCCCCAGTGACCAATACTTTCCTGTGTGTGCTGGATTCTCTGGTGATGGGAGGGGTGTAGTCAGGCCTTGGGCCTTTCCTTGATGATGGAGATGTGAAATGGACACAGGTAGCACTGGCTGTGATTAGAGAAGGAACATGGACTCACCCTAAGAGCAGCTCTTTGTACAGGAGGATTCAAAGCCTCCCCTCTGTCTTTTCTTCCTCCCCCAGCAAGATCTGAAATTGAAATTTGCAGCCTTCTCCCACTGCCATAATGAGTGAAAAACTCCTCCCTGCTAATTTCAGAGCCAGCGTGTTGAAATTTGCAGCTTGGGGCTCTCCTTGCTTCAGTCCTGGGTCCTGCCCAAACCTCTGAGCCATCTGCCAGTCTGAGACCAGTGTGAGCCTCTGAGGTCCTTGGCTGTGCTGAGCAGGGTCCATGAGCACCCCAGGAATTTCCATATCTGTTTATTTAAGCAGATGCACTGTGCCCAGCTCAGAGACCTGCCAGCCACACAAATCCCATATGACGACATCGCTTCCATGACGCTACTGAACAGCTTTACATTGATTATGATCCCATAAGTGGGAATCCTTTCCTGTCGTCTGAGGGTTGGGATTATCTTTTTCCTTTTTAAGCTTCTTCCATTTGGCAGAAGAACTTTTGCAAAAGTGGCTCACAAGAGCCCACTGCTCGGATGAACCGCTTGGGTACAGGTGTGATTTTCCTTACACCATCTCCATGTTGTTTTGGCTTGATGTCCATCCCTCACTCTATTTGCTCTGGGCATGTCTGGATTAAGCAGAAAACTTGTTTCACTCCTTGCTGTGTTTGTCCCAACAAATGAAGGGTGAAACTGGACTTTCAAGCCACCAGTGACCCCTTCACTACTGCCTTTGCAGGGCTTGGATGTCACCTAGCTCCCAGCTGCAGAAACATGCTGGGGTGGTCCCTGAGGATTTGATCAGCTACTGCTGCCATTACACAGGATCTGGGGAGGGGGGATTGGAGAGCAGCCCAGCCCCTCATGCCTTCACCCTCCTGCTAAGCTCCCCTTGCCTCCCCTCTCCCACTGCCCACTCCTTGTTAGGAGCTGTCGGAGGCAGCTGGCTGCTCGTGCATTAAATTAGCAGATGTTGCTGCTACACAACATTAAGCACAACAATACTGTTAATGTGCCCTCCGGAGCCCTCTGCCTCCTCCTCACCGGGCCTCGCCAGACACAGCCTCTCCGGAGGCAGATTAATTTCAACTCTCTGGATCATAATAAATTAATTTTTATTAGAAAAGGCAGCGGGGGTTGGGGGGGTTCAGGACTGATCTCCTGAGCTGAAGAGATTTAAGCCAGCTGTCGACCGTCTCCTGGCATTTGGGTTAGGAAGTAAATACAGAAGGAGGGGATTTTTACAAAACACCCATCAGCCCTCCTTGCTGGGAGGAGTGTGAGAGAGGCTTGGAGGTAAGGGAGAAAAACCTGTGTTGTGGGGTTAATGCTGTACAGAGTCCAGGGCTAAACAAACTGGAAGAGGGATATTTTCCTTCTTACACAGGGGAGCACTTCCATCATGTTACCCTGACAACAACCCTCCCTAGATGTGAGGCTGTGAGGTCCCACAGCAAGTCCCCACACCCCCACAAGCCCTCCTTTGCTAAGCAGCCTCTTTCCCAAGGTGCTCGTTGGAAGAGGATTTAACAGCTTTGCATTGTCACCACTTTCAGAGGAACTGCACAGTCCTGCCAGTCCTCCAGTCCCTGAAGCATCCTCACCCCATCCCCAACACCTGCTCCGTGCCCAGCCCAGCTTCCCAGCGACAGCCAGGCAGCAGGTCCCTGGAAGCTGACTCTGTAGTACCACAGAGTTTCTGAGCAGAGGAGATTTTGACGGTTCAGCCTCGTTGCCTTGGATGCTGAAGGCTCACAGCTCCTTTTGGCTTAAGTCAGGGCTGTCTGTACTCAGCACTTATGAAAATCAGCCCTGGGTCTTTGCTCAGATTAACAATCAGTGCGAGCACAGCAGCTGTGGGAAGCCCAGATCTTCATTTATCAGTGGGGAGTGCATTGCCCATCGTGGATTTGGAGGATGTGGGAGTTGGGCTGGCCACCCCTAGCTTCACTACTGAGCTGAAAGCTTGGACCTGGTAGTTTTAGTATCACCCAAAATAATTGCTGAGGGGTCTGGACTCTGGCAGGGCGGTGGACAGGAATGTGTTATCTATTAGTGCTGTGTTAAATGACTGACATTTCCACTGGCCATTTCAAAGGGCAATAAATGCAGCCAATCTCTATGCAAGGGCTGGTCCCTCTCAGCATCCTGTCTCCAGCTGTGGCCAGCAGTGAACACTGATGAAGGAATGTCACACCACAAACTCACAGTGATCCTTCACCAGAACAGCCTCCCAAGCCCCAGATGTGTGGCTGAGGGACTTTCCAATGTAACCAAAATTAATTTCTTTCCTTGACTAATTTCTCCATTTGCCTTTGATCATTCACAACATGCAGTGGTGAAAAGCTCTATAGACTAAACAGGCTTTGTGTGAAAAAATCATTTTTCCTTTTCCAGCTGCAAGTTCTGCAAGTTTCAGCTGCTGCCTTCCAGTTCTTCTAGAAGGAGAAATGGTGAACAGATATTTTATGTTTGCTTTTTTCAGTCCATTTTATCTTTATCATTTCCTCATCAATAATTTCTTTTCCAGAGATAAGAAAATCCTGTCACTGAAACTGTTTCTTATACAGACACAGTTCTGTGATCTGTTGGTAGCTGGCTCAAATACTAATGAACCTCCTGGATGGTCAACTGGTCTCTGCTTGCTGCTTTGGTGAAAAATTCTGTATTTTTGGTTGTGTAACTGTGCTATTATCCTGCAGTGTGAGAGCAATAAAAAAATCTGTCCTACTCACTCGTATTTTTCTTCTCCATCATGACATGAACCAGGTTAATAATAGCTCACAGTTATTTGAAGGTTATTTTTTTAAACTGTAGCCATTTGATTTCTTGGTTCCCAGCCCATAGATGGTGGAGAACTGCAGCGACACAAAGAGGGGGAAGCAGCTTTCACTGCAGAAATGATGAAAGCACAGCTCTAAAGCCAGGGCTACAGTCTGGGAGCTGTTTAGGCTGGAGCATGGATTTCCAGCTGAGGTGCTCCTGGATCAGGACACAGCAGTCCTTGGGCAAAGACCTGCCCCTGCACCTGCTAAAGCCTTTTGGAGCTGCTGGGGTGCAGCATCCGTGTCCTCAGCCCGTGAGCATCTCCTTCACTCCTTTACAGACGCTGCCAACACCTGAAGCTGTCACCCCACATACTTCTCCTGAACTTCCCTTTGATGCGAGGTCTTGGGGAAAGCCAACCGGAGCGGGCAAGTGCAGGGGATGGAAAGGAGAGTGGTGCTTGTGATAACACGAGATCAGGTTTCACCGAGTCCTTTTTCAAACACCAATTGAAAACCCCTCCCGCCACTTGACAAGTTTCCAAAATCCTCTTTCTTTCCCGGATCTACCCAAGGCCCTTGAGTAGGGAGAAGAGGCTGTGAAATGAAAGACCTGTTTGCTCTGTGAAAGAGCTTGACAATGTGTTGAGAGAAAGTGATACTGCCTTCAGAGCATTCAGAAAGGCGTCCATTTATCTCTCCCTTTTCTTTTTTCACCCGTTCTTCTTCTAAGGAATCTCTGGTTGTAATCCCTCCCTGGGATTTTTCACAGTAGTCTGATAATGTTAATATTTATCCTGGCTCAGAGATGAACTGACAGCATTGTGTTCTCTCCTCTCTCATTTTATCTCTGTATATCTATCAGGTGTTCTGTATGGCTTTAACTTCATCAATACCCGGCTTGGTGCAGTGACAGGAAAATCACCCTCCATCACCCTCCACCTCTCTCACCTCCGGTGGTTTGTTTACTCTGTTTGTTTTTATTATTAAAAGTGTAAAGATTTTAAGTAAGTCTAGCAGCAGTTATAAGTGGTCAAGGTGTTCGGGAGTTCTGAAGGTAATTCTCAGACTAGTCCTTGCCCTGTATTAAAAAGCTGATTGCAGACTTTTGGCAGAAGAGTTGTGGGGACATAGAGGCAGATTTTTTTTTTTTTTTTTTTTTTTTTTTAATTTTTTTTTTTTTTGCCTAGGATTTCAGTTCTGGAAGGAAAGGACCCGTGAAGAGGTGGAGTTTTCTTCTACTGATGGTCAGTGTCCTGGAGCCTCACCATACAGGACAGTGAAGGGTTTGTGTTGGAAGAGATGCCTGCAGAATAACAACAGCCAGGCATAATTTGTTGTGGAAAACAATCAGAATTTCTCTCTCTGGGGGTACAGCACAAACAAATGGAAAAGGGCAACAGTGAAGTTTCTTTGTATGGAATTAATGCCTGCCAGCACTGGTTGAGCATCTGTATTTACCTTAAAAGCTTCCTGCCTGGGAGTCAGATGAATACAGGGAGATCCTGGTTTGCATTTGTGTAAAAAATCTATCTTGTGTGTGCCAAGTACAGCCAAGAAACAAGTAAGAAGGTATCTAAACTAGCTTAAAAATTCTGTAATGGCTAAAGCAATCCTTCACTTGCTATGAAGAACCTGACTGAAAAAAATGGGAACGTTTGCAGCTGGCTGCAGTTCCCCAGTGACATCTACAGTACCAAAACCCACCCTTATACAGGCATGAGGACAATGTGGGAGTGGAGAATGCCCCTGAAGCCATCCACAAAAGGATAGATACTCAAAGTAACTGATTTCACCTCAAACTTTATTGATGCAGTGAGTAAGTTCAGTGGAGACCATAGGTGAGGGTCTGCTGGTAATAAAATTTTGGAGATATTTTCTCTAATTTATTGCTGCAGGATAAGATTGAGCAATGTGTGAAATTGCATTGAACAGGTGCAGCACCAGTTTATGTGGAGAATGGTTTTACATGCAAACACAGCATCTTTTTAGGACCAAAGTTTTTGCTTCATCAGTTGTACTCTATCCAGAGCTGAGCTCGTTTTAGTCTTCCAAACCTTCTCTTATATGATAAGACTGACCTCATGTCTCCTCCAAAGTGCCATTTTCTCCTCTAAGGAAGCTACAGATTACATAATTCCATTTTATTTTTATTCATCTCTCATCTTCAGTGGCAAAGGAGAAAGAGTTTGAAGAACATGGAAGTGTTATGAAGGTTTTCCTACAGACAACACCAGAGGTAATTAAGACTGATGAGAGTTTTATTCCAAAAGCTGAACTTTTTCATCAACAGCTCCTAGGATTTTTCCTTCTTTCATATACAATCAGTTTTGAATATCTTTTTACCCTGATTAAAAAACCCAATCATCTGTTGATCACCAGGTTTCTACAGGATAGGCAGGAGGTTCAGCAGCGTCTGCATTCATTAATAAAAGGGGAATGTGAAACTACATTGTAGTTGCAGGGAGGTCAGATCCAGCAGCAACAATAAAGATGGTGTGGTGTGGTCACTAAGTGTTTATCATGGGAGCATCCGAATTCCCAGTGGTGGCTACTTCAAAGTCCTCCATTTTTGGCAAGCTTTTAAAACTATGCTTTTCACAATGATATAAGAGTAAAAAACCCCCAGATCAACCAAGAATTTTTTGTTATGTAAGTAGTTCACACTAAACACTGGTCTGTTACTGGATGACTGGTAATTATTACCAGTCATGTTAATAGAGACTCAGTTTATTTTCACACTCTCATCCCAAGCATGGATTCACACCTGACCTGCTTTTTTACACCAAATTTCTGCAAATTTCTGGCTCTAAGTACCCCACAGGCCATTGAGTTGAGTTTTCTCACAGTCTGGTCAAACTGAGCAAGAAGTTTTTGATGTGGCCGCTCATTTCTCAATAGCACAAACTGACAGAGTGGCCGAGCAGAACATCTGGAGATGTGAATGCCCAGCGTGGTCCTGAGAAGCCTCTCTTTCTCTTCTGAACCAGGAGCACTGGATCAGGCCTTTCCAAACTGAGGCAGAAGAGAATCTGACCAGGAACATCAAAGGGAACAAATATTTAAGGAAGGCTGAAAATATCAATAGCTCAAAGATCAGAGCTTCTCTTTTGTGATCTATGCTGAGAGCAGCATAGAAAGAAAGAAAATTCAAATCCTTACAATCAACAGGGCACTGCAGACTCACAAATGTGTGTTACTTCACATGCCAGCACACCCATCTGAGTGCTCTTTACCTCCCCATGAAATCATTGGGTCATGTAGAAGAGTATCACTCTCTGCAAAAATTCCACCAGGCAGGGTTGACCTAGGAAATCTCTGCTACCAAATGGTACCACAGCTGCACCACGCTAGGAAGTGCCAATCCTGCACTGCTCCATATGAAAGAAAAATACATATGTTAATGTCACAGCATTAAATTCATGTGCTCATTGTTTATAATTAACTATTTCTTACATTGTGCCCCAGACACGGCCTCTTCACTGCCTTTGGAGCTCCTCCCATCACCTGACCTGGCTCCTCTGAGTGAGTCTCCTCAGTTAAACCAGTGGAGATTTTCCCAGTTCTTCCACTGGATCTGCAAAATATATGCAGATTTATACAGGCACACACCAAATACTCTGGGGGGAAGGAGTAAAATAGACATTAATTAGACATTAAAGGACTTGTGAGACAGGGATAAATATACATTTGGGCATAGTTTGGGGTTGGGTTTGAATGTTATGTATACATATATACAATTACTGTGTGTACATATGTATTACTGTTCTGTTTTAAACAACTGGATTGGATAGGATAAGAAGGGAAGAAGGAGTTAAATACCTCATAACACTAATGTTAGAGAACTGTGGCTAATTTGCAAATGGATACCACATGGAAACACGCTTCCTCTAATCTGTGTTGCTTTAAAAAGAAAAAAAAAAGAAAAAAAAAAAAAAGAAGAGGGGGAGGAGGCTGAGGTTAGTAAGCTATCTGACAGTCTGAGCAGCTCATCGGCTTGCAGGGATTGGGTTGGGAGCAGATATTCCCAAGTGCCTTGAGTATCAAGTACATTGGCTATGGCTTTTGAGCAGAGGGGAAAGGTGCTGCCTTCTCTTCCCCGGGGTGGTTCCCACTGGAACCATCAGGTACCTCCCGATGGAGCAAGGAGGGAGGGTTTGGTGGCAATGAGAGGGACAGGGACAGCTCTGCATTGTGTGTTTACACCAGACCCCGGCCTTTCCCCTGCCTGTGTTCCTTGTAATTTCTGGAAATCAGAAATAAGCTGATGTGATTAGAGAAGAACAGATCTGGCTTAGTGCTCTTCAAGCTTAAAAAGGTGTTAAAGACTTGACAAATTACAAACACAGAACTAAGAGAGATCCTAAATAAGTATGGTTACCTAATTCCTCTACACTGAGAGACAAAAATGAAGGGTGGCATTACTGTGACTGATGGACAGATAGCACCCTGCCCAGGGAGAAACAGCTGAGAGCTGAGGCACATCAAAAAACATTTTACACCCGGCCCAGTCTTGATCGGGGTAAGGAGGGACGAGTTTTTGCTGGCTCTTAGCTTTGTTGATGGTTTGATACTGGTGACCCAGTGGAAACAGAGTTTTTGTGGCTTTGCTTCTCCTCGGGGAGGGGGCAGGCTTGGTTTTCTTTAGGTTACACTTTTTCTTTGTCCTTTTTATTTTCTTTTCCTTTTTTTCAATGCAATCTCAAAGTCATCTTGCATTAATTAGCCGTCATCTTAACGACACTGTTGCATGTTAGACGAAGAGATCTCTGAATTCAAATAAGACTTGACCCTAAGAGGGACCAGCTCCCTGGCTTTTTCTTCTCATCTCCTTAAATCTAAAAATTGCTAAGTGATCTCTGAGGCTCAGGCTTTCCTCGGAGATTAGTGTAAGAAAAGCCCCAACATCTGCAAAAGTGACTGCTTTTGACAACCGTACAGATATCTTAAAGAGCAGGAATTTCCCTAATAAAACCCCTTAAAATAAGTCTTCTTAAGATTTCTTAATGCCACAGTGATCAGTTTGCATGTTTCAGAAATTCAAGAATTTTTTATCTGCTTTGGAAAGTTATGAAAAAAAAAAAAATGAAGCAGGTTTATTTAAAGGGGAGAAGTATTTGAGATGCAGGAGAGACGGGGTAGAAAAGCTTAGGAACTGGTGATAAAACCATAAATTGTATAGCTCAGGGAATTTGTGGACTGACTAAAAATGACAAAGCAAAGCAGCCCAAGTTGGTCATCAGAATAATAACAAAGAGGACTTAGGACTTTTACCAAGAGGAAAAAAAAAAAAAAAAAAAAAAAGCACGTGGACCCTGTGGCATTCCATAGGCAATTTAAATAGCTTAATTCGGCATTGTCGTGATAGCCATATGCCTGATAGCCCCTGGGCCAGATCCTCTGCTGGTGTAAAGCCAAGGCTTTTCCACCTATTCAGCAAAGCATCCCTGTTAAAGACAGCGTTTAGGCATCTGCTGAAATGTGAGTGCTTAGATCCCAACAAAGCCACGGAGTTCAGCATCCGAGGAAGCCGCTCTGGCACATGCAGATGTTTAAGTCAGTGTATCCTGAAGCTGGGGCGTGAGTCCTTCACCCAAATTTGCCACGTATTCCTGAGCTCTTGGGTGCTGGCACAAAAGGCCGGGCTGGCTGTGAGATCCCAAAGCACAGAGAGATGTTGTGGATGTCTCTGTAGGCTTCTGGGGCTTGATCCTGACCCTTTCTCCTCCTGGAGCAAACACATGGATCTGCAGCATGTGGCAGGATGGGGTGGAGGGTGCTATGGGGCTGTGTGTGCACAGTGTGATGGGCTGGGCTGGGATGCTGATGCTTCCAGGGGTAAAATGTATCCCTGCTCAGCAGATCTGCTGGGCTGAGCATGGCAGAGGAGCCCTCAAGGAGAGCTGTCAGCACCTGTGTGTGCAGGGCCTGCAGCCTGTGGGGACAGCATCCACACCAGCAGCCTTGAGGCTGGATCCCTGAGCTGAGTTTCAGTGGAAAAATCCCACTGAGTGAAGGATTGCTAGAAAATTTGGGGGAGATGTTTGGGTCAGGTCCTTTTTTGTTTTTTTTTTTGGTTTTTTTTTTTTTTTTTTTTTTTTTTTTTGGTTTTTTTTTTTTGTTTTTTTTGCCAGTTTGTGGGTCTCCAATGGGGACAGAAATTTAGTTGTCTGAATTTCTGATGTCTTTGTGCTTGCCTGCTCATGTACTTCATCCCCATAAAAGTAAGTAGGTTTCAGCGCTGGACATTCCCATTTAACTTTTTGTTTACTTCCATTTTGATTTCATGTTCTAGAAAGATCTGAAGGACTCCAGGCAAGGCATGAGTCTTCACCCTGGTGATTTCTGCAGCAGCAAGTGGGAAGGATAAAATGGAATTTTATCAGGGATAAACTATACAGGGATACAGGTTTAATTTGCACAGGGAGGATGCTGATGATCTGTGTCTGCTGGTCCACAAGCCCATGATTGACAGGGTGGAGGAGCTATTGGGGTACAGCAGAGATTTTTGTGCAAGATGGATGGATGTAGGCCCAGGATATTTGTTGAGGATATATCCCATTCACCTCATGTGCTGTGGGATAGGGCAACGTAAGGCAGCAGGAACCAACACATGAAACCCCACATATCTTTGCTCCTTCTTTCCCTTTATGGGACACTTTCCAACTCTACCTCAGAGCACAGGGACATACTGGAATTACAGAATAACCCACTGAAACCAAGAAATCTGGTGCATGCCCAGCCCTAGCAAAGGTGGAGCAGGAAACAGATGAGGGATTAGAGCCACGAAGGGACATAGGTTCACAATTACCATGTTAAGCCCTTCAGTCCAGCTGTAAAGCCTCCCAACCACTACCCAGCTCCTGCTTGACCTTGGGTGCCCCTTAAATCTTTTTGGTGTGCTGGTTTGCAATGCTAAAATTCCCAGGTGCTGAGAGATGGGTTGCTCCTGGGAGCACCCCTGTCATGGCTTGGCTCAGAGCAGCTCAGTGCCCCTTATCTGGTCCTTGAGGTGTTTCTCAGCCTTCCTCACCCATGAAGTCCAGCTAACCAGAACTCCCAAAGACCCAAACAAAGTACAAACAGTGATGGTGGTGGCAGAAAACCTTGTGGCTGCCATTTTTATCTTTATTTATGTGTCTTTTCTCTGGTCCAATTGGAAAGCAATTTTAAGAAGTGCTACAGGTTAGACTAGAGAGCATTTCATTTGGAAGAGACCTACAATGACCATTTAGTCCAAGTGTCTGACCACTTCAGGGCTGACTAAAATTTAAAAGAAATCCAGAGTTAAGGTTTTCCTAGAGCTGAATGTGTGAGTGCCTGTAGGTGGAAGATATTGGGTCAAATCCCCTCAGACAGGGGTATAAATAAACACCTTGAGGGAGTGTAACGTGATGTTCTGGGATCAGCCTTAGGATTCTGAAATATTTACTTGAAAGCTTAATATTTTTTTTCTTACAAAATGTGAGAGGCTTTGGGCTTTTTTGTTTGTGTGAACCTGTTTTGGTTTGGTTGGGGCTTTTTTTGTTTGGTTTGGTTTGTTGGTTTTTTAAGAAGGAAAATGGGACATTTTGTCAATGGAAGCATCTCAGATTGCAAGCCTCAGAGGGGAAAACCAGATCTGGCAAATTCACCTCTCAACCCCTCTGTGTCTCAGTTTCTTCACCTGTGAAATGGGCAGCAGATTGCTTAGGCTGCCTCTTCCAATGTGCCCCTATGCTCTAGGCTCCAACGTGACAGAGAAGGTGCAAATTAAGACTCGGATGTCTCATCCCTATGCAGCAGTGTCAAAAATACTGCTCTGAGTGAGAAAAATTGTGCCACCATAAGGAGAGTTTTATTTAGGACACTGCAGATCCGGATTTGCTGCCAGCAGCCTAAAACTAACAAGAACTTGGAGTGGGAAAAAAAAAATCCTTTCTGGTTTTATATCTCAATCAAGAAGAACTGTCCTTTTTAATTCAAACGCCGGGGTCTAGAGTTGTTTTCCCTGCAGATGCTGCGTTGTATTGGGAATATCAGGAGCTGCCAATTGCAATAACAGTTTCTAATTCCAAATTAATTCAGTGTAAATGAACTGTCAAGAGAAGATTGATTTGTTTTGGTAATTGCCCTGATGCAGGCTGCTGGGTGACAGCGGGAAAGAGCAAAGAAGGGAGCTTTGGCAGGTCTGGCTGAGCCTAAGGGTGGATTGAGGAGACTGAGACCTAGCTGCAAATATCATCTGTCAGGACCACTGCTGAGCCTGATGCTTTTTTCCAGCCTTCAACAATGTCTTCAGGAATGAAGCCAGCACTGCAAAACGCTCCTTGAGTTGAAGACTTTGGTGTGTTAGGCAATTAGGAAAGGAGGGGAAAAAGAGATGCCCTCCATTGGAAGGTGTGCTCGTTGTCCTGCCCCCACCTCTGCTGTGCTGGTGGGTCACCAGCCCTCACCTCCTCTGCGGTGGACAAGTGACCGTCTCACTCTGCCTCGTGGCTGGGAAGGGATGAAAACAAGGGCACAGGGCCAGGTGAAGGCCTGATAGGGTGTGATGTGCCACATGGGACATTTCAGGCTGCCTGGGAAGAAATGTGGATCCCTGAGCAGCTCCACGTGGATGTGTCTGAAGTGCTGAGCCCTTCTCAAGGACTTCACCTGCCACCACAGCGTGTGGTGACCCATCCACACACCTGCAGCCAGCCCATGCTGATGCTGTAGGGCCCACCCAAACAAGGTATTTTAGCAGGAAATTCAGTGTTACACTCCCAGCAGTGAGGGAAAAGGCTGAACACCCCAGCACATCAGGAAGCAACATTGTCTGTAACCAAAAAGCAGATTCTGGAGGGTAGGCTTGTGGCAATGAATAGTCCAGCAAGGTGTAGGTGCCTCAAAAGGAGCAATGAGCATGTGATTTTTAATCCATATTACAGATAAATATATGAACTTCTGAAAAACTACTCCATAGATACAGTATTGAGGCTGTTACTGCAGTCTGTAAAACAGCAAAGCAAGAAAACTCTCAGAGCAAATGACACAGTAAACTCCTAAACGTTAATGAAGTTCCTTGCTAAAGAACTGTCAAACAAACTAGCTTTTCCTTGCTGTATTTTTGGGGTTTGTTTGTGTGCATGTGCTTAAATTCCCTGATCAATACAGGTGCTGTGTGACTGAATTGCTAATGGAGTCTGTAGATTAGTTTATCAATAGCATTTAAATACTTTTCACACTTGCAGTAGATTTTGAATTATTTATTTGTTTCTGGTCAATTGCTTATGATCTAATTAGCATTTGTCTGTAAAGTGATACTAGACATGCTGGAATACTTTAAAGATTTCATGGCTCTGCAACTTTGTCTGAGAGAAGAGGTGTCAGGGCTTAAACTCACAAAGACCTACAACAGTCCTTTTTAAGGCAGGGGTTCTGCTAGCAGGAGGGGAACACTCAAAATCTGCTTTTTGGGGAAAGGATGGAGGCAAGCTTGTAAGTAGACTGCTGCCCTGAAAAGTTCAGCCTTCAGAGTGATTCCTGAAAATGTGACAAAATAATATTGCCATGCTCATTCTGAATTTTGGGCACAGAACCTTTCAGGGATGTGTCTGGGATCCCACAGAAACCCTACAGACAAGCTAGAACATGAACTGAAGCCTCTTGAGTCCTTTTCTCTAGTCTTCATAACAAATCCATTCATCTTCCTAATTAGAAGAGTCACAAATATGCTAAACAACCTCATTTCATATGTTGCATTATTCTGATTTGGTGGAGGAAGGGTTGCATCGTCCTGACAGACTTTACATTTGTCTTTTTGTCTTTTGATATGTCACATGTAGACTGCACACAAAGCTCATAACAAGATGAATACATCTTGAAAAGGGGAGGGCTTGTGCCTTAAAAACATTGGAAGTGTATGATTTATAAGTGTTATCAATGTACTTTAAGAAGGGGAGAGCAGATTAAATGTAAAGCCAGGCTAGAAACCAATAGGAGCAGACAGCAGAAATGTCAATTGAAGAGGCTGTGGAAGGAGGAGACTGTTTAACCCCCAGTGATGGGAATGTCCCAGTATAGATTCACAAACAAGATGAAAGCTGTGGACCAAAACCAGCACTTTCTACCTTGAAAGTGGAGCACATTACCCAGGAAATCTGAAGCAAGACTGGAAAAAAAAAAATCTCCTTCTGGGAATCAGCCATGCCAAGACTGCTCTCCAGTGGACTTTCCCCATTCATCTGGGCCTGAGAACAGCCAAGGAGGTGTCACACTGTGCAGTGTAACGTGCTGGGCTGTTTTGCCACCCCCAGGCTTTGCTCCGTGGCTACTCCACTGTTCTGTGCAGGAGCAGATGGATTGATCTTTTCCCAGATCTCACCCCTGGCATCTTTGGCTTGGAGACAATTGGCTGCAGCCAGGTCATGTTATGAAGCAGAGGCCCCAAAACCTCTGAGATCTTCCTCACCTCTTACAGAGGCATCCACAAGACTTTTTCTACTGGATTTACTGCCAATGTTCTCACTTTGAGGTCTGATCACATACTAGTGACACATCCCATCATGTGCTGAGCTATTGCTAATTTTAGAGATGTTGGCAGCACTATAGAGAGACTTTGCCAAATTTTCAGCTGCAGAGCCTCCACTGAAGGGGCCTGTACAATTCACCTTAACCACCTGCTAAGGAAAAAGGAAACAATGCTCAGACCTGTGTTTTCTGTCCTCACTCTGAGCACCTCTGAACACTGCAGGCATGATGGAGAGCCTTGTTTTGGTGTCAGGACACTTCTTTTTAGACAAAATGAGACTGTCTATATATTCCTAAGTACGCCCAAAGGTAGGACTTGGCCAGGACCACAAATGTCATTCCTACTTCTGTAGTCATCATCATATGTAATCTGTTTCCTTTTCCCTTCAATAGCTGCTTGATTTTTTTCCTTGGTTAAGGCAAGGTGGGCAGGTATGAAGGGGTTTCTATGCTCTTTAGCTGTTATGGTGGAATAACTAGGACTGTAAGTTAAATCCACTGGAAATCTTGTGGACATCAGTCCTGGAGAGTGAGAAGAGGGAGCCAGAGTTCATTGTCTTCTGCTGAATTTGGCTTCCCTGTAGATTCACTGTCCCTCCTCCCTTGTGGCTGTAAACACTTTTATGGGGGGAAGAGACAGCACAACCTCATGAGTCTCCCGTGAACCAGCCACCCTGTGAGCAAGTGAAGCTTATTCAGATCAACCCACTGTGTTCCTGTAGGATGCCCCCAGTTTCCCTGAGGAATGCCCTAAGAATTTGTAAATGTGAACTGTCACGTGTGCTGTACACCTTTGGCAGAGAAATCCAGATGCAATTTGGTGGCAGCCAGGGACACCTCACGAAAAGGAGGACAGAGAGTGCCACTGAACCCCCTGGGGAAGGTCTGCTGGAGCAGTCACAAGTAATTTGAATGCTGTATGACAAATACAGTGTTGTTTTTGGCAGATACACATATTTTCTCCCCCCGACAGGCTCTGGGGCCATGGAGGACACTGAGTCAACTGGATCACAGATACAACACTTTTTCCTTTCTTTCCTTTTTGTCTTCTTTTCTTTCCCCTCTCTTTCTTTTTCTTTTTCAGTTCAGCCTAAATAATGATCTAGGACAGCACTGTCTCTTTAAAGGTGGCCTTTTTAACTGCAACCTAATCTTCTTCTATCCACTTGGACCTTGGATTTAAAAAATTTCACCAATCCGGATTTCCAAATCCTTGCAGATTCTGAGGGGGCTTGTTTATGGAAGTATCCTTTAGAAAACGGCTTAGACTTTAAGATGAGGAAACGCAGGGAGCTAATGTGAAGATTTAGGACTTTCTAGGAAGCTTGCAGTGCCTAAGCCCTGCTTGCTTGAGCAGTCTGAAGGTCCTTTTGCAGACTAAGAGGGATTAATACCCCTTTAACCAGCGGGGCTATGCACACATTCATAAATATACCATCTCTCTCTAATCGCTTCGCTCCCTAATCCACAATGATTTCTTAGGAATTATCATTTTATCTCAGCTAAATAAGCACATTCCTTGTGCTTTCCTGTAGAAAAATAAAATATTTCAGAAGATTTTCTTTTCAGCTGTGGTGCCATGAAAACCAAGCTTTTATTTAAGACCCTTGGTAAATAAAGGAAACTTTGTTTATTTGCTTCTCAAGAGAAGGGCGGTCGGTCACATCCGCCCAGCATCTGCCTGCTGATTCACCCACTCCCAGTCCCAGCGACTCCCCTGGAGTCAGGATCAGGCTTATTTGTTTGCCCAACACCTTGTGAAGTGACAACACCTCTCTGTATGCACAAGACTCAGGTGGAAAAGGTTTTGGCAAATTACAGCTAATACCAATGTGATGATTGTTGAAAGAGACCATTTTTGAGAATTCCATACAGTTTCTCATTATTATTATTAGAGATCTTTCTCTACCTTTTTTAATTTCAGGTTTAGTGGTGGTTTTATATGGTTTATTTTTTTTTTGCATTTTACTTGCCCAAGCTCAGCTACCTTACACAGGACTATCAGTTTTGATTTTGGGGAACATCACTGCAATATCCTGCTGGCTGTAAGTACAGCTGGTTGCACGGGGTTGATCTTGGAGCAGGGAGGAACTACGAGTAATAAGGAATCTGACTTCTAATGGCATTTTAAAAAGAAAAGAAAATAGTTCTTTTTATTGCTAAGAATATTGCACAGAAGTGAATATTTCTTTAGCAAATCACTCCCCACTTAGGCTTTGGTTTCTAAAATCACTTTCAAATCCAGAAATGGGTTCAAGCAAATTCCAGCTGAAGTGAAACACTCAGCTCTGGGAAAGGCTTTGAGTTTAATATTAAAAAAAGCTTCTGAATTTGCTCTATTTCTAATTCTTACTCAGTTAAATTCTGGCCTTCTATCACAAAAAATGCACATAACCTTGAGAATCTGTACAGCTGTGCTGCATGGGGAGCTCCTGCACCTATAGGTTTCAGTGCTCACAGGTCAAAAAAATTGTAATAAAATATTTATTCTGGAACAATTTAGTTTTTAAATAGGATTAATAGGGGCAATATGAAAAGATTATTGTAGAAAATCAAAACTGTTTTGGAGCAGCTCTGCTTGTTTAACATAAGTTTTTTTTTTTTAAATTTGGGATATGAATTAAAAAGTACATCTCTTCCCTTAGTAGATATAGTAATGATAAATGAAGAATTAGAGCTATCTCCAAGTATTTCCAGAGTTCAGAGGTATTTGAATCTGTGTTTTCTTTTATGTCTCTCTCTACTGAGACCATTCAATTTAATAAGAAGTGAAATAGTGTGACAAATCTGCTGCAGCCTTTTATTACTTACAGTCCCTATGGGCTTTACATTTTTTCTTATCCCTTGCCCCTTCCCCATTTCTCTGGTCAGAAGAGAAATGCAAAAGCCATGACATAAAAATATAGATGGCCTACAATGAAATCTTTGTCTTAGAAGGCGTGTTTGCAGTGAGCACCCCAGGCTGCTCCCCGTGCTCCCCTCAGTGTGCAGAGGTCTGACCCTGACCAAGAAGATGTGGGAGAGTCCCATTCCCCCTCTTTGCCAGGGGATCCTGCAGGTTTTGCTGTGCCTGCAGCTGGGCTCAGTGTAGATCTGGCTTCTGCCCACCCTTACCTGCACATGGGCACCTGGATTTGTATCTCATGTGAGCTCAGGGGTGGGACTGACTGAACTGAATGTGTGTGACAGCTACCAAACGAAACCTGCTCTCACAGCAAGGCCATTCTTTGTGGAGAGTTTTTGGAGGGTGTTCTCCAGCTGTTTTTGGAGGGTGTTTCCCCAACCACAGCTCTGCCACCACAGCATCTGCCACCTTCTTTTGCTGTAGTTGGAAGGTCTTCAAAGCATCCAGACCAACAGAGGGCTGATATTCCTGGCTCTGGCTTTTAATCTGTGTTTGCCTACTGATTCCAGTGGGTTTCCCCATGGTATTAAAGCACTTGGAGCCCCAGGAGGCTGTTTCCACTGTTATTTCTTAAAGCCTTCTTGCAACAACAACACTATCCACCAAGTTCCAATCAACCTGAGACTGATCTGATTTGAGGGGGATTTCTACCTGGGCTGAGGTCCAGACTTTACTTCATCTCTCCATACAATGCTCTGCCCTAATGCTCATTGAAAGCCTGAAAGTGGCTGGGAGGATTAGCTAATGGGTAATTTAAATGGGTCATTTCATAGGAGATGTGTGTGATAAGCAAGCTTGCTTAAACCCTGTAGCTTTGTCTTGTCTCTGTGTGTCTCTTTGTGTCCTTTGCCGTATGTCTCTTTGCTACTTTTTCTGATCTCATCTTCCACCCCATCAATTGCAGAGCTCTCTTTCTTTGTATTCTCAGGCAGAGAATACAAAGCCCATTTTTGTCAATGGGAGTCATAGACTAGGCCTTCAAACTCCATCTGACAATGAATCTGCCCCACATGGAAACAGAGAAAAAAGATAAGTCTAGGGAAAAGAGCTTTATATGTGCCTGGACATACATACACAGATTTATTTTTTCATTTCTTATCTTAGTGTTTCTCTTTTAGACTGAAAGATCTAAATGGTAGGAAATTTGTGATAGCAAGCCTAGGAAAGTATATATAAAGGCTACTAACAACAAGCATATTTACTGCATCCCCTGGACTTAATAATCCTCATTAGAGCTGGAAAAACAAACATATTAAGCCTTAAACTGTAAGGATGTCTTCTAATGGAATTTGAGGAATTAAAACATGGAACCAAGGTTTATCAGCCTGTTGCTAGGAGAGCTGCAGTCTGTGTTTGCTTAGGGAATCATCATCAATAATCCCTTAATCTAATAGCAAAATGTAGGAAGCTTCTGCACTGGAATGACCCCATTGGATGCAAGCAGTAAGCAACAGGGGAGAGCTACGGGGTTACCCAATAGCAGCTGTTGGGTTGTGCCTGTATCCAGGAGAAGGCCATGTGTGCAGGCACCTTGGAAGCGTATGAGGAGACTTTTTGTCACCCAATGGACCTCAGCAGAACAACCAACCATGCTGTGGGATTTCCCCAGGAACAAAAGGATCTAAATGCACCAGAATGGATGTACAGTATCAGGCCAAACACCTGCTGGAAACAGTAGTGACCCTATTTCTGAAACTGCCCAAAAGGGAGGGTTCATGGAAGAATGGGGAACGCTTTTCCAGAATACTCTCTGTCACTTTGTTGTTTAGACCTAGAGAGCCAGCAGTGGTATCTTGGAATGGAACATCTCTTTTTTCTTCATAAATTTGTTCAGTTGCATTTTGAAGTAAAATAAAATCTCCACATCCAAACCATCACTTATTGTGGAGTTCCTTAATGTATTTACAAGCTCTGACTGTGTTTAGTTTGGATCCTTGTTTGTTAGTGTCATTGGATTATGTCTACTTCTTGTACTGGAAGAGACAGTGAACAAACATCCTTTATTTGCTGTCTCTGAGCTTCCTGCCACTTTGTAGATATACAAGTGCAATTTCAGATGCCTTGCCAGGAACATATGAGCACAAGAAATACAAAGAATTCCCTGAATCTTACATATTTTTTTCCCATCTTTTTGAAAGGCTTAAATACTGAGCTTGCAATCAAGACACCTAAGTTAAAAATGGTATAAAAATGTTGCAATCATTTGAATTCACATTTGAAATAGAGTAAACCTTGATGGATTTTGATGAGTGGGTAACACACAGTGGTGTTTGTGTGCATGTCAAAGGAAAGGTGGCAGAGTGCAGTAGTGAATTTCCACTTAACCCATTGGACAGTTGGCAGTCTTTTTTGAACAGACACAACATAGCAAAAAAGAACTTCCAAAACTGTCTGCACCAGTCCACACATGTTTCTGATAACCTCTTTTTGCTGATAAAGTCCTCTGAAGAACCGTTCTGGCAGCAAAGCTGGAGACTTCAGTTTCTCTTTATAAGACACTCCAAAAAGGTGAAGGCTCTGTTTGAAGGTGAGCATACTGGCCCTGGGTCCAATCTCTCATAAATCACTGTCTAACTCTTGCATCACCCATCCAGTGCCTAGGATGAGCATTGTGATTTACTGCTTAATTCAGAACTCGATCTAAAGTCAATTGAAGTCAGGAGGTTGACACCAAGAAGTTCAGCCCCTAAGGCTGTTTAGGCAGGACCTATTGAAGGAGGGACTTATAGACATGAACCTTCTGTTGCCCTTTTTTCACTATTTTTTATTTTGATCTATGTCTCTATGATTCTCTCTCTCATCCCACCTCCTGGATTTCTGATGTCCACAGTGACTCCAAAGTCTGCAAAGCAGTCAATGTCAAAGTTTGTGTTGTCCCGTGAGAGAGGGGAGAGACTGGCAGAAAATGCCCACAGGAAGAGGTGAGGTGGATAGGGGATATTCTCCTTCTGCTGAAGCTGACTTGAGCTGAATCTGGCCTGAGGAAGATCCAAGGTTTCAACTGGTGTAGGGTACCCTGGATGTCTACATTTCCTGCCCTAATAGGGGAATTCATTACAGCTGCTCTCTTTAATATCCTTCCTTCTCCCCAGTGAGAGGAGTCGAAGGTTGTATCACCCAATCTCAGCCTACTACACCCTTCCCCAGCTGCTGGGATAATTCAAGGTCCATTTTTTCCATCTTGTCCCTGAGGCCAGACCCTCCAAGCCTCTGGGCTTTGAATAAGCCCCCAGCACTTCAGGGCCCCAGACAGCACCAGGAGGTTATCCTGAGTGGGAGAGACAAAGCAACAAAAACTAGGAGACTTTGATGATGTCCTTGGAAAAAGCCAAGCTTTTTTCAAAGAGCAGCCAGGATAAGTATGCAGAAAGGTTTTGTTACCATAAAGAGTTTGATGTTCTTTTCAATGCCTTCAGCAACACCCTCAACTTTTAGGGAACCACACATTTTGGTCCTACCAAAGGGTAGCCAGCAGCCTTGCTTCTTCTGGGATAGAGATCTGGACAGGGCTTTGGGAATCTGCCTGGACCTACTAGTGCTGGGAACCCCTGTTACACCATGAACTCTGAAGCCTGTTTAGAAGGTGAGATCATTGCTGTGCCACTCACCTGTGTGGGGTCTGGGATGTTGAACACAGCCCCATCCTCTCCTGCAAGAACTTTCAAAGTCCTTTTGCTCTACCAGGCTGCCTGTTTTCCAGAAATTTGCAGAAACTTCCCAGCTGTCTAGGAAAAGCACCCTTTGGAGACCACAGTGGTTGACATTGCCAAGGGATTCAGAAAAGATTTTGGGGAGGGAAAGTGGTGAAAGAGCTGAGAACACAGATGGATACACACACACACACACATTGGCTGATTGCATTGATCACTTTTTCAGGAAATCATGGGAAGTTGTGACTACAGCAATACAAGAGCTTCCATGGGCATCCCTCAGAGCCCACTGCAGTGGGAAGAACAGCCCTATCTACTTGCAGATGAGAGAAAACAAACATGGATAATCTCAAGGTTCATCCAGTTTTGCTGCTCCCCTCAGTTAATCCCCTACCAACAGTACTGCCTGTGGGACCACGAGGCTCCAGCCACCCCTGGACACTGCCAGCCCACTGGGAAAACAGCAGCCAATCCAGAGCTGGCTCTTCTCCTGCCCAAAAGCAACCTCCCATGCAAATTTCTGGGGAGGAACCCCCATCCCATTGGCCCCTGGCAAGCACAGACTGGTTGGTCCATGTCTGGTTCCATGTGGTCTGGCAGGAGACACGGAGAGCCAGAGTAGGGATGAGCCCTGGTGGCCTCTGTTCTGGCCATATGGCTACATGAATCTTGTCTAACAGTGATTTCCCTTAAATGCAATCCTTTAAGGTGTTAAATCTTGCTTTAACTTATTTGGCTGATCCAACTTAGATCAGATTATGTTTGTATTTATTGGGATTTATGGATGTATGATTGCCTCTGAGCCCATATGGACAGCTAATTTGTCAATTAGAGCAATGCTGATCATTGCAGAAGCATGGCAGAGGCTGTTAAGCACCATTATCGGTTTCAACCTGGTCTGACCTTGAGACACACATTTATTTTGTCTGACAACCTTTTATTCTCACTGCCGGATTACAGATGTGTAAATTGGACTAAAACCTTGAATATTCATCTTAGGTATGTCAAAAAAAAAAAAATCTGAACTTGTTGGAAATGAAGAATATGACAGGGAGAGCTGTTGAGCTGCATGCAGAGATTGGGACCTGCTTAAATCTTCTGTTGTATTGTGTTTGTGGCAGCAGTGGAGTTGGGGACCACGATGGCAGGATGGTGCCCTGGGAGTCTAATTAAAAACAATGGCCATTTTTCAGGCAGAAAGAGTTTAGCTCTGATTGCTAATTAAAGGCCATTATTCCTGTTCTGTAGTGGCTATAGCAAGGGCAATTTTCCCCTAAATCAGAGGTGAAGGGTGTAGGCTGGTGATTTCAGTGCCTGGCAGTAACAGTCAGTGTCTCCATGCCAGCATCATCCCAGGGACAGGCAGAAAGGCTGGGACAGTCCTGTCGTTTTGGGCTGCAAGAATGCATCATTGGATCATGTTCAGCTTTTCACCCACGAGAACCCACAAGTCCTTTACCACAGGGCTGCTCTCAATGACATCTTCTCCCATTTCTGGGATTGCCCTGGCTCAGGTGCAGCCCCTGACACTTGGACTTGTTGAACTTCATTAGTTTCCCCTGGGCCCACTTTTTAAGTTTGTCCAAGTTCCTCTGGGTGACATCCCATCCTTCAGGAGTGTCAACGCGCCCACTCAGCTTGGTGTCACCTGCAAACTTGCTAGGGTGCACTCGATGTCACTGTGTCTGTGTCATATTAAAGATTGCCTGTCCCACGACACAGCTCTGAGGGACACCACTGGTCACCAGCCTTCACCTGGACACGGAGCCCTCATCCTTAGTGATGTCTCAGAAGGGGCTCAGGGTCTCAGGAGTGTGTTAGAAGGCTGCATGAGAGGCAAAAAAATTCCTGGTATGAGGCCAGGCCTCCTTCTCCTGTCCCATCTCAGATACACCATGGTGAGCTGAGCTGCTTGGGAATGTGACTGTCAGATCTGTGTGGCCCAAGGTTAAATGGGTTTTGTCTCCTCTGTTTAGAAATCAGGTGTCTAGGCATTTGCCAGGACTGTGGGACAGGGTATCTGTAGGTGATAGTGCCTGATAGAGGAGGAATGAACCATCATCTGCAGCTGCTGGTGTCCCCATGGATTGAGAAGGAACTTTGACTACTGGCCTAAATGAAATGCCTAAATTTTAAACAGCTACCATCAAGTGAGATGAATGCTACTGTGGATATGGGATGCAAATGTGGGCCTGGAGAGGGGAGCTAAGTGCTTCTTAACCAGCTTCCTTGCCTTCCTCTCAGGCTCCCGTGACCACATTAGTCAGATACTTCATAAATCATGTGTCTGAAAGAGCAATTGTTCCACACACGTCTCAGTGATTCTGCACTCGTCACCTTGACTCTGGTGTTTTACAGAGAACAAAAATCATACCCACACCTGTTAAAGCACAAGGCTAGGAACTGAGGAATAGGATTGTTTTAGCACTATGCCCCCAGCCTTACTGGTTGTAAGGGACTTCATCCTGCAGATGATTAAGAGGACTGAATTTGTCAATTTGCCATCAATACTGAATTATTTCATTTACAATCATCAAGTCTAGAATCTAAATCAAGAGGAATGTTTTTTGTTGTTTTTTTTTTTTTTCTCTAAGAAAGTATAGATTTGGAGGAACATTAGAGTAGGAAATCATATCAGTTTTGTCAAACTGCATAATAAATTGATAAAAAGGAAAGACAGAAACATTTCACTTCAGTGATTCACAACTGGCCTTTGTTCCCAATGAAACTTTTGTTTCTTGCTACCAAAGAAAGGAAAATCTCTTTGATGCTGCTTTACCTGGAGAGATGGATTGGTTGGAGTCCCCACAGCACCTTGGGTGAGAAAATACCCCACAGTGGAAAAACTCTACTCTAAGAATAAAAAGCATGAAGATATTAACTCTTCAGAGTGAGCAGTGTGGTTGCTTGTTTACCAAATGGGACGTATAAATCCATTACGTAAAATGTCTTTCATCATCCATATGCTTTCTAAACTAATCAGCTTTGAATCCTGCTAAATCCCAGATTGAGATAACAAATGAAGAGCTCAGCTCACGGGGAGAAAGGCAGCCTCTTTCTGCTGGGTATTAAAAAGAGTTAAAGGTCACATATTCCCCATGTGGATCACCCAAAAAAGAGATCATGCTGATAACACCTATGGCTTTTCCGTGCTAAGTAAGTATTACTGAAAGTGGAATTCATGTCAAACACAACTAAAGGGCAAAGTTTCAGATTAAAACTCACGTGATGGCTTTGTACAGGATGGAACACCATATCCTAAAAGAAGATTTTGCCTTCCCAATCATGCTGTGATGGTATTTACAAGGCAGTGATGAAGACACTCTTGGCTGACACGTCAAACCAACACAACAACAGGCCTTTGGCTCTGCCCAGCCTTCTCCTGGGCTGCCTTTGGGGTGGCCATTCTGCTGGTTGTCACCAGGTACAGGCCACTGCTTCTTGCCATGAGATGTGGATTCATGAAGAGGACTGTTGTCATTTGGAAAGGAGATTGTGGGGTGGCTCACAGCAGGCCTAGTGTGCAAGCAGTGCGTATTTGATGTGACATTTCTGTAAATGTCAGATAACCTTTCTCACAGCTATTTCTCTCCCAGAATAGCTCTTCTCGATCCCCCCTTACTTGCCTTCTTTTTTTCTTTTCAAACTTGAAATACTTCCTCCCGGTTTTAAACTTTTTTATTCTTGCAGTATAAACTTTGATTCTTTGTCAGCTGTCAATTGCTTTAAAAAAATGCGAGTGTAAGCACAAAATTTTCAGTAACTGCAAAAATTTTTGATTGATCAACAGTTTTCCCAGAGGGTGGATCTATGCTTTTCCACCAGGCTGTCAAATTTATACTGACAAGGGTTCTGTATGGTCTTCCCATGAACACTTGTATCTATCTGTACCTACAATCAACAGATTCCTCACCAGGAATTAAAGAAAATAACCAGTCCAGCTAAGTTGTTATCTTGTGTTTGCAGTCTTATCGTCCACTGTTTATCAAATCATTTAAAGCAGTGGTTTTTTAGAATCTGAGCACAGGATTTCTCCTAGGGCAGCATCCCTGAGGTACCAGATGCCAAGCCCTGTCTTGTTGTAGTCCCTCCAGATCACCTGAGCAAGAGCACCTCATCTAAATTTGCTAAATGCTAAATTTGGGCTCCTCCACCCCAGAAGGATGAGCTAAACCCAGCCCTGGTCCCACACTGTGTTTGCACAGGGTGGATGGAGATAGGACTGGGATCCATCTCCCAGGTTTGCTGGAAATGTTGATGCACCCTTGCTATTTTCTGGTCATTGGAAAACCATTGGTGTTCCTGTTGTTTTAACTTTGGTACTTCATTGGTTGAAATTTTAGGAAAATATAGATAGCAATATATAGATAGAAAAATATAGATAGAAATCTATAGATAGATAGTAAAAATAGGTCTATTCTTGAATTCTGATGAAGAAATCATCACCTACACTCATCATTCTGCTATTGCATTAAAGTGTTCCAGCTAGATTAAGCTCATCTGTTTGAGTTAACAAAAAGAAGGTTAAATGGTGACTTGATTTTCATCTATAAATACTTTCCCAGGAAGCAAAGTTCTGGTAGCAGACAGCTTTTTAATCCAGCAGACAAAAGCTGAACAAAGTCCAATAGTTAGAAGACAAAGCAGATGAATTTAGAGCAGAAACGATTTTTGGGAGGGAGGGGGATTATCCATTAATGAACCTTCCCAAGGGTATTGGGTTCCCTGCTTTTCCCTTCTTGGTGGCACCAACTTTCTGTTTGCCCAGAATCCTGGAAAACCAGGTTGTAACAGGACTTTGTGGAAGGGTGAAACAGTTTTTGGTTTCTTTCCACATCATACCTCTGTTTGCACGAGCTCATCTTTCCACTGGTGCTTCCTTCCCTGCAGATCATCATGCACAAAATTAGATTCGGAGAGGCTGGACACAAAAACCAAGCTGCCAAATTCAGATTATGGTTATTCCTAAACTTTACATCAGAAATACACTTTTGATTATAGATTTTCAAATAGTTTTATCACAGTGGAACTGATTCGGAAAATGAATACAAAAAAAATTGGAAGATTTTTGAGTCAGCAATAAACATCATCTCTAAAAGAACATTAAAAATCCAAGGAAAAAATGTTTGTAGTTTGAATCAATAGTAAAAATAAGATGGTTTTTTTTTGGTCTTCTAGGGAAGCTTCACACTGGCTGAATAAGAGGGGGAATGAAAAGAAATTTTTGACATTTCACTTATTGGGCCTTTTCAATAATGTGCAATGAATTGAAGAATAAAAGACAAAAAGAAAGTCAGCCCACCAAGACTGTAACTGGTTTTACACTTCAGAAAAAAACCAAACTCAGAATATTTAGAAGCTGGTGTTAAGGCATTTTTATTGGTGATGCTGTCAACCTTTCTCTGTTGAGAAGGTCTGTTTTCAACTTTCCTAAATCATCTGGTAAACAAGGTGAGGAGATGAAGACAATAAATTTAAAAACAAGCAAAGATTTAGTTAGGACACCTAATTAGGATTTTTAATCAGGAGTCATCAAGACCTCTAATTAGCAGGGTTGTTCAGACTCATTGCTTTCTCTTTAATGGCCATAGGACATCCAAATGGTTTTAAATTATGTACCATGGGCTCCTAATCAGTTTATTGAACATCATAAATTGTTAAAAGGAGTTAATAGCTTGTGTTCCTTGGTAGAAAGTGCTAATACTCGAGGCAGAGAACTCATCAAATGAACCTCGTTAGAGAGGGGAGGAGGGAGATTGCGTCTCAGTGTCTCATTTTGTTTTAGTAATTAGCTTTTACTGGATTATCCGATCCAAATCTTTATTCAGTTTACTCTGTCAAATCTAGTTTGCATTTTAAATGGAAAATTGACACGTGGAACAATTTGTCTCCTGACTGGGTTAAGGGGTCCAGCTGGCAGGAGGCTCCTGCAGGGAGGGGGTTATCACCAAAGCCACGCAGGGGGGACCGGCCGGGGGTTTCCCCAACACTTGATGTCCTCTGGCCTCCACCCTCAGCTCCTGCCCCAGCAGCTGAAAAGCAGCCCTGTGTGAAATTGCCACGGTGCAGCCCCAGCTTGCCCCTGAGAGCAGCGAGGGAGCCACGGCACGGGGAGCACACCAGTGTGAAGCCATCACCTGGGCCCAGGTCAGCTGGCTCTGGGCAGGTTTTTGTCTCTGACTGGCCAGTGCAAGCTGCTTTAGCAGAAGTTATAAGAAAGCTCCCAGTGGACAATTACAAAAAATTCTCCCTTCAGGGAGAGTATTTCCTAAATTAACCAAATGCCTCTTGTCCCTGGTGTGGGTGTTGATATCCACCCAATGTGCTGTGACAAAATGCATTAAAATACCGAGATCCTTAATGTTTTACTGGCTGACATTGTGGCTTCTCTGCATGTGGGTTTGCCTGACAAAAAATTGAGAATTTGGTGCAAAACATTAACTTCTAAATACCATAATTGTAAAGGTGCTCTGTGAGCCCAGCTCCTTGGATTCAGCACCAAAGTATGGTTCTTCCCTATGCTGGGAATCTTCAGATGTCAAAGCAAAGCCTCCCATTGCCACCACACTTCATCCCATAGTAGTGGTCCCAGCTAATAACTGGTTGAAGGGATAACCACAGCATATTTCTGTTTTCAGGAGCCCATTCCCAGGACTCTGAGGGTTTATGCCTTCCTCTTTTAGTTTTGCATGACACCTTTATGACATTTGGGAGAGCAGGGACTGACTTCCCATGGCTGAGTACATATGGGGGGGAGGGTGATGCTGGAATGACCAAGGTGTGATGGTGTTGGAGATTCCAGGGCTGCAGTGCAAATTAATTGATTTACCTCCCCTGATTACTGTTATTTGCTCGTATGGAGCACGTCTGCAGCTGGAGGAATGAGGTGCTGTGACTCCAGTGGAGCAAAGCCCCCAGGCCTGACCTGAGTGGGGATCCTCTTAGTGCCCTTCACTGAGCAGGAGCCCCCTGGGGAGTTGGTGTCTCAGCCTCAGTGAGGACTGACATACCCAAAATCACCCGGGGAAGCCTCTGGCAGAGCAGGGAACCATGGCTTGTTTGTGTCTTATAATGCCACCTTCTGCCAGTGTGCTCCCCACTTCAGGAGAGCAGCTTGCCTGGCTCAGACATTGCATCCCCTGCTGGCTCTAAGGGGCCACCTGGGAATGAGATTGCAGCAAATACCATATCTCCTGCAAGCCTCTCTGAACCCATGGAACAAGACAAAAGAGATTCATCCCCCTCTTCCTGCTTGAGAAGAGGGGTTGGCAAAGTGAGTCTTTCCATGCTAATGTCACACAATTACTTCTTAACTGCCAAAACAAATGGCAGAAATGGGGAAAGTGACACCAAATCAAAAATGTCACAGGTGATCGATTCATGTCATCTACCGTCGCTGCAGCCAAGGCTGGCGAGAGAGACACAGTGATAACACAACACTAATATTATATTACAGCCTTCACGGCGCTGAATGCCAAGTGATGAATATGTGTCACTTTATGTGTCGCTCACTCTCCGGGCCTGGGCGGGCGAGCATGGAAAATGGAGTGTTCAGGATTAATGATATCGAAAATGATAGAGAGGAGATTGAAAATTCCTTCCTTCCTCAACCATGCAGATTGAAATGTACCTCAGAGCTATCTCTTGCTGCCCTCCTCCTCAGCCCACTTTTTAAAGGTCTTTTGTGCAGCATTTTGAAGATGGAAGGAAAAAAGAAAAAAATAAAGGGGAAAAAAGAGAAGAGAAAAGAAGAAAAGAGTTGGAAAGAAAAGGCAAGAGATGAAAAAAGACAAGAGATTAAAAGACAAAGCATAAAAAAGACAAGAGAAGAAAAGAGAGAGAAAGAGAAGAGAGAAGAGAAGAGAAGAGAAGAGAAGAAGAGAAGAGAAGAGAAGAGAAGAGAAGAGAAGAGAAGAGAAGAGAAGAGAAGAGAAGAGAAGAGAAGAGAAGAGAAGAGAAGAGAAGAGAAGAGAAGAGAAGAGAAGAGAAGAGAAGAGGAAGAGTTTTTATAAAGAGTGTTCTACTTGGAAATTTCTTCCTCTATTCCTCATGGTTTGATTTATGAGTAAGATTTCCCATATTCAGGTATTATTTCACATGCAGATACAGCCTGGAACACGTCCATGATTTTAGCCCAGGATCATGAGTTAAAAACTTGACATAGCCAGAAGGTTGTGGCTGGATTGAGGTCTGTGCATGATGTGTTATAATTAGCAAGTGATCTTACTGAGCATTCTCAATGAAATCCAGAGCATTCTAATGCTCATAATTTCTGTTTTGCAGCCTTCAGAAATTTCAGGTGCAAAATCAGAGTCCCAGAGTGCTGGTAATTTTCCCCATCTAACAAGAAGAACAGATAACTGAGAGGATGGGTACAGCATTAGGGACAAAGTGACCTGTCCAATGTCACGGGCAGAGCTGAGCTGATGCATGGCTCCTCCTTTCACATTCACACACTATTTATGCATAAATGCTGCTGGATGACCCATTCCCAGGGGCTCAAAGACTGCAGACACGTTGCTGAGGCTGGAGAAGGTTACAGATGTGCACTTATGTAGCTGCAGGGTTAGACCCTGTCAGCCCGTGGAGGGATGGTTCCACGTCCATGCAGACACTCCCTTGTCCTGTCTCTGGCTGTTGCTGGTTCTGTGAGCTGCAAGGCCCTGTTGTAGTGCCTGAATAATTGAGTGAGGTGTTTGCAAGACTTGTCCAGGACCTGGTGAGATGGGGGCCTGCAGGGAGCTTATCCAGGGACAATTTACCCTCTGTGGCTGAGGGTGGGTGCTTGCGGCCATCCTGGTTTTGAGGAGAAAGGGTACCTCCCCATGGCTGTGCCCACACCAGTCCTGGAGCTTCGTTTTGGGTTTATCCTGGATTTTGGCAAGGATGCCTCAAACCTTTTATATAGATGGCAAATGAAGAAAAAGGTTTTAATACCTTTTTTCCTATACTTTTTCCTTTAACTTTATTAAATTTTTTTTTTTTACCGCCTGGTTACTTTACTCTGGGTCACCTTCCCAGGTGGGATGAAGACTTATTCCTTCCTTCTAGCCACAGTGGAAACCATCTCTTGCCTTGCTGTGCCCTCACCTGATATTCCACATGCTGCTCTTCCTGGGGAGCTTGGAGCTTTCTGTCAGTTAATGGGGACAGAGTTTTGTTAAGCAATCGATGCTGCATAATGGAACAGCCTTTTTATCCTTTCTTTCTCTCTTCTTAACCCATTGCAACTCCTGGAGAAAGCGTTTCACACAGAAAAGAGAACTGAATCAAATAACAGAAAGTTGGAATGGGATGCAAAATTTGAGTATCATGTTAAAAAAATACTTCCTGCCACTGACTGCCAAACACCTGCCTGACTTTATCATTAACCTCTCCTGCAGAATGAGCACTAATGGAGAATGATCTTAAGCACTCACAGCCATCAGTTTCACACGGCAATAGACTGAGACTGGAGGAAGAAACCCAGAATCAACTGAGAGTACCTAATTAATTGGATTATAATTACATTTGGAAAGCTAAAAGGTAATAGATCTGTTTGAATTATGATCATCACAGGCTCTTCAGGGACTGAGTGTGCAGTGTGAATCACTTGTATGGGATCACCAGAGACATGAAGAATTAAATGAGTGCAAATATTTTAAATAAGAGCACATGTTCACTAGTGGGAATATTGGCTGCCAGCTTGGCTGGCATGAACATGTTTGCATTGAGGTGGCAGTCACTGCCCTTTTGTAGTCTTATTTTTTTTCAAGGATACCTGAGCCAAAAATATTACCTTTGGTGTGGTTCATTTGTGGAAGGATCAAGCCTGAAGACAAATGAGGGCCTGGAGATTAAATTTACATGTGGCTGTAGCTTTCCTAAATTGCAACTCAAAGGGGGCACACACCATCACTGGACACATATTTTTGTCTGTCTTTCCTGACTTTTGTATCTTTTTCCTGTCCCCATAAGCATACAGTGCTGACTTCCCCAGCCTTGAATGTGAATTTCTGCATATTCCTTCTGATAATATAATAATAATAATCATAATCCTTCTGATAGTACAAGAAAAAAATTAAAAAAAAAAAAAAAAAAAAAAAAAAAAAGCAGAACAGAAAGAAAACAGGCATTTCAGAGATACAGAACATTAACAAAAGCCTGTAGATTTCCAGCACAGAGTAACAGGGTGGTGGAAGTATTCGATCAGAGCCATAAATCTAATGAGATTGTAATGATATGCAAATTAACAGCACCATGAGCCAAATGGGTAAAGTTTCTTTATGGAGCATATTAAGAGGCGTTTTGCCTAAGTGGAATGGTTGGGTGAACAATAAATGGTGAGCCACAATCTGCAAGTATTGGCTGACAACAGCAGTAAGATAAATAAAAAACAGATGAAGACAAGTGTTATTCTTCCATTTAAAAGGACAGATGCTGCAAAATGAAACCGTACTGCCCTCCTGCAGTGGGAAACTGCAGCTATGCAGCCTCCATGAAATACCAGGGATTTTTGACTGCTCTTGTTCAAATTAATACTCACTGGAAACTTCTTGAAAACACAGTTTTGATCCAGCATTTATATATTCAGGGGTGGACAAGAAAATGTGAAACCTCAGGCCAAATTGTTTTCTAGTGTAAATTAGGCAGCCCCCATTAGCTCTACCAGTTTATGCTGGCTTTGGATCTGGATCCCAAACTGTACCTGCCAGCATCCGACTCTTGATAAATATTGAGTGGTCTCACTATGACATTTTAATTATAACATTATGGATTTCAGGAGGAGGGGGAGTAAAAAAGAGAAAGCATTTATTTTTGGTTTTAAGCTTAAAGGAAGGGAAAAAAATAGAAGAAGGAAATAACATCTCCCCAGGTCCAACAGGGATTTAGTGGAGATCAGCTAAATCTCAGTTCTTATCATTTTCAACGGCTCCATCCAACCTTATTTTAACTTCCTTGCCATGGGCAGCTACTTTGTAATTTTCACATGGGATGCCTTGAGATCTCTCAGTGCTGTCACTGCCCATAATAATGACTTCTGTGCCAAAAATGGTGCTGGTGAAGCCATGTCTGTGGATGGCAGAGGGTCTTGATCCTTTGATGTTCCGTCGTGCCCTGGTGAGGTTGGAGCATTCATGGGGACTAGGTCTACTTAGTCATTGGAATAAAAAATGGTAATTCAGGAGAAATTTCAGGAGAAACCTCCATTTCATAGGAATGGAGAGCATGGAATGGAGGAGGAAAAGGAGGGAGTATGACCCTCTAGCCTTGTGGGGACACCAGAAGATGGTTCTTTGCTATTCCCTGAACATCCCAGCAATGTCACATTTCTAAGATATTTGTGAGAAGGAAGAGCATGAAGTTGTAGCCAAGGCTGTGCTAACAGGAAATTCTCACAAGAAGTTTCCACTTTCCCAGGCATGGAGCAAGGTCATGGCTTTGAGAGTGGCCAAACCAGCACCAACCAAGAGCATGGAGCTGGCTCAGATAAAGAGTCTCTGAGATGATGCAGAGGCTGGCAGGGACAGCAGCTCTGTGTTTTCCTCAGGCAAGCCTCTCTGCCCACTTGAGGGTGGCGCTGCCTGCTGGGTCAGCTCTCCTCCTTGTCAAGTGGATGGATGCTCACCTCCAGGCTGATTTCTGGTTTTCTTTGTGATTATGCCAAGGTCAAATTCAAAGGTCGTAGAGACATGAGATTAAAGTGATATGTATGAACCTATGAAAACCCTGAGTATAACAAATGCAGCCTAACACAGTTTTTCCAAACTTCCCCTCCATCTGCCTATCTAAATGTTGCACCAAAGCCTACAGGACCTGGATCATCTCTCAATGCAAAATCTTAGCATTTACCTGTGATTCAGACTGTCATGTTGATGCCTAAGGATTTAGGTTTTATATTTTTCAGATCTGTGCTGCTTTAGTGCATAACTCTAAAACTCCATGGCCTGTCAGCTACTCTTCTCCTGCTTTATTCAAACAAAGCAATTCCTCTCTAGGCCTGAAACTCAAGGACACCTCACTGTCTCAGGCCCTGAAAAGTATAAACAAAAGTGAGTTGGGTGGGGAGCAAACTGGGGGTAAATGACTTCATTACCTGAAGGTGCAATTGGAGGATTAACCCCTGATATGTAAATGGACCAAACTTATATCTGTCTGAAAAACTCAGGACTGTTGTCCATCTTGGGTGTAGCCTGTTGGAGGCTTCTCACTGCCCAAGGTGTCCCTATTGAGGCCTTTAATAAATACCCACTTTTATTATTTTAATCTTGTCTAGCCTCTGTTCCAGGAAGCCACTCCAAGGCATCCCTGAAAGAAAGTTAACAAGATCCAAGAAAGACAACAAGGCTGAATTGTTTGAGAAATGTTGTTCAACAGATTGCACATCGATAGAGGAGTTAAGCAACATGGTTTCTGCTCCTCAGTGCAATTTCTTTATAAAGCCCCTTCAGATCTATGGAAGGAAAATAAGATTCATAGAAGCTAAAACCAGAAGTGTTATAGCAGTGTAAATGTGGGTGCATGGCATTTCCCCTTCAGAGCTTACTAATAAAAATAGCCACTTCCATCTGTGGTCAAGTTTAATATCTGGCAAAATTCATTCTGTTCACCTCTATTTCACCATCTGGACTGCCCTGTCAATTATTAGCATTGTGCTCAATGGAGCTGCCACACAGCTCATTTTTGTGGTTACTAGCTTACTAAATAAATGTGTCATACTAAACATCATGACTTCTAAGGGAGTTTGAAAACAAACGGACAAGCAAATAGGTGCAAAACTACATTAAAGCTACCACCCTCCTCCCACACAGACTGCAAAGCTCCCTGTTCTGTCAGTGACAGAAGGGATGGAGCCTCTTCCTATCCAAATGTTGGGGTCCCCCCGCCTTGAATTTAGTCCCCATGTCTCTGAGGGTAGCCCTACATCCTCTGTGTGCTGGCCCAGCACACAGCTGTGGGTTGCTGACAGGTTTTTTAGGAGGTGTGTGTGGCTTTGCCTGCAGGAAGCTGCATCCTGGCTGCTGAAGAGAATGCTGAGCAGAGCAGCTGAGAGCTGAACTCTCTGACTCTCTCTCAGCAGCACTGCAGCCTTTGGCTCTACCAGAGGTCTCTGCACAGTGGTGTGATGGTTGCACCATCAAAATGGCCAGGGGCATGGAAGGGGGAGGTGAGGGATGGACCAACACTGTGCTCAAACAGTAGAGGCTGGGGCAAGGTTAGGAGACAAGTGGAAAAGGAGTCACTGCTCTGGGTCTTCAGAAATATTTCACTTCCACGGTATGGCCAGTGGTGAAGATGGGGCTGATGGGTTTGCTGTTGATTTTTTGTATTTTTTGCCAGATGAATGAATCAATCTCATGGCAGGGATATCCAGCCTGCCCATGCAGTGCATGCCCAGCTTGATCTAGTCCAGTCTCTATACCCATTGCATTTATTTGTACAATGTCTGCCAGGCCCCTTGTGCTGCATGCAATAGAGTAACCAAGGAGTAAAGGAAGGAGTCAAAGCAGGAGCTCAGGATGCTCAAGGCTTTGCTGAAGATGGTTTTATTAATGAACATCTCCTGTATGGCCATCTTCAAAGAAAAGATGGAAGCAGTTACACCAGAAGAGAAACATGGGCTGTTGCACAAAACAAATATTCTTTATGGTGCCTGAAGCACTTTGCCTATGTTTGGTCACTGGTACCTGGGGAGAAGATGAAATCTGGCCCCATTCTCCTGCTCCCTTTTTGGGATGATGGGAATGAGGTCAGTCCACATGCCCTACATGTGGAAATCTTGCTCATGAAGATTAGCTCAAGAGCTTCCAAGAAGGACTCTTTTGGACTGGTCCTGCAGGCAGAGACAGAGGAGCAGATAGAGTATACATTAGTCCTGTTTATTCCCTGTTCCAGCCTTGTTTTGAGGCTATTTAATCCTTCACACAGAACTGTGCTCAGAAAATTCAAACAAATCACAGAAATATCAAATGAGACTGGCTTGCAGAATGAGGGTAGACTGTTTGTTTGCTGAGTTGATATTGCTGAAGAAAATTACACTTTAGCAGGCAGATAGAGTTAAAAATTGTATAATAAAAGGTGTTACTGCCACCTGCAAGACTCACCTCCTCTTTCCTTCTTCTTCACCAGCATTCCACATGAATGCAGCAAGGACAGCTTCATCTCTCAAAAGCCAAAGATCCTCTCCACAGTTAAATCCTCACATAACCCGAGTCCTTCTACAGCACCTGAGGTGGAGATCCCCCCGTACAGATTTGCCTCTCCACGCTGAGCCAGCATGAAGCCAATTCAGCGCTAAATGCAATGTTTCCCCCACATGTTCATGCAGATAGAGCAACATTATCCTGTATTAGGGAAGTGCCTGGCTATGTTACTTGCAACATGCCAAAAGCCATAAGACTATATTGGTTTTCAGACCCCTGCTGTGTTGGCTTGGGCATTTTCTGTTCTCTTCTATCAGATCACTCTGTTTTCGGCCGAGATGTCAGGACGCCAATGAGCCAATGAAAGGAATCTCCTTGGCATTTATCCTTTAGTATTTCTAGGCTCTTAATCTTGGGATGGGAAATCTAGTGCTGGAAGGATGGCTGATTTTCTTTATTCTCTTCCTAAGAATATATATGTGGTGTTTGTATGGGCAGTGGCACTGAGTGCGACTTAGGTCTTGCACAATCAGTCAAAATGTCAGTGTGATGGGATCTCAACTTGGATATTTCTTGTACTTATTTTCAGCAGTGTGTGAAATGTGGGATGAATAGGGAAAAAAAAAAAGCTGAATAAGACTTGCTTCAGAAAGTCTTCAGTAAACAAGTTTGGCTCTTGTGTAAGTTTTGCTGCACTGGTAGGTAGCAGGAAGCAGAGACAGAACCAGAGCCAAAGGTAAATTCACGGCCAAACCACTACCTTGGCACTAGCAGGGAAGTCAGACTTCCTTAGCAAGTCACTCATCCACAGGGAATATTCTGAATAAGCTAGATGTGGCCCTTGTTTGTGCTGAAATAACTCCAGGCTAGTGTCCTGACATCAGTGGAGTGACTCCAACTTCAAAGTCACATAAGTGGCATCTCAGTCCAGCCCAGGAACCAGTTGCCTCAGGGTGAAGTTAGGAGCTGCCACACTGGGACTTGTTGCATGAAGGTCTGGAGCATCACCTGAGCTGGATGCTGCACCCCATAGGAGCCCTCACACAGGTGGTGTGGCTGTCCAGGGTACACAGCTGAGCTCACTGCTCTGCTCAAGGGAGCAAAGGAGAGCTCAAGACTGGGATGTGGACTCTAGCAACACCTTGAATAATCCCTCCAGACACCACCCCCCAGAGTCTCAAAGGAGTTGTTGGGATTACATTGTGGACACAGCAATCTTCCTTCTTCCAGCAAAACAGGCAGAGAGCGTTCAGTGTAAGTTCCTGTCCAGAAGCTTGACATTCACAGCAGAGACCCACTTACAGTGTTCCCAGCAGCTTCTCCACCTCTCTGGTTCCTGCCATTCACGTACAGTCAATCAGTCCCACAGGTAATACTTTCTTTAAACCCACCCTATTTTACAGGTCTGAGTCTGTTCTCCTCAAGTTGCAACATGTAACTCTTCCTTCCAGAGCTGACTTTACCAGTCCAGCCCACAGGACACACCAAATACATGCAGCAGCTGTCATCTGCTCCCCATGGCACCCTCATCTCCCACTTTTACCTCTAGGATCACCCAATTCCCCCAGACATTTCAACCACCAGCTCCCAGTGCTCTGTGACTTCTGCTCTGGGCCATGATTGTTGCTATGAGAACGTGACCCAAAGAAAACAAAAGAAGGAGCCTTATCTATCAGACCTTTTCTTCCTTTGCAACCATGGTACTCCTTTTGTTCTTTTTAAATTTCATTGTGTATTTCTCTTGACCTGTACTTAAACAACTGTAGCTGGATTAAAAACCAATGTGAAACTCATTCTATTCCAGTGGGAGGATCAGTTCCCAGAAACCATGGAATTTTTTTGTACAACTATCCACCTTGTCCCCTTCTTGCTAAATTTTCCCAACACGTTGGATTTTGTAATTTCCACAGTGTGAAAGGTTTTTCCCATTTTATTGTTCTTGCTGGATTTGGGGGCTAGGTACAAATGTTTGGGTGATGTTCTGATGTAAATGCTGCCTCCCACCTGAGATGAAGCTTCAAAAAATATTTAATGTGCTCTGCCAGCTGTCCTTCATTCCATTTCTCCCAAATTCCACCATTTTTTGTCATTCACAAACAAAAATTTACATCCCAAATCCCATCATTCAGCTCCTGACACTGGAAACCTTAGGTGAGATGCTGGGACAGAGAGTGAAATGCCTTTTTTCTTTTACGTGCCCTCAAGGGAGGGGATGGGGAAAGACCATCTCAAAGGGTGACATGCAAGTAAAGGTGTTAAAAGAGGAAAAAAAAGAAAAAAAAAAGAAAAAAAAAAAAAGAAAGGGCAAAATAAAAAGAAGAAAATCAGTCTTCTTGGTGGAACACAAATGGAGTTCTAGCTAGGTATCATTTGCTGGGGAAATTGCATTTCTATTTGGGAATAAATGAATGTAAAACTTGTTTGAGACCCAGGTAATAATAGAACAGGGGAGGAAATTGAAATTTATGACTTTGCAAATGACTCCTGTAGCAAAGAGAGAGACACACATCAGAGATGTCTTTTTATCCCCCGCTCCTCCTTCCCTCCCGCCTCTTCTTCCCACAGATGAGGAGGACAGGTCTGCAATAAAACAGGTCTAAGCTGTGCCGGCCCGGAGATGCTGCGGGGGGAGGCGGAGGGGAGCGGGGGGAGAGGGGACATTAGCGCTGCCGTAGCGTTGTCACTGCCTATGTAAATGGCCGTGCTACATAGTCAACAAGACACACTTGGCTGCCTGCAAGTGGGAAGTACTTAAATCTTGGCACTGATAAATGAAATATTTTTAAGGGAGCTAATCAGTGAAAATGGGGTTTCATCAGGCACTGACATGTCTCGCTTGCTTCAGCGAGTCCGGGAGAGAAAAATGATTGCGTGGTGCGGGCCGGAGCCAGCTGGGGATGGGGAGCGAGGGAAGGGGGGCGAGAGGCGGCGGCTGGGGATGCTCGGGGGGCACAAGCCGTGGGGACCGGGCCCGGGGCGGCCCCGCCTCTGTCCCCCCCCGGTCCGTGCCAGCCCCCCGGGACGCGCAGCCCGCGCCCCGCCCGGCTCCGCTCCGCCCGGCCGTGATGGATGGCCTGGCACGGAACGGGCTCGGTGCAAATCCCCAATCTGCAGCCTGCTGGGCTCAGTTGGATCAGCAGCAGGCTAGCTGGTATTTCTGGATAAACACTAATAAATCTTCCTTTCCTTCATGGCAAGTGGTGCTTCCTCTGGCTCCCCAGCCCCCCGTCTTTCCTGCTCTCACGCTGGTGCAAGGGGAGAGGGAGGAGAGGTGGATTCAGGGTGCAGGGAGCTGGATGGGGATGGGAGCCAAGCCTCGAGATGGGCAGGGATCTGGCTGGGGAAAAACCTCTGAGCTAGGGGCTTGCAAAGTCTCCCAGCAGCCCTGCCACCTGCAGGTCTGCTGCTGGCTGAGTGGGGACTCAGTTTCACCTCTCTGAAGTCGTGATGGTCATCCACTTCCCAAAGCCTGGGAGAGCTGTGGCTACAAAGGGGTTCCAGGGTTTTGGGTTTGGCCCTTAGCCTCTGGAGATGGAGGGGGATGTGGTACAGGGGGTTGTGTTCAGCATTTTCAGCTCAGAGCTTCACAGTGGTCCCTGTCTTTGGTTCCATGAGAGTGCCAGGGCTAGCTGAGAGCCACCTGGGCCAGTGTTTGGGGCAACAGAGAAATGAAATAGTCTGGGAAAAGTGTCTCTGAGCCGGCTCTGATTCCTAAACCAGACCCTGACATACATAACGCCGTGGAGGCTCCCACAACCACCATGAAGAATCCACCAGGGCAAGGCAGACTTTTTGCCTACATCAGCCAAAATCCAGCAGGTGAAGTTGTCCTTGTAACCAACCTACCTGCAAGTGACCTCAAAATTGCCTGTAAACCAAAATACCATCAGTACTGGAGGCAGCTCCCACTCTGTACTAGTGAGGGACATACCAGGATTTGTTCTCATCTGAAAGGAGAGCTCCATGCATGTGAAAATTATCCCTGAATGAAACTGTCTCGACAGACTGGCAGAGGGAAGAAATACATAAATTAAAAGATTGGAAAAAAAAAAAGAAAGAAAGAAAGAAAGCCTGGTGCTTACATCATTTAGTCATAAAGGTTCAAAGAAGGATTCCCTCAGTAATCAGGAAATGAAAATGTCCTTCAATTATGGAGCATTTTAAGACATGATTATTTCATGTGCATGCTATTAAGAAAATGACAGTGGAAAATTCATCATGAAATAAATTAATACTTAAACATTTTTGAAAGGTTCCCTGGTGTATTCTTATCCTCCTCCCCTTCTGACACAATAATGTGTTGTTTCTAAAGAAAATTTTATTGGACTAGAGATGATAAAATACACAATGAAAAATACATTTGGAAAGCAAATTCATAACTACTTTTTTTAAAGGAGGCAGCTTAGCTGAAAATACACAGAAAACCACAAGGACAATTTATTATTCTCTGCTAGTGGAAAAGAGACTTTCTTTTTCCCCTTCATAAACTCACCCATGCTGCTGTTTGAATAATTGCCTCCCAAATTCATGCAAACCAACAATTTTGGCTATATTTGGGGTTAGCTTTTTTTAAAATTGTGCCTGTCTCCACCCTGCCAATGCAGCATATTGCTACATGTCACATTACAGCGTGAATTTATTGCCACCATGGCAGAAGCTGATGCTGGCTGGAAAATGCAGATAGCCCTAAGAAGTATTTGATTTGCTCTGGTGCCAGGCAAATTGGTGCTGGGGAGAGATACAACAATGTGGCATCAGACACCTGAGCTCTCCAAATGTGTCTGTTCCAGAGCCTGCTGAAGCCAAGGGGTTTTTTTTTAATTTTTTTTATTTTTTTTTTTTTTTAGTTTTTGGCATGGATTTCAGTGGAGTTTTGCTCAGGAGGTGCCTTGTGGGAGCCACGTGGTACTGCACATTTTTTACCCCTTGGCTGAGAGGCCCAAGCCAGAAAGCTACGATGAAACAAGGCTGAGTTGAGGTTCAGGAGCTTTAAGGTGATGTGGGAACCTCATGAAGGCTCTGTGGACAAGCCATGAAGAAACTGAAGTTGCAACCTGAAAGCAGAGAATGGGTTTTATGTAGGAGGCTCAGCTGTGCTACCTGCCCTTGCTGGACGAATGGGGCTTGTGGTGCAGCCAGCAGGGCAAGCTCAGGTTTGCTCCTCTAATGGGAACATCTCTTTTGGGAGACCCTGTCAAAGCTAAAGGCAAGGTCAGGCAAACCTTGCAGCTCCTTGGAACATGGGGAAATTGTTTGAGGACTCCCAGGAAATAAGAACTGCTCCCTCACCACAGGCGAATCCTACACAGGCAGGGCATGTTTTCGTAGGACAGCATGCAAGATTTTACCTTGAATTTTATCCTAGTTGGTAGTCAGCTGAAAAAAAAACCAGAAGAATACAAACCCAGCAGTGAAATGGGTATTGTTGCCCAGATCTGCTCCTGCTTAGAGCAAGCAGGGGAAGAGTGCTCCTTGCTTTGAACAGATAAATGCAGCTCTTGGGCTTGATGAGGGTTGGACTCGATGGTCCTTATGGGTGCCTTCCAACTCAAGATATTAAATGATCCTGTGATTACAAGCCCGTTCTACCACTGTGCTTTTTGACCCATTCTATATGGTTGTGGTGTATCTATTTTGCTGTTCTATGGCTCATATTTTGAGGAGGGACCATAATTCATGAGGGGTGCCTGCCTAGATAACTCACAAGTGGGATATACAAGTCTGTCTCCTACTGAACCACATTTTGCTGCTAACATGTATTATATTTGTGCCATGCCAGAGGGGGTGTCTGCAGGTCTAAAAATGTTGGTTATAACAGCTACTCATGCTATTAGTATAGTTGTAGATATCATATGATTTATTGATGTGTTTTTATTTCCCACTGGTATGGTATAAATATATTTATTTCACAAAAGTGGCCAATAAATTTCCCTTATGAATCCTGTTATCTGCACCATTAACCATTGATCATTTTTATGAGGTCACAACTTAAGGTGTACATGAATTTACACCTTAATTTGTGACCCTTTCCAAAATAATACATAGCCACTTGTGAACTATTCACCTCACAAGAGGCACTGCTCATTTTTGCTGCTTCCTACTGCCCTCAATATTTGTTTCTCATCAGACAGTGTCCTAGCATCATGTGCCATTCAACTGTTTCATCCTCTCAACACATACACAGATATATGGATAAACCATTCATGACGTGAAACTTTCCTGTACCCAGTCCATTCCTTATGGTACTCTGAAATTTAACAAGAAAATAAGCTGACAAAGTGACACTAAATAACCCAAAGACACGCTCTAGTCTTCCTGCTAAAAAGACCAAGATTTCCTAACAGCATCCAAAGAACAATAGGAATGCCAGAAATTCAGATGGTCCCAAGTAACCCTCTCTATTTTCTCATTTTTGTGTTGTGCTCTAGGTGATGTTTAGGATGTTGGGCAGAATGACCAAGTCTCTCCTTGTGTCCTTCATGAGTTTACTCTTTGTTTTGTAGAAAGTGCTGAAACTGGGAGTATTGCATATTTATTTGTTACCAGACTTCCACATGCTCATGTTTTAGCGTGAGGATTGCTCTTCAAAGCCCTGGATTAGATGCAACATTCTCCTGTTCTGCTGGTGACCTTCCCCACTGGCCTCCCCTTCCTCCAGCTCTTCACGAAGAGTGCTTCATAGACCCGTGGCTATCTCCAGCTGTTTGACTTGCACATCACCTATGCAGCTCTGATCTGCCATTGGTCTTGCTTGTGCTCTCTTCTCTCTGGGAGTGCCTCACCACAGCACGTTTGGGATGTTTTCAGGCTATGGCCAAAGCTGTATTCCTCATCACACCTCCGGAGCTGAGCTCTCAGTGAGCTCCTTTCTCAGTTATAATGACTCATTCTTCAGAGATCAGGCAAATCCCTTCCTTCCTTTCATTTAACCCCTTCTCCTCCCTGGAGCTGTGTTTACCCAGCCATCCCCTTGCCTTGATGTCTCTAGTTGATCCCTCCTCATCTCCTTCACATCTGCTGGCAAGTTCTCGCACAGGCTTGGCAGCTCCATCCCTACTGCTAGAATTTGCCTGCAGAGAATATCCCCCATAAGCTCCAGAGTCCAAGCATGTCCCAGGGGTTGCACATGACGGTCCTGCACACACTTTGTGTGGTAGGTGGCTGTGCCATGTACATGTACAAGTCCCAGCTGTGATGCCAAGTGATCAGGAGTCCCAGGACCCTTTGAAATCATAGGTGGGGGAGAACCTGAAAACCTTTGATGTCAAATGTGTGCTGCAGCAGATTATTCCTAGGTTTTAAATAACAGGCACAGCATGAGCCAGAGCCCTCCTTGCCCACGCCCCCTCCACAGCTCTCTTCTCACCCAGAGTTTGGCTGCACAGACTTTTTATTTGCACACAGTTGTCCTTAAAAATAATAAGTGACTATTTGCCTGTTCAAAGCCAGAAACAAGTTGACCAATTGCTGTTGTGTTTTACTTCAGGGTATCCATCTAAAGGCAGGGAGAGAGAATCAGGCTATAATGGTTTGCCTGGCTCGAAAACTCCATTTTGGGCCGCGGAGAGTCATATTTCAGAGAGTATTGATCACAGTGCAGTTTGTGTTTCCTCACGTCCATGATCCTGTTTGCAGCCCTGTAAAATAATAACAGTACTCATGTCAGTAAGGTAATTACCATTGATCTAACACACTGTGACAAATTTTTCAGTCATGCCACTTGATTCATACTTAAAGTTATGGCACTGCTGACTGCTCCTTAAATAATTGAAGGATGCCCTTTGTAAATCAGCACACTCTTGCCAAAAAGTGGCAGTTTCTTCTTTGTTCCAGGCCTTGTTTCTTAGCTTCATCAGGGATTTCAAAATTAAACAGACAGCTTTCCACAGCCCACATAGTTCACACTTGGAGCAAATATCATCTGAGCTGGCAAATCACTTATGACACCTTTGTTCGAGAAAAGCGGGAAACAAATAAGAAGAAAAAGGTTAGACTACAGGGAAGATCAGAGTCTCTGTGGTGGGGGGGAGGGTTGCTAGCAGGTGGTAACAACAAGAGAGATAAAACCAAATTTGGTTAATTCAAAACACCCATGAAAGCACTCGCCATCCTCTTGTGGTTGGGATTACTGAAGGCTGAAGAAGAGCAGCGAGGACAGTCCTGGTCTTCTGCTCCTGGATCCAGCTCTGCCCATAAGCAGAGCTTGCCAGCCTCTCTTCTGAGGAATTGTTTTGGGATCTGCACCTCCGCTACACCAACCCCAGCATGCTGAAGGGAAGCACCACAGCTTCTTGGCCTGGGCACTCCGGGCTGGTGCCCTCAAAAAATAATTGAGTCTTTGACCTGACATTTAATAAGACTCTTGAGCTGCCCTTGGGAGATGGTAGCACTAGCAGGCATGTAATCAAGAAGAGTATGGTTCTGAGTGCTGGGATCCATTGGCAGCTAACCATAAACCAATTTTCCACTAGTGAAGTGTGGACACTCTTCAAGGTGAGTTTGGGTGAGGTCACCACAGTTGTCATCAAATCATCCTCCTTGGTTGTCAAGGAAGCCTTGGAATTTGTTTAAATTGGACATCAAACAGCATGAAGGACACATTTCTCATTGACATTGATGCATAATATTTGCTTTGGCTCTAGAGTACCTTCTGGAATAGCCTCTCTCGTTTTCCACAAAATATGAAGACCACATAGGGAGATCACCTTGTTGCTTTCCAAAGGTATTTCTCAGGAGAGCAATCCATAATAGACAGAGGTGCCTGTGGAGCAGTCAATAAAAGCCCCACCTTTGTTGTCCCAGCAGACTGTCCCCAGTGACCAGACCCTTCCTTCTCAGCTCTCCTCTTTGGAGACCTCCCTTTTCAGTGTATGAAGGGCTTTCCTGCTGATGACGGGTTTGCAGCTCAGGTTCAAAAACAGACAAGGAAAGACTGATCCATAAGTCTGTCATTGCCACAACTCAACAGCTGCACCATCTGCTCCCCTTGGTTAGGAAGAAAATCTTGGCTGTGAGGGTGGTGAGGGCCTGGCACAGGTTGCTCAGAGAAGTTGTGGAAGTGTCCAAGACCAGGTTGGATGGGGCCCTGAGCAACCTGGACTAGTGGAAGGTGTCCCTGCCCATGGCAGGGGGTTGGAAGAAGGTGATGTTTCATGTCCCTTCCAACACAAACCATTCTGTGATTCCATGAGGTTTGGTGGCTCCCGTGTCGGGGAGCGCGCAGACCTGCAGCAGCCACCGCGTCATTGCAGCCTTTGGAGAGCAAACTGAGGGATCTGTCCTTCAGGAGAGCCTCAAGCCTGCCCCTTTGGCATTGTTGGGACACACAAAGCAGTGGCTCTGCCTTTGATCCACTCTGCTACCTGTGAAGTGTCCTCTTTTGTGGGCATTCTTGTACCTGCTTGAGATGAGGCCAGAACAAACAGAAAAGCACCTTAAAGGAGCTTACTAAGTAAGTCTAGGATTGAGCAAACAGCATGTTCGAGGGGTCAAATTTAATTCCTTCCTTCCTTTTGTATTCAGATTAGAGGCCAAGGTGGATTTGTGGAAGCCAGGACTCCTCAGCTAATGCTGCTTTTGCACTTAACCTGCAATTTACCTGTCAGTAACAAATACATAAAAGGCCGGCTAAGCTCTTCAAACTTCCAAACAATTTACCACACCATCAGATGGGCTCTTTAGCATCCAAGAGCACAACAGTCTGTTCACATCTAAGGAAAACATCTGCTGCCTAAAAGAACCCTCCTCAAAAATGCATCTGGTGAAATGAATGTGCATATTTAAAGGAACATCATGTTTTAAGTCAATCAAACCCCTCAAAAATAATAATAAAAAGCCTTCCAAAGAGACTACTTGCCAGTGATGTATTGGCTTGGTTAAGAAGGGCTGTGTTTTTAGAGCCTCCTAAATTCCTCAACTCAAGTGCTGAGTGGAGGTTTATTAAGTGACCTGTCTGGATGTATATCTGCCTTGTCCCTGGTGGGGGTCCTATGTTAAATTCCATCATTAAAACCTATTACCGAGCTATCAAAACCCGCTGTAATTCCATCTAATGACCTCATTTCCCTAAGCATAACTCAGCTCAGGGTTTGCTGATGTGGAGTCAGCTCTTGGTGGGCTGCAGCCCCTGAGCAGAGCAGGGGGCGGGCGGGGAGAGAGGGAGAAATCAATGTCTGCGGAGATGACAAGGCACACGGCCAGAGACTGGGGACCAGGAAACGATCCAATATCCCATTTCCTATCCAGTCTATTAGCAGCTGAAGTCAGCCAGGGCTCGGGGTTTGATTGAAGGCTTAGCTGAGACCAGATAGAGGAGGAGAAGCCCAGGCAACATGGCCACCAGGCGAGGCTCCTTTCCAGCCAGCCGAGATCGCTCCTAAAAGTCGCTGTGTATAAAAATGGATTACTGCATTCAAAGTTCAAAATGTTCTTTTTATTTCATTTTAATTTTTTTTTTCTCGGGGTGGACACAAGGAAAAAAGGAAGGGGAAAAAAAAAAAGCCTTTCCTTTCTCCCCCCTCCTCAATCCCCCTTCCACACACACCTCTACTTGCCATGAAATCATTTCGTAAATACAAAAAAGGCCCCTCAGGCTATTGGTGCCCAGACACTCATTTTTAGAGTGGATAATTGACTCCTTTCAGTTGATAATTCATAGCTTGCATATGCCAGCTAATACATCAGTGCCCAGAGACTCAGCGAGAGCCCCAAGCACAAATGGGAGAGAGGGGAAGGAAAAGGAAAAAAAAAAAGAAAGAAAAAAAAAGAAATATTTCGGATGATAGATGAGTGCATTACGGCTTTATGAATGAATTATGTCCTGCAAATACCTTGAGCAGGAAAGACTGTCGGCCTGTATCTATACTAATCTGGGAGGAATTATGACGATTTTCACATTAAAAAGGGAAAAGGGAAAGAATTAATTGAGCAATTGGGCCATTAAAAATGTATGTCAGCATGTTCTGTATGTCCATTTTCCAATTTATCATACGCTAGGAAGCTTCCTCCCAGGGTGACTGCCATTTTTCTTCTCTTTCTTGTGTTTGATCTTTTTTTTTTTATTTATTGTTGGTTCCTGTCATACAAAACCAGCTCAGGATCTTTTTGACAAGAAGAAGTCTGGGAATTTTTTGCAATGAGGAGTTTTCTTTTTGCTTGTGCTCCCTGTCAAAAAATAGGGGTGAGGGAACCCTAAAGAATTTCTTCTTTGCATCCCACAGCTCCTACAGTCAGTGTACATAACTTAACAGAAAGAAATTTTTTCACCCTGTAGATTTTTATTCCTTTTCCATCTGAGAAGGTTTGAGATGAAGTTAGCGTATAGGTGGGTGGACGAAGTAGAGGTTTTATTTAAAAAGTAGTTTGCTAAGGCTGGCTCATCTAGAAGCACTAAGGGTGAGTGCCAGCACATGCAAACACCTGCTCTGCACACATGAGTGAAATGCCACACACCACTGCTTGAAAAATTCACTGACACTGAGGATGCATGCCCAGCCCCAGCACTGAGCTGTGGGTCATATCCACTGTTGGCCAAAAATACCTTTTGGATGGTTGTAGTGTTTGTATTCCACGTAAGTCCACTGTAGAAAGTGTTAATTATTTTCAGGTCTGAGAAATTATTAAGTAGATTTAAAAAGTTTGCCAGTGGGGAAGTGTTTTTAGAATAACAGCAATGTTAGGAATTGTTTCTAACTCTATAATTAGTAGGATTGTTTAAATAGCTGAAATAAGAATAAATATTTGTTTTTCTGCTTTCATATACATAATATATTCCATTATATTGGCTCAAAATTTTAGTACCCTTAAATCAAACCTTCAAGTCTACAAAAAAAAATATCAGTAATTCGATCAATGTTAAAAAAAAAAAAAATCCTATTTCAGACCTGCCAGCAAATTTCAAGCAGCCTGACCAATGCACGTTGTTTAACCTGTGTCTTCAATTTTCTAATCCAGAATTATGCTTCACCTGAACTTCCTCTAATACAATTAGCGTGGTGTATTTGCTGAAACATAATGCCTTTACAGAATAATGTTTTATGCTGCAAAGCATATCTAATCTCTTCATGCAAGCCACTCTATGGCAAATCATTTTATAATATGCAGAAAATTTTGATATTGTTTATGTTCTCGTGTTTATGAGGTCTTTAATTGATTGTAAGCTGCTCTTTAAGTACTTAAAGATGTTTTTAAAATCCTATTAATTTTTCTTGTCTTTTTTTTTTCCCCAGACTTGTTAAATATTTGCTGATGTGATGGCTGAAACATGAGAGTGCTGGAGGAGAATTTCAGCAAATTATTGTGTTTGTATTCAGGACCTTTATGTGGGATATGCATGTTTGTTGTCTTATTTATAAATTCCCATTGATCATGGTGTACCTGGGACTGGGAATTATGCTGTGGGTTTGATTTAGTTATTCTCTTCTCTGGTACACAATGAAGAGGTAAGCACATCTCGGTGCAAATGTCACCCTCCTGGGTATCAGCTGTTTTTCAGCAGCTACTCTGCTGTACAGAAGATTTTGGGAGCTCTTAACACCCCCTGTGAGAAGGCTGATGTGTATAAAAGGGATGTGAAGCAGATTTCTGCCACTGCAAATCTTTCTGCTCTTTGAAAGATACCCATGTTCCCCAAGACTCTGCAGTTTTATACAAGGGAAAAAAATCAGAGACTCCCACTGAACAGCACCCAGGAACATCTCCAGCTCTTGCTGCCACCTGACAAAGTGTCCTGTGCTTCCAGATGGATCCCAGCCCAGTTATTCACCTCCTCCCACTCAGGCAGGAGCACTCTTCTCCAGCTAGGCTGGTCTTGGGGCGCTTGCATCCCTGTGGACAGTTCTGTCTTCAGCAAAATGACCCCTTTTCTGCCAAAAACAACCACAGAGCATTTTGTCAGTAAATCAAGGCTCAGGAAGAAAATAGAAGGAAAGATCAAAAGCCACCTGCCTCCCCTCTGACCTTGCTAAGGCAGCAGCCTCACCACCATGGCCAAATGTGAGATTTGGGATCCTTCATGGATGCAACCTGAGTGACTGCTGGGAGAGGCAGGACACCCCTCTTTCCTCTGGGTTTCCACCAGCAGCCTTCACTCCAGCTTGAGGAGCAGAACTGCTCCACAGAGGTGAGGCTGAGACACATGGCAGGGGAGGGACAAAGGTGTAGGGTACACAGAGGGACCTGGCGGGTTTGTGCCAGGCCATGCATGGGTGCAAATCCTGCTTGGGTCCTCCTGGGACAATGGGGTACAGCATGAGGTCAGCAGTGAGCCACAGTCCCATCCCCCTTCACACACTGACTGGCTCTTCTTGTCCTGACCACTCCTGGCCTGCAGCACAGGAAGAATTTCACTGCGGGTTTTGTCCAGTAGGGGGAAAATACCCAATAACACTCACTTTTTCATTCTGGGGATCTTAACTTCCTAAAACCTGCATATCAGAAATGAATCAGACAGTGGGACATCTCCACGTAGTGCCACTGAAGAACCCGCTGCAGCACGGCATTTTTGGCCAGTCACCTTCTCTGCCTGGGCCTCCATCCCCCAGACAAAGATGAGGGAATGCTGCCCTCCCCACAGAGCCTCTGAGCTGGGGATGGCTCCTTGACCTGGCTCTGCAGAGTGAATTCACCCAGCAGGGCCTTCCACACCATGGCAGCTGAACATAGTTCATCCAAAAAGCAGCACATCAGTCTTGCTGATGCACACGCCTTCTTCTGGAAACACACATCTCAGCAAAGGATTAATGACAGCTGGAATCCCATTAGGAAAGAAACACAAGTTCCCCAGCTTACTTAATATCAGGTTTCTCACACCTGGCTGGCTGAAGTAGGACGTAACCTGCAGGATATAAAATGTCCTGTCCTTGCCTTTGCCGCTGACACGCACAGAGAGGCGTTGTGAGGAGCAGGCATTTCTAACCCAGCCTCCCTCAGACCTGCTGAGGCACGCACAGACCTGGAGGCTGTACACAACCTCTGCAGCAGGGCTGCTGCTCTGCTCTCCCTGTGACTTAGCCACTCACCTTTCAGATGGAGATGCAGAAATGCGGATTATTTTTTCTCGGTGGGTCCCACAAAAAGGCATCAATGAATGTTCTGCTGGACAACTCTGTGAAAACCACGTGCAAAAAGGTCTCAAGGGTGGCTGAAGCATCGAAGACACCAATGCTAGGGAAGGCATGAGCATGCAAATCCTATGGTTTCTCAGCATCTTTCCTCTTCTGCTGGAATCCAAGGAAAGCTGTCCAGACCAGGATATTGTTCATCCATGAAGAAACTATTCCCATGATTTTTTTTCTCATGGCCTTTCAGTGGGATTTAGGTGCCTCTAACCTCAAAGCTATCTCAGACCAGACATTGCTGAAAATGTTCCCCAAATACAGCCTGAGTGAGGAACAAGTGAGAGCCTTCAAAGTCAAAGAGAACTTTTCTCTGTCTTGCTTCCTGGAGGACTTTACCTGGGAAAAATTCACCTTCAGAGGACCTAAATTTAGTATCAGATGATTTTATGCCTTTTGCCAGATGTATTTATAATTTTATAGTTAAAGCAAGCAAGAGAAAGGCTAAATACATATAGAGAAAAAAGTCAATGTCAGTAGTATTTTTCTTGGTTTTTTTCCCTGAGATGAAAGAGTTTAGTAAAAGACTAAAAAATATAGTTGCCTTTTGTTTCATTTAAAAACAGACTATTTGCTTTAAAAAATCCTCAAATGTCAGATTTTAAGGAGTATCTGTAAGTAGTTTTAACTCTTGCATCCCAAAAATATGGAACAGAGTCTGTTGACCTACATTGTAGGAAACACACAAATATCACTGCACTTCCTGCAAGAAAAAAAAGTGGAAATGAAGTAAAAGTTAGGATATCTGGAGAAGCCCTTGCAATTGGAACAGTTTCTTGCTGAAGTCAACAGAACCCCCTGACTCAAGTGAATCTCTGTCCTTCTGTTTCAATACCTGAGATGACTCTGTACACTCATCATCCTGCTCAGCAGGATTTAAAAATCAATTAGACATAATTTTTAGCCTACTTTTTGTCAAACCTCTATCACCAGCAGTGCCTCCTACTGCATTTCCACAGGGGGACAGAGCAGAGCCTCAGTGGTTGTGTGGGGCTGAGGTGTTCCAAGACTCCTGCACCCAGCCAAGAAAATGGGTCAGGGATGTGGCACCTCTCTGAAGCCAAGCCAACACTGAAAGCCACCAGAAAAGCGCCCACATCCAATGCCATTTCTCCACCCAGCTTTATATCAGGTCTTTTCTGCAATGAGATTTTTTTTTTTTTTTTTTTTTTTTTTTTTTTGAGAGAGAGAGAAGGGTTCATTATTATTAGTGATAATGAAATCAGCCATGCCCTTTTCTCCACCTGCCTCCCCCCAATCTCTGTTTGGTTACCTGCTGCTTCAGGGATCCCACACTCAACCTGTGCTGATAACTTGGGGACGGCACCTTTCTTATTGAACAAGGTGGGAAAAGCAGCTTCCAGTGTCAGGAATTTCTTCCAGACGTTCAGCATCTGTATTTAAATTAAGAGGCTTAAAGCTCTCCTGAACTTTTCCAGGTTTTTAATTTTAGTTTAACTTCAGGAGTGAAGTTTTAAGCCCGGAATGTCGTATCCGGAGTGCCATCTACCGCGTCTTCCCGGGACTGCCACGAAACCGTGCCTGAGCCGGGAGGAGCGCGGCTCTCAGGAGCAGCTCGCCTGGAATCCCGGATAGAGGTGTCTGTGGGCAGGTAACGATGGGACAAACTCAGCTGTCTGCTCAGGAACACTGAAAATAGTGCGAACGGAGGTTGTTTTTTACCAAAGAATGTGAGGTAATGTGGGTTAACCCCAGCGGGCAGCTCAGCACCACAAAGCCACTTGCTCACTACCTCCCAGTGGGATGGGAGAGAGGGAATTGGAAGGGTAAAAGTGAGGAAACTCATGGGCTGAGATAAAGACAGTTTAAGAGCAAAAGCTCTGTGTGCACGTAAAGCAAAATAAGGAATTTATTTGCTGCTTCCCATGGGCAGGCAGGTGCTGAGACATCCCCAGGACAGCTGGGCTCCATCATGTGTGAAAGTGACTTGGGAAGACAAACACCTCCCTCCAAACATCGCTCTTTCCTCCTTCTTCACACTGCTTTTATCGCTGAGCACAACATCACATGGTGTGGGTAAGCCCTGTGGTCACTGTGGTCTGCTGTCCTGGCTGTCCCCTCCCAAGCCTTTGTGCACCCCCAGCCTCCTCAGAAGGAGGTGGGAGAAGCAGGAAAGGCCTTATCTCTGTGTAAGCCCTGTTCAGCAATAGCTAAACATCCCCCTATCACCACAAGTCTCATCCCAAATCCACAACAGAGCACCATCCAAACTACTTGGAAGAAAATTAATTCTATCCCAGACAAAACCAGTAGAGAAGAGGAAAAAAAAAAAAAAAGTTTATACTTCTTGTGCCTTGAAGTTAATGCAAATATATAAAAAAATAAAAAGAAAAAAAGCATTTCAACAAACTAAATGACAAAACAACAGATTAACTTGCCCTTTAAGCTCAAGGTATGATGACCTGACACACACAAAAGTTTTTAGTGCTGGTGAAGTGCTGGTGAAGTGATGAAAGGAGAAGGCCAGGGCTCCTCCAGCCCTGCCACATCCATCACTCATGGCCACAGCTTTCCTGTCCTCCAGAGGTGGCCAGAGCACCAGAGTGCCTCTGTCAGGTGGGACACCTCAGTGGAACCCTTTGGAGCCCAGCTTTTCACCTGGCGACCTCAAGCTTGCCTTTTGGGCCAGGTACTTTGGTAGCCAAATCTCGAGGTCTTGCCTAGTGGGGCAGGGATTTTCTGATCTTAGCGGGCAGCACAACCACACCCCAAGCAGCATGGCAAAAATGGAGATGGCCGGGATTGACCCAAACTGAGAAGCTGCAGCAGGTGTGGCACACCTGCCCCAGCTGTGGGTGAGCTGGCAGCCCTCAGCTCGCCAGGGTGCGGGGCACCACAACCTCAGAGCCGGCAAATCCCAGCTGCAGGTGAGAGGCCAGGAATTGCTCATAGCAGCGGAGCGAGCTCCATCTGCTGCCCAAATCCATGCGAGCAGCAGCAGAGCCGCAGCCTTCTGCCCGCATCCTCCCCAGAGCAAAATCCCCTTGTCTGCGGAGCAGGACCCGCTGCATCCCCTAAGCTCAGTTCCCAGGCCTGGCCATCTTCACTGGGAGCCCACTGCCAGCAGCGTGCCCTCTCCCAGCCCCTGCTGCCCCCCAGCACCATCCCTGGGCACCTGGGGGTACAGGGGCTCACAACCTGGTTGGGGGTCACAGCACATTGGGGTCACACAGCATGCTGGGGTCACAGAACATTGGGGTCACAGCATGTCTGTCCACCCACAGCCAAGTGAAATATTTGCCCTGTCTTCTTGTTGTTGCTGCCAGCCATAATTAGGGTGAATTGGGTAAATTGCCTGTCTTTTGAATGATTTCTTGCAGGCAGATCACATGGGTCTGCGTAGCTATGTGGGTCCCTGGCTTTGGCTGAAGGATTGCTATAATCCCTATAAATTCATTAGCATTTATCAGCTCCCTGTTTGTGACTGCACTGCTCTGTCTCCTCCTTTCTTGCCCTTCTCTTTCCAGAGAGCAAAAATTTAGTGCTGCATTAAAGCTGGAGAGCTCCCAGGCGATGAGCTGGGGATGGAGGATAATTCTATTACTTGTCAGAGTGGTTGAGGGGGAAGTTGTGTGCAATAACCACGGCTCAGAGCACAGGCTCAAGAAGTCCAAGTTTGTGAGATAGCACAGGGGAAAAAAAATGGGAATAAAAAAGAGCAGATGGATGCTGTGATGCCCAGGGCTGGGGTTTCCTCAGTGGATGTACATGGCAGGGACAGAGCAGGGAGCTGCCTTCATTTAAGGGTTGAACTTGATTATCCTGCTGAGTCCCTTCCAACTCAGAGTAATCTGTGATTCTGGGATACTGTTAACGGATCCAGCAGGAAATTAACATTTTTGGAGGAGAAAATTAGATCAGATGAGACTTTTCAGCCAGACGAGGTTTCTGGTATTGATAGGAAGAAGGGGTCAGCTATGGCAGTGGAGGCAGGACCCTCTTCATGGCAGTGGGGTGGACTAAGACCAGCTGGAAGTGACTGTCAGGCCATGGGGCAGCTCCTGAGCTCAGGTTGGGCTGGATTACTGTGTCTGTCTCAGCTACTCTGTCAGCAGCCACTCACATTTTGCTGCAAATTTTGAAAGACGACTGTTACATCTGCTTATCCTGGCTAATGCTGGTGACCAGAACCCATTCCCACTGTCCTTTACTTTTAGCTGTGCTCTCAACAACCAGCAAATACCATTTCTGGACAGTGACTTTACTAGGAGACCAAAGACACCACAGCGCGCTGGCCATCTCTGCATCATGAGCCCAAACTGGCTGCTGCAATATCTGTGCTTCCCCCAGTACTGTGCTGTGCCAAAAATGCACACCCCGACCCAGCAGGGAGGGCTTGGTCGGGAAATCTGAACTGAACAGTCCCGCTCTTCTGTTTTCAGTTGTGCTTCCTGCTAGTGACACCTACCAGCCCCATCTGGCAGCACAGGCAATGGGAGCTGCCGCGTTTCCCTGTGCTCTCAGGAGGATTTGTGGTTCCTACATCCGTGCCCGGGATGCAGCACCAGCTCTTAGCCAAGGTTATATTTTAGTCTGAGGGTCCCTGTTCAGCCCCAGGGTCCTTTCCACCTCACAGCTGCAGCAAAGCTCTCTGGCTGCTCTGCTTGGGGGCGTGTCAGGGGGTTTGCTATTTTTGTCAAGTGTGGGGGAGGATTCTAGGGGTGAGGATGGGATATGGGAAGTAAATGACCTCCGGGGTTGTTCTGTGAGCCTAGAAAGTCCCTGACATCCCCAGATCTGCATTGCTGTGGGCCAAAGTGCCTCCAGGAAAATTCTTCCAGCAATGTTTGGCTCTCACCTTGATGCATGAGGTTTTTGAGGCATCAAATCTCAGGCATCACCCGTCACTCACCAGAGGCTGCTTGCTGAGCTTAGGACTCCCCTGGCTGATGGCAGCTCTGCACTATGATGTGCCCAGCTGCTGGGGCCACCCTGCAGGGCCACAGCCTCCCAGTGCTGTGTCCCAGGATATTTCTGACCTGGCCCATGCAAAATTTGAGAACTGAAGTGCCAGTTCAGGACCTCTTCTGGTGTTTACAAATTGTCAGGTCAGAGGCTTTGGTCCAGAAGCTCTGCCATGCTCAGGTAGGTTGGTGTAGCAGCAGGATGAGATCTCAACATCTACCTCCAGCAACTGCTGCTGAAAGGCTGAGGGGATTTATTTCCCAAGGACTCCTCTTGTGGCCTTGGGTATAAATTTCCTTCCATTTATTCGTTAAAGGCTCTGCTCCTGTGCTGTGTTTAGGCTGTCAGCGGTTGCCTTGGACATTTAGGTCAATCACAGATATTATTTCTGTCTCTGGAGCTGGCAGCTCTCATCCTGGGCCTTCAGCTTTGTGCCTTGCCTGTAAATAAAGCACCATTCATTCTCAGGGCAGTGGGAAGAGGCAGGGACGAGCTGGAAGTGCTGCTTTCATGGGGAGAGGTTCTCATTTCGAATTGCTCGACCCCACAAAGAATTATCAAGGCCCCTATTAAGAATCTCTATTGCTTTAAGAGGAAGCCTGGTGAGAATGAGAGGTATAAAAACAGGCATTAGAGCTGTGGTGAAAGGCAATTTGTATTTGCAGCTCATCATTCACAGGCTGAACAAAACTCTGCGTGGTGGAGACTGGGAGCAACTGGTGGATGAGGACTGGCAAAGGCAGAGCCTGAGGGGTGCAGAAACACCTGTGTTTGCTGGTTTATCACACAGCTGGTGCTCCTGGAGGGAATGAGCCCCCAGAAGCAGGAATCTCACCAGCCCAAAGGCTTCAGGACCATGGCTCAGGTCGGTCAACATTCCTATTGCTGACAAATACCAGTTCCCAGACCCAATCTGACAACAGGCTAGTGAGTCTTTTTCTCTGCAGGGGAGTATATTGACAGTAAAAATCCAAACCAAATGACTTCTAAATCCAAGTCCTAAAAAAGGGGCGTCTTCTGGTGGATGCCAGGTTGCTCAGTTCAGAGGGTTTTGGATAACAACTACAATAAATAGTTGTTAATTTGGGTGGTCATCATTCTGCAGCCATTTCTGCTCTCATGGGCTATGGATGCAGATCTATGCATTGGTAAGTGAAAGAAAATGTACATAGAAAGGGCCCAGTTTTTTCAAATTATTCTGGTTACAAAAAAATTTCAAGCATTGTCTAGGAAAGGGAAATGAGAAAACTAATGGCAAAACTCCTAAATAGCACATCAGGCAGGTGTCCTTTACTGTAAATTATTCCTGCCCCAAAGCAGCAATGATGATAAGCTCTAGATCTTTGTTTAATCTCTTACTTCCTTGAGAGTGCATGCATGTTGTTTTGTCATTTATTGGAGTCATTTTGCAAAATGGATCCTGGGTGTTTCCACAAAGGGTTTGCATTGCTCATGACTGACTGAGAAGATTTCCTTCCAGATGCTCACGTATCTCCCTGCTCAATATGTTGGAGCTGAGCACTTTTTATTTCCCTACAAGGGAAATGAGCTCTGACAAACGGAGATGAGGTGAACATCACTTTATTTGAGGGCTGAGACAAGGGCAGGGCCAGAGAGAAGAAATTTTCTTGGGTTTGCCTGGGTCTATCTCTTCTCAATTTTTTTTTTTTTTTACACTCCCACTCTGATATTTGTTTTGTACATTTAAATAATATCCAGGGCACCTGGTGATTATTGTATTACTGCACTGCAATGATCAAAACAACTGACAACCCTCTGCCTTTAGATTTCCAACCACAACAGTGAAGTATGGGCCACATTTAGGCAGGAGGATCCCAAGAAGCTGCTGAGGGGGAGGATTGTGAAGCATCTGCTGTGCCTGAAGCCAGGTGGAGCAGTCCTGCTGCCACCCTGCATCTCCTGCACCCTGAGCTTTGCCCTTGGCCCACTGCATGGTCTGGTCTGCCACGCTGCTCAGCATGGATTAATTCTGCCATCCTGCTCAGAAAGGCACAGATTTCCCTGTTAGCTGCAGTTCCTACTCATCAATGAGAAATGCACCAGTGAGAGCCCCAGCTCTTTCTGTCTGGTTTGTGTGTCCCCCCTAATTAGTCCATATTTAACCATTACAGTTGATAAAAGGCAGGGACATGTTGCAGCCATCCTTGAAATCATCTTTTGTCCAGATGGCCCACAAAGTACATTATAAACCTCATTAACAGATTGCACCAATTAATTAACTGATATGGGAATCACTTTGCTCACCACCCAAGGCAGCTGCCTCCAGGAGGGAGCACAGCCAGGGAAGGACTCACAAAACTCATCCCCACCTAAAGGCCAGGGGAGGGATCAGGGTCAGCAACACCAGACTTTGCCACTGTTTTCCCCAAATGTTAACTATTTTTTAAAATTTATTATTTCAAAGTCTGATTTTAGGGAGAAATGCCAGCTATTTTCCTGAAAAATTTACCCATGTCTGTCCCAAACTGGGAGCCATGTGGCTTGAAATGGAGCTGCCTTTCAAACCTTGCCACCAACAGGAAGCAGTTCCCTCGTGGCCTTAGATGTATCTTTAGCTGGGTGAAGTTGCATCTTTTTTTTTTTTTTTTTTCACTCCAAAGTAAGCAGATTATAAAACATTTTTTCTCAGGCTAAAACTCAGTGCCTATTGATAACTCTGTAATGAATTTGTACTCCAGGCTATTCACTGCCTTGCAGATGTTTAACCATAGGATTCCAGTGCAGAAGGAGATCGATAGATGTTGAGATTAAATTATCCCACTGTTTCAAAACCCAAATAATCACTGCTTGAGCTTGTTTGGTTTAGGCCCAGGACAAAAGTCAATTCCTTCCCTGTGGACATTTCTATAAAATTCAGTTGACATAAGAAATGATGAGACTCTGGAAAACTAGATTGAGCCATAAATATTCATCTCTGCAGTGGATCCGAGAACAATAAGTTAACTTTCTTTAACGCCCAGCTCTCAGGGTGCTTAACAAACTCTCCATTCTTGGCAATCCTCAGATGTTTAACAATCCAGAGCCCCTAATCCATAACTTGGGAGGGAAAAATTAAGATTTGGTTAGAATAAATCCCTGGCTGATGGAGTTAGAGGAGCTTCACTGTGGCATTTGCAATCAGCTAAAAAGAACAGAAAAGGATGGAGAATATTGTCCCTACCTGTAGGTAGCTGTAGCTACTCCAGATAAGCTCTCCTACCTTTTTTTTTTTTTTTTTTTTTTTTTTCTTGCTTTTAAGTTACTGCTTCCTAGGACAAGCATTCCTTACAAACATTTGCATGCCTTAGCCAGCAATTTCCACCTCCTCTCCCTCACCTGAGCCCTTCCCGACTCTATTCAGCCCAAGGAGCCATGACAGCCCCTCCTGCTGCTTGAGCATCTGTGCTCAGGGACAGCTGCAGTCACGGGAAGACGGGGTATCCATTTATCCTCTGAAAGTGCCTGGTTTGCCCCTCAGAGTCCTTGACACCTCCCTCCTTCCTGGCTGGAATGGGAGTTCTGCTCTGTGAGTGAGTGCTGGGAGCAGCCCAGCAGCTGGGGAGCAGCACTGCCAATGTCAGGGTGTTTGTGTGCCTGGTTCTTCACCTGAGCAGGGCAAATGTCACTCGGGAGATCTGCAGATCAGGGGAGGATCCTGCAGCACATCCCGAGCAGGTCTGGGACTCTGATCCCTCCTTCCCCCAGAGGTGCTGCTTCTCCTTCGTTCCTTTCTGCCTCATCCTGCCCCTCACAGGGATACAGTGGCACATTGCAGGGGGGTCTCTCTGCTGAGCTCTCCCTTGGTTTTCCCAGTACCTTTTTCCTTCGTTTTTTGCTGGCCAAGAGCTCGGTTGTTGTTATAGCAACCTCAGTGCGGTTAAGTCTCTGGAGGCAAGGTTTATAGGGAGAGACAATATATTTTATTAGACTGCCTGATAAAGCTAAAAGAGGAATATAAAAGAGAAAGGGAAAAAAAAAGAAAAAGAGGGGAAGAGCAGCTCCCTGGTTCACAAGCTCATTGGCCCCCAGAGCTGTGGGCAGAGGGGAACAAAGCAGGTACAGAGGAGAAGGAGGTGACACTTAGGGACTTGTGGGCATCAGAGAAGGGGCAGACATGGCACAGGCTTGTCCAGGCTGACAGGACAGCACTCCAGTAGTCCAGGAGTTCCAAGGATGCTAAATCTGGTTTTATCTGGTGGGAAGCAGTGACTCAGTGGGAAAAGAGACTCATAATCAATGTTGTCTCTTCCTGCCAAGTGCCAGCACTGTGCTGGTTTGCCTTCACTGCCCCAGTGCCTTTACAGCATCTCTCAGGCACTGGTAGCTGCACTTGCTGCTGCAAGAACCACTGCATCCAGTGCCAAAATTACTCCAGTCCCCCTGATGCTCTGTGCATCTGATTTTAACCTCTGGTGAAGCTGCTCAGAGCAGACCTTGGCAGCACTCAGCCTGAATGGTCCTCTTGGGTACACTCCCCACCTGATGTATCAAAGGCAGCAGAAAACACTTCTGGTCTAATCCCCAGCCCCAACCCCAATTCCAGCCCCTTGGCTGTGCCTGCTGGCTCTCAGCTCTCCTTCCAGTGCCTCTCCAGCAGCATCGAGCCTCTCCTTGCTCAGATCCCACCTGATCTGCTCTGCTCCTCAGGATCTGATCTCTGGCATCCATCAAAACCAAGCCACTGCTTTAAGGTGCCTCATCCCTCAGGCAGACAGCTCCTGATATTGGTACCTCCTCACCAATCAGTCTGGAGACAACCCACTTTCCATACAGCTGGTGCTCACTGAATGGGATCTATTTCATGTGCTGACTGCTGGGGAGTCAGTCATTCAGACTGTCAGTTTTCAGTTAAATTCATGGCTTGATGATAATTTTATGTAAACACTGAACTCAGGGCAAAAAGCTTTGCAGGCAGTGATGTAAGAGCTCTTGTCTTGCTGCCTGGTGTTTCCAAACTTCAGTATTGCTCAGTGGGTAAGTCACCTTTCATTCTGCATATTCTGTTCTGTTTAATGAGGCCCTTGTAGCCTCCTGAGTAGAAAAGCAGATCAGGCAATAACTCATGGCCTGTCTGCTGAAGCAAACACAAGCACTTAAAAGAAATGTAAATTAATTCAGCATTAAACAGGTGGCTCTGGGGAAGGATGGGTTTGCAAGTGGTCCAACAGAATGATGTAGGATGGAGTCAGCTCCCCAGGGGCAAAGCCAAAAAGAGAAGCAAGATCTGTGATCTGTGGTGGCTGGTTTCTATTTTTGTAAGAAGAGGAGAAATTGCACAACTTTAGCTAAGGTAGTGCAAGGCTTCCTGTATTTTAATAGCTGCAGGAAATTCTGGTTTGACAGTTTTGGTGACCACAGATGCTCAGGAATGACACCATCATTTGAGGTGATGCTGGTTGTTTCTGGGTGCAATTTGGCCCTGTAAGTTTGGCCTAGGTAGGGATTGGACTCTGGCAAAAAGGCAGAATCGAGACTGAGACCAGCACAGAGCTGTGCAGACAAAAGCACACAGAAAATTGGGGAAGGATCAGCTTCACTGGTCCCTCCATGAGCACCATTAGCAGAACATCAAAAAAACACAACAGGGAGAATCCATGCACCGAGACCTTTCCAACACCTCTTGTGTTCCCACTGCAGTCTTGGCTGATGAGGAGAAAACCCTCCCCAGCTCACAAACTGTCCCCAGGGTAAGTCCTCAAGGTCAGAAGGGGCAGGACCTGCTGGAGTGACTCCGGAGGAGGCCATGAAGGTGCTCAGAGGGCTGGAGCCCCTCTGTTGGGAAGCCAGACTGAGAATTGGGGTGGCTCAGCCTGGAGAAGGGAAGGCTCTGGGGAAAGCTCATTGCAGTCCTCCAGTATTTGAAGAGGGCTTACAAAAGAGAGCAAGAGAGACCTTTTATGTGGGCAGCTAGTGATGGGAAAAGATTGCTTGGTACTGGTTGCACTGGCACTGGTTGCCCAGAGAAGTTGTGGCTGCCACATCCCTAAAAATGCTCAGGACCAGGCTGGATTGGGCTTTGAGCAACCTAGTGTAGGGGAAAGTGTCCCTGCCCATAGATGGGGGTTGAATCTGGATTATCCTTGAAATTTCTTGGCACCCTAAATGCCACTGCAGGTTGGAAGAGACAAACAGCCTTGTCTACAGGAGATGCAGGAGTTATAGGCTCAGCCTTTGGCAGACACTGAGGTGCTGTTTGAGGACTTTCACCTTAGGCACAGAAGGGGATTGACATGGAAGGATGATGACACTGTACCCTAGATGGGGAGGTTGCATTCTTCCAGCATTGCATTTCCTTGTCCTGAGTGCTGCAGCACACAGGCTGCATGGTGCTATCCTGTACTGCTGCTGCATGGTGCTATCCTGTACTGCTGCTGCCTAATTGGATCAAACTGGCTCTGATTGCATTTAGGGAGCTGATAAATGGCATATCTGAAAGCCACTGGCGCGTTACAGCCAAAGTGTCTCTTGCTGTAGGGAGTTAATTAGAGTCAAGGCTATAAAGCTCTTTTTGCTGCTGTGGAACTCAGCTTTTGGGGGCAGCTGGAGGCATCATCTGAATGGAAACAATCTGAGGAGCCCACACAGGCTTGCTTTCATTTAGAAGCAGAGTTATCACAGCAGTCCCAATAATCCCTGAAGCTGAAATGTGAAACCTTGCTCAGAGCTTGTCTGGAGCTCATCACCAAAGCAGGATTCATTAGAATATGTTGACTCCCTGACTCTTATCTATTTGTGAGAGTCCTTGCTTTCCACTGCATTTTTTCTGCAAGAATATCATTGGTCTAGGATATTGGACACAGAGGGGAAAGGCAAGGTTAGAAGATTATGAAGAAACTGTGAGAGTCAAATGAACTAGAGGTATTTTTGTGGCTCACTCATATGAAAAACAAAAAAGCCATTTCAACCCTTCAATCCATCCTTTTGGTGGATCCCCTTCCCCCAAGGCTCCCTTACCCCATGACAGCACCAGAGACAGCATCAGAGATTTGTGAATGTGAACTGGAATCACCATGAACCCACCTCAAAAGCAAAGTCAGAGGCTGAGCTGCTGCAGTGCAAGGGCAGACAGGGCTGCGAGGGGCAAGAAGGCTCTTAGGTCCTCCCTGGGTGCCAGGGGATGTGCAAGAGCCTTGTGGTAGAATGCACAGCATCCCCAAGGCCCTGGAGAAGGCTGTCCAGCCCTAGCCACGTGCTGTCTGCCACAGCTCTGCTCCCACGGGACACACGTGCAGGTCACCTTGCCCCTGTGGCCATGGGGATGGACTCAGTCCCTCAGGAAGCTGTCTGTGGCTTGACACAGATAAGTTCCTATCCCATCACCATCACCCTGCTTCACACACCATGAAGGAAGACAGATCACTGCTGCTCTCACTGACAGCCCATCACCTCCTCTGAGTGACTCTTCACTTTTATTCACACAGATCCATGCTCATGAAATGCAAACCAAGTGCCTTGGGTCCTCCCCTGCCCAGACCTATGACACATCTGCAGGGTCTGTAATTGCTGCTCATCTCAGCAGATATCTTCTTCCTACCTTCAGAAATGTGTTTTATCACTCCTGCTCTCCAAACTGAAACAAAACCTTTCCCCCAGAACCTGGAAATATAACAGAATTAAAATTCTTACACAAACCCAGCCTCCCAGGCTAGACTGGCACTGTTGATATGAACTTTTGCTCTGCCATTTTCCTGCAGGTACTGAGCCTTGGGCAGAGGAAGGACAGATGGCTGGGAGAGAGTTGATGCACTTCTGTCCCCCCAGCTACAAGTCTGCCTGGAAGGGTGTCCGTGTGCCTGCAGCAGAAAGCACATCTAGGAAAAGGGGAAGTCTGCTGGGTGCGTCACAAGATGCACCGACTCTAAGCAGTGTTTTCTCCTCTGCCACCAAATCCTTATGTGACCTTAATCACATCACTTCACCTCCTGGCACATCCAGTTCCCCACCTCCAAAACATCCCTTTTGCCTGTTTATGTCCACTCAGACTCCCAAGTTTTGTTGGAACAGCTTCCTGCCATGCTTTGCACCTACGATGCCAACACCTCTGAGTCTCTACATCAGTCTGAGCACTGATGGAGCAAAACCCAGAGTGCCTGTCTTTCAAATGCCCTTAAAAATGTGAGGATCAAGATGTATACCCTTACTCCTATTTATTCCCTCCACCTGCTGCTATCTTTTTCCCTGTGGGGAATAATGAGGCAAAATATTTCATATGGAATGGGCTCTCTCCATTTCTCTCCTCAGCATTTAGCACCTGCTCATTAATGAATGTACACCCTGCACATCGAATGGGGCTGGTGCTGAATTGAACTTTGAATGCCTTTTCAGTGCCATAGCCTAGTTAATAATTACTTCTATGACTCACTCAACTCCATGCTGCTGGAGCACCATTAGGAGAATTTACAGCAAAATAACAGAAACATTAAACCTAATGATTTTGTGAGTGTTAAAGTGTTCCCAGTGTCACCAAAGAGCCTTTCCCTTTAGCAGTTGTCCCTCCCAGGGGGAGGGGGGGTGTTTTCTTCCCGTCCCTGGCATCACAGAGGAATGTCAGCTGGCTGGTCCTTTGAGTTTTGGCAGTAGGACTGTGGGGTGCCCACGTGTGCCATGTGTGCACAGGCAGAGATCAGCCCCATCAGAATAGAATCATGGAATCTGTTGGGCTGGAAGGGACAGTAAACATCATCCAGTTCCAACCCTGCTGCCGTGGGCAGGGATGCCACCCACTAAACTGGGTTGCTCAGGGTTCCATCCAGCCTGGCCTCGAGCACTTCCAGGGATGGGGCGTCCACAACTTCCTTGAGCAACCTGTTCCTATTCCTCATCACCTTCTGAGTAAGGAACTTCTTCTTAGTATGTAAATCTCTCCTCTTTTAGTTTTAAAAGAACTTTTAAAACCACTTCCACGCTGTTCTATCACTATCTGCCTGTGTAAAAAGTTGCTCTGGCAACTTTGTTCCCATCAGCAAACTCTGACAAGTTCAGTTTAAGTGTGGTCTGGCATCTCCCCACTGCCCCTACATCCTGGAAAGCCCCTCCACCAGCCACGCCCTGCCAGAAGCCCACAGGCTCACTGTTAGCTTGCCTAAATCCTCAGGGAAAACACAGTCCTGGGTTTTCCTCCCTGTTTCACATGGACAGAGGATTACCCACAGCCTTGCTGATGGGTGGGTGGTAACTGCCATTATCACAAAGCTTCTTGAATGTGGCAACAGACCTGAGAGGTTGAATAAGAGACTTTGGTTCAAAAGGAATTTCCCCCACTGTTATTCCCCAAAGCAAAACTGTTTCTGTGAAGTAGGCATTTCCTTTTCTTTTAATAGGAAAATTCAATTTATCTTCCTTTTTTGTTAGCCCGTTCCTCCTCTTCGCCTTCATTGCCACAAATTCCCTAATCTCGTTATTTTTGCGTGTTGGAAAAGTGTAATCATCCGAGCCATGAAATCGAAGACAACAGCATCACTTCCAGGGAGGTGACTTAAGTCAGAGGAATTAATTCTCCCAGCAGACAGCCCTTATTTAGAACAAATGTGATTTTCAGAACTGAAGCTATGTATTTAATGAGGCTCTATGAAAACATATGTAGCCCAGAGCTGCTGGGAAATTCAGCCCTGTGCCGGAGAAATGCATCAAGTCAGGAAAACAACATCCAACAGGATCATTCAGTCAGTTCAGAATTCATCCCAATTCAGAACTCATCCCTCAGTTCCCTGCAGAGAAAACCCATCTCTGTGTTTCTGACCCTCAGAGACTGCTGCCCTGAACAAGGGAACCTACATGCATTTATTGGGTGTCTGAATCTGGCCCACCCAAGAGGAGTATTTTGAGGTATAATCAGGAAAAGAGATGGTATTTCCTCCCTCTCCTTCAAAGGAAGCCAGCACACACGAGCAGGTAGATCTCCACACAACACACGATTAAGGCATGGAAGTCCTTGCCCTGGGATGTTACAGATGTTGAGAGTTGTGGCTTTATTCTTACCTGGGAAAAGCTGAGCTCCCCATTTTCAGCTCTGTGCCTCAATTTCCTTTCTTGCCTGTTCTTTCTCTTTACCCAGAGCAGGAACTGCCCCACTGGCACCCACACAGCACCCAAACACCAGGGGCATGGAGGGGGCTGCTGGACATCTACATGGTGTCAGACCACATTCAGAGAGATTTCCAGAGATCTATGGCTATGAAAACCCATTTTTCCAGCAAGGACACAGCAAAAGTTTTGGGGCAGGTTGGTATTTTCAGACAAAGGATAAGAAAGCAAAGCCATTTGTAGACCACCATGAGGGATGAAGCTGGAAAGGAAACCTCAGGGAGCTTTCTGTGCTCCGCTGCCTGGGCTTACCTCTCTGGAGCAAACAGCTCTACCACTCCCAGGTGCAGCTGTAGCTGCCAGATAAAGGTTATTTTTCTCCAGTGAACTCCGTGGCCCTCTGAAAGGCTCCCAGAAAACAAATCTGGCTACTGATTTGCACAAGCAGCCTTGGGGTGCAGGCAGCAGTGGTGTGCCCACCCCTGAGTGAGCTGCAGAAGCCAGACCCCCTGGGTTTGCCAGCAGCACGTCCTTCCCACATGTTCAATCTGCCTCTAAATGGAGACTGCAGAGACCTGGAGACAGCAAATGGGATAAAGCACCAGCTGCTTGCCGTGGGGGAAGGAGGATCAGCTCCTAATGATAGCATCAAGTTTGCCTGGCCCAGCTGGAGATAAAAAGATGAACTATAGATCGTACTGATTTCTCATGCCGAAGTAACAACAGAGAGGGATTTGTCTCCAAAAGAAGCATCTTTTCTGCCTACATACCAGCAAAAGAAATAATTTTTCTGTCTGACTTTATAACTTCATCAAATATCCATTTGGCACCAGGCCAGAGCACTATGTATGAAGTTATATTCGCTGTCACAGCAGATGGATGTGAGAAACTCCAGTGAAGATTTCAGCAGGAGAAACCTACTGAGATGGTTTAGGGAGGGTACACAGATCTTCAGAGGCATGGCTCATTAAAAGCACTGTTGCAGAGAAATCTGGCTTTTCTGATTTGATTGAAAAAGGGGGTCTGATAAAGAGCTGTAGTCCCAAAGCTGCTTTTGAAGTTTGCTCCTTATGTGGAGACAGAGTTCAGCGAGATCTTTTTTTAGGGGTGCCTGGAGGATTGAGTAATAGAGCAACACTCAAGTGTTTGGATCGGAAATTTCATCTGGAACCTGGGAAGTTTATTTCCTGGCAAAAGCATCATGAGAACCAGTGTATTCTCAGGACAGGCCAATTTCAAGAAATCAAAATTTCCAGATGACTTTGGGCTCCCTGGAAAAACTCCTGGGGACTCTGTGTGTGTGAATGCCTTGAAAAACATCCTCTGTCCTCCCAGGCCTGGAGGAGCACTGTCTGTGCTCTGAGGATTCAAAGCCAGGTCAGTGTGTGCAGGTCCTGCAGAGACAGGCTGAGGGTGACGATGAGTAGCAGGATTGTGCTGTGGAAACAGTGAAATCTCCTCTGCCCAGGCTTTGTAAAAGAGATGGAACAGAGCCATGGGAAGGAGCCTGTGTGGAGCAGTCCTTGCTGACCAGCCCTGATGCCCAGCTGCCTTCTGCAGCTTGGGGGGCTCGCTGGGTGAGCTGTGCTCACCTCTCTGGCTCAGCACTGGGGGCAGCTGGGACAGCAGAAACATCTAGACCGGCCACCACTGCATGGGGTCAATCTCCAAGATCTTCAAATTCATTTTGAAATGAAAGAAGTCAAGCTCCTGGCTTCCTTAGGAAGTGTGTGAGAGCAAACTGTGCGAGACAGCAGCAGGGAGCTGCTCCACATCCTGGATGCATCCAGAGGGCTGTGCTGCTGGAGAGGATGGACATCTGCTGTGGCTTCACATCACTCTGGGGACATGTGGCAGGGCCATCCCAAACAAGGAGCTCCTTGGGGTCATCAGTCTGAAATCCAGGAGTTTTAAACAAATTCTCAAACCTCTCCTAGAGCATGTTGTAGTGGGGGTGCTGGTGGTGTCTGAGCCTTTCAACCTTTAAATTGAGCACATTTGCCATGGACTCAATGGAGACTAATGACATAAAAGCTCATTTTATTTTTTTTTAACAGAGGGACTCTGCAAATGGAAATTTCACATTTTCGTGGATGTTTTTGCTCTTTCAGGGATTTTTTTCTCTCTTCCTTTCCTTATGCAAGGAAAATGCCTAGCATAATATAGCATGCCCTAGGCTCATATAGCATGGGCTAGCCTCATATGACATGGCCTAACCTCATATAGCATGGCCCACCCTAATATTGCATGGCCTAACCTCATATAGCATGGCTCAGCATAATATAGCATGGCCTAGCCTCATATAGCATGACCTAGCATAATATCACATGGCCTAGCCTTAATAGCATGTCCTGGCCTCATATACCATGGCCAACCATAATACAGCATGGCCTGGCCTCATATAGCATGGCCTAGGTTCTTATTCCATGGCCTAGCGTAATATAGCATAGCCTAGGTTCTTACTGCATGGCCTGGCCTCATATAGCACAGCCTAGCATAATATTGCATGCCCTAGCCATATATAGCATGGCCTGCCTTCATATCGCATGCCCTAGCCTTATATAGCATGGCCCAATTTAATATAGCATAGCCTGGCCTAATATAGCATGGCCCAGCATAATATCGCATGCCCTAGCCATATATAGCATGGCCTAGCATAATATTACATGGCCTAGCCTCATATAGCATGGCCTGGCCTCATATCACATGGCCTAACCTCATATAGCATGGCCCAGCATAATATCGCATGCCCTAGCCATATATAGCATGGCCCAGCCTAATAGTGCATGGCCTAACCTCATATAGCATGGCTCAGCATAATATAGCATGCCCTAGGCTCATATAGCATGGCCTAGCCTCATATCACATGGCCTAACCTCATATAGCATGGCCTAGCATATTATTGCATGGCCTAGCCATCTATAGCATGGCCCACCTTAATATAGCATGGCCCAGCATAATATTGCATGGCCTGGCCTAATATCACATGATCTGCCTTCATATTGCATGCCCCAGCCTCTTATAGCATGGCCCAGCATAATATCACATGGCCTAACCTCATATAGCATCCCCTAGGCTCATATAGCATTGCCTAGCATAATATAGCATGCCCTAGGCTCATATAGCATGGCCTAGCCTCATATCACATGGCCTAACCTCATATAGCATGGCCCAGCCTAATATAGCATGCCCTAGGCTCATATAGCATGGCCTAGCATAATATAGCACGGCCCAGCATACTATTGCATGGCCTAGCCTCATATAGCATGACCTAGCCTAATATCACATGGCCAAGCCTTAATAGCATGACCTGGCCTCATATACCATGGCCAACCATAATACAGCATGGCCTAGCCTCAAAAAGCATGGCCTAGGTTCTTATTCCATGGCCTAGCATAATATAGCATAGCCTAGGTTCTTACTGCATGGCCTGGCCTCATATAGCACAGCCTAGCATAATATTGCATGCCCTAGCCATATATAGCATGGCCTGCCTTCATATCGCATGCCCTAGCCTTATATAGCATGGCCCAACTTAATATAGCATGGCCTGGCCTCATATAGCATGGGCCAGCATAATATCGCATGCCCTGGCCATATATAGCATGGCCCAGCATAATATCACATGCCCTAGCCATATATAGCATGGCCCACCTTAATATAGCATGGTCTAACCTCATATAGCATGGCCCAGCATAATATAGCATGCCCTGGCCATATATAGCATGGCCCACCTTAATATAGCATGGCCCAGCATAATATTGCATGGCCTGGCCTCATATAGCATGGCCGAGCATAATATTGCATGCCCTAGTCATATATAGCATGGCCCACCTTAATATAGTATGGCTTAACCTCATATAGCATGGCCCAACCTCATATAGCATGGCCCAGCATACTATTGCATGGCCTAGCCTCATATAGCATGACCTAGCATAATATCACATGGCCTAGCCTTAATAGCAGAACCTGGCCTCATATACCATGGCCAACCATAATACAGCATGGCCTGGCCTCATATAGCATGGCCTAGGTTCTTATTCCATGGCCTAGCGTAATATAGCATAGTCTAGGTTCTTACTGCATGGCCTGGCCTCATATAGCACAGCCTAGCATAATATTGCATGCCCTAGCCATATATAGCATGGCCTGCCTTCATATCGCATGCCCTAGCCTTATATAGCATGGCCCAATTTAATATAGCATGGCCTGGCCTAATATAGCATGGCCCAGCATAATATCGCATGCCCTAGCCATATATAGCATGGCCTAGCATAATATTACATGGCCTAGCCTCATATAGCATGGCCTAGGTTCTTATTCCATGGCCTAGCATAATATAGCATAGCCTAGGTTCTTACTGCATGGCCTGGCCTCATATAGCACAGCCTAGCATAATATCGCATGCCCTAGCCATATATAGCATGGCCTAGCATAATATTACATGGCCTAGCCTCATATAGCATGGCCTGGCCTCATATCACATGGCCTAACCTCATATAGCATGGCCCAGCCTAATATCCCATGCCCTAGCCATATATAGCATGGCCCAGCCTAATATTGCATGGCCTAACCTCATATAGCATGGCTCAGCATAATATAGCATGCCCTAGGCTCATATAGCATGGCCTAGCCTCATATCACATGGCCTAACCTCATATAGCATGGCCTAGCATATTATTGCATGCCCTAGCCATCTATAGCATGGCCCACCTTAATATAGCATGGCCCAGCATAATATTGGATGGCCTGGCCTAATATCACATGATCTGCCTTCATATTGCATGCCCCAGCCTCTTATAGCATGGCCCAGCATAATATCACATGGCCTAACCTCATATAGCATCCCCTAGGCTCAGATAGCATGGCCTAGCATAATATAGCATGCCCTAGGCTCATATAGCATGGCCTAGCCTCATATCACATGGCCTAACCTCATATAGTATGGCCCAGCCTAATATCGCATGCCCTAGCCATATATAGCATGGCCTAGCATAATATCACATGGTGATATTTTCCCCCCCTCTTCCTTTCCTTATGCAAGGAAAATGCCCAGTTTCTTGCACAAGACAGACCTGGAAGGTTTGTACTTCACTGTGGACTTGGGAGTCCTGCAAAAGAAGGAGGAATAAGGCAGAGAGAAGTAAGGACTCCTGGGCAAAGGTGAGCATTTCACAGGAGGGAAGGATGGAAGGAATCAGTCAGCTCAGCCTGTTGAAAGAAAAGCTCCAGGAAATCTGCAGCAAACCTAAAATGTTTCAGGGATAAACATTTCCAGGAGGTTAAAAGGCGTCTTGGTTAAAAGCCATTGTTGGTAGAAGGATAAAAGGAAATAAACCAGCCACAGATAAATTTGGGCTGGAAATTAGAAAAAGCTAATTACATTTCATAGAATGTTTCTGGTTTATTCTTCCAGATGGAAAGAGAAGCTCAGGTTAGTGCAGAGCAGCTGCTGTAGCAGGAATTCCTGTAGCAGGAATGCTACAGGCTGCAAGTCCAGGAGGATGGCAGTGGATGCTCAGCAAACTCTCCTCCGTGCTTTTTGCTCTGGCCTCGCTTTTAAAAAGGAAAAACCTTTCCAGGGAGTTTTTCCTAGCAGTAAAAAAAAAAAAATCCTTTCTGAAGGGAAAAGGTTTTCATTTTACACATATTGTCAGTGGAGCCTTCTTAGCCAGCTAATTTCTCAGGTCTTTAACCAGCCAGGCTGCCTGGAATGGAGAGATTTCCTCTCATCTCAAATCACTTGGCTGCACATGGGAGAGAAGCCCTTTGACGAGGTGAATTTGCAAGGCTCTCAAATCCTCTTTATTCGCACTGTGCCATCCCTCCTTGACTCATCTCCAAGAGACCATGTTGGGCTAAGCCCAGAACGAGCACGGAAAGGTGACAGCACCAATCCTAGACACACACAGGCACACACAGGTACAGCTCCCTCCCCTGCACCATAAATTAAATATCATCTCTACCCAGGGCTGGGGAGGATCAGCTGAAATAATCCAGTCCAGCCTCTCTGATTCAGAGACACTGAATCAGAACAGCCCACAGTCCTCACCCACCCCAGCCCACAGCCCTGCTCCTTCCTCCTGTGTCCCTGAGATCTCAGAGGCCCACAGTTCACATCTGGCCTGTTCAGGTACCCAGCTGGGGGTTAAACACCCACCTGCAGCCAAAAATGGCTGGATTTGGTTATTCCTGTGTTAGTCAAAGCAATGATAGCGGGAGTCTGCAGTGGGACTAGTGTTAGGCAACCAGGACTTCAAGGAAAAGTGGCATTTGAGAGGCAATGTGAATTCTTAGGGACACTTTTTCCTTGCAGCTGCTTGCACTGTCTGGGAAAACAAGCAGGAGAGTGAGGAGAACGGGGCAAAATGAACAGAAACAGGACTGGGCACACACAGTCTGGGGATAAAGGAGAAGGTGGTTGTTAGAATGAAAAAGCAGGCAGGCCAAATGCTTTCTGAGTGCAATTATTTTAATGTGTCTCTCTTTTCCAAGTTCCACATTGCACACACAGACATAGCAATTTTTAAAAAAAGACTCACACCAGAAATGCTGACTTGGAGAACTAGGAACTCTCCTTATCTCCCACTGCACAAGGAGGCACGAGATTCACAACAACATCAGGCACAGCTGATCATGGGGGTGAGCAGACAGACAGACATGGAAATTACAAAAGACAGAAGAAGGCAAGAGCAGGAAGGCAGCTGATGTTCTCATGGCCACCTTGCTGGGCAGGCAGCTGTGCTCACGGCTTGCTGGGCACACCCATCACACCAGGGCATCAGCATCTCACTGGTCCTGCCCCTCTGCCTGCCCAGACACCATCTCTGCTGGTTGTCATCTCTCGGTCAGGCATTGTATTGTCCATCTCTGGTAGCATTTCACAGGGCAGCTGTGATAAGGAGTGATTCCAGGATACTCTCCAGTCCTGGCTTTCAAGACTTCAGTGAACAAAGAAAGGAATTGTGTGGTTATCACTTGATTTTACTAATTGTTTGGCTCCGAGTGCTCAAAGAAAACTCTTGCAGTAACCATATTCACATGGAAAATGTCTCTAAAAGACTTCCAAGCTGTCGAATGCCAGTGAGGCCAGCAAGCTGGGAATCAAACCTACATCAGCAAGCTGTTCTGCTTAATTGCTACAGCACTTATGGGCAGACAAAATTGAGGGAGCCTTTTTCTCAGCACAGCAGCTTCTGCATTCCAAAGGGCAGGCAGTGCTGGGGGCAGAGCTCCCCAAGAAAATGAGCACTAAGGGAAATCACACAGGGATCAGGCCGTGCACACCCATCCACCTCAGAGCAATCTCCACATTCAGGTGTGCCAATACCAACCCTGCTCCTTGGCAATGCTCATCCTTAAAGCAGCTTTCCATGGAGCTGGGAGCAGGTGCTTGCCCTCTCACAGCACAAATCAATGACTTGCCCAGGTCCTGGAGATTGTACCAAAGACTTGAACCCGCACCTACCCAGCCCTACACAAACACCCTTCTCCTCCTAATCAGTACAGACCCGCCCTGCTAAAATCAAGATGTAATTCCTCGGTGGAGAAGGAGCTGTTGGAGGCAGCAAACTGCTGGAGGACTCAAGGACTCACGTTACAACTCTTTGGTTAACCTTTTGTCAAGGAATTACTTCAACCTCATCCTACCTGGGCTCATGCAGGGACCATCAGCTGCCCAGGGGCTCCCCAGAGCAACCAGGACAGCTCCTGTGTGGCCTCTGCAAGCACCATGGCCTTTCTCTCCAGCTCCCACATGGCTACACGTGGTCCACGGCACAGCACCCATATGGCTCTCACAGCCTGGCCACACAGAGGTACCTGGTGGCCAAGGGGAGCCTTGGCCATGCCACAACCCCTCTCTCTCCTCCAGCACTTCCCCTTCAGTCCTCCCACCTCTCTCTACATGGAGTTCTGATGGCTAAAGCCTCAGGGCTGTGTTGTCCTCAGCCGAGCAAGCAGCTGGTGCTGGGCTAAATGGGAAGTGTTTCCTTCCTCTGGCTACAAGAGATGTAAAGTGCTGTAGGAGAGAGATGACTGGAGGGAACATGACATGGAAAACACATCTCAAAAAACCCGAGTGGTGGTGAGGGCATGGGCTGTTTGCTGACCCTTCTAACCTGGGAAATCTGAGCCATCAAAGGGAGGTAGTAGGATGCAGGATGAAAATAAGCCAAAGTGTGCAACTCTCTGCTGCAGGATCAGAAATGATGAGAATTGAGAGACAAAGTCAAGGTGCAAATGGATTATTTCATGGGGGAGAAATCTATTCAGGGCTGCTACATACAGGCACTACTTCCAGCTCAGGAAGCTCCTAAGCAATAGCACACTGGAAGCTGGGAAAGCACTTCTGGCAAGCAGCATCCTGGTTTTCCCCTGTCTTTATGTTCCTCTTCAGACCTTGCTCTCAGCCTTGTCAGATGTTGGATTCTGGGCTAGCTGGGCCACTGAAGTGATGTGGTATGGTCCAGATGATTTCCTTGTCACTCAAAGACCCAAAAACCTCATTTCAAATATAGATTTACCATAAACAGAGGACCTGTGCAGCCAGTCCTACTCAAAATCCACTCTCTTGCTGCTGCACATAAAAGTCCTGCCTAGCAGTGCTGTCCTTCCTCATACTGGTCCCAGATCCCACACGTGAACAGGAGTCAGAGCAAAGCCCATCAGCACAGCACCATGTTCCCAGCCAGAGTCACCCAGAGAAGAACACAAATCCTTTGCAGCATTATTCCATCAGATTAGGGTCTTTCTGAGGCAGAGGGGGCGTCTTTGCTTGGAACAGCTCTTGATAAATTCTCTTCTGCAAACTCATCCCACTGCTTTGCAAGCCCGTGAGCACACTGAGCAGCCCATTTCCTGCAGCAAGGATCCACTCCTGGGCAGTGGCTCTCACAGTCACTTCAGGGAAGGTGGTACAGTCACCATCTTCCAGCACAGCTATTCTGAAGTCCATACAGTTATCTACCCCCTGCCCCGAGGCGTGTCCCAGGCCAGCATTCCACAAAAATATGGGAAGAAGGTTGCCTTGTACTCAATACATAATCACGGCCCAAAAATTAAATTTGCAGGCTCCTGTTAGTTTCTGGTTACCCCTGGAGCTTATCCCCAAGGATTCAGCCTGACTGATCTTGCAAGAAATACACTGTGAGGAGTAGCACAGCTGCAGCTCAAACTCATTAACATGAGAGGAAAATACCAGTGCTGATGGTGATCCTTGTGGTTCCTTCTCTTAGAATGGGCAGTAAAATCACCCGAAGGAGGGCAAGATGGGGCAAGAATTTTTGACAGAGGAGAGATGGTTTCACACTGCTTTTACAGTAGCAAAGACATAGCTTTGTCCCTACTGCCAAAAAATCTGGCACTAAAAATGCTGAAATCTTCTGTGACTGAGTGGCAGCAAGCTGTAATTTACTGCATTCCTGCTTCTTTTATGTCCAAGAATTACTTCACTTCTGAGAAGAAAGAGCTGTCATTTGTCAGTCCCATGTAGTCTCTGCTTCCAACTGTCACATTTCCACATTACAGCAGACAAATTAATTCATTCCCCTCTTCCTCTCTGCTCCCCAAAAATGGCAGCGTATTTCCAGGAACCGAGATCATCTTTTCACAGCAGCATCATTACCAGTTTTCTTTTTAAAACTCTATAATGGGCATGTTTCAGCAAAAATCTGGATTTTTTTTTTTATTTCTGCTGTTGCGTGCATCTCTGTTAAAGTGGTTCAGAGAGACCTGACTGTCTGCTGGCTTTTCACAAGCACCTTCCCCACACCTCTGACTGATGGCACATTTCCAGCCCACCCATTGCAGCGTTTGGCTGGCTGCTGACAAAAAGCTTTGCCTGGGTTTAGGATGTGGCCAGGTCCCTGGGCAGGTTGAGCTGTATGGCCTCTCCCCCTGTGGTGTATTTGGCCACCGGCCCGTTGCCTTCCATGGTGAAGAGTTTGCAAGCCTTGGCGTTCTCGTGAACCGGTGTGGACTTTTTGGAGGAGATGGGGGAGTTTGTGGGGCTCAGCTGGACAGCGGTGGTGTCCTGCACCGTGTGCTCGCTGGTTTCAATTTCAAAGGCTGTGTTGCCAGGTTTGATGAGCCCAATGTTAGAACCTGGTTTGGATTTCCGGGCCCCGTGGGCTGGGGGCCTCCGGCTGCAGATGCAGCAGGCACCGAAGAACGTGAAGGCCACCACCAACAAGATGGGTCCGATGATGATGGGAGGGTTGTTCACAGGGAGGAAGGTCCCAAAGGCAAATGCTCCCACTAAGGTGATGTTGATCCCTGCTAGCATGATGCAGAGTCCACAGGCACAGCAGAGAGCAGGGGAGGGGAGGCCCTGGGGTCGGGTCTTTTTCTGGGTGGGTTTTTGGGACAAAGAGGCACTGCTCTTTTCACTGAGCATGCTGGGAAGAGTCTTGGAGGTCACCTCAGTCCTCACAGGGCGAATGCTGTGTTGAGAAGGCTGTTTCCAGTCTCCTGTTGCCTTGAAATCCTGCAGAGGAATGAAGAAGCAGCTGTGAGAGCAATGAAGCAAAGCACCTTTCCCCCACCATTCCTGGTGACCAGCATCGCCTCTGCGTTTGCTGGTCCCAGCAACTAAGCACAAATCCAAGCCTGCTTTCCAGGCTGAACTCTCCCTGACTGTGGGGGTCACATGTGGTCACTCTCAGGCTGGAGCACTGAGCCCAGCGTGCTCCATGTCCTTTGCCATCCATGTGGATGATGCCCAAGAGAATCCGAGCGTGCCATGGCCAGAGCCTGTGCCGTAGCTGGTCTCACAGGGCTTGTCACCACCCACACAACACCTGCCCAAAATAACAGAATCCAGCACTGCCCTGAACATCCCTCGCTGCAGTACCAGGGTGGTGTATTTTTGAATGGGTAATGGTCCACAATTGTGACAGAAAGGGGGACACTTTGCTCCATGTCTCAGTTCTCCAGTAATTGAAATGAGCCATCCAGATTGCCTTTCCAGACAGTAGGGAATAAAAGGTCCCAGAAGATGACCCAGAACATCCCCAAAAATGTCTATACTGGGAGGCTGAGTTGGAGGCAACCCTGGAGATCCCTCGAGCAGGTAGCACTTGGATGCTCAGTGATACAAAAGCCATCCACAGAAACTGAATGACACCCTGTCAGTCACACAAGTCTGTAATAAAATGGAGCAAATGTGGGTGTTTTGTCAGCTAGCCAATGCTTCCTACCATGCATCTCACCGGCTTTGGTGTGATCACAGGAGACCCCACAGAAGGGGACTGGGAATCTTGTTTGCCTCGGCAGCCATAAACCCAAACTTCTGTAAGGCTTGAGCATGAGCAATATCAGCTCCAGGGTGGAGGCTCATAGAAACTGAGATGCTGAAGTTGAAAAAGAGCCTGTGTGGGGATCTGCCTAGGACCCAAGGCAGTAACACAGCTCTAACTGGCAGTAGCAGCTTCTCCATGGAGGAGATTATTGGATGTGATGAGAGCTGGATTTGTGTTTGCCATACTTGCTGGGAAATCAAATTGCCAGAAGCCAATTTTTCAGCAGTTTGCTGGTGATGTCTTTGATTTTACAGGCAGGAGAGCATTTTTCTTCCCAGCTGGATTGCAAACAATAGCAGTCTGCTCTTCCTTCCTCTCCTGCCTAGCTCCCTAGCTTCTTCTCTCCTCTCCTGTCAAATCCCTTTCAAAAGTGTTGTCAGCAAAAAACTGATACCACTCAGTTTCTATGGCAAGAACCAAGAATCTCTGCTGTGCTATCAACACTATGTAGCCACTAAATTAAACAAAAAAAACAAAACAAACACAACCAAACCAAAACAAATCCCCCAAAACTGAACAAACCCACAAAAACAAACAAACAAAAGAGCAACAACAAATAATAAGCCATCACCCATCACACTGAAACACGCCAGTGGGATCAGCCGGGCATTTTCAACATGTTTCCTAGGTTATAAAATTTTCTGGCAACTCCAGCTGAGGCAAAGCTCTCTGCTGCTCTGTCAGGTGTCATATCTCATTTCCTTGGCTTGGGCTTTTGTTTAGACCTGAATGTGTGCAGCAGTCAACTTTCAGCAGAGTTCCTATTCAGTGAGACAGCTGGAGCTGACAGGGACTGGTGCATCACAGGATTAAATCCTTCCTCATCTGGGGATGCCTGACTGGGGAAAGGTCTCTCAGTAGGCAAAGATTTTTCAGGATACTGAGAGCATGTAAGAGAGAAAGGGCATTTTCTCCATCATCCAGGCTAACACACATCCATGTTTACCTAGCAGTGTCCTATTGTTCTGCCTGGGAGCCCTGGCATGCTGATGGGAGCTGGAGCCCTGATTCTGCCTCTTTCACCAGCCCTGGACCAGCAGCAAGACAGCTTCTGGTTAAAGACACATTTTTGCACTGCTTGCAGACCAGCTCCTGCAGATGCCAGCCCAAACCTTTAGCACACAGAGGTTGCAGACAGCCCAGGGTGGCTCTTCCCCTTGGTTTGCCCCACATTCTCCCCAGGGAACTGTGGGGCTTCTCATGGTTAAAAAACATCACAGATTCACTCCATCAGCTTTCTTCCTCCTGGCTTCTCAGCACTCACCTGCTTCCAGTCTGAAGGAATTCTCCCTCCTGGAAGAGCCAGGCAGCTGGGCTCCAGCAGGACACTAAATATTCCAGCTGCTTTTGCTCTTAGGCAAGGCATCTCCAAAGGTCTGGCTGCCCCTGAGATTTTCAAGAGGAGCTTCAACCTGTTGCCCATCCCATCTGTCAGTGGGCACCTGTAGCCACTCCAAAGAGAACCTGTGGTTTCTGGCTGCTTTCCAGGCTGCAGAGATATCACCCAGCATGGTCCCTCATAGCTCATTTTCTCTGCCTGGTAATTTTTGTTCATGGTTACAGGTCCCTGAGCACAGGGGCTTAAGCTTGTCACACCCTCTCTACAGCTGCACCAGAAGTGTTCTGGCCATGCTGTGTCCAAGGCAAAACTTCTTTCCCTTCTTCTTTGCTTGCAGCACCTACATGGGGTAATGGACCTTTCCCAGCAGAAAACAATGGACTCACTGGAGATTCCTGCCTAGACCCTCTCCCATCAGACTGGGGGCAGAAGATCTTAGAAGTCAAGCATGATTGCAGGGCCAGAACGTGATCTGCACACACACCACAGGGTAACTAACAGCACATAGAAATGTTTGGACTGGGAACACATAGACAGTAGATCAGTGGTTGCTTTTGTCTTGATCTCCATATGAAACATCAGGGATTAGACGTAAGGGATTCCTGTTAGACCACCAGATGACATGGGGCTGAGAAAGCCAACAGAGCAGTGGAGGATAAAGCACAAAAGAAACCGAGAAAGCCGCAGAATGCCTTCTGCTATCCTGTACCTAACAAGGCCCCATGACAACATAAATCCATGTTTATTCTGACTGTCATGAAGCATCTCTTCTGTCATCTCCTAAAGCACAGGCTGATGCTTTTCCATCTCCTTCTTAGCCATAAGGATGGGCTGATGTGGGTCAGCTCCCACTGCTGACCTGCCTGAGGATATCTGGCAGCTCTTACCTTTCACTACAGTGAAATCAATGGCTTAAAAAATTACCAACTTTTCAGCCAAATTATCCTGATCAAAATGACAAACTTCTGTTCCATCAGGAGTGGAAGAAGTTCTCTTTGGGCTCTTTGTTTCAAACAGGTTCTTTTCTTATCAGTTAGAGTGTAGGTTTCTTCTCCAAACAATATTTCAGCTTGAAATGCACTACTGTAAGCACTGCTATGCAAAAATAAAAGCTGCACACTCAAGCTGGCATGATAGAAATCCAGAGGCTATAATGATTCCTTCCAGGGGAATAGCCACCCCTCCCTATACTCTCAGGGGCACAAAGACAGACTTTCATCCATATCTCTGAGAGTTCCTAGAGCTTGAAGGGCATACTGACATATTCAGCCAGCTTTTTAGGTGCATTGTTTAAAGCCATAGCAGCAGCACCAGCAGCATGTACAGCTAAGCACGCTTCCCTCTTAGTTGTAGTGGAGAGAAATTGAGCTGTCATCCTTCCACACCGTCTCAGTGCAGCAGTACAACAAAAATATTTGACAGACCACAGATGAGTCCCCTTTCCAGAGGTGTGATGGCACAGAAAAATAATGACAGTGATCAGCAAACTGAAATTGCAGTCAGACAGCTACAGCCACCCCCCACACAGGCAGGCTCACAAACACACAGGCATGCAACATTTAGCTGTCAGGAGAAGCACAAGACTTTTTTTTCCTGTGCAAACTGCTGGGAAACTCTCTGGCAGGGCCAGAGAGAGCCTCGGTGTCTGGAAGGGGAGGATACTTACCTGGGCTGGAGCCTGGAGCCAGGGAAGGCGATGGAGAGAGCGGCTGCCCTGGGTCTCACCTTCACCCTTCAGTCGGGGATGACAAAGCCATGGCTAGTCCCAGCAGAACCGAGGCTGGAAGCCCAGCTGTGCGCTGCGGGGAGAAGGATCTCACATCCCTCCTCCCCTCTCGTCACCGAGCTCAGGAAACTTTGCTGGGGTGTCAGGCGGACAGTCCTCGGCAGAGCTCCGCGGGCTCTGTGCGAGCTCCCACGCTTTCCCCACACTTTCTTCCTTCCCCTCGGAGGACGATGTTGCTCTCCTTAGGCAGATGTGTGTTCAGCCGCAGCATCCCTGCCCCGCCGCATCCTCTCCTGCCTCCTCCTCCTCCCCCCGAGCCCGCGGTGCCCAGGAGGCTCAGCCCACCGCCCACCGCTGTCCGGCACCGCTCATCCTCGCCCCGCTGCTTTTCCTTCTTCCTTTTCTACTTCAAGGCTGCAGCTCCCGCCCCCTTCAGCTGACAGAGGTGCCCGGAGCAGAACAGCCCCTTTTTCCCCCAGGGAGAGGAAAATCCCGGGAGCGCATCTCCGCCGAGGGTCAGCCCCGGGGCGGGGAGCGGAGCGCGGCGGCCGCGGGGGAGAGAGCAGACAGCGCCAAATGCCGAGGAACGGGATGCAGGCTCGCCGATGCCGCAGCGAGGCACGGATCTCTCAAAGGTTTGTAACGCACGTAACGAATAGTAAAAAAAGAAATACAACCGGTGTGCGGTGCCTTTGGATGGTGGGGGGATGCCAGGGGGATTCGTGCGGGGAGTCCGTGCTGGGCGGCCGGCAGTGAGAGGTGCGAAGACCTCCAGAGGTGTAATGTCCGGAGTGTGGGGAGGCGCTAATAAATAAATAAATGAATAAATAAATAAATAAATAAATAAATAAATAAATAAATAAGTCCCCAGATGTAAAACTAATGTTTCAAACGAGCAATCAGATCTATGGTGTGCTTAGAGGTAGTTGGTCTTAAACCACGCCTGTTTTAAGCACAGCCAGATCTTAACTCCCACATTAAGGGGCCAATCTCCGTCTGTTTGCAGAGCTGGTGAGCACAGGGGACCTGGCAAACTGTGAGCTGTGCACTGGATGGAATAGAGATAATTCTCCCAGAGTTAAGACGTGCTGACACTCAGCTGTCCTCGTCTGCTCTCCATGCTCCCACTGCTGTAACCAGCCTGGCTGCTGCCAGTGACAGCTGAGCACAGGCTCTTCTCCAATTTATTGCTGAAGAATCCTCTATGAACCAGGCTGGAGCTCACTGAACATCAATCATGCTCCACTCTCTTTCAGATTGTTGCTTTCATGAGAGAGAGAGAGAGAGAGGAGAAAGGTAACAGAGGTACTGAAAAACAAAGGTCAAAGAGAGATATCACTGAGGAGGAATGAACACTTCTCTCTGTTCTCCAGGCACACTTCAGCCTGAGGATTCTTAATACAGCAGCATCCTCTACTGCATCATATTGCATTTCACTTTACAGGTCATCCTAGAAATTCAGGCAAAACCAAACTTCACACAAAGGAGTTCAGTCTCTGCTGAGGAAGAAAACTCTGTTTTCTCCTGAGCTTGAGTAATGCCAACAGCACACAGCATGGCTTGAGCAACAGGGCAGGAGGATATCAGAAAACCAGCGCTGATCAGATGTGTTGACTGTCTGGGCTTATAGACAGAAACAACTGGGAAATCTCATTTCAGACCTTTCCAGAGATGCAGTGTCTCCTCTAGGGATTCCCTGGACCTGTAACATGAAGTTCAAAATGGCCCAGTGTACTCAACCCTACCAGAAAAGTGATGAGAGAGTGTACAATGGAAGATTTTGTGGAGGAAATCTCCCCCTGGCATCTCTGAGAGAGGCAGTTCCACAAGTGGCAGAACTGGTGTTCGGTGTCTGCTGCCTGTTGCTGGGTAGAGAACCGGAGTGGCTGAACTCACTCCTGGTGTAACACCCCCGAGTCCAGCAGGAGCACTCCAATAAACCACGTTTATGAAGGAACTGTGGCTGTCAGAGGGGAAGAGACAGTCAGGGTCATTGATCTGAGCCCACTGCTCTCACATTGTGTAATAGCATTCATAAAGCTCAGGCTCCAAAGGGGCCAATTAATACCAAACGACCTGTCAGTTGTGCCCTAATTGCACAAAGCAGTGATGAAGAAGGCTGCTCCTGCTTCCCTTCGGCTGTTGCATGACTCTCCATCACACTTTCTTCTTAATGGTCCATAAGCCCCCAAAAAAGGCTTTACTGAAATGTTACATTTTTCAGGCTCCACTGAAGCAGTAATTCTGTGTTTTGCATATGTGGCCCTGACAACTGGCAGACTGCATCCATGTGATTAAAACAACTGCTAATTCAAGAACTCAAATTAAAGGCTAGATTTCCCATCGGTATAAATCAGAGCAGATTCATTTCCTTGCAGAGCTTTGATAACTCATGAGCATTCATGATTTGCCAAGGGATTTCTGCCAGACTGATGGTTTCTAGCTTCAAATTTGCCAGGAACTGGGAAGCCCTGCCTTTTTTAGAGGAAAGATCCCAACCCTATGCTGAGGAAATAATATTCCTCTGGGAGAAACTGTTTGTTCCCAGCTTCTGCCGAATTCAGAAATTAGTTAAAGTCAGACATTTCTGAATGTGAGGAAGCATTGCCTGCTTGTCTTTTCCCACTCTCAGTTCCTGACTCTGGTTTCAGCCCTAAGAAATCTGTCTCAGGCACTCTTGCACCCACCAAGGCTGGGCTTTAGTGCCACCACATCCTCTCCTGAAGCAGCTCAGCATGGTTAGTGCCACAATATGAAGCTCTTAGACTTCACACTGCTTATGAGGGGTTTTTCTCCACGTGAGAATGACTGAAAAAAGGTGGGAAGGGTGGGAGTGTTCCATAGAGGTTTCAAAGGATTTTGGTTGGGACTGATCCTTGAAGGAAGGCACACAAGCAGCATTCATGAGAACAGCAGCAGGCCAGCAGCCTGATCCTCAGCACAACAGGAGCAAAGTGCAGAGCCCTTTCTGCTCCCTGCTGAACTGTGCCCATCACAGAGAGTGTCAGGGAGTTTGCATCCCTTAATTAGATCATTAGACAAAGGTCACTGCAGAAACCTCCCCCTGCAGATTTCCATGAGGTCTCCAGATCTGGCACCTCTCTGTGAGTTCACAGTTTAATTGCCTCTTAAGGGAAGGAAATGCCAGGCTGAAGCTGTGTTGCTCCAAACCAACTCTAAATGCCACCATGTCTGTGTGAAAGTTTGCGCTACCTCACGATCCTCAGTGGCTCATGGTTCTGTGCTCTGTGCTGCCTCTGAAATCCAGAAGAGGCAGAGGCCAATTTCTGCAATGTTTATCTGTCTATAGCATCAAAAAGGAGGCAAAAAAATCAGTATTTGTCATTCCTAGAGGCAGCTGTGAAATTGCTATGCAGAAGATTTAAACCCATGAAGGACACACCTCCTTGTACATTGTGTAATTAAAATCACAGGACTCTACTGTGGACAACACCAGCATTAATGTGCTCAGACCTAGAACACAGACACAGCTGGACCTGTCAAACACAACAGACCAGCTGCAGCTCCAGGCACACGATGTTATCACTGGGGAGGAGAGCTTGCTCTAGGTTTGCCACTGTCCTCCTAATCTGTAATTCTGACAGCTGTTGAGGCAGAATAATAGGTACCACCAGCCTGACATTCAGCATCACTAAAGCTTTGCCTCTACCATCTGATCTACTGGTCTACCAGAACACTTCTGTGGTTTATTATGTTTTTTTTTAATAATCTGGAGATAGTTTTTCCCCATCACACAAACAAAAAAACAAATGAACTAAACAGGCTTCCAGAATTTCAAACAAGTTTCTCCTTCCTATGACATCTTCTCATAGCTCTGAAAGGTTAGTGGACAGGAAATATCTGTGCAAGTGGCTGTCCTGTTACACAAACAGCTCAGTAGTTTTTTATAAAGCTTTCTCAAACAGGAGGAAATCAGTGGGTCAGTTATCAGCCAGGGGCAAATGTTTTTAATTACCTTACAGGGAGGGTTGGGTCTATTCTGTTTAGCTCTCAAAGGTTGCCACTGACAGTCTAATTAACAAGCAGCATCACGGGAAGAGAAGGCCTGAAGTTACGTGGTTTTATTCACCCAGGAGGCAAACACCCAGTTTATCCTCCTCTGTCACATCATGGTTCTCTCTGCCAGCCAGATCACACCAAAGTGCAGTTGATCTGGAAGAGACAAACCCACACACTGTGCCCATCAGTAGCTCTACTGCATAATTTCAAACACTGTTCATCAGGCACTTCAGTGTTCCATCTTCTTCCTTAAAAGAAGGGCTGGTAGAGATTTTAGTTGAAGGACTGTTTGTTCCTCATAAACTGAAATCAGAGTGTGCTTCACATCTTAGAGATTATACAATGGATGCTACATGTTACATATTATAACAGTTTTCCTTATTTTTCCCTTCTTCTCCAGGAAGAATACACAAATACATCTGACCTGCTTTTGGGTATCACCACAAGAACCTCTGATGTACATGAGGCCCCAAACATGAGGCATCAGGTGAGCAAGGAACTGTCCTTCCAAGAGGATTTATGCTCTGCTATTGGGAGTATGCCTCAGGTGAATTTGAAGACATTCCTCAGGATGGGATTCAGGCGGCATCACAAACCAGCACTGGAATTTTGATGACGAAGAAAAAAAAAAGATGATGGAATCTGAGAGAAGGCAATAACCATTCTTGGGGCTGAGCCCTACACACAGGAAAAGGCCAGCCCTACACACAGGAAAAGGCCAGCCACATGAGTCCATCATCCACTTGGGAACCAATTCCACCCAGGGATCCATTATCCTGCCCACAGAGTTTTCCTGTCCATCCAGGCACTCCAGTACCCTTTTGAGCAAGGCACTGCTGCCCAGTTGAGCCATGCACAACATCAGAGCCTGGCTGCAAACGTTCTTTTGGGAGCCTCAGATGCAAATAGGCTCACTTCTCTCATCCCTGTGCAGAAAAGCAGCCACATGGTGATTTAGACCAACAGAATCAATTTCCCAGTGGAAGCAGGCTAAGATACTATGAGTAAAATGAGGGATCATAGCTTTCCACATTCAACCTGTCCCTGGACGTGAAGACCAAACCCCCTTTGGAACAGATCTGCTGCTGCTTTGTGAGCCAACAAAAAGAAACTGAATTTGTGCCTGTTATATCCACCTGATGATCAGCTTGTAGCATGCCAGACCACAAGAGATACTAATTACCAGCAGCACAAATCACATTACTCTCGCCAGTTTGGATTCCTGGAAAATCTTGCTTTGAGGGATGTCAGACTCAACATCATGAACAGATGGTGTTTCTGTCTGAGGAGGAGACATGTCCTTCATCAGTCTGTCACTGCTTAGGGCGCTGACATTTTTGCTTCTCATCCAAACCTCTTCACCCAAGGGCTGAGGCTTTACAAGGCAGGCCAGGGTCTACAAGGATGATTGGGACCTGGAAATACAGGCAGAAAAGCAATGTCAGGGTGAAAGAGTCCATGTCCCTTCAAAATATCTAACAGCTTGGGCACATGTGTCATCTCTTATAAGTTTTTGTGGCTTGCAAAAACTCTTGGGTCCCCCATGGCTTGATCTGCACTATAACAGTACAACACTTCTCAAGGTGAGTCCTTAACTCTTCAGTGCAGCAAAATAGGCAAGAATTAAGTGACAATTAAAGACCAGAATTAGAAGTCCTTATGTGAAGATCTGAAAAGCTTTTCAGTGAGTATCTTCTCTCCTCAGCTGCAGGGTGTGTAAAGAACCAAACTGCTCGGATCCTTCTGTGGCTTATCCAGATCCCACAGAACTTCATGGAAGTGGTTGCAGTGACTTCAGCAGGCTGTGAACAAGGTCTGTAGGATGCTGTCCTGTGAGTATTTACCCTCTGGCAGAGAGCAGATGTCTGCCACCTCAACATGGGATATCAAGTTATATCATGACAAAGCACAGGTCATTAATCACATCCTTCAGTGAAGCAGTTATAAGGTCATCACGTCAAACCCTGCCTGGCACCTGCCTGCACAAGTTTTATTTTACACAGAGCCCGGGGAAGCATCTGTTTAAAGCACTTGACTCCAACTCATTAGCTCTCCCACAAAGCTCTCTCCTAATACACTTAATCTTTCTGCCTCTCAGTTCCTACATCACCCTCCCAGCGTCATCAGCAGACACAATGAGCAGCTTCTCCTCTCCCTCCAAGTATCTGCTGTCAGGAGGGATTCAGGCCTCAGCCACCACAGACCACAAGTCCTGGTTTTGTCTGTAGCAGATACAGAGAAGCACAGCCCCCTCAAGTCTCCATGAGCACCCACAGGTCCATAGGGAGCCACTGCTTCCCATGGTTTGAGATGTGCTGCGTGTGGTAGATGTGCAGCTAATGCCTTCAAGAGCAGGATCCAGAGAAGGAAAAGAAATCCCATAATAATTATGTGCTATGAAAACTATAGCAGCTCATACATGATTAACTGAGCAGGCTTTGGCATCAGATCCTCAGCAGAAAGTAGCACTGTGATCTGGAACTCTTGCAGAGTTTTATCTACAGCAGCTGAAGAGAGAGGTGAGGTACCCCAAGACAAACAAGTTCCAGCTCCTGGAAAGAGCAGTCACCTCTTTCAAACAGCAGGCCCACAGCAGAGGTTCCTGTTTCACCACACCACTTACAGAGTGATGGGGTGCATAAACCAGTGAGTCAGGAGATGTGCCTCTCTCCTGTGACACCATTTCAGAGACATGTCAGGAGGTGTTGTGTCAGTGGGTTTGGAGCAGAGGGATCTGGATGAGCACTACCAGCCTGGAACTCTGCCAGCAGGTACAAGGAAGTGCTGCTCACCTGCTACAGCTGGGTGAATAACTGATGGGGCAGGAGCCAGACAGAGACACCTTTCTGGAGACACTGTGTAGTGCTATTTAATTTTGTAAGTCGCTGAAATTGCACTATTTCCCTCTCCCATCCCACACGCAGACAGTGCAGGCAGGGAAAAGCTGCCCTGAGCATCAGTGAGACCCTGCTAACTCCTCACCCAGCAGACTGATTCAAACCAGGTGAGAATTGAACACAGGGGGCTCAGCTATCATCACCTCCAGGATAACGTGAAATTCTGATTAAATCTGATATACACTTTAGCAAGACGTGTAGAGCTGAGAAATCATACAGTGCTGCTGAAAGCAGATGTTGGTGTACCAGGAGCACTTTTCCAGCAGCACAGATGTGGTCACAGCCACACTGCCCTTCCCTCATCACCTTTCAGTCTGCTTTTTGTAACACTAACATTTCGGCCCTTCCACAGAGCTCAGGGACCAAATGTGTGTCCGTGTGCCCAGTGGACACATGGATATAAGGGATTTCTGTCTCAAAGAGCACAGGGGAATGGTGATACACGCATTTGGCATGGGAGGAAACTGAGATGCAGAGGCTTCCCAGAGTTTGTGCATCATCCAGAGACACAGCACAACTGCAAAGATACTGTGAACATCCCACCCCATCCCACTGCCAAGAGGACTGGCAGCCACTGGCTGAGCACTCTCTAAGATCTGCAGAAGATAAAGGGTTTCACACTAAATCATTTGTAAAAAGATAGTAATGATGCTTAACCTGTGTGAGGAGTCACTGTTTATCTATTCCTTGGGCAGTAGAAGTGGTGCCTAGAATTATTCACCACCATTTTAAGCAAATTGGAAAAAACTAGTCCATGGATCCAACATCTTGAAGATCAAACTGTGCAATGAAAAAACCAGCAGCTCAGGCTGAGGGTGAGAAACTGGGGCTGGGAGAGAAAGCCTGGCCAGCACTGGTTTGACTGAGGGAGGTGCTAAAGCAAACTGCTGAGGAAAGATTTGCAGGACCTGATGAAGCCAGGGTGGAACTGCAGCCATTTCTCACACCCAGCAAGTGAGAGATTGCCCTGAAAACACTGCAACGTGTTTGGGTACAGGATGAAGTTGCCAGCCGTTTTCTGAAAAGCCTGAGATGCTGCAAACATGATTGAGGAAGAGAAAGAAAAATGAATAAACCCAGCTGATGGAAAGACACTGGAAAACTTTCTGTGACTGTATAGAAAGAGTGAAGGAGTCTCCTCTGAACACAAGGTTCCCCTTCATCTTTCACATGTGATCTTTAATGGATCATTGATTGCTCTAAAAGAGGACAGGGGGTGTGGAAGCATTCCTCTGCCTCCTCAGAGACAGGGATGGGGATCTGAGCTTCTGCTTAAGTGTTCAATTGCAGTTCTGACCCGTGGCCCCTGCCCAGCCAGCACAGAGTTTTTCTCCACCAAAGAAACCCCCTTCCTAATGGCTGCTGTTGGTTTCCATGCTTTTCTCATCCCTTCTCAGGATCTGAGCCTGCACACTCCCATCCCTTTCCAGCTAGGGGCTGAGCTGTGTTAGCAGCACCATGCTTCAGTTTCACTGTGCATGGCACAGGCTGGGAACACACACAGAGGCAGCTCTGGAGATTCAGCTAACGAGGGGCACCTCATTAGGTACCTCGGGGAGAGCTTTCAGCTGATGTGTTTCCCTCTGCACGCAAGACAGAGGCCTGGAACATTCTCAGGGAGTGCTGGAAGGAGCCTGCTCATGACTGCTGCCTCATTAAGTGCAGTAGCTCAGTTACCTGCCACATCTTTACAGAAGTCTGTAAATTATTAAGCATTTCCCTCATTGCTCCTTTCTGTTCCCTTAGCAAGTTTTCTAGCCTAGCCATCACCTTGCTGTCATCTTTCCTCCAATGGAATTATTGAGGAGGACTTCTTGTGTGTGTCCCCAGCCTTCCCCCTCTGCTCCCCCAGCTCCCAGGCTGCCCACAAGAGTAGTCAGCACTGCTTTGGCAGGGAAAAAGCTCCTCAGATGGTCTCCAGCATCTTCTCCAAGGCCTCCAACCTCCTGACAAGCTTCATCTTGCCAAGGCCCCCCATCTTCTCTGTCTCCAGCCTTTTACCACCATATCACCCATGAGGATATCAGGGCATCCCCAGGCACAGAAGGATCACTGGCTCACCTGGGTGTTTGTCACATTTAAACCCATTTTATAAAATTTGAGGCAAATGCTCTCCCCATCCCTACCTCACCTGGGAGTGTGGTATTCACACACCCTCTGAACAGACAGAGACTTGGCTTTCTCAGGATTTCTCCTGAGAGAAGCTGTGAGAGAAAAGAGAATCAAAAAACAATTCTTATCTCATTCGCTGCTCCTGTGTTTGTGCCCATGTGGGATGTGGTCTGGAGATTGTTTACCCAAGGGGATTGCTCGATTGGGTTCTGGTGAGGGTGTTTTGGATTCATTGACCAATTGGATCTACATGTGTGTTGGGACTCTCAGCAGAGAATCATGGGTTTTCTAGTTAGCGCTAGTTCTCGTTAGTGTAAGATAGTGTAAGGTAGTTATAGTATGATATAGTATAATAAAGTAATTAATTAGCCTTCTGAAATCAATGGAGTTCAGACATCATTCTTCCCACTGGTCGGACACTGCGTTTTACTCTACAGGAGCAATGTTCTGCTGGCTCCCCTGCATGCTCAAACAGGTGCAATTTGGTGCTGGGTGGATTGAAAGTGCGCTGGCACTTCCCTGTGAGATTTTCTGCTCGCTGCTGGGGCTTGTCCAACACCTACTCATCTCAGTGGGAAATGGTGTGTGCTTCATAGAAAGAGCAGAAAGACAAAGTACTGAGTACGTGCATTTTTCAAATAGTTCTTTATATGCAACTGCAGCTTATTCCTGATTCAATAGCGTGGTGATCCCAGGTTCTGGAGAGGCAGATTAAATCAATGATTAATTTAAAGTAATTTATACCTTTTATAACCATTCAAGGCTATTTTCCAGGCCTGAGACCTGCAAGCCAAGCTGGATCAATGCCTGGAAATCCATGAGCATTATTTCAGGTGTAACTGTTTATCCCCCATAACACAGCAACATCCTCGCTGCTAAGGAAACAGTTCAGCCCGTGGCTCAGCCAGAGTGCTGTTTTCTGGCATTTTGGGTCCAGTTCACTTCACTTGTTTGCTCCCTCCAGGGATCATCCAGCAGGTCCCCCTGGGGGTGCACAAGTGCAGCACACACAGAGATACTTTTCTCATCTAACTCACCACTGTGCTTCCTCCAAGTCTGCTTCTGTGCAGCCTCAGCCCACTCTTGACAGGGAGCCAAGGCCCAGGGCCCTGGTGACCACAGCTCCCAGCAGGCAGACTCTCAAGGGGCTCTGGAGCAGCCCAGGGATCAACAGGCACTTGCAGACTTGAGCCCTCCCTGTGTTCGTCATGCAACCGAGTTTTGGTTGTTTTCCCTGGTCAGGAGATTTTACTCAGCTCCTGTTGATTACCACACCACCCACAGCAAAAACGGGGATTCCTGCACCAGCCAGGCACTGAGAAAAGCTTGTTGTGACTTTGGGAATGAGGGGATGTGCCCTTTTCTTCCTGCCTCTGCCCTGAATCCCACACGGCACCTTTGGAATGACATGATCTCTCTGCAACACGTGGCTAATTGTATTTTGGGCCTCTCCATCCCCCTGGTTCATCTGTCCAGCCACAAACTCTGCTGCTCTGCATCTTGCTCCAAGTTGCAGTGATCTGAATGGCCAGAGGAATAGAAACAGCTGCAGAGGGACTGAACTGACAGGGACCTGGTTTTATAGACAACATAAAGCTGATTCTGGTACCCTTTAGTGGCAGAAGTGTCTCTGTGGGGAGGAAGGAGCAGAAGGATTGACTGCAGGAGAAATATTTTTTTTTTTAATTAATGCAATACAATTTCCCAGATAGTGTATGACTGACTTCTTGTACCACAAGTGGTGGGTTTGTTAGAAAGCATTAATAAAAGTTGCAGTATAATCCAGGAGAATTCATATGAAACATTACATGGGAATTTATGGGTTTGCAGCAAAGTTTTATATTCTCAGTACTGAGGCTCATTTCCAGAAGAGACAAATTCTTCTTTCTTGGGTGGGCTGGAAGCTCTCTCTGCTCTCCAGGCAGGAGGAGAAAAATAGGGGGAGAGAAGCCCCTTTTGGGGTGGCAGGAATCTCTGTGGGATTTAGCATTATGCCAGAGCAGTTGGATTGATTGCTGGTCCCTCCAAGGCAGACAGAATTGCCCCACACATTGACTGAGGTTTTGATGTGGCTTTTTCATCTGCCAGAGGAGAAGTCAAATGAGTATTTTATTTGATCCCTCCCAGCTGTACCCCCAGTGCTTGTGAGAGCAGGAGTCAGGACAAGGAAGGGCAAGAGCAGGGCACCCTCAGCACAGAGCAGAGATGAACAGAGAGAGAAACAAAAGCAAAGCAGGGAGACACACAAAGACTCATGAACAGCACCATGTGAGCCTCAGTTCTGAGGGAAACCCGGCCAAAAAAAAATAACTAAGACTTTTTGAAACCCTTGCCAGATGGACCCAGCAACAGGCATGTGCCTCTGCCCAGGCATTTCAGAGCTCTCATTTCAGAGCAGCCACAGGTGTGTGGCAATCAGTGAGCAGCCAGGTGTGGTGGGGCTGGGACAAGGGAGAGGTGATGCTCTGAACCTCCTCTCACTGTGCACAGCTCCCTCCAGCCCCAGCGGGCATCCAGAGATTCCTCTGCAGCAAATCGAAAGGAGGAAGTCAGTGTAAATGATGGAGAAAAATAGCAGGACTCAGCCAAAAATTAAATACTCTGAGAACGTGCCAGCAACCACCCCTTCTGCTTGTTATCATTCCTTTTCCATTTGCTTTTAATTTGCTCAAGCTATAATTTGTTAAGCAGGCTGCCCAGTAAATATCATCTCAGAGCTGACTGCTATGCAGGTGCTGCTTCTAGCCTGGAGCAGAGAGAAACACATCAACAGCCAGACTGGGGCACAGGCAGGAAAGCTGCTGCTTTCACTGAGAAAACACGGAATATAACCTGTGTCCTGCCTCCTGCTGCTAACAACAGCAGTACAAATCACAACACAGCCAGGACAGGACACAGACCAAAGATAAAACATGGCAGGAGCAATGCAGGGACACAGATCACACAGGGGACCCACTTGGAACCCAGAAAATCCCAACCCACATCAAAAAATCCCATTTTTTTAAGGCAGGAACCCCTCTGCTCTGCATTTGCAGCACAACTGGATACCAGAGTTCTTTGGGTGGAGATGTGAGGAGCAGAACCAGGCAGAGCTGATCAGAAGCCTTTTGAACCCTTGTTGCACCAAGAAAACCATACAAAACCTCTTAGAACTCATGGATCTCAGCTGATTTTTTTGCAGAGACTGGATGCCTGCTTTCTTCCTAGACTGCCCAAGGACTGGCACTGGGTCCCACAGCCTGCTGGAATGTGGATTAAACAGGGCAGAGATTTCTCTGCAGCTTTCCAGCAGAGACCTTGGAGCCTGGAGATGGCTACAGAGATCCCATCAGGCATCAACCCCTAAAAGGCTTCAGCAGCTACTGAAGGAAAGCACACTCAGTGTAAAACCCACAGACATCCCAAGCGGGTACCAGGCCTGAGAGCACCAAGCTCACACAAAAACATGACTCCAAACTGAAGTCTTCTATCCTGAAGAAAAATTGGATTTTTAAGCTTGCTTTAGACTCCCAAGGAGAGCTGAAACCCCCCAGTATAAATAACAAGATCTATTTGGCTGCTTAGATATTTTGGGATGGGAGGAAATCAGCATGGCTGAGACCAGGACAGACATTGGTTTGTTTGGAAAAGGAATCCACAATAAGGTATCAGCTCTGGCACCTGCTGAGCTTTATTTCCCTGAATGTTACAGGTCAGACACCCAGTGCCTGAGGGTGATTTATTGGGATGTGAAGGACACAGATTGACTTCAGGCCAGTTTGCAAAATGAGCCCAAGCTCACACTTTATCTTTTTTTTTTCTTTTGCTCTCTGTAAAATTTCCTTGGCTGGGCAGCAACACTGCACTGTATTTTAGACCCTTATAAAGACATTCTTTTTAGCTATTTTTCATGCTTTTTGGAGTGCAATCCCATGTCTCCAGCACTGCAGGCTCCCACCCCCACTGCATTCCTGCTGTGTGGGCACTCACTCAGGTCTCCTAGGTCCAGGCAGAGACATAAACAGTGTCAGAAGCAATTTCTGTCAAACAACACAGCTCAGCTCACACACAGGTGAACCCACAGAAAGCAAAGGAGTAAAGGCAAGCTCAGCTTGCTCAGCCTGCAAGCCCTTTATAGATCAGGATCCTCCAATGTTCCCATAGCCCAGATGCAATCCCCAGCGCCTGCACTCTGCAGATGTGTGAGAAATGCTGTTTGTCTCCTCTTTCTCCCTGATTTTCAATGACACAAGACAGTTTTGTGGCCAGCAGCTCCCATCAGCTCCAGCCAGAGCAACCCCTTTGGCTGTAGGTGTGAGGATGGGAGAGACAGGTCTGGCATTACCAAGGACCCCAGAACACCATCCCAGCCCATCCTGCCAGACCTGAGCTCTCAGGGGCTCCATCACCCAGCGTGATTCCCTCCCCTCTTCCCCACCCACAGCCTCCTTGAACCCCACACTGGTCCCTCCCTCTGCTTCATGCATAAGTTACACCCTCCCGGGGCCCTGGGCTGTGAGGCAGAGCAAGGCTGCCTGGGGAAAGGGGCCACGAGGGAGAGCAACACTTTGTGACTGGTTTTGGTGAAGATCTGTGACTAGAAAGCAGAAGATGGAAACAGATGTCCATCACCTGCTGAGCTGAACTCTTTGGTCACTGATTCAGGAACTCTTGCCAAGGCTGCAGCTGACACATCCCACCCGTAGAGCTCTAACTTTGCAAGTGATTATTTCAGGATGAAGACGAGCTGCTGTTTGTCTCCGTAAGTCTTGGGAGAGCAGAGTGACCCGGTGTTATTTACCCACTGTCCTCCTGCTTTCATATGCCATAGGAAGCAAACATCAGCTCTCTGAGCCCAGACAACTTCCACTCAGGTTTCACCACCAACTCATTATTACAAAGGGGTAGGAAATAGAAGCCAGCCTGGGATTGTGTTAGATGTGGGCTAGGAAAATTCTCAAGTTCATCTTCTGTAGTTAAGCTCCCTTATACAAGCTGAACAAGAAAGATTATTAAAGATAATTGTTATTGCAGTTTTGAGCCAACAGAGACAGCTTGTACTGGGAGGACAGCACATTGTGCCTCAGAAAAGCTGCTGTAAGCATTAGATTACATTTGCTCAGAAAGGTATCAAGCTTAAAGGTGGAAAGGCTCAAATCTTTGGTACACCAAACAGCAGCAAAACAAAGAGAAAGCTGGCTGTCCCTGGAAATGGGGAAGATTAGGGACAGCAATAGTGAGTGTGGCTGCACTAAATCTCTTGGACACTGCTAAGCCAGAGCTGCTGGGGGAGTGGAAGCAAGGGGCTGCAGCAGTGAGGGAGAACATGTAGGATATCATAAACACCTTGCTGCCTGCTCCCTTGCTTCTGATGAGCAAGGCCAGGTCTAGTGTCCCACATTTAGGCCTTGCAAACATTACTGAGGTGGGCGCAACTGAAATAGAGATTTTTGGACTTCACTTAAGTTAACAAAATGAATTAAGCATTTATATTTTAGCTTGTAGGGTTATGTGTTGAATTTTAACCTTTTACTTAAGAAATATCTGCCATGGTACAAAGGGCATAGGAAAATGAAAATTTCTGAAGGTTCTTGCATAAAGAACAATGCCCAAGGATGCAAAGAACCCAGATAAAGAATCTCCTATGTCTCCAAGCCTATCAAGACTGACAGATGTACACAGATAAGCACCAAAGGATCGAAAGCGCACACGCAGAGAGGAAAAGTTCAAAAGTTCAGTCATGAGGAAGACCAAAATATTCAGCCTCAGAAGATCCCCTTCCAACCACCACAGCAAACCACACGTGCCCACAAGGGCGTGGACCTATTTAGCAAGGACAGGCGGGGCCAGGGGTTGAATATGCATGAAAGGTTGTGTAATGTATTGCACATGGAACACTTTTGGGAATAAAGGTGTGGGTCAGACTGAGGCTCAGGGCACAAGTTTTGGAGAGCTGTCTCACTTGTGCCGGGTGCTGACAATACATACCCACTTCATAACTACCCCAGGGTGTGGAGTCTATTTATTTATTCCACGTATGGCTTCACAACCACTGTGGTCAGTGCAGCTGCAGCTGCTCCTCAGGGCAGGATCCAGTCCCTCCAAGAGGTGCTGACAGGCAGCTCAGATGTGCCACAAAAGAAACCCCCCTGGCCCTGTTTTACGTGCTGAAATGAAATGGCTTTTTTTGGATCTCGTCGCCAGGCTCTAGTAGGGCTGAGGGCTAAAACTGCTCTTTTCCCAACCACTCTCCCTCACCCAAATCACACTGATCAGGCCTTTGTCCTCATTTTCTCTCATTTTCACCCAAATCACACTGATCAGGCCTTTGTCCTCATTTTCTCTCTCTGTAGCAAACCGTATACCAACTGATCAATCTGAATCTGCTGCTTGTAAAGACACAGAACCATTATTGCATCTGGTAATGCAGAAAAGTATATGTGCTGATCCTAATAATGCACCAAGCTTACCTTGGGGCAGCAGGAAAGTCTTCACAAAACCCTTTTTCTAGTCCCATTTCTACTCTTCTTCTGTAAGTCAGAAGCTGGGAGAGAGCTCAACAAGTTTTCTCATTCTGGTGAGACAAAGAGGGAACACCAATACAAGGCCAGGTGCTGAAGAGAGCAGGCAAACACAAGCATTGCTGACCTGCACACAGCACACACATCTTCCTTCCTGCACCAGCTTTTGCCACTTATACAAATGGCATCTAATTAAAGGAGAGGGTTTTTTTCAAGGTTTTACTAGATCTGGCCTCTCCACTTGTTTCACCTTTTGCATTAACTACCCAGATGCTCAGAGCAGAAGAGGACGAGGTTCTCTAACAGCTCATAAGACCCCCAGCCAGTCTGGGAGAGAGGTTGTGTTCTGACAAGTTTTCAAGAAATCAGGCTGCTAGGCAGAGGGAGCAATGCTTTTGCTGAAGAAAGGGCAAGAGTTGGCTACTGTTTAGTGAATCCAGGTAGAAAACGAGATGGTCTTGGCCAGGTCGGAGTGAGGCTGCTCTGTAAATGCTCAGTGCTGGGACAGCTGGGGTGATTGCATCGGTAGGAGAGCGGAGCTGGCACAGGTACCCTGCAGTCCAGCCAAGAGCAGAAGAGACAACGCTTTCTGCAGCCCCCGTAAGGAGCCAGCCAGGACTGCGAGAGTCCTTAACAGCCCATAAATAGAGCACTTGTGTGGAGAGACAGCTCATTCCTCCCGCTCGGAGCTGCCCTCTCCTCCCCAAGGCGAGAGCGCTGCGCAATGAAGGACCTTGCCCCTTGGAGATGGTGCCTTGTTTTAGCTCCAGCAGCGGGGCCCTGGGCAAGGAGGAGCAAGGAACAAACAGCGGTGAGAGCTTTGTGAAAGCCACAGCAGTGCTCCCCATGAAAGGCTCTGGGGGTTTGAGCTGAGCTGGAGGGGCTGAAAGGAGGAGAAACTGCAAGGTCGATAAACAGCACAGCTCATCCCTGAGGCCTGATGGGCTCTCCACAGTCCAAGACTCCTCCCAGACCGTACAGAGCTGCACCTCTTTAGTGCTGACATTGCTTTGTTCGAGTGAAAAGGTGACAGTCACGTTGTGTTGGGCTATGTAAAAACACAGGCTAAGGTGCTGAAGAGAGGATGTCCCAAATAAAACAAGGAGGCAGGAGAAAATTAATTATCACATTTCCTTTGTTGACACTGGAGGCAAACTGAGGCACAAAGCAGTCCCCAGGAGAGGCATCTGAGTCCATAGCTCAAGTTAAGGGTCCTAGGGAAAGCAAATGTGCTTCATGCCTCAAAATCTCTAGGGAATCAATCCAAAAGAAAGGAATACTGCTTTGGTGACTGCATTTTTAAAATACTTTGGGTATTTTGTTACATTTCAGAAATCACAGCACGTATGTTCTTGTGCTGTACAGACTCGGCCCCTGTCAGGCCTCCAGCTTCTGTCTGGAAATCAAACAATGGGGAAAATCTGCATTCCTCTCTGGAAATGTTCCCACAAACAGCATCACAACTTTAATTAATATAATTAGCACTCATAATATATTCTGTTCTTACAGCTGTGACAGCACAGACACCTCAATCTATACTGCTGCCTCTCTGGTGTGAGCTGGGACGTTTTGTCCTTTTTCAGCATGTTATGCCACTGCCCCAAAGGAAGTTCTTCCTAAATGTTTTTCAAGGGAAAGTCAGGACAAGGGAAGATTTGACATTTCACAAGAGCCTCTGGATCCCCATCCCAGCTTTAGAAACAGCTTTGTTAGATCCAGTCCTGACCACACTGCTGAGAAGCCCCAGGATGTTTCCCACTCCCTGAAGTGGACAAGCAGGTGCCACAGTCTGCATCCCTGGAAAAAGCTGCAAGAAAGCCTGAGCTGGGCTTCCAGCTGAGGGGGCTGAGGTGTGCTGTCAGGCAGGTTCACACATTGCTAGACAGATCAACAGGGATTGATTTCTATGAGCAAGCCAGATACAGAGAGCTGAAGAGTTATTACACTTATTTTTCACTTCCCCTTTTCAAAACAGCCTGCCAAGGTCTGTGGGTTTTTAGGTTGGTGGGTTGTTCAGTCTGTGACTGAACAAGATACTTAATGTCCCCAAGGGCAGCAGTTTCTTCTGGAAGCGGGGGTTTGAAATATCTTTGTTAGGGTGACAGAGACAAAAATGGCAGGGAACAATGGACAGGAAAGGTGGGAACAGTGCAGGCAGAGGCACCCCCCAGACCTTCCTCTCTCACCTTTTCATTACAGGCAGGCTCACAGCTGTGCCCTTTGCACTGCAAAGTGCAGCTTTGGGACCAGTGATAGCTCTGGAATAAATTCTGAGGAAGGACCAAGGGTGCAGATTGAAAGACAACATGAATATGTGCCCCAGGGGCAAGAACCCAAAGGACCCATTATCCCTGTGGAGTGTGCAGAAACACAGCAGCAATCACTGACTGCAGCCAAGTGTATTATCTCTTCATGTGCTCTTCTCCTGCAGACCCAACAATTCATCTCATCCTATACCTGCAAACATCCCATAGCTGGGAGATGCAACAAGTGACATCTCGCACCACAAGACATCATTAGTCTGACTGCATCCACTCAAGGCCGTTCATTTTTCTTCAATACAAAGCAGAAACATTTAAAACCTTGATGTGCAGCCATGAGAACAAGTGACCCGGGCACCCAGCACATCTGACAGCTCCCCTCTTTTGCACACTTTGCTAATTCATGCCCGTTGATGTTATGTGACAATTCTCCCCCTCATTAGCAATTACTTCTTAGCCACAGAGCTCGCCCAGCCTCCTCACTGATGCCCTGTGAGATCCTGGCTGTTCCCTTTCGCAAGGAGGCAAACACCCCTCTCACAGCCTCCCTATCTCCTAGGCCAGACTTTGTTCCTCATCCTCCTGCTCCTTTTGTTGTTGTTGTTTCAAGAAATAAATTGAAATGAAAATTAGATTGTTTCTACCAGGAGATGGTGTCAGCATCTCTGAAGCTTTTATGAACTAAACGTCAAAGAGGATAAGCCTGCTGGGAATGGGAAGATATCACTTGCTGTCATCAGAGGACCTCCTGGGGAGAGCTGAGCCCTGAGTGTCCCAAAAATTAAGAGCACAAATTGATATGTGCTCCTTTGCTTCACAGAATCTGTGCGTCATATGAAGTAAGGGCAGCTGTTACCATGGTAACTAATCTAATCTTTATTTTAATTTCTGCTGTAGTCAGATCACAACAGATAGGAAATAACTACGCTCAGAATTAAGGTGATTGTATGTGCAAACACATGCATGGGAAACATGCAATTGCATGCATGGCTGTAACTAAATGTAAAAAAAAAAGACCTTTTAAAATGGGGGATACATTTTTGAGAAAATAGAACCAAATTTGACTTGATCTCAGAACACAGCTCCATGCACAGCTGTCGTGTGCAGTGTAACTGAGCCTATTGACATCCTAGGGAAAGGACAGGGTACAAATTCCATACCTTCCTTTTGACAAAGGACCTTACCCCATCCTAAACTGCCTGTCAGCTCATTCTCCATCCCATTCCAGAAACAAGGATTCTTTTGTAGAAGAAACACAGGGAAAACTCATTTGTGTCCTAGTGCAAAAGCTCTGGTATCATCCCTTGAGCGTGTTCCCTGGGATCCAGGTTGTCGCTGTCGAGCAGGACGGGAACAGAGAACTCCAGATCAGAAGGCAAAGAAAATGAGCTCTGATTTATTTCAAATATACCGCTCTATATATAGAGAACATCGAGAAGACTAATTTCATTGGTCTTAGAGTAAAAACATGTCACACCATTGGTGTGCAGTGAATGATGCACAGTGGCAGAGCATATCTATAAACAATGTGAATAACAAGATAGATTAGAGAATTATTTACATTCTTTCCCAACTGTTTCCCAGGCTCTTGCCTGGTTAGAAAACCTTTCTCTTTCTCTCTGACTGAGCTGAGAATATCCACACCAGGTATCTCGGTGATGTCCTGGTTTCAGGACACGCTCTCCTCTAGCTGGGATAGAGTTAATTTTCTTCCAAGTAGCTGGTATAGTGCTGTGGTTTGGCTTGGACACCAGAATAATGTTGCTAACTGATGTTTTAGTTGTTGCCAAGCACTGCTTACACTAAGTCAAGGCCTTTTCTGCTTTCCCTACCATCCCACCAGTGAGCAGGCTGGGGGTGTGTCACTATTGGACATGAAATAAATATACAGAAGCTTGGTAAGTTCAAAAGAGAAAAAGACCCAGTTTTATTCAAACATCTGGTATTTATAGAATTTCAAAGGTGACCGTGGATTGGAGGATGGAATTACCACCTCTCCAACCACACTGGTCCAAAGATCAATCAATCATTTCTCTCTACCCACAGAGAAATATGTAAACTATTCTATTTATACATGAAATTGTGTGGGAACTCTGACTCTTAAATATATAAACATTATCAGAAGGCTAAAGAAGTTTTATGAGAACTTTAAAGCTTTGAAAAGAACTATAAAAGAAAACTTAACACTTTTAAAAATCAGGGCAACAGGAGTGCATGAGAAGTTGGGAGGGGACAGTAAGGACAGCTGACCCCAAGTGACCAGAGGGATGTTGTACACCATGCTCATGGGTCATGCTCAGCATATAAAGCTGGGGGGAGAGGAAGGAAGGGGAGATGTTTGGGGTGATGGCATTTGCCTTTCCCAGTTACCATCACACATGATGGAGCCCTGCTCTCCTGGGGGTGGCTGAACACCTGCCTGCCCATGGCATGTGGTAAATTAATTCCTTGTTTTGCTTTGCTTGTGTTCTTGGCTTTTTTCCTTTGCCTGTTAAACTGTTTTAAACTCAGCTCATGAGTTTCCTCACTTTTACTCTTGCAATTCTGCCTCCCATTCCACACAGGGGAAGTGAGCAGCTGCATGGAGCTGAGCTTCCCACTGGGGTTAAACCAAGACAGTGGTCACCAGTCAGGTACCACCTTAGGCCACTGTCACCACTACAGGCTCCCAAAATGACAAGCCAGCTCCTCTCCCACGCTGAGATAGTTTTCATGACATCATCAACATAGCTCCAGTGTTTTACATTAAATTAGTTTCATCAAAAGGTCTTTTTACAATTACTCTTGAGCTGGCTTTTGGTTTGTTTGTTGTTTCCTTTTACCTGGAGGGAAGGATTTTCCATGAAAAGCTCCCAGCCAGAACACCACATTCTGACACCTCTGCTTTCAATCCAAATCTAGAGGGCAGCTTGCCAAGGAGACAGCACACAGCAAAACCCATCACCAGCAGGACCCACCCAGAAACACCCTGATTCAAGAACATTCAGCCTGTCTTCTGAACCATGAGGCTGCAGGAGGGCTGTGGCATGGGTGAATCAGACAGGAGGGAAACATGGAATAGGAGGTCTTCTTTAAATTTCATAAAGGCACCAACATCTCTGCCTTTTCTAGACTGCACAGCACACATGAAGTCCTTGAGCTGCTGATTGCCAAAGGCTGGGGGTTACCAGCAGGAAAAGTACAGTAATTACATTTCTTCTTTCAACATGTCCTCCTGGCCTCTGACTGAAAACGGATCCAGAGTTACACAGGATTCAGCTTGACCCAAACCAGCCCTTCTAATTCTCAGCAAGAAGCCAGGATGTTCCAACATCCAATTTAGAGGATGATGGCATTGTCAGGCTTCCCTTCAGCTATTACCGAGCCAGACCCCTGCCCTGAGGGCCAAATCTCCTCTTAACTCAGGGGGAGGCAAGTCAGGACTGTGGAATAACAGGTTCCCTAAAGATGAAGTTCTACTTTGAAGCAATGACTTAATTTGGGCAGAGGAGAGAGGTGTTTAGAGAAAGATGGATGTTTGTGCCTGGAACAAGAACAAGCAGAGGAAGCAGCTCAGAAAATGATATGATTTTAGGTATTTTTAGTAAGGTAATGCAGCAGTAAGAGGAAAACAAAGAAAAAAAGAGCAAGAAACAACAGAAATCAGTTTGGCTTCAACCAGCTAGAGTGAGATCACACTGGTGCATCAAAGCAAGCTCCTGGTCACCACCTTTATGGGGAGGCAGAATAAACCCATTCCTATGATCCCACTGTCCGACAGAAAGCCAAAGCCTGGAGTGGGACTGAGCACACCCCATCCCAGTGGATTTTAATCACATCCCACCAAGACATGTCCCTCTTTGCCCATCTGCTCCTGGTTGCTGCTGGGAGCCCTCCCATCACTTCTGATTGCAGAAACAGCAGCTGCAATTTAATAATGTGGAGACACTCTCAAATGCTCCTCTTGGCAGCCATCTGGCTTCACATCACACACATCCCTGCCAGGCAAAGCAAAGGGTATTTCATCTCCTGCCACCAGTAGCTGAAGGATGGACTAAGACACGAGCAGGACTGATGTGAAACAGGAGACCTTGCAGAGGGAGCTGCTCAGCAATACATCCATGCAAACAAAAGGGGATCTGTCTCCCAGAAGTAACAATTGTGAGTTTGCATTCCCTGAGGGCCCATTTTGAACAATGCTCTGTGAGCTCTCAATCACTCTTTTTGTCTGTTTTCCCCTGTTTTTCCTTACCATCATCATTTTTGCTTATCTCACTTTCCATTCTCCAGGCTTTGAGTGCAAACACAACAAGTCAGATCTTTAACCGTTCTAATTTGGTGCAATTCCCTGGATGTCCATATAGCAAGGTTGATTTAACTCAGCCTTGTATCTTCAAAGGACCCTTTAATAGCAATTACAGGCCAGATGAGTGGGATTTCATTTTCCAATCAAGCCAGGTTAGCTCAATTCAGAAGTGCCAAATTTTGCCCAGCTGTGCCATTCAGCTTAGAGTTCTGCATTTTGTGCAAATGCTGGCAACATAACAGGAAAGAGATGAGAAAACAACACTTCCTGAGATCAGAATCTCTTGGACCCATGTTTGTACAGTATAACTGGGACCTTGCCATGTGTAAGTTTTTTAGATGTATGTTTTTAGGTCAGTTTTGAAATAAAATCCTCTTATCAAATTAAGCATCTCACGCTATACCCATGGGTGAGATTTTGACCCCAAGACCTAAGATGAGTATCTTCCTCCCTGTGTGGCAGAGAACATCACCATGTTAACAATGTCGAACTCGGATGCAGCACCCGGTGTAATTTCAGTTCAGCTGCAGAATTTCACAGGAATCTGAGATGAGAGTTTTGGTGTCAGACAAGCTGCTGGCTTGGGAGAGGACTCATCTGAGCCACATCAGCTCGACTTTCTGCCTGCTCCCACTTGTGGCATTATTGTCCTGCAAAGGAGAGGAGGGACCTTGTAGATGTCCTCCCTAGTGGGACTCCTCAGGCATCCCGAGCTGCTGAACCCTGGGCATCCAGGAAAGGACAAATGCAGAGAGGACCACAGGTTAAACTGCTTATCTGAAATATGTCAGTGTGGATCTTCATCTGAGCAAACTCAAGGCAAAGTGATGTCAATGTAGTTTTAAAGGGGATTCAGCAACGTGCAAAAAGGCATCGCATACTTTTTTTTTTTTTTAGTCCCATCTTTATCACATGGACCATAAATCATCCAGCTTTTTAAAAAATAATAAAGTTGGTAAAGAAAAAAAAAAGGCTTTCTGCACAAACCTGTATTCATTAAAACATGGCAAGAAACAGAGCTGCAAACAGCTACACCTACACTCATCCTCTGAATTAGGTCTCTTCAGCAAGTTAACATCCTTTCTCCCATCCAGCTTTCCTGCTTGCAGATATTGAGACAGAATGAGGTTGCAAAGAGATTTCTATTACCATCACTTCCTTCCATGCACGCTTCACTTTCACACTTTGTTTTTCCAGGCAGGGCTTGGGTTTCTTTTATTTTGTTTATTTTTTCTTCTTTGCCCGCTTAAGTTAAGACAACAACATTTTGTTCCATATTGCCACGGCTCTTCCATGGTGATTTGTTAATAATGTTGGGTTTGCAGTCAAACGACTGGAAAGATAAAAAGCTGGCAAGCTGCTTCCCTCATTAGGGAGCAGCTCTCAAGCACTCCACTGCCAGCCTATTAGCTGAATTATTCAACAGAAGAAAAAACACACGACAAATAAAAATAATAAAAAGCTACAAGAGTAGGGAGGGAAGGGCAGTTCATCGACTTTGGTGCTGCTGTAAAAGTTTGGCAGCATTCCTCAAAAGTCATTTTGGGATTAAACCCATCTAAGGAGCTCCGGCAAGGCTGAGTGGCTGCACAGCAGCAGACAGAGGCTGGCATTCATAACTCAGATATAGGACTGTATTGTTGCTGTCTTGAACTGATAATGAAGAAGCCCAAGGGGGAACTATTTCCAAAACCATAATGTAAGGGATCTGTTTGTGTGCAGTTTGTGAGTAACTGGTGGTGTTGGAAATCTTCCATATCCAGCCACAGGCTTTAAGCATTGAATCAACTCACCATGAGGAGTCACAGTAGTAGTCTGTGTGTGTCCTTATTGTACAAAAAATACTGTGTAATTCAGGGGAACTTAACCACCCACGGCAGAGGAGAGGGCTGCCTCGCATGTGCCAGTGGCAAGAGGAGATGACGTGTGACATCTTGTGCCACAACAAAGCTGTAAACTGACCAAAAACTCTGATGAGAAAGTCGAGATTGCCCAGCAACTGTTCTTGTGTAACCTAAGAGAAAGTGCTTGATTTAGGCACAGAATTAAGCAGGGTCGTGAAGACCCTGAGGATCCTCACATTGCTGGGAAGCTGCATGCAAGTGGGCAAACCTGGAGTCTCCATCTTAATTTTTGAGGGAGATGAGAGGTAAAACAGAGCTGGCAGCCTGGAGATGCCTCCAGATCATGGACCAAGTCCCCCCCTGCAGAAATCAGTATTCAGACTGGATGGCACAGAAGAGCATGGAGAACTGTCCATACTCCAGAAGCAGCATGGACAGGGAGAAGGGTGTGTGTTGAAGCATAAATAGGGACTGTGTGATTTAGATATCAACTGGCAATCAAAAGGAGGAGGAATTTCAATTTCTCAAAGCAAAAATACTCAAATATTAGGAAGAAAACAGAAAAACACAGATGAGATCTCTGACTTTTCTTAAAGCTTATATAATTTCCTGTGATAAAGCAAAAGGAATTGAGTTTTATAAAATTTCATAAGTTATAGGCATCTGCTTATTTTAATTGGCAGGTAATATTAGGAAGGTAAAACCTGAGTTTAGAGGACAGGAAAGCACATCCTTTAGCTACTGCAGAGCCTGAAAGAGCAGCACTGCTTATGCAGCAGGCTGCCACCCACACATTCATTCCCAGGCAGGTTCTTCCTTTCACCCAGAAACACTGTACAAATAGATTTGTGTATATTTTTGTGAGGAGATTGGTCATACATACATTTTGTGCAAAAATAACTGAGAGGAATCTGCACAGAAGCCAGAATTCTATGCCATGGTCATGCTGACAGGACAGGATCTAACAAATGAGGAGAAAGCAGGAACAATGTAATTCATAGAATTCCCATGGAATGGAAGAAATTAAATCACTTTAGCTGATGACCCAGACAGAAAGAGAAGCCAGGCAGTGAGATCTGGTGATGATACTGAGACTGAGCCCTTTATTCAGAAAAGGACCCAAATATCACAAGCATGATATTAAAGAGCACCTCAGTAATAGGGCTGAAAGACAGCAGCAGACAGCCCTGCTCTTAGGGAGCAATTAGAATTTTTGTTATGAAAACTTGACCTCTGGTCTATTACTCCCAGAGGGGAGGAAAGGAGTGGATAAACAGAAGCAAGCTAGTGGCTGCAGATACCAAAATACCAGAGAAATCTTTCACAGGGGGCTGAGAGACTTCTGTGGAGCAGGGAGGCATCAGGGCACTGTGTAAGGCAACGATTTGCCTTGGTGCACACAGCTGGAACCAGAATGGGGGGGTTCCCACCCAAAGGACTCAGGATATTTACCTGGGCATGCCAGGGCTCAGAAGGAATGTGATTACAAGGAGTAACATTTAGAAATGTAGAGATATTTACACTGGACGATGAGGTTATTGCATGGACTAAGGGGTGGGGAGGCTACAAATGTGTTCTGATGTTCCCTTCAGGCTCTCCTCCAACCTTCACAGCCCAAAATTCTTATGGAACCTTCTCAACAGCCCAAACCCTTCATGGCATCTGGACATGGCTTTGAAGGTGGGAAAGGCAAGTAGCCCTTAGTCCCAACACACAACCTTATATTGCTTCCAGCCCTGTAAAGAAGGGAAGGGATGCCATAAGAAACAGGCTGAAAAGATGGAGCATCTTGGAGAAGCTCTGGTGCCAGCTTAGTGTCTTCCCCAAAGATCCCCTAAAATCACCATTCTTTGGGGTAGTGTGTGTGGAAGGAAAGCACCCCAACACTAGCAGGATCACTTTCAGGTGGCAGTGTTTGCAATGTTACTCTGATGATAGCTGATGTCTCCATATGAAGGAGATGAGTCTAAGTCGCCATCTGATTTCCTAAAGATCTCCCTCATCCCCCCATATTTTTCTAGAATCAAAATTCAAATTCAAATACTTGGCTGAGACTTTTGCAAATTTCTCCACAGAATCAACACAGCAGGAGTGGAACTGCTGGTGCTGAGGAGTGCATGGCTTTGCCATCGATTAAAGTGAAGGCCTTGCTGCTCCACTCACCTCAGCAATGCTTTCGGCAGTAGGAAGTTTGCTGACATGTTCCAAGCAAGGGTGATTAATCAGAAGCCAGTGTAATTGAACACTCCCACTGCTGCTCAATTAATCTGATCACTCCCCCTATAAATCGCCCAACTGCAGCCTGTGACTGCAGCAGAGCTCATTGATATGCCAGCAAGGTTTCCAGTGAGGATCAGACAGACTGTTCTGGCATTTCCAGCCCAAGCCTTAGGACTGTGCTCATGCCACCAGCACACATATCACTGCTGCCTTCCTGCAATGCAACTGCATGGGGAAATCACCTGCTCCAGCAGCACATTTGGTGAAAAACAGTGGGATTAAGGCCTTCAAAGCTGCCCAAGCTGTTTAGACCTAAAATGAAAAGAAGTGGGATTGTCAAACCTTTAGGAGCCTCGTAGTGTTTCCTGCAGGAGTGGGAACCTGTTCTAGTTTCAAGTAAATCTTGAAGTAAATTGCTCAGAACAGGGCAGTTTTACAGCTGCCCTTTCCTTCATTGCAATGGATCTGAGAACAGGGGCAGGGATGGGAGGGAAACACCCTGTGCTGATGAAACATCCCAAAAATGGCTTTGCAGGACATCATAGCACTGTGAGGCAGTCGCAGGCCAGTCATGAGGAGAAGCTGCATTCTGATGCTGCTGGAAGAACATGGGGGATAAACAGGACCTTCCCAAGGGAGGGGTGACATGAACTTTTCACAAAATAAAGATGTTCTGGATGGCGTACTCTACTTAGCATGGAGACAATTAGGAGATTGCAGTAAACTCAGCTTGAAAATACCCAAACTAGGTTAAGAGTTCTCTGTAGAGCAGCAAGGATATGACACAGCTCAACATAAGAGTAAATCAGCCAGTGTGGGAGCAACACTTGCTGAAGTCAGTTGGAAGCTTTGTACCAGAGCTTGGTGCTTAGGCTGAGCACAGAAAGCATTTGCTCCACAAAAGTTTTCCATGGCAAGGAAATACATTTTCCTCTGAAAGCAGCACGTGCCCATGGATAATGTCACCCAGAACACACCACTCATTTGTGAATTATCCAATGGAGTCCACTCCTCTATCATCCCAGCAGTGTGGGTTGGTTGAGTGCCCTCATTCTGCCCTCCCCTCTCCAGCACTACTTGCCTCAACCCCTCTGCTGGAGAACAAAAGCCAATCTGCTTCATCCACCACACCAGAAGTCCCTGGCTTGTTACTGTCACCAACAAAATCCCTCAGCAAAGCTTAGTGACCAGCAGGAGCAGCCTCACAGGTCTCCAAAAAACAGCTGTGTGGCTCCAGGGGCTATTTCTCCACTTCATTCCAGAGCAGGCTGCAGAGGCCATGGCAGGCTGCAGGAGCATCCCCTGGCTAAGCAAGTGGATCTAGAGCTGCTGCAAGAAGAACATCAGGGTGAAAAATAGGAATGAAAAAAGGAGCAGGAAATAGACGAGGCAGCGAGGCAGCTCTGCTTTCCCCACAAGTAGTCTGGAGCTGGGTGCAGGCATTACACTTGTAAATGTAGCTGACAAGAAAAGCTCTGAAGTCCTGAGGGTGATGATTCTGGGCAAGGGAACAATGAGGGAAGCAAGATTCCCACCCACATACACACACAGTGCTGCCTCAGAACTGGCCACAGGATTCTAATCAGATGTGGTGCCAGTTAGCTTTGTCCTGGATCAAAGAGAAAGCAAAAACATAAAGCATCTGACCCCAAGCTCCTCTGTACCCTCTGCTCTGCAGAGTCTTTGCCCTTGCCCTGCTTCTTGCTTAGCAAAACATTCCAGGAGGCCCCTTTCCCCCTTCCCTCCTACTCCAGGCTGAATCAGAGCAAAGTTGCTGAACTGGGGCTGCTTGTCAGCCTGCCAAACTTTGCTAACCAATCTTAGTGTGAAAGCAGCTGTGACAGGCAGCAACAGAAAATCTGGTGTCAAATTAATTAGCTGGAAGGGACCCAGCCAAACACTGGTACTGTGGCTCACAACCTCTGGATGAGTCAATTCTCACCCTCCTCAGTATTACAGATGTTGGGCTGGGTGCAGAGTCCAATTTCCCAAAGCAGCCCATGACAGCAAGCTCCCACAAGACAATCTAAAGATGAAGCAATTTTTCTAGAGTTGGGTGTTTTTTTTTTTCTACATTGGAAGGGAATTTGTGTCTCAGTGACATCTCCCTCCAGACTTGAAAGAGGGATTTTTTTTCCCCCCAAAACAATGGCAGTGAAATGGCACCATTGGTTTTACAACTCTTTGTTCTTCCCAGAGAAGTGAATTTCTATGGTTGGAGAATCTTAAAAGTGCTGATGGAATCTGGCAGGGGTAACTAAACACACAGGGAAGGAAGGGACGGAAGGGACGGAAGGGAAGGAAGGGAAGGAAGGGAAGGAAGGGAAGGAAGGGAAGGAAGGGAAGGAAGGGAAGGAAGGGAAGGAAGGGAAGGAAGGGAAGGGAAGCCTTTCAGTTACCATGGCAGTATGTTTCCATGGAAGCCAAATTTGAAGCCTGTTGCTGCCACAGGAAAGGCCTGAAGAAAATTATTAGTTTTGAAAATTAACGAAGCTACTCAGTACCTTGAAAGCCAGCCCACCCACAGCCCGCCAAATAACAAAGGTATCTTTGCATCCCTGACAAAGGATTCAATAAACATGTGGGGAAGGAAGAGACAGCAGCAAAAATACCACACAATGAAAAATGGGAGCTTCCTTTTATGCAACCAACAATGCAGAAAACACACTGGTAAGCACAAGGCTGAAATATTTGTGAAATATTGCACATAAAGGTCAGCAAAATCCTACAGAACATCCTGTGTCACTTGCTCCTGAGGGGACTTCTGAGACTAGAGCTGCTTGGTTGCCACTTGTTTGAAATTATTTCCCCATAAATCATGCTGATGGCTCTCCCTCAGTTTGCTCACCCACCTCCCAGAAAAACCTTGGGGATGGAAAGCAAAATTTTCTTGTGGGCTGCCTAATCAATATTGAAGATCAGCTTAGCTGCTCTGATGCTCTCCTTGCTGGTTAGAATAACTTTTTGAATTATTGAAAGTCACCTTCTGCCATCCCAACCCAGTTTCCCCACAAGAAGACACTTTTCCATCATTTTTCAGAAGCCAGGGAGCCCACACAAGCTGCCTGGTGTGGTTTATCACATGTAACTGAAAAAACATGGCACAGATTCAGCCCTTCCCAAAGGGAGGGCATGGGATTCAGCGATGAAGCATTCATGTTCCACAGGCTGCCAAACAAGAGAGTCACAGGCAACACAAGCAGATCCAGCACTACCTCAAATGCACAGATCACAGAGTCCCTGATTCAGTGACCTTCCACCTAGAAGCAAGAACCTCTTCCTCAGTGACATGAAAAGAGCATTGTGAAAACCTTCCAAATGAGGCCCTCTGGGGATAACTCACCTGACCCAGTGAAAGGTAAAGATCAGAGGGAAAGAGCCACCTGTTGGATCATCAGCTGAATCTGACTCCTCATTTCAAGGCAAAGAAAGATCCAAGACCTGCCCCACTGAAACATCACTCCTGTGCCCCTGCCAAAACCTCTCCTGTGCTCTCTGCCACCTCTCCTGTCCAGGAGGAAAAGGGAAGGAGAAGGAGATCATTGTAAAGCACAGTTCAACTAAAAGCATTTCCTTTAAAAGAAAGGCGAGTACAAATAAAGGGCCTGGCACATGGTTTGGGATTCCTGCTCTGCTCAGATTTCACTCAGGGCATGAGCTGCACAGAGCACTGGGGAATGCTGCATCCCACACCTCCAGGAAAACAACCTTCCCTACCCAAGAGCCACAGACCTCCAAAGAAACTAAAAAATGACTCTGCAAGAGGCACTCAGAACTAGACTACACATGAGAGCAGAACAATTGGCTTAAGTTAACATCTCTTCCCTGCTTGGGGTGCTTTTCTCAGTTCTCAAAAAGAAATCTGTGATCACAGACTGATAAATAAAATAAATCAATAGAAGAGGGAGGTATGCCGAGTCCTCAGAGACTTCAGCTGTCTTAAATCCAGCGTCACACAAAGAAGAAATTCTCTTTTCTATGCCACCAAAAATAAAGAGGGAAAAAACCACAAAGAACTGCCAAATGTGTTAAATACATAACTTAGGGCATTTTAATTAAAAAAAGCAAAATACATTTCATCATTCATTGGCTGGCACGACGTATAAAACTTTTAAATAACAACTTTAATATTAGTCACAAAATACAGCATGTTTTATAAAAATAGCTATACGCACTGATATTACTGATAATGTAAAACCACTCTGAATAGGCCATGCAAAGACATTCAGCTTTGACCTTTCAACTTCCAAGTGCTTGTTGCATCTGCTACTTTGTTCCTTCTCAGTCTGCTTGGGAGGGTTCTGTACTGGCACTTGGGGGCCTCCTCCTCCCCCGCCTGCACACAAAGCCCTGGCAAAAGGTTTCAAAAAGGGCTGACAAATTAAGGTGCATCATGGGCATCTCATGGGCCCAGTATTCACAGCTTATTTTTCAGAAAGTGCTCAACATCTGTGTCCTTCTCCATGGACCTCCCTTTGGTCACTTAAAATCTTCAGCTTTTCAGCTAAAACCCTTCCAAATTATTCTTGGCTCTGTTGCACCACAGTATTGAAACTGAAAGCACAGTTCTGACACACAGCCTGAGATTACTACAGGAGGCAGAATTCTGTGGCTGCAGCACCATTTTTGTACAGCTGTACTCTGCTTGTGGCATTTCTAAATTATTCACACACCAAAATTCACTGATGTCTGTCTGTTCACATTAGGAAGTCCAGGTAGGACACATAAAAGGTCATGGAGAAATACAATTTTACAGAAAGGAAGGTTTAGCTGAGGATAGCATTAATATAATAAAACCCCACATTAGTATTAAAAAGCCTAACAGTAAATATAAACTGTTACATAAACAGTCTGTTACACTGCTGTTATCAGATTTAAGAACGTAACGGTTCCAAGGGGACATAATGGACATCAAACTCCAGAAAATTAAAAGAAGAGATGGTATGGAGTACATTAGAGTTAAGGGCAAAGATATGTCACATAAAAACCCCACCCCTCTCAGTTTTCACTCCACATGCTGACACACAAATTATCAACAACATAAAAAACTAGAGAGCTCTCTCCATCTCCAGAAATCTGAGCACTCCTTGCACCCTTACAGTACCATCTCATTCCATTTAAGCCCAATGAATATAATAGAGACAGAGATCCACCCCGTCATCACCTTCATTCATGAGTCTACAGAAAAAGAGGAGGGCTCTGTTGGTTGAGAACAGAACCTACTGCTGGCAGTAACAGCAGCACCTTCAAAATGTGCCACCAAAGGAGAGCAGCCACCAAGCAGGGAGAGGCTTGATGCTCTGCCTGGCAAAGTGTGGGTTTTTCCTGATGTATTCAAGTTTGCATTTTAAACTGTGCTCTTCTAAGAAGAAAATGAGAAAAACTTAGTGATTTATCACCTCAGATAATACAGCAGCAAACTCATCTTCTGCAGTTAAAAAAAAAAAAAAATCAGTTGAATTATCTTAATGCACTAAATCTGACAGGCAAAAAACATTCCCATAAAAAGCTGTCCCCTTTAAGTTACAAGTCACATCACAAGAGCAAGCTCCTAATCAAAGTGTCGGAAGCAGAGCAGCTTTTATCAGCGCTGAAAATCCAAGTAAGAACACAGACTCGTCCTGCCCCCGCCACAGCAGGAAAGAACTTTAGAAGGCTTTATGGGGAACTGGCTGGAAGTCGCTGGTTTTGGTGGCGTGTGCCATGGCCCTGCGCCGGGCCAGGCGGGACTTGGAGGGAGGGGACAGTTTCATGGAGCACACAGCGTGGGCGGCGCTCTCCTGCTCCGCGCTCAGCTCGCTCTCGTGCTGGGACAGCTGCCGGTTCAGGGCTATGGCCTCGGCAGCAAACAGGGTCAGGTCCTTCGTGCTGCTGTTCCTGGCCAGGGAAAGAAAAGCAGGAGGCAGTTTCAACACAGGCACTTCACCCACTTGCCCTCACAGCAGAGTATCTATTTCTAAGCATGTTTGTTTCTTCTACCAAATCATTGAGACAGCAGGCAAAATGACCAGTTAATATTTGCATTTATCCTCACCCAGAGGACCAGCAATGCATGACAAGAACACTCTGGGATTTTGGAAACAGCCACAGTTCTACTCCTCCTTCTGCCAAGGACTTCTGATTATAAACCCAGGAAGCCACCTCAGATGTCATCCTTAATTTCTACCTGTTCTCAAAGGATGGGCATAGGGGGCCATTCTGCTCTCCTTCTCCAGAGAACTGCAGTCCCACTATAACTGCACCTGTGGCTTAAGGAAGGGCACTGCTCATGGGAGAACCACCTGAAATCACCAGCAGCAGACACAGAAACAGATGTGTGACTCGGGCTCTCTGGCACAGAGAATCTCCCACCAAATCACTTCCAATGAGGCTTGACCTGCTCACAGTAAATGAATATTGTGAGTGCCACCAACTACAAGGAAAGTTAGATCCAAGTCTGTGTTTGTGGTGATTATTCACCCATCAGAAAGCAGTCTCTTTAGGTAACACACGCCTTTATGTTTTTTTCTCCCTGTCCTGGGCAGCAAGCTGACCAAACAATCATTTTTTCCTGTCTAAGATTAACACTGCACTGCAGGAATTCCCTCTAATGCTTTTCCCACAAACAAGCAAGATTAGATCATTAAGAAATTTCAGAGCTTTAATATTTCTGACGTTCTTAACAAAATTAGTGCAGCACATTTATGAAGCTCCATTCTCAGCCAGGGATATTACTTCCTAATTTGTTAACTCCTCCCTCCCACCCATTCTTTCAGGAATTATTCTTGGCCATGTTTACAGATGTTTAGAAAATAAACCTTACCTTTGAAGAACTTGAGGGGTGGGCAATCCTCTTTCAGGAGCCTGCTAGAAGAAGCATAGAAGAGAAGTTAGTTACATATTAGCAGCTGGGAACCAAGCTTTCCCAAGAGTGACAAAAAACCAAGTGACTCCCCCAAATCCTTACAACTAACAGATATTGCAAATAAACTAATTCACTATGGGCTTACAAATCACTGTTTGCAAAGCATATTTCATAATCTGTCTCCCCTCACAAGAAGATTTCACAGCTTGCAGGTATAAGACTACAGCTTTGGAAGCTCTCCAGAGGGTCTATTCCTTCTTTCCTGAACAGGAAACTGAAACATAAGAGGACACTGCTGTTCTTTTATAACCATATTTACCAGCATTCTGCATTACTGTATTAGCACAATAATTTGTGTACTGCAGTACTTGCTATTCACAAGAAAGCCATTTAAAATGCACAAAGCAATAATTAAACAAAACAAAGCAAACATTCAAAGGCTGATATATTCAACCAAATATTTACCACACAGAAAAAATAAAGCCACTGTGTATCATTTAATTAATCAAGATACAAGCACTGAAACACACAAGGACTCAAGAAGTTCAGAGACAAGGAACAGCTTATTTGTCACTCTGGAAGAAGAATAACTCTTTATATAAAGGGGGATACATACTCCTTGAACCCATGAATGTTGCAAAACTTGAGCAGCACTCAGTCGTTCTTTGGCATCACAAACCAGAAGCTTTGAGATGAGATCTTTGGCCTCAGAGGAAATATGTGACCAGTCCTTGTCAGGAAATTCATATTTGCCTTCCTGAATGCTCTCAAAAAGCTTGTTCTGGTAAAGGAAAAATTATTCAATTGAAATACACTGCAACAAGAAGGTCTCTCAGGTGAGACTTCCCACTCACTTTTATCCACCTAATGTGGAGGGCAGCAACTGAAACCATCCAGTCTCCTTATGCAGTCAATGGAGAGTGACAGGCAGCTCCACAGAGTGGCTCAGTGCAGCCTAAGATGGGCACAATGCACTGTCTGCTGAAAACACTTCCCCCCACCCCTAAGAGGGCAGATAAAGTACTCAATTTTTAGAAAATAAATTCAACCCTCACAGGGCTCAGCTTTCATCTGAGGAATTGCAGTGACTACCATAAACCAGATCAAGGACTACAGAACAAGGGAGGATTCCAGAGTGTGGGAAGAGGGTGAGGAGAAGATCTGAAATCTCACAAGAGGAGGAAGGAGAGGCAGTTGCCCAACCTTACTTTAGAAACTGGTATCACTCAACTTCTGAACTGCCACCCTCACTTTGCAGTGACAGCTCATCCTCCCAGCTACTTGCCAGCATCAGGCACAGCTCTCCACTGCTGCCATTGCAGCAAGTTCTACACCCAAAGCCCAGGGGAGAACTCTGCACTCCCCACACACCCAGGACATGCACACTCACCTGGCAAACCCTGCAGACTTCTCCCCTGTCCCAGCCACAGTCCGTGCCGCAGTTGCCCACAAAAGGGGGGTAACCACTGAGCATGATGTACAGAATCACCCCCAGGCTCCACAGATCACACCTCTTGTCATAGAACGTGGCCTCCTCCATGAACACTTCCACCACTTCAGGTGCCATGTATTCTGCAGAGCCACACTAAGAAACCAAATTCCATCAAGTTTTCAAAGGGATGGTCACATCAAAACAAGACTCAGGTTTATCATTTTCCACTCTTTATACCAAGTGGCTTGGTGCAAAAGCAGAAATTAGGCATCAGTGAATACTGAAGTTCCTATAGTTCTTCAGCAGCACCACAAGCTGTTCCACATGGCTGTGAACCTTTAATCCAAGGTCAAAATATTAGTTTCTATCTTTCAGGTTTTTAAATCTTATCCATTAGTTACCAGACAAGTGTATCAGGGGAATAGATTTCTGTAAGACTTCTGCAACACTGTCAGATTTTTCTTTCACAGAAAATGGCAAAAGCACAGGACTGTAGTTTTTCAAACTAATGTGTATTATAAAGCTACACACTGATTAGAGAGCTTGCATTCTCCTTAGCTCATTGGCTTGGCTACAGAACCAAAACATGGGGAAATGAATACAAAACTAAGGTTTCAAAGTCTGTCCATAAGCACACAAAAATGGGCACAAAAAGTTTTCCCATTTGATTGTGTAAGATAGAAGCAGGACCAATGTGTCACATGCTGAAAATTAACACTGTAGGCTCCTGTGCTTTTGTGTATTTATTCTGTAACTGGGAAAGCAAGACAGTATTTACCACACATACACTTGCTTGAAATGAACTGCCCAGCACTGGGTGTAGGGGCAGTAAGCCCTTTGGAAGGCCTCCTCTGGAGAGAAGAAAAATTGGTTTATAGCAGAACAAAGAAAGCACAAGCCACAACAGGTCTCTCACCGGCGTTGTTAATTCAGGAGTTGTTATGGGAGTACACGCACTGTTCAGCTTCACCCCACTGCCAAGATCAAAGTCACATATTTTCACTGGTGATATCTAAAAACAAAATAAGAGGTCAGAAAAACTGGGATTAATGTAAAATCTATGAATATGTATATATGTGAAGTAGAAAACCCCAGGACAGAACACAAATCCCTAGTGAGACCCAGTCTCCTACAGCCACGTTCCATCCCTTGCATTCGCCTGCCCTGCCCCAGCTGCACCCATACCACCAGCACCTGATCCTGCTACATTATTCTTTTATTTGGTTAGGCAAGTGCCAGTACACTTCAGGGCACTTTGAAAACTCATATAAAGTGACCAGCTGGCCTCTGAATGCTGCTTGTCCATCTGGGTACTGGCTCAGAATAGATGAGGCACTAGGGTGTCACTGCCATCCCTCTACAAGGCCAGCTGGCTTTTTATCTCTTAGCCAGATGTTCACATTTTCACAGCTCAAAGAAGAATTTAGTCTCTTTTAAGCTTCAGTTCTGTTAAATTTAGTTGAAGTTCATGATGGGTTCAAAAGTTTTCAAGAAGAGAAAAAAAAATACAAGGACTGTTTTTGGGAACCAAATTTAAAAAATTCAGTTTGGAAAGTTAAGAGACCAGAGCAGCACCTTTTCTGGAGATTCACACAGGATGTTTTCAGGCTTCAGATCCCTGTGAGCAATACCTAAACAGAGAGTACAAATGTTCATTAGAAAGGATACTCTGCTGTTTTATTTCTCATAACTTCTCTTCATTATAAGGTGGCCTGGGAAATATTCTAGGTGTGAGCCTGTTACACACACCTGCCCTTCTTACATATAATAATTTAATTGTAAAGTGCAACTGTTAAATGTCACTGTTGCATCCTGCTATACCTTTATTATCCTTAACTGTACAGGAGAGCCTGTTGAGCAAGAAAAAAACCTAACATCAGAATATTTTGTTAACCCAAATTTATTATGTTCCTTAAAAGCAGCTTATTAAGATGACTGACCTGTTGGAAAGTTTAATTCTTTACACAGTTTAATGAAATTATTTTTGTGCCTTTTACAGTAAAGTTGTTCTTTCCAGATGGATCAACTGGCTTGATGAACTCCTACCAGCACAGACAGTACTTGAGGCACTCTCCTCTGCAAAAAATCCCCTGACTCCCAGAAGAAAATATCCCTTTGAGGTACATACTCATTGCTGAAGCAAATGAAAAATTAAAGTTTCAGTTAGAGATGCTGAAGAAAAGCTAAATGAAAACAGCCAAAGGGCTTCTTTATTTGATTCCTATCAGAATAGGCAAACCTAACAGGGAAGCACAAATATTTATCTGTGTAATCCACATGCAAGATGGTTCTCTGTTGTCAAAGAAGTTCTTCAAATGCCTAAAAACACAGTTTCTGGAAGTTCTTCATTTAATGTGATCAAACTCAATTGGAAGGTAGAAAATGAGAGGCAAAAAAAATGAAATCAAATGAGCAACTTGGCTGTAATTTAACTGCAGTCTAGTCTTGATTTAGAAACTTACACTCCAAGAACACCTTATATTATTTCAGAGTACAGGAAGGAAAATTCCACCAAACTCTAGGCAAGGGAGCTTTTAATGGCATTTCTTCGGCACACTCCACAAGACGTGGCATAAAATATAACAGCAGAGCCCCAGTCTAAAGGAATCAGTGTCCATACTGACACAGTGCACATGGCTTTGGCACAAAAGATGGCACAATGACCCCACTGAGGTGGCCTGTGCTGCTGTTTACAACAAGGCTGACCAAACTCCCAACAGTTGGCTTAGCTCACAGTGGGAAAGCCAACAGTGTCTTTTTGTATTATTGTGTGAATTCAAATGTCTGATTATGTAACATTTGATTTTGCAGTTGCACAGAGCACTGAGAAAACAACTGCCTTTAAACACCTCTCCAGTAGATTATTAGCAATAAAGCATACACATCCCAAGTGGGTGTAAGGCAGGATTATCATCCAGCTGAGTTTTAAACTACTCCTGTCGAAAGAATTAGTTGTCCTCAAATTTTTTAAAAGCATTTAGCTATAGGACTTCACCATTAAGCTGTGCAATAAAACTGCTTTAATTTCCTGTTTACTTTAGTGTTCTGTACCCTACTTACTAATTATTTTAATGTCACACGGAAGAACCATAAAGAGAACAATAAAATGAAAAGGGGATGTAGCTGATTCTGCAAGCTATATTCCTGCTGTCCCAGCTCACAGCAAACAACAAGAAAGCAGATTGCTGCTCTACAGCTATTTTAATCAATCACCCTCCTCTTGTTTGGGAAAAGGGGAATTAAAACTAAAAGCTGAGAGAGAGCTACAGAAAGATATTAGCTCAGCTGATGTGAAACCTCTTGAGTGGAGTACCTGGACTTGCAGCTGTTAAGAAACCCATTATAGCCCTGCACATCTAAAAAGATTTTTTCCCATATATTCAGCCTAAGTTTCCTGCTTCTTATATGTCCCATGTCTCAAAGTCAAAATCTTCTAAACACGGGTATTGAAGAAGCACCTTCTGTGAAGGTTTAATTATCACAGACAGGCTGTGAGGATTACAAAATCTCTTGATCCAAACTAAGTTTGGTTTCACATTCAAATAAACTTTTTGTAACGGTCACAACATGTGACAAGATCCACATTCCTCATGTTTACGCCTTTTATTCCTATGCATTGATACAATTTTCTTTTTAATGGGTTCAACTTGTTGAGGTACCAGTGCTGTGATTCCAACTCAGCATATAAACAGTCCTGTGACTTGAAAATATGGACTACAACTAAACATTTATTGATCCAGGGCCAGTACTAAGCAATTTAGGCAGCAAATGCAAATCTGCTGAGATCTACCAGGCTAATCAGAATGGCAAAAAGGAAAGAAAAAATGTATCAAAATAAACAACCCATAAACAGTCTTCAATTACATGCCACTCTATTCAGAGCTAGTCACTGTAACAGTAACTGAAGCTGCAAGGACAAATAATCACAACATAGGAAAAACTTCAAAAGTATCCATCATATTCAGCCCAAAAATATACTCTGGGATGACCATAATGCACAGAAATTTTTGAATTTAAACCAAAGTATTCCCAAGTCACAAAAGTAGCAGAAAAACACTAACATAAAAAAAATCTCTACAAACATAACTGCTTTAAATCTAAGCAAATTCCAAAGGAATTGAGGACACCTTCAAATAAAGACTATGGTTCACCTAGGTCTCTCAATTTAACAGTGAGAATCTAAATGTGGGGGACCAAAAGCTACTGCAAACCAACAGGTCTTGTGACTAGCAGAAATTCTGAGTAATTACAAAAAAGTAACTCTGTCGACCTGAAAAATAAGGAAATTAATATTTTATTAGATCACTTTTGAGTAATCTTTATATGGTAGCTTGTGTAACAGGAACAAATAGACTGAACCCTAATGTTAACTCTCTCTGGATGCTGATTCAAGTTTTCTTCTTGGAAAGTCTGTACCATTTTAACACTCCCAATTACTGAAAATACTACAATGTGAAAATAGCATCATAGAGGAAAACAGTTTAAGTCATCTGGCATTGCTGTAAATGGGAACACTAGCAAAAGCTGGCTACTTGGAGATAAATGTGCTTTATAACCTGAGTGTACAGCATTAACCAGTAAAGATGGAGGCAGCCTTGTCTCACCTTTTGTATGAAGGAAGTCCAGAGCAGAGGCAATATCTCTCACCACTTTGCTTGCTTCTCGTTCATTGAAGTGCTTCCTCTTTTGTATATGGGCCAGGATTGAACCTGTCAGGGTAACAGGTGAAAGGGAAAACCTCAGGATGAATGCTGAACTAGTTCCAAGTATCATGAATTCATAATCTCATTTTCACACTTTATAGCAGCCTTTCACAGCAGGCAGCTTCTGTGGAGCAAAGAGGGGAATGACTAAGAAGAAAAGGCACAACTGAGCAGCTTCACCACTTAAGTGTGCTAGAACATAATTTTCAAACAGTGCAGTTGTCTAGTTTAAGCACAGCATGAGAGACAATCACTTTTTACTGCCCCAGGACATGACTGGCCTGTTTTCCACACACTAGGACAGTAGAGATTTGTCAATAGTACCAGTAAAACTCAAACACCAGCTAAGGAGATATATAAACACTTCAGCAAAACCCAACCTACCCCAGGTCACTCAAACTCCCCTCATTTTCTATAATGTCACCACTGAAATCCTGCACTGAAAGTCAAGGATACATGTTTTGTGCCTCAACACCATCAAGGTAAAAAGAGATTTGACCTTTAAATACACATCAAATTCCCCACAGGCATCAAGGCAAGACTTATGCACTGACTTAAGGCAAAATTTGCTCAGAGATATAAAATCTGACAAAAGACCTCTAAATTAAAACATATTGAAGGGCTGGTAGCTTGCAGACAGAGCCTCACTGGTATCCCTTTAACAAAGAATAAAGGGAGGTTTGATTCCTCCTTTTCTTAAAGTGAATTCCTCTTGAAAGATTAAAAATGTCTTTAAAAATCACCATGTAGTCTACAGAGATCCCAGCTCCCTAAGTAGCCTTACTATTGCCTTCTATTTTCTTATTCAGAGAGGTTTATCTGTAAAAGCAATCAGGCAAAGAAATTCAAGAACTAAGTGCTATTTGTTATTAGCCCCAGTACACTCAATGTTTTGTATCTCAGATGATTTCACTTTTATTCTTTAGTTCTAAATGTGGAAGGAAATTTCCTACTGGGTAATTCCTATTCTAATACCATCAATGCTACTGCCACTCCTCCTCCACAGTGAGCATTCTGAGAGGGAAGAGAAAGGACATTCAAAAAGAAGAGAGATATGCTCAGATATGCACAGCCATGCTGTGTCAGGTGGGTGGAGGAAGGCCACTTTGGGCCAGGTTATCAGATTTCAAACACAGAGGTTTTTCCCTTGTCAAAACCAACACCACCTAGTTTGCTACAGATTTCTTGAGTGCACAAAGTTCAAAGGTGTTTCCTCGTGTAGTTTTGCTTTGCTCCTTTAGAAAGCAGTAACAGTTCTTCAGTGTTTCCAGCCCTGTGGAAAAGACCCCACACTTTGCAGGAAACAATACTGAGCCACCTGTAAGTGCTCATTTCACTCAGCAGGTTTATCTGAAATTACCTATCTGAATAGAGCTGATGTTCAAATTCTCTCAGATAAGAATTATATCAATATCAATAAAAACACACTTTACTGACTTTATATTCAGCCCACGCAGAGAATTCTCATGAAGAAAGAATAGCAGGGCACTAGTTGTTCCTACCTCTCCAGTACCCATCAGAGAGAAAGCATCATACAGCACCTCTCAAAATGCATTTCAGAGGGGAAAAAAAGAGGAAAAAACCCTTAAATCATGCCAGTTCAATCTAATCAGCTCAATTTTAACTCGTTCAATTATAAAATGCTGTCAGACAAGGATACTAAAGGGACTCTGGACTTCACAGTGAACTGAAAACAGATAAAACAGGAGCAGAGCTCCTTCAGTTACAACAGCTACTGGAAGGCAAAGTTGAAAATGGAAAGCCCAAATTATGCTCCAACACTGTAAGTAAGAGCAGCCTCTGAGACTGGAGTTACTGAAGTAAGACTTGCATTGAAGAGCCTTGCCACGCACATCAGAATCTGCAGTGCATCAGAGCTGGCCCTAATTCCCACTCTTTGTCTTCAAACCACATACCTAACCCTTTAAATACTGATTTTTTTAAGAGAAAACTAGTCTTACCCCTAACTGAGCTTGTAAAAATGGTAGCTAAGAGGGGAATAGCATTATTACCCTCTCAGCAACCATGCATGTACACTGACAACCACAGACTTACAAAGAAGAGGGTTAACTAATGGAAGAATGTGGAGATGAAAAAAAAAGACATATGCAGATTCATCTCCATCAGGCCCTATTACAGCTAATTTGTCAGAGACATCTGTGCATTAAGAAAAACTGTTATGGGAAAATACAATAAAAAGATACAGAATTTTGAGAAAAGTTAAACAAAAGCTTTTACTCAAAAATATATACATCCCTCTCTTTCAAAAATAGTTCTGCATCTGTGCAGAACAGATTTTTATTTCTTGCATATACAGTTTGCTCCTGGAAACCAGAGACAATAGGTCATGGTCTCTGGGCAGCAGGATACTCCAGAAGCTCAGTTTTCCTTTGAAGGGTTGGCCACACTAACTCCTGGTTTTGCACAGCCATGCAATTAGCATGTACTGTAATTATACTCCATGCAGACAAATGTGAGAAAGTCCATGAAGTGCCTGCTGCAGCTTTCTCATTCCCCAGGTGAGTGGGAAGTGCTGGAACCCAGTGACCACTCAGGCTCACTTGATGGGCTCTCAAACACCCACAAGCACAACTGGTTCTCAATAACAGCAACCCCAGGCACAGGCAAGATGATTTTTGTAACAGAGTTCCATGAGTTCCAGGCAATGAAGTCAATCCTACATCAAGGGAAAACTCTGCCAGAGTTCACAGATGCTGCACTAGGACCATGAATGACACCTGACATCCTGTCTCCCCTCCCCTGTGACCTCCTGACTGTATTTCAAACCTGTCACTTTAATAGAGCTGACATTGCCATCACTCAGTCACAGAAAGGGATTGCAAGTGCATGACCAAACCCATCAATATTCAAGAATAACCATACTTCAAGCTGTGTATAATACTCACTCTACTTCTTGTCTTGAAATTCTCAAGCATTTAAAGTAAGTTCTTCAATTACTACTTTAAAACCAAAATGATTCAATGAGCAAAGGCACGGTTTCTGCACAGTACCTCCTCGCAGCTTCTCAAAGACCAGGTAGTATCTTGTGTCATCTTCAAAAAATTCTATTAACTCCAAAATGTTCCTTTAAAAAAAGAAACAAAAAAGAAAGGAATAAAAGAAACAAGCATGGATGTACACACAGCAATGAAGAGTTTCAGCATGGATAACTAGGAACTGCCAGAAGTAACCAAAAACACAAGTTGTAGTTAAACAAGTGGCTTTGGTTGCCTGTGGCATTAAAACCACATTTCCAACTCCCACTGAAATTTAAGCATGGGAAACAGGCCAAACACCACATTCAGACAAGATTGTGAGAGTTCTGCTACTGCTCAATTGACAGGAAGATAACTGGTAGTAGGTTGTATTTAATAATTTAAAACACTGCATTTGTGATGAAGGCAGAAATGAAGAAAAAATAATTAAACTGGCATTCTTCCTCTCTGGAAATCACAAAACAAAACACACAGGGCTCAAAGGAGACAGGCATCTGTCAACAAGATAGTAAATCCAGCTCCTTAGTTGCCATTTTTAGACTAACCCCTGTTTAGCTCATGTAAATTCTTTGCAGCACAAATACCTCAGGTTGCTTTGAGAATGCCAAATGTGTAAGTCAGAATTTTTTACATTTAATGGTACACCCAAGCCCCAAAATTCTGCACGTGGTCATGTGAGCTTGAGTTTTTCATCAGTTGTGCACTGGATGACCATTTACTCTTAACCTCACACAAGAAGAAAGACATGGTCTGCTTCTCTACAGCACAACATAAGCCCATGAGTCTGGTGAACAAGTTGGTTTAAAAATTATTTCTGTATGTTATATTAAGTATTTGTTTGAAAAGTCAATATAAGCTGCACAATTGTAATATATATACCATCTGTTGTATATATACCCTAGATTAACAGAGACATCTAAAAGTAGCTTCAGAACTGGCTCAAACTCATCACAAAGCTCCCAGAGCATGCTGCCAGTGTCTGCACAGCTTTTCTTCCTCTTCAGTCATGAGTAGCAGCTTTACAGTTGCTTCATCCAGTGGCTGCATAAAGTCAGCAGACATCCAAATGAGAACTACTTTAGCTTTTTGCTGATCTAGGAGTTCCAGTGCAAAAGCAGAAAGGCTGACACAAGGAGGAGGAGAAACCACACATCAAGGAAAGGAATGGTAAGATTTCCTTTCCACAGCAGCTGGTATCATGTCAGCTTTTGCTGATGGTGAAATCACAGGGGAGAGTGTCAAGATGTTAATTTCTCATCTGGACAAAAGCCATGCATCACTGAAGCACAGTCAAGCTACATTGACCTGGCTGCTAATTGAGTTATGTAACTATTAATCTGTAAATAGTTCCCCTAAATTTCACAGGTAAAGAAGGGGAAATTCTTACTCTGAATCAGCCAAGTCTAGATTTCAAGTGGTTTTAAGGGGACTACTGCAAAGCTTCTAACCTTGTCACACATAAAAATTTGAAAACAAATAATCAAAACACTTTAAATAAACAAAGACAAGACCATACTTACTTGTTACCCTGACACTGGTACAGAGTTTCTATCTCACGAAAAACCCGACTCCGACTATGCCCAGCATTTTTTTCAATGATCTGTGAAAAAGAGTTTTAAGAACTCATTTTTGAAAAATTACTGCAGGAACTATGCATATAGCTCTGGAATTAGGTAACTGTTCTAAGGCTTGAATCTAGGGCATGCCCACTGGAGAAAAACACTCCACTTTGTTTGTTTGTTCAATTCCTCATCTGGCATTATTTTACAGAGCACAGCAGTGTCAGCAGAGCTCTGGAAGGCATTCAGAGGACAAGAGAAATTAGGGCAGGAAGAGAAGAAAGGAACTAAGTCCACACGTTACACAGCCAATGACCAGTTACCACAAGCTTTTTCTTGCATCATTTTAACTTTGCAATGTGTGGAACAGGATATCCTCTCGAGTTCCACCAAGAATAGATTTGAGTCACATCAGACACTGAACAGTCAAAAAGAACAGATTTGTCATTAGAGGCATTTAAGCAACAAGTACCAAATTCAACACAAAATTAAAGTTCATAGTGTAAACTTTATGGAGACCAAATAACAGAACCTAAAGAAAACATACGTTCAATCTCAGAGCCATGAGAAGTCACCTTCCTTCACACCATCCTCAGGTTGGAAGAGGACAAGAGGCTGAGCCTGAATGATTGCTGTGTAAACTGAAAGCTCATGACATCACCACCATCTGTATCCAGGACTGGTTTCTTATTTCTGCAGCCTGAGTTGCCTGGTGCAGAACAGGCAACCATCCACCAGTACTACACAGGTCTCTGCATCTGATCACATCCAATTCCTAATGCAGAGCTTTGTTTATTTTAACCTTTAAACTTCAACAATTTTACAAAGTACAGAAAAAATTCCAGCATCTATAGAACTACATTTTTAAAGGAGCTTAAAATTGGTGCCTATTTTTGGATAGACTCAAACATAAAGCTTTCCTATTGCTGTTATTTGTGTTTGTAATTCAATGGGGGACTCAGGATAACAACAAATTTGTAAATGAGCCCTAACGCTTTTCAGTGACATTACAGAAAGAAGATTGGCCTCTATCAAAAAATAAAGGCAGCTTTACATGAACCATTGGCAGCACCTGATGCTAAATGAACAGCACCCAAAAGTTTGCACTATTTGGGAGGACATGCTGTAGAATGACTCAGCCTCTTCTTTCATAAGAAGAGACAAAGGTAGAACACAACTAAAGCAGGGCATGAGAGGAAAGCTTGCCCTGAGATCCAATCACAGTGATTTACTGTTTGTGATTTCTACCTGCAGCTGATACACCAGTTCACTCTAGAGGCACAACACTTAAGATGACAGGTTTTCTCAACAGTTATAAAACAAGCTGATTTCAAGCATCAAAAATTTCCTAGAAGGATTTGCTATTACCCACTATATTGCAGGATTTCCCTGAGATAATCAGAGGGAGAAGACAAAGCAGCATCCCTTCTGTTTGTGATATTAGTCTCTACTTACTTTGACTGCATATTCTTTCCCAGTTTGGAGACTGACAGCACCCTGAACTTTAGCATATGCTCCCTCACCAAGCAGCTCAGCAGTCAGCTTGTACAAGTCTGCCAAAGAAATCCAGAAGAAAGGACACATCCATCAGAGTGAATTTTGAAAGCAAAAGTTATTTTCATGAGTACCATCAAGACAAGCTTCTTAACTGAAGCATCCCTCAAATTTATGTAGTATTAAAGCAGACATGCCAGTCTTAACTACACTTCCTTTTTCACCTCCAGAAAAATTAAGATGTAAACTTTATTACAGCATCAAAATTGCTGAGATATAAAACATTTCTAGTGTGAACAAATGTGTAATCTCTAGGATCTCAGCCACTATATCTGTCTTCATGTAAAACTCAGAAATCTTTTTTCAGGTGGAAGACAATTCTTTGATCAGAAAATGCCTGCCATACATAATCTACTTGCAGAGATGGTGTTTTAAGTATAACAAACTTGAACATTTAAACCTAGAATGCTACTACCATCTTTATTTGAAATGCACCTTCCATTGCTACTTGCCCACTAAGAAGTTTCATACTGCTCAGCTTTCTCACTGAACTATATTTTACTTACAAAACTTCACACTATTTGTGCACACATCTATTCAATCAAAACCTTTTGACATCAGCTCTGTTCCTACCAAAAAAAATGCAATGTTTAGCTAAGAAAACAGAAAAACAGAAGCAAAGCACACTGTAACAATTAAAAGCTTTTGAATTGTCACCAACCTTCAAACTTCCCAGGGACCTGATCTGTAGCTCTGGTTCTTTTTTTCTTTTTCCTTTTCCCACTGTCTGCTATGGGGACAGGCTGGCTGCTGACCATCTCTGTGTGGCAGAACATAGAGGTGACTTTAACAATCAATTACTTCAGGAGAAAATGTACATACTCTTGTGTGTTTGTGTTCTTATCTATCCAAAAGTTTCTCTGCTCTTCTTCATCACAGTCTGCCACCTCTTTTCCAAATATCAGAGGAAACCTAAAAAGGCAATTTGGGTGTCAATTAACAGTTTGGGGGGGGGTTGATATGTAAATGTAAAAACAGGAGGGAACAATAATGCATCTATACTGAATCCTTATCTCACAGCACAGTAAGGCAAAGCACAGAAATAACCCACAACAGAACATGTGCCCTGATACCAGGCAGCACTTGCAGCCCTCACAGGGCACTCCTCTGAGCTATTCTACTGTTTTACATAGAGATTTTTTTCAAATCAGCTCTAGGACATGAGCCTCCAAAACAGCAGGAAGGTGTGGGGAAGTTTCAAATCACTCAGTGAAACAAAGCAACCACAGGAGTTCAGGTATCACAGGAGCAATCTAGGTCAGTTGATGCTGCCAAAAGGCCATAAAGAAAACCATTTCTCACAGAACCATAACATACCTTTCTAAACCACAGATCAGTGAGGTCATTTATGCTCCAAAGCAAGAAGTGTTTATGGCATTTAGGTTTTTTCCCTACATTACTAGCTGCAGATACTACAAGAGCTTAGTCAGAGGTGACTGATGCAAGGTAATATGGCAGAAAAAAACACCTGCACATTGTTATTGAAGGCCTAAATAAAAACATGGGCATATTTGTACAGCTAACCTATTTCCAAAAGGTTAAATAATTCCACACTGAGGTTCTAGGCAGGAGCACTTCACACCAGTCACATCCAGCTAAGTTTGCCTCAACAGTTTAAAATCTCGGCTGAAAATCTTCAAGGCAGTAGCAAAGTACATCTAAGACATTTTACAGCCATGAGGAATTCTGACTAAATTAACTTTTAGTCATCTTGTACCACAGAAAAAGCTAAATTAATAGAAATGGTATAATTATGAGAACACTGGCAATGAAAGAGCAAGTCCCAAAAACTTCTGTCAATTCTCTTTTAACTGAGATTGTGATGAGCAGTTTTTCTCCCTTCCACTGTTTCTAAAGTACTCAAAACATGGGAAAGCTCCAAGGCAGAAAACATTCCACAACAATCTACCAATACACTAAATACTTTTTCTTTACTCCATTGCATTTTTCTTGTTCTTATCTGTCAGTAATAGCTACTGTGAGTGTCACTTAAAATGCACAAGTCTGAAAATTCAGAATGTTATTTTGAAAGTCCTTTCTCCTTAACAACTTAGTGAAACACTTAAACATATATTACTCAAAGCCTCAAAACAATAGTAAATCCTCATTTTCAAGTCTTAGGCAGAATGTGTTCCGAAATCATCATGATGGATGTTATATGTGACTTCTTAAATACAGTAATATAAGGCACATGTTACCAGTTCCTAAAGAAACAGCTTCCTTTTAACTCAAACTGAGACACAAACAGCTTCAAATTTTAACATAAAGAGAAGGTGAGCCTTTGGCAGCTAATTTCAGCTCTCCTCTTTTTCAATCCAACCTGCATCAGGAGTTATTCAGAACTGGGACTAAAATGACACACGTGAAGCTGCTCAGAGATGGGGCTGCTCTGCTTGAAGGTGGTGCTTGATTTCCACAAGGTGTCAAACAAGTAACTTTAATGACCTAACCTTCTACAAGTCATAGCTAGACAGATTCTATTCCATTTCAAATATCACAGCTTCAGAGCTTGAAACTAAAAATCTAGCTTTGACTAAAAATCTAAAAATACTAGCTTTGACTAAAAATCAGCAAAAATTCCAGAATGTGAATCCTCAGCACAGCTGACTTCACAACCAGCTCCTGCACTCTACCAGCTGGCTCTGGTATTTACAGTCAGCTGTTTATTAACTCACTACATTATTTCAATTCCCTTTAGTCTGACTCCATTCCTAAATTACAGATAATTGCTTCCCTGAAAACAGGAAGTTCACTAGCCATGTATACAGAAACCAAATTGCTGAAAAGTTGACATTTTTAACCTATAGTCTTGACTAAATTTGCCATCACACTAAAGCATGAAACATTAGCTGTATTAGATTCTTATTACTGCTCTGGTCTGCTCTTTCACATCATTGTGAAGCTCAATTCTGTCAACACAGCTCATCCTTTAAAGGTATCACAGCTTCACTCCCATCATTCATTTGTTATAATGAACCAGAACTTAAGTAACAGCTGGTACTACAGGAAAATGCCTTTAGTCCAGCCAAACACTTCAGAGATTTTTCAAGCTTTCAAAGAAATGCTTTTTTTCCCCTGCAACTGTACAGCCAAAAGAATTTCTGGAGACACTGAAGGACAGTGTGCCTCAACCATTCAAGCAATGCTGAGGTGTTCTGCATACTGCAGGAATGCTTCTGTGCAGGGACACTGTGGGCTCTGGGGCAGTTTACCCTGCCAGACAGAGCTCAGGGACTGGATGGACTGCTCTGGAGGGAATGGCCCATGCCCACATCAGGTCCAAGGTGAGCGTCTTCAAATTCTCATCTGTCCTTCTCCAGTCAGGTTAGGATTATTACTCACAGGATAATGTTACCATTAAAATCCACACTGAAAGTAAAATGAGAGCAAGTTTCTGTCTTAGCTGCAGTTTTGTTGAAGCCCCTGAATTTTATTACCATCATAACAGCTCAGCGTTGAGGTAATATTTAACACACACACACAGACTTCAGAGCCTGGGGGGGAAGGTAGTTACAGCCTTTCTCTTTTGCTGTAAAGAAAACTTGCAAACAAAGCCAAGAGAAAAAGAAAGGGAACAATTACCACAAGTTTGACTTCATTCAGACCTTAAGTTGTCTTTCATCTTGCTTCCTAACACTCCATATATGAACATGCCAAAATCCACTACCCAGACCTAACTCCCCTCTCATTCTAATCTGCTTCCCAAAGGAAGGAAGAGTATATTTGGAAGACAAGCACATGTGTGTAACAGGAAGCACTTGGAGAACACAGAAGAGATGCCTTTCACTACTATGAACAAAATACCTTGTTTGTATGTTTGAACTCAGTGGAAGAAAGCAGAGGTCAGGTACCACCACCTGCTCCAAAACTGGGTCTTGCTTGAGCCAAGTTGTTCTGGAGCTGAAAAGAAACACCATCACATTACCACTCAGAAATAATGAAAAGGTTTATCCACACATTTAGGTAGTGCCCAGAGCCTAAAGACATTGCAAGGACCTGTTGTGCTGGGCTTCACGTGAACACACAGCAAAAGCACACCTCTACAATTTCACTGGAACAAAATGAAAACAGACTTCAGTCCAGTTTTCCTCCCGGGTCAGTGTCTCACATTGTTCCTGGACCCTTCCTCCTCCATCAACACTGATTCCTGTAGATGTGGCTCATAATGAAACTGGACACACGCAGCAGGTGCTGATTCTGCAAAAATCATCTAGTTGCAGGAAGCTCAGAACAACCCAAGCTGCCTTCATAGAGTAGCTACATAGTGATTGTGTTTGTAATGTTACACAATTAATGCTACATAGTGATTAATTGTGTTTGTAATGTTACACAAATTGTATCAAGAGATACAATTTGTAGATTAGAGGAAGAATGTGCAATGATGTATGACAGTCCTGTGTCAAATCAGAGACATTATTTTATACTCATTCTGTATTAAATATATTAATTTCAAATTGTAAAAAGTGAATACTCTTACTTGATTTTTGCACTAGTTTTCCACAATTCATTCTTAGCTGTCAGTTACCTTCTCATTCCACCTACAGTACAACTTTTAGTTTCATTTAATCTGAGTTATCCATGAAGGGAGAGGAACTTAAAAACATTCCATCATCTTCTCAATAATATACAAGAGCATTAACATTTCCAAATGAACACCTGAAAGTTCACAGGGAGCCCAAGCAATCCAATTTCATGAAAGAGCAAGTCTGACAAAAATTATTGATCCAGCCTTATCACAGCATTTCTGTAACAACCCACAGTGTCACAGCTGACACCACCTGCCTGAAACCCTTCATACTGGGGAAAAGGTTACAGCAACCTTGCTCTTTACATCCATGCTTCCCCCTGCCATTCCCTCTGTCACACTTCCAGAAGATCAGTGTCACACCATCTCCTGCTTGAGCGATTTGCAGAGTAACTTTTTGGTACTTTCAGTTAACACTTCCCTTGCAAAGTAAGAGGGGTTTTCTGAGGTTCCCAGTGAAACCCTCCAGCAACGGGTGGATCTCACTTTTCAGGATAGCACATCAAGTTATTTCAGATAGATTCCTCCCACCCCAGTTTCTTACTTCACCAGGATTACTGCTGGGGAAGCAGGGAGAACCTTGGTGGAGAGGGGAGCACACAGCTCTCCTTTCCCTCTCGTGTTGGAGAAACAGCCTGTTTTGACACACATGCTGCAGACATGAGACTTGCTAAAATCAGCCTGTGTTTCCCCCAGGCACACATGGATTTCTTTAAAAGCATTAGTTATCATTCAGAATGACAGCAAAAGAACTGTTATCATCCCCACTGGAAAGACAAAGGCAAACAAGAGAAGTGTCCTGATCCAGCTAAAACATAACAAGTAAGGAGAACAAATTAGACTGAACGTGGCTTAAAAACACTGTAATCTTTTTAATTTCTTGTTCAAGGACAACGTGTCTCCAAGGCAGCCACATGGATAGGAGGATCTAATAGGGTGTATTTCACAGGGCTGACACATAATTGTGAATGGTGAGCTCTCTCAGGGACAACATGGCACACACGATGGTTATTGCACTAAAGAACATCCTCTGTCCTTCCATACCCAGCAGAACAGTCAAACAGAATATTTACTGCTACTGACCACTGGCAGATAATTCATATTTAAGACTTGCCATCACAGGGCAGGAAGAACTTAGCAGCAAAGTTATTTTAAACTCCATCACACACATTCTAAATGAGAAAACTCCTAGCAATAGTGCGTTGACTCAACTGCTTAAAGGTTCTCCAACCCCTAGAGCACTTTTAAATTAAGGAGATATCCAATATAAGTAGGTTCTAAGGGCCCCCTCCTAAACAGCAAGGTGTTTACTCTTTTCTACATCTGGTGGCATGAACAACTCTCACAAGACTGTCTCTGCATCACCAAGTAGCTCCTCTAATCCCCCTCAGTTCCCTTGCTAGTATAAACCAAAGAGAAAAACTTCTTAGAAGACAACTTTTCTCTTCATACAGATAAAAGATAAACATTTCCTGTTCTTGCTCCACACCCTACAAATGATCAATCAGATAATCACATTTGTCACTGGGAAAAAAAAGCGACACAACATACACCTACACCAGCAAGCAGCCTTGTTTGGAGAAGCTAATCTAACTTAATGTTTCTCTAAACCTTGAAGCAAGACTGATTTTTCTTTATTGTCCTTTCTCTGTGCTGTCAACTCTAAAATTAAGTCATTAAACTCCACTGTGTTGTCACATTTGATGTCACATAAGATTTGTACCAGTGTTCTAACATTTGCTACGAGGAAGGTACTAGAAGGAGAGAGGAAATTCCTCACAGCAGTAAATACTTTTTTTTGAAAGCACTACAGAATACTGCTACCATGAAATAATGTCATAGAAGTATTTTGGTTGAAAAAGACCTTTAAAGAACCAAGGAAGTTTCAAATGCACAAGGCACCCACTTTACCTGGAAGGCTGCCAATACAAAACAGCTTTAGAACTGAAGTGAAAGAGGTTCAGCTCTGCAGCAGTGTTTTGCCTTGCTTCCATCCAGCACCTGGGAGGCATGAAGAGGAGCTCTGTTTAGGGGGAAAAAAAATAGGCAAACAGTAGTGCTTTGGAGTTATCAGAACATACACCAATCTTCCCAATTGTGAGTCATAGCATTGCATGATAGAGGCTTTTAGAAGAGGACAGCTTGTAAATGGCAAAAAAAAAAAAAAAAAAAAAAGAAAGAAAGAAAAAGGCAGGGCTTATTTCTTATTTCTCAACAAATCTGACACTCCACAGAGAAGTGCCAGCGGTGTCAGGGAATGGGCTGACTTTTGGCTATCACAAGTCCTGCTGATGCCAGCAGCCGAGCTGTCACCCAGGGCTGTCCCGCTGCTTCTCTCTCCTCAGAAGGTCACCCTGCTCGAACTAATGCCATAAAGTACACATCAGGCAGATTTGCAGTGTTCCTCGGGGTTCACAGCTCTCGTTTTATGCCAGAGGAAAAACACAGGAACGAAAAGATTTCTCGTGATCACACCTAGAAGTTGGTTCGTTCGCCTTTGCCTGCTATTTTCCCACTCCAGCAATGTCCTCAACAGAAAGCAGCTGCCGTAGGAGAGTACACACTTACCACTCTTTATTGAAAAACGAACCAGGTATCAAACAAAGCACTTTAAACCTTCGGGGAATAAATTTCCAGCTCCGGACACGAGGAACCTCCCGCATTCCTTGGGGAGGGCCCCCAGACCCAAAGCTGCCGACCGGAGGGCTGAGGCACCTTCCAGCCGTCCCCGAGCAGCCGGGGCTGCCGCCGCCCCCGGGCGTCCGAGCGCTCTGCCCGCCACACTCCCGGACGAGCTCCTGCGGGCACGGACCGAGCCCCTGGGGACTCCCCTCCCTCGCCTCCCCTCAGCTGGCCGAGCCGGGAAGCGCCGTGACCGCAGCCCCCCGCCCTCACCTCCATGGCGGCCGCGGGTCCCTCCTCGGCGGGGCGGCACCGTCCGCCCCCGCCCTGTGCCTCGAGGAGCGGCGGGAGCGCGCCTGCGCGCGGCTCCGCCCCTCCCGGGAGCGCGCGAGGCGGGGCCGCGGCTCCTGTGAGGGGACGGAGCGGGGAGCGGAGCGTCAATGGGGCTCAGCGGGGAGCGGGCTCTGCTCTCAGGCTGAGCTGGCTACTTGCCGTGTTCTCCTTCCCCCATGAACGATATCACAGAATCACTTCGGCTGGAGAACCCAAGATCGTCCAGGCCGGTCCATGAGCGAACACCGCTCATCTCAAGGGAGTGCCGCGTCCCGTCTTTCCTTAAACACCTTCAGGCAGGACAGACTAAGAACGGAAATGCAAAGTAAAGTGACAACAGCCAAGAGCTTGGATAAAGCTAGGGAGGCACAGCATGGAAACCCTGGTGCTGGACAAAGTGTCCAGAGGACTCCGAGAAGGTGGTGCTGAAAACCTCCTCAGCAGCAGCTCCGTATCCCACCCTCACTTGCTCTATCCCCTTTGGGATAATCAATGCCCTTCTGCATTTTTTCTACTCTTCCTTGAATAATTTAGATGCAGCCTATTTTTCTCCAGCTAATTCCTTACCTCCCCACAACTGATCTCTTTTTATATTAGCAGTGAAACATATGCTCCCTTTGTGTCCCATACAGTTACAGGGAGAGGCAGTAGTGTAAGAGGGGAAAGACAAACATGCCACTCAAATACTTTAAAAAATATTTTTTAACAACTACAATTGAATTAAGCCTTTAATTTGGCAGTTTTTTTCCCTTTTTAGGTTGGTATTATTGCAGAATATATATTTGATTGGAAAAATAATCAGGTTTTCTTCTCAGCAGAGACAAAAACCCTACAAGGCACCTGCTTTGTACAATAGTTCCAAGAGAAAAAATAATAACAGAAACCTTACTTTGGAGTTTACAGATGAGTCAAGTCTTTCAGTTTTTCAAAGAAAAGTTCTGATTTATTTCACAGGTGTTAAAAAGGCTTAGGAAGAGACAGCTGTCAGTGCTATTTCCCATTGTAAGGCTGAGCAAGAAGGTGGATTCATTTGTGGAGAGGGTGGCAAGAAATACCTCATTTCCACATTAACTCAGATTGGCATTTTATAAGGTTATTCTCAGTTTGGGTGACATTTCAGCTCTCATTTTAGTAGAACAAATGAAAATATGTAAACTTGGTAAATTTAGAGTTTGTGTTAAAAGGAAAAAAGAGTAGATGAATTCCTGTGAGATACTATTCACTACCACTCGTTTGTGATATAGCATCATTTCCATAAGGATTTCAGACATCCATGGAGATGCTCGTTTTGCTGGGAGGTGGGAGATGTTGATGCCTGGAGACTGCAAGCATTGCACTGTGTGGCTGCAGATATCAGAACAATAATGGGAAACTTTGAAGCAGAACCTGAGCATGCCTGGGGAAAAAAAAAAAAATCCAAATAAATTGCAAGTTATCAAGTTATCAGGACTTTGGAAATCATGTATAGATGTTCTAGCTCATTTTAGTTTACATTTGTGAAGATCTGGGAATTTTCACACAGTGTTACCCCATTTCACCTGGGAGATGGAAATTGTCAAATAGCAAAAAGCCTGTAGGAAAATGGATGGCAAAGGGGAATAGTCCTTTTTACCTACAGAGCACCAGGAACCATCTTCAAGGTGCCAGAAAGTGAGAACAACTTCTTTTAGCTATACTGGCCCAGAGCTTACAACTCTGCTGCCACATATGGGGTTAGTAACTTGTTGATAACAGTATTTTTCACCCAAAGCTGTTCAATTCCAGTAGTGTTTGCTATTGTTGAAATGGCTCAGGTTGAAACACAAAATTCAGATTAGCTAATGAATTACAGCTTTAACCCATGAGCATCGCAGCACTGCATAGTTTGTGGATATGCAGCTTGATATCCTCAACTCTCAGAGCCACGAGCTCAGCAAATCCAAGGCAGGTCCAGACATGTGTTACCTGCTCTTGCTGCCTTCTCTGCCAAGGGGCCAGGAAGATGCAGCACAGTTTGACAGAGCTGCCAGTTCCTCGCCTGGCTTCGAAGGACACAGCTCAGAAGCAGAGCAGTGCCTGAGACAGCCGAAGCCCGCAGGTCCCAGGACGGGATGGGGTTCGTGGTCAGCAGTGGTTCCTCTGTGGGATCCTCTCCCAGGATGAAAGCGTGCTTTGTTCTTGCCACCAGGCTGGCAGTATAAACAGCAGAAGCATTGAAGCCTGTTTTCTGAGGGATGCACTCGTGCAAGCTGGTGCAGTATCTGACATCTAAGAATGTGCAAGCCCAGGAATATGTCTCCACAGCAAAGCCAGCCCCAGCAGCTGTTCCCCACAGGAATGTCTGGTAGCCCCTTCAGGCTGAGGATGCTCCTGTTTCCCTCTCTCCCCTCAGGGAAGGGATTAGTAGTCTTTGCTCTCCACTAGCTGCCCACCTATTTCCACACCTCAAAACCTTTTATCCTTGAACGGGTCAGGACTCAAGTCTGTACAATTTCTCATGTTAATCTCCACTTGAACAGAAGTAAAGGGTAGACAGTGGGAATAGCTCAAATCCAAGCAACCACATACAGATTCTCAACATCTAGAACTGTATCAATTCAGGGAAAGTCATGTTGAACTTCTGTATTTTCAAATTGAATTAATTTTGGTTTTTGAGTCCCATTCATTGCTGCTTGTTCCACATTTTCCTGCTGGGTTAAAGGGTTCTTACACAAAACAGCATCTTCTTACTGTGGGAGCAGATGTCTGTTCTCAAAGCAAGGTGTATATACTTGAGTTTTTGTTTTTTCTGTCCCTTTTATTCTATGAAAGATAACCCAGCTGCACAACATACTTAACCAGAGGGCAAATCTTGTTTCAATCTAGTCTGTTATAAAGCAGGAGGGGGAAATAAAATAAAAAGTGTTTTGGTTTTCATTTTGTTGTTTTAATAGAATAAACATGGTATTTCTGGGAAATGTTTATGATAATATTTCAGGGGTAAGTCCCATGTAAAGTGAAGAATAAAGCTCCTCCTCAAATGGTATAATTAACTTATTAACTACAATAAGTCGTTATTCCATGTGACTTTTCCTTTTATTTTTTAATAGCTTTTCAAGTGCATGGCTGCTTTTTAGCCATGCAGCATATGCAGCAGAGAAGAGAAGGAGCCATCTGTGTTGGCTGTTAGGCAAAATAAGAAGTAATTACCAAAGCTAGTTTTGATTTAGCAGTTTTACAAATGGATCACAGTACGCTGGCCTATGTTTTACTGCTGAAGTTATTTCAAGCCTTGACTAGAATTATTCTGCTCTTATCTGCCCACAGCCAAGCACCTGAATCTATATTTAAGTACCTGCAATCTATTCTGATTTTCAGGACACACAGCATGTACTGTTCCCTCTGCTGTTTGAGGAGTCTGTACAGGCTCGGTTTCTCTGAAAATTTAGGCAGTTAAACACAGAGAGAGGCTTATGCAATCACATTTGCCAGGATCAAGCTTCTGTGTCATTCCTTTGTTGTGAATGTCCCTTCTTCACCTCCACCCCCTAAAAAACACCAGGAAAAAAGAGAGAAACCACTGTTCCTTGGAGGAAACCTTATGATTCACATGTAGTATATCAGTAGTGTGGGATATCTCTACTCCTAGAGTCCAGGTTTCAGTGTCCCATCTGGCAAAGCTCTTCACATCAGGGAACAAGGTAAAATTCTCAAAATGGGCACTAAAAATTTCTATGTGGATGTGAATGCCAGGCTGGAACCCGCTTTTCCTGTAGCCAAATCCATGAGGAGTGCTCACAGCTTCACACACTGCCACCCCACAGCCCTCTGGGGCAGAGATCCTGAGCTGACTCTGTTTAATGGAGAGTAACATAGGACCTGGAAAACATGTGGCCTTCTGGGGAGCAGCAACTCAAACCTTTTGGACACAAGCAGCAAAAAGTTTGTGTCCACTGTACAATCTGGTCATTAGAAGATGTTACTGTGCAGCCTGACCTGCCCCATCTACCCCCAGCAGCTTCTCAGCAGCAGCGGGGACTTCTACCAGTCCAGACTGCATTTCATCCTCAACAGTTCCTCAGCGGACAAAAGCGTTGAGATCCAGTGATGTTACAAGTGGTGTTTTGATGATATATTCCTATTAGAATGAGCAAGGCTAAGCTGTCTCATGTCCTTGGGCTCCCTGGGATATTACCCAGATGAGTAACAACCTCTTTGGCCAATTTTTTGGATGCTGCAGTTTTATCCCATGACATTGTACATGCCACATCTCTCTGAGCTGTGCAGAGGTTTAGGCAGTATTTGTACATAGATAAAAGTCTTGGGATCAGGCATGACCAACAGTACAGAAAGTCAATTTGATAAGTGAGGGTTGATAACTTCATCCTACCCAAGTGGGTTCTTCAAATGTGAGAGATGCTGCTGTACGAGTGATCAGCACCGAAGAGGGAGACTTTCAGAGTCTTCTTCTTTGTGCTTGTGCAGGAGAAGGAGCTTCTTTAATCCTTCTATTGCTATGGGCTTGTTACAAGATAGTGTAATATAAAAGTATCTGTGAGTTTTAATGAATTTGTAAGTCATAGCACAAAAAGGGTGTCTTGGGAAGAAGATTGTTGTCACTGCTGGAAACAGAAGTGGGAAGATGATTTTTCCCTCTGAGTGGTGACATTTTCAAATGCAGCATCCCAGTTTTGTCTCATGTTCCTCATCTATTTAGGTATTTCTTTTTGCATCAGAGAGCAAGTAATACCCAGCAGATTGCTGTTGGAGGATTACCCAAATAGCAGTGAAGCTGCTGCTTCTAACACAGGCTGAAGAGTCATACAAGTTGATGAATCCTGAAAATATGGATCCTCTTGCCTCATGATTATTATTCCTGGCAGCAGATTGTTAAATGCATACCACTGCTTGCTAAATAAGGAGTAACCTGTGTCCAGCAGACAGTATCTGGACCCAGCTGTCCTATAAGAAAAGCCCTACAATCCAGGATTCCTAGAAAGTCCCAAAATTCCTTCTAGTTTTCCGCAAAAGACATGATTCGGGAGAACAAGTGCCAAATACATTTAAAAGCAGCAGTTGTGGAGCTGCTGTACTCAGTATCCAATGGGTATTGCCTGAACAGTGCTATCCCAGTTATCCTGGCTGCTGCTGAGGAAGCTGTGGCTGACCCCACTGCTGAGCCAGCTGGGGTGGGTGAAAGGTTGGGGAGCTCAGGCATTGGGAGAGACCAGAGATCATGGGGCAGCCAAAGTGTGGCCAGCAATGAGTGACTACAACAGGCAGTGGATCCTGCCCTGTGGGTGTCAGTAGCAGATGACATCACCTGGAATCCCCAATGGATAAACGTAAGGTGCCTCACTGGAGATGAATGGATTGTGTTCCCTGAAGCCTTCAAGAAATTTGCAAGCAGACCGTGCTTTGGTTTCCCTCACAGCCACCTCTACAGCAAGAAATTCTCCTGTGTGAGACCTCATGGTGCTCTGTTCTCCATGCAGACATGGCATTTCAGGGTCTCTTCACAACAGGGACCTGAACACTGCACTCTTGCTTCAGGGTTTTCCTGACATGTATGAGTTGTTTGTCCTTCCCTGACCTGCATGAGGGAACATGGCTGACCAGGATGTGTTAGCAAAGCCATCACTCCCCAGAAAGTAAAAGTTGCACACATTCAAGAGAAGGACTCTTGTAGTTAGTTGTGAAAGTCTTTTGAGTCACGTTAGCTCAGTTCCAAAAGAGTGAGCAAGGAATTAGCAGTGTAGTAAGTGGAATTAACCTTACCTAGTGCTATTAACCCATCTCATCCCTTTCTGATTCTGAGTGAATTCATGGTCATCTTCCATCATGGACAGATTTTGAACCCTTGGAAACAACAGATTCTAATTGTCTCCTTTTTCACTCTTCCCCAGACTTTTCTTATATTTTATCAGGAGAGCCTTTTATCAGGAGAGAAATATCTCAGCCCAGATCTTCTCGTGGTTATTGTGAGTATTTATCCAGGACTGTCCAGCCTCAGCTTGGGTGGGTTTAAACTCAGGAGCCACCACTCAGACCAGCAATCCCTCCACCACCACCCCATGTCCTGTCAGGGGAGGTCAGCCTTGATCCCTGCCTATGCCTGGCCATTTGCTTCATTGGCTGAGCCCAAGCCCTCTCCCTGCCACATCCCTGTAGCAACTGGGACAGCAGCCATTATGTTCCACAAAGCCCTTTCCCTCCCATCCAAAGCTATTCCTAAATTCCTCAATGTCTGCAGATATTGCCTAGCACAGTCTGTCCATGCCAGCCTCTACCTGACCTGGTGACCAGCACCACAGCCTTTTGGTTAGTTCCAAAGGAAATGTTGGCTGCAGAGATGAAAACCAAAATCCTGGCAGTAGCAGGAATTCTGCACAGGGACAGATGAGTCCAAGCACCTGGCAGGCAGCTGAGCAGATGAGTCATTTGAGGAGCTGGGGCTGATATATGCAAGTGATATGTGCATATTTAATGTATCCCAGGATTCCTGCCTGCTTTCAAATTGCTCAGGGATGTTTGTTGAGGCTCTGGGGATGTTGGAGCTTCACAGGCACAGTTGAGACTCCTGAAAGGAGCAGTTTGACTCCAATACTTATCACAGCACTTTCTGCTTCAGAAATATCTCAGGCCTTAAAGTCTCCAGGCTGGGAGGCACTCAGATGGATGAGGACCTGGGGAATAGTTCAGTGTCTTGGGGAGAAACAAAAAGATCTTTCTGGCAGTGAATGATCTCCCTGTCTCCTTTCTAAACTGCTTCCAGAGCTACTGAAGACAGTTATCACAGCATAATAATGAGCTTTATTTCCTTGGGTAAACTAGATTAAAAAGGGAGAGAAATGAAAAAAAAAAAAACCCACAAGACCTTTGAAATTCTTTGTAAATTGGTGCTTGAGATAAGCCTGAGTTGATCTTTCAAAAATAGTGTTTTCTGTTCCACAGGAATCTATAGGAGCTCCATGGTGTGGAGATAAACAGAAAACACTCCCAAAGCAGCAAGGTTGAACTCCTCAGGCATGGGTTTGAAGTATACTTCCCTTTTGCAATTCATAGTGAATAAATTACTTGGTGGAACTCATTGCCTTGGGACTATGGGGAGGACAAAACTAAAAGTAGGCTTCTGTGCTTCATTTATTTATGGAAATTATTTACACCAAGTCTTGTCTAACCAAGGAAGGTTAACACTTTCTCTCTGGGTACCTGTTCGCTGACTGCACCATTCCCTTGGATTTTCTTTTCCACTCTCTAAGTTGAACCTCCCAAGCTGCAAATTGTTGCTCTTGGTCAGTCTCACAATATTTCTGTTGAGAAGAGCTTGACTTTGTCATCCTTGTACCTCAGCTGGAAGTAGCTGTAGGCTGCTATCAGTTCATGCCTTAGATCTTGCTGTTGAAACAGCTTCTTCATAATTCCCAACCTTTCCAGCTCCTAGAGGGTGCTGTGCATTGAGTGCAGAAAGGCTTCACTCCTCAGGAAAGCAGGAACTTCTTGACAGAGCTGTTGTCGGCTTGTGCCACACGAACAATTTGTGCCTGCAGTTCTGATTTATGTGAAGAGGCAGGAACACGGCTTCCAGGACCTACATGCCTTTGCAAAAAATAGCGAGTAAAGCTCACCACCATGAATGGCTGGGAAAATGTCTTCAGAGGAATTCTGGGGCAAAGCCTGCAGGGGGAGGATGCTGGCCAGCAACACTGGCCTCTGTTAAGCCGCTCTCTGAGATGCAAGCTGAGGTCTCAGCGTGGCATTGAGATCCATCAGTGCTGCAGCTCTCAGGGGAAAACCACTCTTGAAGTTATCCTTGTTCATTAGGCCTGTTTAATACAGATGGATCAGGGAGGAATGAAGTACAGCAGGCTTATTCATGTTTCTTTAATTAGTAACAGAACAAATATGTTTGGACTTCTACTGATTATTTTACACAGAGAATATTGGAATGATGCATCAGGTAGTTTTGTGTCCATTTTGCTCTGTTTTATTACCATGTAAAAATATACATCTGGTACACAAGATTAAAAAAAATATTTTCACAACAAAATAAGTGCTTTGAGCACTAAAAATTCACTTGTGCACTTTAATGTTGGCCTAAACATTTACATTTTTTAGCCACATCCCCTCCCTACCCCAAAAGTGGGCAAACCCCAGACTATAAATATTATCTGTGTCAGATATAGAAAACTTTCCCAGAAAAAGAACAAGAAACACAAACATAACAATTCTGTGGCTCAGAGAAATTGAGTTTCACTCCCCCAAAACAATAAAAAAGGAAAAATAGAAATATATTTTGTCAAAATTAAAATGGCACAGGGAACACAACACTAATTATCAGTCACTGCAAGCAGAAGGAGGAAATTTTGAGACATGATACCTTTCAGGGGAGTAATGGCACAGACCAGGAAGCAATAGTATGCTTGCAGATGGTCAGAGTTTCTTTTCACCAGTTTTTGAGACTTTCTCAGGTAGTGTGTGCTGATCACACTGAATACTGACCTAGGTCACCTCCTCGGTCATGGGGGCACTTGCCATTAGTCCAAGCAGTATTGGTTTCTTCTTAGAACATCATCAAGACCCCTCTTCCAAATGTGAAAAATCCCTTGAAGGGAAAAATGGTCCCTTTGGTAAAGCATGAACTAGGGCAGAAGGAGACGTTCACAGCTCATGGTTAAAAACAGCACATCAACAACTAACCACGTGAAGGCAGTGGGATGAAATGCCACCAGCTTTGCAGGGCTGATCTCAGGTGTTACCACAAACCCACTGCCTGTGGGAAAGGTAACATCTGGTAGCCAAGGTCACACCTGCTCACAGGCAGGAATTGCTAACGAAATAGTTGGAGATCAATATAGCTGAGGACAAAACAAGAGGGAAGGTCGCTGAAAATTTGATGTCAGACACAGGATTGAGTCTTAGAAATCAGAGTGTGCAAAAGTAAACCAGACTTGGCTCATTCTCCTGTGAGTCAGTGGCTTTCTAAAACAGGAACCATACAACAGAGATTGGGATCTGTTAGAAGAAGAAAAATCTGTCCAGAGGTTCTTGGAAAACTGAGGATTCAGTTGTGGCCTGAAGAGGCACTTTTGCAGTGCTTGTAGGTCAGTGAGCTGGAATGCCCAGAGCAAGTCCTAGGGGAGAGGGCTCCCACCACAGGGTGTCTTGTCCCACCGGACTCTGAGTGAGCCAGCTGAGTTCGTCTGCCAGAAGATTTCAGTGGCAAATTCGTTCTGTCATTTCTTTCTGCATTGAAGGGGGAGAGAAAAGAAAGAAACAGTAAGTGCAAAAGACAGGTTTGAGTAGCGTGACGTGTCAGGCAGTTTGGGAGATGTCCAAAACCAACCCAGGGAAGCAGCCGTGGGAGTCCTGGGGAGCTTTCTTCTGTTTCCCATGACAGCCCTCCTGGGAACTCAGCTGCCTCAGCAGCTCCATCCTGGCACTCTCCCCGGTCTCTGTGGCACAAGGTTATTTTGCCTGTGCCCTAGCCTTGAGAGCAGTCCAAGGAAAGAGCTTTGGCTGAGATATTGAAAGATGAAGGTCCTGCTCCTGGCTCAGCTGCAGAACAGCCGGACAAGGTGATGCCACTCTCAGAGCCCCTCTTTGCAGCCTTAGGGGATGGAATATGGAGCAGCTCCCTGCTGTCACTCCAGGAGCTGACCACAGCTCACCCAGAGGACCTGTGGTTTCAGCAAGGGATTCCACAGTCACACTGCAATGCAAATGAGTGCTAATAACAGGGCCACAGGAAACCTACAGTTCTGTTTAGGATTACAGACTTTTCTTTAGCCAGAATGGCATCATGCCAGCCACACTAGGAAGGTGTCCAGCTTTCAGCTGGTGGGAGATGGTATTTGTCCTTGCCTTGAAAAGCTCAACTAGCATCTTGTAAATCCTGCAGTGAGAAAAGCGTGATTCTGGCTCACTGGGTTCATGGCTTGTGAATCTCTGTGCCCACAGGTCCCCTCGTGCACCCCAGAGGAAGGTTTGCACATTAAAACTACTCCTGAAATAGGTTGGAAGTATGACTGGTCTGTGGAGAAGGAAGAATGCAATTCTGAAAAAAGAACTAGGAAAGGATGATGACCCTTGAGTAACCCTATAAAAGGCCCTTTAGTTATATAACCAAGGGAGACAGAAGCAGCAAACTCTGATCTTCAGTGCTAAGAACATTGTTTTTCAAATCCATCAGGGACAGTGGCAAAGAGAGGGTTTTCCTGTAGGAGTAACATGCAAAGTCACTTGAGGGCAGAACCTGGCCATCAAATGAAAAGCTGGTTCTCTGCCACAAAATCACATTGCAAACAGGAAATGTTTGCAAACATCTTGGAAGGAAGAGGGTGAGAGGACTGTGCACATCCTCTTGCAACAGCATTGCACCCACCCCACTAGCACAACAGCAGGCACAAAAGCAGCCATGAACAGGGGGGACTGCAGTGACCAGTGGGCTGGTAAGTCACCGGTGAGCTCCTCAGACCAGCCCCAAATGTCCAAGGCTTTCCTCACATCCAGGAAATCCCCCCAGCTCTGCTTTAGCGTGTAACCAGTGGATCCCTGCCAGTGCTGCAGCCCTGCACCACGAGCTGCCCTGATCAAGGAAGCAAGTGCACGGCTTCTCTCTGGCCCCATCTTCCTTGATTTACTGAGAGAGTGAATCACTGCCTTTTGCTAGTTCTGCCATACAAAGGAGCTCATTCTCAGTTCCCAAAATTTGCTGCTAAGAAATCACATCCCACAGAAGCTTGACAAAAGGGAAATTGAAGCAACAAAGGGGGATTCAGCCAGAGGAAAGCTTAGAAGTCTGTCATGGGATTCATGGGGACTAACTAAATGCAAGGTTAGGACAGCTGTCTGGGCTGATGAGGCAGCCTGGTTGCAGGACACTCTCATACACACCTAAAGCAACTCACTGCCTGAGGGAAGGAAGCCCTTCCTCCTCCCTTGTGGTTGGGTCTGCTTGAGGCTTGGATGGCAGGCAGTGAGACACAGATAGACCACGGGCAAATGGGTCTCATTTCCTTGTAGTTTGACAGTGGTTGCATCACAGGAAAAGAATCTGTTCACCTGAGATTTATGGAGACCCATCAGTCATCTCATGTTGCATGTGAGTCACTGGCATTGAAAGCCTGTTTAGCAAAGTCAGCCTCTGCGCTGGCTGGCAGGTGTTAATTATTTACATTAGCAAGCAGCAGTCCAAGGGGATGACACTACTATGGACTGTACAGCAATGCTGAAGAGATTTGTCATGAGGAACAGAAGACAAACTGATGCTGAGCTGCCATTTTCTGGACCTGAGGGCCATTGTGATAATATGTGTTACATCTGAATTCTACAAAATAATTGAAGTTGATACTGTCCTCATTCAAGTCTCCCCTGATTAAATCATCTCTCCATCCCTCTAAATCATAATCAGAGCAGACAGGCAGAAAATGGACTGAGACAAATGAAAGCAGTAAAGTCCTTAGCACATAGGGGCAGGGGCATCTTCCCCACCTCCAGATCCTAAGCAAGCAGCTGGGATTCTTCTCAGCTCATTCTCAGATTGTATCCTCTTGGTCTTCCCTGACTCTCTGCTGCGGGACGTGGCCTTTTCTGCAACACAACCCTTACCACAGCATGCAAACTGAGCTTCCTATTAATTCTTTTCCCACTGCAACATGTCCTCCCTAGGTCAGACTACACTCAACCTTGTCTGTGACAAACTTGCTTCTCTTACAAAACCAACTATGTGCATTTTCTACTTTATGAGCCCTGGGCTGTCTGGCCTCTGCTTCCCACAAATCCTGCTGTTGTCAAGGGCTCTCACCTTCTGCCTGGCTAATTGCTTCCCAAGGGAGGCTGTAGGGAACTGGGAGATCCAGTGAGGCCTCTCCAGCATGGCCTTGACAGCTGTCATCTGAAGCTGTGTGTCCTATCAGGGCTTGCCTTCCCTGCAGCCTCAGTGTAATTCACACTAAGATCTCAAGCAGGGAATGCTAAAAGAAAAACTGTGGAGAAGAGACTGGCTCAAATCTGACTCCTGAAATCCACGTAGGCACAACTGGCTGGAAACAGTTTGATGTGCAAATTGCATTAGAACTACCAAGTCACTCTGGGGACACTACTGTGTGGTGGTCCTAAGGGTATTGAAGTTCAATTCACAGACATGACAACAGAGGCAAAGGTTAAGAAAGGAACAGTGGTTTCCTTGATGCTGCTGGGAATTTCTCTCTCAGAGCACCAAGGCTGACGGTCCCAGGACAGAAAACATGACTGTGTGTCTGAGGTAGGGTGGCCAAAAGAGTCCAGAGAGGTTCAGCCCTGGTGTGTCCAGCCCACACCACTCACCCTCCACCTCCACATCCCAGGGCCATCCTTACCAAAGGCTCCAGCTCCCGGTGGTCGATGAGGCTGAACTCCCTGATGAAATAGTAGAAGTGCTTGTAGCAGGTGTTGACGTGAGCCTCAGCACCCATGTTGATGATGCTGTCAAAGTGGTGGATGTAGACATGCACAAAGACACGGAAGAGGCGGGTGAGGATCTTGGTGCAAACTTGCTGGAACTGCTTGGGGAAGGGAACACCTGCAAAGCAGAAGCAAATTGGAAGCCATTTGAACATTAAAAAAAAGAAGAAACCAGTTAGCATTTAAATGTGTCTGTCATGCTTGACAGGCAGTCATAGATAACAAGGAAGGACATCCTTGGCTAATACCAGGAGTGACAGTGGGGCAGTGTGCCATTGAGCTCTTCCCACATATTCCCTCATTGCCCAGCTAGAAATTTCACACGGGCATGGCTCAGGATTTGGAGAGTTGCCATAGGAGAGTAAAAAGAGTGGGGTTTTTTTGAGGAGACTGCAACTCTCCACATCTGGCTCAATCCAGAGATCTGGCCCCCTCTCCCTACCTTTCCCCTACAAGCCTGCACAGGCATGATGTAAGGCAAATTGTATTTACCCAGGTCCATGAACGAAGCCAAACCATCTGCCACCAGACAAGATACCTTCCTCTGAACCCAAAAGCATGGCTTGTACTGTTTTCCTTCCTCCTCACACCCTCAAACATCACCTCTGATGCATCAGTAGAAATGGGTAAGGTTTCTACTGTTTTCCTGATCCTTATTTCAATAAAATGTCTCATTAAATCAGGAAGAAAACCACCCATGTTAATGATGTTTGGGTTTCATTGTGCCTGTATAATCCTGAGATATCCTCATAGGATGGGGCCCACCACACCTGGCTCTGTACTTTCAGCTTTGTCCCATGCAAGGACACAGTGTGGGATATTTCCATCATTTTCAAGATATGCTGCTATCACAATAAAAATCTCAGTGATACCATCAGTGCCAGCAACCTTGGGGTAAATCTCTAAAGGAAACATGGCTTTGAAACACTAAACTTTTTGTTTTGGTTTTTTTTCTTTTTTGTGAGGAGGAGAACGAAACAACTGATATTTGTTTTCCTGAGGCTTCTTCCTCTCCCCAGGGCAATTCAATGCAAATACACAAAGAACAAAATAAAACCCTCCCTTCCCACGGTTATACCAGCCTTCTCCCTTAGCTTCTTATTAATGCAGCACATAACCTCTTGAAAATCCTTCCAAACAAACACTGCTCAACCATTGCCAGTTCACACATTTTGTGCACAGGAAAGCATCAGCAAATCTCTTAGCTAAAAAATTAAAAATGGTAATTTTATCTTTGAATCTTTCTCACCAGCCTTGCTAGGCAATTAAAACTGTTTATTTTCCCAAATGCTCCTGGCAGTTTTGTTTCCCAGCAGCAGTGCTGAGCCCCTCTCCTCTGTGGGTGGCAAACGCAAAGATTCCGTCCTTCAACATCACGTGTGGAGCCTGTTTGCAGTCGCCAGGGTTGGGCAGGTGCTGGGTTTGAAACTCATAAAAGAAAATTAATTTTGGTCTAAAGCAGAGTCACCCTGAGCACAGCCCAGTCTCCCTTTCCTGCATGCACAGTGTTGGAGCAGAGGGCAGGGCTGAAGCATCTGTGCTCATGCCACATCTGGATGTCCCAGCCACCCCTTGGAGAAGGACACAGATCTTGGCTCAGCGTCACACAGATGTGGTTTTGAGACTGACTTGTGGCCACTGCTCTGCATAACCACGAGCACACTGCAGCCCCAGGGCTGCTCCTGTCACAGGGACCTCAGCATGACCTGTTTCACCGCCAGCTCTGACAGAGCCCATTGGGATTTTTCAGGAAAGGTGTTCACATCTGGCAAAGTACAACCAAGCTGTCCCTATGCCAACACCTTAGAGATGTGACTGCAGATCTGCTTCTGCCCAGCACCCTTGGCTACAGAGCTCTCCTTGCCTGCTAGTCTGGCACTAGGCAGGGATCAGAGAGCTCTCCAGGTTCCCCCGCAGGCAGCAGGGACACAGCACTTTATGAATGGCTTCATTTGAGCTTTCTGCCCTGAGTGAGGATTTGCTGAGCTAATAAAAGCTGGAATCACCCAGCTGGGGACTCAGACATGCCATGAGGGTGGGCCCTGCAGACCAGCTTTGAAGAACTGGTTATGAAACTTTTTTTTTTTTAAATAAAGCTCATTGCAGCAAATAATTGCTGATGAATGCACATTTCTGGACAGTGGCTGGGGAATACACACTGTCCTGGACAGCCTGTCATCTCCCTGGGACCAGAGGATGCTGGGATCTCAGCAAGTGCCCAGGAGCAGGCAGGAAGGCATTTGCTGCCTTCAGTTTGTCACCTGTCCCAGTTACCAACTGCCTCCTCAGCCAAAGCAGGCAGTGAGGGAGAAATCCGACCTGACCATCTCTGGGAATTTATTGTCAAACTGCAGAGTGGTAGTGAAGGAAAGCAGCAGCCCTTAACCCAGTCCTGAGCTGAGAAGGAAATAAACTCAGAGAGTGAACAGCAGATCAAACAGATCTCAGGCTCCCAGGGCTGACAGCACCTATGGTGCAGATCCTGCTGTTAGATGGGCCACCTCCAGACATGGCAGATGGTGACAAGTGGCTTTCCACAGCTTTTGTCCTGAGGTTAGTCAGGAATTGTCTTATCTCATACATCTGTCATCAGAAGTCCTCATGGACATGCTGGCAGCTGGGAGACTTAGAGAAGAGACAACTCCAGCTACATTCTGGGCTCTCCAGAAGCAGCTTTTGCATCGGGGAACAGAGATTTAGCTTAAATCACAGAATCAAAGAATAGTTGGAGTTACAAAGAATCTTCAAAGGTTAGCTAATTAAAATCTCATGGTCATCAGCAACTATAGGAGTTGTTGAACTTCTAAACCTAATGATGTATGGAAAGATACCATCAGGCTGCCAGGACCTCCAAGCTCCCTTCTGGACTACTCAACCACTGTTTCACATGAAGCAGGAGCATCGGAAGCTCTCCGGAGCTGAGGCTGAGCTGCCCTTCTTTGCGTCCATCACCAGGTGTCAGTGTGTGGCCGTCCCCTCCAGGCACGGCCAGGCTGTAGCGGTGGCTGCGTGTCACTGATGGACTTCTACAGGTCCCATGTCACCACCTCATTATGGTCCTTCGGGATGGCTCGGGTCCGGCTCTGACTCTTTCTCCGCGAAACACCCTCTCTTGCACACCTGCCCAGGGTCCCGCTTCCCGTCCCCGTGCTGCAGCCATGTCTGTCTCCTGTGCCAGGACTCTCGGTACAGGCTAGAGATGCTTGACTGGACCCTGCATCTGGCACAGGGCTCTGTGCCAGATGATCAGAGCACTTCCCCTCGGGAAGGAAGCAGGGCGGGTATCTGACATGCAGAATGCCTCTGCCAGCAGTGGTGCCTTGCTGCTGATCTCCAGTGACTTGGAAAGAAACCCACAGCTGCCCCAGCAGGCACTGGTCATGCTGGTGGGCAGCTGGAGAAACACCCCGTCCCCTTGCCCAGAGCTGAAAGAAGAGGCTCTGCAGTAGAGGCTGCATCCGAGAGCAGCAGAGGGATCCGGTGTAAATGCGGCTTGCCCTGGGTCAGCGCTGCTGGCGCAGCGGATGTCCCGCAGACGACACATGTGACATCCTCTCCAGCACGGGAGGGGACACAGCCAGGGCAGGCTGTGCATCCTCCCTGCAGCCGGGCACACACTGCAGCCAGCACGTCCCAGCCAGGGGACAGCCATGGGACAGGGATCTGTGGCCACACGTGCCCCTCCTGCCCTTGCAGGTGCTCAGCCTTCCACTGAGCTCGCTGCCAGTCCCACCGGGGCTGTTCCGGCTGCTGGAGGGGTCACTGCGACAGCGACAGCGGAGCGATGGGGGCCCTTCCCCACGCGTGGAGGGGGCAGCTGCTCCCCCCAGGGCTCTCACCTCCCTGCCAGGCTGGGCCAGGCAGATCAGCCTCACAGCCAGCACAGAGAGACCGACCAGTGGCCAGTGCACTGATAAATGGCATTTGGGAGTGGGGCACTGGTGGCCTTTGCTTAGGGGACTTACTCCATCTTGAAGGTGGCACATCGTGGCACAAACCAGGGACAGCAGCAGATGGATGAGACAGAGGGATGAGTCTGGTGGGACAGGCCCTGCATGGCTGAGATGTCCTCTTAGCAGGACAGGTTTGACAAATCACCCCAACAGGGTGATGCTGCTTGGGTTTGCTTCACCCTCCCCAGCCCTGCACACCTGCAGGGACCAAAAAACACCATCCTAGTTCATCCCATTGATGGTGGTCTAACTGCCCCAGGGGGACAGCAGAACATCACAAAACCCACCTGGGCTGAATTAAAAGCACTGAAATTACATTTACATTTAGTTCCCTGGTGCTCACCATCCAGCAACCTTGGAGAAAGCAGCAGCAGCCCACAGTCTGGCAGGCAGCAGCCACCCTCTGACTCTTCTTGCATGATGTTTAGTTTAGATATTAGGAAGAATTTCTGCTCCAAGCCAAGGCAAAAGCTGTAAGTACAGCAGGTACAATTTCACTCCAAGCAGAGTGACTCACAGCCCTGAAATGAATTGGCACCTTTAGTTTTTCTTGGACGTTTTGCTTGAAAATCGCAAAATATGATTTAAAGCTCCAAGGAATCTGTTTTCCCCACTCTGGGCTGATTGCTTCAAAACATAAGGAAACCACGTGGAAAAGGAAATGAAAATGAGGGGTAACAAAGTGCCTGTGCTTAGGGTAAGGGACAGCAAAGTGTCCTGGATCTTTCCTGCCATCTCCTATCCCCAACACTTGTGCATCAGCCAATTTAATTTTTTCACGATGAATCAGTACTGGGAAGCTATTTTGCTTCTTGGCAATTGTATTTTTTGTCCTCTGCAAATGCAGTAATTCAGTGAACTTCGTGATGAATTGTTGTTGTTATTTCTCAATTTCATTTTGGCCACTGTGGTGTTCAGTGATTCATTTTTCCTAAAAATAAGTGTTTAAAGCCCTGTTTAAAACTAATGGCATGATGGCAGCTGCAAGCTGGTGTGGTATTAATTTTGGAAGAAAAAAAGCAGGGCAAAAAAACCCAACAAATTACGTTAAAAAGAGCCAACTGAGAGAACACCAATAATTAGCTGAATTCTGAACATTTTTCTCCTGTAGTTATGGCAAGAAAGCATCGGATCATTTCGCACCAGGTTTCCTCTGGTTTTTATAATTGTTTTGGGACTATGCTTGAATGACAGGCTTGAGTTTTGAAAAGCTTTCCAAGAACTGTTATAAAACCTCCTGTGGCCGGTGCTCTGTCGAGCCACGGGCAAATCTGGCGGAGAGCGCGGGGAGTTTCCGGCGCTGGGGCTGCTCCAAACCCTGCGTCTGCACTCATCGAACAGCAGCGAGGCTTCAGCAGCCACCATGGGGCTGAGGGAGGACACCTGGCCTTGTGCAACCAGCAGCCTGATGCTGGGCTGAGCAGTGCAGACATGGCCATGGAGCCTGGAGACCCCACCCAGCCATCCTTCCTCCTCAGCACAGCACTGCCCAGCAGCAGCTCCGGCACCACAGGGCAGAACGATTACTGGGAGGAATGGATATTTTTCCAGGTGGTAATTTGTTCATGGAAGTCCACTCACTGAATAAATCTACTGATATAGTTTTACCAGCTGGTGAAAGTACACCTGTAGAATCATTTATATTTCTCCCTGCATGGGAAAAATGCTTACTCTCTATTTAAATGTATTTTTCAGGACATCTACATTGGTTGGAAGAGTGGAAACAAAGCACTAGCACACACCAAATGATATGGGTTGTCTGGGAAAGCTGCTGCTTCTGTAGATTTATAGCCATCAGGTTGGCAGAGCTCACGCCATGCAGGGATTTGTCTCATCCTAACAGGCTGACAAACAGGTTCCCACTCCAGAGAAAGGATGAGAAAGTGGGATGGAGCTCTGCAGGTAGATTTCCCGGGGCATGGGGAAGACACAGTATCTCTCCCAACCCTTGCTGTGGAATGCAGGGGGCTTGGCAGCCCCCCCAGACCTGCTAATAATCTCCACCAGAGGGATTTTATACTGGTGCCATCCGAGGGCTGCAGTCCTGCTGGTTAACTCTGCCAGGTCACAAACTGTCTGCTGGTGTCGGGCTCCCTTCTGGCCATGTCACATGCCAGCTCTCCTCTGGCCTCACTGCAGAGCTGGCAAGAGCTCTGCATCACAAAGCCTGGCTAAACCAAAAGTGTTTGTCACTCCGCTGCCCTCCCACCTCTGACAGTGCTGGAGGAGTAGATGCTTTAATGTGCAAATGAGCCCAGCTCTGCTCTGGTCCCTGGAGCTGTGACCATTTACCCCAGCCAAGGTCTCCCCCGTGATGCCCAGGGACATCCCCTGTGAGCCCACAAGTCAGTGAGCCATCCCTGCTCATTTCTAGCTCAGCCTCTCACCTCAGGGGGAAAGATTTTCCCCCCCTGACCCACGAGATACCTCTCAACTGTCAGGAGCCCACCAGCAAGCCCTGCTGAATCATGTGCTGCTTCAGGCTGCATAGCTCTTGGATGGAGGAGGATGCTGAGGTTAGCCTCCAGCAATGTTTGTGAGTTTGGGGAACACTTGCTGCTTCTAAGAAAAACAAATTTAAAAAAGAGAAAAGTCTGTTTTGTCTGCGGTCAGGTGGCCTTAGCCAGGGAAATCTTTGTCCTGGGGCAGCTTTACTGCACATGGCAAAGAGGGGCCAGGAGGGAAAGCTGAGATGCACACAGCTGATGAAACACCCACTGAGACAGAGGGCAGCTGTGCCCAGGAACCTCTCCAGCACAAGCAGGAGTGAAACAAACCTTCAAGCTAAATCCCATCTCTGCTGCTAACATCCAAGTGTCTCACCACAAATCCAAAGCATGACATTTGTAATTTCCCCTCATCAAGCTCCTTTCCCCTCCTTAAAACAGCTCACATCTCCTCTGTGTCCTCTCAGTGCCTTATTCCCCTTGTCCTGGGTCTTTTCCCAAGGGCTTGCTCTTTAGGATAGAGGTTAAGCACCTCTGTTTGGTTTCCCTGGCCACTGTCCCTGAGCCCACATCCTGGCCAGCCTCCTCTGTCATCCAGTGCATTTCCCTTCAGCCAAACACTCCATCTTCTGAAATGCCAGAGCTGCCAAGCAATTACCAGTGAACAAGGCAGGCCAGTGAAAGGCAGATAATTGGGGACACACTGATGACAAAGTAGCACCAGCTCCGTCCTCCCCCTGCCTCCCCCAACAGCCTTTCATGTGTTTTAGAGTGCAACCTCAGCCTGAGTTCCCTTTCACTTGTGTGAGGCCAAAACCACTGAGACATGCTGACACAGGGCCTGAAGTCATTCAAGGGTCCCCACACAAAGCAGCTTGGAAAAGGGACCCCAGGAACAGCCTTGGAGGAGAAGAAAATGGATTTGCCCGTGTTCACCTACAGTCATCCTAGATCTCACCCAGAATTGCCTCCAAACCAAAATGAAAGAAGAAATGGAAACCAGCCATTCCTCCCCACATCAGGATATGCTACAACTCAGAGGGAGAAGTGCCAGAAATGAAGTGAAAACCACCAGGACCATGACTGTATTCGGGTTTTGCACCTCAGAGAGAGAGATGTGGGAAAGCAGAGGATGCTGCAATGTCCCTCCCATGGCTGGATGCTTTTTGAGGTGTTAATACTCCCTGTACACTTTTACTTCTCAGAGCAGCGTCAAGCAGCATCACATCCCAAATCCTACCTGAAAGGCTTGAAATTGGATCAGGACACTCCTTTCTGGCTGGAGGGAATACAGAGTAAATCCACATCGGTGCCTCTGCTTTTAATGGCATGCACATCTTCTCCTTGGGGACAAGCCACCTCAGGAAGAGGAACACCTATGCTGCTCCCTGTGGCTGCTGTCTCACCCCTCAGCAGCAGCAAGTCTGTGCAGCCAGAATGACCAGGGACTTTGCTGTCCCCAGCAGAGCTGGGACTGCTGACCCAGAGTATCCTGCACTGACTCTGTCAGCCAGCCACACTTCCAGCCTCCTCTATTCACTGGAGTGCACTGCTGTGCCCAGGAGGGAAAGATGCCTCCACAGCACAGTGAGTGCCCTGGTGAATCCCAGGGACTGCCTCTCCCACACATCCCAAAGGCACCCTGCCTGTGCTCCAGCATGAGCAGCTGGCACTGCGCTACCCTGCCCCAGACCACCAGCGAGGGGAAGAAGGCAGCGAGTGCCTGCTGGTCTTGGTTTCAGGGACTTGTCCCACCCTAACTCCAGGCAAAGCCAGAGCAGCCAGCTCAGATCAGGGGTCTGGGGGAGTCACCCAGTCCCAAAGCCAAAATAGTTTGGCACAACCAGGCTGCAGGCACTGCCTCCCCTCTTGCTTGCAGAGACCCATGACCCCTCTCAGACTCCAAGTGCCAGAGACTTTCCTTAAAAAGACACACAACTACATGTACAGCACAGCCAAATGGGGCTACAACAGTGAGTAATGCTGGCAATCCCACACAGACCATTTTCTTCAATGTTTCCCAGCACATTAATGAAAATCTTGACCGTAAGCTGCACTGATTTCATAAAGCTCTGTCTGCTTGGCAAACAAAAGAGGTCAAGCAGACTTGCAAAGCTATGCCTTTCCTGCCCACCATGCTCCTTAAATATTTTTTTTTTACACTCAAGTAACTTCATGTTCTATCTGAAAAACAACCTCTCCAAGGCATGACCTGAGACTCTGGAAGCCCCATCAGCTCCAAGCCTTGAACTCATGTCCCCAGATGACAAAAAGCAGCTAAGCAGCAGCTAATATCAGCCTTGGCAGCTGCTGAGCTTTGCAGGTCAGCAGCAGAGGGGTTAGTTTGAAAGCTGTGCTGCCTTTGGCAGCTGCTGCAAGCTCCTAAGGCCAAACTTTTTGAAAAGGTGTATCATACACCCTGGCAGTGGCAAGGCCACATCCTAGGGACATCTCTGCTCAAGCAGTGCCTCAGCTACGTAGCAAGATGTGAGGTATAATCAGGGCTGAGATGGAAAGGGGTTGAGGAGCGAAGCAGCAAGGGTTGAATCTTGGGACCATGAACCTATGTGGAAAACCAGAAAGAAACTGAGTTGATTAGTTGAGAGAAAAGCAGGGATGTGATGACCACCTCTAACCAGCTCTGCAGCTCAGCCTCTTGAGGAAAGGCAAGGAAGCTAATGACCTACCAGCCTTCATTTCTCACAAACACAGAATAAGTTCAAGCACAGAAAAGGAGAACATTGTGTTCTCCTAGTAGTAGGATGAAAAATCCCAAACTCAGTTTGGAACAAAAGGCTGTAGGACAGACACTGAGAAACACCTGGAAAGGGAAACGCCGCAATGCTTTGAATCACAAAGTTCATCAATACCAGCCCTGAGGTGCAGCTTGGGAACCTGCAGTAGTTACAAGCCCAGCGTTCCTGCGGGGAACCAGAGCACACTCACCTATCCTGGTGGGGAAGATGTCCTCGTTGTTAATGAGCATCTCGATCCAGTCCATCAGCATGCACATGTACTGTGGGGCCGACAGCTTGGTCGGCTTCTTGTACTTGCTGTCGTCCTGCCACCTGTACTCGTACTTGAGCCCCCCGGACATGATGGGGCAGCTCCTCTCGGTGCAGTACTCCGACATGGTGCCGTAGATGAGGTTGATGCGGTTGAAGAAGTCCACCACGTGCACGGCGATCCAGTCGTTGATGCTCTCGCCGGGAGGCAGCTGCACCACGGCCTTCAGGTCCAGCCCGGACTTGAGGGAGGCCTGGGCTTTCTTGTACAGCTCAAAGCGCTGCGTGCCCGGCTCAAACTTCTTTCGGGGACGGAACGTTTTGTCTTTGTTGAAGACTTGCTTGAGACACAGGGCCATTGTGGGCAGGGCCAGCCAGGGTGAGGGCAGAGGCTCAGAGCAACATGAAACCCAGGGCTGACGTCTTCAGGGATGGAGGTTTCTGGGAGGAGAAGGAGACACATTTCAGTCACGCATGAAGACAGCTGCATGCGTGAACACGCTTGCAGGGGTTCGCAGCAGAATACTGCCTGACCCTACTGCTCTGACAGCACATGGGGACACAGATTTGGAGTGAGCTTCTGGCCCCTTCGCACCCACCAGGGTGACCTGGAGCAGCTGCTGCCACCTCACACAGCAGCTCCTGGCACTGGAGAGGGTAAGCCCTGCCACATGTGCCCCGTGCAAGGCTTGATGGCAGACAGAGCCCTTCCTCCCTCCTGAGCACCCCAGGAGCTCACCAGGCTCCAGCCAACTTCTTTCTTCCAGGCTTTTACTAACAAGTGCTGCAATAAAGTGAGAGCCATGATACCAGCAGAGTTCACCAGTTCGGGCAGTCCCACTATGGTGGCCTTTCCCTCTCCTGGCAAAGGGGAAGCATCTCTTTCCCAGGGACTTGTCAGTACAAACAACCCCTGACCCCGCAGCAGCGGCTGGCAAGCGAGGCCCCGGGGACCACGCTGCGACCGCAGCTGGCTGCTGGTTCACACAGCCCCAGCACCAGGATCAGTGGGAAAAGGGGGGGATTATTTTTGTTGTTCTGCCTCGTGTGTTTGTCCAAAAGAACAAAACCCACATCCGAAGAAGGGAAACGCAGCCCAGCACAGCAGAACAACATTGCCAGGATGCCGCCAGCTCTCCCGGCATGCACACAATGCACACGGCAGCCCTTGGAGTGGTGCAGCTGATGCTCTGGTGACTCCAGGGCTCAGCAAAGTGCTGAGCTCACCCCTTCCTGCCCAAGAGTAGCAGCACACGTGAGGGCTGTATTTTCCTTTTCCTCTCTGAAATCCAGTGGAAATCCCATCTGCCCAAGGCTGCCCTGGACAGGCTGGAATTGTGTGTTTTGTTACCTGCATTAATCACCAGTGGTGATAATGTGAGACCAAGGCCTCCTTGTGTTAAATGCCTTGCTGAGGCTTAGGGAAGAGAAAGTCCTCCAACATGGGAAGAGATGGAGAAGCAGTTAAGAAAAAGGAAGGAAAATATTTATGGAAAAGAGAAGTGACTGACCCAAAGTCCCAAGCAGGAGGGAATGGCACAAACCTTGGATGAATATTCATTATTAAAAAGACAACTTTAGCCAAAAGCTTGCTATGTCAATTCTCTTTTCTAAACTCAGTCCTGAACCTGAGGGAGGTCCTATTTTGTGATCAGCTAAACATCTCTCAAGTGAAACCCTCTGCTCCCCTTAAGGCTCACCCCAGGGCCATCACTGGGAGGCAGCAGGACCTAATGATCATCCCAGTGTTGCAGGATCTGCCTGGCTGGGATTTCAGCACTGCAGCCAGCACATGTAAAACCCTCCCATGGATGCACACCCTGGTGTGGGTGGGAAGCCCAGTACAAATGCCATTAGTGCACAACCAGTCTTTCTCACAGGCTGGAGCCAGAGCTCTGCCACCCTTACACAGCTCACAGCACAGTGCGAGCCCCACCACATTCTGCTGTATCCAGGTACAAAAACCCATGTGTTTTAGGTGCTTTCTGCCCCACAGAGTGGGTTACAGCCATCACACAACGTTATGCAGTATGACTTCAACACCAGGGTATCTGCAAACCTTCCCCATCTCATGTGGCTGGGTGGGATTTTAATGGCCATGTCCCTGTCACCCTCATTTATTGGCTCAGGGCAATGACTGGGAGCTGTTTCTTGGATGCTTTTTCTTCCCTGCTCCAAGCAACTGGCTCCAACCATGACAAAGAGCTTGTTTCCCACTTCAGAAAAGAGCACAGTCTCTCCAAAATGCCAGCTGATGAAGCCAGCATGAAGTCATGACTCCTATCTATCCCTCAGGACTGGCCTGTGCTACTGCAGTCCTTATGGATCCCATGGGAGGCCAGGGGACTCTGGGCACAGTGAGGCTCTAAAGAAAAGCCCTTATCCAGGACTTCCTGGATTCCACATATTCAAGCACATCCTGTTGATAACACTTCTAAAAAAAGCCTTCTGGGGAGTTTGCTAACACATAACACTTTCAAAAACATGTATGCATACATACATATATATTTATATACAACCACTGCAACAGGGTTCCTAATTTGGCAATGTAGGAAGTGCTGGGATACCCTCAGGATGAGGCACTCAGCAGGCTTTGCCCATAGTGCAAAGTAGGAATGATGGGGCTGAGCAGTGCCTGGCCCTGCAGCCATGTTTCCCTGGAATTTCAGCAAGGGAAGTCATGCCAGCAAACATTTCTCTGTGTCACCGTTTCTGCTGGCCTTGGCTCCATCTGCTCTGCTTCAGGAGCTGCTGCTGTTTGCAGACTGCTCCATGCAGAGACTGGGTTGTTCCGTGGTGATGAGCAGCCACCCTGGCAGATGACAGCCCATCAAACATGTCACTTGCAGGGGCTGACAGCAGTGAAATCAGTTCTCTTTTAGTGCCCACACTGCAAGTCCTCTGCAAATATTGAGCCACTGACTGGGAAATAAACATCTCATCTGCTGAAGCCAGACCTGTAACTCATCTACAACTGCATCCCTGCATCATCCACAGCTGGATCTCTGTGTTACCCTGCAAGCTGCTCTCACTCATCAGGCAGGTGGGAATGTGCTTCATGGCTCAGCACCATCTGAATAAAACGCCAGTTCAAAAAAAAAGAGCAACAAAATTGCTAAACGTCTGCCAGGTGTTTTTCTGCCATGCATCTGTTCGAGTGGGAATGGAGAGTAAAACCCATTGCTGCCCAGGTGCTTGGAGCTGACCTGTCCCTGAGCCTGCAGCATGCCAGCATGGCACTACAGCCTCTCTGCTCCCCAGGCAGCAGTTTTCTTTTCAGGATCCTCATCATCATCACTACCAAATCACCAAGTCATTAAGAGACCTTGTTAACCTTTACTGGAGAAAAATGTTCTCCAGAAATTACATTTAACACGAAGCCAAAAATACACCCTGAGATTTAGGACCTGAAGAAGCAGAAAGAGGCTCTGAGCCAAAGAACACATTTGTTCTCTACCTTGCTTCAGAGCTTTCACTGCCCAGAAAGATCGATGTAGAGGGAAGTATGGGAGCAGTGGTGGCCAGGACAAGGACATGAAAACCCAGCTCTGGCCCTTGCGAATGGGGCACTGAGATGGGATGCACCAGCTTAGAGCAAACAAAGTTTGCAAAGTCACCAATGCCTCAGATTCCCCTCCAGGCAGAGACTCAGCACCCACCTGTTTTCTGGGAAGAAAAGGAAAATCCTTTGTGAATGAACTCGGACACATCCTGAGTCTAACTGGTAGAAAAGGGCCTCAGCCAATGCAAAATCAGATTTTCTCTGTTTCCACCTTTATGCATCTGACCCAAACGGTGCTCTTCCATCATTGACCAAGTATTTGGGGCAGATCCATCCATGGAAAATGGGAGATCTTCCAAGGTTTATGGTGCAAAGTTCAGCTGACTCTGATGTTCAGGGCTGTCATGTTCCTAGAAATCATACCGTGCTCCACTGGGGCTTGGGGTGGGGCAGGAGACCCGTCCAAGTCCTAATCTCTGCTCACACTGCCTGTTTTGGGAAATCCTAAGGGCAAAGTGTTATCCAACAAGCTTAGGCAGCAACTTCCTACAACATGACCGTACAGGTCCCGCCCCGGCCGGCGCGGCAGGGCCTGGGCCAGCGCCGTGGCAGCAGCCTGCAGCTCTCTGCCTTCAGTTCCCACATGCAAAATCAAAGCTTTCCAAGAGAAACCTTGGCAAAGGCTGCAAACCCTCTTCCCCAGGCCACAGTTCCCATCACAGGGAGCTGCTGGCACTCCAGGGATCCACAAATCCCTTTCTGATGCATCTGCAAACCCCCAAATCAAACCTCATCTTACGCTTGGGAGCGGACAAGGAGCGAAGCAGGTGGAGCTGGAGACTTGCCCTGCTGTCACCCTGTGTCCCCACAGAGGATGGTTGGAAGAGGATGAGCGAAGTTTCTGGGAGGAAAGAGACTGACATTTCCCATGGGACATCCATGCTGTGGTGTCTTTAGTGCTCACCCCCCATCCACACTCCCAAAATAGCCTTGGCTTTGAGGCGCTTGGCTACAAACCCAGCTGAGAGGCCACAAATCCCATCCCTGTCCATGAAGGCTGCTGGGCTTCAGTCCCATCCCTGTTTTTGCTGCTGGCTTCAGTCCTGCTGGTTTTAAAAGCAGCAGCAAAAGCAAAACTGAGTGGGGTTTAGCAAGAACCAGAAAAGCACAGGGTTAAGCTGTGCAAGGACAAGGCAGAACCACTGCTGGGGAGGTAGCAGGCACAGACATGTGAGAAACTGATGTCTTAGATTGCTGGCAAGTCCAGAGATGAAAGGAAATTAACTGGATGGGAGGGATGCAAGTTCAGGGTCAGACTTAGGCACTAATTTCAGGTTTGAGGGTTGGTTTTGTTTTTTATCTAAAAAATTCTTTCTTTCTTTCTTTCTTTCTTTCTTTCTTTCTTTCTTTCTTTCTTTCTTTCTTTCTTTCTTTCTTTCTTTCTTTCTTTCTTTCTTTCTTTCTTTCTTTCTTTCTTTCTTTCTTTCTTTCTTTCTTTCTTTCTTTCTTATCATTTGAAAACCACAGAGGAACACAACAAGGCGAAGGCTTTGTTGTAAGTTAAAAACAACTCTGAAAGGTCTGTTTAGAAGCGACAAAACAAAAGGGAAGAGCAGGCAGAGCTGTGGGAGTGTGGCTTCCTCCTCACAGTCCTGCAGGCATGGGGGCAAGGTCACCAAAGAAAACCTCTGCTTTTGACCCCAAATAAGCTTTAGTCAGAAAACCAGCAGGAAGGATCAGACAGATGCACTGCCAAACTCCAGGATGATTCTCACAGTGCTGCTCCCTGCCTCAGTGTCCCAAATTTTAAAACTGATCTCCCTTCCCAGGCTCCCTTTAAGGGCTGCAACAGCAAAGGCTTCAGGGGAAAAAGTGCTTTGCAAGTGTCTGGGAAGCACTAACAACCATGAAGGGTAAGGAGAGAGGAAAGCTCTGACACAAGCACCTCCCATGCTCCAGTGCCAAGTGCATCTTCCCTGGATCCATCCCGAGACAGAAGCATCTGCCTGGAAACTGCTGTGTTAGCAGCACACTCCAAGCCTCGTGGGCAGTGCGACCACTGGGGAGCACAACCAGGGGTCCAGCACTGTGGGCAACCTGCAGGGAGACTCCAGCTCCCACTGCTTTGGGAAGAGGCCAAGGAGGCAGAGCACAGACCTGTCCAGCTGCAGGCACCTTAGAGCAAAGTGTAGGTTAATTACCACCAGCTCTGCACATCCCCCTCGGGCTTCCCTAGGGGATCTTGCCTTTGGAGCACCCAGATACCTACTGCTTCTCTGCTTTAGGAGATTCCCTTCTCCCCACCAAAGGCAGTGTCAAAGTCCCACCCAGCCCTATCCCAGATGGAGAAGGACAGCATCAGCTCAGCCACCATGTGCCAGAGCCCTGAGACAGACAGCCAGCCTCCAGATGCACAGTCTGCCCAGAAACCTGCAGGCCCCAGCTGGCTTTTCACTGCTCTAGGAAGCCTCCCTGCGTGGCTGAGGAGTCAGCAGCCCTGTCTCTGAGCTTCCCTTCAAGCCCCAAAGAAGACCAGATGCAGTTTGGTCTTCAGTCTGCCCTAGAGCATCCCTACAACCAGGGCTGCTTCTTGGGATTCATGTCCCAAAGACTTCTCCCAGGCAACCCTGAACTGCAGACACTGCAGCCCTGACCCAGGGAGGAACTGTGGGCAAATGGTGCTTCCAGGGAAGCATTCTCTCTTTTTATAAGCCTTTCCAGCCTTGTAATCATCTAAGGAAGGGGGGCTGCAGAAGGAGGGTGCTGGGGAGCAGAGTCTGGGGCACTGGCCCCTCTGTGCCTCCTGCTGGAGCCAAGCCCCAGCTGGGCTGTCCGTGAGAAACAGGGCTATTGGCTGCTGATCCCAAATATAACCTAAACGATAGAAAATTCCAGGAAATGAGCCAAGACAAAATGCCGGGAGGGGGATCAAGAACCAGCACATGGCCTGGGGGAGCCTCAGAGAAGCCCTGGACTCTCAGCAGCATCTGCCTGCTGCCAAACCTTCCTTGTGCAAACTCCCCTGGTGCCGCAGAGACCCATGAGAGCATCCATGAGCACAAATCCCTGGAGCAGAGCAGGACTCAGGCCCCCACACTCCAGCTGGGGACAGCTGCCAGCAGGAAGCTGTGCTGGTGCTTCCCTCAACTCACATGGTGCTTGGAAATCCCCAGCTCGTGAGAAACGGACCCAGACGGCTTCAGACGGCTTCCAGGAACGGGACTGCTCACACCCGCCCTACAGATGTCCCCTGCTGTCCCCCTGCTCTGTCCTGCTCCTTGCCCTGCCTCCCTGCACACCACCAGCAGAGCAGCAGCTCTGGCCCAATGGCACCAAAATAAGTTTTTCCTGGATCACACAAGACACCTCCAAGCAGAAAAGCAAAGCAGCATCTCGCCAGGTTAGAGGCAGCACGTCCCCTTCATTTTAGGCGTGATACCCAGAGGGGCTGGGGGCTTTTTTGGGGGTACCTCATTCCTGGGAGCTGAGACCTCACTGCTACTAGCAGTAACTTGCTGCGAGCCCTGAAAAGAAGTGTCCAATGGCCTCAGTGGTGTCCAAGAGCTCTGGTTCAGTCCCAAGGGTGATTACTCTGTTGTCAGAGCCGTAATTCCAAACACCGGGTGCTCCAGGCCTGCGAGCTCAAGGAAGAAGACGAGAGGAGATAAGCCAGCTGTGGAAAACCCATCTCCACCGCTTGCTCTCACCCAGTTCCCCCGCCCACAACTTTCCACCCTCCCTCCGACACCGGCAAAGCCGCTGCGGGCGCTGTCCCGTTCGGGGAACGCGTGTGCTGCCTTCCCCTGCCTGTCCCCCTTCCCTGCCTGGAGGGACCCCCTTTCCCTGCGCACCGCCGGTCATTCCCACGGATCCCTGCCCAGCATCCCCCAAACAGGGGATCTCTGGTATTTACACACTGGCTGCTGAGCTGGAACACCCCAGAGGAAGGGGAAGAGCCTTCTTCAGGCGTCCACGGCCCGTCCGGGTGAAGAATTGCTCTTTTCTAGGCTAATGCCGACCCAGGTCTTGCCCATTCCGAGCTTAAAAGCACCCCAGGAGCATCCTGAGGAGCGTGGTGCTGGCTTTTTTCCTTCCAGGACTCACCTCATCCCCCGGCACGGCGGCTTCCAGTCTCAAATCCCTCCGCTGCGCTTTCTGCTCTTATCCAGGAAAAAGAAAAAAAAAAAATTAAAAAGATACAAAGTCCAAGCCAGGCTCTCTGTCGGGACTATCGGCAGTTTGGGGATCGCAGCAGCAACAGCGGCAGGGAGAACTGCCTCGCTCCAGCGCTCACGGGGGTTTCGTTAGAGAAGCCGGGGCCGAGGGTTTTTCTCCGGTCAGTGATGTCACATCCTGACCCTGCCGGCAGCTCCAGCTGTCCCAGGAAAACCCGCTTGGAAGCGAGCCTGCCAGCCCCCACCATTGGCCGCCGTGGGCTCGCAGGCTCCTGGGTGGGCGCTCACTCACACCCGCACCCACGCTCCATTCCTGGATGCTGAGATCCTTCTTGGCGTGCAGTCCCGTGCCGCTGGCTGGCTCCGGCTTTCACAGGACAGCAGGGAGCTGGGGAAAGAAGATGAAATCCCGGAGTCTTTTCCCCTCCTCCCCCCCATCTTTTCACAGTCCCTCTCCCTTCATCCTTCCCCGCTCTGCACACACACAAAAACAGCCGGGCGTTTCCATGCCAGGCCGAGCTGGATGCCATCCAAAACAGAAATGCCGAAGAGGGGAAAAGAAAGAAAGAGAAAAACTTTCTCTGCCCAGAGCACTTACTTTCCGTTTCTGTCGGAGGTGGGGTGAGTTCTGAAGCGCGCTGCGGTATTTAAATCCTGCTCAGCAAAGGCAAGCCTGAGCCAGCACGCTCGGCGCCGGCAGGAGCGGCCAGCCAGCGTGGGATGGCTTGGCAGGAGCCGGGATCTGCTTTGGGGTCAGAGTCCCGGCTGGGGCTGGAGCACCGGTGTGCGCCCCACGGGTGGTGCTGGCGGGTGTCGCAGCAGGGGGAGGCAGAGCGTGGCCCTGACACTCACGGTTCCCTTGCTGGCACGGTGACGTGTCGCTCCCAGGGGATGACATGTGTGATGCTCTGGCCTTACTGAAACGTCTGCAAATTGTTTGGCACCGGGACTGTTCCAGTGAGGGAAACGTTTCTAGCCTTTCTTACATGTGTGTTAAACTCGGGTCAAGCCAAGTGTTTGCAGGTGATGGGGTGAGCTGGGGAGTGGGGCACAGGGCAAGGAGGATGTGGCTGATGGGCACGTTGGCATAAAGCTGGAGGGTTTAGGATGAGGGGTTGATTCCCTGGCAGCAGGATGCATCTCTGCAGGATCCAGACTGCCTTCCCCAGATCACAGCTTCTCAGCTGCAGGTGATGCCAGTGTTTGCTCTTGAGGCACAGTGTTCAGAGGCAGTCTTTAAGAATAAATTCATCCAGCAGCCTCCCAGACCAGCCAGCCACGAGGGAGCACAGCTCAGCCCAGCCCTGCAAGACATTTACTCTGCTTTCCTCCCTCTCTCTGTGAGGTTGGTTCGGTGCAGGTACAATAGGAACTCTTTGGCACCTGCAGCAGCATCTTATTAGAAGTGAAGAAGACACTGTAGGGCCCATTTAATTGGGCAGCAGCCACTGGTGGATCAATTTTGACTGTAGCTGAAAGGAAGTGGAGCTTGCACACCCCAGAAGCCCCTTGCTTTTCTGCCTGTCCCCATTTGGGACATGGCTGAAGGGCAGGTCTTGAACCAGGTGACAGGAGAAGGACACACCAAGGACATGCAGGATTCATCTGTGCTCTGCATCCACTACAGCGTGAGATGGCTGAAGTGTCTCACATCTGCAGAAAAGGTAAAACCTCGAGGTGAAGTGCCCTGCACAGCTCTCGAGGCAGGAGGGAAGCACAAACTGTGAAATTCATCTGTCCAGTTGCTTCCCACCACCACCATCACCAGCTAACCCAGTACAACAGCCATAACCTCAGAGCTCAGCTCTGTGTGTGCATCCTCCCTGGACCTGCAGGCTGAGCCTTTTCCACATCAGCCTTGTCTTGCTCATTGCAGGTAGTCTCAGGTCCAAGTAACACCCCTAAAATCAGGATCAAGCTCAAGTAATCCAGCAGAGATTTCCTGGTTACCAGCAAACCAGCCACAATCCTGACTCCAGCAGGTTCAGGCAAAGTCTTTTCTCATCCCCAGTGCTGGATGCTCATTACAGCCACCCCAAGTCCCAGCAAGGGCTGAGCAATGCTGCTGTCCTCCATCCCAGGGACTTGGGATGCAGGAAACAACAAAATGATCTCAGACCTTGTGAGCGGGAAGTGGAGGTCTGTGAAGCAGATGTAACTCCCAACAGCAAATGCCAAGTCAGGAGGAAACTTTCAACTGAAGTCCCTGCAGAAAATGGGCAGAAATCCAAAAGTGAGGGGGCTTGGCTGAATAGTAAAGATCCCAAAGGCAACTCATAGCCAGGATTTACATCCAGGCAAGATGGAGCCAAAATACTTGGAGGCGAGATGGGGTCCTCCCACCCTCAGCAGTCTGGAGCCAAAAGAGAGGGGCCAGGAGAACAGCAGGAGGGCTGGAGTTACATCAGCTGCAGCCCCTCCAGTCCACAGGGGTGAGCAGCACCTCCTGCTCAGGGACTTACCCCCTCACGTGAGGTTTTGGAAACATCAAAAAGCAGAGAGCCCACAGTCCCAGAGCTACCCGGTACCCCAGCTGTGGGGAGGGGAAGCAGGAGTCACTTGGGAGAGAGGAAAAGGTCCGAGGAACAGCTTTGGGGAAGGAGGGATGCGTTATTGTGAAGAGGGCATTTGTCTTCCCTGGAGGAAGGAAGAGGGGAATGCTGGCCTAGCTCCTGAAGGCAGGTGCACGGCTGAATTTATCGGGGGAAGGAAGCAGGAAGCAGGACGGAAGCGAGCCCGGAGCACTGGGCGGCTCCATCGGAGCTGGGCAGGCACGGGAAGAGGCCCAGGGCAGCGAAGCAGCTTCGCAAGGCTTGTCAGGACACGGAGGGGGGAGCCCCCTGCCAGCCCCCACCACTGCCCTGCACGGCACCCCATGGGCACTGCCACTTCAGCAGCGGGGGAGATGCTTGTTCCCAGACAGGGCTGGAAGGCTGTGAATGCCTGTGCAGACCAGAAGACAAAGCAAAGGGAGCAGTGGGTTTGCTCTGGTTATTCCCAGAGAGAAACAGGACGTGTCCAGAAAACAGCTCTGCAGCGTCGGGAACAGTCAGTTCCCCTGCTCTGCTCTGCTCCACTACATCCTGTGCAAACTCAGAGACGGAGTGAGAACAGCCGTGGATCAGAGGGCACTGGAGTCTTGCCATTTTCTAAGGCACAGGGAAAAAAGCCAGGCACAGATGAAAAAGCACTGGAGTCATCATTTTAAGGGAGGGTAAGAACGTTGCCCATCAATCTGCACTTCCTTGATTGCTTCGTCTGCCACCTCCTCCCTGGGGAGCAGGACGGGCTCTGGGTTTATCTCCCCAGGGTGACGGGGGCTGGTGGGCAAGCCAGAGGTTTGGGATGCTGGTAACAAAGAGCCTTTGCCTGCAAAACTTGCTCCACCACTCCCAGAGGGAATTCCTGCCACATCCCGGTCCTGGGCTCTCCTCCAGCTGGAGGCAGACCACAGCACTGAGGGGGCTCCTACAGCACCTCGCTGCAGGGGCTGAAGTTTACATAGGGCCACTGGGAGTCTTGGGCTTCTTCTCCCTGAACGTGCCCATTTGACGGCTACTAAAACCAGCCACATCCATCTTGGGATGGTGCTGGTCCAAAAAAGACTGGCAATCAGCAAAACATGCTGGGAAACTACTGCAGGACGTTTGCACTCCCGAGGCAGCTCAGGTAGGATGTGGGACATGGGGCTGGTGGAACCGTGAGCTGAACTCGGCGCAGCCCAGCTCGTTACAGACCATACAGGAGCAGCCTGAGCATCTGTATGGTTCTCAGCACACAACTCACAAAGTTCACAAAGCTGAGCAGGCAGGCCGAGACAAGCTGTGCGTGTGCCCAGAGCTCAGAATCAGGAGACAAACCTTCCCTCTAGTGGCTGGATGGCACATGAATCCCACAGCCACCTTCTCCGTTACCTCTCTCCCCATGCCCAGCCTAACGGCATTATTTTTCACCAGCCCTAAGACTCAGCACAGATCCTAAAGGCATCAAATCTTACAAATTCCACGTGACTTTTTAGTGGCTTAAAACTAGCGCAGCTGCTGATTTGCACAAAGCCAGACAGCCCCGGGGGTCTGTGTCCACTCTGCAGCTTGTAGTGCCCATCCATGCCCGTGGTCAGCCTGTGCCATGGCTGTGCCAGGCAGCACAGTTCATGCACAAATGCATCCCAGGCACTGGAGAAGCCACACAGACACAAATCACTGCTGGTTTCTGCAGCAAGGGTGGTTTGTAGGGCCAGTTCTTCAGCTGGGTTACTCCCCCTTGCAGCAGTTGTTCAGTGGGGCAGAGGATTAGATTCTGCTGGACCTTTTTATTATGGGTCTTCATCCCAGTTTTAGGCTCATCACTGGCCATTTCTGCCTTTTTTAAAGCATTGGAGAAGTTCTTATTTTAGGAAAAAAAAATCACATGATGGGTTTAGGAAAAAACACCACTCAAAACTACAGGTGGATCACTACAGCTTTATACATGAGAATTTGATCTTTTATGCTCAGAAAGAGGCTGAGGTGTAGATTTGGAAGGCTTAGATTTCACTCCCAGCGATGTTACATTATAGCTACATTAAAAATGAATGCAGCAACTTCAACTTTTTCAAAGCAGGAAGTGAATTATTAATCAAAACAGCCCTTCTATCAGCTAAGGAAAAATGATAAATGGAGCATGAACACCATAAACCAGAAGTAGAAATGCCTTTTAATAAAGGTGATTTGCTGTTCAGATTATCACAGCCCTATCCACGCCTCCCGTGATTCATTATTCCCCTGCTCTACACACACTCACTGAACAGAAGCCAAAAGACATTACCAGGGAGCAAGAACATCTCCTTTCAGCAAGGCCCCAGGAGAAGCTCTGCCTCTTCTAGAAACATCCTTGAATTCCTGAATGGACAGGAGTTCACACCTAACATCTAAGAGTCAGTGGTAAAAGAGACCTCAACAAAAAACTGCACTGTGTAGCTTTAGTGCTCAGCTGAAGTGCTCATGCCATAAAATCAGAGAATGGGCTGGGTTGGAAGGGACTTTCAAAGGCCATGTAGTGCAAAGAAGGGGCTGAGAATTAAGAGTGACAGTGGGCATTACAGCAACGGGATCCTACAACTACACAGCAAAAAGATGCTGCAAGAAACCTTCATAACTCATCACAGCTTCATATCAGGTTGTGGCTAATGAAGAAAATTGATACCAGCCACACCCTCCCACAGAGAGACAAACTGCCGATTCTTCTTTCCCCCCTTTCTCTGGCAAAGGAGGGAATGAATGCTTGCCAGCTCCAGCAGGCTGACAAGGTGCAATGTGGCCCTGAGATAATTAGTGCTAAGGATGAGTTAGTGCTGGGGGTCTGATGTAGACACGGGAAGTATTTCAGAGTGGCTCCTGGAAGCTCCTGGCTGTCCTGTGTCCCCCCGTGCAGTGGTGGCAGTGCTGGTAACCCCACAGGCTGCACATCACACTGCTGCTGTGTCCTTGTCCATGGATGTGCTGCTGCCTCTGCTGGGAATGAACACAAGAGAAACTCAAAGCATCAGTCCTGGGATTCTTTTGCTTGGGGCAGGTTTAACACCCCCAACCTGCTGCAGTCTGTAAAGCCAGGCTCTTACCAAAACTGCTGTGTTAAAGCAGCTCTGCATTTTCATACCAAGACATTTTTTTCACTTGACAAACAAGAAGCTGGCTGGTGAGTCTCTCTGTCACTATGCCAGTCCATCTTTCCTTTATTATGGATAGTGCCTTTCCTGAAGTGGGAAGAGTTATTTTTTGTTCCTTCAAATGCCATTTGTGAGTTGGCTGACTAGATGCCAGCCTGAGAAAAAATAATCCTGTAAAACAGGCAATGATTCCTCTACACTATTAAAAATATACTAAAAAAATAAAACCATGTTCATACTGCTCAAAAACAACATCTCAATACAGAAACAAAACAACAGGATACAATTAATAAATCAATTAAGAAGCAGAAAATTCCCAGAACAAATCCAGTGACTCCGGTTTTTTAATCCTGAGAAAAACCCAGACCACAATATACATCTGTGTAAGAAACCTCACAAAGAAACAAAGAGATGTCTGTCTTAGACCATTGCTCCTATTCTTTCTTCTTGATGGACAAGCCTGTATGAATTCCACACAGATTAAAAAGCACTGAACCATGCAATTATAATGGTGGAGAGCATTTAAAATGAGTTTACTGAGAAGAAACATTGGTTGTCATCTCTTTCCTGATGTCAGTACAGCCCGTTACACAGTTCCCCTTTTGTCACTTTATTTCAGATTTCCACAATCCAGCAGGCAGCAGGAAGTTACAAGATGGGGAAAATGGCTCTTTCTGATGAAGTTACACTGAAGTACTGGGCTCCATTTTTTAGCAATTAGTTACTGTTGTTCAAATGGCCCAAGTCCTCATCTTGCATCAATGCCACACAGGCTTGACTGTCATTCTCCCAGGATGTCTGCAGACTCCTTCTGTGGCCAAATCCAAGTGGTAATACAGAAGACACTGGATCACTCCTCCTAGGACCCCCTGCTTCTGCTGGCTCCTTCCACCACAGGCCAGGCTCTATGACTTGTCAGAAGCCTGCCCAGGTCTCAGTTCTCTTCCAAGCCCACTTTGCTCAAGCTCTGCTATGACTGACATGTATTTGAATTCACTGGATCTGTGGTTGAAGGTCTCCACTAATCCGTAGGTCTCGGAGCGATCCGTGGCGTAGAACAGCTGCACCTGGTTGGCCAAGCACTGGGCATCATGGACCACCTGGGAGTGAGAACAGAGCTGTTACCATCGGGGTGGGGCTGTGCCAGTGTCCCACTGCCAAAGAAATGCCACACTCCTACTCACCACGTGGCTCAACTCCGAGTCACCTTAGTTCAGCAAATCTCTTAAGAAACAACCTCCCTGTGGCTCCTGACCTACTTAAACACTTCAGCACCGTGTGTTTTAGCAACTCTCCTGCTGTGCATCTGCTTCAGGGGTCAAGTGTGTCTTTTGTGATCCCTGCCCACTCCAAGATGCACCAAGTCCTCATTTTTCCCTTCTTAGAGCTGACCTACTTGCAAAGATTGATTGCTTGCTCCGAGATCCAACAGGGAAAAAGAAAAGCATTACCAATTACTCCACTCTGTTTCAGAAGGGGAGTCAGGAGGTCAGTCAGAGGAGGGATATTTTAATCACTCTGTTCCACCACTAGAGTGCCCAGTGCCACCAGTCCAGGCACTGGTACAGTTATGCCAATAACAGTGTGCCCACAGAGAGGGAAAAAGCACAGGTGTGCACAAACTGAACACACAACTCTGGAGTCTCCTGCTCTGACTAACAGGATGAAGCTTCAAACACTGTTTTAACTTGTTTGCAGGTAGCAACAGCTTTCATTTAAATATGCTTCTGTTAGTAAGAAAAACAGAAGCTTTGCTCTTTTACAACTATCAACTATAATACCCAAATTAAAGAAAAAAAAGAATGCATGAACTGAAATTACCAAAGACTGATGATTCCCTTCTGGCTTTTCTAGCCTTAAGTACATTAGTTTAAAGAAAGACAGTGAGACCATTCTTTGGCAAAGAGTCTTTGAAAGGCTTCACTATAATTTGATTTTAATTCAAAACTGTACGAGGAGTTGCAGCATAAAATGAAGGAAGCCAATGAGCAGACTTCTCTTACCAAGAACTTGGAGTCCATTTCTGCTGTCATTAGTACTATCCCTTTCTCCTTCTGCAGATCAGGATAATGGTACAAGACCAACTGGCTTGGAGCAGTTTCACCTTGGGTCTGAAGGAGAGAAAGAAACCTGTCAGTATCCCATAAAAACCTTCACTCCACTGCAGATTTGGGTGCTTGATTACAAAACTTTCAGCATTAACTGCCAAAGAGGCAGTTACTTCCCAAAGCTTAAGGGTCAGTTCAAATTAGAAGCTCATTATCCTTGGTATTTACAAAAAACAAGGGATTTGCAGAGTTAGGTTGTTTTTTAACTTGACTAAAGACCATTTTGCATTTAAAAGAACCCACATTTTTTAGGAAGATATTTAATCTTACAGCATCTACTGCTATTCTAAGTAGCTTGCACAAACAATTCTAAAAAGCTTGGTCTTGCTCATGTTTTGAATCTACTGAATTTCTACCTCATTATCCTCTACACTACAGAGACACTTAATACCCATAACTTTACTAATTTACCTGAAACTAATGTACAATTAAACCATAATTAATAACAGCTATTGTCATGATAATTCTTTTCAGGTTAAGCTAGACCAGTTTAACCTGTTGGCTAAACTACTTAGTAAATACCATATATTGCAATATGATGCTGATACTATTTCTGGATCCTATGTCAGTTTTGAACTTTTTATCTCAAACACTCACCTGAACATTTATCAGGGAAGTGAAGTGTAATTCTGTTCCAGACCACTGCCCCACAAAGAATTCATAGCCTTCTTTTCTTGGCAAAGCATACAGAAACTGCAGAGAAATGATAAAAAAACCAAACCAATTTTCCCTTACATAGAAAAAGATGATGCCTGTGTCACACTGGCCTCCAGCATTAATGCTTTAGTGAGAGAACCACAACAGAAAAAAGAGTTTCTTTGTCCCATCACAAGTGACAGGACAGTAGGAATCAGACTTCAAAGCACACAATAAAGCAGAATTACCCTATCAGTACTAATTCATTAGCAAATATCTTGACAAATACTTTTGTCAGTATTTTGAGACGTAAAAAGGAGAGTGGAGAACATTCAGCCTCTGACTTTTTTGTTCTCACCTAGAAAACTAACAGCAGAAATGGTCAAAAATAAGGTAAGGAGCAGAGCATTTAATGCTGCCATTTTATCAGCTGCTCCAGAACAGGCAGCAAGCATGTTCTCTCTAGACATTCACAGACTATCAATACAGCTCCACAGGCTACAGACTTGCTTGTTTTCCCACACCAAGGGAAGGACAACATGGGAGCAGAAAATCTTGCAGGATACCTGACTGAATGCCAGTGCAGTGTACAGAAACACACTTCAGGCTATAAATAACTACCCAATCTCCAAGTAGCTTGGGAAGCCAGATACATTTGATCTTGCTCTTGGCAAGTGAAGTAGGTGGGAGTAATCCATCAACCCAGTAAGGTCTCCATTCCCCAGGAGATTCTGTGCTGCTGCTCTCTCAACACTCCATCTCTTCTATCTAGACCAAACTGTTTCCTACATATCAATAGGCACTGCTTTATCTGAGCACCAGGACAAGTGTTTGAACACCTGGATTTTACTAATCAGGCTGATACAATGAATATGAACACAGGAGGGTCAAAAGTTAATGGATCAGGCTCTGAAGAGAAGCATTACAGCTCTACAACCACACAGTGCTGTACGTACCGATGGACACTTCTGGGCTCTCTTCCACATCAAATCAAACTTGCCTGCCTTTGGGGAAGGAGAAAGAGAAGTTCAATTTTCGTAACACAAATGTGGATGCAGAGCTGTTCACAATCACCTCATTAACCTTTAGAGGGTACAGCTTCTATCTGGAGAAGGTCCCGCTGTGGGGACAGATGGTAATGAGTGCCTGGAAAGCCGCATTTACTTCTTATTTACCTAAAAGTCATCAGCATCCTGTTTTAACAAGGCTGTCTCTAAGATGCAGCAGCAAAATCCTTGGATCCAGAGCTTCATTCCTTGGATGTGGGGGCCCCAAGCCTGAGGCTTACATCCTCCTTCAGTAATTGCTCCACTGCATCATGTAATATCAACAGCTGAGCGAGACAACACATCCCTGGCTCCAAATTGTGGATTTACATCATTGTCATCTGTTTTTCAGTATAAAACTGCAGCCCATCTATACACTCAATAACATACTTATTGCTTAGGTTTAAATTAAAACCACAACCCTATTTCAGCCCTGATGAAACCTGGCGATTTCATTCACATGTTCTCTGTGTTTCCCCAGATCTTTTGCCTAATTTTTTTTTTTTTTGCTTCCCAGCACTGTATTAATATCTACTCTTAGAAAAGAAAACATTTGCCATTCATCAAGAAGAAATTCCTTTGTGTGTACTTTTGAGCATGGGAGAATTATGCAAGGCCTTTCTTTCAGCCAACAAAAAGCTTCTGGCAAAAGACAAAGGGGTTTTTTCCCCCTCGATGACACCATGAACTGCTTCCTAATGTGCCTGGGATCTGGTTTGCATTGAAGCCTTAAAAAGCTTCCAACACTCCTCCTAAAACAGTGCACCAAAGCACAGTGCCAGCCCCACTAATGAAAGACCTACATTTTAATTGGAGTCCTTGGCTTTGGCCCTCTGCTATACAGTAAAAGCACAAGTCAAACTATTTTCACAACATCCACATGTTGGGGAAACCAAAACATGCAGCTGGTTGACTTCAAATCCCACACTTCCACTTTCAGAGCATACAGCACATCACACATCTAGAATACTGCCTCACACTGAATTCAGCTGCAGCTCAAAGGGCCAAATACAATTACAAATCAGACCCCAGATCTAAATGAGGTTTCAAGAACTCAAGGAACACACAGTTGTGAAAAGACAGATTTAAGAGATGCAATCATGGAATGACCCTGAAGAAAAGAATAAAGAGAAATCCCCAAAGTGAAAAAAGTCTCCTTCAGCCTAATGCAAACTAAGAACAATTAACATCTGGAAAAGTTATCAGGAGTAAGAAGTATGATCTTATCTCAGGAAACACCCTGGAATCTCAAGAAAGACAGTGCTGCCAATAATTGTAAATGTATGAAAGTAAGTCCTAAGTGATTAGCCACATGCAAGTTACCAGCCAAGTGCTCTTGGACTGCCACATAAACCTTGAGGCAGCTGCCTGTGCTGCAGGGAAGAGGGCAAAGAAACAAGCAACTCTGAGAAAAATAACTTCAGAAATACAAATGCTACTTAATAAACACTAGGGCCTTGCAAAAAGCGTTGGATGCTTGTATTAAAATAAGCCTAGAAATTCCAGCCAGGTGTGCAGAAAAAGGTCCTTGATTTATTGAGACTCCTCTGAGTGAGAAAGAAAGGGATATGCATTTCTGAAAACAAAAGCCTTTGTTTGGGGCAATAAAATCACTCAGCCCAGAAAGTAAGCTTGTTCTTGAAACCTTACTTTCCTTTAATGACTGCTTTTAAAAGCAGCAGAATCTCAGCTTTGCATGCTGGCTTTTCAAGTGCAGAACTATAGAGGAAGTACTTACAGGAATAACAGCATAAACTGTGTCTTTTGCAGAAAAATACTGATTCCAAATCTGCAGAAAACAAAGATGAGATACAGTTAAAGTCCAGCATTTAGCAATAATGTTAAATTCTTTAAAACATCAACTAACCTTTGTAAGCACTTTGGGAAGTCATTTTTCAATCAAGCCTGACTTTCCTGCTAATGCAACAAAGGTTCCAGATGTACCAAAGGACAGATTCCAACCAGGTAACAGAAATCAGCAGTGAGCTCAGAGGTGGCTCAGTATTTATTAACCATCAGAATTGCTTCTCACATTTTTCCTAAAAGTCACACTAATGACTTTTGCAGAGGGGCTTTTTTGGTGGTGGTGGTGGTTTTTTTAATAAAGAACATACAAAACATTTTCAGCAGAAGTCTTTACATGATGCTCCTCTGTGTTAAGTCTTTTTCTTCACCACAGCAGGATGGCAATACCCAGTGTACCTGTATCTCCTAGCACATCCTAGGAGGACTTACCTAGATGGAGAAAAATTTATCTTCTCCTAAGGATACCCATGTGAATATGCTTTTTGTAAATATACTTCCACAGCTGTGTTTTATTCTTCAGTCTAAGCAAAATTCCCATCCTTACACACAGATTACTATTAAGCACAGATGTGAGGCAAAGTTTATTCCATTTAAATCCATCACCTGCGTTATCTCCTCTGCTGATTTTTCTTTCACCATCTCAACATTAAGAATTGAATCAAGTGTCTGCAAGAGAAAGCATAAAGAATCTGGCATGATTGCAATTCTCTGACCTTGTAAGAATCCAGAATGAATGGATGCAATTACAGAGAACAAACTCAACCTAGAGGAACTTGATTCAATTTACAGTGTTACTTAGTCCCTTTAATTGCCAAATAAAATACAGCAGCAACACACTGAGAAGTGGATTCACACACTGAGGCAGAATAGATTCTTTCAGGACACAGCACATGCTTTGCTTCAGTTGTGCAGATCTCTACCGAAGCTGCAAGAGAAGCTGTGGCCTTTCACCTTCAGCCATCCCAAAGATGTGCTCTTTGGCAGATTTACACTGAAGATTCACCAAAATAAAATAATGTGAAATAGAATTCTCTTATCTCTAGGCTGGCTGATCACTGCAAATGTATTTCCATGCTGTAAAAGGAGCTTAACCCTTTCCATTTAATGTTCAGCACAGATGCCCCAGTTGGAAGGAATTTCCAGGGTGTCACAGAAAAAGGACAGGGCAATAAAAACCCAGAGTGCCAGGAGTGTTAAGGTTGAACGGGAGCCCAGCAGTAAACCAAGATCTTACACTCAAATGCAGCATAAAGAACACCAGGTTTACATCAACGTGTTCTTGACTGAAACTGGCTGTGGCAATACAAGTTAACCCACAGCCTTGCCTTGCCACCATGTCCCCTCCTAGCACTTGGGTTCACTTCTCTTACCTTATCCTTTGTGAATCCTCCCTTTGAGGTCTTGCTGCCCAAGCCTTCTGCCTGCAAGAAAACATTCTTCTTTAGTTTTACAGCTAATGGCACAATACCATTGACTTGCCTTCCCTGCCACACATAACCTGCCTGCTGACAAAAACTCCTGAGAGGGAGCTCAAGATTCTTGGACATCACTGCAGTTTATTTTTAATAAAATAAGTGACTGATTAAGTGAAGTAAATATGATTAGTAACTTAATGTGAATTATGAATTTCAAGGTCACAAAGGATTAATCAAAAGGAAACTATTATGCATTTTGGATCCAATATTATTGAACAGTTTTCTTGCTTTCACTAAAAAAATGACAAATGCAGGATTCTGTCACTCCTCTGGCCAAACTAATCTGGAACTAATTAAACTTAAACGAGGTTTCAAGCAGAGAATTCAGAGTCTAAAAAATAATACAGAGGAGTACAGAACAATGCTTTTAGCCATCACACAGTGAAATTTCAGAGCTCCTACTGATAGGGATACTTCAAGTTTGTAGCATTATGCTGCTCCCATAAAAATAACATTAGAGCTTCAATGTGTGTGATTTACAAAGAGAATTGGCCTTGCCTTTTCCTCCATGCATCTGATAAACTCTCCTTGTTTGGAATGTCCCACGGGCTGCTTTTTCACTTCACTTCTTTTTTCCATACGGGATTCAAACACATCTGGACTGGACCTGAATTGGAACAGGGACTGTTAGCAGTACAACACAGCAATAGAACAGCTCGAGTTGGAAGAGACCCATAAGTCCAAGTCCAACTCCCTGCTCCTTGTCCAACTGGACATAAATTCACAGAACTAAAACATTCCAGTTTGCTTTAAATAATCTTAAGTTTTTAATTATGACAATAAACAGGAAAAATCAATGCACAGTTAAGAAACTGTGAAAGCTGTTGCACAATATCTCCTATGACCCAAGGGCTTTGGATTTGTTTTTAGAACTGCATTCCAACAAGACCAGGTTGGATGGGGCTCTGAGCAACCTGTCCTAGTGGAAGTTGTCCCTGCCCATGGCAGGAGGGTTGGAAGTGGTTGATCTCTAAGGTGCTTTCCAACCCAAGCCATTCCATCGTTCTGTGAGTGAGTCTGTGAAGTCTTTTGCTTCACTGTTTTATATTGCTAAGTAAGGTAATCCATCTTTATCAGGAAAATTCAAAACCATAATTCTTCTATGGGCTGTTTTATTGTGGTCTTGCCAGAAGATGGACTTACTCCTAAAATAAGACGCAACTTCTGCCTACTCATTCTCTGTTCAAATCCTCCTTTATAATAAGATGGAAGACTATAAGTTAGAATACTCTTTGCCTACTCCAATGGTTTCCAAAGTTGGAGTACTCTTTGCCTGTTCCAAAGGTTTACAAAGGTGGAGAGCATTGCTGGGTGATGAACATCACTTGGCCTCTTAAAATGTTTACTATGATACTGATTCATGTTCTTAATTTAAAATTTTCATTTAATCTTCTCAAAACTATCTCTTATCAATCTGACCACGTGGGGAGACGATCCTCACTGACCTGGTGTCAACTACATGTGAATTTCAAGGCAATAGGCCTAAACTAATCGAGTTTCTCATGACGGCGAAAAGCTAAAACAGAACGACATCCCTCCTTCCAGAAAGCGCTCCCCAGGCACGCCCGTTTCGCAAAGCACAGCCCGCCCACCCCGGTCCCGCCGCCGCCTCCCTCAGGGCCCACCTCCGCAGCTCCTGGATCTTGTGCCGGTACTTCCCGTAGAAGGGGTTCTCCTCCAGCGCCGCCTCTCTCGATCCCGCTGCCGTTCCCGATCCCACTGCCGGCCCCAGCACCCCCCTTGCCGGCGGTGCCAGCAGCCCGAGCGGCCGGAGCGCGGCGCGGCTCCGCAGGGCCGCCCCCAGGCCCCAGCCTTGGCACAGCGGCCCCGCCATGGCTCTGCTGCCCTCAGCCCGCCCCGCGCTGCGCCCTCCCCTCAGCCTGGCCCGCCCTCCGCTCCGCTCCCCTCAGCCTGGCCCGCCCTCAGCTCCTCTCCCCTCAGCCCGCCCCGCGCTGCGCCCTCCCCTCAGCCTGGCCCGCCCTCCGCTCCGCTCCGCTCCCCTCAGCCTGGCCCGCCCTCAGCTCCTCTCCCCTCAGCCCGCCCCGCGCTGCGCCCTCCCCTCAGCCTGGCCCGCCCTCCGCTCCGCTCCGCTCCCCTCAGCCTGGCCCGCCCTCCGCTCCTCTCCCCTCAGCCCGCCCCGCGCTGCGCCCTCTCCTCAGCCTGGCCCGCCCTCCGCTCCTCTTCCCTCAGCCTGGCCCGCCCTCCGCTCCGCTCCCCTCAGCCTGGCCCGCCCTCCGCTCCGCTCCCCTCAGCCCGCCCCGCGCTCCGCCCTCCGCTCCCCTCAGCCTGGCCCGCCCTCAGCTCCTCTCCCCTCAGCCCGGCCCGCGCTGCGCCCTCCCCTCAGCCTAGCCCGCTCTCCGCTCCCCTGAGGCCGCCCCGCGCTGCGCTCTCCGCTCCCCTCAGCCCCACCTCCCCTGCCAGGAACCGGCCGGAGCCGCACGCTGGAAAGGAGCTTTTATTGAGACCAAAGCCGCGTTACATGATGGAGCGCCACGGAGAGAACAAGCGCGGTGGGCACGGCCCCACTCCCGGCGCAGGTCGGTAACCGCAGGGGGAAGGGACACAGTGCTGGTCACCCAAACCCACAGGTACAGCCCGAAAGCGAACCCAGGAATCACGGCACAGCAGCAAGTCTGGGCAGGGCAGAGCTCTTTCCCTGTTACAGTTTGCTCTCACAACTTCATTGCTTTTGATTTCACTCGGATATCGCCTTTTTCTCAATGAGTCGCTACCCCGAGCATGCAGCCGCCCCTCTGGTACCCCACGAGCAGCTGCACGAGTTAGGGCAGAGAGGTGATCCGGACGAGTGTATTTACTACACTCACGGCTTCACATCTGCACTATGAATAAACACGGGAGAGAGCCCTGCCCACAGCTGGCATCAGGGCTTTGGGAAGCGTGCGGGATGGGGAGCAGTGGCGTAGCAGAAACCTCGCTGGGTTGGGACCGGTGCTCCCAGGCTGCAGCACAGAACAGACCACTGTACTTAGGGATGCTCGGATTTTGTCTGATTGACAGCACAAGCCCATCCTACAAGTGACCACAGCAATTGCCATCGGCTGTGCCCTCGCCATGCAAGTTAAGAAGCAGCCCTGGGCAGCTGTGTCCCAGCAGTGACCAGCTCAGCTCCCTGGGCACAGGCAGTGGAACAGCACACACCAGGTCTAGCTGGCATTTCCACTACTGCTGCTTTCTGAAAAGCCTTCTAAAAGTAAAGCAGACTGCAACAAAACAAAACACTAAAAGATTCACAAGGCGGTACTATAATCTTTTAAATTTTAAGGTAAAGTTAAATTTCATACAAATAAACTTCCAAAAATATTTTGCAAACTCTGGCATATGGCTATGATACAGTATGTACAAATAAAATATCAGAATGGTTACATTTTATTGCTTTTTTTTCTTTATTTGGTTAAGGATTTATACAGTAATGTATAAAAGGGTATGGAAGTGGCAAGAAGCAAGTGTTGGCTTCTTGTCCTCTCTGAAGCCAAGGTTGGTTGGTTTTGTTTTGTTTTTAAATACGGTGTTTTCAAATGTCACATCAAAAGCATTTTGGTACCGGGTGGCATTTGCATTACCCAAACAGGATAGAAGAGCAACAGTGAAAGAAGCCTAGGAAATGGGTAACAGGGTTCCATTTTGTACATTCCTTTGCTGATTCATTCTTCCAAAATACAATTATTGATAAAACATCCAGTCTAAAGTTATACAAAAGTCAACAATTATGAACTGACTTCCTCATAAGCTGATGTTTCAGCGAGGTGGGCAATTTCAACTCACTAATCATGCAAAAAAAACTCTTAACAAGATCAGTGATATTTGTGAGCAAAATCACCCAACTTGGCCCTGATCTAGCCTGCAAGAGAGAATCCCCTCTGCAAAAGTAATTTTTCTATGTTCCAGAAGGTAATAAATACACTCCGTGTTCAGATCCACTACTATGAACAGATCTTTTAAGTTCCTCTAGTAAGGAAATCTCACTTACAAACCATGTGTCAGTACAGAATGATGATGTGATTGCACATGCCTACACAGCTTTTTACATCCTGTTGGCAAGGAGACAAAAAATAAAGGTACCAAGAAGGGATCACGGTCACAATAGTCAGGAAAGAGCTCCCAAGTCTTCTCTGGGCCTTCCCACACACTCACACTCCTGGAGTGTGAGCACTCCTGTATCAGAGCACCGCTGAGATAGGAACTGCTCAGGTGCTACTCAGCAGGCTGCACTGTAGGCTTTTACCTCTTAAGCATCTATTAAAGCTATTAAATATCTTCATTTAAAAAAAAAATAAATAGGCTCATCTCACAAAATATAATCTGAATGCAACACAGCAAAGCCTAAACAACGCTAAGTGAAAACTCAAGCACTAGGCAAGTTAATTGCTCCTGTAGGCTCATGATATAAAAACACTTTCAACTCTTCCCTTTAAAAATACATCCTGCTATAGGTGGGCATGACTTACCCCTCCTGCTTTCCTCTGACTGAAGCCAAATTTTTTCATGCGTATACTTAGTAAAAATCAGAAATTTAGTAAACCTCCATTCCAGGCTCAGTCTCTCATTATAAACAGCTTACTACCAACACAGCCCCTGACACAGCTTGTCCTTAAATATGCATAATTTACTCTATCTCAAATATTTACAAGCAGAAGCAGCCCATCTTCACAAGACAGATTTTCCTTCTGCTCTACATAAAGTGCAGGTCTCTAATTTAAGGCAAATTTCAGTGAAATATAAAACCATTGTTTTATTTTAGTATGTACACATTTTAAATTATAAGCAATAACTCCCTTGAAAAGGAAATAATGAGAGGAAAATGTTTCCAAGTTTGGGAATTTTCTGGATTTTAACAAAGTCCCAATATTATGTCCTATTGACATATAAATTTGTAAATTTCTTTTCAATAAATGCAACTGAAAAAAAGAGGTGGCAATGTGTACAGTATTTTAGCTCCAAAGATCAGTTAAACACTGGGAAAGTGCAGCCGTAGTTTTTTATGTCCTGTAGCTTCCTTTGGCTACAGTAACATCCACCAGTATCACATTTCTAAACATATACCCTATACACCTAATGCTAATCTCAGTTCTTTTAGTGTGTATTTCTCATCTCCATCTGTGTCAAACTCCTTAAAGCTCTGCGATTCTTGGGCTGTGGAGCCAAACAGCTTTTGAAGATCTTTGTATGAGAGTTTTCCATCAGCATCCACAGGTGCTTTCTCAAGCAGTTTCTGAAGATCTGCAGGGAGAACAAGGACTGAGAAACAGCTCCTTTAAGTACACAGGAATATCCCATAATCTGTTTTCCCAGTTTTACAGCACTGTCTCTTAGTACCCAGTAATTATATACAGCAACCCTGAGTGAGGAGTTTGCCTCCTGTGTTGTCACAAGCTGCTGGTAACAGTTTAGGAGAAAAAAGCATGAACATTTCTGGATTAAATTACACTAAATCTGAACAAACTAATCCGTATTTCTGGCTACAACTAACAGCCCATTTTACCACTGACTGCATGCAGATGCAGTTATCCCCCACAAAAGCAAGCTCTGAATGACTGTTGCTATACCAACAGGACAGATGATATAAAGGGAAAAGTGTCTATTCACTTCCTGATGCAAAGAGTTGCCCTTTCAGGAGCTGAAGAGACTGAACAGCAAGATCCAGAAACCATTCATCTGACCAGGCAGTGTTTTCTTGGGAGAAAAAAGAAAAATACAGGACAGAAAGAAGCCCTAGAACATACACATTCATAGCTACTTCTCTTTCCTTCAGCATGTTAATTCTGCCCTTGACTTCTCTCCCAGTCTTCTGGGGCACTCAATGCAATACTTTCATACTCAAAACAATTATAAATCACTAATAATGCACACTCCTGCTTAAATATCACTTTCTTTTCTTTTAAATGCTCTTCTTTCCATTTTTTCTTAATTGCCTTTTTTTTTTTTAAACCCATAGTCCTCAAGCTTTTAAAATTGACCTCACACCTCCCAGAATGTTTATACTTGAGGTCCTCTTCTAAACATTTACATGAAATATTCAGAAGAAAAGGTCAGTCTAAAAAGGACATACCTTCAATGCTGGAAATTCCTGGTAAGGACAGATGGCTCAGCTGCCTGTTTCTCTCTGTGCTGTCACCAGCTGACCTTGAAGCCACCCTTGAAAGGTCTGTGGGCTCTGCTGTAGTACTTTGACTACTTTCAACTGTTACAAAACAATTTCTATTAGTCTTACTAATTCTACAGAATTACAGCTATCAAAACCAAACAAAAATCCAGTACAACTAATTTTTTTTTCACAGTAGCTGTATGGGATAAGAATGCTGCAATATTTCAGAATGTAGCAGTGTTGTTCCTTTATACTTTAATTGAAAGAACAGTTTTGAGACAGTCACACAGCTTTTATCTTCCATTCTGTACTAGGAGGTGTGTATTTATAAACTCCCAAACAAAAAATGACTTGGGAGTGTTTTCTGCTCCCCACTCTGAGGGTGCTGAAGAAGCTTCATTAAGCAAATCACATCTGCCCACCTGGGTTGCTTTCACCTTATCAGTACCAATATTCTCCAACAACAAGGTATAAGTTTCAAAGCACCTGCTTGGAATGAACAAGCAGCACAGTTCTATTGTAATGAAGTATTTAAAAATCTGATGTTCAGCAGAAGTGCAGAACTGAAGTCAGCAGAGGCAGAGACCTTTCCTCTCTGTTACACTTATTTACATTTTGAAAAAGCAAAACCAGATGTTACTGGGTATAAAGTTCTCCAGTTAATCACTGCCTGCCTTCAAACACCAGCTACTGATCCACATGAATCCTGCCACACACACTTTAAGTCACCTTCAAACTTTTGAAATCACACACAGTTTTCTGTTTTAGCAACATCAGTTTCCTACCACTTTAAATAAAAAAGCTTTCATCAAAATCTTAAGGAACAGTCTGATTATCCACCTTAATTAGTAATTCTTTGAATTGCACAGGGAACCTCCAGGTTTAGGGATTACTGTTACAAGACATTCTTACCATTCTTTGATGCCTCAATGGGTCTGTCGTTTTCTGACTTGCCTGTGAGAGCACTGATCAGCTGAAGAGTCTCTTTTAGTTTTGATACCTGAGGATCTCTAGTTTCTGCTTCCTGCATATGTACCAAAAAAAAAGAAAAATCTTAAAATGCACCCCTTCAGTAGATGCAGAAGACCAGAAAAGGTAGTAATTTAAAATCTGTCAGCACTTCTGACTGACTTTGACGTATCCAGGCTGATCAAGTTTAAAATTATAAACAAGATTTAAAAACAATAAATAAATAATCTATAGGAAGAGACAATTAATGAATTCACATGGCCTGTAGGAAAACAACAGAATCAGTACCTCAACCTGAAAAACAGGCAATTATTTTGCACATACTCATTCCAAAAGAATCTGATGTTTACTTTCTGTTTTTCCTACAGAAAAGAGCAAGACACTGGGAAGCTGTAATAAAAAACAGTCAAGCACACTTGGAGTGAACACTTACATATTAACTAAACTGCTTCATTGTTCCAAAGGTTTGTCTGCAGTACTGAATACCTTTGTGCAGGAGCCACTGCATCTCTGCTGAAGTGAAATGCCCAGATTTCTTAATCTGCAGCTCCCTTACTCTATTCATTGGTACACTCCCAATGACAGGCTGAGTTCACATCAGTACAAGCCCAGAACTGACAGTGCAGCCTGTTCACTCACCCACCACCTTCTTTCCAGCAGATGGAAACTAAACTCAGCAGCATCCCCTCCTATCCCCAGCCACAGTTTGGCCATTCACTTCTACTCACTCCCAGCCAGTGATGGACCATTACTGAGAGGGGCTTTCAGCAAGTCCTTGACTCCATTAGTGCCTCTTTGCAGACCTTTGCTCATTAAGGTCCATTTAGAACATCTTTAGAAAGACAATTACATGCTCTACTAATCCAGTGTAATTTGTATTTCCTTACTTTACCTCCAGTTCTTTATTTGACTGAGTTTCACTGTCTAGTTGATCTTCATTTTCCACTTTTAGAGAGGTAGTTGCATTATTCCCCTAGAGAAAAAACACCACAGAGTTTATTCATGTGCTTTTTTCTACAACAGCGTTTCTTTCCTTCAAATTTGGCAGACATTAAGCAGAGATAAACCAGGGCAGATACATTATAGAATAAACATGAAGTCATAAAAATGGGTTCTATAATTTACCACAGCAACGTCAGCATGTCCCTTTATTGTTAAACATACAGAACATGTTCTCACAGACTGACCTGGTATGGCAAACAGAAAACACTAGAAGAATTTATGAACTTATTTAGGAGTTTTTTTTTAATTACTGGGTTATTTTCCAGAATTTAACCACTCTTGAACAAAGGCAGAGTCTCACTTAGCTCCTCAGTGGGTCTTAACAGATCTATGTCAGAGTGATTCCTAAAACTTAGCTCAGTTTGTGAATCCTGCCTCATAAAACAATCACCCAACTCTTAAATGTCACAGTGTTTTGGACACTTTCCTGTAGATACTGCAGGAAAGAAATGAAATACTGCTTCTGAGACACTCTTAATGCTGGTTATCTGTTCAGGAACAAATTCCAGCCTTTTATAAATGAACTCCTAAATATCTCAAGTTTCACTCTGACATTTTTTTTAGTTAGCTCTGAAAAGCTGTATCTGCAGTGTAAGAGAAGTAGCAGCCTGAGGAGACACCCTGAGCCATCAAACACTTACCACAACGGTGGATGAGTTCTCTCTTTTGTCTGGACTTTTCACAACCAGGGGAGAGTTTTCCAACAGCTTAACTTTCCGGCTGAGGTTGCCAATGGCTGAATCCACATTTAGCAGCTTGATGTCATTCAACTTTTGGTACACCACTACAGTGTTATTTAGCTGCTCCAAAGCTGCATGCAGTGCCTGGCTTTCCTGAAATACAAACAGAGCAGGTGTCAGTTTACCCAACCTCTGCAGCAACTCCTGCTATTACACATGACTGACCCAGTTTAACTGGGCAGACTTCGGGCTGGCTCTCCACTGACACCACTGAAAACATCCAACTGGAAGCTTCCAGAAAGCTATTCCAACTTTCTGAAAGTTTGAAATGGAGATTCTTCCCCAGGGCTAACCTCTTTGTTGTTAATATAATCAGCTGTGCAGTGAACACATCTCATTTTCCAGGTCAAGCTTTGTAAGCACAACAGTGATGATTCCCAAGAAAGCATGTAGTGGGCATATTATATACAGGATTCATTTTTGAGGAAGATATTGACTGTATTAAATGTAAGTAAGTGCAGTCATTCTGTTCCAACCCATTCAGCTAAACACCTACACATTAAACTTTTTCTTTTTTTTTGGTTGCTGAATTACTGTTTTCTCTACCTCACTGCAGTGAGAGTGACTCAGTACATGCCACTCCCAAGTTTGCTCAGATTAGCAAGTACTTGCCATAAAATCCACTCTACTAAGAGCCTTATTTTCATTTACTTTAGCAAAGCACACCTATAATTTGTCAGATATTGGTTTCACTCTTTTTACTCCTCAGTCAGAACACAAAAAAACCCCACTCTCAGACCAGGACACTTTCCTATTTGCACACAGACAGGAACAAACTAGAGCAAAATTACCTTATTATTTGCTTTAAAGCATGCTATCCACATTGTCTTGATAAAAAACATACTTTTTGCACACTACAGCACTGCAAAACACACAGGTAAGTTACATGTCTATGACACTTGTAACAAAATTCCTTATGCAAGGGAGAAAAATACCTTTTTGCAGTATTCTGTCTGATTTCCCTCAGTCCTTGGCACAACAGTGGAGGGAAGTGAAGGCAGCTGTTTTAATTCCTTCTAAGGAAAGAAGTAGAAAATTGTGTTACAAAATCCCTGTGAATAAGTGTTTAATAACTGGCAGACTGTAGCTAAGGATGTTTTGTTGCAAGTACAGATACATGCAGTATCTTAAGTAGGCTGATAGTTTTCTCTTTCAAACACATAAGGTCCAAATTTATTTTCATTAAACCCTCCTAATTAACTCTTCCCCATTTAATGAAGTATTATGATACACATTTCACTGCTACCATACACGCTGCCATATCTGCAATGTTTTTGGAGCACCCACTGACTGAATCAAGCTTAATTATGTGTCTAATTTAGATTTTATCTGCAAGAACTCTTGCAGCTTTGCTGAAAAACTGTAATTATTGGTCCAGTTTGTTAATCTCAAGTGAGAGGTCAGGATAAATACAGTGAATAGTTTCTTCTGAAGACATTCAGTCATTTCATCCTTATATAGATTCTTAATTCAACCAACAAACTATATCAATATTCTGACATCCCCAAACTTCAAGCATTTCTTTAACTTGCTTCATATTAGGCAGTGTTAATGCAGTGTGTTTCTTACCACATCATTCTGGAGTATTTCTATGGATTTCTTGTATTCCTCAATAGCTGTCTGTATATTTTCAACATCATGAGCCACACTGGTAAGGGTGCTACCTATGTTGGCTACAGTCTGCAATAAAAAAGATGACAGGAATCTCAGCCTTCCCCAGACTGCACTGTCCCAAAGAACCAATCAGCTAAACACAATGTTTTGTTAGTGAAACTGCAGGCAGACTGCCACAAAATCAGGCACGTGACTTTGAAGGATTTGGAAGTTTTTTTGCACTCAAAACTGCAAACTACACCCAATGCAACCTGTGCACTGGAGGACCTCAGGACACCTTCAGCACCCTTCAGCAGTAGGAACAAAAGCCACTCCCCAAGAGGAATTCCCTCAGTAATCCTTCAGGATTTTAACACCAGCAGGCATCCTTATTTCCAGGAATGGTACCTACAAGGAAAAAGGCTCAAGAAAACCAAATCCCACATAAGAAAGGCAATCTTGTCATAGGATCACTTAGGTTTCTAAGACTGAGTCCAGCTGTTAACTCAGCAATGCCAAGTCCACCATTAATCCATGACCCCAAGCTCCTATCCATGTCCTTTAAATACCTCCAGGGATGGCAACTGCAGCAGCTCCCTGTGCAGCCTGTTCCACTGTTTGACAACCCATTCAGTGAAGAAATTTTTCCTGTTACCCAATCTAAACCTCCACTGGCACAGCTTTAGGTTACTTCCTCTTGTCCTGTCACTTGTCACTTAACAGAACAGCTTGATCCCCACCTGACTACAACCTCCTTTCAAGGAGTTGTGGAGAGTGGTAAGGTCCCCCCTGAGCCTCCTGTTCTCCAGGCTAAACACCCCCAGCTGCTCCTCCTCAGACTTGTGCTCCAGACCCTTCCCTTCTCTGGACACTCTCCAGCCCCTCAATGTCCTTCCTGAATTAAGGGGCCCAGAACTGGGCACAGGATTTGAGGTGTGGCATCACCAGTGCCCAGTACAGGAGGACAATCACTGCCCTGGTCCTGCTGCCACACTCCTCCTGAGAACAACACACCTTCAGACTTGCTTCTGACCAGTTCACAGTGAAAATCCAGCCTGCTTGTAGCAGCAAATAAGGAGCTTAGCAAACAGCTTTGTACTCCTCCCAGAAAAAGAAATCCTGGCAGCCCCGTCAGCCAAACCACACTCATTGCTTTGCATATCACTACCTTGTTGATTATACATTAATTTCGTAGGGATAGGAAATGAGATGTGGAAACCCATAATGCCACAAAGACTGGACTAACATTAGCTGTTAGCCCAACATAAATGTTTATTGCTAAATAAACAGAACTGCCATGGAATTACCAGGCACATTTCAAGAAGCCATTCTTTTAACCTAAATAAACAGGACAGTTGTTTGGTAAAGAATGCTCAGTAAGGCACACAGTAAGACACTGTATTAACAGAAAGCAATACATTTCATTTCCCAATTAAAAAAAGCCAAACAAACCACATATTTGCATGCAGTTTTCCAAGTGTCTCACATGATATTGATTAGCAACTTGAAGGAAAGTAACCAGAAAGATGAGCTCCAAAGTACACAAGGGACAGCAGAATACAAACAAATGCATCTCCAAAAGGGATAAATAAGCAAGGTCTTTAATTTTTTTTACCTACCACACATTATTATAGGACCATACAGTTTATGAAGTTAAATTTTAAAGACAAGAGAAGCAAATACTCCTTGCAACTCAGGTAGCTCCTGCTGTCAGTGCTGTCCCCAAGAGCCCAGCTGCAGCTTAACACACAGAACACATTTAGTGATAGCCACATTTACAGTACTCACCTTCTGAAGTTTCTCTACTGTGAGGGGAAGAGAAATCAGGTCAGCAGCAGATTTTATATTGTTTTTGAGATGATTTACTGTTGAGGTCAATAGTGATATCTACAACCAAAAAGGAGTACTTAGAATTAGGCAACACAATCCTGATTCTGACCTCCCCCAATACTGATGGTTTAATGTAAAACATTAAAACATAAGGCAATACAAAATTATACATGTACACACAACAAACACCCCTGTCTCTAGGTTAGAAATCCTGCCTAGGTTACATTAAAAATATTCTGCCTCTTGCAAAAGAGCACGTTTTTATTTAACTATTCTTTAAAACCAAATGAAAGCCACAGGAACCCCTCCTTTTCAGTAAGGTACCCTCTGCCAGTTTTACATTCATCCTCTTAGGGACAGGCTGTTGCCCAAGAAAGACTTAAAAATTGTGCAAGAAGTATTCATGTGGAGGAAACCATCACCCACTTCTGTATTTAGCAATGAAACCTGTCTGGCAAAACCCAGCAAAGCCATGCAACCTCTCCAGCTGAGTGATGGGCAAAGTTGCACCTATTATCTAAACCCTCTGCTACACAAGTGGAACAGAGACTAAAATTCACTTTCTTCTGGTTAAAAAACAAAGTTGTTTTGCAAGTTGAGGAAAAGATCCTAATTTTACATTAGGTCAGTGTTAACCAGCTGGCATGCAGACTCTCTAGCTCACAGCTGTGAGCACTGGCTGAGGTTACTCCCAGCAGCACATCCCAACAATTCATGGATAAAAAAACAGCAAGAAAATTTTGATCCCCTGAAGATCTGGCTTAGACAAGAAGGTTTTGATCCCCTGAAGATCTGGCTTAGACAAGAAAGTTTTGATCCCCTGAAGATCTGGCTCAGACTGTAACCAGACCCTGGTAACCTGAGGGCCTGCAAGAACCACGTGCAAGTATCTTTAACAGCCAGGTGCAGATAAGAGCATTTTAAGTCTCATGAAGAGCCTGAATAATTGTGGCTAGAACAGTGAGATGCTACAGAAAGCAAATCAAATTTTCAGATGTGCCCCAGTAAGCACTTAACCACCACATGGGACTGAAGAAAAAATCAATCTAGGCAGGCACCGCAGTACTCTAACAAATTAAATCAGAGCACCTGGGTCAAGAGAAGTTCCCCACACACACCTCTCGATACCATTCACTGTGAGCAGCTCTGAACTTTTACCCTCCAGGGCAGAAATTTCAGTAAAAGCCTTGCTGGATGCTTCATTTGAAGAGTGAGTTAATAGAGCAGCTGAGCAAAGAGCTCTCTGGTAAGTGGCTTAGTTCTAGCCCCATCAACAGTGCCAAGACTTAAACCAGCTCAGAGGCTGAGTGTGTGTGAGCAGGTTTTATATCCACAGGACACCAGGTCTTAGTTTGTAGCAACAGGAGCTTGCTCTGAGTCAGGTAACTCTTTCCACACTCACAAAACACTCTCAGAAATTTGAAATGTCAAATCTCTCGTCATAAGCATCACAACTATTTGGCAGGAAAATTAGGAACTGCACAGTTCCGGGGTTCTTTCAAATTCTGCCTGAACTCCCTCCACCAGTTATGCAATTTCTCCTCTTGTGATCCAGCCCAGCTGGATGCTCAAGCTGTTTCTTGCTTGTTTATAATGAGGTTTATACTCTATTTGAACTTTAAAAATAAAAGCTATCTATATAGCTGCAGAAGTCCTTAGATAAAATTAATTTCCATTAAAAAAAACCGAATGGAATATTTTTTTTTTTTGAAAACCAAGGACTGATTCCTTCTCACCTGTTTATTTATCTCTGTGATATTTATCCAAATTTTACTCAGCCCCAATTCTCCAGTCTCAATTTGTTCTAGCTGCTTTTGGTTCTGCACCAAATCTTCATTCAGTTTAGGAATTTCTTGGAATGATGTCTTTTGATTAGATTCCACTAAAAGAATGAAAAAATAATTAAAAGCAAACCAAAACAAAAATCCAGTAAAAGGCGTAAAACAAATTACAAACAGCAACATCTACAACAGTGAAATAAGGCAATAACAGTTTCTACACACAGGTTTATTGCCAGTCTGAATTCAGTGTTTGCTCAGAATGATAGCTTTTTTTTTTTGTTTTAAGAGCACCAATATTTGCAGAGAGAACCCAGAGAGACTGTACTAAATTTAACACTTTGCATAGTCCCATCATTTTCTGGCAAACCTCAGTAGGTCTTTATTTAGTGCAGTTATTTTGCATTACCTCCACAAGGGAATATGAAATAGTAATGGGCCTGTGAATAAAGAGTTGCCAACAGTCCCAGGGCAAAGGAGGCAGGTGAAATAAACCTCAGTGCTCTTTTCAAGCCTGCAGAGGGGCTGATGATGATGAAGTGAATTCCAAGGAGATTAATGTAATTAGTTGCTCTGTGTGACAGAAAGACAACTGAAAAAATAATGTGTAAGCTTAAGCACTAATGCCTGTTGGTAAACAAATCAGTAAACAAGGTCCCTGGAAATTAAGTCAGTTATTACTGCAATTAATACTACAGGAAGGGGGAAACATGCAGCTCAAAGCAATTCCAGTGAGCCTCAGAAATGCAGCTCTTCCAGATCTGCAGTGACTAAGCTGTTTAGCTGTGCTGTGAGGCAATCCTAAACCCTTAGGGCTGAGAAACAAATAAGCAAAGGTTTTGAGATGAAGATGACAGAGTTCTCCAAAATCTGCACATTCACCCTGTAAGGCAGCACTGGAAGGCTCCACAACAAACAGCCAGCGTTCAGAGCAGACTGCCAAGAGCAGTGGGACCTGTGTGATGTGTAGCTGCAAGATCCCAGAACAAATTTCCAAGTGTGACCCATCCAGTCAAAAGGAGAAGCCTGTAGAGTGGATGCCCAAACACACAAAACTAGAAAGCTGTGCATATTCAGAAACCTACCTCACTTCTCTTTAAGCAAGTTCTAAAAATACTTTCTAGGTGCAAAGAAATCTGCCCTGGATCACCCAAGGTCCAAACAATGCTTCTGGGTAAGTAACACCTTAGAAGGTGTATTTTAGCCAAAACAGACTGAGAACTAATTTGTGCATTTGACACAAGCAGCTCACACTAAATCTCATGTTTTCATAGGCTCTTGTAGACAAATTATTTTCCATTTTTTCACTGTCACAGTGAACAGTGGGACTCCACCTGAAGTTTTTTGCAGCACTAGGAAGGTTAAATGCCACATGTTCTTAGCATCATTGCTGACAACTGAAGGGAAAACACTACATGACTTCCTCCTATTTCAAACATACTTGATGCAAAGACGTCTTGTTTATAAAAAGCACTCATCCCATGCTCCCTTTGTGCAAAGGATGGCAGAATGTACCAAATACTGTCACAAACATCTGCTCTTATGGGGAAAAGTCTGGATGAAGATTCAGAGAAAGGTTCCTTTTCCAAACTTGCTGTACGACAGATGGGTCACCTGCCTTTGTTTCTCTGTTCACCCACACATTTCACCAAGGCAAAATGTTACCTTTGGGAACCAGGTTGTTCTTGCTGCCTGCTTTTTTTTGTTGTTGTATTTAAATGCTGTGCCTCATTATGAGGCTCCCATCCAGCTCCTAGGCATGGTATTATGATGGCAAGGAAATCTGACACGTTTATCACCAGGCAAAGCATTAAATGCACAGCTTTTCTATCAGAGCTATTAAGAGGAAAACAAGGCCATCTGTAATTGCCAAACAGGGAGAACACGCTCAGGGAGAACAGCTGCTTTAACAAAGAGCTCTGTGTTGAACAGGAATGATGAAACTTAACTACACCAAAGCCAACAAACGTTGTCAACGTGCAAAACTTTTACCACCAGCACACCCTTAAAGGGGAGCAGTCCATGAAGGGCAGCAGTTGCTGACCCAGAACACAGAAACAGCCACTGCTGGGAACACTCCCAGCCATAAAGCAGCACCTGGAACTGAAAGTATCCTCCAGAACTGGTGGACAGCAACTGCAGGTAACTTTTAGAGTTCAGTATCAGTTAACACAAAAGCACATCTATCAGCAATTCTTTCACACTCAGCCAGCCTGCTCCACCGTGGCAGACAACTCCCCACCTCACACGCCTGAACAGGAACACCTGAACACCAGCACCAAGAATTTCTACACACACTTCCTCAATGCCTCTTTTATCACAACCATGACAACACCTTTGCTTACCTATTTCAATCTACACAGGATTTCAAACACTGTTAACATAAGGAACCAAAACACATCTTGCACCCAGAGGTGAGGTACAGAGAACCAAGAGCATACCTTACACACACATATCCCCATTTGTTACACCTCAGCCTACACAAGTTATTATATTGAAAATCATGGCATGGGAATCTTGACATGGACAAAGAAAACCTGAGCTTTACAAGTAAAATACTTCATCTTAACTCCACACTTCTAAATATTAAACATATTAACTCTACACCACACATAACCCAACGTAAAAGTTGAACAAGAACAGGTCAGTGCAAGCAAAATAAACATTCAGAAGATACAGAAAGAAAATACATTACTGAAGCAACATTCAAATTGCAGTAATTCCATAGCAAGTATCAGAGGTTTTAAAAGAGCTCAAGAAAAGACCATCATTTTTCTTTCAGAATTCCCTAGACTGCTTTGACAGGTCTGATCAGAACTTTTTAAATAGGGTCTTTCTTTGGAAGAGAGCACTCTGAAGAGCAAAGTCAGGAATTTTTGAAATGTTTATACAAGCAACTACAGGCCCACCCAGTCCAGTGTCCCTGCTCCTCAAAAGATACAGAGCAGGCAAGAATATATAACATTCACCTTATATTCCCCAAGTCTCTGTGTTCTTGGCTCAGAGCGCTCCTCAATTCAGATGTTATTTGTCTACTCTATTTTCAGACTTTGACTGAGCAGGCAAGCAACTAAAGCTCTTCATACTGCCCAAAGAAAATGCGAAACAGTAGTTACACTCATACTTACTAGTTCGAAACTTCTCCTTTATTGCATCCAAATCCTCCTTGAGAGCCACCTGCATCCAGACTAAGCCAACACAGGCGACCACACAAGCAGCAAGAATGACAAACGCACATAAAGGGCAACAGAACCTGCAGCATCGCAGGTAATCTCCCCTGCAAAAAACAAATAACAGCTTGTGAATGTACAGCAGTGCCTAGAAAAGTGTTATTTTAAATGCTGTTCCAGCAAAGTAAGGGACAGTGCTGTAACAGCACACATTTTGGCTGACAAGGGCTAACAAAGAGCATTTTCAGGAACAAGTAAGACTATAAAATCAGGTCAGGGCTGTTGCTCTCTATTAAGTTTATCCTCAGTAGACACATCTAGCAATCTAGCATATTTAAAAGCAGCTGCCAGGTTTCCTTTGCTAAAATATCCTGCTCTGCTGACATAAACTTATGTCAGGCACATCTGCTTGATAGCTTGAAAAACACACTTCAAGACAAGGTATTACCATAATGTTACAGGCAAGTACTTCTAGAGCATTCTGAATTGTGAAAGCCCAGGTTTCCCTGAGACATGCCTACTTTAAGGTATGCACAGAGGCCCATTATTAATGCTGTTACTTAACAGAAAAGCTTATTTACTGGCAAAAGCACAGCACGTCCCCGAGAAAACCAGCTCGCAGGACGCTGCCACGATAACCACGGGTAACTGCGCCCAGCATCTCCAGGAGCTGCCCTCAAGTTTAGTCCACAAGGACTTGTGCTGCGGTGAGCACAAAACAGAAAAAAAAAAAAAATAATAAAAAGCCAGGGGATGGTCCAGCGGGAGCTGTCCCTGGCTGTGGCTGGGGGGTGGAACTAGGTGATCTTTAAGGTCCCTTCCACGCCAAGCCATTCTGCGACTCGATGATACTTCTATCCCCTGACAGGCGACCTGCGGGGGCGGACACGCTCAGCGCAGCTCCGGGTGTCCCCTGGCAGTCCCCAGCCTCACACACCCCCTTTAGCCCCAGCTGCGAACCCGACCCGCCGAAGGCAGCGCAGCCCCGCCGCGGAGCCGGCACAGGACCCGTCCGAGCAGGGCCCCGCACCGCCCGGGACTCACTTTCCGCAGCGGCCCCGCGCCCCTGCGAACTCGTCCTCCTCGGAGCTGGACTCGGAGTCGGAGGCGGGCGGCTCGGTGCGCAGCAGCCGGTGGCCCGAGCCCTTCTTGGCGGGCTTCTTCCTGCGGCCGTCGGCGGCCAGGCCGATGAGGGCGTTCAGCTCCTTCCGCTTCTTCATCCTCTTGTGGGGCGGCGGCGCGGCTGGCGGCTGGCTCCCGCCTGCCTCCTCCTCCTTCTCCTCGGCCGCCGCCAGCGCGCCCCGGCTCGCCGGCCTGCGGCCCGGCGGCGGCTACAGGCGCTCCGCGGGGCCGCGGCTGTTGCTCCCCCGCCGGCCCCGCGGCGGCTCGCCCGGCCCCGCGGCCGCCGCCCGCCCCGCCCGCGCCATGGCCGCTCGGGCCGCGCCGCGCCCGCCTGCCAGCAAGCCGCGCTCCCACTGGCCGCCGCGGGACCGCCCCGCGCGGGCCGCCGAGGGCGGGCAGGGCCGCGGGTTCGAGTCCCGCCCCCGGCGGGTGGGACTGGCGGGGAAGGGGGCGGTGAGGCGCGGCGGGGCACGGCCCGCTTGGTGCCCGGCTGCCGCGGCTCCTCTCCGACCCCCTCGCCCACCCGGCACGGCGGGGGCTGCTGCTCGCGGAGATAGCGGTGGCAGGGAGGCGGTGTTACGCGGCAGCTGCCTGCCCTCGTCCTGCCCCCAGGCCGTGCCAAAGCCGTGCCAAAGCTGCCGCGGTACCCGGCCCTCGGCTGACGCGCGGCATCGCCAGCCCGGCGCGGTGCGGCATTCCCCGCGCTCGCTGCCGGGAGATGCTGTCCCGGCAGGCGCTGGGATGCGGCTCACAGTGCCGGCAGCAGTGGAGGAGGGAGACAGGGAAGGAGAGCGGGAACTGTCAGCCGGGATGCGGGATGGGAATGGGTGGAGATGAGGGTGAAACCTCGTGAGGCAGGAATAGGTGATGAAGACCTCGGGAAGAGGAATCCCAGTGTACGGTCTTTCCCTCTCTCTTCAGCCTGAGGTCCCGGCGCGGAGCCGGCCGGTGCCGGCGGCGGGGACTCAGGGCGGGCAGCAGCTCCCAGCCGGTGCGGCGGCGAGCGGAGCGTTCCCGCGGGATGCTCCCCTTCCCTTCCTTTCCCTTCCCTCCCAACAAGCGCTGCCGTGATTTGGCAGCCGCTCGGACTCTGGACCTGCCTCTGCGCCCCGCATTGGCTGTCGCTGCCGGTGCCGCCAGGGCGCTGGAGGACACCGGAGGCAGCGGCTGGCGGCTCTCACCAGGACGATGAAGCTCCTGTGGCTGGGCGTGGATGTCTTCAGGGTTCTGCACCTGGCCGCTGTGTTCTGCCTGACCTGCGTGCTGCTGAAAGCCATCCAGCTGTTCCACCGGCGGCGGGAGCTGCTCCGGGCGCTGGCCGACTTCCCCGGGCACCCGACCCACTGGCTCTTCGGCCACGTCCACGAGGTGGGGGAGAGCCGGGTCTGCGCTGCCGGGAGCGGGGGGGGGCGTGCGGGGAGCAGCTTTCCCGAGGGGCGTGTGGGAATGATGCTGGTGGGACTTGTCCCCTTGGTCCGGGAGATTTGCTGGGTGGGTGAGAGGTGGGCATCCCTTCTCCCAGCCAGACCAATGTGCTTTCCCTGTCTGTGGGGCTTAGCGAGAGCACGGCTCACGCAGAGCTCCGCAGGCTGCTGCAGACTGCGCGGTGGAAAAGGGTGGTGGCCGGCTCGCAAGTAGAGAGCGGTAGAACAGCATAGGCAAGGTCATGCCGGGGTGTGAGCCGGCACCGGGGCTGGAGGGAGCAGAGCCGCGCTGCTCTGTCCCGGGGCAGGCTCCGCTGTCACCTCTCTGCTCCTCTGACAGCCAGGGCAGGGCCGCTGCAGCTCTCCCTGCGGCGCTGAGCGGATGAGATGCTGAGCAGATGCTCGCTGCTCCGGCTAGCCAGAGGCACTTTCTCTCCCCTTGGAGAGAGGCCAGCTTGTGTCGGCCTCGTGGCCAGGTGAACCTGACAACTGATTGTTCTGAGCCGCTTTTCAGTCACAAAACACATCACAGGCATTGCATCCAGCGCAGGGGCCGTGGATCTTCTTACTTCTGCTTTAAGGTCATGAGTAACTAAACCCACGTACATAGGCGAGCCTTGTTCTGGTCACTGGTGTCACGGATGATTATTCCCCGAGGTATGCACTTGCCCACACAGATCACCATGGCTGCCTTGACAAACAGATTTTGACAACTCATCAGCAGCCTCACAGGGTGTATCTGAGCTTGCCTGATGCAAAAGGTTTTTCCATAGAAAAAACAGCCATAAAAGGCTGTTTAAAATCACCTTGCCCTCTACTGGACTCTGGTGATGTCCTGCCGTGGCCACCTCTGTGGCACATTAAATAAGCGACACCCAGAAAAGTGTCTGGGAAATCAGGAGGAGACCTCACAGGGCTTGTCTCTGTGCTGTGGCAGTGCCAGTTTTGCTGTGTTGGACAGGACAAGCAGTCTTTTTGGCAATGTAAGCATGAAGATGGGCCAGTTCAGAGCTTTGTTACACTGCCAGTTAGACTTTAAAACTGCAATTAAATAAAGTATGTTCTTCTGTTTGTTAGTTGTGACTATTTATCCTGGAAGGAAATGTAACCATTTGTGCCAATCACTTGCTGTCATCATGCTTAGGTTGCTCGTGCCTCAACTTTTACCTCAGACAATGTTTGTATGAGAATTCCTTTTTTGAAGATTTAATAATTTGCTGATTAATGCTGCTGAATTCCCCAAAGCCTAACAGTTCATCAAGCCAGCAAAGAAACTGGCAGTGCTCTGGGCACACGCTGAATACAAAGTTTGCACACACCTCAAGGAGGACCTGTGAGCTGTATTCAGGGAGAGCACTGACATTTCCTGTTCTGCTGATTTAACTGATTGTTTCCCAGTTTTGATCCGGGCCACTTTAGAATTTCAAACCTATTTGTCATGCTCTGGGTGGATCTCCTGGGAATATATCACTTTGTTTTAAAGCATTCTCTGGGTATTAGTCTCTGCTTATCCAAATCACTCAGTAGAAATGACATTAAAATATCAGGAAGAGGTTGTGTAGAGCTGTTCAGTCTCACTGCAGCAGCACAATTTCGTTGAAACCCAGACTGCCAGCCCTGACCTGACCAAACTGACTCCCCATGGCCGGGGTTGGTGGGAAGCAGAGGAGAGCAGGGTCACTGCCCTGCTGGCCCAGGGAGGGTGTCAGTCCCTCGGCAGCCCTTTGTCCACTTCTGCCCTTTGTGGGGAGAACCCAGCCCCCTGTGGCTGCACGCAGCACACCCTCATGCTCAGATTTCAGCTCCTGTGTTTTCTCTTTCTCCTGTGTTTTCTTCTTTCTTTGCTATCAGCGTGTAGTCATTAAAAGTGCCCTTAAGCCTCTTCCCAGATGCTTTTAGTGTTGGATCCATTTCAAAACTTGCATTTCAGCATGAGATCAGGCAATTACCTTTCTTTTTTAGACCCATGTGGGGTTTATGCTTTTCTTTTCAAGCCCCCAAGGGAAGTAGAAGTAGAAGTAATGGTCTTTCATGCAAAGCTGGGTAGCTGGAGCTGTGATTAAGACGTGAGAGCTTTCTATTCCTCTGCAGCTCACAGAACTTTACACCCTCTGCTCCAGGAGTGCTTGGTGCAGCAGGTTACTCACCTGGAGGGCAACCACTCCTCTCAAATAAACCCATTCAACCCTCTGCCAGCACAGGGATGGTTCTTGATAGCACAAGCCAAGGGTGCTGCCCCAAAACAAGGTTGGATGCAAAGGCTTCTAGGATTAGGACTTCTGCCAGTGAGACTTGATCAGCATCTCCCAGTTACTTTCCATTATGGTTTTTGTGATTCACAACGGAAGAAGCACAGGCAGCTGTATCAAAGTGACTTCTACATGTTCAGGTATCACTTAGCTAAAGGCACTGTGCCAAGCACTGCTTCTGCTGGCATTTGCTGAAGAAGCAGGTGCTGAGGAGGGCTGCCTGCTTTTGCCCCGAAACTTGATCCCTGAAGTCAGAGAGGTTGATGGTTCTATTTATTAAGTTCAAAATCTTGAACTCGAATAAGTGAAGTTGAGCTTTCTGTAATAACTGGTTGTAGTTCATCATTCTGCTGAATGTGGGAGACACGTGGGATGTGCTGCAGGGACACCCCAGCTTGTGAAGAAGGTGGGGGCTCAGTCTTGGAGCTGAACCTGGACATGCCCCTGGCAGACACCCCATGAATCACGAGTATCCTCTCCAAGACAAGCCACACGTGGCTGATTATTTGATGTGGGTGATTATTTGAGTATGGGCCATGTCCTGGGTTAAGAAACACCAGCCAGAAACACCAAACTAAAAGCTGAGCTGAGCTAACTCAGCACTAAAGCAACTGAGCAAATATTCACTTGATACAGCCAATAGAGTGACTTTGAGGCTGGTTTCTGCACCAGTATGCTGATTTAATTAATCTTCAAGCTTCAAGTCAAAGCAGCAGCAGCTATATCAGACCTAGCTTACCAAAATCTTTCCCCCTGCATATTGGCCCAGAGTAGTTTCTCTTCAAAGAAAAAATAATCTTACATGGTTTTGTCTCTGTGATTTTTTTTTCCTCTGTCTGTGATTGTGGGTCTTTCCACTAGTTCTTTGTCTATTTCCTGTACATAACAACACCAGCTATAAAGCAGTAAAGCAGTGATTACTTTGGAGTGAACCTGCCACTGCTGCTGGTATGAAAGCTGGTGCTCATGCTGTTCCTCAGGTTGCAGCTTCCAAGGATAGGAGATAAATCTTTCTAGGAGCACCTGCTCTTCATTGCCTGTAAAATTAAATTCCCAGAAATCAATGAATTCTTAATGTAATGTTATTAACCAGTGTTCCCTTGTCTGAACGATCCATTGGTGACTTTGGACTAATTCTGTTCAATTTTTCCTGGACACTGGCCTTCTCCACCAAAATGTCTGGAGGAGGCTGTGGTTTCCCACAGCTGCACTGGGGCAGACCCAGCAGTGATGATGTTGGCTGCTGCATTTTCTCCCAGCTGCAGGGTGCTAATTGCTCAGCCATGTGCAAGTGAGAATGTAGTTGCATGCCACAAAATGCAGATGCTGTCTGGGGCAAATCTGTCTTCTATGGGACAGCCGTGGAAAAAGAGCAGATAACACATATGAGCTGATAGGCACCACCACGGTGCCTAAAGATGTTCTCTAGCTTAAGGTCAAGTGATAAGGAAGAATTACTTTATAGGAGCTTTAAAAGTAGCAAACATCTCTGCTTCCCATGCTTTGCAAACACGGAGGAAAAACACCTCATTTATCCTTACCTGGTTTTGTGCTTAGAAAGACATTGAGCCTTTAAGACAGTGTATTAGGAGATTATATATATAATTTTTTTCCCCTCCAAATCTGTATATTCTTTCTCTTTTTTTCTTGTCCTCAACTAGTTTCTCAAGGAGGAAGAGGTGCTGGACAAGGCAGAGGTCTGGGCACAGAAGTACCCACATGCTCACCCTATGTGGTTTGGGAGTTTCTCAGCATTCCTGGTTATCACTGATCCCGACTGTGCCAAGGTTCTGTTGGGCAGAGGAGGTGAGAGATTACGGCTTCAGCTGGGGAGCAGCAGCCCCAGCCTGCAGATTTCCCATGCCTGCCTCAAAATTTTTAGCAAGGCAGGGTTTCACAGAGAGGTTTTCTTGCAGAAATCATCTAAAGGCATGGAGAGACATCACTCCTTCGTGCCATGCCCTGAGTTTTTCAGGCACAGGGCTGCAGGACTGACCTGACTCCAAATCCATTGCTGGAAAATCAGACTTCCTCAAGTGCTCCTTGAAAATTTAACTACTCAGTGCCTGATCCCAGCAAGCAGAAGACACCTGGGAGCTTTTTTTTTAGGTTCAGAGTTCTGGCTCCTACTGCAGAGAAGTATCTTTGTGCATCGAGAAGAAAAGGTGCTAAACAGTGATCTCTGAGAGGGTTAATCATTTATCACACTGCACAGACTTTGGACTACCAATATTCTTGTTTTTTCCAGTGTGAGCATCTGCTTTTATATGTATTTATTGCAGCTGGCAAAGTTGTTTTGTGTTGAAATACTGGGAGTTCTGCAGGGATGCCACTGATTTTGCTTCATACCCAACCAAAAGTGAGAGCCCAGAGGGAGCTTTCAGCTGCAAACCTGGATTCATGCTATTGAAACATTTACCATTTTATTTTCTCTTTATTTTTTTTTACAGATCCCAAGGATAACATCAGCTATAAACACCTTATCCCATGGATTGGTATGTATTCCCAGGGCTTTGCCTGCGAGGAATGATTCTGAAATTAGTAAAAAGCATGCTATAAATAAACAGCATTGTACCTGTTCCTTGATGGAGTTATAGCTGAAAGCTTCATGAAATTATTACATTTACTGAAAAAAAGTGCTAAATAGTTCTATTTATTTTCAGGGAAGGAAAGTTCAGACATAACATATCTACAAATACTTACATGTCCATAGGTAGCAAAGACTGGTGGTGGGGGAATCTTAAATTCATTGGAGGACTGGTGAAAAATATATCCGCTGTTCTGAATTTCTCTTTTCCAGTAGTGTTGGTGTTTCTTCTCAGAGACACCATTGTGCCATTTTGGTGAGCAGGGCTTTGCTCTGGGAGCCCTGGGGCTGGTGGCAGCATTTGGAAATACCCTCTCACAGCAGCTCGGATAGCAGATTTAATCACACTCCGTGCAGGCAGCTGAGAGCAGCCTGCTTGTGCCCAGCAAAACATGCCTTGCCTGTGTTTCCCCAGGGAATGGGTTGCTGATCTTACATGGGCCCAAATGGCACCAGCACAGAAAACTCCTGACCCCAGGGTTTCATTACGACGTCTTGAAGCCGTACGTGGCCCTGATGGCAGAATCTACAAACGTGATGCTGGTAGGACTCATGATGCTCCTCTCTCTGCCCTGCTTTCTTTTCCCCATCCTGTCTGGTTAGGAGGTAAATGCTGGAGCAGGGCTTTCTTTATCTGCTAATTGTAAGGACATGCTGTGTCCTGGTGGTAGATCTTTCTGAATCACCCCAAATCCCTGCCCTTGAGCTGGGAGGGATGAGCATCCCTTGGAAGGGATGAGCAGGTTGAGCCTCCCTGCAAAGACAGTGTCCCTGGTACTGCCTTGGGATCTGTGGCTGAGATTTCAGGATTGATGTTACTGCCATCCCCAAACCGTGCATGATCTCAGTTCCAACAGCAACTTCTTATAAGGTGTTTGTCTAAATAAAGAATTGAGGTAAATAAATGTTCATAATAAATCGCCAAAAATAAAGGTGGGAGCAGAGTTATACTGTGACCTAAGGTTAAAGGGTATTATTTGCTGTCAACATACCCATGACTGGACTGCAAACATGCCTCATAAACAGTGAAAATGCCTTGTTCTTCAATCCACTGGTGCTGTGCAGGATGGAAACCAGTCGGAATTAGAGGAGAAGGTCACCAGGCTTTGTGCAAGTGAAAGAGGAGTCTGGATGCTGGATCTATTCCTTCTCCTTCACCTCCCTCACTCCAACCTCCCTGGCAGCCTCAAATAGGTCCTGGCTGGATTCCTCCTAGTGGCCCAGGGAGCAGCCAAGAGCCGGGGGCTGGAGAGCCGGGAGAGCTTTTGCAAGGCTCAGAAGTGCCTGGGAGTTTGAAATTCCTTGTGCACAGCGCCCGTTGTGTGAGCCCGTGCCACCAGGTGGCAATCGTTGCATGTGCTACGGACGTGCATCTGTCCCCACAAGCCTGGTTTGCTGCTGTGGAGCTCAGATGTCACCGTGCTCCTCCTCCCCTCCCTTTCTCAGCTTTTAAGTCCACTCATTCCTTACAGCCTCGAGGGGACAGAGGATTGATCATCGCTTCATGTCTGCTGGGGAAGAGAGGCAGGATTTATAGTTTCTCTAGGGGTGCCCTATGCAAAGAGTTGAGCAAGAGCTCCTGTATTACTTGCTGGCAAAACACACTGGCACAGAGATCATGTGACAGAAAAAACCTTGCTCCAAAGTTTGTCTCTTGGGCATCAAGCTCAAATGTACTTAAGAACGCACCCAATGAAGCCCAATGCCAGCATATGCTACTCCTGTACAGAAAACCACTTTACATCCTAAGAAAGACTTGGGCAACTCCCCATCACCCAGAAATGCACCTGTCCTGGGCTTCTCCAGGGTGCTCTTGCCTCAGGATAGGGTGTAGCAGGGCTCACCACCACCAGGATGCAAGAAGAGCAGTTGCCTGAGGCAAATCTCAGATTAACCATCCCACTCTTGGCTCCTCTTCTCTGGGATTTTGCTGGCAAATAGAGATCCCCGTCTTTTTTTTCCCATTTCTCTGGGATGTATCTCTATCTGAGCACTCATTTAACCAGGGGGTAACTGCAGATCTTGCAGAGCTGACCTTTGTCTTCCCATTTCTGTCTCTTTTGCGCCCTAGGATAAGTGGGAAAAGCTGACAGCAGATGGGAAGCCAGTGGAGCTCTTTGAGCACATCAGCTTGATGACTCTCGATAGCATCATGAAATGTGCCTTCAGTTGTCACAGCAACTGCCAGACCAACAGGTCAGTGCTGGCTGCCCCAAACCCTGGCAGGAAGTTTGCAGCTCAGAAGGGAAATGGACAAATTGCTTGTCACTGTGCTCCCAATTTTACAAGCTTCCTATTCCCCTTTCTCCAGGAAAAACGCCTACATCCAGGCTGTCTACGACCTCTGCCACATGGTGCACCAGCGCCTCCGCATCTTCCCCTACCACAATGACGTCATTTACTGGCTCAGCCCCCATGGGTTTCAGTTCAGGAAGGCCTGCAGGATCGCTCATGACCACACAGGTATTCCCTGCTGGCATCCTCTCCCAAAACTTTGGACAGAGGCAGACAGGTTTTCTCCTTGCCTGTGCAGTGATGCTGCCCAGAGGCTCAGCGCTGAGATCCAAGCAGGGCGTCAGTTTGAAGTGGTGATCTGATCTAGGCATGAATGAAAGGGGTCTTTCAGCTCCTGGGTCATTAAACTGGACTAATGGAGGAACTGCCCTCTGGAAATGCTCCTGTAAAATTGTCAGAGACTGGTGAGACAAGGAATGGGCACTGCAGGCAACACCAGTGCAAGGAATGATTTTCCATTCCAAGCCAGGTGTGATTTAAATGCATGAGGGGTGTGTAAAGTAGGCTGAGAAGTCCATGGTGAACAAAGAAAAGGATAACAATATCCATGGCATTTGTTGCCATGCTGCAGAAAAAGCCAAAGTGCCTGAGATGCAGAAGCACAGGTCAAAGGCAATGTGGACTGAGCAGTGCTCATCTCCTTGGGTGAGGTTTGCTTTCAAACCACGAGGTTTGAGATGAGTTTTTGAGATGCAAATCTCTGAGTTTTGCATTCAAAGTTTTGCAGCTTGGCATCTCCTGGCCCTGCCGAACCTTTAACCCTTTCTCCCCCAGACAAGGTGATCCACGAGCGAAAGGAATCCCTTAAAGATGAACGGGAATTTGAAAAGATCCAGAAGAAGAGACATTTGGACTTCTTGGACATTCTGCTGTGTGCCAAAGTGAGTGGCAAGGAGTGTATGTGTGGCAGGGCACAGAGTGCAAAAGCAAGTCAGTCTTTGCAGAGTTGCCACAAGCCACCAGAGACCCTCAGGACTGCACAAGCCATTAAAACAAAAATTAGCCCAGTTCTACCCAGTTGAAGAGAGGCCAAGGTGATCCAGTTTTCCACTGTTGAAGTGTTGGCAGTGTATTTTTCGGTATACAGCATGCAGAGGGATTCTGTAGTGCTGGTGGTTTAATATGGGGGGGTAAAGAGACTTAAAAGCGAAGGGAAAGGAGCTCTGAATTCAGTGCAAACAGACAATGATTTTGTTTACATATATCCCACAGGCATCATCACACCCCTTTTGCAATAGCTGAAAGAATATAATGGCTCCTACTGGGATATTTACATATTTTTTATATATGTGTATGTGTTACTGTAATATATATATATAAATTTTATGTATATGGGCCACTGAGAGTGTCTCTGGACTGTTAGGATGAGAATGGAGCTGCACTATCTGATGAGGACCTGCGTGCTGAGGTGGACACATTCATGTTTGAGGGCCACGACACGACAGCCAGCGGCATCTCCTGGCTCTTGTACTGCCTGGCAGTCCACCCTGAGCACCAGCAGCGGTGCAGGGAGGAGATCCAGGGCATCCTGGGGGACCGGGACACAATCCAGTGGTAAGGTTGCAGCAATTCCTCTGCTGGTCACTCTTTTCCTATCGCTGCCATGTCTAAGTGAGCGATGCCTTCAAGGCTCAAAAGCTGGGGGTGCTAAAGGTTGCTGCATGCACAGGGACTTCACAGGATGGAGCAGATCCTTTAGCTAAGTCTGCCACCCTGGAAGGGACATTCTGGATGCCATCCCAAGTCCTGGGCCACCAGCACTGCTCTCTCCTATTTTCTCACCACAGGACATCATGGATGTGCTTTTCACTTTTCCCTGTCACTTTGCACTTGAGCTTGTCCAGTGGTTGTTCAGGTTGTTCAGAAGTGCCCTGGCACCCCCAGCCTCCAGCAGGCTGTGCCTGGGCATTGTGGGTCCCTCTGTTCTCTTGCAGTCTGCTCAGGGGCTGGATGGCTGTGGGTGAAGGGGCCTCCCAGCACAGGCAGTGGGGGGAGCGTGGGGCTCAGCCTGCCTGTCCCAACAGGGAGGACCTGGGCAAGATGACCTACAGCACCATGTGCATCAAGGAGAGCCTGCGCCTTTACCCGCCCGTGCCTGGTGTGTCCCGGCAGCTCAGCAAAGCCATCACCTTCCCCGACGGACGCACTCTGCCGGAAGGTCTGTGAATGCCGTTCCTGGAATGATGTTCCACAGAGCTCTGCTCCCAGGCACCAGCTGCATCCTCGCTGGCACAGATGTTCAGGCAGGGCTGTGCAGATGTTGGCTTGTTTCTTTGTCGGTGAGCCCTTTTCTTCTCCTCCATTGTTTTCCAGGCAGCGTCATTGCAATAAGCATTTACCTCATTCACAGAAACCCTGAAGTATGGAAAGATCCTTTGGTGAGTTTTCTTTTGATCTCCTAATATTTTTTTTTTCCTTTATGATGTGCCTCTTCTCATCTACCCTTCCCCTGTTAGCAGAAAAGTAGAATTCTCTCTCTGCTATGGGGTTCTTCATAAATTAAGGGGTGTCACATTTCTCAAGAAACCAGTCAGTACCGTGTTCTTTAAATAATTGCTTTTTCTTGCTGCATATTCTTCATTTCCAGGTGTTTGACCCTTTGCGTTTTTCCCCAGAGAATGTCTCTGGCAGGCACTCTCATGCCTTTCTGCCTTTTTCTGCTGGAATGAGGTAAAGGGAATTGAACACTGAAGGAGTAATGGGCAGAGACCACCACCTGCAGTCCTGGCCCTGCAGAATTACATAGTTAAATAGTTAAATGAGGATATAAGTGTTTGTGCAACAGAGGGGTTCTGATACCAGCAGGCAAAATGGGAAGGCAGCATTGCCAAGGCCCTTCTGGGGACAGGGAACTGGGTCCCAAAGCTGTGGAACATCCTGTTGGCATCCTGCAGGGAGCCTGCAGCATTCTGATCTCACCAGCTCTCCTCTCCTGGTTGCAGAGACCCCACCCCACCCTCTTGCCCTTTGATTCCCCCCTTTCCCCCTCTTCCCAATCCTTCCCTTTGCCCTGTGCTGACTCCTTCAAGGCCAACACCTTGCAGACCTTCCCAGCTTGGAGACCCACCACCTCATCCCTGCTGGCCTGTCCTTTGGCTTCCCCATCTCCCTCCTTGTCCGTGCTCATTGACCACACATCGCGAGCTCCCGATGTTCCTCCCAATTCCTCCTGCTCAGCCCATGCCCCTGTGGCCCCCTGAGCTGCAGAGGGGGAGGATATGTGCTGGTGTGGGAGTGCTGGGATGGAGCTGTGCAGCTTTGCTGTGCTCAGCAGTGGATGGAGCTGTGTGAGATGGGCTTTGTGGGGTTGCTGTGCCCAGCACTGCAATGGAGCTGTGTGGGATGGGCTGTGTGGGGTTGCTGTGCCCAGCACTGCAATGGAGCTGTGTGGGATGGGCTGTGTGGGGTTGCTGTGCCCAGCACTGGGATGGAGCTGTGCAGGTTTGTTGTGCCCAGCACTGCAATGGAGCTGTGTGGGATGGGCTGTGTGGGGTTGCTGTGCCCAGCACTGGGATGGAGCTGGCTGAGCTGCTCTGTTTCTCCGCAGGAATTGCATCGGGCAGCAGTTTGCCATGAACGAGATGAAGGTGGCGCTGGCTCTGACCCTGATGCGCTTCGAGCTCTCGCCCGACCCTGCCACGCCTCCCCTCAAGATAACTCGGATCATCCTCCGCTCCAAGAATGGGATTCACCTGTATTTAAAGAAAATCCGCTGATGCTGGAAAACATCCTGCCTTCACCAGAGGGAGGGACCAAGCAGATGACGGGACAGTGTGTCTCTGGGGCAGAAGTGCAGGGTAGGATTTGGGGATGAGGATTCCTGATTTCTGTGCTTCATCCACTAGCTGAAAGCCCTTTTCAGGCAAGACTCAGGTGGCTGGGATGCCACTGCACAGACCCGCCTGCTCCAGGGCACTGATGTGAGAGCAGCCAGGCACGGCCACTCTGTCTGTCCCCTTGCACTGCCATAAGGGTGGGCCTGGCCTGGTCTGGGAACATCTGCAGGTCCCACCAGCCTCCTTCTTACCAAATCCTGCCTTCACATTCGTGCCCTGGCCAAATCTGTGGCCATTTCCAGCCCTGCTCCGTCATCGGCACCTTCCTCAGTGCCTAGAGGTCAGCCCTCCTCTCCTGCAGTGGGGACAGCCTGTGACAGACCTCTGTCTCACTTCTCACACTCAGTGGGCCTCTGATTTGTTGAAAGCACTGATTCCAGTTTGGGCTCTGAAATTGTGCTCAAACTGCAAAATATTCTGTAATTTTTGTCTTAATAAACCAATAATTTTTCCTGCAACAGCAGCTGTGTTGTTTATATTGCCGGTGCTTGCCCAACACAAATGCAGTGCAAAACTCCTTTAGAAATGGGCGATGGAGAGGAAGCCCATGAGCAGCAAGAGACCACCCTGGACAGGCCAGGAAACTGCCTGTGGGTCTCCAGCCAACACAGCATCTCCTTCCATGGGCAACTCTTTAACAGGGGTCCAATAATGAATCATCAATCAAAGTTCTCATAGTTAGAAGGTGTGTCTTGGTGGGGGGGGTTCCCTCTTTTTTTAGTATTATTTTCTTAAGCTGATAAAATTATGAGAGTTGGTACACTGGAGGACACTAGTGAGCTGTCCTCTGCCTCTGCAGGAATTGGGATAGAATATCACACATCAAACTGTGAAATCCCAAAAGCTGGGAGAAGGCTGCTGTGCAGTTGGACAGCAGATGACTTCATACAGCCTTCACCTGCAGGGTCTGGTTTGCAGGGATATGCTGGGGCAGCCCAGGAGAAAATCCACTTGCTCCAGCTGCCTGTCCCCTCTTCAGACATGAGGTGCAGCTCTCGAGCTGAAATCAGAATTATGCAATGGAGAGACAGAGTGTGCTTATCAAAATGTCAAAAGCATGAAACTATGAGATACCACAAGCTCTTTGGAGGGCCATGTCAGGATACAAAATTATCTTGATAAATTGAAAAACTGCTGCTGTGAATGGGATGCGAGTCCATGAGCACAAGAGCAGGCACAGGCATGGCACAAAACCAAGAGAAAAGATTACTGACAGGCAGCAATTTCTCCAGCGGATGTTCTGTACACAGAGAGACAGAAAAGGTAATATGAACCAATAATATCCTGCTCTTGCAATCACAGCAAACATCATACTTGGATGCATAAGCACAAATATTTCTCAAAAATTTTTCACTTGCATCTCTTTCAGCAGATGAAATGAGACAGTGTCCTTCAACTCTGTTTGGAGATTTAAGTATAAAAGCAACAGCATCTACTCCAAGCTTACATAATCTAAAGTGCAAAATGAGAAAATTTTTAATCAAAATAACTGAAGTTACCAGAAGTAAATTACATACATCTCTGTATTGGATGCAATTTTCTTATAAAGACAAGATCTGAAAAAAATACCACCTAAAGAGGACTGGATGAATCTTGGCATTCCAATGTGAAAGATTAAAGCTTGAGCATCTAATGAGCAAGAGCATAGGCTGAAATCATGGTGTACCCACTGAAAGAGAGTAGGTTAAAGGAGGATCACACCAGGGGAACTTGACATACCTCACGTAGATAAATGGCAGCTGCTAAATTGCATTTGGGTAGATACAGATTGCACAATGTCAAGCACTCCCTAAGATATCTAAAGCCCTGGTATAGGTTATTTGGAGAATCTGCAGAGGTTTTAAAAGTTGGTGACTGGTTTTACTGAATACTCCAGAAGCCCAGTGGAGGTAATGGATGTGGTAGAAAGCTGGGACAAGTTTGGTTTGGTTTTTGTGGGTGGGTTGAATTGGGGGTACAGGAAAAGCTGCACTGCTGCTATCCCAACAGGACCATCCAACACATGAATGTTCCTGCCCCTGGGATGGAAAAGCCTGATTGCTCCTGTCTTCATCCTGTTCAGTCATTCTCTCCCTCGTGACTTTTAGGATTCACTAAAAAGCTGCCTCTTCATATCTGAAAAGGGAAGATGCTCTGCAGCATTCTCACTGTCCTCTCAGAGTTGTGCTTGTGGCTTCCTCACATGAGAAGGGAGCAGAGCCTGGTTTCCCCTGCAGCCACCCAAACCCAGAATAAAATCTGCTCACAAATCTCTCCTGTGATGGCGCTGTCACCTCCTGAGGCCAGGAAACTGGAGACACTCTGTTAAATAACACTCCACATAGCAGCCCAGCTCACAATTTCCCTGACCCACATGGGCCAGTACTGCATACCAGGCCAGCCAGCCTGCATCCCATATCCTGCATCCCATATCCTGCATCCTACATCATCCCACATCTTGCATCTCATATCCTGCATCCTGCATCGTTCCACATCCTGCATCATCTCATGTCCCATGCTTCTGAGCTGGAGAGCAGGGCTGAGGCTGCAACAGGGCTTCTGGAGCTGCTGTGCCCCAGTGCAAGCCAGATCTTTCTAGAACCTGATTCCTGACAGCCATTCCCCAAATCTACCTTTCCCCTCCTAGGTATTAGAGATATGGTAAAGACCTGGTTACATGGAATAAAAAAACCTGATTACATGGGAGGTATTGCTCACTGCAATAAAGACAGTCAAGGCCCAGCTGCAGAGAGCTTACCTCCTTCTTTCATCCTTCCCTACTTTTTGCAGAAAGGGTAATTGCAAAGATGATGGGCTGACCTTGGACTGCCTGATTCAGACCTTCAGGTAACTGTTGCAACAAGAGCTCCTGGGGGTGGCTGCGCAAGGTTCAACAAGGGTCAATCTTGATTTCAGTTAAAAACATCTTGGATTTTTCTCATTGCAGCCTGGTTTTTCGACAGCAGCAGGGCAAAGATGCCACCTACTCCTGCAAATATTCCTCTCCCCACAGACTGTCACAGGCACTATGTAGCTACATCCCTGTCATGGGAAGGTGTCTGTCTATCTCAGTTGGGTGGTGGCACTTTTTTGGATGCTTCCAGGCATGTTGGAAGTAGCAGGACCAGCAGGGAGAGCAGCTGGCTTGCAGCATCGGGAATGCAGTCCTCACACAGGACCCACGCCTCTCTCCAGGCAAATTTACTGTCAGATGGCACCAGCAATTTCCATCTAAACTCCACTGGGATTTTACACTGGAAGCAGCCTGTAAATTAAATAAGTATTGCAACATATTTGTAAGACAGCTGTATTAAATGCTTCCAGATATACATTCATCCTCGAGACATGTGTGGTCAGATGGGATCCAGGCAGCTTGCATTACTCTGCAACACTTGCTGGGCTCTTGCCATGATTTTCTCATCTATCATGTGTTTGGAAGCTTGAAATGTTATTATTTTTTTTTGGCATTACTGCTACATTTCATCTATCATCACTATGTGCTGCAGGAACACACAGGGACAGATGGGCCTGGACTCTCCTTCCTATCTGAATAAACACAGGCACAACCAGGGAAAGCAGCTGCTGCAAGGTCACGCTCTGGGGCAAAGCACCCATTTTTGCCACCTAAATTTCACCTGCTCAGTAAACCACTTTTTTTCTGCCATGAATCCCAGCCATGTGAGTTAAATCACTGAAGAAGATCCTCTCCTTCTTCTGCTTAGGTGTCTAAAGGGAGTGGAGAAATTCCCAAGACCCAGAAAGCAAATTCCACAGCCTGCCGTGTCCATGGTTGTGGTATGGGAGGGAAATTCTCCAGTGTAAGTGGGCTGTTTCATGTTGATGGCCTGAACTGTTGTGACCCCACTGCCATCACGTGGACATCCACAGCACTAAGACAACCCTCCAGAGGCTCTCTGCAAATGTTTAACAACTTTCCAAGTGTCCTTTAACACCTAACTGCAGTTTCACTGGTCTCAAATGTTCAGAAGGTCAAGCCAAGCTTCTGTTCCCCCTGCCAACCTCCCCAGACCCCTGTGGCTATCAGAAGACCTTTGTACCTGCTTTTTCGTGTTGAGATCTTCTTCTGGAATCCTCCATCACCAGGACTGTGGATTCTCCTGGTGCTAACAGATTGTTCTGGCCTTGTCCCAGGCCCTTACAGTGATCAAACCAACACTGTCCCTTTTCACTTTTCTTCACTTGCAGCTCTGCAGCAACTTCACGTTGCCTTTTGAACTTTCATCGTTTCTTCCCCTGCAAAAACCCCTGAGTTTTCTTCCCCAGGCTGTGAGTGTTCATGGTTTCTCTTGCTGTGAAAGCTCTGAAATACATGAGAAAGGCTTTTATCTCATCTCTACCAGTGAAACATGGAATGCAGAGGCTGGAGGCTGGATTAAACCCAGTTTTGCTGTCACCAAAGATCAGATTCTTGCTCCACATCCCCATAAATGTGGATTTAGCCAATTTGTCCCCTATGTTCCCTCCATATCAGCTCAGCACTTGACATCTTATATGAACTTCAAGACAAACCATATCCCTTCTCTTCACACTCAACAGAGTTTACTGGTTAATGTATAACTATAAGGAGGCCATTTTGGTAAAAATTGACCCTGTTCATGGTCAAACCCACCCTCCAGCGACTTCATCAGCACTGAAAATTCCTGTGTTATTATAAAAGTTTAATCTGAAGCTGTACCAGAAACTCCATCCACCGGCCTGCCCCCTCCACCTCTGGGCTTGGGGGTATTTATGGGTTATTTTGTAGGGGATTGCTGTAAGGTGCCAGCCAAATCCAGATTGACCAGTCTGGTAATGATGTAGGTACCACATCAGTTTCCCAAAAAGCTCCATTGGCACTGAACAAAGGCTCAGTCATCAGACCTCCCTCTCGTTCTTGTGCAGACCTTGTGAGGGACCCAACTACACAGCATCATAATATTTATGAATGTTCTGCAGGTCTTCACACGAGAGTTTGTCATGTCAAACTGGGTCCCTTATGCTCTGGCTACACCCGAAGCCCTCCCTAAGAAATGCCCGACTTGATTACAGCTTTCTGCCTCCTAAAGATCAACTTTTAACTCTCCCCTGAACTTTCCCACAGATCCAGCTGACTCAGTATAAAAAGATACACTAACTTTCATGAAGACGGCCAAGTGTGTGAAAAGGTAACGCTGCTCAGTGTAGTGCCTACCAGGGATGTTCTCCAAGGCAATGGCAATGAACCTCAGCAGAAAATGTGGGACATGGCATATTTTAGAGTAAAAACTAAAGGGAAGTGCCCAGACATCAGAAGTCCTCTGTCTCAGAGATGTGTTACATTGAGAAGAAGCACTCACAAAGTTCAGCAGCCCCTGTGTTGTAGACTATCAGTCTCCACAGCTGATAACCCATTTGATCCTCATAATACCCCAAGACACAAATGGGACATTATTTCAGCCCATCTGGGGATCTTGCTTTCTACAACATGCGTGGAAGTCACCCACACACATCAGACTTCCAGCCCCAGTTCTCCACCAACTCCACATTGCCATTCCGGGTTTCTGGGCTTGTGGGATGGGAACTCTGTGCAGGATCTGCACAAGGATTGCAAGGAAGGCCCGACCTGGGCCCCAACCAAGCACTGCATTAAAGAGGTAAATGCAGAGATGCAGAGCCCTTTTGGAGAAGGTGAGATGCCGTGTGGACAGAGGAAGGAGGGCTCACCAGGCCTGTAGAAGGAACGTGGCCTTGCCATCACACCTCCCCATCATGTGCTCTCAACCTTGCTGCAGCTCACTTCAATGCTCTGCAGCTTTTCCTCTCCTCGTCTCATCTACTGACCATGGTAATTCCTCGGGACAGCAGTTTTGTCTCCTGGCTTGTCCGTGGAAGGAGCCCTTGGGGAACAGGGCCACATCCCTTGTGTGCTGCTGGAGTGATGTCCATTCTCTGGCTCACAGCCCAGCAGAGCTGGGTGATGCTGCAGGCACACAGGGCATGGCTTCCACAGGTGAAGCTGGCTGACTCTGTGCAGCCCACTCATTGAGAAGAGGTGGCCTGTGTGTTCCTCACTTCCCGTGGGCAGATGAACACCTCCTACACCTGAACTCTCTGAGCACAGCACAGAGCTCAGCTAGAGCCCCAGCCTGCCTGCCTCTCACCTCCTCTCTCCTCTGGCTTCATCCACCTGGGCATGGAGGGCTGTGGGTGGCTGTGACAGTGCTGCTGGGACTTCAGTGAAAGCAGGAACCATTCAGAGGCTGGTTGTTCTCCAGGTTGCAGGGACAGGCTGCAGAAAGCAGGTCAAAGGGGAGCTGGGTGCACAGGCTGCTGGCTGAGCTGACGCAATGTTTGCCCTGATGTTCCAGCAGCTATAAATTGCTGTCAGCTCCACTTTACCAGGCACAGCTCCTGCAGAGGAGGAGGGAGAGGATTTTTACCTGCACTGAGCTCCTCACCTGGCTTAGGTGTGAGAGGAGCAGGTGAGAAACAGGCAGAAGAGGGCAGTGTCCCGGACCAGCATGGCATCTCTGCTGGACAACATAACCAGACCTTCTGCTGCCGTCCTGCAGCTGTCTGTGCTGCTTGGTGTAATCTTTGTGCTGCTGAAGGTGCTCCAGTTGTACTGGGAGAGGAAGAAGCTCATCAAAGCTCTGGAGGCATTCCCTGGCCCCCCAAAACACTGTCTCTACGGCCACAATCACCTGGTAAGGAGTAGCTGGGCTCAGTCAGGGTGGGTTTGTCCCAACTGTGAGGATCATCAGTCCCCATCAGTCAGGATGGAGAAGGACTGGATGGGGTGTGTGTGTCCCCCGCTCCTGTCTCTTTCCACAGGAGAGGACTTCTGTGCAGGGAGTGCCAAGGCTTCTGCAGGGCAGGAGGAAAGGGTGCTGGATATGTGGTGTGCATCGTTTGGCAAAAAAGAATCATGCTCTTTCCAATCACGTCCTTAAGCAAAGAGTCATGGGACTTCCATGAAGTTATTTAAATATGAGCAATCATATTGAGCAATAGTAATCATAATTAATGTCTCTTTGCTACATTAAACCTTCTGCCAATAGGAGTGTCTTACCCTATAGCTGCTGAGGAAGCCATGGCCACAAAAGCAGGCTTTTTAATGCAGGGTGTTTTAATGCAGCCATTTTCATCATGCTATAGTGCAGATGCTTTGCTTTGCTTTCACACTGCATGCACACCTTGCACTGCTGAAATTGGGGAGCAGGGGTGTGACAGCCTTGGTCCTCCTGGCCTGCCTACCAGATATCCTGACATTGCCTATGCCAGCTGTAGATCCCAAGTGCAACATGGAGCTGCTCCAAGCCCAGGCCATCCTAAGGTGTCTCAGCTGCCACCAGCCCAGCAAGGGACTCTCCATGGAGCTGTCTCGTGCTGCAGGGATTTGGTGGCTCAGGCAGCTTTGCCTCTTGTGCACGGTCCCTTTGCAATGCTCATCCTCTCCTCTACCTGCAGCATAAAAGCCCCTGTGTGGCAAGTCCACCCATTCTTCCTTCATTTCCCAATAGAGAACTTCTGCTCTCCCTGGCATGTCCCTCTTTTTCTGCCTTTAACTCTCTGCCTTTTTCTGCCATTATTAACTCTCATTGCAGATAAAAGCTGAAAGCTTTTTACACCAAGTAGTGTCATGGGGGCAAGAATATCCCTATGCCTTTCCCAGGTGGTTTGGACCAACCCTGCCATCTATAATCATCCACCATCCTGAATATGCCAAAATCATACTTGGCCGAGCAGGTGAGTCTCTATCTCTGGTTTTGACAAGTCTTTGACACTTTCCTACCAAGAAAATACTGGGAAACTTGCCTGGAGTTATCCCCTCTGCCAGCTTCCTTCACAGCTATCGCAATTCTTCTTTTGCTCCTCTTCACAAACTCCCAGGCTGCCCCAGGTTTCATGGAGCAGTATTCCTGTGCAAAACAGAGACCAGGTGCCTGTTCCTTCCAGTTTCCTGTCAGTTCCCAGTTTGGGGGTTGTCTGTCTTACTGTCTTCTGTGGCTTCTACCACCACAATATTTGTGCTTCCCAGTAAACCCAGTAAAAATGTGAGCTGTCATGGCAATGGCAAGAAGGCGTTGGCAAATGGCAATTTTCTCTTTTTTTTGTGTTGAATTCATCAGTTATTCATACATTTCTGATATTTGTTCAATTTTACAGATCCCAAGGCTAGTGCAGTCTACAAACTCCTTGTTCCCTGGATTGGTGAGTCAAAAGCAGTAGTTAAGGCTGTCAGAGCTGTGATCAGAGCGTGCAGGAACTGATGGTGCCTTTGCTCTTTGTGCTTCAGGGAAAGGGCTGCTGATCCTGGAAGGAAGCAAATGGTTCCAGCACAGAAAGATGCTCACCCCAGCCTTTCATTACGATGTGCTGAAATCTTACGTGACCCTGATGTCAGATTCAGTCAAAGTGATGCTGGTAAGAATCCCCACTCCTGCTATTTTTACCTTTCAGCTCTGAAACAGTGAAAATAAAAAATTAGTAAGAGAAAGAGATGGCACTTGGAGTGTTTCTACTTTCATTTAATTTTTGGAGTAGTTTTGAAGTTCTAAAATTGCTCTCCTCACCTTCCTTTGGACATTCCACTTATTCTTTCTCTTTGTTTGCCAATAAAATCAACCACTGCAAGAATATCCTTTCATACCCTCATGTGTATCCTTTCATACCTGGGAAAAGAAATGCGCAGAAGAGTTAGATTAGGTTCAAGGAATATATCATGAACTAGGGTCTCTGCTTCCAGAAAAGAAAGCAATTAGCAGTGTGGATCTGGGAAGAGGGACAGGAAAATATGATCTGACCACAGATGGTGGTCTGTCTCTCCTTACCCCTGGCTCTTCCTCTAGGATAAATGGGACAAGAGGATCACAGAGAGAAGGTCAGTGGAGCTCTTTCAAGATGTCAGCTTGATGACACTAGATAGCATCATGAAATGTGCCTTCAGTTTTAATTCCAACTGTCAGACTCAGAGGTCAGTGCCTGAGTTTCCAAACCCTGGGAAAGCAAGAGCTCCTGCTTCACCACACATTTTGCTAACACCAGCTTTGACCTTGGTCTCCTTACAGTGACTCCCACTATTATATTAGAGCTGTTTTTGACCTGACCTACCTCCTGAGCAATAGGATCCGGAATCTTTCCATCAAGGATGTCTTCTACGACTTCACTGGCAATGGCCGTGCGTTTCAGAACGCCTGCAAGCTGGCCCGTACCCACACAGGTATTCCTGCCCCTTTCTCCCCAGTCCTGTCTCCCATCTGAACCTCTCTGCCCCTTGCCCCTGGAGTGGCTCAGAGTGGGGTTACAGCATGGACTGGCCAGAGGGTTACACCTTAAACAGAGTCCAAGCTGATGACCGGGCAGTCAAGTACATGAGGGTACTCTGGAGGGACAGGATACACAGAACTCATCTCTCCTCTGTGCAGATCAGGTAATAAAAGAAAGAAAGATGTTGCTCTCCAATGAGAAGGAGCTTGAAAAGATCCAGAAGAAGAGGCACCTGGATTTTCTGGACATTCTTCTTTGTAGCAAGGTAAATGTTTGAGATGATCGTACCAAATGCCAAAGAACAGAACTGTGTGGCACCGAGGGTGCACCAGCCCAAGAAGGGAAGCACAAGAGACACCAAATCATACAAGTCCTTTGGGTAAAAATAAAAGAGCTGTGTGCTTAGGAATGACATGCTCTCCTCTTTCTTAGGATGAGAATGGAGCTGGACTGTCCGATGAGGACCTGCGTGCTGAGGTGGACACCTTCATGTTTGAGGGTCACGATACTGTGGCCAGTGCACTCTCCTGGCTCTTCTACTGCATGTCACTGCACCCTGGGCACCAGCAGCAGTGCAGGGAGGAGATCCAGGGCATCCTGGGACACCGAGATACCATTGAGTGGTGAGCTAGGACTTCTTATTCCTTTATCTTGAATTCTTCTAATTTACCCTTGAAGGCCTTTGACACAGTTCCTCCCAACATCCTTCTCCCTAAATTGGAGAGATAAGGATTTGATGGGTGGACTGTTTAGTGGTTGAGGAATTGTTTGGAAGGTGGCATCCAGTGGGTGGTAGCCAATTGTCCAGATCAGTGACAAGTGGTTTCCCTCAGGGGTCTGTACTGGGACAGACCAGTAACACCTTTGTCAGTGACATAGGCAAAGGGATTGAGTGCAAGTTTGCCTTCAGGGAGGATCTTGGGAAGATGACCTACACCACGATGTGCATCAAAGAGAGCTTACGCCTGTTCCCACCAGTTGCTTCCGTGTCCCGAGAGCTTTCCAAACCCGTCACATTTCCTGATGGACGCAGCTTGCCAGCAGGTAGATCTGTTGAGTTTGTCCATCTTTCATGTGACATGTGACTTTCATGCTTTCTGTGACAAGCAGGGCTTCCTTGCTCTGTGTGGAGGGGCTGGAGGGTCTCCAGACTCCCTTCTCTCTCCTGTAGTTGGACAGAGCTACCACAGCTTGCTGCCACAGTGAGCCTGGAAAGGGTGGCCAGACAGAGTCCAAGGACCTGCTCCAGAGCTCAGAGGGGCCTTGTGGAGTGTTGTTCCTGGCCAAGTGAAAGTGATACACTGATAGACAAAAGGGGACCCAGCTCTGAGGTCTTTGCTTTTGATGTGTGAGGTTTTCAGGACATCCCTGCCAGATCTTCTGCAACAGCCTCTGCAGAGCCCAGGGAGAGAGAGCATCCCAAAAACACCTCCCCTGCATTTTCACTCTGAGCTGTCATGAACTTTTTCTCACTTTTCTTTTACAGGCTGCCAGGTTGGAGTGAATATATTTGCTATTCACAGGAACCGGGATGTGTGGGAGAACCCTGAGGTATTTCACCTTGGTAACAAGAAAGGGAGGATGGTTTCTGAGCCCAGATATCCGTTCCCCTTGAAGAAGGCAGCCTGTGCCTCCCTGCTATGGTTTTTTTTTTTTTTTTCCCTTGTCATCCCAACAGACCACATTTAAATACAAAGTTCAATCGAGTTACCAAACACCCCAAAGGCTTTGAACATGACAAAGAGCTGGGAAAGGATGTTCAATAGTCTCTCTTTGTGCTTGGTGACACAGAGATGCTCTGACTGCTTTCAGCTGCCCTGCCCACACTTAGAATGTTAGAAGAATCCCCACAAGAGAGTGTGTGAATTGAAGATGATATTTTAGAGGCTTCAAGAAATAACTGGAAAGTTTGAAGAAGAATGCGTAGCTGCCTCTCTCTAGTAACTGCCTGGAAAGCAAGGATCAAGCATCTCTGGAATGGAGGGATCCTGGCTTGATCCTTCTGCCATGGATGAGAAAACACCTGCAGGCATCTTGGGCGTTGTAGTGGGTGACCTGGCTATGTCCAAGGGGGAGATCCACTCAATGGCTTTGTAGAGAGATGACTGTCATCTGCAGCTCCCCAGGAAGAGCAGAGGCCACATCCAGCCCTAACCTGGGGGCCAGGGAAGAACCTGGTGCTGCTCAGATCACACCAAACACTGACCAAATGGTCTTTGTTGCTCCCACAGGTTTATGATCCCCTAAGGTTTTCTCCAGAGAACTCAGCACAGAGGCACTCCCATGCTTTCCTGCCTTTCTCTGCTGGATCCAGGTGGGAGATCCTTCATCCCTTTCCTTCCCATCAGGCTGCCTCGCATGTGAGACCTAGCTCAGACGCGAGCTCCTGAGGCTAATCCTCCCTCAGTCTCCACAAGCCAAGCTGGCTTGGCCAACTCAAGCAGGCTTTTCATAATAGGATCTCCTATTACAGAATCTCCTGTAATAGGATTTCCATGCTCCATCAGCTCTGTGGTCACTGTAGGATTTCACACATTTTTCTTGAGGCTTTGTGGAGATGTTTACATTTTCTGTTGCCTGTGTTGGGAGCACCACCCCCTTGTTTAGGGGTGAGTCCCAGTGCACTTCAAGGCCAAGGGGGCCAAGTCTCCATGGGTCCCATGCTGTATCAATAGACCAATGTAGGATACTGAGGCCTCAGTAGCTTGCAAGAGGATCACCACACAGAGCCAGAAATAACCTTTTGGAGGTGCCTGGGCTTTTAGCTGGCTCCTGGCTGCACTTCCAAGTGAAGTAAGCCCCTGTTCTCTCAATCTCGTATCTTCTTTCAATGTTTAATAATAAAATAAATAGCAACACCCCACCACAGAGCTGGGTGCATCAGGGGCTTACTAGATAAGCCGTGGTGTCATCCTCGCAGCAGCTGGAGGTCCCCAGCTCTCACATGGGGTGAGCCCAGCTCGGGATGGCTGGGGACCAAGGCAGCAATCGGAGCACTTGTCACCCTCTCCGCAGGAACTGCATCGGGCAGCAGTTTGCCATGAATGAGATTAAGGTGGCGCTGGCCTTGACCCTGCAGCGCTTCGAGCTCTACCCGGACCCATCCAAGCTTCCCATAATGATACCACAGCTCATCCTTAGGTCCAGCAACGGGATACACCTGCATTTGAAGAAGGTTTTCTGATCCCATGGGGTACCATGGCAGGGGGGCAAGAGCTCTCCCAAGGGACACCCTCCACCCAGAGATTTAAGAGGAGATCACCAAACAGACCCACAGTGGATCTCTCCCATATTAACCCCTGTCCTACTGTTGTCCAGAGGGGCTTGTTGAGCTCATAAACACCAAACCCAGCAGGTTCACTTCCACTCCTTGCAAGAGGAGCAGCACTGCTAAGGGGAACCACAGCATCGCTGTGGCTCATCCTTCACCTCCAGGAGCATCCTCTATGTCCTGCTCATCTCCTCATCTCCAGCCTGCCCTCATACACTCCCTGACAGGACTTCTGTCACCTGCCTGTAGATTTGTTCCATTGTCAGTTCCCACTTGGGCTTGGCAGTGAACAGCACCCAGCATGGTTTGCAGGGATGCCTAAAGGCTGAGCACAGAGCTCCTTCCCTGCCTCCAGCCTGGGTGTGCCAGGCCAGGAGGCCCCTCCCGGCAGCCTCCCTGCATCCCCCTGCACCAGCCTCCCAACAATTCCTGTTCTGGGGCTGGCACTGTGCCCACCATTATGGAGATGAATGCTTGTGGTTCTTTTCTGCCCCAGCTCTGAAATTCCTTGAGCTGAGGGTGCTCAGGAGCCAGCACAGACAATGCCACCAGCTAACCTGAGGGAGCACTTGGCACACTGGAAACAACATGTGGTCAGCATTGTTCTCCTCTCTGAAATTAAAATAAAGCCTTCTGGGGATGATCTCCAAGCATGACTTTGGCTTCCTTTGATTTGGGGGCCCAGCAGGGCACAAGAGGAGTCCCAGCAGGCCAGAGGCAAGGCTGTGCCCAAGGGTGCAGTGCTCTCAGAGTTTTCTCAAGCCACAAGCACTGTTTCCATGCACCCTGTTGAGCCTGTTTCCACAGATCCCACCACATCCATCACCTCACCTTTGACTCCAGGAGTTTCAGTGGTAAGGAAACAACTGAAATGATTTGTGGTCAAACAAAGCAAAACAGAAATACACACCGCACACACAAAAGTGCTGGTGGTAAGAGCAAAGTCAGCTTGCAAAATAAAACAAGAAGAGATGTGAGTCTACCTCAAACCCTGTCCTGCAGAGGCTGAGAACTGACTGCTCAGTTCAAGGGTGGCCTGCCCAAGGGGTGCAGGTGAGCACTGGCCCTGGAACTGAGCTTGTTGTGGGGGTAGAGGGAGCTTTTCTCCAGCACCGGTCCAGGTGGACCATGTGGATGAGCCGCAGGTCAGGGTGTGAAATGGATCAGTAGGTGGCAGTGGGAGACCCAGAAAAAGTCCTCCCTGGTCCCTGGTAAAACCCCCGGGCTTGGCAGGCAGCACGGCCAGGCCCAGCAAGGCAGATGATGTGTCCTCTCCCTGGGGACATCCCTGTCCCCACCCTCAGCAGAGCAGCCACTCTGTCAGTCCCCTGTGTGGCTGTGGCATTACCCAAAGCCCAGGGGAAGTTGGTCACCGCGAGGGCCCAGGCCCCCAGCTGACATCAGGGGGAACTAAGGCACCAAGGCCTGCATATGTGCCATGCCACGGTGACAGACATGGCTGTGCAGCTTTCACCCACAGCACTGGCACCACCAGAATCACTGCAGGCACCAACATACCCAAACCATGTGTGTCTGCCTGTCTGTCTGCCTGAGCAGCTCTCTGCTGATAGCCAGATCACAACAGACAAACCTGAGCATCTCCCCATCCACTGAACTCCTGCAGCCCTCCTGCTCCCATCTCTGCTGCCTGCTGCATCCTCAGTTTGAGAAACAAAATTCTCCCCAGGCTGGATCCAGACCTGTGTTCTGGCTATGTGGGTACCAAAAGGGACAGGGATGCTGAGATTAACCAGCAAGGTGCAGCTTATGTTTATTTTGCAAGGCAGCTGGAGACCAAGTTCCTCTTCTCCCAGCCCTCCCCTTCTCACCCCTAGAAGGAGGCTGGGTGCAGGTGGTGCAGATGCCAGTGCCACCACCCTGGCACCGCTGGTGGACTCAGGTCTGAAAGGTCAGGCTCCTGCTGCCCTCCTTCCCAGCTCCAGCACAGCGAGGCCCTCAGAGGGCAGTGGTTTAAAAACACCTTTTTGTTACTGAAAAATCCTTTTTGTCAGACACTTCAGCCACCCATCTGGGAAGAGGCAAGCCACCGTGAAGCTCTGCTCATCTACTCTCCAGCAGGTGGTCCAAGAAACAAGCTTCAGGTGCCCTTGGCCACAAAGACCTATCCCAGTCTCCTTGGTGGTGGGCTCCAAAGTAACCTGGGGGCACTTAAAGGTGTCATTACATCATCTTCTGGTTTGGGAATGGGGGTTAGGACCCCCAGCTGCTGCCCAGCCCATGGACTGTACAGTGCCCTGTATTTTGGGGCCATCACCCTGTTCACTGCCATGATCAAAGCTGCCCACTTCGTTTCCAAGTGTCCTTCTGATTGCTAGATTGTCATGAATGGCCAAACCCCAACCAGCAGAGACTTTCTCCAGGGAAACTGCTCTTGGTAATCTGCTGGGGAAAGAGAACAGAAACTGCTGACATTTTTGATGCAAAAAATAGATTGTTATTCTAGGCAGCTATGACAGTAATTGAGGTAAGCAGAGCCAAACACTTTAAAATCTCTTCCTGTTAAGAATCATGCTTAAGCCAGGTTTGCAGTTTGAAGGGCCAAAGCTTTTGAGGGAAGGTGTTGTAGCACCGACGCTCCGTGCAGCCCCAATGCTGCATCAACCAGGAGAAAATTCTTCCAGTTTTCAGCTTAGCCAGGTCAAACTGAGCAGCACAAACATCCCCCCACCTTCAAACGGTGGCAGTTTCTGGACAGCAGCTTGTACAAGATAACCTCCTCTGCCAAGCCACCACCAAACGGTTGGGAGAGCAGCAAAGGAGCTGTGTGAGGAGCCGGGCAGCAGGCAGTGACACAGATCTAATCGCCCGCACGTTTGCCCCAGATGTCTCCCTGCCAGGCAGTGACATTTCTGCGCTGTCTCAGCTCGCTCCTCCATCACCATGGCTACAGCAGCCGCCAATCCACAGGCGAGTCCTTCCCGAGTACCAGCAAACCCTCTGGGAGATGCTACGAGAGCCAGCCCCTTTGGCACGGAGACACCTCGGGGACCCCGGGACAATCCATAGCACCAAAAATTTCCCTTTTCCTTTTTTCCCTTCTCCTTTTTATTTTCTCTTTTTTTTTTTTTTTTTCTTTCTTTTTTTTTCTTTTTGAAGCACAAACAATGGAGCTAAAAGGTTGGGTATCAGGCCGATAATCATGAATGACGTGTCGTTATTACACACCACACATTCATTATCTCCCACTCCAGCCATGTCACAGGCGGCTGGAGGAGGGCAGATAACGGGGTGCCTTCATGCAGATGGCTTATTATCAGGATGTTCCAGGAGGGGCTTTAAGACAGTTAGTGATGCTGTTTGCCAGTTAAAGATTAGAGACCCCAGAGAATAATTAACAATCCCAAAACCCGGTTTTTCTGCTGGATTCTTCTGCTTTCTCCCCCCTCCCCCATTCTCTTTAATCTATTCACTCTAGCAGGTGTAATAAAGTGATAAGGACAGGCTCCGGGGATGTTTGTTTGGCTACTACGGGTGTATAAACCAACAATAGATGGTATTTTTCTTCTGGCTTGCAGTGGCTTGAATCGAGACCAAAAACTTTCGCAGCCCCCTTGCCCACACACAGCCACCCCTCCATGCCATGCTCCTGGCTTCCACCTGGGTGGCTGGGCTTCTTCCCCACCCAAAGAACCACAGGGGTGGGACAGGCTCCCTTTTTTCCTCTGGAGATCCAAATCACACCTCCTGTCAAGGTGCCCAATTCCAGGATATAAACCCCAGGTTTGTTCAGGTGCAGCGATAGAGCTGGTGCTGCTTCCAGCAGCAGTTTACCTGAATACAGCAACTCTGTAATTAAACTACCTTGGGATAATTTATGTTGTAGGTGTCCACCTGCCCAAACTGCTCCTGGAACAGAAACATCTCAAACCTTCATAGCTAAAGAGCCTCAGGAGAGTTTGGGGAAGCATCAGAGTAAAGGTGGCTTTCAACAAGATATCTCATTATCTGGGGCTCCACGAGATGGATTGCACCCTCCTAGGTCACAAAGAAAAATCATGATACACCTGGTAACAGAGTGGGGATGCAAAACGCCCCCACCCTGAACATCTTCTGCCCCAAAGGAGACTACCCTGTCTGCAGCAGAACACAACCCTGGACATCTCCCTGAAGCCCAAGGCTCCAGAGACAATGGCATTACGGAATGGGGGGTAGGATGAGAATTCGTGGTGTCCTTACCCTTCACTGGTGGGTGTGGGGAGGCTTGTGAAGGACACCTTCATCCCCCTGTGCTGCGTGGAGAGAGGTGTTGGGCAGGATTTGGCCCTCAGGCAAGTTGGCTTTGGGCCCTTCAGAGAGGTTGCTGAGGCTGTGGGAGGTGCCCCTCACCCGGGGGTCTCAGGTACAGCCCGGATTCTGCAGGACATTCCCCAGCTCATGAGTGCAGTGTGGAAGGCACAAGCACTGGCACTCCAGAAGTTGTCTTCCCAATCACGCTCATCCTGCCAGGGAGGGATGAGACAGCATTGTGCTTTAAAGAGCATCCCGACCCTATCAGCAAGAGATGAGATATCCTAATTATGGCAGTACAGACGAGGATCTGGGCTGTATCAGCCAGTACAGAAAGGTAAACAAGAAATATAACAATGGACCCTTAACACTCATTAGCTGTGTCAGATAATACCTCACTTTTCTCCCTTTGGGGCTTAAAATCTAATTAAGATTTTCCAACAATAAATTTCATTTATGCTCGCTCCCTTTTGTTCTTTTTAGGATCACACCGAGAAGCATCTGCGAGTGACTGCACAGCTCGCGGGAAGGCAGCTTCAGTCAGCCCCGGCTTGTGCTTCGCAGACAAGGGAAACTGAGGCAGGACAGCACCCTGGACAGTGCAGAGGTGAGATCCTGCTAGGACGTAGCACTGGCTCCTGCACAAGGCGCTTTCCCCAGGGAAATGAACTCCAAAGGGGCACTGGTTGTCATAAGACCAAGCACGGAAGCTCCTGGGCAAGCCCAGCAGTGAAGCCTTGTCCTTGCTCAGACTTACAGCCATGGCAGGGATCCATGGGGAAAGGGACACTGAGACCCCCCGAGCACACCTGCACTCCAAACCCACATCCAGGCACTCAGGGGTGAAGAGCATCTGTCACACATTCACTGTGTACAAGGCAGGAATGAACTCCTCTTGTTACTCATTATAAGGATGACATTGTTAACTTCTTTTGCAACTGAGAGGTAAAAAATTAATGGGTTCCCTTCCTCTCGCCACACCCCCAGCTCAAGTGCTGACAGAGCAGGAACAGGCAATGACTAATCCTCACCCTGCTGAGTGCAGCAGTGCCACTGAACCTTGGGGACGCTTGGTTTTCCCAAACCCACGTGACATTTGGCACCTGTGAGAGGAAAGTCAGGCGAGCAGCATCCATCAGGGGCACAAGTGGGGTGGTCCAGGACCCAGCCTGGGGCTGGCTTAGCCTCCAGCTACCCAAGGGAGGGTGGTAGCTGGCAAGAGCTCTGACGTGATGCTGGAGATGCAGCCATCCTGCCTTCACATCTGAGGGCTTGACCTCTCTAACCCTCCTGCCTGTTTATTTCTACTGCCATGCAATTTCTCTGTGGGAGCTGTGATTTCTCAATGCCAAGTCTTTGAGGACATTTTCAAAATACTCACCTACCTCAGGCTTTAGGGAAAATGCCTTTTGAGATGGCTCTGTTATTGGAAGACACCTGCCTGAATTTTTGTGTCTCCACTTGCTAGGGACATCATCAGCTTCAGCTGTGGGTAGTGCACAGCAGAGCCCTAGAAACACCTCCCTCCCCCCAAAACTGGAGGCTGCCAAAAATGTCCTCTTATAAATCTCCCACGCCAGTGCTGCTCCAGCTGGGCTGCTCTTGGTTACAGAGTCCCTTAATCCTTTCTTCGCTGGTCAGGAAGAGGACCCTTCATGCCACTGGAGTAACTCATGTTCCAAGAATGGCCAAAGCATCAGAGGTCTCTCATTTCAATCTACAAATGCCACAGCTTAGAACAGGGCTCGTTGTTCCCATGGTGGCCCTGGCACTGTCCCCACCACAGCAAAAGACAGGCCCTGGTTAATGAGCAGCCTGGCAGGAGCAGGTTGTCCTATGGCCAGCTGCCCCAGGACAGCCAGCACTGCCCAGAGCAGCCCCCGGCCACTTCCTGGCAGCATTGATCAGTGGCTGCCATTGATGACAGCCTCCAGCCCTGGAAATGGCTCCCAGTTGGCTGTAGGGCTGCCCACTGGGGTCAGTGGGGTTCGGGGAGTGCTGCCTTTCACCCATTAAGCAGCACTGAGAAGTGCTGGATTGTTTCCGTAGCTCAGTAACCTCACCTGGCAAACGGAGGAATGATGCTCTCACTTCCCTGCAAATCTCTTTGAGGCTCTGGGCAGTCCAAATGCTGAGCATTCCCTGATGTCCTTCATCCTCCCAACTGCCTGAAGGCTGGGAGAGCTCTGAGATGCCAGAAAGTCCTTTGGCTGATTAGCAGAACGACCCTCTTTGCTGTCATAGGCAACAATTCTCTTTATTGCTCACCGGGAAGATATGTACAGAGGGGGAGGTTTGACATTAAAATTTCATAGGTTCTGACATTAAAATGCATGGTGTAGGTCATAAAAAGGAGGGTGAACTGGGGAGAAAAGAGCAGGTTTTCCATCAGCAGCTCCCTGGAGGGCAGCTGGGAGCGTGGGGATGTTCCAGGCACCCAGCGGGATCCCTTCTGTGTCTTGAACAGGTCAACACCCTCCTGGGACATGGGACACCAACCTCGCCCACCAGGCGGGGTGACCACCAGGCAGGAGAGTGGCACCTCCAGACCTATCCTGGGGACCGATGCCCATGTGGACACCAGCCCCAGAGGGACAAGAGCATGTCCCACGGGTGGAAAAGGAGAAGATCAGGAGGTGGTGGTGCCATGGAGGGGCCAGGGCCCCATCACTCCCAGGGGGTGCCAGTGCAGAGGGTCTCTGTGAAAATGCCCACCGCAATAGCGGGAAGCGAATCGAGAGCGAGAGGAGGGCGGCGGGTGGTGCTGCTACATGGCCGTGGTGATCACCTTCTCCTCGGGCTCCACGGTGTTCTCGTAGGCGTGCTCATTCTCTTTGGACCTGCACCAAGAGGGACAAGTGCGATGCTGAGCTCAGTCCCAGCAAGGGCAGCATCCCCAAAGCCACCACTGGCGTCCTGACCTTGCTGGTGCCAGCTGTGCACTGCGTGAGGGGTGAGATGGGGACCACAGGAGGGGTCACCCTGAAAGGACCAGAGCCAAGTGTGGGGTGGGAATTGCTCTAATTGTTTGTGAGGGCTGTTTTGGTTGTCACCATCTATGTGGTGACTTGTGGTACTTTTGGTGGTTTCCTCTGTTGGAAAGCTGTGATGTAGCATAAGAAAAATGTGGCCTAGCGGGTTGTGAGGTGGTGGATGGATTGTGGGGCTCAGCTGCACGGATAGGGAGAGATGAGGGAGATGGGGATGCTCCCTCACTGCCTTGTGCTTAGCCCCTGGAAAGGTTAAAAGCCCCAAAAATAGGTGCATGGGACATGTAAGACCCTGAGTGGGTGAGACCACAGCTCTGCACATCTGAGCTGTCCCCAGGGGAACAGACCAGAGCCTGGGAGCCACGGGGAAGAAGTCTGAGCAGGTCCTTCACCTGAAGTCAGCTGCAGCTGATACGTATCTCCCTTCATGGCCGTTGGATGTGACAGCATCTGGCTTGTCCTCCACGCTCACCACGTTCTCAGCATTTTCCCTGCAGGGAGAAAAGAGAGGAGTTTGGACAGAGCAACAACGGAGACGTGCAGGGGAGCAGCCTCTTACTGGTGATGACACCACAGAGACAATAAATGACCTGGATGTGTCCTCGGACACCCTGCTCAGCCTCCTTCCCAGCAGGACAAGGACAAGGAGAGACGCCCTCACTGCAGGTTTGCAGAGGCTGTGCCAAGTGCCAACCCCTGTCTCCATAGCGGTGACTCCCAGCACCGTGCTGGCAGTCAGCAGGACTCACTGTCAATACGTGGGATTGTTTTCTCCCACTAACTGGTTTTTCCAGTCTACTTCTGTGTAATCTGTTGCAAAATAGTCCCCTGTGGATCCCAATGGACGCAGAGAGAGCAGTCAAGGCTCTGCTGGTGCCTCAGCCCTGGCGCAGGAGGGCTGTCCTTGTGCACATCCATGTGAGCAAAGCCGAGCTGCTCTCTCTCAAAAGTGAGCCTGGATCGCTTGCAGAAGGAGCCACTGGGCAGGGATGGGGTGTTTGGAGCCAGACTCCAAAAGCTCAGCTCTGGAGTGAGCCTGTAGCCTGAGCAGCACCAGGGGATTTAGCAGCAGAGGGTGGGTGCAGGTCCACCCTGCATGCACGTCCCTGCCTCCTCCAGCGCTTGCCCACGGGCAGTTTCAGGGGCTTCTCCAAGGAACAGCCTGGCATAAACAGGCAGTGGCTCGAGCTGATAGCTGCTGTCACAGTGACAGCGCAGAGCTGGCAGGGCTCCAGGCTGCCAAGCCTCGCTCCCGCTCTTCTGAAGAAAGGCCAGATTAATTAAAACAAGGCACCATCCTTCCTCAAGCCCTCCTCACCATCCTCTGCCTCCAGGCTGGGAAAAGGCAGCCAGGTACGGGCAGCAGTGGGAAACACCATCCCTTCCTGCCACTCCATGGGCTGGGGGTTCCTTCAGTTTGAGAACAAAGGTTCCTCCTTGGGAAACAAAGACTACAGTGGCAAATCATACCATATAATTATATTTACACACACGTTGTATCATGCACTGGCCCAGAATGCATCCCAAAGGGACCAGCTTAAAATGACTCTGGGGCTAAAGCTGACCTGCTGATCCTCAGAGTGTAAACCAGCTGCCCACCTCCTCAGCCAGGGGAGGCTGCAGGAATGTACAGGTACAAGAAGACTCCAGCCTAAAGCCACCCCACCAGTGCAGAGGAACCAGGAAACAGATGTGGGGTGCTTTTGGTCTTCATCCCCTGTTGCCTTTGGGCTCAGGTTCAAGATCAAGTTGCTGCAACTTAGCCAGTTGGCTTTGCTCAGCTGAGCAGGAGCAGCAGCCCGTGACTCTGCTTGGCCAGCATCAGGCAAGAGTTAATCCATCCCACAGGTCCCACAGAGCCTGTTTCAAATGAATAAAATCAGCACATTTGCCTGTGCCATGGGCTCCAGGTGGAGGATACTGCCATTGCCACTACCTCCCTTTTCTCCCAGCTCCCCTCAGTGTGTTCTCACAACTTGGTCTGTCTGCTTTGCAAAAAAAGCTGGTTCAGGCTTATTATCCCATGGATATAAGGCACATGGGATCTGTACCCCAAAAGCCACAGAAAACCAGGCTGGGCCAGGTCCCTGAACGCATTCCCACGTGATCCAGCCACGATGCTGTGGCTTTGCTATTCCCAGCACAGTGCTTTCTTTACTCATGGCAGAATTTGTATGGTGCAAGCTCACACCTGGCAATCAGTAACAGGGATCAGAGACCAGGACAGGGACAAAAGGACAGGGAGATGAGGACAGGGAGTCTTTGCTCTCCCAGCCCATCTCCCGGCACAGCAAGCACAGTGTTCCCAATCCTGGCACATGCACAGAGGCTGCTGGAAGTGACACGTGCCAAGGCATCTAAGCCCAACTCAGAGCAACCTCCCACACTTACACTTTATCCTTACACCAGAACCTGTTGACCACGAAAGCGATGGCCACCAGGACCAGAAATACAACCACTGCGATGACACCCTGTGACCACGGCTGGAGGCTGCCCCGGGCTGCAGGGAGACAAGAGGACACGGGTTAGAAATTCATCCTCAGGCTTTATCTGCCGACCTCCTCCCATCAGCAAGGTCCAGATGAGAGCTTCATCCTGCAAATCGGAGCAGAACATGTTGCTGTCGATTCAGGCAGGCTTACCTGGTGACAGCAATGAAATAAAATACAATTAACAGCGTTTTCACTGGTGTTTGCATGTGGAGTGTGGTGCCTGGCAGCTTTGGGGCCCCATATACACTGACATACACATACAGATACATAAACAAGCACCGTGGGGGGCTGGTGACTCTGTGATGGGGGAGAAAAGGCCTGGGGGACATGGAGGAAGGGAGTGAAGGAGAGTGTTTGCCAAAGGAAAGAAGGCAGAGGGGTTTCAGCAAACTGCTTATTCTCTGTCCCCAGATGCCACAGATATCATTCTTGGGATATTTTCCAAATACTGACCAGTAAAATACGGACTCTGTAACAGGGCGAGTGTAAGATTTGGTAGCCACTCCCACAGCAAAAAGTTGTTGTGGATTTTGGTAAAATGCACCATCCAAAAAGTTTCCAGAGCAGCACATGATTTATGACAGAAATTGAAGGCTGAGGCATTCAGAGGAATAACCTCAGCACAAAGAACAGGTGGGGGTGGCGGGGGCCCAGGCAGCATTGGGGTGGAGAGTGGGGGTCTGGGAGCTGGCTGGGATAGCCCCATTTCCCCCAGGGATGGAACAGACTGACAGGTTCCTTTTTCTCTATCCAGACCTAAGCAGAAATCCAGCCACGGGTGAGACACATTCCTGGATGCAGGCAGGATGCAAGGGCAGGTGGTGAGAAGAGGAAACTTTGTCCCAGCCCTTGCTGGGATGGCTGCTCCTTGCCTCCCACTGGATTTTGGACAATGGAGCATTCAGAGTAGTCAAACCCATCCTTAAGTGCTGTCACATCATCACTAAAGGACACCTTGTCCATACAGCCACATCCCTTTGAGATTTAATTATTATTTACTCAGAGCCAGCTTTTCCTCATCTGCTGATCAAAACACAGACCCTTGCACATAACGTGGTCCCTCTGCACGGGCAGGTGGGGCAGGCCCCAGCATCAGCCTCAGGACACTCAGAGCCAGAGCCAGCCAGGGACACCTGCAAGGCTGAGCTGCCCCAGGACGAGCAGTGGATGGATACTCCAGTGTCCCTCAGGAACTTTACACTGAGCACTTCCTCTGTCTCATGGGAGACAAGCCTCTGCTATAAACAGAAAATAATCTTTACTAGCAGTTGTAAGAGTAGGCTGCGTGCTCCACACGTGCCAACTCCTAACCCACATCCAGCTTCACACTGGCTCTGCTGCTAACAGCTCTCCTCCCTCTGATTTTGGGATACTTTGGTAGCATCCCCAGCTCCTGGAGTCTTTACTGCAAGAGACTTTTAAATAAAAAATAATAAATAAAACAACAGCAAAACCTCAAACCCCAGAACAGAGCTCTTTTTTTCATCTTGGAAGTGAAATCAGCCTGGCCAGCTGACTCACCAGCACTGCCAGTCTGGAAAGCAGTGGCACTCCTGGGCAAGGGGCTCTGAGAACAGCCCTGAGTAGCATCTCTCAGCCCCCTCTCCCCACAGAGATATTTGTCATGCTTCTGCAAGGTCCCAGGGCAGAAATTCAAGCAGGAGGAATTCAGATGGAAATTCCCTCTTGTATCAGCGTGTTTCGACTGAAATACCATTGTATCAGCAGGCTGCTGCTGGGGGCAGCCAGGGGTGGTGGCAGTGGGGAAGAACAGGGGTTGGTCCCCTCCTGCCCTGCCTGGTGGTCAAGGATGCTCCTGCCCTGCTGCCCACCACCCCTGTGAGTGCAGCCCCAAACACATCTATTTCCTCCTGGCTGAATTTTGGCTCGCTCTGCATCCTCCCTCCCTCTGCCCTTGGCTGTTGGCCACATTTATTTATTAATTGTAGTTTATTTTTCCTGCCAGACCCGAGGTTTCCAGCCTAAGCCTGGTGGGGGTGGGGGGTGGTCAGGTCCAGCCCTTCGTGAGATTCCTGCCGGGGTTAAGGGAGTTCAAGGGCAACTAGGGAATGAAGTCAGCAATGACTTCAACTGCCAAATTTGCATCTCGTGATCTTCCAGGAAAGGAGCAGGGAAGAAAAGTGGTAGCAAACCTCCTTGGAGCAAGCATGCTCAGGAGGTACTGGGTGTTTTTGATCTCACTCCTGTGGCTGTTTCCACCAGATTCCAAAGCATCCAAAACCAAAAGGGAAAACACCAAACCAAAATCAATGGTTTCTGGCTTCCAGAGGTCATGTAGGGCCTGGCTGCAGGGGGAGATAAGGATGGCAAAGGAATGGCAAATGCCTCTGCATTGGGCTGAAATACCCGCTGGGAAACTTGCAGGGGCATAAGAAAGGAGGAATGGGGATCAGGCAGAAGCAAGAGCTTGATAGGATCTATTCAGGGATTAAATGTGTGGGTCCCAGCCCTCGGGGGGCTGCAGTCCCACACCTTGCTGCCCTGCCAGGAGGGATGGCTAAAAGGATGAGTCTTACCTGTGGAAACAGGATTGTGTTCCTGGAAAAATGCTTCACCGGGGATGCCCCTCCTGGGTCAGCCTGTCCCTCAGGCTCTGCCACTCCTCTCTGTGTTGCCCCGTGGTAATTGATGGGGTTTTCCCCCACAAACAAGATCTCCGAAGCCAAACTAAGCAGAGTGGAATCTGCAGCCCTGGCAGATGCGTCTCCACACATCTGCAGCTACAAACCAGACCAAGGGAAGTGCTGGTGCCAGAATAAGCCTGGGCACTTGTTGCAATTCCGTTTCCATACTCAACAGCTAATTTGAAGACACAGACCTGCTTTTTAATACATCTTCTCTGAGTGTTTGGAAAGGTTAGGCTGGCCTGTCTTTTCTGCTGTCTAAGGAAGATGTGCCAGGCTCTGAATCCTCATTAAAGGTTTTTTTTAGTTGGTTTTTTTGTTTTTTGTTTTTTGTTTTTTTTACTCTTTCCAAGCAAAACATTCAACCCTGCTGACAATGAACACTCCAGACTGTTAAATCCTCAGCAAGTTGGTAAACAAACACAGGAAGAGTGGTCAGGGCTGGGGCATCAGGAGGAGAAAGGGGGAGGGAATTTTTCCAGGACTTTGGCAGCACCAGATGAGTTTTAATTACTCCTCATTATTTCTAGCACCAGAGAAACCCTTAGTGAATTTCCTAAAAATAATACCCTAGCATAGGAAATTTCTCTGTTAAATCTTTGGGAAGAGAAGAGGAGGTCAATTTGCTGAGGAAAATATTTGCTCCCTCTCCTCAGCAGTGATCAAAATTACAGATTAACAGGAGGATCTGAGAGCTCAGGGAGCAACCCAGAACAACACTTGCTCAAGGATAAGAGTGAGAAGAAAGAAAGAAAAAAAAAAAAATAGGCTTAAGGAAACAGATTACTCATCTCAGTGCCTGCCAGAGGTAAACCAGAGCAGTTTATCTGTGTGCAAGCAGCTCAGATAAACCTCAGGTGGCAGTTTCAGCCTTCAGCAAAACAGGTAGAAAGTCTCTATATCCCAGCTCCAGCAAAACCCCTGAACCCACCGGACACCCACCCATGCTGACGTGAAGGCAGAGCCAAGCTCTGGCAGGAGCTGGGATGGTTTCCCCTTCCCAGGACGCTCTTGCACAGCTGTCCCTTGTCCCCCAGCAGCAGCTCCCACCTGGCCGGGGCTCGGCGCACCTTCCTGCCTTTCCCCTGCCTCTGTTTCCCGGGATGTCAGGCAGCCGCCCGCTCTTACCTTCCTGGCAGAAGGCAGCTTCCAGCCGGAGCAGCAGCCCCAGGAGCAGCAGGCAGCGGGCAGGCATGCTGGCAGCACGGCCGGGGCTGCGCAGGAAGAGCCGGGAGCTGCACTTGGGCACGGCGCCCTGCGGCAGGAACGAGCGCCTGGTCAATTATCAAACACCCTAACGAGGAAGGCCGATGCTCTCACCTGGTTATTCAAATCCTGCTGCGGGAAGGAGGTGCCTCTTTGCCTTCTCAATTTGGGGCGCGGTGACTTGAACCTGACAATCCCCTTAGGTAGGGCGTGGAAGGGAACTCAGGCACAAAACATTCACATCGGCCCAGGAGGAAAAAACAAGACCCAGGTGGGTAAAACTCTTCCCCAGTGAAGCTGTGGTGCTTGGGGAGCGTGGTGTCCCCCAAGTCCCCCTGGCTTCCCCCAAGTCCCCTTCCCAAGGAGGAGAACAGGAGAAGCCCAGCAATGCCCCAGCTCTGACATTCATTCCCACCCTGTGGGACTCCCACTCACTTCCCTGCTTTTTATTTTCAACAAGTGTCACTAATAACCCAGCAAAACACTTTGGTGACTTTAAAACATCCAGTTAATAGACCAGACTCCATGCTGGGTACTGCCTCTCACCTCCCACACCTTGTTTAATGGTGACACTATGAAACCCAGCCTTCATTTTATTGAGTCATCAGGGCTGTCCCCAAAATTTCTTCAATACCAGAAGAGGTAGAAAGAGCCAAAGAGCTGCAGCAGGCTGCAAGGCTTGCCCTTCACAAAAGCTGCACAGATGCTGCAGGACAGAGAAAGTTGCAGGTCCCGAGTTAAAAAGTTTTCCAGTCCATGTCAGGTTTGGATGACTGGCAAACCCACCCCACAGGAAGAATAAAAGATATTTGGCTTCACAACTGAGAAACTTCAGTTGCTCCTGAAGGAAATTATAAAGTTGCGAGCCAGGGGTTCCATTGTCACTCTTCTTGTGATGTGTCACAGCATCTTTGTAACCCCTCAGCAGCATCTGACCCCCCGACTTCTGGGTCTGGTGGTTTGTCCTCCAGAGACCCTGCCTGGGTGCTGCAACTACTTTATCCTGCAACGCTTTATCCCTATGGGACCCATGGTCAGGAACGTGCAGCACCCCCAGGAGTCCACACTCATCAGAGGAGGACTGCCCTCCTTCATCTCAACTCTTTACCCTGTATTTACAATAATATCATTTATCCTGAAGACAAACCAGATCTGACTTTGAGCTGTACAAGATCGAAGGCCAGTTCCCAACTCTTTCCCAAATTGCTTTCCATGGCCAGGGCCCCAACTGCAGTGTGGGATAACGCCACTGCCAACCCTGCTTGCGAAATCAGTGGGACAGGGACTTTCCTATGCACCCAGCAAGGAAGTGTCACAACAGGGGCCCATAATTAGGCCCTGTAAAACAATCTAATCATGCTACAGAGGAAAAGGAATGGCTTGTGAATAAGTAAAAACAAGAGTGAACTTTGGGTTCCCCAAGACCCGGGGAAACCCGGCGGGAAAGCGTGCGGATCTCTCCGTCTTTGCTGCCCGCCTGTTGCTTTTCTCTTTGCAAAAGCCCAGCAAAAGCAGCCCGGCTGTTTGGAGCAGAAGGCTTTATCAGCAGATCAGAAGTCCTAGAGAAGCCGGTCCTGCTGCTGCCCCAGGGAAATTCAAGGTCTGGGACATTCTGCTGCTGCTGTCCACTCCCCTGCCACGCCTGGGGCTGGGTCCCGAGGTTCCTTCTCCACGTACTCCGGCTGTGTTATCACCCCAGGGCTCTGCACAGCACAGCTCCAGGGACTTGGGGCTGATTTCCCAAAGACAGGGAGGTCTCAAGGATCCACCCACATGCTATGCTGTGTTGGGGTGACAGGGCATGACAAGCCAGAGATGAAGGCAGGGCTCTGTGCCTTTCATTCAGTTGTCTCACTGTCAGCTCCATCCTGGGGAGCAAATGATACTTTACCCATTGCATGTTGCCACATTTATTTGAGATTTAAGACAATTCAATGATTTTTGGCTCACTGATGAGGCCAGGGAATCACTCAGTGCTTATCTCAAAGCTCCCCTGTGCTGCAAAGCACGTTTAGCCCCCACAGCCATTAGGAAGGAAGGTGCCTCTGTGATAAAGCTCCCGTGGCACCTCCTTGGTTGCATATCCCTGGGTCTGGCCTGGGGGGATGAGAAGCTGCAAGTCACTGTAGCAGCCTCACTGCGGGGGCAAAGTCTGAAATTTCAACAAATTATTTGCCAGCCAGGTTTTCCTTTTGTCATCCTGGCTGTGGCTTGGGACCTGCAATGACAGATAACTGTGTGTTTCTGCTGCTGGGTGCTGGAAATCTTGCTGTCTCTCTCTCATTTAAGCCCCCAACATCACCCAGCCATGGTGAAACAAAGCCCTACAGGTCCATTTTAGAGCTGAGGGAAACTGAGGCGCAGAAGGACAAATCACCCTGGCAGCATTTAGTCAAAGCCAAGTGGAGCCAGAGCCAGCTCATTGCTCTTTCAAGGACCCATTTGCCTGTATAAAAGATTTTACACAAAGCAGGGATTGGAATTTCAGGCTTTACACTCATATACTCCAAAAATTGGTGATTATTTCCCCTAAAAAATACATAGCTTTTAGGAAAAATCAGTATTTTCTCAAAGCAACATTCCTGGATGATATATTTCAAAGCACAGATGCCAGTTCCTCTTTGAAAAACATTGTGGGACTCTGTGTTTTAATGGAAATCGTTTTCTTTCCTCTTCACCTCCTTCACTTCCTTCCTCCCTCCCTCCTTCCTTCCATCTTTCATCCTCTCCATTTCCTCCCTGTCTCCCAGACAGAGCCATAAAAATAAAAAAATACTATATAAGAGCAAACCTGAACATTCCCTAAAGAAGACTGTATTTTTTAATAGAAAAGTAATTATAAATTTATTACCTTTTAATAGCTGCCATGAAACATAAAAAACCCACCAAAAAAAAAAAAAAAAAAAAAAAAAAAAAGAAAAAAGCAAGAAAAAAACACCACAAAAAATCCCACAAATCAAGTTTAAAATTTCTTGTTTCTTTTGACCATCCAGACCTTTCTTTGCTTGTGCCAGAGTTCTCTCATTTCCTGTTGACACTTGTCTTTCAAATCCTGCTCTGGATGCTGGCAGAAGAGAGCCAGGAGCTACAACCACTGTGAAAAGGGCATTTTCTTGGCTCAGTGTGCCACTGTGCGTAAAAGGCAGCAGAAAAAGGCAGCTCCTGCTCTGGGTTTTCATCACAGCTCTGTACCCCACTTCTCCTCTTTAAAATGCCTTTAAACTACCATGTATTTTCTTATTTATGTGCTGTTGAAAACCCCAGTGTCAATGGCTTGGCAAAAGGCATCCATGGCCTTCATTTGCCCTTTAGGCCTCCTCAGCAGCCCCTCTGTGGCCCATGGGTATTTCATGGGACATTCTGGGTGATATTTTTTACGCCAGTTGATTTTGGGATGGATCTCTGGGCAGCATTCACGCCCTCCACTCCCTGTGCTGGGGTCTGGTGCTGCTGCTCCTACATCCAAGGGCAGCTCTGGGGTCTCTCCTCTGTCCCCCCTGAGCTCCCTGCTCCTCTGTCCCTGATGTCAGGAGCTGCCAGGGCTCTGACAGCACGTTCACATCAGCCTCAGGCCCCACAGCCTTGGAAAATTAGGCTGAGAAAACACCAACATGGTCTGCCCTGCCTTGGAGGGCTGGGAGGAATCAAACCAAAAATCCCTGAAACAAGAAGTAACCCCACCTGCCTCTGCTTTGCCTTCTTGTTGGGGGATGAGCCTGCTTCTGTGATTGCCCCTGGCTTTTCCATCTGCTCAGAGGGAATTTTGCACCCCTAATCACCTCTGAGTGTGGGGGGAAAGCGCTGCTGCGTTGCTGGAGTGGCAGATAGGAAGGTTCCCAATGTGTGATGCTCAGAGAGGGAGAAAGGAGCTGCCTTTGCTCTGGATATTCCCTCCTGCCCAGAGATATCGAACAGAATGAATAATTTGCTATCCGATCATCTCTAATCTTCATCCCATAAAATCAGCAGCAAGCTGGGAGGGTTTTTGAAGCCTCCAGCTGCATTTGCTGATAAGACATGAGGCAGGAAAGATTGGAAGCCCATAAAAATGATAATCTCAGGCCTCAGTGTAACTTGGTGGAAGGGTTTTCTCCTGTCCTTTCATTAAGGATGGATTTCATGATCTTCCTTAAATAACAACAAGCCTTCTCACCCGGAATCTCCCACCCGAAAACTGATTGCATCGTCATTAGGAAATAGGAGACCAAGAAGCCACGAAAAAATAGATGGAGCACAGCTGAGCTCCAGGCTAAGGCAGAGAGGTGGGAGGAAAAGAGGGAATCGGAAGTGATTTCTGAGCACAGAGAGAATCTTTAGGCATTTGGGGCTCTGCCTAGGAGAGTCAGGCACTGGTACTGTGTCAGGCTGCTGGGCACAAGCCTGACCATGAGTCTGGATGTGGAGCAAAGCCTCCTCTTCCTCATCTTTCACCTCCTCAGTGTGAAGAGAAATATCATGTCCCGTTTCAGTGTGATTTGATACAGCACCGTCTACACCAGCCCCAAATTCAGTGAATCTGGAGAGAAGAAGGGAAAGGAAAAAACTCAACTCAGCAACCATTTACATTTGAATGTCAACTATGATGGACGAAAGGAGGAGAAGGGAAAGATGGCTGGTCTGGTGAGGGTGGAAAGTTTCAGGAAATAATTACCTCAGATGCCAGAAATTTAGGGAAAAATAGAGGAGAAATAGGAGAAAATTAAAAATGTAAACTATATTCAGATGTTAAATTGCTTTTCTTCAGCTAATTGAAATAATGTTTTCTCTGCTACCCACCACTCTACCTCTTTCAGATGCTAATCCCTATCAAACATGGACTTACAATTACAAATTCATAGGCATTTTTCCCAGGAGCAGAAATTGCTTTGCCCTGTAACCTCTAAGATGAGGTCTTAATAGGAATTCACGAGCAGTCTCTGGTAAAGCTTCATTAGCCGGAGAGAATAGACAAGGGCAAGTTGCAGTGCTCCCTAACCACTCCAGGGAAAAATTAATTTAAATTACTTTGTAAAGTAACAAGGCCAGATAATGTGTTTCCTTCTTGGATTATTGTTTTCCAACACCCTAATATGGGGGCAGATTAGGTTACTTTGTCTGACTTGATGGTGGTCCGTGCTAAATTGTGATTTACGGAGTGCAGAAGCCTTTGGAAACACCGAGCCCTTGGGCCAGAGCTGGGGCAAGGACCTGGCCGGATCTCACTGGCTGGGTTGCTTGGAGGCTGTTGGGAGGCAGGGGAAGCCACCTCCAGCACAACTTCAACACAGCCAAGGAGAGAATCTCAGCTATTAAAGGTGGCATTCCAGCATTTCCCTGGTTGGAAACTGATCCAAGAGTCCTGCTGCTTTGGGGCAGATTTAGATTTGTTTCCTGGAGGCCATATCCTAAGCATTGCTGAGTTTTGTGTTTCCAAGGGCTGGACCAGCATGGAAAACCTCTTCCAGAAGTCCCTCAGCAAAGCTGCTGCATGGAACTTAATCTCATGGAACTAAAACCTAAAATGCACCAAAATATGCTGAAAATCAAGCCTGCAGCCCCAGGAAGGGGAGGCTGTGATTTCATACACCCCCTCCAGCCCTTGCCAAGCCCTCCCAAAAAGAGCTATAATTGTCTTCCCCTGGCACCAGGCTGGGTGCTCTTCATGCTGGTGTGGGTTTATGGAGCTTTGCAGAGAGCCAGGCGAGAGGCCATGGGGAGATGTGGTGATAAAGCCTTGGCAGAGGGGCTGGCACTCCTCTCAGCACCCTGGGCACTGCCAGCTCCAGACATTATTCACCTGAGGCTTGTCACACAGAATGGGCCAGTCTGGCTAAACCCTCATCACTCAGCGAGGAGACAAAGAGTTCAAAGGGCCTTTGGGCAACAGAGAGCACAGATCATCTCTGCTGATTAAATGGGTTCTCAGCTGATGTGGGAGTCCTAGGAGACCAGCCTGAAGCTGGGAGGATTTATGGACAGCGACCTGAATTGGAGAGGGCATGCACTGATTTTATTCCTGGCATCTGAAGGGGATCGCTGCTGTTTTTCAGAGCAAAGAGGGCTGGTGAAAGATGCATCAGACAGAGGGATAGATGGGTAGGTAGAGGGAACCAGGAACAGAAATCCAACCCATCTAATCATTTTCTTGTCCCCACTTACCTGGGGGAAGATAAAAACCCCATGGCACTACTTTGTGTCATTCTCCCATCCAAAACTGCAACACTTCAAAACAAGATATAACCCCCAAGGATGCAGGTTTATATCATCCCAGCTTCTGCAGTCACTTGAATTTTTTTATTCCTTATCATCAGCCCAATGCTGTCCAAGCTCTGACAAATTCTGGACCACCTTTGCTGCTGACAAGCCCTGTGTTTTGTCAGCTCCAAGCACAATTAAGTGTGCTCTTGAGTCTTCTTAACTTTGCTGTCTCACAGCAGGACCAAGCATCCTGGAAGGTAGAGGAGCACGAGGAAAGGCCCTGTCCCATGAGCAGGATGCCCCTGCCTGACTGTCTAGGTCCCCAAGGGGTAGAGAAGAGCCTGCATTCAGTAGGGCACCCCTGCTCAGCACCATCTGAGGAAGGTGATTTCCTTCCTCCTCCTTACTGGGAAAAGAAAGGCTCCTGGGCAGAGGGAGGAGCATCCCCAACACAGGAGACCAGCCTGAGCATCCTTGAACTCTGGGCTGCAATCAACCAGAGCCCTGCCAGCAGCCCTGTTTCCGTGGTCAGCAGCAGAGGCAGCAGGTTTTCAGGTGGCATCTCTCTCCTCTTCCTTCTCAGAACCAGGGCAAAAGCCTGGAATATGAAGGGAAAAAAATAACAGGACCATCGGCAATAAGTGAAATGAACCTAATAACCTCCACTTCTTTTCAACGAGCTCCAGTTGTTGCTTTACAAGTGTACTCCAACCCTGGCGAGTGCCAAACAAAAGCTCCCCTCTCCTTCCCCCTGCCTGTTAAACAGCCCTTTTATTTCAGCGAGCTGCATCTGCTGGGTGGCAGCCGCGATTACCATAACACAAGGGTAGGATTTGGCCGGGATGCTTCCCCCTCCACTCTACAACAGGCGGGAGCCTTGGGCTAGTAGAGAAATAAAATGAAAAATAAAGATTGAATGCATGAAGTCACTTTTCTGGCTGCCACCCAAGCAAACAGATGCAGGTAATGGAGGAGAGGGGGAAAATCATGTCCTCATCTCCTCAGAGCAGTGACTTCTGCTGCTGGAAAAGAGAGTGGGAGGGACATGGAAAGGCCAGAGGGATTTCATGTGAGTCCAAGACCTGAAAAAGGCATTTCTCAGGATATATTGAAGTTAGGAGAGCTTTTTGGGAACCTTAACCTATTCCTGAAGCTTTGAATGCTGCTGGCCCCCAGGATGCTACTGCAGAGACGCTGAGTACCCTGAGAGGGGGACAGGGATCCAGGCCTCCTGCGGGAGGGACAGGATTGGTAGGAAAGGGCTGAACAATGCCAAATTGTGCCGATGTGCCACAGCAGCTCAGAACAGCCTCCCCTTGGATCCAGCCCTGAACAGGTTTTGAGGACAAAAGGTGAAGACCCCTGGGAGATGCCTTTGCCTGGGACTGAGGAGGAGAGGTTGTTTCCAGGACTGGCGGGACATTAATTAGAACTCAGTAATTAGCAGGGAACCGGCACAGCCACCGGCGTTCCCACTGGGAAGTGTGAGTCTTCACAGGGTCACCTCACCTCTGCTGAAATCCCAGCAGACTCGGCTGCCTGTGCTGCTCTGGCAGAGCCAACGGGGAGCTGGTGACCACAGGCACAGAACCCACTGCCCTCCCATTCCAGGGAGTGGGAACCTGCAGACAGCGCTGAGACCCCCAGAGCCTGGCCGAGCTGGGGGGAACAGCAGCTGTCCCAAGCCGTCTCTCTACCTTTTTACCCCAGAATACTAAATTCTGCAGGAAAATAGCTGCAGGGTTCAGATATAGCGGGTTTAACACAGCGATTGTCTGTCTGTGGTAACCCAAGGAAGACCTGTAGAGGGTGAAGAGGGAAAAAGGAGAGGGAGGAATGGAGAAGGGGAGGAGGAGAGAAAGGGAGAATGGGGATAGGAGAGAGGAGAAAGGAGAAGGAAAAGAAAAAAGGAACAGGGGAAAGGACAGTCTTTAACACACTTTATTTGGAAAACATGAGGAAAAAACCCCGTTGTTAACAAACCCCGGTGCGGGGCTGCGCTCCCGCGGGGCCGCTCGGGGCGGGGGGCGGCGCCCTCTGGCGGCAGCGGCGGGGGCGGCCGGGCTGGGTCCGCTCCGGCTGCGGCTCCGCTTCGGAACCGCCCCGGCTCCGGTTCCGCTCCGGCTGCGGCTCCGCTTCGGAACCGCCCGGCTCCGGTTCCGCTCCGGCTGCGGCTCCGCTTCGGAACCGCCCCGGCTCCGGTTCCGCTCCGGCTGCGGCTCCGCTTCGGAGCCGCCCCGGCTCCGGTTCCGCTCCGGCTCCGGCTCCGCTTCGGAACCGCCCCGGCTCCGGTTCCGCTCCGGCTGCGGCCCCGCTTCGGAGCCGCCCCGGCTCCGGTTCCGCTCCGGCTGCGGCCCCGCTTCGGAGCCGCCCCGGCTCCGGTTCCGCTCCGGCTGCGGCCCCGCTTCGGAACCGCCCCAGTTCTGCTCCGGCTGCGGCTCGGTCCGGCCTGGCCCCGCGGGCAGGAAGCGCTGGTGCTGCGGTGGGTTTGATGTGCCGTTTATCTGCCAGCGGGGCTTCCCCCAGACCTGTTCAAAGGAGGCGCCCGCCCGGAGGAGGCGGCCCGGGGAGCGCAATGCCCGCCCGGGCTCGGTGAGGGGCTCGGGTGGGACCCGCGTGGGACAGCCCCGCTGCGACCCCCCGGGACACGGCACTGGGAAGGCATCGACCGCGAGCTCCTGGCGGAGAGCGGAGCAGCGGGCAGGGCGGTGGCGTTGGCGTTGCCAGCGAGGGGACGGTGTCCCCGCTGGAGGGGATGGACACGTTCCCGCTCACACCGCCTCTCTGCCCGTCCCTTGGGGTGTGTGGATGCAGGGCCTTATCCCCATCCCGCGGCACCTGCACGCAGCGATAGAGGGGAGCAGCTCGGAGCAGGACGGAGCCAGCTGGAGGGTGGTCCCAGGGACGGGCAGAGAGCTGAGATAGGAGCAACGGCTGCCACGGGTCAGCTCAGCCTTCCTGCCGCCCTGGAAACACCCCGGGCAAACATCCAGTACCTGCTTTGGATGGTTTGGTGCCACCTGACCCAGAAAGTTCAAAAACAGCTCAGGGTTTGCAAGGATGAGGCAGGGAGCAACCTGTGAGTGATTTCTGCTGATGGCAGCCGAAAACAAAACTACCCTGGAGTTCTGTCTGGTGAGGACAACAAGAAGGGCAGCGTGCAAGGGGGGACACATGTGGAGCATGGGGCTTGGGTGGCTTGAAGACACATGCAGGACTGCATGTCCACATCCATCCAAACATGTATTCAGGACTGTCCACAAATGTGCATCCATGGATGCGCCCACAGGAATGGGACGTGCAAAAAGGAGTGTTTGTGTTTGTGCACCATTACAGTGCAAGAGCACACGGGCTGTGTGTTTGTGAGCAAGGCAGTGCACACTCACCTGTCCTGTGCATGGACAGGGATTTGTGGAGTGTGTGTTTGTGACTCCTTGTCACACAGGTGGCTGTGCCGATGTGTCACTGCCAACCCCCCTCAGTGCTGTCCCACACTGGAGCCTCACCCAGGCTTGTTCCTCACCTGCTCCCTGGCCCAGCACAAACAGGGCACCAGTTCACCAACTGCACCCCTGGCAAGCACAGAGATTTCCCCACCCGCAGCAGGCGCTTCCCACCCACAGCATCCACAGTGGCACACTGCTGGCTCCATGCAGGACACCCCTGCCAGCCTCCAGCTCCCGTTTCAGTGCCATTCCTGGGGATGGAGCAGGCTGGATGCTCAGACCAGTGGTGCTGCGATGCTGGATGGTTGCAAGTCACGACTGGGAGGTGTGGATGTTTGGTTTTGTGTGGATGTGTGGTTTTGTTTCAGCTACAGCAGCGTGTGAAGGGATATATCACAGCAAACAAAGTGCTCTGGAGATGGGACAGCTGCTGTGAAGCATCCTCTTGCTCCCAGCCCTGCCCAGGCAGCCTTGGAAGGGAAGATGAGACCAGGGCTGGACCCTTCAGACATGCAGGATGGCTTCACCTCTGGTTTCTGTGGGCTCTGGGCAAGCCCTGGCAGCAGGGTCCTGCCTCAGGGGCTGTGCTGCAGGTGGTGACAGTGGCGGAAGCAGAACAGCTGCAGGACTGGACACATTCCCTTCCCTTCCCTGGGCTTTGGCCATCTTCCCAGATGTACATCTGGAGTGGGACACTGTTGCTCCCTGCCACCAACACAGGGTGAACAGGGCGTGCAGGCAGCCACGCTTCCCTAGCCACTCTAGGCTGCGATGCTTGGCATTTTTGGAGCCATTCACTCCCGGCAAGCCCAGCTCCCGGCCCCACGTCAGGAAGGACCACGGCTTGACAGCCCCTCGCACAAAGATCTGCCACCTCCAGCCGGCTTATTTCACATGAGCAGGATGCTCTGCCATGCCTTTCCTCACGCCCTTGGCCATGCCCTCAAACCTCTCCTAGCCCATCCAACAAGACACCTCCCTCCCTTCTTTCCAGCATTCCTTGAGCCACGCAACGCCAGCAGAAAGCCGCCTTTCACTGTGCAGTGCCCGCACCGAGGAGCACGGTACCTGCCCTTTGCTGCAGGACCCATTGCCACCTTGGCACGGCCAGATTAAGCTGGTGCCATGCGGGATTTCCCAGAGGGATGGGCAGGGAGAGAAGCCCCCGGCCCCACCACGTGCTGCCGATCGGGTTCGCATCAAAGCGCCGGGGTTTCAGCCGTGCTCCAGACGCTCCCTCCCATTTCCTGCTGGATTCCCGTCTCGCTCCCTGTGCCCGCATCAGCAAAACAGAGTGTAAAAATAGAGGCTGGGCTTCACCAAAACACAATAGTAAATTGTTCCCCGGAAAGGTCACTGGGGAGGCTGAGAATAGCTCCAAGAGCAGGGGAAAAGGAATGTCTACCGGGGGGACAAGTCTGAAAGTGCCTGTTGGACCCACCCCGGAGGTTTCCTGCATCCTCATCCGTCGTGCAGGTCCGCGCTGTGGCCCCTGTGGTCTCAAAGCATCCTCATCCTCTCCTATCCACCCCTAGCCTTCTCTCCCTTCCCAGTTTTGGGATGGAAACTGGGAAAAAAAAAAAAAAAAAAAAAAAAAAAAACAGAACAAAAAAATGGAGAGCGAGTAATAATGTGAAAGGAGAAGCAGGAGGACCAGAAAGAAAAAATAGGACTGGGAGGAGAGAGAGGATCCTGCTCACTGCTCATCTCCTTGCTGCGTGTGACAGCGCCGTGTCCCCTGGGCACCCCCGGCCGGCTGCAGCCTTTGTGTGGCGCTGGGAATGTCAGGGATGAGCCCCGGGATGAAGAGCAGATCGAGCAGTCCCAGAGAGCCATAAATTACTCCCTCCTGTTGTCACTTCGCCTGTCACAGCGAAGAGGAGAAGCTTTCTCATCGGCTGCCGGGGTGGGAATGTTTGGGTCCTGTAGTTTCCGTGAGCATATTTGATTCAATTATGTGGGAATGCCCTTAATGAAGCAGGTCCTTGCTCCTGGCTTCGGCTGTGTTCCCAGGCAGGGCTGCCAGTGCAGGCTGCCCTCAACATGGCTTTGCCAGAAAGACTGTAATTAGAAACAGATAATGAGGCTGGAAAATAGTAGCTGCCCAAATTTGGAGTGATTCTGGGGCTTTGTGTTTCTTCTTTCATAATTTTGGATGTATGCAATCCTCCCACCTTCTCTCTGGTTTTTAATTCAATTTTATCTCAATGTCAAGCCCCTGCTGTTCTCATTCCCCAGTGTCATCCATGCACTTGTAAGGGAAATTTCCTGCCACTGGAAGCCTGAAAGAACAAAACACCTTTAAATGCATCTGTTTCAAGTTTGTGAAGAAACTGCTATTTGCCAGAAAATTTCCTGCCCTACAGATCAGAACCCCCCTCACCTTGTGGTGCCACCAGTGAGAGATGGGCCCCAGCACTGTCCCAGCTGAGGCCAATGCCACCCATGACACCCAGGCTATTTCCCTCCTGCTGCACCAATTCCTTCTGTGCAGTGGCAACCAGGACCTTAGGGTGCTTTCCCCAGCTTTCTTTTCTGTTTTGCATGAACAGAAAAAAAAAAAACAAAACATGGTCGGTTGGGGTTTCTTCCCCATATATTTGAATCCACAGAGCATTGCACATCACCCTTTGCAACACAGCAATATTGTAAAAAGAAATTACCATTTGATGAGAAATGAATTAGATTTTTCCATTGGAAGACAAGAATGGGAAGGGCTTTCAAAAATTCCTTTTAAAAAGAAACACAAAGGCAGGTGAATATCTGCTACCTTCTGTGATGTTTGCATTTTGGTGGCCAAGCAGCAACAAGGTCCAGATGCTCAGGAGAAAAAGATGATGGAAGAAAGATGCTTCTTCCAGCATGGCCAACATGAAGCCACCACCTGAGGACACAACCCTGGAGCCTGTCCCAGCAGAGCAGCACCCAGAGTCTCCCCAGCACCGGGGTCAATCAGGAGTGATGCACATTGACCATCCCACCATGGAGCAGGTGGCCCTGAAAGCCTCCCAGCCCTTTCCATAGGTTATAGAACCTATAAATGTGCACAGAGTTGTTTGAAGCCTTCACCCTGCAGGTGTTTTTCCCTTAAAGATGTTTTTTTTCCTTTGGTGGTTGCAAAATACTTGTGGCCATCAAGGATATTTTACTTGAAGAAAGCAAAAAAGCAGAAGGGGGAGGTGAAAGGAAAATTGTCCAGGCAATGGAAGGAGGGAGGGAGAGGGGCAGGAGGTGGGAGGCAGAGATAACCAGGGGGTGAACTATCAGCTCTTGCTGGGCTGGCAGCAGAACAGGAGACAGGGGTTAAACCAGATGTACAGCTGTGATCTCCCATCTCCAGATAAGCACCCAGCAGCCACACACTGCCCACACCTGCCCCACGCCTTGTCCCAGAGCCTGGGATGAAACCAGCCCAGTCCTGGCTGCCAGGGCTTCGCTCAGCCTGGCTGTGGAGGGGACACCCCCTGTGCCTCGTCTGGGGCTCTGGACAGGGCCCCCGCACCCCCAGGGTGGAGCCTGAGAAAGGCTCCCCTCTTCCATCTGGGGGAAATTTCACCTAGAAACCTTAAAAGCAAGCGTTGGCTCCCAGGCTGCTGTGGAGGAAGGGTTAGCAGCTAAGATTTTGTGGGGAGGCTTTAAGAAAGCAAGGGATGCTCCAAAGGGTTTGTTTAAATAGGCAACAACTCTGTAATTTATAGAAATTAAAGACAAGAAAATACTTGTGGTACCATTCCTGCTCATCTGCTCTGTGCTCAGTATGGTGTCAGCCACCATCAGCAGCATCATGCTATATACATATACATATGTATATATACATATGTATATATATATATATAAAAGATATATAAGGTATATATAGATAGATACATATATTTATGTTTTAAAACACACACATGTTCAATGGAGTGCTTAGCCTGTAACAATCCCTAATTAGTGCTGTATATTTTAAAAGCACTTACGCACGTGGCTGTGATAATTTATTTCTTGAAAAAGAGGAATTACTCTCACTGCCTGTTAAATCATGGCGGAATGCCTGCCATGGTGCAAAGGGAAGTAGCGTGGCCCCCAGCAGCCCCTTCCTTGCACAGTCAGCCTTGCCAAAAGGAGGGAAAAGGCCACTGGAGCCTTTGGGGGACCTGCAAGTGACACGCTGGGGGTAAGGTGGGGGTGGCTGGTAACGCTCGCCTGCGGCAGGGCATTGCTTCATCGCCCGCCTTCCTTCCTGCCGGCCCCGCGCGCTCTTCCCCCGCCCAGGCTGGACGGTGTGAGTCAAGCAAGTTAAAAAAAAAAAAAAACAAACAATTAGCAGGTCCTTTTGGAACGTTTTTTGCTGCCCGTTTATGTCTTTGGCTGGCTGGGAATGGGCCACGCTGGCATCTTCACCCCACGACACTCAGGGATGAAACTCCAAAGTAATGATGGATTCGGTGGTGAGGTGGGACAGAGGCAGACAGCGAGTGGAGGCTGCTTTGTAAAACTTTATTTAGAAATATTCTTGATATATTCATTATATATATATATTTATATATACACACACATTACAACAAATGTGTTTTCTAAATAGCACATCCACAGTGGGTTGAGACTCAGGGTACCAGGTCTGGTTACTTCGTTTCTGCAGAAAAAATGCAGAAATCCAAGGGGAGGGTGGCAGAGAAAGGGATGGGGCTGAAAAAACCAAAATTCATAAGGCAGGAATTCACTCACACGGTACGACATTGCCCCAGAGCGCTGCTCCCAACAGGAATGGGGGAGATGGTCCACACAGCGAGAGATGAAGCAGGCAGGAGGAGAGGTGGGCAGAGGAAATGTACCATTCAAATCACAATTAAAGTACAACTGTACATACCCCGGGGGACCTGCGGCACTCCCTGCAGGAGGGCGGGTGCCTGGGGCGTTTGGGGGTGCTGACAAGGTTGTACCATTTTCCCAACTGTTCAGCTACCGAGAAGATAGAGACAAGAAATAATGGGTTTGTGTGGAATAAGGGATTTCTGAGTATCAGTGAATTTTTTTTTTTTTTCTTGCAGCAGGTTAATAAGTAGGGTGTAAAACCCCCACATACCCCACTCAGTGTTATTTGGGAACCAGGAACGGCTTTACCTGTGTGACAGCACCCCCCTACTCCGCACCCTGAGGGCCCCCTGGCAGCCCCCCTGCTTGTCTCTCCTACCCCTGGCACCAGTACCAGTCCAAACCTCTTCCTCAGCACTGCCTCCTCACCCCCAGCACCTTCCCTGGCCCAGCTTGCAGGAAACCCCCTCTTGTAAAAACCCCCTGCACAAGGCAATCCAGACCCAAGAATTTTCCTCCTTTTCCCCAATTTAAGATGGGGGAGATTGGTGCTTTCCAAAAATTTGGGGGCTATGCTGGAAATCCTTGCATGGGCCAGGATCCTTTCCCAGGCAACTAACTCTGCCTAACATGCCAAGCCACATGCCAGACTCTTACCTATTATTTACAAAGAGGCATCAAAACCAAGCAGGGATGGAAATGACAGGGTTCTGAATTAAGCCTGGATGGGCTTGCAGACACCCAATCAAATTTTCTGTGTTCCCTTGTACCTCAGCATCCTTGGGAAGGCACGAGTGTGGTGGAAGATGTCCCCACTCAGAAAGATTTATTCCCTTCCAAAGGATGTTTGTGTGTGGGTTTGGGGTTTCTTTCCTACTGTATCATGGTAGAGATTTCTGTGCCTTGGCATCTCTGCAGAGGGAGAGGATGGGTTTGGGGCAATTGCTCCATCAGGCCTCGGGAGATGGGCTGGTGAGAGGTGGGCCTGATGCAGCAGTGGTGGCACAGTGTGGCTCTCAGCTCCCAGCCACCGCAGCAGCAGCCTCCTGCTCCCCTCTCCTGTTTCCCAAACGTCCTCCTGGGGGGCAGCAGGATCAGGGGATCAGCTCAGTCACAGAGCTCAGTTTTGCAGCAATTTGAGCACTCGGGAGTGCAGGCTAATCCCACCACTGTTATTACTGCTTCCCCCAAGATTCAGAGAGGCTGTGGACTCCCACCAGCCTCGACAGGTGAGGACCTTCCTAACACCAGAATAAATCCAGCACTACTGTGGGCACTGGCACAGCTGAACCACCATTTCACAAAATAAAACCAAAAAATTCAAAACATACCATCAAAAAACCTTTTTATAACCCTATGTACACGCACACTGTTGATACATCATTGACTCCTTTTGCCCTTTTTTTTGATTTTTCAAATTTAAAAATCCCCCAGTCCAAAGAGATACTTCACTAGCAAATATTTTCTTCCTTTACCAACTCTGAAATTCATCTTTCTCAAGAGAAGATCTGGCCCCACAGAAACTACTGGAAAAACTCTAGAAGACCTCAGCAGGCTTGAAATTCACCTGCTGCGTGTCACCAGCAAAAGGATCAGGGACTGGGAGGGTGGCAGAAAACACCTATGTACCTTTTCATTCAGTGGATACTGCATGACAGTGTTAAACGGAAGTAATCCCACATCATAAATACAACAAGCCCAAACAATCCAAAATTAGATAGAAGAGAAAGGAAAAAAGGGAAGGGAAAAAAAAAAAAAAGAAAGAAAGAAAAAAGGAGAGAAAAAGAAATAGTCTAAATCCTTTTAATAGTTCTTTTGCTGAGGGTATTTTTTCACCTCTTTAAAAAGATACAGTCAAAAGCTCTCGGACAACAGGAGTATGTGGCCAAGCTCCTGCTCAGACCAGCTGGATGTGCCACAGGCTGGAGAAGTGCTGCAGCACTGGCGTGATGCAGCAGTTTCCAGCACCACGTGGAGCTGGAAAGCGCCGGTGGCCTCCGTGGGCAGTGAAGAGGAGTTCCACGTCTCACCCAGATGACTGTTTGAAAAGAGACAGTCACCAAGTGGTCTGAACACCCTCTAAACACTGGAGACGCACCAGCCATGTCTCCTTCCCCTCCTCAGAGTCCCATCCCGAGCAGTTCTGTACAACGAAGATGACTTCAACGCTTTTCTTCTTTGTACGGTCACGTACCTAAACCCCGAACGTTCATCTTGGGTTGGTCTTGTCCTCAGCCAACGTGCCGGGCTGGGGAGAGCGGGCGGCCCGAGCTCCCAGGGAAAGGCAGAGTCACAAATCCCACAAGCACAAGTTCCAGCAACTGCACAGCCAGGCCCGGCCTCTCCCCCGTGGCTCTTCGGGAGCAGAGTGAGGGTCATCACCGCTGCGCGTTGCCTTCTACGGGGAGGATGGCGTGGTGCAGGCTCCGCGTGTGCTTCGAATCCAGCGTCTCGTGCTCTTCCGTGAAGCTGTCCGGGCTCGCCGCTCCGTCCAAAGAACTTCCACAGCTAGAGTTGGGAGACAACATGTCCTGCAGGAGGTCTTCCTGGACTATCCCCGAGTCTTTGTTCACTTTGCCCCTTTGGTTTCCTTCTTCCTCCTGGTCGTTGAGCAGCTTGGCCAGGAAGTTGATGTATTTCATAGCCAGGCGCAAAATCTCGTTCTTGCTGAGTTTTTTGTCGGGCGGGTGGGTGGGGATGAGCTTGCGCAGCTCTGCGAAGGCCCCGTTGACGTTCTGCTGTCTCCATCTCTCCCGGCTGTTGGTGAAAATGCGACGAACCACTTTCGTGTGAGGACCTGCAATTCCAACCACGCAGAATTAGGAGCTGGGCTTAACAGGCCAGGTATTACTTTGCTGAATAAGTCACTGCTTTGCAAATTAACTAACTGGCTAATTTTAGTGAGGTTTAATCAGCAAGGCAGTGAAACAAGAGTTTCCAGCTAAGTGGAAACTGACCCCATGAGCTGAGAAAGCCGTAACTTCTGTTCAATCCAGTGGAAGGGGAAAATGGAGTTGCATCTCTTTGGATGTCTCCTCAGATATCGAAATTTACCTCTCCAAGGAAGAAGGCTTAGGCCATGACATGTGTGCAGAATGCTGCTATCATTTTAGGGTATCCCAGCTCATCAATAAGGCTAACTCAGCAACAGTGGAACTATTAAAAGTTAATCTCATTAGATAGCTTTGTTTTCTATCCCAAAAATTGTCTAAAGGACACACCACTGGGACAGAAGGAAATTAGCTGGAGCACAGGCTTTGACAACTCTGAGATCCAGAGGTCTTCCCTGCTCAGAGAGACCAGAGGGTTGCCCCCAGCCCTCTGAATGAAACAGGGTGGTGGGATTTGTCCCATGGCAATGAGAATGGGTATAAAACGACCACACAGACCCACAGAGTGAAGGCAGTGTCCTGCTGGAAGGGTGCTCACAGGTGAGATGGAACAGTTTCACAGCTCACCTGAGGGCTGCCTGCTCTCTCTCCTCCTCACTGCCACAGGGCAAAAACTCCCTCTGACACTAATTGGAGAAGGGACTCCAAATTGCTGGAGGTGTCCATTTGACCTAAGTACATGTAACCCCCAATTACACCTTGAAATTTTACAGCCATGTTTCTGAGAGGGGATGCTACACAAGATGAAGGCACAAAACACATAAATTCTCCTTTCAGCACATCAGGGCAGCTCCTGGAGTACATGAGAAAAGCTTTGTCTCTGTGCTAGAAGAGACCCAAAAGCACATCTACTGAAAAGTACTGTTCTGCAGGAGCAGCAGTGCTGTAAATCAGGATTGCAGGTCCTTGGGTCCATGGAAACCAGCTCACATGAGGGAGCACTATCATAAGATGTTTTTATTATTACATCCTTCCCATCATCTCCTTCAGGAGACATCAACAATGGAAGGTCACATCAATCTCATGAAAATCTGGAAGAATGACTAGGGCAGAAACTCCCATGAGATAGGAAGCATCACATACAATGAAAATCATCACAGAGTGGGAAGCAAAGCCTTGCAGGTATCACATTGGTGAGATTTACTCCAAAGGACTGTGGAATTCCCATTCTTCCCCTCTCTCCCCTGTATTCCCCACTCTGTGACACCTGCCTAACTTCTCGCTCCTGGTGGGAACAAGTCCCTGGCCTTGGTGAGCAGTTTGAGCCACAGTTCTGACATCACCCAGTGGAACCAGCACCCCAGTGCACGTTCAAACACCTTTATTCTTTTTGAGCAAAACTCTTGGCTGCCTTGACTGTGACACAGGAACGAAACGTGTGACTTTTTGGAAGTATCCTGGTCAGGCTGTACCTCAGCAAATCCCGCCCTGCACAACAGGAGGAGTGGAATCCCTCATTCCAGCTGATCAGATACCATCACGCTTTCCTCCCTTCAGGGGAAGCTGAGTCCCTGCAGCCCAGCACACCACACAGAGCACCCTGCACTGCCGCGTTCGCATGGGGACACACTCCCAACAGGCAGTTCAAGCTGCCAGCTTCTCCAGTGTGTGAGCAGCCACACAGCTCACTCCTCCTCACGGTGTGCTCAGAGCTGGGAGTCCCCTAAAGTCACAAACAGCCCCTGGGACAAGCTGGGGGATGTAGAAATGACAAAAACCTCTCTGATCTCTAGGATTCCAGTGTGATGCTTTAATAAAGGCAATATTCCCCTCCAAACAGCACCTAATGCCCTCTGTATGAGTTAAGGTACAGGAGCTCATGCAAAGGGAAGGTTTCTTGTCCCTGATGTGTGCAGCCTGCTATGCCACAGGATTGTGGGGAAGGTGACAGGGACCTCAGCAGCACTGCTAATTAAGCAGCGAAGAATGTGCCAAATCCTGCTAAAATAATAAATTTTAGCACTTTACTGCTCTTTCCAGACAAGACAAAGCAACTGGTCTTGAATCCAGAGAGAGATGGAGCTCAAAAGCTATTTACTCCCATAAAGGTATGAGAAATAACCCCATCTTGGATGCTGCTCATTTAAAAAAAATCCTCAAGAGACTTTCAGTCTTCAAATACGTGTTTCTGTTCAGTTGATGACTAAAAGGCATCTATTAATAAATTGGTCAGAAGTCAGAGAAAAAAAAAAAAAAAAAAAGACCTGTTCATTTTCATCCAGGGGCATTGAAATCAAGTTTTAGTATATAAAACACATTCTGACACCACTCAAATTCTTGATTCCTGCCCCAACTGAATTAAATATATCTTTTAGAAAGAGATCAGGCTTTGGCCAAAACATGTCAAGCAATGGAGGAAATTAAAATGCCCCATAGCTGTGTTATAATAGAAAAACTACTTCTCATTAAAAAAACTTGCCTGATAATTAATTCAAGCAATCAGATGAGAATTTTTGCCTGGATTTTATTCTAATGGATTGACTGATGCTTTTTAAAATTAGAAATATGAAGGAAATTAATAAAAATATGATCTTCCAAAGTTCCAGGATATACTTTTTTAGAGATACTTTTTTGCATTTTTATCTTCACTTCTTCTTTTAAAGAAGATATTAAATGGAACAATTTTTCCATAAGATAGATAAAGAACTACTGCAAAAACCCCACCACTTATTCTCTCACAGAAAAATCCACAAACACAAAGCGTCTGGGAAGACTTTCCTGCCCTTCTGCAGCCCCCAAGGGCTGAGGACCCTCAAGAGTGATACTCCTGTGTGCCATGGATGTCACCCAGCAGGTGCCCATCAGAGCAATAAGCAAAGGGCCTCAGACCACACAGGTGCCTCAGCATGGGATGTACATCCCTATAAATCGTTCCTGTTTAGACAACATAATCTGATACACCTTTTCCCCTCAAAACATATTAAGGCCAATCTTGGAAATTCACATGAACCAGAACCTGCAGGACTGAGCCCAATCTGTACACCTGCATCAAAACACGTGTTCAAAAACTTGGTTAAAACCAAGTATTTCTGTTATCCTTAATACCTAATTTAATAGCAAGTCCAAAGCTTTAGTCAGACACCGAGATTTGATGGACTTTTCCCCATAACCGCTAAGCCTCGGAATCAAAACCTAGACAAAAAGCCCTTCTTGTGCCGGGGCTGCAACATCCCCTGTCCCACGGGGCTGCAGTCTGAAAGGACCGGGAGGGCAGAGAGTGGGAAGGGGAGGACTGATTAATGCAGATAATACCCTGAGCCTCTCATTTCGGGATGCATTATTTTAGACTGATGCAGGTTATGATCTGATCTTAGATTAGCCAGGTAGAAGGAAAGAGACAGCTAGCTAGAAAGGAGGAAAATTAATTGTCCGGCAATTGAAATACAGTGTTTACAGTTGCTAAAGAGAAAACACATTTCAGTGAATCTCATGTGTACGGGCTATTAACTCCAGAGATAAACAGGTCGGCCTTCCACGTGCAAATTGTTCTTGCAAGCGTCCCTTTGCGTGGGCAGATACCCCTCGCACGCAGCATCCCACACCCCAAGCCTGCTGCCAGGATCAGGCAAACCGTAAAACGCGAGAAGGACGCCCGGGCGGCTGGTTTAAAGGCAGGTTATCCTTTCTGCCCAAGGCTGTGGTCTGCAGTGCCAACGCCTCCTGGCTGGAAGGGTTTACAGACGCAACATCTCACTGCAATGGCCCTGATCCGCACTTCAACAAAGGCGTGCACTTATTGTCTTCTTTCGGATTTAATCTCTAAGCAATTCGCAGAATAGGGATGTAATTAGCCGCAGGCTGAACTGCATCGCTGGGTGCTGGGTGAAGGCAAACTCACCGAGCACGCTGCTGGGGACCGCTGTGGGCTCCGCTTACCGGAGAGCCCCCTTGACTCCCTGGGCATCCTACTCGCGTTTTACGGTTTGGGGGTTTAGTCCTTTTATTATTTGGGGGTTTAGTCCCAGAGTGTGGCGTTGTGCAGGAACTTGCTCCCCATGGCAGATGGAGACACCTCTCCCTCCCAAGATTGGGCGCAGGGGCGAAATTCTCTCACCGTCAGTGATCTCCATCTCGTACGGAGAGGGTCTCCGCTTCACCCGGTTGCTGCCGTACATGGAGAAGGAGTCCGGTTCGCCGAAAAACCCGCTGCAAAGAAAGGCAGACAGGCCGTGAGGACACACGGACATCCCCCCGGCCCGGCCCGTGACGGGGGCTGCGTCCGGGTCGGCGGGAAGCGGAGCTGCTCCGTGACCTCGGAGCGAGCTCGCTGCTCACGAAGCCGAGCCCGGGGTCGTGCGGTGACACCACACGCGGCCAGCCGGGGACACGCAGCGAGAGACGCCAGCCCTGCGCGGGCAGGGGGATGTGAGCGGCGTGGGGCGTCCAGGCTTGCTGTTTAGGGCAAAACCCCCATTCCCGAGACTTTGTGCTGCCCCGCAGATGGGCACGCACGTCCCCCGGGCCGGGTGCGCGCCGCAGCTTTCCCTGGGAGGCGAGGCGGGGGTCCGTCCCAGCGCACCCCCGGGCTGCCTCAGCCCCTGTCAGAGCCTCTGCTGTCCCTTTCGCGAATTTGCGGGACTCGTCGGAGAACAGAGAGAGCCCGGGGAGCTCGAAAGAGCTAAACCGGTTCTCGTCCGTTTATTGACGGACCCCTTCGCTCTGCCCAGGACTTTATCACCGCAAATATTTTTCCTTCGAGGAACGAGTTTTTCGTTTCTTTTTTGACTTTCCCCCAGCCTTTTCCCTTTCTCTCTTTGCAAAGTTTGCGTGCAAACCCGCGATGATTGAGCGACGAGCCCCGCGCAGAGGAAGGGGTGCTGCTGCTTCTGCCCCCGCATCTCCGCCCCGCGCCTCCCGCCGCCCCAACACCGCGCGGGACACCCCTGGGGGAGCAGCTCCGGGATGGGATGGGACGGGACAGGGGGAACACAGACCTGTTGATGGTGGCCAGCGGCTGGCCCAGGTTGTAGAGCATGGCCCTGCCGGGGGGCTGCAGCGGGAGCGCGGGGGGGCTCAGCTGCACCATGCGGGCCTCGCAGGCAGCCTCGGCGGCGCGGCACGGCTCGGCTCCCGGCGCTCTCTGCATCGCCTCCCCCGCCGCCTCACGGCTTTTTATGTCCAGGGAGCCCCCCCGGCGCACCAGCTCGATGACGGGCACAGGGGCGGCGGGGGGCCCGGGGGAGGGCCGGCCCGCCTCCTTGGCCGCCCCGTTGAGCAGCAGCTGGGGGTCCGCCGGCGCCTCCATGCCCCCGCGGCTGCTCTCCGGCTCGCTCGTGGTCTCCGCTTCCGAGTCGTGCCGCCGGGCGGGGCGGGCATCGCGGGGGTCACTGGGGGGCGGCGGGGCGGGCGGCCTGTCCATCGTCCTGCGGAGAGAGGCAGCGCTCAGGGGCGGCCCCGCACGGGGACCACGGCGGGGCTTTACCCCTCCACGGGCACCGCCCCGACGGGGGCGCCGCTTCGGGGCTTAGACCCCTTCGGTGAGAAACGGGGGAGTTCCTGATCACCCCAAATAATTTAGAGTTTGTTGGCGGGAGGAGGGGAGTATGTCGGTCCACCCCGCCGAGCCGTGCGGTGCCGTGACGTCACGGGGCGCCCCGGCCCTGCCGTGACGTCACGGAGCCTCGCGGAGCGGCGCTTTGACGTCTCGCAGCGCCCCAGTCCCGCACGATGGGGACGGGCCGGAGCCCCCGCCGCCCCGCGGGGATTCACATCGGCACCGTCGGGGCGGCTGAGCAGCCAGGGGGGCTCGGGCAGCGCCCGCAGCGCTGCCGAGGGTGCGGGTTAAATTGTGCGGCCAAATTACGGCTGAGGCTCAGCGCACATCCCCGCTTTTCTGGGGGTATTTCTCCCCGTTTAGGGGTCCCCGGCGGCGTTCGCCACCCTGCGGAGCCAGCCCAGCGGCCGCCCGGCCTGCCTCTAGCGGCCTTAGCCTCACGGGCGGCCCCTTCTCCTCCCATTATTATTTTTTATTGTTACTTACAAACTATCGAAATATACCTGAAAGCACTTTTTGGGGGAGAGGGGGTTAACCCAGCCCCTAACGGAGTCAATCCCCCCGCGCACTCGCTACCGCAGGAAGGAGGAAGGGGCCCGGCCGCGGCCGCACACAAAGCATTGTCCCCCTTCTTCCACAGAACAAATGCTGTCGCGACAGGGCACCTCGTGCCTGGGGCAGATATCGCGATTATTTCTATGCTTTATCTCCCACATATACCCTCGTTCCTTTTTGGATATTTTTTTTGTTTGTTTGTTTTGGTTGATTGATTATTCTTTCCTATATAAATAAGGAGCTTCAAGGAGCAGAAAGCTGCCACCCATCCTTCTCGCTCCTTTGCCTCGGGTAATTTTTTATTTCGTTTCTGATAAGCTGAGTCGCGAGGAAAAAAAAAACAACCAAAAAAACCCAAAACAAAACAAAACCCTCTTTTTTTTTTTTTTTTGCAATATATCGTTATCTCTCTGGAAAATAAAATAAAAAAAATTACAACCACCCAACCTAAAGCACAAGTTCTCTGCCTTCCCTCCGGCCACCTTCCCACCATCCCTCTAGAAAGAAAAATCTAATTGCCTATTCCGATATTGTATAGGAAGAGATTACTCACATGTGTCATATTTAAGTAGGGACACCGCAAGTCTCTCCTGTTTCAACAAAAGCGCTCTCAGTGTCAGGCTGAATTTACTCCTCCCACCTCAAGGTACTTACGACTTTACAGAGAGGAAGGACACCCGCATCGGGATAAAACTGCTAAATCCTGGGAGGAAGAGAAGGGGGGGAGAAAAAAAAAAAAAAGGAGAGGGTGGATCTCGTGGGTCCGGATTGCCAGAGATCAGTGGAGGGAGAAAGGTGCAGGGGAGAGGGAAGGAGGGGACAGCACCCCGGGAGGCCCCTGTGATAGGGGACAGCGGCCACCCCCGGGTCCCCCCCCGCCGCCGCCGCCTCGCACGCGGGGCCACAACGAGCGACGGCCATGGTCTGGCGTGGAAAAAAAAATAAACAGAGAAAAAAAAAAAAAGGCGTGAAAAAAAGCGCCCTATATTTGGGGCGAATTGGGCGGTTTTTTGGACACATTGCAAGCCCGGTCTTCCCGGGAGGAAATCACAGACGGGGCCGGACACGGGGTTGTTTTTCTCCCGATGGGCTCGCACGAAGCGGCGACGGCGGCGGCGTTTCTCCCACGTCCGGCTGGAAAATTTAATTCCTAAAGGGGCAAATTAAATTCCTCAAGGGGCCGGTTACCGGCCGCGCTCCCGGCCGAGGAACCGCGACAACCGGCACCGGGCCGGCGGCGGAGTGAGCCCGCTCCCCGCCGCCCAGCGACAGGAAGGTGAGGCCGGCTCACCCCACCAACGAAATCACGAAAAATTAGGTTTTCCCCTTCGTAAAAAAAGAAATAATCCCGATGGCGTCTGTTCCCGCATTTGTTAAAAAACGAAATACGCAAAACCGCAAAGATATCAGCAGAATTTTGCCTTAAATTGGGGTGGTTTCGTTTAGGAAAAAATGGAGGGGGGCATTAAATCCCCGCCCGCTGGTTTCTGCTTCGCAAAATCCTTTTGTTTTCCAGCAGCCGATCGGCAGGAAATTTCCAACCCAAAAGCGCACCTCTCCCGCCGGCCCTTTGTAGGGAAATCGCCCCAAAGCGAAGGGGCGGGAGGGAGCGGGATATCGGGGACCCCCCTCTCGGGGAGAAGCGCTCGGGTTCTGGCCGTGTCCTGGTGTTTGTCCCTGGGGAGCGGCTGGGGGAGCCGGGCCCGGTGGGCGCTTTGCCCCCAGCGCCCCCCGGCCCGTCCCAGCCGCCGCCTCGCTGCCGCAGCCCGAGGGTCCCGGGGCCGTGGGGGTGCCGCGCCCCACAATTTCAAAGGGGAAGGTGTATTCTCCTCCTCACCGACCCCGCATCAAAGAATAAAAAAGATTAAAATCCAACCGCGGAAAAGATTTTGTGTTTTTTTCCCGTCTCTCATGTGGGGCAGAAGCCCCCAAAAGCTCCCTCGCTGCCCTCCGAGGCCCCCCAAAACCACATCCCGCCGTCCCCAGCGCCCAGACTTCTGCAGAGCCGATTCCTCTTTACTCACCATTTGCTTTTCATTGGGAAAAGTGAGTGGAGCCATTTTGTGGCCTACGCATCGCGGCTATATTTGTAGTAAGTGTTGGGTGGCTTCAGCTGGGTAGGCTCTAATTCCACATCACGTCCAGTTTCCTATTTAGTATGGAGAGCGGAACACTACTGCAATGTGGCCGAGAGAGATAAAACCCCAGCAGTGGCCCGCCTGCCCTGATAAGCTTCTAAACCCATTATTTATGAAATGATTCATTATTATTTGGCAATTTTATCGAAGGAAAGCGGAAAATTATTGCAGGGATATGCATAGGAATAACTCCGGAATGCATGCCTTCTAGCTTTTTATGTGTGTGTGCTTAGATGCTCTTAAAAAGACACTAAAAAAAAAAAAAAAAAAAAAAAAAAAAAAAAGTAATAAAATATTGCACTGTGGCTGCCCGCATCTGAATAGCGATTCTTTATTTTAGTCCTCTTGGAGGTTATTATGCCCCTGGGGTTTTTTTCCCCTTTTTTTTTTTTCTGTGTTTTTTTTTTCTTTCTTTTTTTTTTTTTTTTATTATTATTATTAAATATGGAACACCTACTCCGTTCTTAATTAAATTTAATGAGCCAAAATAAATTGTTAGAGATGTTGAGAGAGGGGGAAAGGGTGTGGGCTGTTTTGGGACAAGAGGAGGTAAATAAAGCACATCGAAAGGAGATGTTTTGGAGAAAAGCGGCCCCAATCCCCAGCCTTCCCCCCCAGCACTGTGTATTTTTGCTGAAGGGCTGAACTGGGGCGAGCTCCCTGTCTCGTCTCCCGTTCTGGGGTGGGAGGAGGACGAGCATCCCTGCCGAGCTGGGGGATGCTGGGGACTGTGAGCGGAGCGGGTACCGAGCCGGCACCTCTCGCCCTCGAGAAATTTGGGATGTTAGAGGCGGACCCTGGAGGAGAGGGGCTTGGGGAAGGGAGGAAAGGACCCCGGCTCGCCCCGCAGCAGTGCGGGGCAGCCAGCGGGGCTGGAGCCGGGGACCGGCTGCGCGCCCCGTCGGGGAAGGGGCTCAGCCAGGCCGCGGCGAGCTCCGGGCCCGGGCGGGCAGGGATCCCCGGCCCGGCCAGAGCCCCGTGCCCCCGGAGCGGCTCGTGGGGACGGAGCGGGCGGTGCGGGGGTCGCGGTGCCCTGCGCGGCGATCGTAAAACGACGGGAGGCGTGAAAAGCTCCCCGAAATGCCAGAGGCTCCCGGCATGGAAAGGGGGAAGGCAGGAGTCGCTGGAGGGTCCCAGATCCGCTCCTCCGGGCACCCGCGGGTAGCGCGGCCCTAAAGGCAGCGGTGGGGAGCGGGTTTGGACACTCGGGGACCGGCCCGCGCGGGAACCCGAAAATCAACGAAATCACGGCCGGAGCGGGGCGGGAGGGAAGGGGCCCGGGCTGAGCCCCTCCCGGGACACCCTCGGTCCCCTCTGCGGGGCTTGGGCCGGGCGGCGTCCCCCGGCCGTGCGCGGGGCTCGGGGACAAGCGGCGGCGAGGCCCGGCCGCACCTGCCGTGGAGCGGGGAGCGGCGGCGGGGCCGGGGTGCGGGGGTCGCTATTGTCTCCCCGCCACCTGCGCGCCCTCCGCGGGGGGAAATGCCGGAGCTGTTATTCTTCCTTTCACTCCTTCCCCTCAGCCTCCCGCTCTGGACGCGGCCGTGGGAGAGGTTTCCACAAGCCCCGGGCGCTGCCCCCGCGGCACGGCCGGGGGCCGGGGCCGTGTCCCGGGCGGCAGGAGCCCGCACGATGCCGGCAGCGTGCGTGGGGCGGCGGGGCAGGGACGGTCACGACGCGCCGGAGAGCCCGCCGTGCCTCCCGCCAGGAAACACGACCATTTTCGAGCCGGCTCCTCTCACCAACAGAAAGCGTTAAAGATAGAACAGCCGGGGCTGGGCGGGGGAGATTAGGAAGCCGAGCATCTTCTGAGCACCGAGGGCCATTCCCAGCCGTGCCTGTGCCCGCTGCGGTGGGAGCCGGGGCCGTGCTCAACACACCCCCGGCCCGCATTTTTACTTTACTGAAGAGGGATCAAACCCTTCAGTCAGGGTGGGGAGCACCAAAATGAACCAAAGTAAAGCAGTCAGTGATGCTCCGAGCAGGCCCAGCACCTCTTTAGCTAGCACTATAAATATCTTCCCTTAATTATAATAAAGAAGAGCTAGAAACAATAGAAGAAAAAAAACAAAACAAAACAAAACACCCAAAAACCAAATCAAGAAAGCCTTAATGTTGCCCCATTAGCCATGCCATCACCTCACAAGCCAGCTCTGGAGCTTGGGCCTCAGTTAACAAAGCCAGACCTTGCTTTATGTGTGTGCTTTTTTAACCTCAAATTGCAGTGGATGCTTCAGGGAAAAAAAATTATCCAGACTTCTTGAAATTACTCAGCACCGCACTAGGAAAGAAAAATGCTGCTTAAAGGGAAGCGTGTTTTTTGTTGCTTTGGTCCAGTAAATTAACATTTTGCTTGCTCAGAGGTTGCTGTCCAGGATTATATGCTTTGTGTAACTTATTATAACGCCACACCCTTGTCCTGAGCTCTGTGGAAGTAGTTTGGCTTTTGTTTTCAAATTGTTTCTAGCCCTTGGGCATTTGAAGAAAGTCTTTAAAATATTAACCAATACAACTGTCATCTTCCTGTGTTTCCAGACATTTTACAATAGGAAACAAAGAACAAAACCCTGCAACAATAGCTCAGAGGTATGAATTGCCTCATTCATCTCACTGGAATGTTCAAAAACATTAACTATTTTTTGACTGATTCAGCAGAAAATGTGCTGGCAGATAATAAGCTTATGCCTGATCCAGGGGAGATTCAGGGACTGAGAAAGGTTTTATTTTTCAGCACAGTAAAGTAGCACCTTTCCTGAAAGGAAGCAAATATCTTTGTTGATGGAAGAGGCTGCGTGAGAAGAGAAATTCTGGCTTAAAAGAGCTGCTGCCTTCCTCTCTCTGTACGGGCTTCAAAACAGCACATGGCTTATCTCAGCCCAATTCTGTAATAAATTAATTAGCAATTAGTGCCCACTCAAACATACCAAGAATGAACACTGCAGTCCTTAGGATCTGACTGGGATTTCAGTGTGGGGTGTTTTAATCTCTGGTTTAACACACAGAACAGGAAAGGCAAGGTCAGCACCAGGCTGAACTGCTGTTGAGACAATGCCATGACTAAAACAAAGTTTGTTCCAAAGCCTGTGGGAGAATGCTGATGCACCTAAAAGGCCAGTGAGAAAACACATGGCTCCACCATCATTCCACTGTCCTCCCATCAGGAATGGTGGGAATGGGAATGAATCACCACTTCCAGCCAAATTCTTCACCTTGTGCAATATTATCATCACAAGGTTTCGGAAGAGAGCTGCCTCATTAATAGTGGAGTGCTTGGTGACAAAATATTTATGTGTTAATCCAGAACAAAGTAAATTATTATTTCTGCTTACCCCACTACCCAGTATCAGATTCCTGGTGAGTTCAGTAGCAGGTGAATGGTTAACTTGAACTTCAAGTTAACCATTTTAACAATGACTGGGAAGCCACATGTGTCTTAAATAAAGACAGCATTAGTCAAGTGAAGATTAATTTTTTTAATGGAAACTTTGACCTTTATCAGCAATATGTAATTTTAAATAAATAGAAAACATAGCAGTGAAAAAAAATTACAAGTCTTAAAAGTGCCAGCTTTTCCCCGTTTCTTTCAAAGATTTCATGATACAGAGAGTTACATGTGCCATTTTGGCAGAATTTGAAATAATTTTACGCAAAGTAAAGCCAAAGTTGTATTTCTCTTCCCCACAGACACAACCCAGACACAGGAATCCAACCATTTCAGCAAACTTCTAAAAATTAGTGCTTTAGCTCTGTTACCCCTGCTCTGCCACACACATTTCAGTGGCTCACAGTTGGCACAAACATGGAAAAGTCTGTTTTTAAAAAAGTCAACAAAAGAACACTTTAGTAATCACTACTGTTAAAATTATATTAAAAGTACATCTTGGGCTCAGGTCGATTTACCTTCAATATGCTTTAAAATCACACCTAACTGTAAACAAAAGTGCACACATATGTCTGTGCTGATCAGCACTGCCTCAGCCAGGCACTTTGAGGTGGCTGTCCCTGAGCTGGCTGAAATCTCAGCTCTGCAAGTTTTACATTGCTACAACAGAGTGACCTCTTCAAAGAGAGCTCAATCCGTGGTTTCCTGTAGTCTTTTACAGAGAGGTCCCTCTGATTTGAAGCGGTGGTTGCAGCCATCTCAAGGGATGTTCAGAACAGCTTTGGTAATTGCCTGAGTTGTTTGACATCAAGAATGGTGCCAACAGAATTGATGCTGTTTGACTGGTTTAACATTTCAAGAGCTGGAGTCTGTAGATTTCCACGAAAGGCCTGAGTATCTCCTTCATCTTTCCTGACGGGTTGTTCAGTGAATTCAACCCTCCCAGGTAACAATCTGGTTTTTGATTTTAAATCCTTTAGGAACTGAAGAGAGTTTTCATCGGCTTGATCTATTCTGGGAGGAAAAACTTCATTTGTAATGTTTCTTAACGCAGGGCTGTTTAATTCTGGTGGAGAAGCATTGGTAGTCAACTCTCTGCTGTGACTTTTTAGGTGAATGGGAAGTCTTCCATCCATTCTTTTGGGTAATTCAGTCTGGTGGCTGAAGCTGTCCAATGCAGGGGTACAGTTTTTATCTGGCATGCTTTTGTTTCTGACAGTGCCAAAATTGCCATCGTGAGCCTGCAGTTCCTCTTCATCTTCGCTGCTGTCATTGCCCTGTATCAGCCCGTATCGCTGCATGTACTTCTTGGTGGCGAAGGACATATTGTTGGGTGAAATTAAACTCAGACCCACCATGCTCTTGTCCGTATTTGTTTGCAAGATGTCTTGGAAGGAGAAATCTGTGGGAGGATTTTGGCCTGAGCGACTGAGAGACAGTCGGGATAACTGGTTTTCACTGAGATATTTCAGGGCTATGGCATTTGCTTCCATGCTCAGATCAACAACATTGGGACACATGCTGACATTAGCAAGTAACATGGAATTTAATCCAGGCACCACTGCTTCAGGACTTATGCACGCCAAGATGCTGAAATAAAGCATCAAAAAGTTACCTTAGCATTACAGGAAAAGCATCCATTTCACAATTTTGCTGACTATACTGATTTCTCCTTTCTTCTGAACACAGCTCCATCAGGACTGAGATCATATTATCTGCACATACTTAAAACCAACTACTCACCCCCATAGTACCCTCACACTGTCAGAGGATGGATAATATTCCCTTCTTCAATACACAGTACTGTCATATGAAGAATCACCCGTCTCTAGCAGGTTACAGTGCTGGTTTTGGTTTTAAAGCAGGTTTGAACTCTTGGTCTTTTCTCACCAGTGAATGTGTGTCTGATCCTACAACTCTAAATTCTATCATTCAGCCCAAATTTTATAGCTAGAAATACAAGCCAAATGACTGAGACCAAGAACATCTTTCCCAATGCATGGTAATTCCAGGATTTTTACAGAAACTCTGACATAGCATCTGTTTCCAGAAGCCTAAAAGGTTCTAGTTTTTGAAGTATCTTCAAATGAGGAAAGTTCATTTGTTCTGTTGCCTGGTGTAGTAATTTCTTGTATATACATCAAGTGTTTAAAGACTGAAAGAACAAGCTTTGGTACACCAGTAATGGTTGTAAACCACTGCATTTAGTTCACACATCATATATTAGTTTATAAATCCAAGCTCCTCATATTAAGAATTAAGAGGCTTCCTATTTCACTGAGCACGGATTCTGAAGTTTGCCCAGGGAGAATAAACTGGCTCAGCAACAACAACCACTTATTATGCTATGGAGCTGCACTGTTGTTTCCTTCTCTACTGAGCTGTAGACCTTTTCTCAGAATTGTTTATCAGTCTTGAAAGTGGCAGAAGGAAGAACTCCACCCCACTCCCCAAGTTTGAAGAAAAAAACCCCAAGAGTTCCAGTTTTGCCTTACGGGTTCACATGTTAGCATGTTACTGACATTAAAAGAACACTGACAGACTCCAGCCAGGAAGGTAGCCCAGAAATTGCAGAAAAACACCCAATAAAATACAAGTAAATAGGAGAGAAAAGAGGTTAGAAACGTTATGATTGGAAACAGCTTTTGACACATGGCTGAAGAGAAGATTAATTAGGAGGTGGTTAGATTTTTTGTTTACATAACAGCTACACACTAGGATCAAGAAGACAATAAGGATGAAAGTGAAGCTGCATCAGGCAGTCAGCCTATGCCTACACAGCTATGCAAGTAAATTCCTGTGCCTAAAAACCCTCCTTCTGAAGTTACTTCTCTGTTCCTTCCTCTGTTTCAACAAGGCTGTTGTTTCTCTCCCCAGCACTTTCTCTGCTCAAGGCACAGCACCCACAATAACAAGCAATTAGGACAGAACCAGTTTTGATTAGATACCAAAGCCACAATAATAATTTCACATGTACTGGTAAAGTGCAAGACAAAGGTTAAGAAGCAATGACTAAATACACATCTGCTTAATGTTCAGTCTCTCAAGTCCAGAGCTGCTCTGGAATATTTGGACACAGACCAAAGAATTGGCCATAGCTTCCTTGTTATTGTAGGGAATTGCATGCACAACGCTTTAAGAATCACCAGATGCTCTAACAGCAAGAGCTACTTGTGTTCTATTTAAATATTCTGAGTTTTGCTAGCAGAGCTCTTAACCTATCTGAAAGGCCCATCAGCAGTGAACAGAGTCTTCTCTTGGCTCACTGAGCCAAATCTTAATTTTCAGCTGGATCTGCACATTACTACTCAAAACCACCAGCATTTTACCTGGCATTCTCCACTTTGTGTGTATTTTCCTTCATACTGCCAGGCGAGTCCACTGTCACTCCAAGACTTCTCAGCTGTTTGAGTGTGGCACTAATGACACTCTCTTTGTCCACCCCTCCTGTGTCAGTCTCTGAAGCCACTTCTGTATCATCAATATCCTGATACGTAGGACCATCACCAACAACAAATCCTGATTTTAAAGGCAAGTGATCTTGCACTTCTGAGGTCTTTAAGAGGTGGTTTACTTGGCCCTACAGAAAAAGGGAGCACATGGCACAAACATAATGACATACAGGGACTGTCAAATACCAAAATCCTGACTTACTCTTACACAACTTCAAATACAACTTGATGGATTACTATTTATTCTGACAAAGAAGGCAAATTCAGATACAGCTCAGATGCAATCACTTAAATTCACAGCAGTGTAGTCGAACACTGGAACATTTTACACTTCAAGCTTTCTCTAAGAGTCTGTTCTGAAATTAAACACATCACATACTGATAATCTTCAAGATTAAAATATCTGCCCTTTAAGGGACTTGAAGGTAAAATGCTGTGTTATTAAGGCCCCTAATTTGGGAAGTTATCAGCTGATGTCCTTGAATTAAAAAAATACTATTTATTAGCTAATATAAAGTACTCCAGGTATGCACGAATGAGAAGTACAAAATAACCACTTAAAAAAATTGAAGAACCACAAACTCAGAGTTTTCTGTAGAGCACAATGCGCATTTGAAAACCACAAGCAGCTTTCATTCATGCCAATACCACATCATAAGTTCAGCAGGGTGCTGTTCTGACTGCTGCATTCAGTACAGAATATAAAACGTGCAGGAGTTACCAGTAAGTCCTGGTAAAGCTTCAGCTCCTCTGAGGGCTGCTGAGGCAGCAGCGAGGCGGGTGGCTCTGAGCTCTGCTCACTCGTTACCACCACCTGGCTCCTGGCTCCCTCCGATGGCTCTTTCTGTAAAGACACACTGACACTTTCTTCCAGGGATGAACCACGAACAAGTGCTTGGGGAACGTTTCCAGTTCTGGAAGAGAACACCAAGATAGCTACATACTTCCTTGAAACAGCAGAAGCATCATTATCACTACATGTACTTTATTTGTTCATGAACATCAGAGGAGAACAATTGAGTACTGCAAACGGATCCTAAGGGGTTTTAGTTTTGCCTGCTGCTCAAGGCTTTGCTCCTTTCTGCAGTCACTTCCTCTCCAAAGTCATTTGAGCACTGAGGAAATAGACCTCCAAGTGTGCAACTACAACAGACTGACTAGTTTTCCAAAAGATGATTTGAAAGTGGCAATGGCATCTCTGGACTAGTCAAAACTCAGTGGCACACTATGACTTAAACCAGATGAAAGGAAAGTTATTAACAATTTGGAATTTACGTTTTCAGCATATCACGTATAAGCCTTTAGAAGCAAGTATCTTCTGTATGCTCTGACACATGACATATTAAAAAAAGCTGCTTTTACCAAGGTACATAACTTACCATGGGATTCCTGTGGCATAACTTATCATGGGATTCCTGAGAAGTTTAAGAACTTCTCAAAGACAGTTACAAGTACACACATGCACACGGAGTATCACAGACTGAGAACAAACAACTATCTGAAATATTTTTCAATAAGAGATGTGAAAGAGGAACTATAAAGGCTAAAAAGGGTAAACACTGAATGAGTTATAACACAATGCTCCCCCCTCATTGGTGTGTGCATTGCATAAGCCTTTGGAGACCAGACATATCAATACTACTATCATCCCAAGAAGATCCTCAAGCAACCCTCCTCCCCCTTCCTGTTCCTCCTGAGGAGACAAGTGTAAGATAAGGGAATTTCAGAACTCAACTGATCAATTGCCTGTGTTGAAAGCGATAAGATTTAAACCACGTGACATACCAGATAGTCAATGTAGGTTATCAGCTACTGTTACACTAGCAATTATTCATCATTCCCAAAAATGTTCCCCTCCTCCTCCTCAAAGAAATCTGGGTGATGCTCTACAGTCTCACTATAAGATACTTTCCTGCTATTTTACTGGTTTATGAATCCAAGTTGAAGAGACCCTTAAGATGGCATTGTCCTAAAATACAAGGTTCATAAGATTGATCTGAATCCATAACATTTCTGGTACCAGTATATGTTTGCAGACAGCACTTTAATCAAGGACTACAAATAGTTAAGTTATAGCTTAATTACCATCATTTTCCCCAATATGAGTATTTTAGGAACCTAATTTAACTGGAAGAGTATTCCCCCTCCTTTGGCTTTTTATACTTAGATAATATTAGATCACTAAGTGCTAAATTGTTGAGCTATTCCTACGTAGAAGTAGCATCCATATAGATAATTTTAAATATTTTAAAAACTACTTCCCAAATTAGTCTGAGATTAGTCACTGCTCTATAAAGCAACTGAGCTTAAAAATAATTAAATTAACAGCAGTGAAGTCAGTATCTGCATGCACCACACACAAAGTAATCAGGCATAAAATAAAGAGAAATTCAGGGAACAGCCACATAATCATAAATAACCTCATCCCAAGCCCCTCAGAACTGGAAAGGTTCTGAATGATGACAAGGAAAAGCCACTGCAGGAAAACAACTGAGTATAGCAGCATCCCCTTTTCCAGTCAGGATTTAAGGTAAGAAAAGGAATGTTGCCAGCACAGTGCATGCTTTTGTAAGTTAAAGGCTTTTGCCATCAGCTGCTGCTGACAGGTAGGCGAGAGCTAAACCTGCCTGATGATAAACACAGACTCTAAAGGCAGATGTGTTTTGGTGAGCTGTACAATTCAAAGCATAATTACAAAATAAAGAAGGGAGAGAACACAACAGCTGAGGTCAGACTATTTATAACTCCCGAAGAAAAAAATATTACACAAGTAATAGCTTACATAAGGCAGTTCAGCACATTATGTGAGCACAGGGTGTTTCTGTTACTTACTGGGGAGTGTTCTGATTAGTTCCTTCTTCCACAAGGTGAATACTCTCTACAAAGCTGGGCATGTCAACCACCCTTAAGGACGAAGCAATACTTGTACTACTTGCATCTTGTTCAGCATTAATTGAAATGCTTATGTCCTCCTTAGAAATCTCTCCATCTTCTTTTTTCCCTCGTGGTATGGAGTTGCCTTGTTTTTCTGAGGCTGTATTCCAAAATAAACTAGCACCTAGGACAAAATTAGAGGTTTACCTATTTAGGAAGAGTCATTACTTTTTTCTGAGACACTTTGGCTTTCTATAGCTAGAGGAATAATTTTCTCCCGTTCATGTTTCTTTCACCATTTAAAGAGTGATTTACAGTTTAAATCAGCTAAAAGTTGTCAAAATATCATTCAAGTCCTAGTTTCTTCCAAAGTATACTTGATGAAAAGAAATGGTTGTATTAAATAATTTGAATGCATTGACCTTGAGCCTGATTCAAAGTTTCCTCCAGACTAAGAACAGCATTTCCATGGATTTAACAGGAACCAATAAGTTAATATGCAGCTGTACAGATACAGCTGCACAACTCTCCTAAACTAAAGCAAATACAATCTCCTCTTCATGCATGATTTACAAACAACATCAGTAATATATTTATTGGAACACTACATGGCATAGAAGGTATTACTTTTCAAAACAGTGTATGAAATAAAAAAAGATGAGGAGTTGCATTTCAACAAGACAGCATTTTAAACAGAACACCTTGCTAAAGCTATTGGAATAATAATTATTTCAGTGATGGCCAAAGACAAAAGTAACTCCAGCCTAAACTTGCAAATAACACCTCAACAACTTCGGTATTTTTTGGATCTAGGTGCATGTTTGCACAGCTTCAGCATTTCTGCAAAACATTTCCTCAATGCCCAAAGAAACCACAGGAATGTCCAGAAAAAAGCAGTGCGGGTCTGTTTTAAAAGAAGGAAGCGTTACCTGTGCTCACGGCAACGCTCACACTTCTGCTGCACGATGGAGGCGAGGTCTGTGTTTCCAAGGAAACAAGCTCCCCCGGCTTCTCCGGCTGCACAGCCTCCCAGGAACCCTCCTGGCGAGCCTGAGCTTCCAGCAAGCGTTGGATCTGCAACAGTCATCGCAAAGTTAGGATCTGCACAATAAAATATCAGCTATACCAGGCAAAAGTGAATTAATGGGGCTCTGCGAAGATCTGGATGCAAATACAGGCTGTGCTGCCACAGCAGTCTGAGCACCTTCCAGCTCCCAGCAGTGCACACAGCATAAATCAAAACACCAATTTTGATGCTGGCAGAGCTAGCAAAGAAGATCTTTAAGCACATTGGCAGAGGCAGCACCAAGACAACTTGGGTAAAGCCTATTTGCACCACACTTGCTGGAAGTATTCCTTCTCTTTCATTCACATACAAAGCCTATTAACTGCCTTACCAGCCAAGCATTTATATGCCAACTGTCCCTACACCAACTTTGTATTAATTACAAAGCTAAGCAATTAAATGATAAAATTAAGGTTGCCAGGCAATCTTCTCTTCAGGATTTTCATCCACCCTGTTCACCGATTAGCCTGCAGCTCCAGGGAAGAACACAGTAACAGTGAAGGCTGCAGTAAGGAGGGGTTTCCCTCATGGACAACCCATGCTTTGGGAGCATGACTTTACATACAGGAACTATACCAAAAACAAATCCCAGCTGCAGTTTTCTAGTTCAAGTACTGCAAACTTTTCTGTTTGTATTGTTCATCACCAGCAGCAAAATTTAAACTCCATCTCTTCAGCCCCAAATCATACCTGCAAAATACAGGGCCAGCAGGTTGATCAAGGGGCTGATATTTTGAAGAAACTTAACCTGGTGAGGCAACAAAGCACAGCAAGATCCCCAAAGTCCAGTTTGCTAGCACAGAAAAGACCTGATGAACCAGGCATCAATGCAGACAACTTAAGTTTTCAAAGTAACAGCTCAGGGAGCTGCAGACTTAAGGTGGAAAAAGCAACATATGAGAACATTCTGTGGTTCATCTTATGTTTATATTAATTCCAAAGTCCATAGCCTATGCAATTTTTTTTTAACACAGACAAGCATGTAAGTAGAAAAGCATTTATACAGAAAGTCTATCATTTTGCAACAGTATTACAAACAGTCTACTTAAAATAAACCTTCATGTTGTGGAAATACCACAAAAATAAATGCAAAATTTAATTAGATACAAGTCAAATAGTTTTTAAAGGGACACCAATTGGTAGAGCTAATTGAGTCCCCTCTCCATGCCCAAACTGCAGCTGGTATGACACGCTCCCATGTTCCAACACGGATAGACAACGGTTAATTTAATTCCTTTGGCAGGGGAACTATCAAAGCATAATCACTGAGAGGGCAGAGGAGAAAGCTGACATTTCCACAAACCTGAGCCTGAAGTAATTTGAGTTGTCTGTCTTGCTCGGTAAGGAGCCGGTATGCATCTGGAGATAATCCCATCATGCCATTATCTGATGCTGCTGCAGGAGCAGGCGTGTGCAGGCACTGGGAGTGGGCTGCACAGCACTGCAGACTCGAGGGGCTCGCACTCGATGGCATCCTTATTCCAGGTGATAAGCCATTGTCAAGAGAACAGCTCCCTGTTTGCCCAGGATATCTCACGTTTATAGGGCTGCTCGTGGCATATCCTGGGTTGCAGCAAACATTTGGGCAAACGATATTTTGATGGAACACTGCACAAGGATTTTGCTGAGCCATCTCAGATTGGATTTCTGCTCCGTGTTTGGGGCTCATTTTACCAACCCCTTGCCATGAGTTCATGGGATTATACTGGAGAGAAGCAGGACACTGACAGCTGCATGCTGGACAGGAAGGTGGCACTTGAACTGGCACCTGCAGATCTGGTGGTTGTCTGCAGCTCTGTGGTGACAAAGCAGAGTTGTGGAGGACTGGCTGTGTAACAGCAGGAAGCTGCTTGGAGCCAGATATTGATGTTCTCCTAAGCAGAGGCTCTCCCTGTGGTGTGACACTCTCAGGACTTAATACAAGTTTTTCCAATGGCTTTCTGGGATGGTGCACAGATGTATCTGGGGAAGGCCCACTACAAGGGGTTGAAGGAGAAGATGATCCTGAACTTTTTCTTGATTGAGGGGAAGCCTTCTTACACTGCACCTGCTGCTGTAGTAGAGCTTGACTTCCTCTACAAGGCATTGAAGCTGGAATTCTCTGGTTTATAGGGTTTGGCAATCGTCTCAAAGTGGGATCTCCCATATTAGCAGGAAAGTTCTGCCTGTCTTCAGAGTGCTGGCTGGGGTGACACGTGGATCTCATGCAACACTTCTTTTTAATAGGCTGATTTGGCACTGCAGGTAGACTTTTAGCACTTGAAGTCCCCACAGGCTTAGATGATTGTCCTGATTCTACAAAACTCCCATCCAAAACAAGTGACAGCTCTGGCACTGAAGGAAAAATTCTGGTAACCTGAAGGAACAATTACACACACATATGATAATTTTAAAACATTGTCTGCTCTTTGAATGCAGAAGTTCCTCAAAGAAAATGTTTTCATTTAAAATCAATATATCATGATTATCAGCTTCCAAACCAATCACATGTTAAACACATTCCTTAAAGACTGGAGAATCCAGAAAAAGCAGCAAGATCTCTAGGATCATTCTTAAAGGAAAATTGCTTTTATATAGTGTAACAGCCCCATCTGCCAAATGAATGCTCCAAGTCATTTGGGAGCATTTCAGAATATGGATATTTCCCTTCTAGAAGTGGACTCTGTGTCCCCTCTTACTATTCTTAAATTCAGGAGACAGCTGCAATAGGACATATTTTATACACAATTACCACATCCTTCTAGACCTATGCTGTACAAGGGTTGGTATTTATTGCATTTGTACACACTTCAGTGAAAAAAGGACAGAGCAGATCTTTTGGGTAAATGAAATAAAAAAACACAAGAACTGGCTGTTTCTATCTCAGACACTACAGCTCTTCATTCAACAACAGTGAGATTCCTAAAACAGAAACTACTATCTCTGTTCCCAAATCACAGCATGTACAGGAATTTAACGTGTCTAAAACCCTGGAAAAATGGCAGATTAACTACAGGAGTAGGACTCGTGGTTAATTTCTTCAATTCTGTTTTTCCCTGCTAGCTTGAGAGAGAGAAGCTTTACACTCTCCAGTTCCCTTATAATGAATTTTGCTGCTCTAAGTGTCACATCTGAAATACCCAGAGCAACTATTTATTTAGTTACCTGTTGACTCACTGGGTGAGGACTTGGAATTGGTCTGGGGGATAAATCCTCATCTTCCACACCAGAGTCGTGATCACTTGCTGAAAACTTGCTGGGTGAAGAGCCTTGGGGAAGACTAAAACCAAGATAAATCAAAGTAAAAGTGTTTGATTGTCAGATTTGGCAGCAGTAACATGAAACTTCATGGTTTTCAATGTGCCATCTACAGTGCATCATTTTTCTAAGAAGCAGCTGCTATCCATCTTCTCCCTGGTTAGCAGGGGAGTTCACCCAGCAAACAGTTTTAAGATGAAACAATGAAAATAAAATGCTGCTTTTGGGCAAGAAGATACAAAGCCTCCCTCCCCACAGCATCACACAAACACACCTTTTAAGTGACATTCTAAATATCAGCAAAGCACTGATATTTAGTAAAAAGATAGGAGGTGCTACAGTAAAGATTGTAACATTGTTTGAAGGAAAATAAAGGCCATCTTCTAGTCATAGATAAAAATTTGATGGATAAGCCAGGTTCTTAAAAATTACTAAGTTTCAACCTATCCAGGTCTTGGAGCTCTGAAAGGTGGGAAGAAAAAAAGGATTTTTTTTTTTTTTACTTAAGTAGATTTCAATTAGAGATTTGCTTCAAAGCACAGATCTCACTTAAAGCTTAATACAGCAAACTAAGCCTCACCAGTAAGGAAGCCTTAAATTAAAACCACCAGTATCAAGTAGGTTTTTTTTGGAATACAGACAGCTTGACCATCTTACTTGAAAGATATTAACTCTAGGATTAAGTAAAAGCACATACACAGATTTTAATGCAAGAGAATGTATGCACAGCTCAACTGACACAGCACAGAACAGATCAAAACCCTCATCCAATAAATATTTCATTTTTGCGCATAAATGGCATCTGAGAGATTTACCTTTTGATTGGAAGTTTCTTGCAAATTCTGCTGAAGAACTCAGTTTCTGCATTTTGGTTTTCTGCACTCAACTCAAACTGGATGGGGCTCTTGTCTGATGGTTCAATATTCTGGAATGAAATGTTCCTTATTTGTGAAGCACAAAACCTTCAAACTTTCAATCACTGAGGTACTACTCCCAAAGAAACAGCTTTAAGGACATGTATATGATTATTTGCTGCTTGTCCCCTACTTTCAAATTTTTCAGCACTACAAGGAAGCAGGCAACTTCCCTTCCTGTTTAATACTGTTCCCCTGCTTCTCTGTGAAGTAGTTGGGCTAATTATAGTCATGGACAGATGCTTCCTCACTGTAACTGCTCTGATACTCCTCCAGGGCTGCCACCGCTACAGGAAACAGCAAACGTTCCTGCACTGTTTCACACACCACAGCTGGGCAACTCCTGGAAACAACAGAAGTGAGCTTCTGTGGAGAGATCTGTCATCTTCAGAAAGCTGAGCTGTCCCTAGGCTAAAGGTAGGAGGCAGCCCTGACAAGGAAATACAATTGGGAAGAGAAATGAGGACACAGCATAGCACACACATTACACTCACTGCTTCCCTGCCAGAGCACAGCAGCACTTACTGAGCAAATTAACAGCTCAATTTCAGGTTCTGAACAAGCCCAGGAAAACACATAAGGAACTGAGATTTCCTAGAACTTCCTCAAACCTTACTATCATCAAGTTCTTTCAGAGAGTTACTTTGCACAAAGATAAAATTTGCCATTAATAAAGCTGTGATGAAATTGGTAACCTCTGAATTCCTTTTTGCATTCAACTTCAAGCAAAGCACAACACTCAGCTTTGTTCTCCAGCAAGCATCACCCAGGACAGCTGTTAGATGTGGCCAAGGTGAACACAGCACACCAAAGTAACAAATGCTGTAGGAAGCCTGAGTCTCTGCTCATAAGGCCAGAAGGTCATTAGTAGGAAGGAACATTAACACAGCACACTATACTTAAAAGACAGATGCTTAATGCTATTAGAAAAGTGAGCAGTGCTGACTTTGGAAGTCATTTCTCAATTTGAGGGACAAACTGAATTTACAGTAGTCCCCAGGAAAAAGCAGCTCTATAGAGCTACATCATTTTCAAACACTGCAGATCTATTTGGGTCACACCATAATGACTCTTTTAAGGCAAATTTTGAAGTACCATGATGCAGGAGGAAAGCAAGACACTTACTTTGAAGAGGTGAACTGTTTCATGGCAAGTTAGGATCTGAAACCCCAGCTCAGTCTGCCCACTGCATGGAACACACTCATAAAACTCTGGTTCCTTGTGTGTCAAGGAATAAAGCACAATAAGAAAACTCCCAGATTCTGAAAAAACCCTAAAACAGAAGAAAAACACATCTTCAAATAACTTAAACATGAAGAAGGCCCTTAGATTTTCAATATAGTGAACAAATTTTCACACAGTTTAGCAAACTGGTGAATCATAGCATTTTGAGAGGTGCTTAGCTATAGACAGTGCAGATGGATTTATGACTATAGCCACATGCAAGAATCAAAGAAAAGTAGAGAAATGGGAATCATCCATGTCCTTTGTATTTCCAACCTTTATGATCACTTAGTACTTTAAATGAATTCCTGGAAGAGTTCAAACATAACAGAGACGAAAACATCTGTAAGAATGATATTATATTTTTTTTTCTTTTTAGTTTTCAGTTGAAGAGGCATTATAAAGACACTTAGTGACTCGGTTATCCCTAAACATTTAAAAAACATTCCTTAGCAAAAAGATTTTTTTAGGAAAATTATATTGGAGTTTTTCTTTTCTACAGGTTGAGAATAGCAAGTAACAACAATCAGCATTTAATACAATTTCAAGGATAATGACAACAATGTGTGCTTCCAGTAAAAGGCAGTATTACTTTCAGAAACTTTTCTTTTTATAGCACTTGTAACATGCTTGTTTGTGAGGTTATTTGTTTGCTTTTTCATTAAATAATACATGCAATAGAAAAAGCAGTAGAAACAGGATGCTTGAAAAACACATTCATGCAACTTCAAAATTTATTTAAAACTTAAAGAGATAAAAATGTATGATGCACAGATTAAGTAGTTGCCTGCAGAGGTTAATGCTGTTTGCATGGTTCATCAAATCTCCCTAATCCACTTCCATGATGGCATCAGTGAAAGTTAATGAGAGTCAAGCATCCCACTTGCCTATCTAATAATCTAATTGGTCCCTTATCTGTGTTTGGACATATTTCAGTTGTTAAGGGAATGAAGTCTATTTTGTAATTGCAGACACATCTGTTCACCAAACGTGGTTGTATTTCATAATTTAAAAAACAAGTGTGGTCAATCAGAAGAAGTGCTTATGCATACAGTATATTTTAGAGTCTCATTTACCTGAGGTGCAGTTTCAAACTATAAACACCTAAACTCTCTCCCAGCTCCATACAGATAGAACTCAGCAAATGTAACAAGTGAAAATATCTAGACAATGAGGAATGACTATCTATTAACATCACAATGAAAAAAGCCCAGAATGCAAACACTCTTAAAAAAAAAACCTGAACATGTAACAGGAAGTCATAACAGGACAGCATAGGCTGTAAATCAATATGCTTCAATATGCTGGTCAGGCACAACCAGGAAGAAAACTTATCTCAAAGAAAATACCCCTAAGAAAAGCTCAAAACCAAGACCCCACCACTGCTTAAACTACTGTTTCCTGCTTTTGGCTTCTTATTTAAACTAAAATGCAGTGACCTTAAGGATATCAATATTCACCCTCTTCTGACTTGGAGATATCAGCTCAGCTTTCCAACATTTCAGTCACAGAAAATTTTTGTGCAGAAACCAAAACCAAAAAGAACACTGAAACCAGACAGCCTTATCTCTATACAACATATAAATCACAGAATTTCCTCAAATATCTTTGAGCAGAGCCTATGCTATCATGCATTTTTGTGGAATACTTTTTTAGGCAGCCAATAGCTTCTATGTTTTACCTATAAAAGTGACTTGCCTTTCTTGAATTGAAGAACTGAACAAATATCGCAAGCAACAGGCCCAGACTTGAGGACTATAGATATGAGTAACTCCACTCAGCCAACTAGAAATAAGAAAAAAGTCTAATTAGAGACAGCTCTGTTACCAAATTTTTGCTGTGTAATCCCTCTGATACATCTCAAACCAAAGTGTGTATTAATCTGGACAAACACTTACACTCCAACTAATGGCAGAGCATAAGCCTTGGGATCAGACTCAAGCAGTAAAAGCAATTTCCGTGTTTGGTCCATAGTAAGGTAGCTGAAAGAAAGCAAAAGTTGGGTTGTTTTAGTATTTTAGAAGGAAGTTTTTCAGAAAAAAATCCTGAAGAGAAAAGCACAAGTTTAGAAAAATACTGTAAGAAAAGAAATTTAGGGAAAAAATTAAAGATCAAAACTGTTCTTACTCTACACACTTAGCAGCAACTTCCCAGCTTTTCAGCAATTGCCTGTGTATCAAAGACTTATCAAGGACAAAATTTACATAGTACTATTTGTAGTATTTTAGTGAATATAGAATTAGTGTTCGTAACAAATCCCCAAGGACAAGTCATGTTAAATTTGAAGAATAACTTTCAGGGAGGCATTCATAAAGTCCCTGTCCAAATAAAATGACATTCAGTTGCTTCACACTATTTCTCTCATCTATGCTTAGTTCACCCTATTAAATTAGTTACCAGTCAGAATGAGGACTTCCCAATACTATCTCAGAAGCACAATTAACAAAAAGAAAGCTTTGGTTAGCATCTGTTTTTCATTGCAGGGCAAGCACTGATGGAGTTCAAATAGCTGGAAGCTGTTTATATTTATTATGATGATTAGAGGTGTTCTCCTGCCCCAGTAGGAAGATCCTTTCACTGAAGGCAAAAGCAAGAACTTCTACGCAATCAGTTAATGTTTTTGCTCCACCCCGTTTCCTGTTTCTTGTTCATAACTTTTAATACATTTCCAGGGCCAGAAGACATGTCATTTTTATGCCTGTTATTTTACTAAAAAGCAAAGTACAGTTGAGATCTCTCCTCCCCACCTCCTTTAGGAAAGGCAAGAAACTGACAGGCAACTTTGACAGCTTTAGCATCATCCTTTACTCACCCACATTTGTAAGTTCCTTGAACTTGTGCAATATTCAAAGGACTGTTCAAATTTCTTGCTAGGGCTGTTGGAATAATTGGGACAGACTTCACAGGAGTGTATTCCAAAATATTGGCCACAGTAAGAGAAGCCCAGCAAAAATTAAAGTGTAGATTATCCAGGTTTTCTGTGAAAACAATGTGAGCTCTAACAGTGAGCAGTTTAGAAAGATCCAGAGATTCTTTACTGCACAGACTCTGCTGCAGACCCTAGAAGAAAAAAAAAAAAAAAAGAGTTAAATACACAAAATTATTTTCATATGATTACCATGATTCAAGATGTATTACAATAGGAATTCAAACCATTCATCACAGCTACTATTGCAGTAGGTAATATACAAAAAGCCATTAACCTAGGTCTCCAAAGCTCACTGCTCTACTGAATATAATGAATAATGCAGAATACACTTGAAAATTAGCTATGCATACCTTAGCATTGTTTTATGATGTATTAGAAAACCTGGGGTTACGTCAATTATATAAAAATTAATATAATAACAGAAAACTAAAAGGTTCAAGCTTATTTGTTAAAATTTTCTTACTGGCATTCAAGAAATATGTAATTTAACATCTGAACGTATCATCATGAGAAAAGTTCAGATGTGAAGCAGGCTTGATTTTTATTATAAAATACACACTGCAACAAGTACAGGGAAAAGTCTACAGGAATGGAAAGTGCATTTAGTAGATTACATGTCTACAGCAGAGCACACATTTCAGCTATGGCTGCTAACCTACATATGGCTGTACACGTTTTGGGCGGGTCACTCGCCTAGCAACACTTCAGCAACAACTGCCCAAATACTGCAACTGATTAATAACAGTTTTGAAGGGAAAAATGACAAAAGAGCTGTCTTCTCTTATTTAAGTGAGTTTGCTGCCATCTCTTTTGTTTTGCTAGTTTTGGTGATTAGACCAGCTGAAAAACTTTGGTCAGCAAGATTTTCATCCAAGATTAAAGATTCTGTGATCCTTAAACACCTGTGAGGATTAACTGATTTTACCAGTTTCCAATACACTTTTCAATGACAGTCAAGCAGCTCATTTCACACAATTAACTACATAGTCTTGGTACAGCCATAACCTTGTTGTGCTGGAAATCAAGCTCTGTGCATAGTCCAGTGCTCTGCCTGGCAGACAGTTCACTGTTTTAGAGACCCAAAAGTTGCTAAGAGCTGCCTACCTTGAAAGCCAAGCTGATATCTTCAACACTGTGCACTATTATATTATCTGAACAAGGTCCCCAGGCGTTAACTGTACATGGAATCAAAAAGTCTCCAGGAAGGGATGCAGTTGGAATTTTGCCTGATCCACCAGCAACTTCTCGGCCAGGATCAAAGCGATCTATTGTTAGCGTTATGCCTTCGCCACCTTCAAAATAAATAAATAAAGTTAGAGTCCAAGAGCAACAACTCAGGCTCCTTAACAACAGCTTACTCAACCAACCAACACTGCCTGTCTACCTCACGTTTAGAATTACCTTCATCTACTGTCAGGGTCCCAAGCAGGAAACAGGAAAATGGTTTCTTTTCATTCTGCTTAGCATGGCGATAGGCAAGCCGCAAGGTTTTCTCCACCAGAGATATTTTGGGGTTTCTAAAAAGAGACAATAAGCAAGTTTAAGTCACAAATTCTTTTTAATGCTTGTTTTTAAAAAGTATCACTTATCCATGTGGGAAGAAAATGGAAAGAAATTTTAAGTTACTTTAAAATTATGCACTTTCAAGCCACTGGACTGTATTACACAAAGGAAAGGAAACTGAAATCTTTCCCGTGAAAATCCCTATATGCTTGTAACAAACACACTGCTTCCTTGTCCTTTGGGCCTTGTCATACAACAGAATCAAAAGACAAAATGAGGCTTTGCATCACACAATCCATGATTTATTTGAACCTTTAGCTTGCCCGAAAAGGGAATGAATCCATACCTGTAATAGGTGACGTGTGCGCCAATGACATCGCCCATGGGGACTGGGTCCCAAAGTGCACACTTGGACAGAGGGAAACTGAAAGGGACCATCCTTTTGGGAGCAAATCTGGGAAGATCACAAAGATTTTTAAAAAAAGGCTTATGGTAGATCAGTATCTTAGAATGTTTGAAAGAAAGAACAAAGGCATGACACAGTAAGAAAACCAAGAAATAGGATACATAAAATGTTGGTACTTTTTTTGTTTCAAGTCCAGGCCAACAAAGCAGAATCTTTGTCCTGTGAAGTTCTCAGAGTTACGAAGTCAACACCTGACAGTTTCTTTGTGTAACCTTGGAAGATGTGTAGGCCAAAATACAAGCTCTCAGACAAAGCTTAAGGAAAAACTGCTTGGATATAGTTTAGGGAGAAAAAGAGTTATCACTAATTAGAAACTCCCATGGCACAAAAAAACTTATTTAGCAAATTTAACACTAGATCAGCTTCCCAAAGCCCTGCTTTAGCCTTTGTATTTCAAGTGAGCACTCAAACCACGTAAACTTTGAAGACTTCTGAAAAAAAGCCTTGGTTTCACTCAAATAGTATGGTGCAAAACTTGCAGTCAGACTTCAATGAGCCCTGGAGAAATCAGTATGTAATCACATTAACTTATTTACACTAGCAGGATTAGATTTTTTTGAGATACCTAAACAAAGCAACATACAAAACAATTGACAGCCCATATAATTTGGCAATTACCTCAATACCTTTTAACAAACAAGCAAGAAGTCTTTTTGTAGTTATCTCAAGCATGAAACTTTGCCAAGCAAAGGTGCTTCCTCTGCATTTCAAGTTGCCAGGAAAGAACTTTATTTTTAAGGCAGTCCTCCAAGGAACTCGGCCACCTCTGATGCTTCCAGCGGCACTTAATTAACTGCCCTTAAAAGCCAAGTGCCCAAACAAGCTTCAAACTTAAATTTGCAGAAGAGGACATTTTTTTTTTTAAGTCCAACTGTTTCAACTTGACAAGCACGAAGCAGAAGCCCACCCCCCTCCTCCCACAGCTCTTTATACCCCGAGCCGCACTCGCAGAGGGGCACCGGGCGCGCTGTGCTCGGTGGGGCTGGGGCGATGCGAACCCTCCCGGCGCCGGGCGGGTACCTCCGATCCGGGCCGGGCCGAACGGGATCCGGGCCGGGCCGAACGGGATCCGGGCCGGGCCGCAACTCTGCCCTCTCCTCCTCTCCCCGCTGCGGCCCCCGGCTCGGCCGGGCAGCGGCCGTGAGAAGGGCTCCGGCCGTGAGAAGGGCAGCGGCTCCGGCAGCGGCTGCTCCAAGCCCGGCTCCGCCGCTCCCGCCTGCCCCGGCGCCTTCTGCGGCCCCGGCCGGCCCTCTGTCCACGCCGGCCAATCAGAGAGCAGAACCCTCCCCCTCCGCCCGCCCCCGCCCAATCGGCGCGCGGCGGGGAACGGCTCGCCCGGCCAATCAGAGCGCGCCCCGGGGAAACCAACCGCCAGCGCGCGCGCAGGGGGTTTAAAAATGCCAGGGGCGGGGAGCGCGCAGGCGCAGTGCGGCGATGCGGCGGCGTTGCCATGGCAGCGGGGGCGCCGCCGCTGCCGCCGGGCCGGGCCGGGCCAGGCCATGCCATGCCATGCCGGAAAGGGCCGTGGCGGGGCGAACAATGAACCGACACGCCCGGTCCCGTTGAAGCGCCGCGCCGGCCTCGGCCTTCCCCAGTCAGGGTCCGGGACTGTGATCCCCGCAGCCCCGCGCCCACGTGCCCGCCCCGCCCCCCCGGGACCCGGAAGCACTTTCCCTCCGCGGGGACAGAGCGGCGGCAGCGGTGCCACAGTCACAGCCCCGGCCTCGGCCCCGACGCTCCCCTCCAGCCCTTCGGCCGCCCCACGGCCGCCGCCCCGCCGCCGCTGTCCTGCTGCTGCAACGCCGCCGTCTCCTTCTCCTCATGAAGCCCGTCGTCGTCTTCGTCCTCGGCGGGCCCGGGGCGGGCAAGGGGACGCAGTGCGCCCGTATCGTGGAGGTGAGGTGGAGGGGCTGCGCGGCCTGGCGACCCGCGGCGCCCCGGCCGGGGGGGCCCTGGGAGTTGTAGGATCCCCCTGTGGGGTCCGTGACCCTCTTTGGGGAGGTCGCCTGGGGGTCGTGTCCCGCTCTGCTGCGTGGCGGGATCCCCATCTGCCTTTCGGTCTAGTCTCTTGCCGAGCCTCCATGCATTCCTCGCTCCTTCGAGGCGATAAATAAAAATAACTGACCCACATCTCCCCTTTAGTGGGTGAAGTGGTGGGGCAGCCCCTCTGTTCCCGTTCCAGCCCCTGTCAGGCCGCTTAGCCTTTTCCCTCAGCCCCGCGGGATCACGCTCTGCTGGTGGGTCCACCCTGGGGACACCACTGGGGTTTTTGCATCCACTCTGGGGACACCCGCTGGCGCTCTGGAGGCTGCTCCGGTTTCGGCCGGCAGCAGCGATTGCCCGCTGTGCCTTGGCGGAGGCAGAAGCTCCCGGCTGCCCGGGCGGTGCTGCCTTGTCAGGCCGGTCCCGAGTGGGTGGCTCCGTACACGTCTGCACGGCCGCGTAGGTGGCTGCGGTGGCCAGCCGGATGCTCGGGCAGCCGGAGCTGCGGCCTGGCACAGGAGGGGAGGTGTCTCACAGCCACTGGGGATACGTGTCTCGAATGGATCAAGGTCCGTGTCTCCTGAGGCCTGTCCCATAAATGTTACAGCTGGTACAGCAGACATTGCAGGGTGTTGGCTTTTTTACCCAGCGCCATCTCAGTAAGTTGTGGAAGTAATATGTTAAAAATAGAATTTTTTTTTTTTCTGTGACACAATATGTTAGAGGTTAAAGGATATCCTGATCCCATAGATCATTCATCTTGTTCCTTCTTTTTAAAGAGCCTAATACTGACAGTATCATTTGACTAAACTTTCAAATTATCAAATTTTCAGTTTTCCAAATACATTTTTTCCAGCCTTTGGAGACAACAAATATGTAAGAAAGAACGGTGGATCATACATGGTGTAGTACTGTCCTTTTAAACACCAAAAACCGCAGGGATAATTACAGTGTATCCAGGTGGATAATTACAGAAGTAGTTAGGGATGAATTCTTCCAAACATGTGTGTGTGTTGGATTTGAAACAGCTCTTTTATCTTTCCCCCCCTTTTTTTTTACTGAGCAGTTGTATGTATTTTTCTAATTAAAAGCCATATAGGATCAAAACTTATGCATACCCTCACTGAAAGATATGGCTAAGCACTGTGGTGATGCCCCTGTTCTTGAATCTCTTGGTGGGCAAGAACCCCAAAACTCCTGGAACAGACTTGTTTTGTGTGTCCTCTGTTCTGGTGGTGCCCTGGGAGTGCTGTTGCAGTTTATCCACGCTGCTGCTACATCCCAGACCTCGGTGTTGTATAACTAAGTTAAGTGAATTTGGTCCAGACTAAAAAATGCCGTTATGACTTTAGTTCTGAAGGATTTAAACCTCAAATTACAGACTTACATTCAAACCAGCATATTCATTAAATTAAATTGTGGGATGGAAGGTTCACAGTGCTCATAAAGCCTTTTTGGTAAGGTCAAATTCAGCCCCTGGCACGCAGCAAACAAATGAGCTTAAACTATAGGGGAACCTTGTAGGCTGTCATTAATGGCTTTCAGCAAACCATTAGTGTAGCCTCAGGGCTGAAGTACCTTGTGTGGCTGCTGGCCTGTGTTTAGGAGGGTAAATGCCTATGGCTGGATAGGCTGGTATAATTGGATAAAGACCACTTTTTTAAGGAGGACTTCAAATGAGCCATTGCTACTCAAATCGTATTTCCAGCTAGAAAGGCAAAAAGAAAAACCTTGCTTGTGCAGTATTTATTTTCTTCTCTAAGCCTGGAAAGGGAAATCCAAATTGGAATAAATGCAAATTTGCTTTAATTCTGCTAATCCTGTTCACTACATGGAAAGAAGTTTATTGAAGTCAGTGAGCTGACAGTAGAAAGCACTCAGACCTGTTGAATGCAAAGGACAACCTTCCTGCTGACTCAGACACCTCCCACTGGCTAAATTGGGGGGGTCTGAGGTAGTTTAAAGAGCAGTTGGACTGATGCAAGTATGCTGGAAAACTTTAGAAAAAGGGCACATGAACAGGGAAGTGTGGGTGAAACTCAGCAGAGGTACTGGAGAGCAGCAGCTTGTCTAAGCACAAATCCTCACCGTGGCCCCTGGCAGCCCCCAGAGAGCCCTGCTGCAGGCGAGCGAGCAGCCTGTGTGCAGTCAATGCTGCCTTTAGGTTGAAAGTGTATTTTTATTTGTGTTTTAAACCCTGTTGGCAGTTTGCCACAGAGAAAAGGGGGCTGTAGCTGAGTAATAATGAACCTCATTCATCCTTGTTGTAAATGGACGGAATAATATTAGTTTACATTTGGAATGAATCTGACCCAGTATCTTGCTGTAGAGCTGAAGGTTGTACTGAACAAAAAGTCAGTATGAGCTATAAATATGTCTTGGTTGCTATTCATACTGGGGATTTGGGACAGAGCACATCACATGTGGAAGAAGTCTCATTTGGCTGAGGTGAGCTCTTGTATGAATTTAGCATCAAAGCATTTTTATTAAAAACCAAGGGTGTCTATGTTTTGTAGAGTAAAGGGGATATTATGTACTAAGTACCTGGGAACAATTTATCCAAGAAGTTTTGTAATTTTTTTGCAGACTGTGCTTTACATTCCCAAAAAAGGGAAATGGGTATCGCATGTTGTAGGTGAAATATGTATTTGTTAAATACTAGTGTAAATCATAACTGCTCAATATGTGTGTGCTGGAGTCCCTGAATGTGGAGAAGGCATGTATTCATGCCAAATTTGGACACAAGTGGAGAAATTATTTGAGGGAAGAAGATCTAATAACAAGTGGAAACGGGTGTTGACACAATGTAAGAAAGGGAACAGTGGGTAAGTGATTAGGATTCTTTATCTCCACAGATAAGGTTGGATGAGACAGCTGAACCAGGCTGGTTTTCTCCCATACAGGGGAAACTTGACTCCTGGATGTTCCACAGACACAGAATTGTCAGGGAAATGCAAATACAGCAGAATTGCTGCTGTTCTGGAGCAGGTCCTCCTATTCAGAGAGGGATGAAGCAGAATTCCCTCTTAAGTTCTTATCCTCTCCCTTCCAGCTCTGCAGATTAACTCCTGAAACCTTCCACAGCTTTGTTAGGTGGAGCTTGCCGTCATCGGGGACAGTTGCGTGGCTGTCATGTGAGGCAGAATATTTGAGCTATAATTGAATGATGTCATTTGAATGCAGGTTCTTGCAATAACCTTCATGCTTTCCACAGTGTATCTTCTGTGACTGTGAGATAATGAAATGTGCTTTATTGCTGACTTCTGAACTTTACGTATAAAATCATTGTGGTAAAGTCAAGGGAAAAAAATGCATTCAGCAAATCTGCACAAAATATGCTTTCTTGTGCTTAAATTCTAAATCTTTATAACCTCTGCTTGAGATGCAAAGCTCTTTGTTTGATGGGAAGAATAGTAACTCAATCATTTGTCTTTATTCCAAGCAAGATTTGAGTTGTAATTTTTTGTCTGTTTGTTTTGGCAAGGTGATCTGTAGAGATTGGGGCTATGCAAGGCATTGCTCTCTGTGTACCTAAAATATAATTCACCTCCACCACAGCCCTATCCTGTATGTTTGTGGTTAAATCTAAAATTAATTCCACAAAGTGGGATGCTGAGCCTTCTTGTTTTTATAAGAGCATAAGTTAATATCCAAATGGAAAAAGCTCTTAAGTTGCTTTGGGATACATGATAAGGAGATTTTCTAGGGTGAAGGAAACAATGCAAAGAAGTATTCATTGTATCAGAAATGGCCCTCTGAAAGTAGCAGAGGATTTAGGTTTTGCTGTCATGTGTTAATTGTCTTCTAGAAGTCTGCTGAGATACAGCGTTAACTTCCTTGAAATAAAAACAGGGTTTAAATTGTTTGCTTTAAACTCAGCTTCTGAAATCTCTTTAATGAGTATCATGTATTAGTATTCTACTTAACCTTTAGTTCTTATAGTTGATTTTTAGAATATAAATTTATATTTCTGAACTTCGGAGCTTTTTTAAAAAAAACATGGTGAGTGTTTAAATCCACCCCCTGAAGATTTATCCCTGAACATTTCCATTTTGCAGAACACTAGGCATTAAATTTTGGACTTTCCTGAACATACTGGGTGCCCTGTATTGAGTCAGTGCTCCTGAAGCACCTGGGGTGCTCTGTTTGCCTCCCTCTCCCTTGGAGGCACTGTCAGTGGAATCTCCATTGTGTGTTTTGGTTTGTTAATGTGGGGTTTTGTTTGTTTTTGTTTTCCAGAGACAAGAACATAGTTCAAACTAAGAAAATTTCTTCATTTTTTAAAATTGGAGTAAGCAGACAGGAGGTCTATTACTGCATTATAGTCTGTACCCCAGAGATTTAATTCCATGTGCTAGTAGGACAGACAAAAGCTTTCTAGGTTAAAAAAACCCTGAAGGCTGCACAAGAAGAACTGCTTTGCACAGTTCTGTTTTTATTTTAACTAGTTTTTGAATGGTGTATGTAGCAAATTTTGGTTATTTATTAAGATTGCTCAAGATATGACAGGTCAGAACTAGGGCAATAAAAGTTTGTATTTTATTTGTTTAAATCTTAAGCCCTGTGACTTTCATTTTCAAACTAACAATGATAAGCCAAGATAGGAGTCAAGGTCAAAGCAGTAATTTGTGTTTCTCTTGCTTCTTGGCTTCTGCTCTCTTAAGGAAGTCTCAAGCTGTGTGTTTAGTGGGGAGATTTGTTGCAGGACCACCAGGGCTGAATCAGAAATAAATCCCGTGCCCCTCAGAAGGGGCTGTGGAAAGAGTCACAGCATCAGCTGCTGCACACCTCTGATCCTTCCTGACACCTCTGATCCTTCCTGACTGCCCAAGATTGCTGGGTTCCAGCGTGATGTGACTCATGGATTTCCATTTCTATGCATCTGTTTATTGTATTTTCTGAAAACAAAGCGTGTTCTGTCTGCAGAGTGAAAGTTGCAAATCCCAGCTGACAGAAGGAAGCTGGAAGGGCATCCCGGGGAGGCTGCAGTCTCGGGTTGGAATTTTGGAGATGTGGAGCTCACAGCTCGTGTGTCCCAGTTTGTCCTGCTGTGACTGACCAGGCAGATCAAGTGGTATTCTGATCTGCTCTGTCCACTGCTGCTGTGACGGGATTGATGGAAACTTGAGGTCGCCTTTTCATTTCACTGGGATTTTTTAAAAAATATTTTTATGTTTTATTTTTTTAAAGCAAAAGAGAAAGATGATCTTGAATGGTGTTGAAGATATCACTTTTTCATTCACAGTTGATTTTTGTAAGTTATATTTGGAGACCCATACTTCAAAAAAAAAAAGGTTTTAAAAATAGTGAGAACTTGTGTAATAAATAGATGTGACGCTCACTCTACTCTTGCCAGTTTTAATCAAGATGTTTGGGGCACATAATTTTCTTTTATTTTAGGTGAGAGAAACCCTCAGCAAGTGTCCTGAATTGGAGCAAATCATCACAGCACCAAGGGCTTGCACTACTTGTGTAGTAATGAGAACTTGTGTAATAGTAACTTACCGATTTAATCTTTTTTTCTTCTTCTAGATCACACCAGTCTGACAGCATAGCAGAAAACATTATCTCTGAAATACATTTTAGATTAGTTAATTCTGTATTTTCTTTTTTCTTCTCTGTAATACCAAAATCTCCCCAGATTTTAGGTGCTTGGCATCCAAGTATTTGGAAATTATTTTTTGACCTATTTTTTTTTTTTTTCAAGTCATCCTTTCAGTCTGACATTATATGCCTAGTAAGAGCTGGGGAAACTGCTTTTTCATTATTTGGCAACCACAGTCCTGCTCCCTTTTTGATTGCAGAGGAGGATGCAGGAGTGGCAATGAGTCACATTGTGGGGATTGCATCAAGATGTGCTTGGCACTGCTGGGAAGTCCTGCTGCCACAAGGCAGACCTTGTGCACACCTGAGAGCGTTTTGACCCGTGTTTTGTGTGGTTATGTCACAGTCTCTTCTGCCAGCCCTTGGCGCTGCGATGATTTGCTGCAGTTCAGGACGCTTGCTGAGGATTTCTGACTTAAAATGAAAGAAAGCTTCATGCCCTGGACGTCTTGATTAAAACTGGCAAGGGTAGCACGAGCTCCACATCTCTGAAGCCTTCTGTGTGTGGAGCAGCAGCCAAGCCGTTCTCCCCCCTTGTTTGCATTGTTTAAACCCATGTGTTTTCTTTGGCTCTTGGCTCAGAACAGTTCACAAATAGATGTTTTGCCCCTGAAGGAGAGGTTTGTTTTTCTTATTGCCTGGTTAAGCCATTCTGAGGGTTAGTCTTGAATATAATTTATTATTATCTCATACAAGTCTATTTGTACAAAAGCACTTTAAAACACTTCTGTCTTTTGCTTTCCAGTTCAGCCGTTAAAAAATACTTTAGTTTGCTCTTGCAAAAGACAGAGAATTCCAAAAATTTTCTGACTCAATTTCGTTTTCATGCATGAAAAGGGAAATGCCAAGGAAAATTAAATGGTTTGGTAATCCTCTAAAACCTAAGGGATTATATTTTCCTCCTGTTTTCTTCTTTGTAGAAACCTGATGTTAAAAAAAATCACCATTCTATAACTTTAGCAAGAAGAGCTACATGTTAATTTAGCATTCAGCAGAGTAATGTCTCTTGCTTATAAGGAACAATTTATTCTGGTTTATGGCTTCTGTAGGTTATAAATATTTAGATTTGCAATTAGTTAGGCATATCCAAATGCAATGTACATTAAAGCAGGAGTACAGTGAGCTTACAGAGGATGTCTGTGAAGCTTTTCCTTCACACTTATTTACAGCAAAATCTTGCTTCTGTTTCTTGCCAACTGTGTACAGTTTTGGAGATATAAGTAATTATATCCCTTCTTAAATTATGACTATGGCAGAACTAACTTTCCATGCTTTTGTGGGTGAAATTGGAAAGCAACTGAAATGTTTTAAAGTCACTTAGTGGGTTGTGTAATATTTCTGTTGTACTTAGTTCAGTAGCCAATTTTTAAATCCAAAGTTCACAGCCTCACCAAGTGTGTAGTCACATTATTATGCCTCTCAGACACCTTGTTTGAAATTTGCTTTGGATGTTGCTGCAGCCAAACTGATAACCCTGAAGTTTTTTGCTGCTGTTTTTGTTTTGTGTAAAAACTTTCAGATGAGAATGTATGTGCATGCTGTGTTTTGGATGTATAACTAGCTTAGGTAATACCAAGCAGATGTCTTTATTGCCTGTTTTGATGGACTTCTATTTGGTCGAGGAGCATAGTGCACTTTGTTAGTTTTCTTGCAGTGTTAAATGAGCTGAGAAAATGATTATTTGTAACAATGCATTTCTCTTTGGTAAGAATATGTTTGTGTGCTTGCACTAGGTATCTATTTACAATGATAAATGCCTGAGAGATTCATGTCTAATAAATACTTCCATCAGTATTTTTCATAAGCGACTATTTTAGCTGTAGTTGAGGTGACAGAGCAATGGTGTGTGCTGTTTTCCTGCACACTGCTCTCAGATTGATAGATATGAATCTGATCTCTCTGTTTACTCTGTGTGGTGTGACAGAGGGTGGAACCAGTGTAGCTATTTACCTTCATCTACCAAGTCATCCTTAGGAGAAGTCACTGCTTTTCCCCAGGGGCTGCTCTCCATGGTCATCCCAGGGAAGGAGGTTGCAGGGGCAAGAGGACTGTTTGTGCAGCTGCTGTGTTATAGGTGATTTCACCAAGGTAGGGGAGGAAGCTGGTGCCAGAACCACAACATGAACATAGGGATTTCTGACTTAGCCTGTGCTTGGGGCATTCTTCCAGCTCCAAAGGATCTGCAATCAGTATCTGCAAAACACTATGTGTTTTCTTTAAATAGGTAATTAAACAAAATTCTTGTCTTATCTTGTTTCCAAACATAACAAAATTGCTTTTGAAAACGGTACAGAAATACCTGACCAAAGCCCTGTTGAGCATTTTACCCAAGGATGTCCAGTTCTGGGCCCCTCACCTCAAAAAGACATTGAGGTGCTGGAGTGTGTCCAGAGAAGGGTAACGGAGCTGGTGAAGGGTCTGGAGAGTGAGTCCTATGAGCAGCAGCTGAGGGAGCTGGGGGGTTTTAGCCTGAAGAAAAGGAGGCTTAGGGGAAACCTTGTCATTCACAACTCCCTGAAAGGAATTTGTACTAAGATAAGAGTCAGCCTCTTCTCCCAGGCAACCAGCAATAGGACAAGAGGAAATGGTCTCAAGGTGCAGCAGGGGAGGTTCAGGCTGGACATCTGGAAGAATTTCCTCACTGATATGGTTGTCAGACACTGGAACAGGCTGCCCAGGGAGGTGGTGGAGTCACCATTTGTGGGAGGGTTCAAGAAACGACTGCACGTGGAACTTAAAGCTTTGGTTTAGTTGTCACTATGGTGTTTGGTCAAAGGCTGGACTTGATGATTTTGGAGGTCTTTTCCATCCTTAATGACTCTGGTTCTTACTGTGTGTGTTGTGTGCAGAGTGTGCTCTATTGTCAGATTGCACACTGAAGATGGAGCAGATCCATCACTAGCAAGATACTGTTCCCTGGGTTTTCCTGTTGCAATGCACGGATAAACGGGGCTGACACTGCTGGCTGATGTTAGGTTTGCACAAATGCTCTGACTGAAGGGAGCCTGTGCTTGTTTTTTCTGTTGCAGAAGTACGGCTACACACACCTTTCTGCCGGTGACCTTCTCCGGGACGAGCGGAAACGGCCGGGCTCCCAGTATGGAGAACTCATTGAGAACTACATTAAGGAGGGGGAGATCGTGCCGGTTGAAATAACAATCAGCTTGCTGAAGAGGGTAAGGGAAGGGCTGTTTCCTTGCTGGGTCACTCCTGCAGAGTAAGCAACAAAGCAGTGGCTGTCTTCTGACAGAGCTGCTTTTCCTCCAGTGTGAGCGCTATGAATGGGCAGACACGGAGCTGCTTCTCTCAGCAATCACTTGTGTTTCTTTCTGACTGCTGGAGAGCTGATGGCCTCTCATACCTGGGGATCTGTGAAAATGGGTTATTTTTATTTTCTTTTATTTTTTAGTAGCTCTAGGAAAAGCAGTGAAACTGTATTTCTTATTTCCCTGCACTAGCTTTTGGACCTCTTGGTCCATTCAGTCATATTTGATTTGGACGTTAGAGGCCTTAAAGGCACTAAGATTTGTAAGTTTTGTCAAAATACATAGTCAGGTGAAGGAGATGAGCCCCTACTGATGTTCTTGTGAAAGGAATAGCTTCAGCCTCTATTGGATGTCCATGAAAACAATGAGAGTATCTCTTTTAAGTCAAAAAAAGGCTGCTGTTCATGGCACTAAATTTATCTGAAGCTTTTCCCTTCAAATTAACTTTAGATCAGGGATGTTCTGATGTCTTATTGTGTGAAGACACTTCCCTGTATCTTGTAGAAAATAAGCTTTAAAGCTAGGATTTATTATGAGATTTGTTTGTTATGAGATTTTTAAGCTTTGTGCAATAATTAATTCAATTTGAACAATAGCTGTGTTGGAGCATCAGTGAATTAACCAGCATGCATTGAAAGTGAAACAAAAGCACATTTTGTAAATCTGCAATAATCCTAAAATAAATGCCTCTCAACTTACCGTGTCAACATCTTGGGGGTAAATTAATAAGTAGATAAATATGTGCAGGAGATTGTGAATTGAATTATCTTTTATCAGGCTATGGATCAAACAATGGCTGCCAATTCCCAGAAGAACAAGTTTTTGATTGATGGATTTCCCAGGAATGAAGATAATCTTCAAGGCTGGAATAAGACTATGGATGGAAAAGCGGATGTTTCCTTTGTTCTCTTTTTTGATTGTGACAATGAGGTAATGAAGTGTGTAATTCTGTAACTTCCTTTCTTGCAATATTGTGGGAATCATTCAAGAAGAACAATTAAACTCTGACAGGGAAAATGGACTAACGTAAGAGTAGAAGGAAAACTTGGCCTGGGTCTTTCACGGATTTTTTGGCAACTTGTTTTAGCACATGAAAAGCTGCCTGTTTATTGGAATAGACAGCTAATGACACTTGGTGTAATCATATGTGAATAAATTATATTGAGGAAGTACTACAGGCAATTTCATTCTTAAAGAAAATTTATCAAAACTTTAAATACATTTTACAAAATTATTTGGTTACTTTTCAGAAAATATTACTCTGTTTACTCTTAATAATTTGTTGTTTAGTCCAAAATGAACTTGGTACAATGCCTGCTTTAATTCTGAAGTGCAGCAGCAATCTTTATTTTCATAGTTGAGCTGTGCTATAGGATAGTCAGTAATCAACATTTTATTCAGCAAGTCATTAAATTACAAGGGCATTTTGACAGTGATGCATTGCATTCATTTAACAAGTGCCATGATGTGCTGTCTTTTTAATTTGTCAGTGCCCTTGAAAATAAAAACTGTTATGAGTATCCCAGCACCTTAGGCTGACTTTTTTCCTGTTACCCCTTTCCCCAGTTTCCTGAGATTTTAGGTTGTTTTTTTTTTTACTTATTTGCAATCATTTTGTAATCTTAAAGAGCACACAAGGGGTTATTATTTTTCTGTTAAAACCTTAAATATGACTAAATTAATTTTGCACTTGGTGGGGCTTAATTTATGTGATTCTGATTTTTTTACTAGATCTAAAAATACACAATGCCTAAACGATCTTTACCATGATTGTACTGTGTAGGAAAAATATTTTTTTAACTCTTTTCCTCTTGCATGAGTAGGATAAAAGTATTCACGGAGTGTACATGTGTCAACTTTGCCTATTTAGCTAAAGGTTTAAAAAAGTTACTTCATTGGGACGCTTCTAGCTATGGTTAGTACTTAATTTTTTACTTAGATTTTGAAGTCTTCATTATAGCAATGTCAGGTAAGAACATTTTAACTGACAGTAACTTAGTATTGTCAGTTTGCCGTACAAAATTCTTGAGATAACATAAAGTGACTTTCCTTTAGTGCAGACATATATTAATAGTCCCATTTGACATGCTGCTTTTCAGAAAGCCTGAACACATCCTTGAAAATCAGGTAATTTTCTTTTTTTATGTCTCAGGTTGGGGATCCAGTCAAATCACAGAGCTTGATGCTGCTTTTACTTCCTCTGACCCCAGTCCTGTTCTCAAAAACTGAATTGTAAACCATCATCCTTCTCTAGAAGACACTAACTTCCTATGTGACTTCTGGTTACAACCACCAAATCTGGACTGTGCTTTGTGTGCCAGGCCAGTTTAGACTTACAGGATTTTTGTTTGTTCCTGCTCTCAGGGTGGCAGCTGGTGTTCCTGGCTGCAGTCATCCTTCTGATGTTTTTTTGTAGATATGTATTGGCCGCTGTCTTGAGAGAGGCAAGAGCAGTGGTAGGAGTGATGATAACCGGGAGAGCCTGGAGAAGAGGTACTGTCTTCAAAACTTTTCAGTTCCTTTCTCTTTATATTTTTCTATGTAATGTGTTCTTTTTCTCCTTGTGCTTTCTCTTAGAATTCATACGTATCTGCAGTCTACTAAGCCTATCATAGATTTGTATGAGAGAATGGGAAAAGTCAGAAAAGTGGATGCCTCTAAATCTGTTGATGAAGTAAGTAGATATGCCAAAAAACCATGGGGATGGCAGGGTGCATATTTTTGGCATTCTTATGAGATGTGTGTGTGTGATTAGCCTGTTAATTAAGCACTGATGTTATTACTCAGGGATGTTGTGGAACTCTTGATTTGACTCTTGAAGGACCCAATAAGATGTGAATAACTTGAGGAAATTGATCTGTTTTGCTTGAGTGTGAGCTGGACTAAACACGTTTCCAGTGTTTCTGTGTTTAACAGGGTTTTGCCTTCTTAATTTTCATGAGCTTTTGCTCTTCTCATGTAGTGTTGCTCTTCTGTCTGCTTCCCAAAATTGATGTCATTTTCACTGTTAAAGAATTACTGTGAATGTTCTAAAAGAACCCTATATTTTTTGAAAGTAGTGTCAAATACTGTTTATGTGGTTTAACTTGGAGTAACTGTTTGATGAACGCTTCATAAAATTCTTCTTTATTTTTTTAGGTTTTTGAAAAAGTTGTACAAATTTTCGACAAAGAAGGCTAATTCCCAGCTTGAAACTCCATTTAAACTTGTGCTTGAATCTTGCTTGAATAGCTGCTACTGCAGTCCACTCTTTGTAATTATTTTAAAAGATTTTTTTTTCACATATCTAATGATGATTGGTAAAACAGTTGATTAGAAATGGATCTGTTTTTTAAATAGGAAATCATTTCTTGTGGCTATAGTATACAAGTTTCAGGGTTCTCCATTACTGCAAGTTCAGTTACTCACATGGCAGAATCACAGTTAATACATCTTTCTAAAGAAACTGTTTATTCTGTCACAGTTCTGTGCCTATCATGGGCAGTCCTTCTTCTTCCTATTGCTGTACTCCTACTTCCTTTTTAAAGATCAACTGAACAGCATTAATCAATGAAGGACCCATATGCCTTGGGTTTTCTTGGATGCTTGGACCAAATTTAGCAGGGTTTTTTTTTTTTTTTTTTTTTTTTTTTTTTTCCAAAGTATAATTTTGCCCAAAATTCCCTTATATATCCCCAGACCTGAATTCTCTAAGTCAAGCTACAGTCAGTGTGAGAATCTGTTTTAGCAGTTGTCAAAAAACTATCAAATATGCTTTTCAGGAACAGACATACAAAGTACTTTATGGAAAGTGGTGCTTCCTTATGACTCTGGATGTAAACTGTCTTGCAAGTTCTTGGATGACATGGCCCTGGATTTTTCCTTGTTTTCATTTGCAAAAGATTAAGAAAGTCAGTTTAGTATTTCAATACTCATTTATCTTAAATGATAGCTGTGTTCTTAACTACAGCATAGTCTTCACAAGATGGCAAAGTTCTTAAAAAATGTACAGTAAGCAAAATCTTCTGACAGTTCTGTCTTTTGTAACAAGTGGAAGGGTTTTTCTTTATTATTATTGAAATACTGTGTTACCAAATGCTTTAAGGTTTGTTACCTGGGGAAATATTTTTATGGTTAAACTAGTGAATATGTTTCCCTAAAAATGTGTAATTTTAATAGCTGTTTGTTTGAGAAATTTGTAAGTTATTGCACTTTTGTTACAATGTGGTCAGCTGAGGGGAAGATAATTGCAGAAAATAGTTTCATTCCCTGAAACAGAGTCCTGCTTCCCCATGTTCTCTTGAATAAGCCAAATGCAGTCAGCAGGAGGAGCTGGTGTGAGCAGGAAACTGGTTGAAACAACCTGGTTGAAATGTTTGCACAGATGTGGTGCAATTTTGTCTTTTGTTTAAGCTTTTCTGTCCCCTATATAGTATGCATAGGTTTGGGGGGGCCCAACCATGCATTCCTTTTGTGCCCTGAGCTTCCACTGATGGCATGAAGATGAGAGTTTTAACTGATTTTAGTGCTACGGTGGTTGTTCCTACATTAACTGACACTCTAATTGGTTTGTGACATGCTAATTACACAGAATTGCAATTTGGAAATCTTGACGCTCAGCTTTTCTTTAGTCATGAATTTCTCTATTTAGGAGAAGGTTTAAATTAAGCTTAGTTTTTAATTAGAATCAGATGTGTTGGTCCTCATCTTGCAGTCAGATTTGTATTTTCAGGAATTCTCATCTCGCTGAGGTTGTTGAGGCTCCTGGACTGGGGAAGAGATGGGTGCAGAACCAAGGGTAAACTGCAGTAGCTTTTCCAGTCTGGCAGGAGTTCAGGCAATGGAGTGGCCACAAATAGCTGTTAACTACTGCAGAATATATGGACCATGACTGCTTTTGTGAGTGTGGGAGGCCAATGCTCTCACTTTATGAATTTCTCGTTTAAAAAAATAAAATAAGAAAAGCTGGCATTTAACTCTTGTTAACTCTGTATAAGTATACTGACATGGATAGGATCCAGCAAAACTGCATATTTTAATATGAAGGTTAGAATCAGGGTTTTTAAAAAAATACTTCAAACTGGGTTCTTTAATCCAATTAGAGAGATTTCATTAACTCTTGCTTCTAAGTTACTGTTTTTTACAAGTTCTGCTCAGAATTTTCTCTCATCATATACTTTTCTGTGTATTTAAGTGCTGAAACAAACAAAAAAAAAAACAACCTCTGAAACAAGTTTTAGAAAAACACCCAACAATGTTTTGGCGGTATTGAATTTGGAGTGGATTGTAATGTGTCTGTGCAAGGACTAGATTTGTTGTCATTTTATTTATTGAAGATGCCATTAAATGTGTTACCACGTCTTTCAAGATGGACTTATGATTGAAATAAAAATTAAAGGCAATATGCGAATGTGTTGTGTCCATTTAGCAGCAAAACTGTATAAAGAATTTGAGGAGATCCAATAAACTTTGTTCTGTGGCTTATGCTTGCCTTACAGTTATCGGTCACAAGGCATATTTTTCATATATATCCATCTGTATAAAGTAAATATTTATTAGAGTTAAATACTTCACGTGGCCACATGCACAGGTATGTGTATAAAAGTTCAGTTTTCACCGTCAGAACTGAAGTCCTGAAGATCCTTTTGGGCACAGGAGAAGATCAGGCCATTGCCTGAGGCATTGATACCTTTTCTTGATTATACAGCTTTATCAAATGACTGTATTCATATAGTGGTGCAGTGATAATTCATTTGGCATGTGTGGGAAAGAAAAGTGACTTGGAGTGGTGTAGGAAACAGAAACCTATTGTGCACCTGCTGTTGGAGACATTTTTGGCCTGGATTTCTCATGATTCCTTGCTCAATCAGCAGCTGATCCCCTGACCGCCATTCTGCTGGCTCTGCAGCACGTGTGTACGTGCTCTACTCCAGGCTGTTCTTAAAGGAGATTTGCACAGCATAATATTCTCTAGAAAAGAAACTGAGAGGCTGCCAGGCTCCTTTTTAAATAGCCTATTTTATGTAAGGGTCTCTTACAAAAGAGATTGTTTTGTCGTGTGTGTAGCTTCCCATTAAACAACTTGTTGAACTTAAAATCATAGAATCATTTGGGTTGGAAGAGACCTTTGAGGTAGATCATCCCTTCCAACTTGAAACTTTACACTGGAAAGATTTGCAGAGCTGGTCTGAAAGGGATGGGGAAAAGCAGGGGATTTTTCTGTAGTGCCTTTCTGCTGGTAAAACTGCAGAGGCTAAACTTTTGCTGAAACCTCGCCCTGAAGTTGTAGCATCTCCTCAAGGATGGACTGAAAGGGGCAAAGCCCATTGGATTTGCACCTTTTGGACAGAGATTTTAAGTCTCTCACTTTGGGAATAGGAACATGCACTTGAGGATTGCCTCAGTGTAAGATATCCCCCACCAGGAACAATTTGTCCTTAATAAGAAGAGCTGGCTCATGAGGGAGTTCTGAGGTCTTGTGGAAAATTCTGTGTCTTACATCTGTGTGTTGCTGCCCAGGCTGAACCGGGGAGAAGGGGAGAGTTAAATGGAAAAACCACTCAGCTCAGACCAGAGCTGCCAGCTGTCGTTACCGGTTGGCAGTTTCTGGCTGCCAGCATTTAGAAAAGTTGCAGCTTAGAGGATTACTTTCCTCCTCTGGTGTGAGGTTCAGGACCAGTTCGAGTATTCCTGTTGTGGCACAGATGTCTCTGAAGGCTACGATCTGTGACAGCTCTGCTGGCCTTTGCTTGGGGGGCAGCAGTTGGCTCCTTGGCACAAGCAGGTTATTTCTTCAAGCTGTGGTGCAGCAGGACTTGGAGACCCAGGGCTGTGCTCTTGCCACAGTCCAAACATCCCAGGGTTAATGGCTGCGAATGAAAACTGCGAGACAAAGTGAAGAGGATTTGCCTGATCAGGTAAAAAAAGGAGACAAAACATTAGATAATATAAAAATATTAATACATATATATGTATACATACTGTATATATACTATTCATATAGCAGCAGTGTGCACACTCCTGTGATCTGCAGAGCTTTATAAGCCTTCCAGGGGAGATAGAGGAGCATGGAAGAATTTAATCTTGCATCTCTCTGCTATTTTTCATGGATTGCTTAATTTAAGATGGTGGGTTTCAGCCTGTGTATTTGTAGAGTATTTCTCTTGGTAACAATAGGTGTCTTTACTGAGTCTTCTAATCTCCTCAGCTGAGGTATGCTCTATCCTCTTTGCTTTCTGCCTTTTCATGCCTTTTCCTTACCTTTCTGAACTGCAGATGCTCTTTGGGATAGGGAAGGGGGTGCTTTTGCCAATCTCTATGTGCTTGCTAAATAAAGAAAACCTTTAAACCTTCCTCTGGAGCAACCCGAACCTGTTTCTGACATAAACTTGGTGCATAAGCTGTTACAAAACCAATATAAAGCACCTTTTTTTTCCCAGCTACAGGAAATCTCTGTGTAGTACCTCTGCTTTTTTCTCCTGTGTGAGTCAGATCAGCTGTGTCTGCCTTGCTTCAGCACAGTGCTTAGCAGCAGTTGCATGAGAAAACCTGCTCAGTCACTAGATGTTAAACCAGCAGTGGCGAGTTGTGCATCAAGAGAGGCAAGTGAGATGGTTGAAGAGGGGAGAGAAGATGCTTAGAGAAGCTCAGTCAATTCTGCCTCACTCACTCCAAAGACTTCAGCTTTGGATAAATACCTATTCTACAGGGCAGCAGTGCTTGTGGGGTCCTGCTATTTCATGGTTGTGCTGTATAGAAATTAATGTAAAAGCACTCCGTGCCTACAGATTCCTCATCTCCCCTTGTTGAATCTGCCACCTTTAATGCCAGGGGTTGTGGGGACAGGATTTTCTCTTCAGGATAACACTGTAGAAACTGAACTGGGCAGGATGAAAGCAACATGAGCCTTGCATGTGAAGTGGAAGACGCACAGTGTATTTCACTGTGGGCAGCAGTGCCAGGCAGTTTTGGCATCCTGGCTTATAACTGCGTTCAGACAGCAAAGCAGAAATTTTCTCTTCCCCCTCAAATGTTTGGCAAAAAACTTGCCTTTGTCTAAAATGCTTCTTAAGCACTGTGTGAACCCTTCAGTCCTAAACCAAATACCAATTTGAGTTGTGCTTTTTCTATCCAATTTACAAATAGGAGGGTTTGGTTTAGTTTCTTGTAATAACTGCTGCAGCGAGACAACTCTTGGAAAATACAAGGCACCATCCCAAAAGATATTATCTGCTTTACTCTGGGGGGCTTTTAGCACAATGCTGTTTCTGTGTGGTAAGAAATGGCACAGATTGCTGTGTGACTACCAAAATGCGATGGGCTGGGTATGGTACGTGAAAATGGTATCTTGGACAACTTCTGTTCTCAGCATGCACTTTTATTTAGTGCCAAGAGGAACAAAAAGAGATTTGGACATAGAATTAGACCAAGTCTCAGGATTAAAGCTTAATCTATGGTGGAGGTCTTCAGGGCTATCAGGATCTATGAGGGTATATGGAGGATGGAATATCTCCTGACTGAGCAGAGGGCAACTCTTCAGGTTTCTGTTCAGGGCATTACTACTGTTGTCTTCTTAAACCAGAACCAGCTGAAGTTCCCAACTACGGTCACCAAGTATGCTGAGGTTTGTAGTATGTTTAACTCAAATACCTCTGTTCTGTCTCAATACCCCCTCCAGCTTCATTTGGATGTGATGGAAATCATCAGGGAGAGGGAGGACTGGCACAGTTAAGGCTGCTGCTCCACCTCATGTTCCACACACAAATTTTTGAGAGTGAGATACTTTCTGGGAACTGTAGTGGCTTCCTTACTTCCATTTTCCCTTCCAGGCCATGCATGCTGGATGCATAGGAGTTCCCAAGGTATAGCATTATCTCCATACCCCAAGAGGGGAGGTGGTAGCTGGGCCATGGAAGATACCCTTTGGGCAGAGAAGACAACAATAGCATGAAACATCCTGGGTGCATTTTTCAAATGAAAGTATAATCAGGAACTGCTTTTTTTTTTTTTTTTTTTTTTTTTTTTTTTTTTTTTTTTTTTTTTTTTTTTTTCTGGGTAATCAAAATGTCTGTGGAAAAGAAACAGGGATGATTTCGCCATGTTCTTTTCTAATTTAAATTTTTCTGTGGAAAAATCTGCATTTGACCACTTCCTTGTGACAGCAAGCACTGGGGTTTAAGTGCTGTTCCTGAAGCAAGCATTGCTTTTGGCTTACTATGTGTGACTCCTTGTGAAGCTTCCCTGGGCTCTTGGATGCTGCTCTTGCTGGCAAGAGCAGATTGCTTCCAGCAATAAACATCCCACAAAATTATGTATGTTCTTTAAGAAAAGTACCAAGATTTTCTGCTAATTGCAAAAATACATAATGGATGCTTTCAGCATCTGTTATTTATTCTCTAACCAGCTTTCATCCAAAAGTAACCTTTAAACAAACATTAAGATTGAGAAGTGTAACTGTTTCAATGTGTCACACATTTCTACTCTCTCAGTTTTAATGATGTTTGAATCGTGTGCTTAGAGTTGACTTCTAGTAAGAGGCAGAAGTTGTTTATATCTCTAGCTCGGAGACGTTCACAACATGGAGAAGGTGGTGCTTGGTGCCAGAGATGATGGATGTCTCTGTGCTCTTTTTTGGGAGCCAAAGCCCAGCAGAGGATTTTTCTCACACGACAGTTGCTTCCATGCACCACAAGGAGGGGTGCAAGGCTCGCGGAGAGCAGGATGCAGCTTGGAAGTGCAGCAGATCTATTCCTCTCTGCTTAGATGTGTTCCCAATTTCTGGGCAGCCTGTATCACAGACCAGGAGATCAATGTACAAAGGGACTCTCCAATTTCACAGAAGTACATCATACACGTCTGGCAAAAGGAGAAATAGCCTTTGCAAAGAGCAGCTGCTCAAATTTGATCAAACTGGCTCCTAGCTCACCACAGTTAGCAGGACAAGGTCCCTTAAGAAGGGCAGGCTTACTGGGGTTGAGGAGAATTCACTGCATCTCTTCAATTTGCATCCAAAGTTAGCCCAGGTGTTTAAGTCAGGATGTTAATTCTGCTGTTTTTCCAAAGGACTGAAGGGAGAGGGGTTTTTACCCGGGAAATACATCAATACAATTTTTAGAGCACCTGCTGATACTGGTAGAGAAGTGCCAGAATTTATCATAGCTGTGGGCAGAGTCTGAGAACCAAATCTAGCTTGGATGTCCAGCTGTCCTTTAAGGATGTGATACCTGTCAGCTAAAGCCCATCTGCACTGCAGAGTAAACGAGTAGATAATTTTGAGATGACATGTGTTTTTTAAAAGTTAAAAACACCAGTTAATGAAAAGGATAAGGCACAAGTGACATTGATATTAATAATAATAATTAAAAGTCTTAGCTTTAATTTCGAAAATTAGGGAAAAATTAACTGACACTGATAGAGACTGCTCTGGAGAAGGGAGACTTTGGGTCTCTTTGGGAGAGCAGGTAGGTTTCTGCTGTCAGAGCAGGCACAGCAGCTAATAAAGGTTGGTGGAGGCATATGAAGACCCTTAATTAGCTGAGTTGCTGTTCTTCCATTATGAGCAATTCATTAACTGCTGCCTTATCTAGGCTGCTGTTCCCCGAATTGCACAGTCCCTTGACAATTTGAGCTCTGGGGGAAAGGGGGAGATGAGAGCCCCCACAAACAGCAGAGGAGATGCTGACAGCGAGGAAATGGGGAAGGTCTTTGGCAAACACACACATGTGAGAGTCCTTAGCACAAATGCTGATGTGCTGCTAATTGCTCTAATTGGTTCCAGCAGCGAACCCAGCCCAGACGGGTGAGGACAAGCATTTACCAACTGGGTTCCTACTGCTCCCCTGGAGTCAGTGTGGGATTGCTAACAGGATCTCACACACAGCGAAGGAAGGGCTGGTCCTGCAGCCCCAGCTTCGGGATCGGGGAAAGGAGCAGAGGTGAGAGCTCTCGGTTTGGTTGTTACTGAATCCCTTTGCTCGGGGGCAGAGTGGCTCTATCCTTTGGGCTGTGTGAGGGGAAGGTGCCGGGGTGGTTTTGACCAGTGCTAAGGACTTTTGGCTGAGGAGCTCCCTTTCATAGGGCGTTATTGGCGGCAGGGTGGTCGCTGGAGCCCAAAACCTTGGGATCCGTTAGGCTGAGGTCCTTATCAAGCTCAGGTCTTTCCCACGCTCCCGGTCCCTTTTCCCCATCAGTAAAGGCCCCAAAGCTCCCAAGTTGCTGAGGAGTTTGATAACTGAGGAGTTACTTAAGGGGAGGGACTTTGGTGCCCCAAAACCTTCGTGACTGGAAAGCCTGCCAGGCACTCAGGGAGCATGAAATCCGGTTAGAAATCATCTGAAGCTTGGTTTGGGTTGATTTTTGTCTTTTTTTTTTTTTTTCCTTCTTCTTCTTCTTTCTTTGTTTTCTTTTGGTTTGTTTCTTTCCAGTAACCACAAGGAGTAGGAAAGATGGTTTGCTTTTTTTTTTTTTTTTTCTCTTTTTAAGTGGACTCAGATTTCTGTATCATCTCTTCAAGCTTTATTTAAAGGGGGAAAAATCCTACCCAACTCCCTCTGACTCCAGTATTGAAAGCTTTAAGGAAGCATGGCTAGCTCTATTCAGTGGGAAAACTTCCCTTGCTGTCTCTGTACTGCAGGCTTTAAATTTAAATGGAGAAAAAGAGTAAAGGGTAACAAGTGAAAGAAATGCTGAAGGTTAAATGAGTTATCACACCCCTGTAGCAAATCAGTGAGCCTTGCTTGCTGGAGGAGCTGCCCTGCACAGGTTTAGCAGACCTGTGGCAAGATCTGCCTGCTCTGCCCTGCCCACAGATCAGCAGGATGTGTGATCCTGAGAGGCTGGTCTTTTCTTGGCTGGTTTTAAGTCAGAGCCAGCTCTAAGTAATGGGCTAAGTGAGCTGTGTGAGTAAACCCTGACCCCTCCTCTGCAGGTGACAGAGGTGAGACAGGAGGAAAACGACCCACCAGCCCTGTTCTCTGTTTCATGTACAGCTGATGCCGTTTTCCCTTTTCTGCTGCAAAAAGATGGTTTTAACACCCGAGAGGCATAAGACAAATGGGAACTGTTTGTCCCAGTGCTGAGATACTGCTGTGGACCTGCTGGCTGTGGCTGTGCCTGGCTGCAGTGACAGACCCTCTGCTCCCCAGCAAACTCCTGGCCTTAATCCTTCGTGCTTTTGTCTTGTGATGGAGTGAGCAGAGGAGGTGGGTTCTTCGTGTGCCTGAAATTGGCTGTCCATTAGAACGTGGCTGTGTCTAGTGGCTCAGTGGAAGGGAGGAATGCTGCTGCTGCTGGCAGTCAGCCTGGCCCTGCCTTGTGCAGGGTGGGGACAGGGCACCAGTGGAGTGCTGGGCTGTGTGTTGTAGGTGTGAAACCCTGTCTGGGGACTGGGTTCACCAGGTGGGCATCCATGGGGACACGGGACCTCTGCCTGGGCTCTGCTCTCCCCATCCCCACACACAGACACTGGTCCCCAAAACCTGCTTCTTTAGGGCATTTCCAGCTTCCCACAAGGTTCCTGGGGGTGAAGTCACCACCAGAAGAGTTCAAAAGCTTTTCTGGAGGTAAATAAAGCCCCGAGCTCTCCTCCTATTATTTTAAAGAAGCTGCCTCCCACATGTGACCTTGGGCGTGTGAAGCCTGCTGCACACAGTTTAGTCTGAAACCAAATCCCCTCTCCCTCTGCATTTCTCCCCAAAATGGGCAGGATGATGATAGCTCCCAATCTTTTAAGTCAGCCTGAATGCTGATTGTCTCTTTTTACTAAAAGGAAAGAGTGTGGGATGCTGCATGAGGCTGTGGCTCTGTTTTAAGTTGTGCTGTCACTTGCTTTGTGGTATTTGCCTGGTCTCCTCTGCCTTGTGACTCCAGTGAAGGAGCATTCCTGATGAAAGGTTTGTTTTAGTGAAAGTGGGGCCGGTGGGAAGGCTTGCAGACCTGTTGTGGAGGTCACTGTGGTGTCTCAGAGTGGGCAGCTGTTGGTTGGGAGGGGAGGAATGACAGACATCCAGGGTGGCTGCAGGCCCCCCATGCTCTGTGGGTGAGAGGAACCCTGGGGGTCACCCCTCTCCTCGTGGGTGAGAGAAGGCTCTGGGGTGGGTGAGGCAGGCAGAAGTTGGGGTACTACTGCTCCCTGATAGAAAACACAACCACAAAACTGCTTGAAACACCCATCATGAGTAACAAATGCACCCGCAGCTGCCAGGAAGCTTTAGGGGATGCATTGGGATGTTCTCTGCTGAGGCCTGGCTTGAGAGCATTGGGCTGATTCAATGGGGAGATGATATGTCCCAGGTGAAACATAATCTCTCTGACAGGGATGAAATAAATTCTCACAGCAGGTACCTTTCCCTGCTGAGTGTGGTCTTTTCCCTTTTTGGCCCCAGACCACAGCCTACTTGACAGGGCCATCTTTAACTGTGTCAGTCAAAGTGCAGTGGAGAAGAGAAGGCAAACAGGAAGAGAACAGTGGAAGGGCAAGTTTGAGTGACCTGATGATGGGGTGGGAACACAAATCACCGGAGCGTGGGTGAAATGAATGGCTCCAGCAGTGAAATTTTCAGTGAACACAAGGAGGGAAAAGCTGTCTGGCTCCAGGAAAATACCTGATGACTTGTGTAGAGGAAGAGCTCTGGCACTGACCAATGCATGAGGCTGATGAGAAGTGATCTGGGCAGGTCATTCAGAAAATCTGGTTTGCTGGCCTGGGAAGGACATAATCACCTAGGACTGATGTTATCTGGGAGGCTGTGTTAAAGAGGAGGCAGTGGAATGGGCAGCCTCAAAGTCAAGCCTTGAGATCCTAGGGATGCTGGTGGGAGAGGGGATTTGAGTCACCTGTGCTGGGGAGGGATGCAAGGCATTGGAGGAGCTGGCTGGGCTGAGTCTGCTTTAAGCTGGCTCAACTTCTTCTGTATCCTTTCTGGTTCTGGGTGCAGCAGTTTTCAGTTCTGTTTCTAAGCACGTTGTTTTAATGTGGTTGGTAACTTGATTCTCCCTCCCCCAAAATGAAATTTCATCAAAATTTGTAATTTAAAAGAAAACTTTTAGTTTTTATCTGCATGCATACGTTTGAAACTAGAGGTTAACATACCACAGATCTTGGCCAGGCTCTGGACATCATTGTGTCCCATCACAGGTCCCAAATCCTATAAGATCCCAAAATGTGGATCACAGCAGGAGCTAAGCATCTAGCTCCTGATTAGTGGAGCTGAAGTTACTTTCCCAAAGGTTCTGGGGCACAAAAGGTAAAAGCCTCCAAATATCCCAGCCAACATTAAAGCATCAAAGCATCTTGTCTCCTCCTTAGCCTGCATTAACAGGCAACACACTCTGGCTCCCATTAGCACAAAACCTTGTTCATATTGGCTGGTTTAATACAGAAATTGGTGTATTTCTAAGTTAATCACAAAAATGTCTCGGTTTATTATTATTTTCCTTGACATTCTTATTTTCAGATGGCATCGTCATGAATAGGAGGGGCCTGCTGAATAAACAGCTATTGCCTTTCTTTGTGAAGAGATTATGTTTTGTTGTGCTTGCAAAAATGACTTCTGCTGCCATGTGTTGCCCTTTAAAAGCTAAAGAATAATAAATGAGCAAGAAGAGCAAGCATCTCAGATACAGTGCTCATTTGGAAGGAAAAATCAGGTTTGGTATTGTGTGCGTAGTTCAATTTATTTTATGTTAATTTGATATTTTTCTTTTTTATTTTGGTGTAGCCTGATTAGTTCCACATGTTTTCCCCTAAGGATTGGACAGTAAAACTGCTTGTCTGAGTCATCAACAAGATAAATAATTGGCAAATTCAAGGTCTCATCTCCTAAATCATTCCACAGTTGCTTGTGGCCCTCGCAGGGCTCGGTTGCTTGTGCGCTCGAGTCAGAGGTTCAGTCCCCAGCCTGGGCTTTCACTGGTCCCAGGAGACCAACAAACCTCTGATTACGGAGCCTGGCTTGTCTTGGCACATCTGCTGGAAGAACGCGGGGAGCCGCTGGGATCCTGGGCTCAGGGTTGGTATTTACAGCCAGGGCAGGGGAGCCTTCCCAAAACGGGCACCCTGGAGTGCACACCTGGCATCCGTGCCACCCCCCTTGCACGGGACTGGGGCCTTGTCCTGTGTGGAGGTGCTGTGGTGTCTCCTTCTCACTGGGTTTGCTGACCCACAGCTCAGGAGGTGCTGACCTGCACCTGGGGATGCCATGCTGACCTCTGATTTAACAGGCTGGTCCTGAAATGGGCCATCTCAGCATCCTTATCTTTTCCAGCTGCAGGTATCAGTCCCAGGCCCAGCTGGCCTAAACATAACCCCACTCATGGGTCCTGTAGAGTAACCATGAGATAGAAAATGAGAACATGAATACAGGCCCTGGGGTCCAGCTGTGTGTGAGCACTGAGAGGGTTGAGATGGACACATAGCTGCTGCTTCATATGTGGTGGTTGTCTGGTTTCTGGGGGAAGCATGAATCCCTCTACTCAAGAGAGATGTTGGACTTCTGTTCTTCTGTCCCTGTGGGTTATTTCTGGCTTGGATTATTTTTTTAAGCAATGCCACTTGTGTCTAGTGGAAGTCATATCCAAAGTGTAACCCCACCACGGTTGGAGTAGTTGTACTGCTGTCCTGGGAATGTTAAAGGAGCTGAACTGGATGGTCCCTTGTCTGGATATGTTTTTTTTTGTTGGTTTATTATGGGGGAGGGAGTATGATTGCATTTTAAAATGAAAGAAAGTGCCAAAAGCAGAATGAGAGACAGCTCAGTGGTGATCTCTGAGCTTAAGGAAAAACAGTGTAAATCTGGAACAGGCCCATAGTCTTCAGAGTGGGCTCCAGGCTTCTTAGCAGCAGAGTCACAGTTTCTGCTGAATTGGAAAAACAAAGCAGCACAAATGCCTCTCGTGAGAGGTCCTGGCCCCTTGGCTCGAGTCAGACATGTTTGGAGCAAATCTGATGCCTTGAAAGGGAAGCCACTGAGCCCCAAGGAGACCACTGGGGATGCTGGGCATGGGGGATGCAGAGCCCTCCCCTCCTTTGGATGGTGTCGAGGAGTTAAAGGAAGTGAAGCTGAAGGAGAATGAGTGGATTGTGCTTTGCTGGAAAAAAAGGTCACCTTAACACACTGCAATGTGTGATGTGACACCTGTGAAAGCTAAATTGGCTCACTGAGTTAAAGCTGTGCACTTTTGTGTGCATGTCCCCATCAGGACTTCAGCTACCCTGGCTTTTGTGGTGGCAGTTTTGGACTTGGGCATCCAGAGCCCACTCAGGTCCTCCTTTGGCAGGTGCCTGGCTTGGGTGCTGGGTGCAGGCACTGCTGACTGTGTGGACACCTGCTTGACTGGGGACGTGACCCAGATCTTGTGGTGGTGCTAAGCAGGAGCCCGAGCATTGTCCTCTGTAATGCTTACATTATCCCAATTAAAACAGTGATGAGAAACTCAATGGGCACCTTCCTGCAGGGACTAACCTCTAGTCTGTGGTGGTCTGTCTTTGCTCCTCTCCTTGCTTCCCCTGTTTTTCCAGGAAGGAAATTGGTTGTGCAGCTCAGAGCTTTATTTTATTTTTTATTTATATTATTTAATTATTATTATTATTATCAAGATCTTTTTGCTTGGAGAATAGTTTCCTAAGAGAGCACACCGTGTGTCCATGTACAGCACGTACCATGGGGTGTCAGCATGGGGCTGGGGTAGGGAGCTTCATCCCAGTTCTGGAGTTGTCTGGGTGCTCCCAAGAGCTCATCAGCCACTCTGTGCCAGGAGAAAGGAACTGAGCCAGCCCCATTCATGGATATTTCCCATGCAAATGATGAACTACCCTGGCAAGACAACTTGGAGACAGCCACCAAGTCTCCTTTCTTCCCTAATCATCGTCTTGTACTCAGTACAAGATTTTTTCCTTCTCCCCTCCCTCTTAGCATTTGAGCTTGGGTCTAGGTCTAGCACCTCAAGAAAACAGCTGTCCTCTCTTTCAGCTGCTCAGACTCTTCTCATCCTCCTATTCCAGCTCAGGAAAAAAATGGAACAGTTCACATTCTTCTTTTGGGTCTAGAGGGTCCCTTCATGTGTGAATATTTGTCCCTCCAGTGAATATTTGGTGGTGCAGAAGAGTAAAAAAGCAGCAGAGGACTGGAATGAGCAATTTGGCAGTCAATGCAACTGGCTGCCTTGAATTACGTGCTAAAGTTTTGCCAGTTGTCAGTGTGTTGAGCATTTTGTATCATTATAAGATTTTAGGAGTCCCAATGCAGATTTTCTATGTTTTGCTGTCTGAGATTTCTGTGGTTTTTCTCTTGTAGAAAGAAAACTTGCCCAGCAATTTGCTGCACACATTTATGCCCTTATTTTTTTAATGTACAGTGGAAACAAGCATCTGAAATCATTCTTCTCTTTCTGACAGCAACATCTGTAAAACCTTAATGCTGGAAGGAGGCAGGAACCAAGAGATTTATAACCCCCTGCTGAAATATTGGAACGACCTTATTTCCCGGCAATTAGCTTTGCTCAAAACATTTTTGTTTCCTATTAGAAGCAATCTACTAACATTTACATTGATGTGTTTAATAGTTGTTGGCCATCTCTGAATTCAAGCAGGCAAAGCAGGAAGAAAGGGAAGGCGTATGCTTGGTAAACTGTGAGAGTATTTGTGTTGCATTGTACGTTGTCTTTGTTGATAGTGGTGAAAACTTCCAAAGTGCTCTGCTCCACAATGGGAATGACATCGTTTGGGAAGGGGAAGAGAGCTGGTGTTGGCCCAAAGCTTCTCTACCACTGCAGCATATCAGGACCAGCTCCAGCAATTGCTGGAGAGTGGATCTTGATTCAGCTGCAACGCCTGAAGAGTGGAGAGGTGAGGAAAGAAAAGGAAGGAGCAGCACCTACATGCAAGATGGTGTAGCAGGTCAAACGGTGAGGAGCTGGGTTAAGGAATGGGTGAATGAATGGATCATTCCCCTTCTTCAGTGGATGCATTGATCCACTGCAGAGGCAGCAGCTCCTGACACCTCTCTGAGACCATCAGCAAGAAGCAGATTTTTGACTAGGTGGCTGAGTTTGGTTTGTTTGGTTTTTTATTTTGTTATTAGGATCTTGAGAGCATGATGTAATGGGATGAGACTGAGAATCAAATATTTTAGGTTGAGTTGCAACATGAGGAAAGCCTTGCATCTGAACGCATTGATGGCCTGGGTTGGAAGTGGTGGCAAATACTTTGGCAGTATTGTTTCGTAGGACCAGGGGAAAGAAATGCCTATTTTCTCCTTGGCTTTGAGATCAGGAAGATTAATGTGTATCTAGATGAGGTCCCAAGTGGATCTGAAAAAGATGAATTGTTTAATTGTTGAAAAACTCAATTTTAGGGATGTTGAAACAAAGTTGAACTTGAAATATTGGGGATGTTTAAGGACAGTGTCTTGTGTCTTTGTTCTGAAATTAACGTGCCTTGAAAATGGAAAGAACATAAAATTACAATTTTGGATATTGTTAACTGGCTGTGGGATGTCCCTCTGAGGGGCAGCATGGAAGAGAAGATTCTTGGGGAAATGCCATAGGCCCTGCAGGTGATGGATGATCACCCTTGGCATTCCACAGGCTTTTGTTGTCTTTGCTTTCTGGAGGTTTCCTTTACCATGAGATATCATTTTCGAAGTTTGCTCCAGGATGGGCAGCAGATGGTGTCAACTCAGTTTTGCTGAAGTCCTAGATGATTCACTCACTGGCTGAAAATGAGCTTTTCCTGGCCCAGTTGCTCTCCCAGCTATGCCCCAGCTCCCCATCCCTTAGGCTGTGTGGTTGTAAGTGTTTTATAAGGCCGAGAGTTTAGCTGGATACCCAAATGGTCTGGGTTAAAAACTAATCTCTTTTGGAGGTGTGACAGTGAACTGCAGCCTGGAGCTGCAGGCATTTGGGATGGTAACTTCTCAGTCTGGCTCTGCTTTGGGAGCCAAGGCTTTGCAGAGTTGTATGTGAATATTCCATCATGCAGATGATCTCTCTCCATAAATCATCCCGATGGCCAATCCTCAGTCATGGATGTGTTACATAAATACTTACTAGCACAACTGGAGCCTTTTGACAGCCTTGGGGAGCAAAGATGTGTGCCCCAAAGTGTACATGCCCCCTCTACCACCCTTAGGACACTGGTTGGGTTCTCAGTGGAGTCTGGGGCACCTCTGCTGCATCTGACTGTTGTGGGGGTGAGGGTTGATATCTCTCTTTGTGTACCACATCCAAGTCCACCTGGTTCCTTAGTCTTCATGGATGGCTGGAGCATGAAAATGCAAGCTGAGGACTGAGACATTGAACCTCCACTGCTGTGTGGAGACACCAGGTGCTGAGATGAACTCGCCTCTCCTGCTCTTTGCCACAGCCTGCTGCAGAGGGAGGGTGCTGCTGTCAGTCATCAGCCTGTCTCACTCCAGGCATTCCTGGCACAAGTCTCTTCAGGTTTGCCTCTTTGTGCACAGTCTGGTAATTCCTCCTGCGAGGAGTTTATTTGTCTTTGCTTTTTCTTTCTGAGGGGCTGGACCGGTTCCCTGCTCCCCATCCTCCCCTCCTGAGACACAGCCTGAAAAATTATCCTCCTCTTCAGCTGCAGGCAGAGTCCCTGGCACACGCCTTGGGCTGTCCTGGACAATCCCTGCCCAGCCAGCTCCCTGCAGCAGCAGGAAAACTTATTTAAGCATGAGCAACACGATGGCTGAGCAGCCAAGGGGAGAAGGGAGACTGTTCAGGAATCCTGCTGGTTCCCCCAGCAAGGAATGAACTGGCCATGGATGAACTTATGCTTTAAGCATCAGAAGATGAAGGGCTGAAGCAAATTAATGTAGGATCTGGTGAGAAGCAAAATCTCGAGTTTTATGGTAGAGGTTGGTGCTTTTCTGAAAGGGACAAGTTGCCTTAAGAGCCTCTTTAATACATCTTTCCCTGTGGAATTATTTCCATAACATCTACCCCACAGAGACTACTTGTCCCCTTAAACAGTGCTGTGGGTAGGGGAGCACCAGGGAGGCTTTTTCCCTCATTACCAGGTCCGTGTCCCCCAGACTGTGAGTGCTGTGCTGTGCTGCTGGGGCCACAAGGGCGGTGGGAGGGCCAAGCCAAGGCTGGATTGGACTCTGGCAGCTTGTTTGGTTTGGATCTTGTTCCCAGAGCTTCATCTGGTCACAAGGGATGTGCAGCTGAGGGGAAGGAAGCAAACTGCTCCCCACTCTTAAATAGCTGGAGGTATTGGGGACGATGTTGTGTTCATCTCACACATGGCACCAAGGACTCATCCCATGCAAAACTGTTCTGCTTGCAGCTGGCCTGGGAGCAGCTTCCACATGTTCCCCCTTGAAATGGAGGGTGCTCTGCCTTTCCCCTCATCTGCTGGACAAAGAGGCTTTTCAGCAGTGGAGATGCCTTAATTCAACTGGGTATTTTAACTGAAGGATGTTTCTCTGTGCTTTGGGTGTTCCTTTGTGCCAGAAACTGTCACAATGTGTGGGAAAATCCCCTTTCCCTTTTCCTGAAGGACAGGTTTCTTTTCACCTCCCAGCTGCAGGCAGGCTCAGCACACAGATTTATTTAGGGCCAGGGATGTGTGTGTGCTTGTGTTTATTTATTTTTTCTTTTTTTTTGAAAGTACAATGTTGTGGCGGCCAACAGCTAATCCTAAATTTGGGATACCCGACATGGTAATGAAAAAACAAACCTTCCTGCACTTAAAATGAGTGACAGGCCAGGTTTGGCCCCAGCAACCTTCAGAACTGGTTTGACCTTGCAACCAGATCTCCTGGGCTGACTGACAGCTTTTTACAGCCGCATTAGGGCTGAGCTGACCTTGTTTATCTGGGGATTCACCTGGGAGACAGCAGACATGTCCAGGGATATTAAGTCTCAAGCTGAAAATGTTTGCTCAGGTATTAGGGGGAGAGTTAATTTAGACTGAATACCTCCTATGTGGCACCAGCCACTGCTCTGAGGGACACTGTGCCCCCTGGCTGATGACAGTTGGTTTAGGCTTTCTTTAGAAAGTGGAATCTCCTTTGAGTGGAGCAATGCAGAGCCCTTCAACTCGCTGAATTTCCTTTCACATTTAATATTTTTGGCGTTTTGGTAAAACAGAGCCCAGGTGAAGGTGCAGGTTGATTTTTCCTGTAAAGGTGTCTTGCAGCTGGCACCACAACTGCATTGGACCATGTGGGCTCACTTTGGTTTTATAAAATATGACATGTGTGAGCTGGCATCTGTCCCAGCTGTGGCTGGGATCTCCTTTTCCTGGTACCTACCAGCTCCTCCTTCCCATGCAGAGGGGTGTACTTCCCCTGCTGTAGTGACTCAGGAAAAAGCTGAGGACAGCAGCTCCTCATCTTTGCTTGTGCAGACCCAGAAGGAGAGGACCAAGCTCTGGAGCTTCCCTCCTCCTGCACCCAAAGGATGGGCAGAAGAGGAGCACCCTGTGGATGGTGCTCTGCCCTGTCTGCCCCTATCTACACATCCAGGAGCATCCAAGGGATGCTGCCTGAAGCCTGATCCATGCTGCTGTCACCTGGGGAACTAAGCCATCCCGGCAGAATGATTCCATCTGGTGTGTGATTGGCTGCAGCCTTTGGTTTCCAGCAGCACACATGTGCTCTGGACAGGTGGTACAGCCCTCCTGCAGCGACTCCAGGTGCAGGCAAGATGATTCTGGGTGCAGGGACATCTTGGGATTTAAATTTTTAAAAGTTATTTCATTGGGCTTGCAGGCAACTACAGCCCTTGGTGTGTGAATGAGTGTCTGGGTGGTCCTGGCTGTGTCCCACCCCCCAGGAGCACAGAGCATTGTGGTTCCCTGGGGTCAGGCAGGCACCTTCACTGCTGAGATTCTCCAGGGTTCCCTCTCCTCCTTTTTATGATGAATCACATCAATCCCTCCTTTTCAGATTCCTCTGGCAAGTTTCTTTTCCTCCTACCATAATAACTTTTCAAGAGTGAGGGTCTCATGTGCTGGCATCCCACATCTGGTCTCTGCTGGATGGGGTTGGGCTCATGGCAGAGAGTGGCTTGGGGGAAATCTGGTAACAGCACAGATGTCCATGGTGTGACATCCCTTGCAGATGGAACCCTTCCCTGGTGTTGTAGGGAGCATTTTATTTAGTTATATCCTTCCCATTTTACCTGTTTGTATTCCCTGCTGTCACCTCCTGCATTTCTTCTGCTCAGGTTTCACCTCAGCCCTCCCTCTCCCCTCACACATGCTTGTTTGGGAATGTTGGGGTAATTGTTTGCTCACTGTATTGCATGTTTCCACCTTGGCATTGGATTTTTGGTCCCCAGCCAAGGTAAGAAGGTAAAATGCCTGTCTAGTGTGAGAGAAGACAACCTTGGCAGGATTCCCCATAAGCAGCAGAAACTGAAGTCTTCAGGGAGGAAGGCTTTAAAGCAGATTCCTCTGCAGTTTGTAGAGGCAAGGGATGCTTTTGTTTGACTGTTCACAGTTCCACAAAAATTTTGAGACCAGATAGGACAATTAGAAATCCCTCATTATAGGCTTGACTTTATCCAAATACCATGTGTTGTGCTCAAGTGTAAAGTCAGCTGCTGCTCTAAGGGACAGCCAGCAGCCAGCCATGGAGCCTCCTGTCCTGCAGCACACCAGAGCTGTGCCCCTTTCCTCTGCACTGTTGCTGTCTAGCCCAGGGTCTCAGGTCCCCACGGAGCCTCTCCTGTAGAGAAGGGAGGAAGGCACAGATGAAAAGCTGCCAAGGAGGAGTAGGATGTGGTGGTGCATCCCATAACTGGAGAAAGAACAAGAAGCTCACTGGGTTATGCAAGTGCCCCAAATCCTGAATATTTATTTCTTTTCCTGACCCACCCTCCTTGGCCTTCCTCTGCATCAAGTTCTGGCAGGTCTCTAAAGGCAGAGAGCTCACATGAGCAGGAAAGGACCTTCGTATCAACCTGGGAATGGTGTCCATACCAGTTGGTGTTCCTACATGTTGCTCCTGGGAACTGGTAGGGAAACATCAGCTGAAAGTGCCCTCTGGATGTGTGGGTCCTCGGCACAGCACGAGCACTACTGTTGGTCCCTCCTGAATCATTCCACCCTCAGTAACGAGCCCAGCAAAGAGGGGAAGCATTGCAGCAGTTTGGCCTGGAGGGCTGGAAATGTGGCTGCTGCAGCGTGAAGCCTCCCTGTGCTGGGGGAGGCTGGGATCCTACTGCTGAGCTATTTATTTAAGAAAAAAAATATTATCATTTCAGGCGTTGGCAGCATGGGGTGTATCAGCCATTGTATCAAAGATGTGGTTTTAATGCACTTTCCTCTGCTTAAATGCTATTTGCCTTCTCCTTCAGGCAATTGAATTTAAGAAAACTCTGGTTGCCCAGGTTTTGTTGAACAAATTGGTCCCTGCACACACAGTTCCCAGGAGGAGCCAGCTCTGCAGAAACTCTGGGAGCTGTCACTTCAGTGCATGGCTGGGATGGGCTGAACGGATTACCCAGCTCTGCACAGTCTGCTCTTTTATCTGTCTCAAAGCAATGGGAAGCCAGGAATAACCCCTCGGGGTTGCTCTGAGCCCGCGGTTTCTGGAGCCCGGGGTCAGATGACTGTTATTGTAGCTAAAGGTGTTTAACCCCAATTGATTTTGACAAGCCCTATTAGCGAATCCCACAATTACTTATTGGGTTTGGAGAGGAACGTTGTCGATTTAAGGCTGGATGCTCTAACCTGAGTGCTGCTGACAGGATGCCATAAGTACCAAAGCTCTTTCTGCAGAAATCGATGGAAGAACTCCCCGTCAATCTTTGGGGCCAAATTCTGGCCCTTCCACAGGGCCCAGAAACTCTCAGGGGTATCAGAGTCAGCCCTAAAAGTCAACGGGTTGGAATGAGATGTATGAATCCTCCTACTCTGCAAAGGACAGAGCATCCCTGGGTCGGGCTTAAGTAAACCTTGTTTGTAGCACAGCTGCCCACATCCCAGCCCCGGGGAACCGTGCAGACACCATGGGACCTGGTGCAAAGCATAGGAGAGTCTCTGGGAGCCTGCCCAGAACGGGCTCAGGGTTGTTTCTGCTCCCCTTCAAAACTGACCTGTCCCCCAGCTTGGTCCCAACTTGTGGAGAAGGGAGCTGAGGGTGTCTGGTACCTGTGGCTGCATGAGCAGAGGGAGACTGCTCAGCATCCTTGCATGCTCAGAACCAGTGTTTATCCCATGGGATTGAGTTCAGAGCCCCAAAGCCCTGCAGGCTGAGCTGCTCCTGGGCAGGCAGAGAAGCTGCCTGGAGACTTGTGTCCCTGAGAAATACCAAGTGATGAGTTCTCTGAGGCTCATATCCCAAAGACGCCTGAGATCATCTGGGTGTGAATGGGAGTTATGCACCTGAGTAATCTCAGAGGATCTGGGTTTAACAGCATTGCTGAATTTATTTATTTTTTTTTAATAGTGCAGCAACTGAGGAAATAAAAGCATGATCTAAAAAAAGGGAAATCATTGCATTAGCCCAATATTTTAACGAAGCACTACTGCTCTGCAGGTCAGGTGTAGGTGTTTGTAGGTGGCAGGCAGCAGCCTGCTCGTCACCCACCCGGGACACAGAAATGTGGCTGTCACACGAGCGAGTGCAGTTTAGCCCAGACACTGCTTTTGGGCTTAGAGCAAGCAGCCTCTTGGAAGCCCTGCAAGTTTCACACTTGCTTTTGCTTCTCGGTTGCTTGGGGAGAGGAGTCTCCCTCTCAGGGAAAACAAAGAGCGGCATCGCCTGCCTGGCCGGGGCTGGAGCGAGCGCCTGGAGACTGCCGTGAGTTCTCCGGGAGGTTTTGTAACAAACACCTTGTAAAACGCAAATATTTGAATAGCGACGTTCACGGCTAATGTGCCAGGTCGAGGAACAACTGCTTATGCTTTTTGCTGGCTGTTTGAAACTTAAAGGGTGAACCTAAGGATTTTCCAGAGACAAAAGCATTGAATACACTATTTACATACTCATTCTGCAGTTAGTGAACAGGATTATGAGCCATTTATTTAACAAAGAGACCCTAGTTAATCAGCAGTCTATTTATTGTTTCTTCATAATTTGGCAGTAATTCATAACTATGTCTTGTTTTTCATTATGGGCACAATTGCACTAAGTGTGTTTGCTCCCCATGTACCATCTCTGAATTTTATTTTCCCTTTGAAAATTGCTCATATTCTTAAATAAAGGATCATTTTAAAATGGAAAATATTTATTTCAGATGATTGCTTTCAAAAGAACCAGTTCCTTGCCCTGTTTTGGGTTATTATATTATTTTCTTTGTTTTATTGCAGGCTTTTTTAGCTCAGCCTCCAGAAACCTGGGCAACAGAGGAGGTGGCTGTAGGTGTTGGAAAGCACTTGGGGTCAACTTTGGTCATCTACGTCCTGCATAACTGGGTCAAGTCACTGAATGCCGAAAGGTAAAGAGGATTTTAATGCTGATTTTAGGGCTATTATTAGTTATTGGGTAATGTGTCTCTGGTCTCTCTGCCTACCATGGGGTGTGAAGGAAGCTGAAGTTGCTGTGCTCCTCCCAGCCTCACCAGCCTGCTCTTGAGTCTGGTGGGGTTCAAGCCTGACTGAAGGGGCTCCAGACTGGAGTTTGACTTTCCCCCCAGGAGATCCTACACCCCAACCTGCTTGGCTTGCACTGTGGTTCTCACCTGCAGATCCTGAAGCACCAAGGTGCTTTTATCCCTCCTTGGGCACAGAAGTTATTCCTTCTTTTCCAGGTGCTTGTCTGACCTCTTGGTTTCCAGTTGTGTGAGGAGAATGGAGCTCTTTGCCTGCTCCCACTGCCCGGCAGAGAGCTGGGGCAGCAGCATGGCCAGGGGGCCATTCCTGGGGTGCTCAGTGCCAGCACGAATCGGGCCATAGTGACCTGCAAAGCCTTGGCCTCAGTATTCTCTTCTCCCACCCACTGCAATATTCAGGGGAATGATGATACCAATGAGAGCTCTTGGTGGTGGCTGGGACAGAAACAAATTACTTTCCCACTAGGAAAAGGTCATCTGTGAAATTTCATGGACAGTTCCCCCCACTTGTTAAACACCCCCTTCACTTGGCTTTTTTTCTTTTTAAAATTTTTTTTTTTTTTTTTTTTTTTTTGTGTGTGTAATTGCGTGTCAGACCAAGTGCACTCAGAATGTGAGCAGGGTCTGATACAAGGAGGGTGAAATGAGATAATCCATGTTTTCATCATCCATAGGCCTCTCTTTTCACGGGCCGTGGGCCGTACTTTATTAGGCTGAGCAGCTCTGGGCCTGCAAGAAAGAGGAGCCCTTTCTCATCCCGATGAGAATAGTGCAGTGAATGGATTCCAAGTGTTTACTCAGCATTTGTCTCGTGGTTTATCAAAGGAATGAGGAGGAGGTGCCGACAGACCTTTTGTCCTGCTGATGTGTTATGACAATGTTCCATGAATATGCAGAATGGCAGAAGGGATTAGAGCCAGTACAATTCCCCTCCGGCGCTTTTTTTTTTTCTTTTTCTGCTTTTTTTTTTTTTTTTTTTTTTTTTTTTTTTTTTTTTTTTGCCTGGGATGTTCAGGGGTTTAAGAGTGACCTGCTCACAGTCAGGGCACTAAACATCAGATTTTCCTGCAGATAGGGGTGTAAAAATCCCACACTTGTCCAAAGCTGTTAGCATCTGACTTGAAGGTTGGGCTGTCTTAGTCACTCGCTGCTCTTTATGAAATTTCGGCTGGCAGGAACTGCCTGGCTGAAAGCTTTGTGTTTTGGGAGACATGGAGATATTGGGGCATAATTAAAACTTGAGTCAATCAGTGACACGTGAAGCCCAGGGCCAGTGGGGATGTGACTGCTGCTCTCTGCTCTGCTGCTGTTAGTGTAGGCTGGCAGTGGTACCTTGATGTGCTTTCCTGTTGCTTCCCAGAGTCCTGGCCCAGGAGTTTGGGTGTGATTCAATAAAGAGTGCTGACATCAGGCATCTCCATGTGCTGTTTTAGACGGGCAGGTTAATGAGATAACCCTTGTACACACCTCTGAGGTGGTGAACATTATCTCTGCTCTCAGTATGGGGTACAGGGGGAGGTGGGAGCAGATACCTTGTTCTACTGGTGTAAATCCAGCCTTTGGTGTTACTGACTCCTCATCTCGAAGTAACTGAGCCATGGCCAGGAGCTATCTGCTGGTAGAGTGTTTTTTTCAGTGCAATTATGCAAAGATGTCCCACAGGAGAAATGGCCCCCTATTGGTTTCCTACATCCCAAGAATCTTTTCTGCCCTGATGCTTAAATGGTCTGCTGGGGAGTTCCCCAGATACATAAGGGGAATGATGACTTTGCATCCATGCTGGCCAGGAGGAAGGGCGTTGGACGTGCTCAGCGCTGGTCTGATTCTTTTATTGAAGCCAACAGACCAAAGAACTGCTCAGAGCTGTTAAACCCACCTGAAATCTCCCCTAGCCCAACCAGAAGGTTGAAACTAGCCTGTTCCACCCTTGCCACATGTGTAAACTGGTTGTTCTAGCCCTTCTGGTGCCCTTCTGGTCCTGCCTTTCCGTTTGGGATTTTGGTTGCTCTGTGGAGTATCTGGAAGACATTTGGTCTGAGTCAGAAGAGAGGTGGGACGTACTCTGCTCTCTCTCACTGAGCCCATGGGAATCACCCTGCCTGTGATGACATCTGCTGTGGGGACATCCAGTGAAGGCCACTGGGGAGAAATTGCTGTTGTATCCTCCTGTGCAGGGATATTTGAGCAGTGATGCTCTGAAGGTGGTCAAGGACACCAGGCTGCTCTGTTCCTGTCCCTTTGGAGCTCTGGGTCCTGCACAGAGCATCCCATGGCAGGCTTAACCTGTGGCTGCTGTTGCCACTGTTTTTTCCCTGGAATGGGTAAGAATAAGGGAGTTTCTTCACAAGCATCAACCTGAACAAGGCCTGTGAGACCTTCTGGGGCGTCGAGTTTCTGTTTGCAGAATGAGGCATTTGCTGAGCAAGGGGCTGGCAGGTTTGTAATTTGAGTGTGTGTTGGGGAAAAAGGGAAGAGGCAGAGCCTCCTTGCAAGTCCTGGCACCTGCTGTGCAGAGGTACCTCCTGCTGCTGTGGCAAGTTTGTTCTCCTTGCTGCAGACCCTCTCCACCCACCTGGGAACACAAGCAATAATTAGGTTAATGGATTTTGATGTGGTGATCCCAAGCCCAGCTCTTGGCTGGTGGCCCCATGACAGCAGCTGGCAATGGCTCCTGCTGATGGAGGGCGTGTGCTCTGATTTGCTCCCTGGGGAGGTTCTTGTTTGGTCTGTGAGGAAAAAGTGACTTCCCATCTCCAGAGGCCAAGGACCATTGTCCAGCCAGTGCTGACACCCCTTCTCTGGGGTCTGCTCAGCACTGGGGTGTGCCCATGATGGAGCTGATGATGGGGGACCTGAGGCACCTCAAGTTTAGCTCTTAGGCCAGCCAATTTCTGGAGACTGGATTAAGAGAAAAGAGAGCATTTTACTCCATCTGCCAGCTTTTGCCACCATCAGAAACAGACAATCTTCCTTTGGCCTCTGGGGGTGTGCACAAAAACCCACAGTTTTCAGGTTATCCTTTACAATCCTCAGTTGTGTAAGGGGTAAAGAAACCAAAACAATTAAATGGGGGCAAATCCTTTCCACTCTGAGAAATCTGTGATGAAAACACAAGGGTTGGCAGCCCTGGGAAGAAGGCCAACCTTGGTCTCATGGGACATTTACAGCACAGACCCCCACTGCTGAAGCAGCTTTCCATTCTCTGCTTATCTTTTATCCTCTGGGACTATGTTGATGGCTGAAAGCTGTATCTGAGTCCCTTTTCCTTAGGGGTGGGCTAAGCAGTGGAAGAACAAGCCGGTGGCAGACACCAGCCTCTGGATTTTGTGGGGCTACATGGCAAAGCCATTAGGACCTGTTTGCAACACCAAATTCTGTGGTGGAAGCTGCTGAATCATCTGCTGGGATCTGCCATGCTGATGGCATCCCGTAACTGGCACCTCATAACTCATTATCCCAGTGGATAAGTACATATCTCAAATACCTCTGTGTTGCTGTGCTGCTCACCTGGGACTTGAGACAGTTCTTTTGACTTCCACTCCACCCAAATGTGTTTGGGCCTCTTAGGACTCCTTTTGTCACTGATTATTTTTAATTTTTCTTTAGGAACTTTATGGCATGATGTAAGTGCCCAGTTCTTGTTGGCTTGGATGGCAGCTGGATTTCTAACTTTTACTAACCTCTCCCAGACTCTTTATGCTGGAAAAATGATGACCAGATTCTATATTTTTTTCTCTTTTGACCTGGTCTGAGATTTGGTTCAGGTTTCCTCTGTCTCCCTCTGCTTCAGTTTCCCTCCCTGTGAGGTGGGGGACAAGCTGCCCCTTTTTAATCTTTTAGGTCTACAAAGATTTGCCATGCCTGCTGAGAAAAACACCAGGCAAGAAAATTTGTGCCAAGTTTGTACACTCCAAGTTTGGTGTAAAGAAAATGGATAATATTCCATACAATAATCTTGAGATCGTCTTCCAAAGAAGGGTGTGTAGGGAAAGGGAAAATCTTTTTCATGCAAACAAAAACTAAATGTATGCAATATATAAATAACACTGTGTATGGGGGAAAAGCTTCCAGAGATACTTTGCATCTGCAAAGTAGATGTAAGATTTTTTTGTTCTGAGAGTATTTGGATGGTGGTTGTGATGATGTTGCTGCCTTGCTTCAGATGAGTCAGTCCTTCATGCTCTACTTGCATTAAGAAATGGGCAAAATAATTTCTGACCTTTCCCCAAGGGCATACTGTACTGGACATCTTTTAAAGAAGGGTTCTTGTTTCTGATGTCCTGAGGTCTCCAATCCTTGCTCAATGGCCCTCCTTGAGGCTGAGATGATGTGAAGGCAGAGCTCTGGTTCCTACTCAGCTGATGAGGGAGGTCAGTGTCTGGTTTTGCACCTATCCTCTTGGGTAACCAGGATCTGAGCCAGGTTTCAAGCCCAAATCCAGCTCCCTCACTGTTTATACTCAGGGAGGCACTACCAGATGGAGTTGGCCTCTTGCTAACCTTCTAAATGAACCCTGAAACCACTGCCTGGATGCTGCTGCCTCCCTGCATCAAATACTGCCTGTGAGATTCCCATTTCAGCTGGAGGACTCAGTGTCCACAGCACTTCAGCAGTGGCAGATGGAAATGAATTAACTAAACTTCTGTGCACCCCCAAATTAAAGAAATGCCTGTAATGATTCTCCCAGCCCCAAGCAGCAACAGGCAGGGATGGTTTTGGCTGGAAGGAATGGGAGGCAAATGCTGTGATTCATACTTGTCCAGTCTGATTTCAGTCTGAATCACCTCTCTCCCTTCTCACTAGGAAAGGATGTGGTGAACACCAGTCTGTCATTGCTGGAGACTCTTTTCCTGTACCACTTTTCCATACACTTTGAAGTCGTTGCACAGAATCTTAAATTTTGGTCATTTGTGGAGTGGCCTTAAAGGCAGATAAGGTTGTCACAACCTCAGCCAGCTTCTCCACCAACACAGACCTGTGGTGAGCTCTTTCCATTTGGGACTAAAGGGCTGGGCAGTGGACAGGTGTAAAGATCTTTGTTCTTCTTCCCCTCTGATCACCATCTCATGGCTCCATCTCTGTGTCCTGCTCCATCCCCACCACTTCATGAGACCCTGTTTCCTACACAGCCTCCCTTCACCTGGTCCCAGCAGCTCGTGGGGTGCCCTGTCCCTCCTGCTGAGATCAGCGTTCCTCCTGCACTACCAGCAGGGGCTTCCCAGAGGTGCCTGGCTGGGTTGGGGGGATTTTGGAGTCTTTGTTTCAAAAGCATGTGTAAGTCGTGAGAAGGAAAACAACCTGCAGGTTGGGCTGCAGGCAGATCAGGCTGAAGGTACGAGACAGGAGGGAAATTGTTCATGACAGAGGTGTGCTCCTGGCCTGAGGGGAGGGAAGAGGCTATTATGGTTGGAGTCAATGAAATCACTGCTGGCAGGAGCATTAAACAGAGGAAAAAGAGAGCAGATAGTGAGACAGCAAAGTGGGATTTTAACCATTTGCCCAGGCTTGCAGCTAACTGGTCTGGTAGTTATAAGGGAATAGCAAATCAACAAGGAAAAGGGAAAGTTTTGCACTGAAGTCCTTGCCTGGGAGCTCTGGTGTGCAGCAAGTGGGGCAGCTGGGCATCAGTTCCTTGATTTCATTGACAAACCCGAGCCTCAGCAGGCTTGGGGAGCTGAGTGGGGACAGGGTTTGGGCAGCAGGAAAGCCTTTCACATGGCAGCCAGGAAGCACTGGGAAGAGGCAGAACTTCCTGGTGTGGGGAAGGTTTGGGATAATGCATAGGATCAGGGAGAGGGAAATAGTGTGGCAATGCACAAAACACTCCTGCTGCATTGCCCCTGTACAGGCTAAGTTTTCCTGCCAGATTCCGTCCATTCTTGTGATCCTGAGATGGATTTGTGCCCTTCTTGAAACCACAGGTTGGTAGGGCAGGTTCACCAAGAGAGTTTTTTTGACAAATGCCGTAGCTGTATCACATTGATGAAACCCCTTTGGGTTTCTATAGTATTTAATATTGCTTTATAAAGCCAAATAATTAAATATTAAATACTAACCCCATGCATGACCCACACTTTGCTCTTCTCAGTGTCTTGAAGCCAGCAGGCAGGACAGCTGAGAAACCAGGGAGAGGAGCAGCTCAGCCTGGCCCTGGTGTGTGGTCTTCTCTTAGGCTTGGGTTCTGGCCATGAGGTATGGATCTGGGGCAGAAATTTAAGGAGTATATTGATCCAGGAAGAGGGAAAATTCAATATTTATTCACCTCAAATATTGAGGCTTGTCTTGAGTGAAAAAAGCGACAAAGTTTATAGAAGTGAAATTGCCAAAACTCCATACCAAAATTTATCCCCCAAGGGTTTCAACAGCTGAAGTCCTTTGTAATATTTTATGTTTTCTTTCAAATTTAAACAAAAATATGCTTCTATTAGGAACATTATTTTTGATAAACAGAAAACAAAAAAAAAAGGATTTTTTTCCTTCCTGTGCCCCTTTTTTCTATAGGAATAAAAGGAAACTTAAAAATATTACATCAGAATGATCTTGGAGAAGAAAATCTGGACAGGTTGTAGTGGGAAAAACCCAAAACTTGCCCAAAAAGGTGCAGAATACTTCAAAAGTTTCTTTATCTAGATTTTTTCCCTACTGTTCCACAGTTTTTGTACATGCTTTTACTTATACTTTTTGGGAAGAAATTATTTGGTCTGGACCTTACTGCACAGTTGCTTACAAATACATAAGTGACTCAAAGAGTGAGTTCTCATGAAGAATTTATTTGCTTTGGTTATCAGCTTCCTGCATCTTGAAGAAATGGAATAGCTCAGGGAGGGTGTTTATTTCGTGGCTTCTTTGACCCCAGCCATTGCCTGGTGTCCTGGGCTGGTTTTGGTGTGGCTGCTGGTCCTGAGCAGCATGGTGGCCCTGCTCCTGGACATGTGCTGTGGTCACAAGCCACACAGTGGACCCTCCAGGTCTGCTGTTTGCCCTCACTGCTGTTCTCCATCAGATGTTCCTCCCCTGAGAGTGGCACCCCGTGAGGGAAATGTCCCAGGAGGAGGGGATTTCTCACACACTCCCGAGCCTCATCACCTTATGCAAATGTGCTGAGCTCTTACATGGCTCTGCTTGGTGCTGCCTGAAATAGAACAAGAGACAAGGAGCAGAAAATGATGCACAGGGAATTCCACCTGAAAATGAGGAAGAGCTTCTTCACTGTGTGAGTGACTGAGCACCAGAACAGGTTGCCCAGAGAAGATGTGAAGTCTCCCTCACTAGAGATATTCAAGAACTGTCTGGATGTAATCCTGCACTCCAGAATGCTTCTGCTTGGGCAGGGAGGTGGGACCAGATGACCACAGTGGTCCCTCCCAGCCTGACCCAGTCCATGATTCTGTGGGCAGTGTGATTCACCTTCTGGTGGCAAGGCCTTCCCACTGCACTGAGCACCTGTGGAGGGAGGCTGTCTCAAGGCTTTCAGGGGTCTCCATCTGGGAATTGGAAGCATGAGTGGATTCAGACATGGATACACAAGGGGTGGGAATGGACTCGAGTGTTATGTCAGGGCAGTGCTGCTCCTCCGGCTTTCAGCCAAGAAAGTACCTGAACATTTGGTTGTTGGTGAGTGATGGGGTAATTCAGAGCCATCCTGAGAGCACCAACAGCAGATTTTGTGTCATTGAAGCATCCCTTAGGGGCCACTGCTGGCTCTGAGGTTGGAGGGTGCCTTGGATTGTTCACTGTGGAATTTCTAGGGAGAAAAAGCAGAGAAGTCCTTGCTTTCAGGGCTTGCACTCCCTTTTTTTTCCCTGCACATCCCAGGGGGACTGAGAAACAGATTATAGGTTCACAGGTAATTGGAGGGCTCTGGAAAGAGGGATGATCCAAATGCATCTGTGCCCTGTGCAGACATCCAGGCAACTGTTTTACTCAGGACAGGGCAAAGCCACTAGTCTGTAAGCATGGCTGCATTAAAGATCGCAAAGCTTTCACCCAGGTACTCCCATGCTGCCTGTGGTTTAGCAGAAGATTGTTTTGTTTTGGGGGAAAACACCACACATTTTTCTAACCCACATGATTGCCAAGTGTAGCTTGGACATGTGGCCTGGGTACTACAGTAGCAATTCCTGCCTGGGTGCATGGGGGGCTTAAAACAGAATCTGGCTGAGGGTGCACAGCCCCATTCCTCTGCAGTGAAGCAAGTTCACCTGCACTATAAGGTGATTTGTGTGTACAACATTTCTAGAGGAGGCCGCAGCTCCAGTGCAAAACAGTTCAGGAGCTGGAGGTTGAAATCTCTCTGTGTACTCAGGATGAACTGATGCAGAAGGCAGCAGATGCTGGCAAAACTTACACTTGCTTAGTGAACGTGATTTATTCCCTTCTCATCACCTCATTTTAAAGAGAGTTCCGGATTACGTTTGTTTGGTAGTCACTTTCATTATTTTCTTCCACTTTTTAATAATTGATCTGGGCCAAAGAACACCCTGAGTGAGAAAGCATATGTGGGAATCAGAGTCTGTGTGTTCTGGCCTTCCTTACTCCATGGTAAAACACAGCTTCCTGCCTGTGTGCTCCTGCCTACCTCTGTCCTGCTGTTTTATCCGTCTGTCAAAGCTATTTTGACATCTGGGTCTTAACACACTGAAGTTGAGAGCTGTTTGAATGGTCCCATCAGCTTTAAAGTAACTACTCACCAGCTGGAGTCTGAACTGGCCCACAGCCCCAGATGGGGCCAGGGCTTCTCCCTCTGTGTGTAAAATGACATGAGATCAGGGCCTGGGACTATAAACACTTAAAGCAGTTGGCTCTTCATAGCCCATTGTCCAGATGAGATGTCCCTTCCTTTGCTAGATCTGATCTCAAGTGCAGACAGCTCCAGATCCAGCCATGCTCGTGGGTTTTCTTTTTCAACTCATTTTCAGCTGTTAATAAAAACAAAACAAAAACAACAACAACAAAAAAAACAACACAAAAAACCCCACCACAAAACCAAAATGAAAACAACAAAAAATCCCCACAAAAAAACCCCAAAAAACAAAAAATTAAATAAAAAACCAAAACAAACAAGTGGGAGATAGTGAGTAATAAATAAGGGCTGTTTGATATGATTGAGAAAAGCTGTTCCCCTTTTGCACCCCATAACCCTTTTCCCTCCCAAACCCATTCTTGCCTGATCAGAATGCATTAAAATCCTTGCATTAACATGAAAATCTCACCAGCTAATGTTGGCAATCCTGAAGCTTTCCATCTCCCCCAGGTGGGTAACTTCCTTTGTGCAGTCTGGAGTGATCTTTAGTGACTCCTTTCTTGGATATCTCTCCTGCTGCCCTCTCCAGTGAGTGGAAAAGTCAGATCCTCTGGCTGGAATTAACCACCTCCATTCAGATACTTGCTTGATTTAAATGTGCACTTCAGGAGAAATATGGACGTTCCATTCTTTTTCCTTTGGCTCTCATGAAGTGAGTGAATGGTCCCAGCCATGCCTTTCATTTGCTTTCCTCCCTGAAGATCTGTGTCTGGAGAAAGGCACCCTTCACCCTTTTTCACCTGCTCTCTGTCCTCCAGCCAGCACCAATATTCCCATTATCCTCATTTGGCAGAGTGGAGACTGAGGCAGTTAGCTGAAACAGCACTGGTCCATGTCAAATCAGGACTGGACCCACAATTCCCTGCCTGAGAGTGGAAGAAGAGCCACAAATATCTGCAGGAAAAATAAAGCACAAACAAAACCACACACAGGCAGAAGAAGGGGAATAAGCAATGGTGGGAGATAACCTGGATGGTGAATTTAAAACCACTAGCAAATGCTTAAAGGAAAGGGCTGAAGACTCTTCTCCAAAAGGTTGGGTGACTTTTTAGCTCAAAAAAGGAAGGTAGGAGGATGATAGGACATGGTCAAGCTCACTTGCTTACCTCTGTGGAAAAAACCTTTCATTGTGCTGTGCTCTTGGAAATACTTTCACACAAGTTGTAAAGTTGAAGACTTCAAGTTTTACTCCACCGGGACATATGAAGGGATCTGCCACTGCATTCATGGTACTTTTCCATCTGTGTCCCCAGGACATGGACACATGGCTATACCTAAAGCTGTGAGCTGGTTATAAAAGTTTCCCCTGGCTTGTCCAGCCCACCCTTAAGCAGTGGCTTTCTTCTCTGCTCTGGGCCAGGGGCTCCTTGGGCAGGCATTTGGCTTCGAGGTGACTCTCAGGAGCAATGGGTGAGCACAGTGTGGAAGCTCACAGGTTTTTGGTGCTGCTCAAACAGCCAGCAGCCCCTCAGCCCTGGTAGCGGCACACTGTGAGGATGAGAGGCTGCAGTTCTGCCCAGCCAACTTGCTCTGGAGAGCTGAAAAGGTTTTCCTGAAACCCAGCAGGGAATTCTGAGAGAGGTGTCTTCCTTCAGCTTCATACCCTCTGCAGTGATAGACCCTTATTTTCCCTGTCCATCTCCAAAGTGCCGTCCCTGTCCCACATCCATCGCTCACACTCTGGGCAGCCCTGAGCTCTGTGGACCATTCCCCTTTCTCCTGGGAAAAAGAAAAAACCTTTTCCCATGATTTTCTTACCTAGGAGGTCTCACCAAGATGCAAAGTAACTAAACCGACGGGCTTGGTTCCGGAGAGCCTCTGGCTCTTGCCGGCGCTGAGCTGGGGCTACCTCTTAGCGCTTTTCACAGGAGAAAGAGACAACGAAATCCAAGCGCAGGAGGGGTTGCGAAGGGAGGTTACCTGCTCTACTGCTGGGGGCTGGCAGCGGCACCAAAGTCGCCCCGGGCTGGCCGTCGAGACTCGTTTTGTTTGGTTTTTCTCCCGGGAGGAAGCACCAGTTCCGAGCACAGTGAAGCGCCGCGGAGAAGGGCCGGGAGGAGAGGCGGCGGTAGCGCTGGCCCCGGGACCCCCGGGGGAGGGACCGCTCGGGGGCATGGCTATGGAAGGAACCCCAGGAGAGGCTGGGGGATTTAGTCCTGGGAGTCGGGACCCCTCCCCGGGGGCCTCCTCCTCCCGCCGGGGGAGAGGGGCCGGGCGGGCCGGCACCGCACGCCCCTCCGGGGGGGCGACGGCCCTATATATTGCCAAGCGGCTCGGGACCGACCTCCCCATCGCAGGGAGCTGCCGCCGAGCCTGTCCCCCTCCCCTTCCCCTCCCTCTCCCCTTCCCCTCCCCTCGGGGGGGCTCTTTCTCCCGCCGCTCCCCCCCATCCTCCGAGGAGGAGGAAGGCGAGGGCCGTATATGAACGCGGCCGGCTTCCCCTGCCTGCGAGGCATGTGCACGCTGCCGGCGCCCAGCCCCGCGGCCGCGGCCAGCCCCGGCTCTCCCGGGCCGCCGCGGGGGTCTCCGCAGGCGCCGCCGGTGAAGCCGGAGCCGCGGGGCGCTGGGAGCAGCCCGGCCCCGCCGCCGCCGCCCGAGGAGCCGCCGCCCCCCGCCGGGGGCCGCCGGAGGAAGCGGCCGGTGCAGCGGGGCAAGCCCCCGTACTCCTACATCGCCCTCATCGCCATGGCCATCGCCAACGCCGCCGAGAGGAAGCTCACCTTGGGGGGCATCTACAAGTTCATCACCGAGCGTTTCCCCTTCTACCGGGAGAACCCAAAGAAGTGGCAGAACAGCATCCGCCACAACCTCACCCTCAACGACTGCTTCGTCAAGATCCCCCGGGAGCCCGGGCATCCCGGCAAGGGCAACTACTGGACACTGGATCCGGCTGCAGAGGACATGTTTGACAACGGGAGCTTCCTGCGCCGGAGGAAGCGCTTCAAGCGCACCGACATCACCACCTACCCCGGCTACATGCAGAACTCCAGCGCCTTCACGCCCCCGCCCGCCGGCCGCCCCACGGCACCCACAGCGCCCTACCCCAATGCCCTGTGCTCGCCTGGCTACGGCCCCCAGCTCTCCGGCAGCGTCTTCCACCCCTATGCAGCCGGGGCAGCACCGCCGGCACAGCATCCCAGGATGTTCAGCATCGACAGCCTCATCAGCGGGCAGCAGGCCCTGCAACCCTCACCGCCCTCCGAGCTGGGCCACCCATCGCTGGGCTTGCCCGGAGCCGAGCTGGCTCCTGCCTGCTCTGCCGGCAGCTCCGAGCCCCCCTGCTTCCAGGCACAGCCTGTCAGCCCCGGCTTGCTGGGCCGGGCCGGCCCCAACTCCCTGGCGTACCCCTATGCCGCCTCGCCCCCACACCTGCCCGTGGCTCAGGGCAGCTACTCGCCCAGCAGCCCGCAGCTCTACGGGGCTCCCAACAGACTGGCCCTGCCGGCCATGCGGGCCCCGGCCTGCGCCGAGCACGGCGAGCAGCTCCTGGGGCTCTCCGCCTCGCCCCTCGGCCAGTTCGGCTCCAGCAACACCTACATGAGGCAGCCCAACTTCCCCGCCGGCCTGGAGCGGTACATGTGATGCGGCTGAGGGGGCTTGGCCGGACACCCCCAGGCTCCACGAGCGGCTCTGGACAAGCGGACTTCTCCCTCCTGTGGGGTCAGCTGGGGGTCCCGGGCTCCCGGCTGTGTGCGGACACACACGTGGGGGAGGACTCTATTCCTCTCTCTCTCTCAGCTTATTCTGAAGAGGAGGCAAGGTGATATCTGTTTATCTGCTCCGTTCCTTCCCGGAAAAGGAGTTCTCTGGCTCTGCCAGGCAGGGCTTCCCACGCTTGCCCGTGTGCCCAGCCTGGCCCCGGGGATGCCGCCTGCAGCAGTGCACCCCGGGGCACCCCCAGGGCAAGCAGGAGCACACTCAGGAGGTGGGTGCATGGTGTAACATGCAGGAACTCTCTCTCAAACGGGCTTTTTCTTCTTTTCTCTGAGTGCCTCCTGTGTAACTGGAATGAAAGTTATCAAAAAAGCCCCCAAACCACTAAACAAGTTCACTGGATTTTAAATGAATATTTAAGATGTTTATAATTTCCTTTCCCTGTAGGAAAAGAAACCCCAACTTGACTACTTCTTTTTACTATTTTTAAAAATTACTTTTATTGTTAGAAAGGTCTTTTTTAAAATAAAGCTTTTTCTTCCAACACGAGCAGTGCTGCTGTTCCTCTGGCTCTGGATGGATCTTGGCAAGAGGAAATTATAGTCTTGTAACTGGTGGGAGATGGATTCGTGCTGCTGTTGTGACACTGCCACATCTTACATTTTTTACAGCTCTTACTAGACTTGATAGTTTTCCATTTGCATAAAGAGAATGTGTCTTCCCTCCAAGGAATCCCTTGCAGGTGAAATTCTGATTTAGCCCATCAAATTAAGAGATCACCATTTTTCTTCCTAGTAACAAAATCAATTAAAATTCTAACCTGTTCACTGTCTGGGCTGCTGCTATTTATTTACAGGACTCCCAGCCAGACCACCTGACAAGGTTTGAAGGGAGAATTCCCCATTCCCAGATTTAATTTTTTTTTTTAATTTGAACATCCTTTGGGTATAAGAGCCAAGCTAGGATTTCTCTCCTTTTTTTCAAAGGTGTCTTCTGAAGCAGAGCAGTTTTCCGTAGTCCCTATTGCATTCTCTTCTCTAAGGAGTTGGATGTCATCTGATCTTTGGTGTAAAACAGCATCTCATCCCCAGCTGCTTGGCAGGAACAAAAGCTGGTGTGCTGGCAGGTACCCACAGAATCAGCTTTTGTCCACAGCTTGGGACTTTGTGTCTTTTCATTCTTTCATTCTATTTTCACTCACAGAAACGGAGAGTGAGTTTAGTATGAGAGTGGAGGGAAGAAAATGCTTTTTTCTTCTTGGTTTCCTTAAAATTTGGCCTCCATCTGCCTCTAAAAACTGGTCTGCCATCTTCAGCTGAGTTGCTGAGTGCTGAGTCTCCTCTCTGGTCCATCCAGCTTTACCCTTTCAACTTTCACACTGGTCCCAGCAGCAGCTTCTGTGCTTTTCCCCTGGCAGTGACCCTGCTCAGAAAGGGCGTTGTGAAAGAACTCAGCCCTTGTAATACTTTGGCTCTCTCCTCATGATACCTATAGGCAGACATCTTCTGTCTAATGGAAATTTGCAACGTGCCATGCTGGCCTGTGACATATTGTCTGCAGAGATCACCTAGGGGGGTGCTGAAATAACCACTCGCAAGGACAGTCAGCAGAAAGGACATTTGTCATAGCTCACATTCATTCCCAGGGCCCGATCCTGCAATGTTTTGCTAGCAGAAGAACTTTTGAAATCTTGCCTAAGTACCCAGGATGTCAGAGCCAGATATGTGCCAGAAGCACAGGCACTGGCAGCTGATGGGGCTGTGACACCACTGGCTTTGCACCCTGAGCAGGGGGGCTGCTGAGGCAGGGGAGAACCAGGTACTGACATGAAATAAAACCAATATTGGCTGTACGGGGTGGGCAGGAGATGCTGTGCTTCTGCCTGGGTGGGATGCCCTGGGAAGAGCTGGCCAAGCTGAGACAACTCAGACCAAGCTGAGCTGGCTCATCTGCAATCACCTTGGAGACACGCAGCAGCAGGGAGCTGGTGTTGGAAAGGGCTTTCCGAGTTCCTGCTGTCTCTGAGTGTTAACTCAGGTGCTGCTGGAGCCATGAGGGCTGGGCTGAAGGGGGGCTGGGCTGTGACTTGCTCCTGTCCCCCAGCTGCCGGTGCCCTCCTGCTATGGAGCTTTCTGGAGAGTGGCATCCAGCTCCAGATTTAGGGATGTGTCTGCAAGAGGTCCACCCCACGCCTGTGCCTGTGCAAGAGGGGCTCTCTTCAGCCAAGGAGGCTCTGGTGTGAGTGAGTCCCCACAGTGGACTGGCTCCCCAAAAACCAGGCTTGGAGAGAGTGCATGACCCCATCCTGGTGTGCTGGGACAACCCCTGGTGGGTAGCACTGGGTTGCACATTTTCCCTGGTATATCCCTGTCTGCCAGACAGCCCAGAGCCCCCTGCAAGCACAAACAAACCACCCTCACCGCGGGCCTTCCACTGCCAAACAGCTGGAAAACAGGGGGAACAAACCCCTTTTCTTCTTTTTCCTGTAGATATTAATCCTCACATGCACAAAACTCTGGCAACTTGTATTGTGATTGTCAATAAACGAATGCCTTAAGAGTGTCTTCTTGGTTAAGTTAATGTATCCCAACGAGGCTTTTAAGCTTCCATTTCAAAGCTTTGTTTACAGTTAGGGTGAATCTAGCAAATGAGTAGGATTAAGGCGTCATGTAAAGCATGAGCCTTGCCAGGACAGAGTAGTTTTAAGCTTTGTAAAGTTTATACCTGAGCTCTTCACTGTTTTAGTGTCTCTTCGATGTCCCTGTTCAGTGAATAAGAGGGATTTGAATGAAACAGGAGTAATTATCACTCAGATTTCAGTTGTGAAATCAAGTCTCCTTGGAAATCCTCCCCTCTTTATTTAGGGAGTTAAGGGAATATTATGTAATGACAGTTGTAACAATCTCAAGCTCACACAAAAGACAGAGGTTTTTGTTTGGTTTTTTTTTTTTTTTTCCCCACAAAAAAAACTTTCTGTGCTTTCTGAGGAAAGAATGTCATACCTCAGGGTGATGGCAAGAGGTACTCTGGACTTCCCCGTGGTGGGGAGAGCCCTGTCCTGAGCTTGTGAGATGCTGATGGGGGAAGTGGAATTGAACCCAAGCACCAAAGAGATTTAGTGGTGATCTGGGCTATCTTCTCTGACTTCTCCTGGAAGAACTCCTTGCAAAGCAGGCTGATTTCAGATAACCCAGGCTGCACGTTCAGAAGCACACAGCCAAAATGAGCTGTCACTTTGAAAAGATGTTTGTTTTTCACTGGGAAACTCTGGCTATGCAGGGAGGACCGACTGAGCTGCCGTGTCTGTCTGTGCACAGCAGCATTCTGCACGTTTCATGCTTGTACCACCTTCCTGCTGCTTCCAACAGGTTCAAACAAGCAGCAAGAAATGCTCTTTCCAGATGATATTCCCAAACTATAAATAGTGTTTCCCACCCTTTTACAAACAAACACAGCACTAGGTGGAATTTTAGCTGAAACACATTTCCTGAAGAACTAATCGGTCCCTCTGGTAGTGTTAGGTTTTTTCTGGATGATGCCAGCTGTTCCCTGACAGTCTCAGTGCTGGAAATGTTACACCATAACTTGCTGTTATTCTATGCAATCCCTTTGCAAATACACAGCTTGAAGACACTCAGTGGTGTTTCTTGGAGGTCAAGATTGAGTTGGTAAAGTCAGGCAGTGATGGGGAGATGGGCAGTGGGTGCAGTGAGACCAGCTGAGATTGGCTTTGCCAGTTAATAATGAGATTTTAACAAATTAGCATCTGGGAGTCAGCACTGCCCAAACTCTGAGCTACATCACGGGGTGCTGGGGGTCGGTCACCACTTCTGCTAGGTTATGTTTAGATCCTTTACATTCGGAAAGTTCCTACAAGGACAGGAGCTGGTGACGGAGCCGCTGTGTTTGTACAGGGCAAGAGCAACGCTGCGCCGCCCTCCGCCGCTTAACTCCGGGGGTGGAACGCCGCGAGGGGGGCGGCAGGGGCCACAGGGCCCGGAGTGACAGCCGGCGTGCTCAGGCCAACACTGACCTCCAGCGGAAAGCCCTGGGAAGCCGCTCCCGGCTCCCGCGGGGAGCGCTCAGCACGCACCGGCAGCATCCCCGGCCTTTGAGGTGCTGCTCACGGCTGCCGGGGATCAGGACATCGGGGAGTTTTGGGGTACGGTCGGGATGAGACACAGTGGAGTTTGTTCGGGGAGGGTCGTTGTGGAACACTGTGGGCTGGGTACAACCTCCGGGCTTAAAACACCATTTGATCACTCTAGGGAGGTTTCAAAGGGAAAGGGTTTCTTCCTTCTTTTACCCTTTTCCTAAGCCATGGCTGGGCACACGATACAGGCTTGGGCTGTTGGCTGTCCCCTGCAGCTCTTCTCCCTAGAGTAAAAACAGGGAAACGAGTGGAAGCGCAGCGAGAATCTGCATCCTTGATGGAAGGGGAGGGGCTGGCGATGACAGATCACTCCTCTGCAGCAGCCGGTCTCATTGGCAGCCTGACTTTGTGTTTGAAATGTGCTGCGCGATGGTTGAATGGCAGAGCCGGGGGCAGGCCTGGCTCTTAACAGCACCCAAAGTGCCGGGCAAAGCAGCAGAGCCTGAGCACTGGCAGCACAGCACCTACAAGCTCCTGGGAGAGGTCCAGGGTGAAGTAATCTCACAGCCTTTGTGCTGTGGTTGTTGAAGTGGTTCCACTGCAGCAGCTGGGTTTATGAATGTAATGAATCTACTGTGCCACCCCAGCACCAGCAAGCACCTCTGGCTTGTGGCAGCTCAGGGTGTTGCATGGAGAAAAGGTGCACCTGAGCCACTTACACACCTGGGAAAAGTTCATTTTCCATTTGCATCAGCACTGCTGAGCCAAGGGCAGCAGGGTATGACCTCTGCAGAGAATGGGCCCAATGGTCTCAGACATTTTGGGTGCTTTCCATCTGCACCAGAGTCATCTCATCTTGGATTTAAAACTCTCCTGCTAATCAGGTGTTGGAAACCAAATTTAATCTGTAGATCCATTTCCAGGAGGTTTCAAGTGACCTAATCTGGCTGAAGCAAATGGACCTCAAAAAGCACAAAATTGTCCAAGCCCACTGACCTCCCTGGCTCTTCACTCAGAGCAGGCCATGGGTTTCAGAAGAGGAATTAGTTCACCTGTGCAGGTCTGATTGAAAGACCTCTGATTGAAAGACAGGAGTCTGAGTAAAGCTGAGGGGACTCTGCTGTGCCTCATTATTTTCAGTTTCAGAAAGATGCTTATATGGAGCTGTAACTGCCTCCTGAGAGCATCCCCTCCAGCACTCCTCTGCAACAGAAATGTGTTTACCCATGGGAAAACAGGAGGCTGCCAAACCAATCTCATCCTCCAGAGCCTTCACCCTCAAGAAATCACAAATTTTGCCATCCCAAAGTCACAATTAGGAGGGAGCATTTTCTTGCCAGACCCCAAATGCATCCCAGCAGAGCTTCGTGTTCCCCGGAGGTGGCTAAACTGGCCACTTGGTCAAGATGCTCCCTTCAGGTGACGATGGAAGCGATGGGAGTGGGGTGTGGTTTTGCCTCTTGCATTGTGGGCAGCACCCACGAGGTGGCAGCCAGGTGACAGCCAGGCCAGGCCCTGTGGCCCACCCTCAGCTCTCCTGCCTGGACCCCACCAGCTGCAGACCCTCTCCAAGCAGCATTTGCTCCTGCCTGGTTACTTATTGTTAGGTTTTCCACAGTGTTGGTTTAAGCACGTATCCATCCTCCCCCGGCTCCGAGCCCTTTCTTTCCAGGCTGTCTGCTGCTTGGATTCTCCCCAGCTGATGCTCACCCTCTAAGTATAATTGCAATACAAAGTAGTTTCAGAATAGCGTGCAATAGTGGCTAATTATTTGGAACAATTATACATAACAAAGACAGAGCCAAGCAGCAAGAGGGCTTAATTGTCTGGCCAAGCATGAAATAGCACAGGATTATCGCTCACAGGGGGAGGGGAGGCAACAGAAGAGAATTGCCCCATAGAATAGGCAAGAATCCCGCCTGCTCTGGAAGACAAAGTTTATTGAAGAACTTGAAAATTCCCTGTTGAAGCATCTTCTGAGATGGCAGAGAAGACATGAAAAGGATAATGACCCAGAATATGGGCTTAAGGCACAAATCCCTCCACTGACAGACTCCAGGCCTACGGGTGCTTAAGAACATGCTTAAATTTTAAGCACATGAATAGTCCCCTTTGACGGCTCACGTGCTTAGAGTTAAGCTCAGGAATAAGTGTTTGTAGGATTGGAGCCCAGATTTTTATTGCAACTAGGCTCTTCTCAGTAATGACAGGAAATAAGAGATGTATAAAGTGCACAAGCTCCCAGGGCAGTGCCATGAAACCCTTTGCTCCTTGTGAGTGACGAGAACCTGCAGTGAGCCACGGACACATCCACACCTTCCTTCCCTGCCATGGAGCTGGGGGAGAAAACAACAACTGTGCAGTGGTGAAAGCAGCATCTCCAAGTCATGAGTGGAGCCTGAGAGTCCACAGGTGTGGGTGAGAAGGTTTCAAAATGGAAAAAGATCACCATTAAAACCTAAAACGTTCTGCTGGGGTTTAGCCTTACTTGAGAGCATCAGAGAGCAACATGTTGGAGAGCTCCTGAGATAGTGTGGGAAATGAGAATAATTTTCAGTAAAAGTAATGAGAATATATATAAAAAATCCTGCAGAACATGGACAAATCAATGCAATAGCAGCTTCTGTCCAAATAATCCCTGCTGAAGTATGCACCTGTTTTTTTCTGCAGAATAAGGTTTCTCTCGTGTGAGATCTTTCCTGCTCTTTCTCCATCTCTAAAAGTTTTGTTGTTTTCAAGGCTTCCCATTTTTACAAGACAGCTACCTGCTGGGGGGTAGCACTTGTCCCTCTGCTTGAACTTAGATCACTGTTTTTCAGTTGTCTTTAGGGCTGGAAGAGTTTGTTTTTATTAGTGGGCCAACAGCCTTGTGCTGGTGACTGCAGATGTGCTGTAGTGGAGGTGGTGGAAAAAGTGAAAGGTGTGGGATATGGATGCTGTGAGCTTCAGTGGGCTGACTGAGCCCAGGACCTGTGGATGTCCCATGTCCCAGACCTACAGCCATGGCTGAAGCTTTGGGTGAGGGTGCCCATGCCAGCAGCCGCCTGTGAGAGCAGTCCAGCCTGGGGACGTAGCTGTGGAGGAGATTTTTCTTCGGGAAAAATGAGTGGACATGTGGATCTGCCCCACAGGATGCCCGGCCCCCCTCCCCACTGTTGGCTGTACTCTGCACACTCCTGTCATCCCCAGCTCCACGGGGATGTGCTCCACAGGGTGGCAGCTGCTCCCTTAGGTACACCTGGCACCTCAGCTGTGGCTTGGCCATGGGCCCCGTGGGTCCAGCCTGCTGCTGGCAGCCACTGGAGGGCATTATCTGGTACATGCAGCCTCCTTATCCGGCCCCATGCGCAGCCTCCTGCCCTTCCCAGGCACCGACACGTGCTATGGAAACACTCACATTGCCTTTTTCTCCTTTGCGCCCATACAGGCACTGGGCAGCCGACATCACCTCTGGGGAAGGGTCAGGCCAGCTGGTGCCAGTGTGGGCCGAGGTGTTTCTCGAACACTCAGGACCTTTCCAAACCACCCCAATGCCTCAGTGCATCACCAGCCTGCCACAACGTGCCTGTGCAGCAGCTCAGAGCAGCAGGGCACGGGTGGAGGATTTTCTCTGAAGCCAGAGGTTAATTATGCTTTATTGGATAATTTTCAGCTGCCAGTGCTGGCAATAAAAGGGATTTCCTCTAGATGGCACGCTTATCTCTGCGCTGGAGGGAAGCCACCAGCCTGCATCCCCCGCAGGACCCCAGCGATGTATTTTCAGGGAACATTTCACTTATGTCCTCTTATATCACAATTTGAATGCTCAATAGCTAGACTATACAAAAGCCTGGAAAATGGTAATAAGAAAAGACATTTCATATTGAGCACTGTTGGGATTCAGTTAGCTGGGTGATGCTAAATATCCATCTTGAAGAAATCATAGAAATTTCCAAGTAACACAAAGCCAGATGTGAAACAGCAGCCTTTCCTTCATCAGCCCTCAGAGTTGCTTCTTCCATGTGAGTGATCCATTTTCCTCTTCCCAGCAAGAATAAGCAGCAGCTTACCTGCAGTAAGTGCAAGAAGTGGGGATGTGTGTGTATGTGAAGCCTCAACACCCCAAGAAAGGCTGGATTAATTTTAATTTGTCTGTTGACAGGTTTCCCCTCTCCTGCCTCTGTGCAGCTCAGGGTAGCAATTTCTTCCAGTGGTTTGAAGAAAGGAACTGAAGTTCAGACCCATCTGGAGCTGAGATTCACCCTTCTGTGCATATTCAGCCACAATATTAAAGTGGTGCAGTTTAATAATTTTTCCATCTGGCAGCCCTTTACTAAATGAGGGGAGAGGGTTAAGGGGTTTGGTTCTGCCTCTGCTTCTCTACATGAGTGAGATGCCTCACATCTCTCCCCATACTTTAGGTTGCAGTTGTTTCTCTCTGTTTATTCAACACATTCTCAAGATGGGAACAGGGAAAAGGAGCCCTGTGCTATATTTCTGTGCAATCTTATATAAGGTCAAGAGGCAAAATATATTTATGAAGCTCTTTGCAAGGCAGCTCCATAGATATGTACATGCAGGATTGATTTTTCAGAAGGATACAGCAGATGGACACAGATCTGATGCTCAGGTGGAGATTGCTGGATACTTCCACAAAGACTCCTATCCCCAACCTTTTTATACATGGGAAAAAAAAAAAAAAAAAAAAGAAAGAGAGAAAAGCTAAAATCTTTTTGTACTGATCAAGCTATATTCCCGTAATTTTCCACATTCTCTGTCATTTCCTCCTTTGAAGGCCCTCTCTGTATTGTTTCTGGCACCCAAGTTGAAGGTCCTCAACTGGCACTTCTGGCAGAAGTGGACTTTTGTGATGATCTCAGTGGGTGAGGTGGGCATTGCTGCTGAACTGCTGAATGCAGAAAACTTAGCATCAGGGATTTCCTGGACAAGTTTGGCATGATCAGATGCTAACATGGAAAACCTGGATTCAGAAACCTCATCATGAGTTTCTAAATCCTTGTGGTCTACACCATTTATTCAGGTTCTTGCACTGGTGCACCCACTTTTGGAAAATCTGATTCCACATATATCTCTCACCTCCCAAAAAGCCCTGAAAATCCTTCCTTCTATTTTCAGGGGATTTTGGAAAGAGTGAAGTGATTTAGCAGGCTTGTTTTCACAGGGATATTTTTCCTTGTGTGGTAGGCACAGTTACCAGGCTGTTCTATACACATTGCCATGTGCCAGAGCATAATTGCCTTCCACATGCATTGGCCTTTGGCTAATGTGTTTTTTATGGCAACCAGGAGAGCTGACTTTGGTGAGTCTCAAAAGTGCACCTGGTGGTTTATGGCTTGAAAACGCTGTGCTCCTCTGAGTCATGTAAGTGTGTGTATCTCTTTTCATGTCAGATTGATGAAGAATGGTATGAAAAAAAGGGCTTAGAGCAAGCCAGAGTTAATCAGTTGAGTGTTGAGCTGTGTATGAGCTTGCCTAGTGGGCTCCAAACCCACATGGGATGGGATCAGTTATGAAGAGAGAGCAGGAGGCAAAGTTTTGGAACTGCAAGCTCAAAACTAAGATCTTAAAGTCAGATCATAGCACTTAAATAAATGTGTTTTCACCATGTTTCCCACTCATCTGAGGAACAGGAAAGACAGGGATAATTGTGCTCCGAAGTTTCACGGGGACTCAGCCCTACAAATAGGGTTCCTGGGAAAAGCCTTCATTGAAATCCAGGCCTTTTTTGGTGTTGATTTTGAGACACCTACATTTGAAAAGTCAAGTCAACAAACCCGAGCCGTCCAACATCTGAACGCTGCAGGGATGGATATTGGCACTTGGCTCCGGTGGTTTTCAATCTGGGAATTTCATGTATCTCTCACTATCTGTCACCACCATTCCCACTGACCTCCCTGTGCTGGGAGCTCATGGTGTGCAAACTGATCTTTGCAGCTGGGAGCTGGCAGTGCGGGGCTGGAAAAAGGGCTGAACTGCAGGAAGCACTGAAGGTCTGAGCCTTGGATATGGAAAGAAGAGAAATAATATCAAAGGAAATCACATAAGTGGAAAAAGAGCCCCCTGGGGCAGCCCAGGCAGCAGCAGGTCTGTCTTGTTCATGTTTTCAGAGAAGTTAGAGGTCAGCCAAGCTTGATAACGAGGTAATAAAGAAAAATCCATCACTGAGCCTTGGGGGACTTGTAGATGCAGTTCTCATCAGAATAAACGAATTTAGATGCTGCTCAGCAGAAGCAACAAGAACGATTATGGATCACAATTCCAACAGATCATCTGGAAGGGTCTGGGAGCAACATCGTCTGGCTGGAGCTGAACTTTCCGTAATTCCCAAGAGCTTCGCTTCCCGGGACTTTCCCCTGCTAAGCCCCCGCGCCGGGAGATGCTCTTTGGGTGGGCATGACCGGTGCCAGGGCAGGAGCAGCGATCGCACCCTGCGGTGCTCCGGGCTTCGTGTTCTGCCCTCCGACTACACCCCCACCAAATAATGCTCTGGGCGGACCGACCGCCAGGGGAAAAAAAAAAAAAAAAAAAAAGAAAAAAAGAAAAAAAAAAAAGAAACAAACAAACACAAAAATATAAAGGGAAAAAAGAAGGTGTCTGATCGTTGCGGCCAGTTTTGCAGTTTTCAGGATCTCCGACCCAGGTGGAGACACTGGGAAACCCAGGGGGAAAACCTCGGCGTGGGGATCCACCTGCTGAAGCCGTCAGCAGGGCATCAAACACCGACCCCACACGCCTGGATCAAACACCTCATTAAGACAGGCGGGAAAAACAATGAAAATCAATTTAAAAGAGAAAAAAAAATCATAATGCTCGGTTGATGGCCTTTATTTTTTTATTTTTCCCTACTTTTGAGACTTTTTGGAGACTCTCTCCACTCCAGCAGCACTCATCTCCACGCAAGTTTGATTCCGCAATTTTACGTGAAATGTAAAGCAGAGTTGGGTTCAAACGGGAAGCGAGGCTGTGTGTAAGGAAATACTGCAGAGAGGAGAGCAGAAAAATTTAAAACCTGCCCAAGGAAAAATGCTTCCCTCTCAGCCTAGCATGCCCGGGCTCAGCGGGCCGACGACAAAGCAATCTTTTCGTGTAGATCAATAGGGGTTTTCTTTCGGGAGACCACATCATTTCTTACCCCGGCGCACATTAAAACGCGCCCGTCGCTCCGTGTGTGGATGCACGGCCGGGAGTGCGTGCGTGTGTGTGAGCGTGTGTGTGTGTGTACCGTGTCTGGGATCCGACCATCTGGTTTGTTTCAGTCCAGGGTTTCCCTTTTCTAAATCATCTCGGGACGTGTGCAGTTTAGGTACTTTTTCTCGTTTTGATTTGTTTCTGCAGCCGATCTTGTGTGGCAAAGCCGAGGCTGAGACCGACTCGGCGAACAGAAGCCGTTCGGAGACTGAGAGAGCGGGATTCATTCACTCTCGTTCCATTGTGGATCATCCCCGACTTAAATGGGGACCATGATGTGCCTTGAAACAGGCAGAAGTCGTGTCGGTGCTGGCTGACCGGGACACGCTGCTTGTCGCGCTGCGGCGCGCTGGGCGCGCGATGCTGAGCGGCAGAGCCCGGTCCAGGCGGGAGCAGGACGAGGCACCGGCCGCATCCCATCAGCAGCGCCTCGGATCAGCCCTTCTCGCCTCCCCCGTACATTTTCGACCTCATCGAGGTCCCCATGACCGTGACTATAGCAGCGAGCGGCTCCGCCCGAGTTCCGCGTTGCCGGGGGCTCCCCACGAGGTCTGCCCACCTCTCCAGACAGGGGGAGAGCAGGCAGCCGGGGCAGGGCAGGGCGGGCAGGCAGCAGACACCCACATCTGTTCCACTTGGAGCCGTGCGGGACCGGCCTGCAGACGGAGCGATCGGGAGGCAGCTGCCCTACGACCGGGGGGCGCGGGGGGCGGCCGAGCATCTTCTCCCCCGGAGCATCCCCCGGGCGGTGTCCCCTGCCCCGGCCGCTCGTAACGCGTCATTTTGTTGCCCCCCCCCCCCCCGCCCTCCCCTTCGCCGCCCTGCAGAGGCGCAAGGCGCAGCTCCCGGCGGTTCCTCGCTGCCATGAAATGCACCAAGTGGAAATTCAATCGCCCCGTTGTGTGTGTGGTCGAAATCTCTGGCAGCTGCTTCGGAATTTTTTATGACACTTTCGTTTATGTAGGGGAGGCATAACTATTATTTTACTTAATAAAAGTGGAAAGCGGCTCGGGTCTTTTCCCTCTCCGCTCCCTTCCATTTGTTCTTCTCATCGCTTTTCCACCGGGCTGATGAACAATGTTGGTAGGAAAGATGCGGCATCTCTGAGGCATTTCTCCGTGTTAGACAATTATATATACTTGTATATATGAAAAACAATATATCGGGAAAAGAAAGAAAATAAATATAGATATAGTTGAATATGTATATATGCATGCAAACTTATGAGAGGGAGATATATGCGTATGTGTTGTGAACACAGGTTAGGAACATCGAAGAAGTATAAAAGTGAAAGCTCGGGAAAGCTCTCCCAGAGCTGACACGCGCCCGCGGGACAGACTTCCCACCTTCCCGAGAAACTCCCAGCACGTTTTCCGCTCTACTTTTCCCTTCCGATCGAGAAATTCTTCCCGATGTCCGCGCTGGCGGCGAGAAAGGAGGATGCGACCGACTCCGCGCAGAGGCTCCGGCTCTGAAATCGCTGCTTCCACTGGAGATGTGCGGACTGAGACGTCCGCTTCTGCCCTCTCCTCGGGGTCCCGCCGAATTCGCTGAGCCTGTGCACCGAGTCGTTAGGGCTTGAGTAATTGTGACCGGCATTTGGAAGCGGGGCCGCGCAGCTGTTTGGCCCGGCTCCCCGGTATTAGTGCTGGAGATTTTATCACCAAATGCTCGCACCTGTTAACGGCAGAGACTGGCAATTCATCACCGCGGATTCTCACACTGCCGAGAGTGGCCCTGGCGGGGGGACATCTCCTCATGGTACCCCCTTGGAAGAGCCCATCCCCTTCCTCCCTTCCCCAAGCATCCTCCCGCGGGAAAGCAGATACGTGTTTGCAGAGCCTCCCAAGGGAAAAAACCAAACCAAACCGAACCAAAACCTAACCGCGCGAGCGTGGTTCAAAGTATCCGCGATAGAGACAGGGACAACCTGCTGTCACAGCCACCTACGGGACATGGGCCGGGCAGCTTCAGCCGTGGACGTGTTCCCCGCGCTGCGCCAGGGCAGCTGTAAGGGGGCAGCGGGGCTCTGCCACCCGCGGGGTCACTGCGGTGGCTCCCGGGGACCTTGTGTGCCTCTGTTTAGAAGAAAATTCTCCCGCTTCGCCTGCAGCCCGCGAAAAGGTGGGTGTCTGCTGCCCACCGCCTCCTCTTGCCAGCCGTCAGGGAAGCGGAGGCAGGAGAGCGGCAGACAGGAGATCCCGAGGCCGCAGGATATTTCCCTTCCCGAGGGGTTCCTGGGGCCCGGCCGGGCTGTGGGCGGGCCGCCTCGCAAAGTGGTACCCGGCCTGGCCGGCCGCGTCGGGCGGCGATGCAGGACCCCGCGGACACGCACAGCCTTCGCTTTGGTTTTTTCTTGCGGCGGGAGAGGCTCGGCAGAGCGTTGCTCTTCGCCCTCCGGCCCGCACCTGCCGGGCGCAGCATCCCTTCCGTGGGAGCCCTCGGAGGAGGCGGGTTTCCAGACAGGGTGCTCCGGCCTCGGTGACGTGTCCGTGACGTAAGCGCGTGGAGAAGGGGAGCGGGGATCCCCAAATTCACACGACCCCTCAAGGGGGCCCGAAGGCTCGGTCCCGGCGGAGTGCGGGTCCCTGTCGCCGAGGCTGCGGGAGGTCTGCCGCTCATCCCCCGGCTTCGGGGATGGGCAGCCCTCGGGGGGAGAACGGACCCTCCGCGGACCCCCGGGCCGAGGAAGGCGACCGACGCATCGCGCAGGAATGGGGTCTGAGAGCCTCCAGCACCGCGGGGCTCTTGGGGCGGGGAGGGGCTTTATCCAGCGTCGAACGCCCCCCTCCCACAGCAGCCGGCTCCAGACGAAGCTGGGGGCATCCGAGCGCCAGGGGAGCGGGCAGCGCCTTTCCTCGAAAGCATCTCGGGCGGGGGACACGCTCCCCGGGGACCGGGCCGGGCAGTCCCTCATCGTGCCCCGTGGGGGCTGCGGCGGGCGCCACGTGATGCCGGGGCGGCCGTATAAAGGCCTGGGGAGCGCGGGCAGCAGGCGCAGTGTGGGAGCGTTTCCACCGGGTCCCAGCTCGGGAGGGGTGGGGAGGGGGGAGCCGCCTTCCCCACTTCTGCCCTCCCCCCTCCCTCTTCCCCTGCCCCTCCCTTCCCCCTCCCCCTCCCTCCCCCCAACCAGACAAGGAGCCGTCGCAAACCCCAGTTTTCTTTTTTTTTTTTTTTAACCTTTTTCCTCCCTTTTCCCCCCCCCCCTATTTCTCTCCTTTTATTATCATTATCACCATTATTTATTATCGCTGCTCCCAAGCGCCCTGCCCAGCCCACGGGCGCCCCCGTCCCCCCGCCCCCGCCCCGCGCCCCCTCCGCCGCCCCTCCCTCCGCAGCCACCACCCCGCAGCCACCACCGCGGCCCCGCCAGCAGCGGCGCGGCGAGCGGGGCGCGGAGCGGAGCGGCGGCGCCGGGGCGCGGAGTCCCAGCGGCGGCCGCAGCCCTCCGGCACGGCCCCGGGCCCATCCCGGGAGCCGCCGCTAGGTGGGGGGGGGAGCCCGGCCCCGGCCGCCCCGGCCGCACAACAATGACTTTGGGCAGCAGCGGCGGCGGCGGCTGCGGGATCATGTCCGAGCGCTCCCCGGAGGAAGAGCCGCTCTCCGAGGTGGAGGACGCGGATATCGACGTGGTGGGCCCGCCCCAGGATGGGGGCAAGTACAGCGAGGAGGAGGAGGACGAGGACGAGGAGGAGGAGGACGAGGAGGACGGCGGCGATCCGCTGGGGCTGGCGCTGCCGCGGAGCGGGGCCGCCAAGGCGCGCATGGGGGGGTCCCCGGAGCGGCTGTCCCCCGCCGGCGGCTCGGAGCCGGCCTGCGCCCGCGGCGCCGCGCCCGGGGAGAAGGCGCCCGCGGGCGGCGGCGGCGGCGGCGCGGGAGGGAAGAACCCGCTGGTGAAGCCGCCCTACTCCTACATCGCCCTCATCACCATGGCCATCCTGCAGAGCCCCAAGAAGCGGCTGACGCTGAGCGAGATCTGCGAGTTCATCAGCGGGCGCTTCCCGTACTACCGGGAGAAGTTCCCCGCCTGGCAGAACAGCATCCGCCACAACCTCTCCCTCAACGACTGCTTCGTCAAGATCCCCCGGGAGCCCGGCAACCCGGGCAAGGGCAACTACTGGACGCTGGACCCCGAGTCCGCCGACATGTTCGACAACGGGAGCTTCCTGCGCCGGAGGAAGCGCTTCAAGCGGCAGCAGCAGCTGCACCCGCCGCACCCCGAGCTGCTGCTGCGGGCCGGGGCCGCCGACCCCGCCGCCTTCCTGCCCGGCTTCGCCTACGGACCTTACGGCTACAACTACGGCCTGCAGCTCCAGGGTTACCCCCACCACCACCACCATCCCGGTGGCGGAGGCGGCGGCGCCGCGGGCGCCTTCCCCTTCCCGGCGCCGCACTGCCCGTTACCGGCTCCGCCGCCTCCCGCCGCCGCCTCCGTCTTCTCCGCCGCCTCGGGGCTGCCCTCCTTCCTGGGCGGCGAGCTGAACTGCAGGAAGTCCTTCTACCACCCCCAGCTGAGCCCCACCGCCCTGCCCGCCGCCCTCCTCCAGACCCTCAAGCCGGACCCCTCGCCCGCCGGCGGCGGCGGCGGCGGCAGCGGCGGCACCAACCACCCCTCCCGGCCCTCTTTTTCCATAGACAACATCATCGGGGGGGCCGTGCCCCCGCCGCCCAGCACCAACCCCAGCGTCGCGCCCGCCGCGCCCTACCCCGCCGGCCAGGCGGGCCCCCCGGCGCAGGTCCTGGCCGTGCTCAGCCCCGCCTTGGCCCCGGCACAGCCCCAGGTCAGCCTGGCACACGAGCCGCTCCTCCAGCCGGCCCAGAACTTTTCCAGTAAAATCACAACCCTCAGCAGCTGTCATTTTTAAAGTGTGCTGGGGACTGGGGAAGGGGAGGGGGATGGGGGGGAGAGTCGCGAAGCAAACGGCCCCTTTCCAGCTCTCCCCCACTCCTCCGAAACTGCTCCCCTTCCCTCTCCCCCTGTCCCCCCCATCTCCTCCTGTTGTGTTTTAAGGTAGGAAATATTTCCTTTTTTTAATTTTTTTTTTTTAATTTTTACTTAATTTCCAGGCTCAGTGGCATCCAGATCTGTTTGTCTCTCTTTGCTCGGAAAAAAAAAAAAAAAAAAAAAAAAAAAAAACCAACAAAAAACCAAACTAATTCAACAAATCGGGAGGGCGGGAGGAGGGAAAGAATAACACGATTTGGTCCTACAAGCGCCAAAGCATATTTATAAAGTGGCCGTAACATAAGCTGGGACCTGGGCTGGTTGAACACGCAACGTCTTGTGAGGGGCGGAGGGGGGGGGCATGTGAAGAACGAAACGGTCTTAGGGTCGGAAATGTTTCCTTTGAGAGGTGCGGGTTTTCCGCGGGGGTCCCCCAGATCGCCTGGGAAAGCGGCCAGGGGAGTTGCAGACGCCCCCGGTCGCAGCGAGCCCGTTTTCGTTCCTGCAAGCCTCTGTGCCGGGTGGTTTTGCCATGTGTGTCTGTCTCTCCCCTACTCTCAAAGAAAATGTTTTAATGGTCCGATCTTATTTTTAGTTTCTTTGAAGCTTCGGGTTCGGTTTTAAAAGGCACTGTTTAAGGTTTCTTTGTTTTTAAGAAGAAGAAAGTCGGTGAAACTCAGGACTGCGTTTTTTTTTTTTTTTCTTTTTCTTTCTTTCTTTTTTTTTTTTTTTTTTTCCAATTAGACATTCAAATGCACGTTTAAAAGAAAATCGGATCCGTCAGGAAGTTTGGAGAATTCTCATACTATTTTTTTTTTTAATCCCCATTTTCCCACCCCCTCCGTGCGTGGGTTTTTCGGTGTATTGGTAATTATTTGTATATAGATTATTCGGGAGCTAATGAGCGGAGTCCAGTTAACTCTTCACTGGTTGTGCATCCGTCATATCTATTTTATTGAGAGAATCTGTGAATAATTTGATGTGGAAAAGGCAACAGAATTTTGTCCACCGTTGGTGTAAATTAATAAATGTTTGTGACCTGGTTAAAAACAAATAACAATTCAAATCGTTCTTTGCGATGTCCTCTGTCACGCTGAGAGCCGAGAGCCCCGCTCGGGCCTCGGGGAAGCGAGGGGGTCCCAACCTCGGGCCGGCGACCCCCGGGCGTTCGGCAGGGGCCGAGCAGCCCCTCCGCGGCCGGGCGCGCAGCCTGCGCGGGGCTGCTCCGCGCCGCCCCCCTGCCCAGCGCTGCGGGCTGCCACACCGCCCGGCCACGGTGGCGGTCCCCGCTGTAGGTCCACGGGCTGGCAAGAGAAAAGATCCCCGGATTTTTTTTTTTTTTTTTTTGTTAATTTTATTTTTTATTTCTTGGATTTTGGTATCTCCCAGGAAAAAAAACCCAAAAACAACCAAAAAAAAAAAAAAAAAAAAAAAAACCACCAAAAAAACCCAACCAAAACCAAAGAATACCCCTCGCGTTTTCAGGGGGAAGGAGGTGGCGGCCGGGAAAAAGGTTCTCCCTCCTTCACCCCCTCCCCCCCCACCTCCTTTTATTTTGTTTGGAAAAGTTGACACATGAGAAAATAAGTTGAAGGGTTTCCCCCCCGCATACACGTCCCCCTTGGGCCTGCAGTATCTGAATGGCCGAATGAAACTTGATCTCTACCTAAATTTTGCAACAACTTAGAAAGTAAATAAACATCTTAAAGCGCTCCCTTCTCTTCCAAACTTCTCTCCCCCACTCCGATTTATTTATTTCAGGGACCAAACGTGGCTCTCTGGTTTGTTTGTTGGCAGGGACCATGATCGAAAGAATCGAGGCCTTTCTGACCGGGCAGCCAGCTGAAGGAGAAGGACAAAAAGGAAAGAAAAGCTGAGCGGTACAAGGCAGGGAGCGGGGACGGAGCCGGTCCCCGGGCAGCGGGGCTTTGTGCGGGGCCCTCCGGGGCTCAGGCAGGAGCAGGAGCCGGGCGGTGTGCGCCGGGGAGCAAGGGGGGGATCGGCTTTTCTTTTCTCTTCCCCCACCCATCCCTTTTTTTATCCCCCCTCCGCTGCCCCTGTCTGTGCCACCTCGAACCTCCGCGCAGTTTGTTGATGTTGTTCCTGAACGTGCCGCCTCCCCGCAGCGAGCGGTCTCACATCTCGCCTTCACACACATTTGCTTTTGAAAAGCGATCTTCGTGTCCGGCACTTGGTTGTCTCCCTTTCATGTCCAGCTCCTACAAAAGGGGCTACAAGACTCGACATGGGAGAAAAGAGGAGGCCAATGAATCTATTTTCCAGATTGCCAAGCACATGGTTGGAAATTGAAGGGGCTTTTGTAGCATTTCCCCTTCCTCCCTCCCTCCACTCTCCTTTTCTTTTGCTTGTGTGCAAATTGTTCAATTGCTCTGGCAGGGGTGTTCCTGACAAGCTCATTACTAGAAGGTGCCAGACCCCTCCTCTCCCTCTCCCCCGAAGTCTTTGATGAAGTTAAAATGCGCTGATAGCTGCTCTCGGGGCTATCTTTGTTCAGCCTCTTTTAATAACCGAGCCTGCTTTGAGGAGACGGGATCCGAGGGAAGAAAGCGATGTGCAGCGAGGCTGGGTGGTGGTTGTGTGCCTGGCAGAAGGGGGGCTGGTTATTTTAACATAAAGTAGCGATTTTTAATAATTTTTGACTTGTTTGTTTGTGAAGTGCAGGAGGAAAAGGAGCCAAGGGTGCCAGGAGCGGATAAGAAATGGCAGTGGATGCCCGTAGGGATGAAGGAGGCGTGTGGCCCCTGCAGTCCCGCTGGTGCAATGGGCTCTCCAAGTTGGTGGTCTCGGAGCTTGAAGGGATGGAGGGGGGTCCTCTGCAGGGAAGCGGTGTTTCCCTGGAGAGCCCCCTGCCCCCACACGCTCAGGAGAGGGGGATCGGAGGGGGGGTCTCTGGGACGGGGACACCTTTCCCCGGCTCTGCTCGTCTCCTTTTGCCTTGCGGAGTCATTGTGAGTTTTTCAGCCGCGGTAGCCGGACAGGATTGAAGCTGAACTGACCTGGGGAGCGGGGGATTCCCCCCCCTTAACCGGGAGTCGTGGTACCCACGCAGGAAGGGTCGGGCTCGGACCTGCGGGGGCTGCGAGTGCAAGCGCCGTCGAGGTTTTATTTGGGGGGGACAACCCCAAACATCTCTAACATTAGAATTTTCCCTATTTCCCTGAATTCCTCTGAAGCACCGCAGCTCGTTCCGTGCCCCGATCGGTCTCACGCCGCCTGCAAGTGTCTGCGTGGCTCGGGGAGGGCCGGCGGAGCGCCCCCGGGAACCGGCTCTGCCCGGCCGCTGGAATGGGGGGCGGCGAGGGAAGACCCGGGGGTCTGCCCTGGGTCCGGAATGCCCTGGCCGGGCTCGGTTCGGGGGTTTCACGAGAAATTTTGTCTCGGCTAGGCGGGACGGATAATGGCCCCTAATTACGGGGCTGGCTGGCTCCGCGGCCCCGATCTTCACGGGACGTTATTTTTAAGCGTTCGGCGAGGATCATTTTTCACGCCTCGCTGCCTAAAGGAGGGTTTTATTTATTTATTGGAGGAGAGGCAAGGAGGACACCAGCAATAACCGAGCACTGAAAGGAAAATAATTAGCTGTTGCAGTCGCTGCTTGGGAGTCCCTGGCCAAAAAGGAGACTTAGCATTTCCCTTCTCCTCCCCTCCCCTGCGTAGGCTCCGTAGCCCAGGTTCTCGGGGCTGCTTTCGGGAGTTGGTTTTGTCAGTGCTAAACCCCGGGCAAAGCCCTCCAGAAGCTCGAAGCTCGATCCTTTTCTGCACGTTTGGTTTTGGGCTCTTTTTTTTTTTTTTTTTTTTTTTTTTTTTTTTTTTTTCCAGCTCTCCCTTTCGGATCGGCGGCTGTTTCCGAGTAGGACCGGGGGGTTGCGGATTCCCCTGCCTTGCTTTGGCTTTGGTCACGCATTCATGGAGATTTTTTTTTTTTTTTTTTTTTTTTCCTAATGTGCCCCCACTCCTCTGCTTTCTGTATGTCAGATGAAAGGCTTGTAGCAAAACCGCGACGCTCTCTGCGTAGTTACTCCGCGGCGGATTTCCGTGTGTGCGCAGCCCGGGAGAGGCGGAAAACGGGGGATTCTCTTCGGGTTTGTCGGGGCGGGATAAAACGATCCTGCCCCGGAATATCCCCGTCGGGACCACAGCGGGAGGGCTGTGTGTGTGTAATTTCTTTCTCTGCTTTCGCTTAACTAAGCCCGTGTTAAGTGGTGCGGATCCCGAGGAGGGAAGCGAGTGGCCCTTCCCTCGCCCACTGCGGGCTGTGGATGCGGGACCCCGGCCCGACCGGCCCCGCTGCGCCGCCCGCTCGGCCCTCACCCCTGCCTCTTCCCCTGGCACCTTCTGCTTTCCATTACTGCTGATTTGGAGAATTAGGAAAGGTCAAGATCTTATTCCTTTCTCCGGTAGTTTTTTTGTTTTCTCTTTCTAGTTTCTCGCAGCCCCGAATAAAAATAAATCATCCTGGATTATAAAAACCACCTTAAGACATCAAGAACATCTTTTCCAATAGTTTGATCCTTCCTTCAGGACTGCCCTGGCCTTTCCTTGTGACTGCGCAGAAACTCCCGTTTTCACGGTGAATTTAGGATTTAATAATAACGTCCAATCTCCCTGTGCCCCAGTGTCCGACCTGAAAACATTGCCCTCCAGCATCTTCTTTCCCTCTCCATCTCTCTTTCGTTTCTTTCCTTCCCCGAGCAGAACGTAGAGAAACGAGATGGTTTACAAAAAAAAAAGAAAAGAAAAAAAAATTAAAATCCCGTTTTCCGATCTGGAGAGGGCAGGAAGAGCTGTTGGCTCAGCCGCGGGAAAATTGCTTTGGAAATTAAATTGGTGCTTTTGAAATCGCCTCGAAATGTTCGCGGTAGGTCAGGGACCTGTGCTCGCCCCTGTGTCCGTCTGTCAGGCGAGGAGAGAGGCAGGGGCTCCATGCTCTCCCCTCACCTCCCGGACCTTCTTTCTCTTCGTCGCCTTTTATTTATCATCCGCTCTTTTTTCACTTTTTATTTCTCCTTTGTCATTTCCCGTCTTCTTTCTTTCTTCCCTTCTTCCTATAATTATTTTTCTCTCATTATCTTTCTTTCACCTTTTCCTTCTTCCACTCGTCTAATTCATTCAATTCTTTCTTTCTTTCTTTCTTTCTCTTTCTTTCTTTCTTTCTTTCTTTCTTTCTTTCTTTCTTTCTTTCTTTCTTTCTTTCTTTCTTTCTTTCTTTCTTTCTTTCTTTCTTTCTTTCTTTCTTTCTTTCTTTCTTTCTTTCTTTCTTTCTTTCCTTCTTTCCTTCTTTCCTTCTTTCCTTCTTTCCTTCTTTCCTTCTTTCCTTCCTTCTTTCCTTCTTTCTTTTCTTCTCTATTTTTTTCTCTCTATTTCTCTCTTTAATTTTTCTCATTTTCTATCTCCTCATCCTGTTAAATTTCTTTGTGCTTTGGCTTTTCCCTCTTTCCCTGTCATTAAACATTTTATTTTGTTTTTCTCTCTTTCTCTCTCTCTTCTTTTTCTTTTTCTTTCTCCATTTTCCTTTTTCTTTTTCTTTTCCTCTCTCTTTTGCTCTTACCCTGTCTAACGATTATCCTTTTTATTTTTGTATTTCTTTGGCTTCCACTCTCTTTCTCCTTCTTTTCATCTTTCTCCCTTTCTTTTTTCCTCCCTTTCCTCTCGCTGTCTGTCTCTCCTGCTTCACCCACTTCTGGGGTTCATCAAGGGCCACTTTCCCACTCTGTCCAGATTTCCAGCTGTGTCCACCCCCGGGAATCTCTCTCTTGGCCGCAGCGAGGGGGGTCTCCCCTCCTTTGAACCAGGAGCGATTCCGGCGGGCGCCCCTCCGGGCTCAGCGCTTCCCCTGCCTGTGCCCGGTGGGCTGCAGAGCAGCTCAGGGCGAGTTTTTGGAGCGGGGGACCCTGGAGCCCACTCCCCACACCCCCTTTCACCGACCCGCCGGTGCATTTACCGGGGAGGTCGCTCCGGGACGCGCCGGCCCATGCGGGGTTGCAGGGCTGAGCATGTGCCGGTGCCCGCTTCCCCCTGGATCGGGGGTCCTGTGCAGGACCAATTCGCACTTTATTAATTTCTTAAGTGAGGTGTACATTGGCACCACAAGCCCGTGGCAGCAACAGGTGACGCTGAGATCCAGGACGGGACAAAACCGGCTCACGGCAGGGTTTTATCCGCGCTTTCCCGATCCTTCCTCATCATTCAGATGCTAATGATATCCTCGGGTGAACGGTACCGGGATGCGCCCGCCCGTGGCCCGGGAAGGGGCTCGGCCCCACTGGGCAGTCGGTACCGAGCAGCCTGGAGCCCGGTAGCCTTTCCCGGCCGCGGGCAGGCTGGATTCCTGCTTCCCAAGCGCCCTGGCTGCCCGCATCCCTTCCCCAGGGATCCAGGTGAATTAGGTTCATGGGTATGGCGTGAACCACACTCATCCCTCCCTGCCACTGCAGGATGAAACCTGCAAGGGATACAATCTCCCCGATGAGAGGTCGGGAGGGAGACCCAAGCGTTGTAATGAGTTTGTCCGTCAGTTTCTCCATGGGAGACTCCGTGTCGGTGCCTTGGGATCTGTCTAATGACCGGTTTAGTGGAGTTTTTCCCACTCTCGATCCTTTCTGGTTACCGAGGCTCGGACTCCATGACGCAGGGTGGCAGAGAAGCGCTTTTCGGGGGCGTCTTTATCCGTTTCATTCATATTTCGTTTTAGCTGGGCTTTTAAGTGAAATTAGATTCCTCTTTCGTCAGTACCGCGGGTTTGAAACGGCATGAAACAACACCAGCGATTCCTTTCACTCTCACAAAAATCCCCAGATACTTCACTTCTCCCCGCCGACGGAGGCGAGCGGAGAGCCCTCGGAAAGCCCGTGGATGAAACCCCGCTCGCCCCCCGCCCTCGCAAATCACTCTTCAGCAGTGAGAGCCTTCTGCGGGGCACACGATCGCCTTTCATTCCAGCTGCACTCCCTGCAAAGTCCGTGGGAATTTTCCCCCCATTCGGGCGAGATTAGCTGGGGGCCCCCATAATGTCCACCCATCAGCCCTCGCCAGAGGGAGAAGGGGGGACAGAGGACAAGCAAGACTCGGGTGTGGGGAAACTCCACAGCCGGGTGGGAGCGGAGCCGTGCTGGGGGCCGGACCCCGGCGGGTCGGGGATGGAGGTGCCGCCGCTTACTCTTTAAACTGAAACAGACCAAATAGAGAAGGAAAAAATTCCTCCCTCTGGGTATGGGGCTGAAAAATTTCAGGGTTCAGCCAGACAGGCCCCCCTCGCTTCGGACCGCGGCTCCCCTTCCGCGGCAGGTCCCGGTGGGGCGCGTAGGGGCGAGGGGAGCGAAATGGGAATCAGCTGGTGGGGCAATGCCGACCCCCTCCCTTCGGCCTGCAGCGCCCCTGCGATCTCCACTTTCCAGGAGAGAAACGTGGCCACAAAATAAAGGCAACAAAAGGAGCGCACAGGGCTCGGCTGAGAGAGCCGGGGCTGGGCAGGATGCAGAGCCGAGCACCCACCGCCGGCCCTGGGACATGTGGGGACAATCCCTTCCCATGGCGAGCAGAGTCTCCCAGAGGCGCTCCCCCAACGCACCTTCCCACCCCTAACGGCCTGAGATTTCACCCGTGTTATTCCTAAAATGCTCTTTTCTCTTTCCCCCCCCCCCCCACTTCCCCCCCCCCCCCCCCCAATTTAATTATTTCTCTTGCAAAACCAGAGGCTGCTGCCACCTAACGCGGCACTGAAATCCACGTCTCCTCTGTGATTTACAACCCAAATCCCAATCCCATGACCTTTCTCTTCCCCCCCCGCCCCGGGTCCCCCACCCTCGGTCATGTGGGACACGAGTAAATTTATCCACCCTAGTGGAAAGGCCTCCCTTCTGCAGTTGCTCCCTGGAAGCCCGACACGTTTCACAAGGAGAACAATTTCGGTTTCCCACCTTCCTCTCTCTTTTCTCCTTCTTTTAAATTCGTTTTAATTTCGTTTTCTTCCCTGTCCCATGAGGCTGCCATCTCTCCTCAGGCATGCTCCTACTCTGGGCATGTCTTTCAATACGTCCCTGCCAAGAAGGTTACTTCAGAGGGACGTTTTTGACCGCTCTTCAGCTCAGGAGATCGTCAAAAAGAACATTTCTGGCCTCCCTGAAGTGGGAGCGAGCTGAGCTCAGGGTGTTTCCCCAATAACCTCTGCTCTCCCGGGGCTCCCCTCCAGCCGCACGGCGGAGGGTCCCACACCCAAGGAGCCGGACACGTGTCTGGGGACAGGGACCCCCTCTTGGCCCTGCGGCAGGGGACACCCACCCGCGGCCTCGTCTCCGTCTCTCCCGCGGCTCCGGCCGGTCCTTTCTCACCACCTCGGCTGCTTCTCCCCCCACCAGCTCCTGCGGGGAGACCGCACCCTCGGGTCCCCCCGGGAACGGCGACTGCCACCACCGCCCACCCCGGGCGGCCCAAAGCCCGGCCCGAGCGCGTTTTCCAGCAGCAGCCAGAGGTGGGAAACTCTGTCCAAGCTGCGGGGTGGTCCCTGCATCCCACCCTCACCATCTCTGCTGAGATGTGGGTGGCAGCAGCAGTAGGACGCCCCGGGCAGCCGCAGAGGTTGTGTGCGGGGGAGGGAGGCAGCTCCGGAGGGTCGGGCAGCCCTCAGGAGGCCGGGGCCAAGCGGTGCCCTCAGACCCTGCAGCCCCGGCCCCGTCCCACCGGCCACGGGCGCTCCGAGGGGGGAGCTGGGAGCATCCCCCAGCGTGGCCCTGTCTCTGGGCGGATATTCGGCGTGCTGCGAGTGTCGGTGCCGCAGCTCCGCCGTCGGGGCCGGCCGGAGGAAGCCGCTCCGCCGCCGCAAACCGCGTGAGAACCGGCTGCGGGCGGCGCCGCTTCGGGTTGCGCAGAATTCTTCCCCCTCCACCTCCTCCTTTTTTTTTTGTTTAATTTTTTTTTTATTTTTTAAATTTTTTTCGGCGTTGCCAACAGTGAACACGTTTCCCTTTCTTCCCGGAGTGGGGATTTACCCCAACCGCAGGCAGGTGTTGGGCACATTTTGGTGGAACGAAACCACGGCTCTGAGTGGACCTGTCAAGTCTTTCCACTCTGTTCTGCTCGGCAGACTCTCGCTCACGGGCTCACATGGGAAAAAAAGGCGAGGAATTGATAGAATTTATTCGTTTCCCGGCCTCACTGAGAGATCGGGAAAAATACTCTGGAAAGCGTCACTGAAATTCTGCGAGGCTCAATTTCAGGCGCTGCTATCAGCTGTCGACGAGGAAAAACGGGCAGTACACTGTCTTATACGGAAATTAAACATATTGGAGCCTCCTGCCAGATCCAGATGATATTATAGTCGATATTCCCAGATTTTTTCCTTCTGCTTTTGCACTATATTCCTTGGTCGCACTTATTTATGTGCCTGGGACAGAGAGCAGAGAAATAATCATCGAGAGGGAAGGGCATCTTGGGATAATCGGAAACAGGGGTCCTTTTTAAAAACAGCTTTTCTGGTCCCAAAATTCGTGGGGAAAAAATGAAAAATACGTGAAAGCACCGTAGCAGAACCGATAAGAAATAATAAAGGCAAATTAATCGGAAACGAACGTTTCCCGGAAAACCAAGTGGTGCAAAGCGGATTTCCAGCGCGGGGCCGGGCCGAGGGAGAGGCTCCCACCGCCCAACCCGCAGGTGCCTCGGCGGGGCTTTAGAACCCCTAGGTTTGTACCCTTTTCCCCGCTCCCGCCCGGTGCTCGGGGCAGGGATGGATCCCGGCTCGGTCCCGCTTCCCAGCCCCGGGCTCCGCTCGCCGTTCCCGCCTGGAAATTCAGCACTTTGGTCATTTTCGCCTCCCGCGGCCGCGAGGGCTCCGCCGCATTTCGGGGCTTCCCTCGGCCGCGTTCTCTGGGAAGGTTTTCTAGAAATCAACCCCCCGGCCCACACGGTTTGTTTTCCGCTGGGTACCCGTGTTATTCCCCGGGCTGCCCCGACGGGAAGGTGCGGAATTTTGCCGGGTTGCTGCCGGTTTTTAAAGGAGGGAGAAGAAGGGAGGGGGGTGGTGGGGGGGGGGGGGTGGCGGCTGCCGCCTCTATTTTAATGTCATTATAGTTGCCGTGGCAACCCATTGGATCACTCCTCCTGGAATGAACCTTGTGACAATGGTTGGTTTGCGAGAAATCGGTAAATGTGCAACCGGGGGACACAGCTACATTACCGCGAACAACAGCGAGGGTTTAACATGTGACCCTTCCAATTATGCCGATGATACCTCGGTGCAGCTGCCTCCGCCGTGCTGCGAGGATGTGGCTCTTTGGGGGGGTTGGGGAGGGTTCCCGGGACTGCTTCAGGGCACAGCCCGGTGGGGATGGGGCCGCAGCCCGCACCGCCTCGGCACTGAGAGACCAACAGCGTCTCTGCACCGGGATCGTGAATGTGGTCCCAGCCACTAAAAGAAAAAAAAGGAAAAAAAAAAAAAAAAAAAGGAAAAGAAAAGGAAGAAGAAAAAGCTTCTTCGGGGGAACGTGGGGAGAGTTCAATATGGGAGGGGCTGTGGATGTAGGGCTGTGGAATAAGGACCTGCTTTGGGGGCTGGGCAGAGACCCCCCGGCCCCGGCGCACACGGAACATCTGTGGCACGGCTGCAGGAAGGAACGAACGAAACCCACCCCCTCCCCGGAAAAAAAAAAAATTGTTACAAGCCTTAAAATATGGTTCAGAGAATTACAAGTAATCAGAGCTGCGGGGGTCAGCAGTGCAAACTTTTTAAGACTAATGTTTATTTAGAAAAGTGAGTGGTGTCTGCGTTGCTTTTCTAGTGCCCCAGCACAAAAGTCCTAATGGCTTTTGCAGACTTTCCATCACAAACTCCTGCACAGGACGCAGGGACCACCGCCGAAAGCAATCCCAAGCTGCCCCTTTCGAAGGTATCATCGGCAGAGGGTTTATAACACCCTCGCCCGTCTTTCCACGAGTCAGTGACGATATTTTCTGCGCCCCCTCCTCAGTTTTGTCCCTCTTTCGCGTTACTTTGGTGTAACCCGAACCCTCCCTAATACCGTGGAGGGGAGAAATCGGGGGATGGGAATGGCTATCCCCACCTCCCTCCCCAGTCCCGTTCAGCCCTGGACGGTCCTGAAAGCAACGCGGGGCTTCAGCCGAGCTGGAAACCTCGTTAGGAAGAACCCGGGGGCAGAGGCAGGAACCGGCGCGGGGCGGGCTGGCCGGTGTCCTGAGAGAAGGCAGAGCTGGCAAATCCATTCTCCCGTCTCATCCCTTCCAGCCGCTCTCCCGGGAGCCCAGCCACAACACCGGCCCTTGTGTAGCTTTGGGTGTCTCTGCTGAGCCCATCCCAAAACTCATCCCGTGGATAAAACATGATCGCCAGCTGGGATTTGAGTGCCTCAGCAGACCCGAGGCTCCATCTCGGGATGCTCCTTTTGTTCTCAGGACTGGAAGAATAAAACCAGCAACTTCGCACACCTCTGGGGACAATTCCCCCTCGCCTTTAAACAGGAGATGGATACAGGGGAAACACAGACCTGGAATCTCACTGAAAGCCAGTGGCCTCAGCCCTAGATACCTTGCAGCAGGGCAGGGAAAATCCCCTGTGTTCAGTTCCTTCCCTCCTGCCCTTGAGAGGTGTCAGGATCTGGGAAGGATGAGCAAGGCAACAGGATGTTGTCCCCTCTCCTGTCATTAGCGTTCAGAGCAACCAGAGCTGCTTTGCAGTGGGATGTGCAGGAGAGAAACAGAGTGGCAAGAGGAATGGCATGGAAGGGAGAGAGAAGGGGGCTGGATCTTTCTCCCTTTCCAGCCAAGTGACTGTCTTGTCCTGATCCTGAAAAGGTAAGCTCGGTTTAACCCCTTCTTTGGTCTGCATAGGGAAAAACAAATAGCTTAAACCTGGGAAGGCTGAACCAAGAAATGGCAGCTGAAAGTGCCTCTGGAAACACACACCTGAGGCCTGATCCTGGCTGCCCCTGTCTGAATCAAGCACAGGTGCTCAGCTCTGTCAGAACCAGGTCCAGGGTTGATGCTGTGGCTGGTGCTGCGAAGCTGAGTTTGGTGGAGGGAGGACAGTGCTATTTCTAAACTGCTGAAATGTGCCTGATGCTTGAAGGAAGATCATCTCCTCTCCCGCAAGGGCTTTCATTTGAAGGGCTTGACTCTGCTTTCAAACAAGTTGGTAAGACATTCTGGCCTTCTGACTCCCATTATCTCCCCGAGGGCCCTGCACCCTCCTCGCCAAGGTGCTGGAGCACCCAGATCAAATTGCTGTAATTGCTCATGGAGCCAGGCAGGACCTGGCACTTCTCTTCTGGGTTTGGAGACCTGGTGCAAAGCCAGGCAGGGGGAAGGGGCTCGGTGACAGCAGTGCCTTGCTATGCTGTATCCCTCTATCCCCCTTACAAAGCAAAAATGCTGGGAACACTGTTCATCCCTAAATTTGGAACATTTGGGCTGGAATTTTTTGGACACATTTGAAGAGGGGAGGCAGGGAAGAAGGATGCAGAGAGGGGCATGAGAAGGAGAAAGAGCCACAGCCTTGCTGGCATGAAGTTGATTTGTCTGCATCCTGTCCTTTTGTGGCTGTCATTGTCACTGTACCCAGGAGATGCTGCAACCACATGCACATGAGGCTCAGCCATGCAAGAAGGATCCCACAGGTATCACAACACTGCAGCCGCTTGCCTTGCCCCTCTGTTTGAACCAAAGCTGTACTTTTCCCTGCTAGGGAAGGGTGGGAATTTCAACCAGCTTCTCCTGCAGCTGTGTTCTGCTCCCCAGGAGCTGGGGGAAAGAGGTGCATGTGCCATCAGGGGTGATGGTGAGAGATGGAGCAGGTGCCAATGGGTGCCCCATAGAGTCCATGGGCCAGTGCAGCAAAGCCCCTCCATCCCCCAGGGGCTGGGGCCAGTCTGATGCTCCAGCGAGGTTTTTCATCTCCCTCCTCGATGTCAGCAGAGCACAAAGGCAGGGAAGAGGTCAACCCCTCTGTTAATACACATGTTTTAAATAACTGGTATTTTTATTTCTTCCCTTCGGTGCGGTGGGCTTGGCACACATCTTTGTTTGCACAATTGTCCTGCCCATAGGTTCTGTTGCCCAAGTAAGGAGAAAGCGATCTCATGTGTGATCTGGAGGTGTGCAGTGCTGGTTCTGACATGTAAATATTAATCAAGAAACAACAACAGAGGGACAAAAAAAATTCCCTCCTATCCTTGAACCCCTTCAGATCCCTTTATTGTCCAGGCATTTGTTGCACTTGGACTGGCTTTTCACTTTCTCCTCTCAGAGAGGCTGGCTCCAGCAATGGTCCCCAGATTCCTCAGCTACATCCTACTGAGGGAAAACATTTATTGAAGTATTCAGCTTATTAGGGAAATACATATTTCTGCTTCTTTTCCAAACTCCACTGACATCTTTTCGAAGCCAGCCCTGTGTGTCAGCATGGGGGAAGGCGAGGCATCCCCTCTCTCTCCTCTTGCAGAGGTATGAACTTTGAGTACCCCAAAACACCATGGAGAGGGAATTCCTACCACCACCGTGTGCTGCTTTGGTGGACAAAAGCGGTGAGTATGTGTGTAGATTATTTTCCTCCATAAAGCTGTGCTTCAGCTCACTCACACCTCTGAGGAAACACAGGGTACTTGGACACACCATCCAGCTCCCCAGATGTCCATGTTTCAGATGAACTTTGCCAGGGCAGCACTGATGAGGTGAGAGGGCACAGGGAGGTGTCCAGTGAGAGAATTGGACAGGCTTTTTCACAAGAAGAAGACAAAATACTTTTCCCTGGGTTATCCTGTAAAATTCACTCTCTCAGGGCTCTCACTCTGCTGCCAGACTCTCAGGTGGTAGCTACCAAGTGCTCAAGTCTGGATGAGGCCTTTAATTTCAGATGTCCTTCAGGCTTCAGCTGCCAGAGGTTGGCAGAGAGTAGCAGGGAGAGAATCATTCTGTGCTCACTGTTTCTTTTATTTTCTTTCTAAGCATCCATCCCTAGACACTGCTGGAGGGGAGATTCTGGAGCTTTGGATGAAATCCCACAAATTTTCATGGAAGCAGAACAGCAGGAAAGCAAACAGGAAAGAAGAGGAGTAATATACTAATCTCAGGGGCACTTGTTGCATTTCTCTCTTTTCTCTGCTGTGCTGTTTCCTTTTCCTCCAGCCACATACTACAGGATCACACCAGATGAATTAAGGGATTAAACCATAAGGGAGAATTAGGATCCTGCTGATTTAGAAGCAGAAAACCAGATGGGCTTATTGAACTTTAGATGATGCAAGAAAATCTTGGGTAGTGCTTTGGATGTAGGTCATAGGATAATTGAAGTTATTGGGAACCTCTGAAGAACTCTGGTCCAACAAAGCAAAGTCAGCTTAGGTCAGATTACCCAGGGCTTTGTCCAGCGAAGTTTGAATGTCCCCAAGGATGGAGATTCCCCCACACCTCTGGTCCTCTGTGTTGAACCATCTTCAGGGTAATTTTTTCCCCAATATCTAATCCAAGGTTTCCCTTCTGCAAGGTGTATTTGTTGCCTGTCCTTCCATGTCTGTGTGTACACCAGGGAGATGTCCAGGCTCATCAAGACACATTCGGGGCCTGCTGTACCTCCCTTGTAAACCAGATTGTTGGGCATAAATTTCCTGTCTTAGACAGAGGTTTGTGGGCCTTCTGAGCACCTTGGATTCTGCCAGTGTGAGCAGGCCTGGATGGGAGGTCTCACCTCTCCACAGTGCTGCCTTTGAATGGCTCTCACCTGTGTAACAGGGTGAGGATTTGCTGTTACTGTGACTGGAGACATCCTGAGCAACATCCAAACATCACTCCCATAACCCACTTTCAGGATCATCCAGGAGGTGGTGGGTCTGGAGAAAAAGGTCTGGAGAAAAGGTGGTGGCCTTTGGCCTGCTGCATCCACCTGGGGAAACAAAGGCATGGATAATAAAGGTCACCTGTTCACCTTCATGGCTGACAACTGAGCCAAGGAATTCCTTCTCCCCAGTGCCCTGAGCACTCCTCCAGACTGCCTGGGGTCAGACAGCATGAGGCCATGCTCAGACACAGCTTTTGGTGACAGGCTCACAGGCAGGTGGACCTCTTCCAGTACATTTTGGCAGCTGGGAATCATCTCAGTGAAAGACAGAGCTGTGATGTGTTTGGCTGTGCCTTGTAGGAGAGAAGAAAAAATTAAAAAAAAAAAAAAAAGAAAAAGAAAAAAGAAAAGAGAAAAGACAAAAAGGAAAAATAGTTGTCTACAACATCCCAGCCTGTCCCCGATCCTAGGAATGGATGTGAGGGCTTGTTGAGGGAAAAGGTAGCCTGACCCTGTGCAGTGAGAAAGGGAGAGGCAGAAGTCATGAAACAGGGCTCTGTTTGGACTCAAATTCGATTTGCATGGTTAAAACTTGCTGATCCCATACAAGGTTCTCCTGGCTGGGAGCTGAACTTGGTTCCACAGCCAAGCTTTCTTCTTTTCCAGAGTGTTCAGCATAAATCAGACTTTCACAGACATCTTTGAGTGGAAGGAGCAAGAAATCACATTTTGTCTCCTGTCCAGGAACTCTGGGAGAAAGGAGCTGTCAGAAGCCAGGAACCAGCCCAGATCTGCTGATTCACGTGCTCTGTGAATCCTCCTGCCTGGCGCTGCCCTCACCCATCTGCAGTAACAACTCCACCGGCTCCCATGTGCTGCCTTTCCCAGACGAGATCCCAGCCAGGCTCCTGACACCCAAGTGGAGCTGTGCCCTGAGCAAGGGATACCAAGCCAAAACATCTTTTGGGCTGGGTTACACCCTGCCCTGAATCTCACCCAAGCCATAAAGAGGGTTTTAAAACAGATCCAGACCTGGTGTGATGCCGTGTTGTGACCATTTGCACTCCCCTGGGGTCATATCTTTAGCGTCTTTTTTCCCCTAAAGGATCAGCCCAGAGAAGTCACCCTTCCATGTGCTTTTCTAACTCTCTTGTCACTAGTCTCACTAGGAATTATTTTCTGAATATTTAGGTAGAATTTCCCTTGCTGAACCTTTTGCTTCCAGAGGATGGTGTGTCCATTGTCTCCTTCTCTGGCTGAACATCTTTCTCCACATCTTCCAGCTTGGCAAAGTACTGCTAATTTTCCTTGTACACCTTCATAGGCATTTGAGGGAGAGGGGCAAGTTTCCACAGACTTGGAAAGTTTGTGTCATGGGTCACGTCCATCTGAGCATTTCCTGGCAGGAAGGGAGGCTTTGGTGGAGGTGGCTGCAGAAATCCTACCAACACCTTCAGTGGACCAAAAGCTCCACTGCTGATCCTGCTGAAACAGAGGGTTAAAGCCTTTCTTCTAGAGCCATTCCCTGCTAGTGAGATCCATACAGTCCATTAAAATTAGGGATCTTATTATGGGCTATATAAAAAAGGCAAAGAGGAAATGAGAACCTTATGAAGGGTTTCTTATGTGTGCAGATGGCAAGGGCATCTGAGGCTAAGAAAGCCATTCCAACAGGCTTTTTCCAAACAGAAATGCTTACTTTACAGGGTTTCCTCTCTTTTAAAAAGAGATAAATAGATACAGGAATATCTATTCTGCACAATTCCCACTTGCTAGCCAGCCACACTGTCCTTGGGATGGAGAAACAGACCCTAACCCATATCATTCTCTGTCCTGTTTTCAGCTGGGCTAGAGTTAATTTTGTTCCTAGTAGCCGGTACAGTGCTGGGTTTTGGATTTAGTATGAGAATAATGTTGATAACGCACTGCTGTTTTAGCTGTTGCTAAGTAGTGCTTACCCTAAGTCAAGGACTTTTCAGTTTCCCATGCTCTGCCAGCGTGGAGGTGCACGAGAAGCTGTGAGGGAGCACGGCCAGGACAGATGACCCGAAGTGACCAAAGGGATAATCCATACCATAGATCATCATACTTGGTATATAAACAGGGGGGAGTTGGCCAGGAGCCACTTATTACTGCTTGGGGATGGGATGGTGAGCAGTTGTGTCATGCATCTCTTGTTTTTCTTGGGTTTTAGTCCTCTCTTTGTTATCTCCCTTACTGTTATTAATTATTTAATATTATACTCTAACTAATTTCCGTTCTCAAACTGTTCTCAGCCCATGGGCTTTACTTTTTTCTAATTCTCATCCCTACCCCACTGGGGTGAGGGGGACTGAGCAGCAATCTCCATGGTACTCAGCTGTCTGCTGGGGTTAAGCCAAGACATGCTCTCAGGAGCACAGTCTCCTTTTCCCCCAGCACCAAATTCAGCTTTCAGATGCACTTGCTCTCTCCTGAAGCAGAAGGAGCATACTGTGTTTGCTGCCTCCTGCAGCCTGACTGAGGACTGGTAACACATCCACCAGCACACAGGAGTTATTTGAGTCTATTGAATAGCATCAGGAGCACGGAGAGCTGCCCAAAACTGGGAATTCAACCTTCCAGCAGTGGCCACTGCTCTGCCTCTGCTTCAAAGCAGCAGAAACCAGGGACCTCAAGCATGAATGGACTTTGTGTCTGTAGCAGAACCAGAGACCCTCAGAGTCTGGGCATCTATTTGCTTGGTCTAACCACCTCCTGGGACATTTTTAACCTGTCTCATCCTGTCCCCACGTGCATGGCTGTCCTGTCACACAGCAGTGCCAGAATGGGACAAGGTCCCAGAGCTGCTCTCTGAACCTATAGGATTCTGTGGGAACCCTTGGCTACTGCCTTAGGTGCTTTAGGGGCCCCAAAACCAAGCAGAGACAGGAAGCATCCTTGGTGTATGATCCTTATTTATACAGAAGTATAATCTCTCTCTAAAGGTGTCGTAGGAGAGTGATTCACATCCCCCTGTGCAGGCTGAGAGCTGAAGCACAATGAGGCTAAGTGACACGAGCAGGGCTGGGCACATAACCTGTGGCAGAGCAAGAGCAGCAGCCCAGCAGTGTTGTGAGCCCTTGTCCCTGCTGCTTGTCACCACTGCTCAGTGTCAGAGCTCTGGCCACCTTGCCTCCCTGCCCACCCAGCCAGGCAGCCCACTCCTTTCTCCTTCAGACTCTTAAAATAAGACTTGCAAAGCCTTGAGCGTGGTTTCGATTTCATTAATAAATCCCTGCTTGCACTTGAAGCTGCTGTGCCTTTTAAAACATCATCCGTGGCTCTGGTTACACTCCTGATGAAAGCAGGCATGGCCCTATTAGTTTTCATGGCAAACAGCACTGCCACGTCCTGAGATCCTTTATGCACTCGCTGTAACCCAAGTTTCACAGGAAAGGGAGGGGGCAAAAAAGGCATCTTGAAAGGCAGTGTCCTTCTCCTTCACTGCAGACCGAGGGCACTGCACACTTGAATCCCTCTCAGAATCAGCTTTCATTAATCAGTACCATTTTGAAAATAGTTTTAATTATTTTTAAATTGCTACCAACAATTACCTCCTGACTCTGCAACTCCCACCTGATGCCTGTGTCCCTCCAGCCTTGGGAAGGGGCTGTACCAAGGGGCGGGAATGGCATGGGGTGTGGAGAAGGGAAACAGGAGCTGCTTGAGCAGTGAGGAGCAACAGCTGCTCTGTAGTGCAGTCTCCTCTTCGTGGCTCTGAGAGGAGGTGTTTTGCTGGGGAGCAGAGTTAAGTGTCCACAGCCAACCAGCGTGAAAAACCCACCCCATGGCAACAGGTTTGCTCTGGGTCATTAATCCCAGATCTGCAGATGGGTAAATCAAGGCACAAAGGGTTTAATGTTTGCTAGTGGTAGAGGATGGGGAGGACAAGGGGAACTGTTCCAAAACTGCTGAAGTGAGTTTCCAAATGCCTTCAGCTTTGCTCTGTCCCTTAGGCAATGCTTGGAGAGCTCTGTGGAAGTGAGTTTGCAGCAGAAGCAGAGAGACTGCGCTCAAACAGGCCAGCAGGAAACCAGCACAGGGATGCAGGAGTGTGGCAGAGATTAAAGGAAATGGGAAAGGAAAGGAAAACACACAGAAGGGAAAAGATATTAAGAAAAAAGAGAATAATGAAATGACAAAAAAGGTGAGAATAAGGAGAAGAGAGGGAGGAAAGTCAGGAAGCCCCTTTGCATCTCCTGGAGCAGACAGGTGCCAAGGGCCATGATCCCTCTCTCCTGCCCTGGATCACACATCTCCACCTGTGTCCCAGCATGTTCCCTGCCCCACAGAAGTGCTGGCTGCCCTGCCCCACCCGAGAGCTAAGCCTGGCAGCTGTCAGAGGGGCTGGATGGCCAAGCCCTGGCCTGGCTCTCTCGCTGCTCACACAGAACAGCCGGGAGAGGGTGGCAGGTGAGAGAGGCACAGTCATTGCTACAACAGATGGTAGAGGCATGACATTACATGGCAGGGCTATTATTTATTGAGTGCTCGTGTTTGTCATGGCTGAAGATGACATCTTATTAAAGAGTCATGACACTGGGCGATTTTTTTAAGCCTAGGGGCCAAGAAGGCTAATGAACAGGGATAGCTCCAGGAATAGATGGAGGGAAGTGCTGTTTTCAGGTCACAGGCAAAGCTGACTAATGTTTCACTGACCTGATTTCTGGGCGATTTCCAGGCACATCTTGCTCCTGTTGATTAGGGATGGATGCTTCTTGCCGTGGCCTGACAGTGCTGGCTCAGGGGGAAGCTGCTCTCTCTCAAGAGACCCTGTGGCAAGGGACCAAAGCCTGGGATGTGTCATGAGAAAGCCCCCACCCACAGACAGCCAAACATCAGTGCTCCTGCAAACAAGGGCATGTGGCTGGTAATGGCTTTTGGACAGGTTTCCCCAAGTCTCACCTTGCAGGAGGTTTGGAGGAGAGCTCTCAGAGACCACAGGCAATAGCTGGGGGAGTGTGGGAATCGAGACCCCACCTGTCACTGTGGCACTTTCACTCCTGTGTGATGCTTGTCAGGACAGCTAGACCAACAGCAGGGCTGCCTAGCTCATTTTGACCCTCTCAGCCTGCCCTGGCACCAGCTCTGCAAGGCTTGCCTTCCTTAGCCTGAAACAAGAGCAGTCTCCCTGCAGCTCCCATGCACTGGCTCCTTATCGCTGACCCGCTCTGTCAGTGCAGATGCTTGACTAATGTTCCCTTGTAAAATGTTGTGTTAAGCACATTCCAGGCGCTGACATTAAATACTTGGGCCAGGGCAGCGCTCACCCTCCGGCGGGCGCAGCGCTGAGCCAGCCCCAGCCACTCGCCGCTGCTGCCGCAGCCAAATTTGCTTTTTTCTGCCCCTTCCCCACCTCCCCCTGCCCTCCCTCCGGCACAGCCAGCGTGGGCAGTGGGGGAAGGAGGCAGCGGGCAGGACCGCGGCTGTCTGGCAGATGAAATAATAATTACCCCAGCAGCCTCCGGCCTCCCTCGCATTCCTCTGTGCTAACAGCTCGGCTTATTTTGTTTTCATCCGCAAATATTGACTCGTCGGGTTCTTTTCACCTCGTGCCTATTAAAAAGGCATTGCTCAGAGTTTTGTTATTGAATTTGTTCTGCAGCTGCGAGAAGCATCCAGCAGCTTGAAGGAATTCACCCACACCATTAGCGCAGGCCCTGAGGGCTGTGTGCCCTCAGTACCCTCCAAAACTGCTTTGCCTGCTGCTCTCCAAGAGACAGGACCTGGGTCTGCCTCAGCAAGGATTCTTTCCGGCCTTTCCTCCAAGGGGGAGATCAGGATGGTGCTGGGGATGAGGCAGAGCTATGATCTGCTCCTGGGGGATGCTGCTTTGCTGCTTGGTGCCTCAGTTTCCCTGCTCAGCCTTGTGATTCCTGACCATTTTTGTGATGGGCTGGGAGTGTTAATCATAGACATGCGATTTAACAGCCTGAACTTTTGTTGCTGCGACTTGTCCTTCAATATTCACTTCAGCTTGAAGATGTGGGAGTTGTTTCCAGATGCCTTAACCTGGCTGGAGCAATAAGCAGAAAAATAAATCCCTTCATTTCTCACTGAGCTGAATTATCTGGGTAATTAGTGAGCGTGACAGCAATGCTCACACAGCTCCAGCGTGAGAGTTTGGGATCGTGGCTGGGGGGGATGTTGATGCCTCTCCCCCCTGCAGGGGGTGCTTGGGGTGAGAACAGGGATGCACAACCTCTCCCCACTTTCCCCACGGCGTTCAGCCAAGGGCAGGGGCAGCGGGAGAGCAGCCTGCTCGTGAGGAAAGCCCCTGTTTCGGCAGCTGTGCTCAGCTTTGGCAACTCTCCCAGAATAAAATTGACTGGCACCACATTCCCAGGGACTGCCCTCTGTCCCCAGCCCTCCCTCCAGGGGAAATCCCAGGGATGCCAGCACTCTGTAGGCGGATCTCACCTGATTCCCAGATGAGAATAGGAATTGAGACAGGTGAGAAAGGTGGAAGCATCAGAGGGCACCCTGAGGTGGGTGTCCTTATTGAAACCTCTCCCAGTCCCCTGTGAGTGTCCCAATGGACCCTTCTCCATCAGGGGTCTGACAGATGCTTGTTCCTGTGGGTGGGTTGGGCTGTGGTGACCCTTGGGATCCTCTATGTCCACATCTATGGCAGGATCCTTTGCTCAGCTTCTCCACCCTTCCACCCTCCCTCCAGATGCCTTTTTAACCTCTTCCAGCATGAAAAGAGCCAGCAGGTGAAATCTCAGCTCACCAACCCTGCCTATACCTCAGCCATAGCCACAGCCAGGTGTGGGACATCAAGAAAAGCTCTGACCCTGTGGTGGAGGGATGCTCATTTCGGGGGAGGGATGGATGGTGTGGCACATGATCCCAAACTCCCTGCACTGAGCAGGTTGTCTCCTGCCTCGTGACCAGCCTGCAAAGAGGAACGCGGCCGCCTCCTTCTCCCAGCGCCTGTTGATGGAAAGCAAATGTCAGCGTTGTCATGCCCAAGTGTTTATTTTGGAAACAGCCAGGGGCCTGGCCAGCAGGCACGGGGGACATGATCCTCCTTCACGGCAAGGAGGAACAGCCACCCGGCAGCAGCTCCCACCGAGGATGTGGCTTGGCCAGAGGGCTCCTTTCTCCTGCCTTTGGCCTGCACCGCATCAGGTCTGTCGTAGAAACTGACCGGGCTCAGGGAGGGCATCACGCCGGGCCCTGGTGGCAGCCAAAGCCCGGGGAACACAGACCTGCCTGTGGGTACCACTGAACCTCGGGGTGACCCGTAAGGGCGCTGGCTCTGGCTAACGCCCAGGGTCATTCCAGGCATAGCAGTTCCATGTCCCTGCCTGGGGTGCGAAGAAAATCATCTCTGAGAAGTGTCCTCTTCTCCTGACCTTTGCTCTCCAAATATTTAGGATCCCACAGCGCACAGTCACAGGCCTTGTTCGGCTTCAGTGTGATGCCATTTGCCTCCTGTCTCAGCTGTCCCCAGTAATTCATCTCTGGCTTGCTGATCTGGGGATGTGGAAGATCCTCTAGCACCACCAGGCTTCCCTGAGGTGAGTGCAGGCACCAGAGCACCCTCCCAAGCCCTGTCTGTCCCTTGCTCCCTGCACACCCACATTACCCTCTTGCCACAGGCTGATGGTCACCAGGAATTGAGGGGACCATCCATGGAGGGCAGTCCCCTGTCCCTGGCAGGGTTCACTCTTCTCTCCCTGGTTTGCATCTGTCACTATTCCAGCAGTGACAAGGGAGAGCCCAAGCATGGCCAGAGTGAGCAAACTCTGGCAAACTGTTGGATTTTGCATTAGGGAAGATGCTGGGAAAGTGCTTTTGGGTTCTGTGTAACAAGCAGGAGGAGAAAACTGGGATTTACACGAGCCAACAGTAAACCAGAGAGGCAAGCCCAGACTCCCACATAGCCTGGGATTTTTTGGGCAAGGGCAAGGACTGGTGGCTTTGGGCAGACTCAGACCTGAGCCCTTGGAGGGTCTGAACTTGCTGTCAGAAGGTGGCATAAATTAAGAAGCACGCTCTTCTCTCCTGGGGTGGTTGTGCATTGACTACCCCTGTTTCAAGAGTTCCTAGAGGTATCTCTGCCCAGTGGTTTCTTGGAAGAAAAAAAACTGTTTGGAGAGGTCTGGGCTGAGGATGGGGACCTTCAGAAGACACTCTAGAAGGAAGAACTTTGTTTGGACAGTTACACCACCTCAGTGAGGAGGGAGAGTGCTCATCTGGCAAGTCCTTGAGGAATTGGCACTGTCTGCCACTGAGCATTAGGGAGAGTGCAAGGGGAGAAGGGCTCAGGAGGAGGATGCTGAAAGCAGGAGTGACATTTTGAAAGGGGCCATAGTAGCTATTGAATTTAATTTTCCCTGACCATAGGTACAGCTTATTGTACATCCTAAAATCCCAGGCCTGGACATTTTGGTTGAACATCCACTTCTTCCACAGAGGACTTTCCTATTGATAGCTGATGCAGTAAAAGAATAAGGATTACTTAACCACAGAAGAGTCAGTGCTTTATTTGAGACAGAGCCATAAAGGATGTGTCCATCAGAGACCATTGAGCCAGAAGTCCCAGACAGACCCTGCTGTTCAGAAGTCCCTTTCCTACTGCTTCCCATGGGCTGAGGATGGCATAACACCCAAACCTCAGCCTGCATGGTTTTATGATGAAATAAAAGTTTGTGATGCTTCATAGACAAAAGGGGATTTTTCAAAACTTTTTTTTTTTAATGTCAATTTATGAAACGAATTTATCACTGATTATATTTCATACTTTTTAAATTAGAGGTGAATTTTCGGTGTGCTGCTTGAAATCTTGACAATAATTCTTTTATTGGCCAGACACTACATTTTCCTACCAAAAGCTGTATTTGGGATGGTTTCCAAAAATAACAATAATTTCAAAACAAAATACCAATGAAATATCATAAAAAAGGTGCCAGTTTCAAATCACGTGGAAAGAAAAAGTGAATTTTTTTCTTTTTCAGATGGATTTGTTTTCTTGAGAGATGATGTTATTTTCTTGAGAGAAAAAGAAACCCCAAGTGATCGCAGCAACACAGCTTAGATTTTCAGCAGGTGCAAGTTCATGTCATCCCCACAGGGACTGGCACTGTGTTGCATGGAGGGAAGGTTTAGCCCCCTGTGTTTATGTGATGTCCTTACCCCTCTCTGTTTGCTGCTGAAACCACTGGTAGCACTCCTACCTGCACCAACAGGGCTGCAACTGACTGCTGTAGAGCAAAAGCCCCAATGGAGATAGAGAGAAAATTATAAGTAAATGAAAAATGGAAGTTGAAAGGTGAGGTTTGAGGAGAGGAAGTGACTCATGGGTTGGGAATGAGGGATAGGGTCTTGGGGAGGCTCGGCAGCTCGAGCTTCAGTGACCCCCGACTGCGAGGAGTCGTGGGGAGGATGGAGGAGAGGCCAAGCATGGAGCAATGAAATGAGCAGTCGAGCCCAGGGAGAGCTGTGAAACCCTGGAAGACAAGTCCATGGCAATCATGAAGAAAGGGGAGGAATACCCAGCCTTTCCAGACTGTCTGAGATGTTTATCCTTCTCTCTGCTTTGAGTGGGGGCTGCGTGAGACACGACGAGGCAGAGACATGAGGGAAGCCAGGAAAGCTGATGCATCTACAGCAATGGCTTAAAGCTGTGTTCAAACTCCTGACTCTGCATCTGCTGTGCTGCGTAGGGAAAGGGGCAGCATTTCCTATGCCACTGTAGCATAAAGGAATGGGGCTAAGTTAGAAGTATGTTTGAAATAGTTTGGATATCCCCAGATGAGCCCTCTGACCTCCTCCTGCAAAAGCCATCGGAACCCAGCTGAGCCATCACGTGTGTGCAGTCAGGGCTGGGCGAGTTGGCAAAGGATGTGTGGGTGCAGTGGTGGCACACAGGTACCACATCAAGCCATGGAAATGTGGGGGGGAGTTAGGGCTCCTTTCCCCTCCACCCTCCAGGAAATCTGTGTCTGTCTGTAGTGGGGGTTTTGGTGTATTTGCATCTGCTTGTAAAATTACCTATTAGCATGCCTGCTGTGCCTTAGCAGATGCTGCCTGAAATATTGCAAACACCCCGTGCCCACAAAATGGGGCCGGCTCAGGAATCAGAGAGCTTCTTGCAAAGGTGCTGCAGTGGCAGCTGGAGACCAAGCTGTGTGCTCACCCACTGGGGTTCCCTGCCTGCCCTAACCCCATCTCCCAGCTGCCTGCACCCTCCTGTCCCACTCCACGTGGCTCCCGTGGCATCCTCATAGCTCTGAGATCACACAGAGGGCAAGTGCCAACAGGCATCCTTGGTCTCTGTCTTTGGAAACACTGAGCTGTTCTTGGCTTTGTTAGAGCCTGATTTGCATAGAAGGGAAATAATTGGCTCTAACTGACTTAGTCTGGGCATGGTTTTCAGAGTTATGCAGCAAAGAGACTTTTCCCACCATTTAGGGGAATGAACTATATATGTGTATATATAGATATAGATAGATAATAGATATCTGCTTTTGCAGGTATATAAAACTCTTCATTATATCCCATCATAGTGAAAACAGACTTTAAGCTATGACAGCAGTTTGTATCATTTATTCTATGAACATCCAGATACATCTTTCCCATTCATGCATGGTTTGAGTGAAGTATTTCTAGGTGCAAAGCAGGCTGGAGATGCTGCTTTCTCAAGAGAATGCAGCAGTTGCCTGGAAACCCTACTGGTTTCTGAGTTGCCATGTGCTAGGACATGGAAAAAAAATTAATTCAGGGTCTGCTCCCTCAGGGGTATATTAGACAACCTCAAGGAAAAGGAGCCTAAGGGGATCTCTTGGTCCTTCAACCTTTGTATCTGATCATTGCTTCTGGGGGCAGAGAAGGAAGAACCCTGTTATTTGGAACATGAAATTATTGCTCCAGCTATTGCAGCAGGGAGGTGCTCTATTTCTCAGGTTTTAGCACATATGCAGAAAAGCACAGTTTTTAATGATTTCCTTGGATGGAAAGTCCCAGAAATACCACACAGAACCTACCAAAGCCCTGGCTGGGCTTCCACTGTCATGGAGTGGTTCCCATGCTCACATCCAAAAGGCTGGTGGCCAACCCAGTTTAAGCTCAGCATGTGATGGAGCTCAGCATGGAGACAGCCAGTCAAGGTATGCTCAGCACTTCCCAAATCTTCTGATAAATCTGCAGCACTCATGAACTAAAACTGAGCTTCTGCAAAGTGTCTAAGGGAATTTCTCTCTTGCTTTCCTAGGCCAGCACTTGGATGAGGCTTGGCAGAAGTTTCATTGTGGATTCTACTGGGCATAGTACTGGAGACTTTAATTGTTATAGGAGTTGGCTTGGAGTCCTCTATTTCTTGAATGCTGCTGAGACAAATATTCTGGCTAAGAAATCAACCCAGGCACCCACTAACTTGGAGGCAGCACGTAGGGCCAAGTACTTGTGGAGCACTGTGGAATCCTGTCGCATTCAGCCTGGCTGTGTACTTCCAGAGTGCCATCACTTTGGATGCTTAAAGATCATTTAAAGAACCCAAACCCTGCAAAACAGCACTGCTCTGGAGCCAGGAAAGCAGTGCCCCTGATGCCATCTATCACAGCTTGGTGGCCACCCTCTGTGTGCGTGTGTTAGCCCTATGTTGTCACAACAGGCCTTTAACACACGACATCCTTATGTCCAGATTGGAGAGACATGGATTTGAAAAGTGGACTGTTTGGTGGGTAAGGAACAGGCTGGATTGCTGCAGCCAGAGAGCTGCAGTCAATGGCTCTATGTCCAGGTGGAGGCTGGTGACAAGCTCTGTCCCTCAGAGCTGTGTCTTGGGTCTGGCATATTAATATTAATAGGGCATATTAATATTTCCATCAACAGCATCAATCTCCGTCTCCCACGGAGTGTGGGATCAAGGACACCCTCAGCAAATTTGCAGGTGACACCAAGCTGAGTGGTGCAGGTGACACTCCTGAAGGATGGGATGACAGCCAGAGGGAACTGGAGAAGCAGGCCCATGGGAAACTCACCAACTTCAAGAAGTCCAAGTGCCAGGTGCTGGTCACTGGGCAATCTGGGAAATCCCAGACATGGATATGGACTGGGATTGACATGTTACTGAGAGTAGCACTGTGGAGAAGGACTTGGGGGTCCTAGTGGATGAAAGGCTGCACACAGCACAGAAGAACAACCAAATCCTGGGCTGTGCCCAAAGCAGTGTGGCCAGAGAGTCAAGGATGGGGATTCTCCCGCTCTGCTCTGCCCTTGCGAGGCCCCACCTGGAGCACTGCATCCAGCTCTGGGCCCCACAACACGAGAAAGTCTTGGACCTGCTGAAGTGGGTCCAAAGGGGCCACAAATGTGATCAGAGGGATGGAGCAGCTCTCCTACGGAGACAGGCAAGAGAGGTGGGGTTGTTGAGCCTTAAAAATAGAAGGCTTCAGCAAGAACTCATTGCAGCCTTCCAGTACTTGAAGGGAGCTTATAAAACAGCATGTGAGTGACTTTTTACACAGGTAGGTAGTGCCAGGACACGGGGGAATGGTTTTAAAGTAGAAGAGAAGAGATTTAGATTAGGCACTGGGGAGAAATTCCTTGCTGTGAGGGTGCCGAGGCCCTGCCACAGGCTGCCCAATGAAGGTGTGGATTCCCCATTCCTGACAGTGTTCAAGGACAGGTTGGACTGGGCTCGGAGCAACCTGGTCCAGTGGAAGGTGTCCCTGCCCATGGCAAGGGGCTGGAACTAGGTGATCCTTAAGGTCCCCCCCAACCCAAACCATTCTGTGATTCTGCAATTCTAGGATTCTATGACCCCACCCCTTAACAACACATCCTGCCCAGTGACAACAAGCCCAGCCCAAGATCCCTCTCCAATAGGAACCCCTCTTCCCACAGCAGGCTCAGCTGTGCAGCAGAAGGTGCTGGACAGGGGTGTGCCCTGCTTGGAGGGGGAGAATAGGGCATTTACTTTGCCAGCAAACCTCGTGCAAGTGGTTTTGTTTTTTTTTTTTTTTTTTTTTCCCTGCTTGTCTTCCAGTTAGGCAGGCAATCTCACTCTGCTGCTTGGAAAGTAATCCCTGGGATATTCACCAGGGATAGATTTGTTGATTGTAAAATTAAAGGAGGCTTGAGGATTAGGGATTCTGAGCTAGCTCTTTCTGAGGCTATGACTGCAGGTTGGTGTCTTAGCTGGAAAGAAGAAATTTTTGTGCTAGCAAGTAACAATAAACAAGCTTAATATAAGTTTGTTATGCCTCTGTTAGAATGACTTTAAATATAGCCCTAATTGGAGAGAGCACCAGGTTAAAACTCAGGGAAGTTTATTGAAGGTTTAAATTTTTTTTTTTCTAAAAACTTGATTTTTTTCCTAGAGAAAAAAGTGTTTTGCTTACGTTCTGAATCTATTTTTGAGGCGATGAAAAAGCATGAGCTGAACTTTGTCTTTAAGTGGCATTTCCTCTTTTTCTATACTAAAATGGTAGGGGAAAGGTAAAGGAGCTGAAGAGGAAAAAATTATTTAAAAAGATTAGCCCTTCTCTCCTAGTCTTTTTGATAAAAACATTTTAAAAACATTTTTAGAGAACTATCATTGTTTCTTCTTGAAGTACATGGGTTGGAAAGAGTTGCATTGTGGTGGAATGAGCCGTTCACTTTTGAAAAGAAACTTTGGCAAAATATCTGTAGTTTAACTGAAGGATTTTAAATTGCAGTCATCTTGAATGCTCAGAATTCCTTCCATTATCTTCTGAGAACTCTGAAATCTGTATACATATATATATATATATATATATTTTTTTTAAGGCACAGCAGTTGAGAGATACTGCTGAAGAGACATTCCTTTATTTTCTGATGATCCTCCAAACCTGCCTGTGCTGTAAGTCAATGATTGAATAATTGTAGTCTGGATAAAGCTTTTAGTGCTGAGCATGAAAAAATAAGCAATGGGAATGGGGCTAATTTATCTCTCCCCTCTGAGAAGGAAGACTCCTGTGGCCCAGTTGCCATAGTGTCAGCCAGAACTGATTTGCAAATGAAGGGTCTGAAACTCTAGATGAGCATACGGCTGCTCCAAGAGTTCATCCCATAATTTTCTGTGTGCTTTTGTCTGCTTTACTGCTCCGGGGTATGGCCAGGTGCCAGCAACATGACAGCAAGGGGTAAACACGGCCAGCAAATCCATTTTGGGCTTAGCTATGAGCACCCCATGTGAAAAGTGTTAGCTTAGTCTGACTGAAGTGTCACTCTCCATCTCCCAGAGGTGACTCTACCTGGGATGTCCTTTGAGGAAGGGAAGGCTCTGCCCTGGATTCTTCTACCCATTTGCAGTGGAATGTTGCCCTCAGCTCTTGAGCCTCTATTACCAGGGCAGTCCATGCTCCATGTACCCACCAGGATCTGCTTTAGGAAGATGTTCTTGATGGACGGAGTTATATGGTTGGGGTATGGAGGGAGAGGAACATTTTGGCTCTTTGTAATGAGTCTCTGTTTTGCCTTCTGCCCAGGTTCCCTGATGTGCCAGCAGCTGGGATTGCTAGTCCATCAGGACAGCAGTGCCTGGCTATAAACTTCAGCTGGACTGTAAGGTAAGGACAAGCTTTGCTCCTCAGGAAGAAGCTCCACCAGCTATGCAGCCACCTTATCCTCGTGACCTTGTGTGTCACCATCTGCCACGGGCTCACAGGTGAGAACTGTTTCCTTTTCTTGGAGAGGTGAGTTTAAAGGTGAAGCTGATTGTTGTCATATGTTTATTGCTATTGGTTTGTTGTACCCATGTGGAGCTTATTGCAGTGTTAGCCTATTCATATCTATTCAAAATTCCCCTTTGGTGTTTCAAAAATTCCTTCTGGCTAAGTTCTTTATGGTGCTGCTTAGGGCAACTTTGTCCCTTTCTGATGAGTAGTGATCCTCTTCTAGGCTTGAGGACTGAGATGTGACATGGATGGCAGTTACTTCGATTTATATTGCCAAAGGGAAGGTTAAAAAGTTGATTTGATGTATGTTTTGTAAACAGAATATGATGGGAATGTGGAATATTTTTGCCGAAAAGAAACGTTGTTTTGTTTTGCTACCTTGCACAGACCTGTTAAGAGCAGTCTTTGGAAGCCTTCTGAAGATAAGGGGCTGGATGTATTTGTGTTGTCAGCTGTCCCATGTGGTAGTGCAGGCTGGTGGGATGGGAGAAGGTCACCTGCAGAATCTGGGGTTTCATGATGAACAAACCGAGCCACGCATGCGGGTCTGTGATTTGCTTGCAAAGATCCAGAGTAGCAGAAGGAGCATTTCATAGGATATGAGCCTGCTTTTTAAGTCTCATTTTTTCAGTTTTTCAGATCCAAACATGCTGTTTTAGGACAAGTGGATGATTTGCTTGAGGTGTTCCTTGTGGGATGGTGAGTGAGCAGTGAAGGGGATCAGGTGTAGCTGGGAGTGTAACCAAATACCAGTCCAAAAAACCATGTTAAACTTATTTCTTTTCCTCTTGGGAAAGGATGTCTGCAGCATATGGGATTTCTGGGAATTCTTCTTCCTGGGTTAAACCAAAGTAGAGCAGAAGCTGTGCTCATCTAATGTGCTTGTGCATGTAGCTCCACCCAGAGCCTTCACAGGGTGTTCCCTGCATGTGAAACCAAGTCCTGGGACTGAGCAGTGTCTAATGCCACAACAACAAAATCGGTTTCAAACTAAAGCTGCTAAAAGTTGGGGAATAAATGTGCTCCTCCTGTTAGCTTCATGTTCTGCTGAGATATCCTGGAATATCCTCACTCTGTTTATCAGAGTCACTGTACAAGGCACTGGGCATTTTTTTTTTTTTTTGATAAGGAGTGAAGATGCATCAGTGGGACTGAAGCAGGCCTGAAAGAAATTTGGGAATGATATGGTTTCTGTTTGGCTTGTTATGTTGTTTTTGTTTTTGTTTTCCCCTGGGTGACTTGCCTCCTTGAATAACTGAGGGTCAAGATAAGTCTGTTCAACTTTATATTGGGTTTTTGGATGGTTTTGGGTATCATTTAACCCTGTATAATATATAAAATAGGTATTTATATGTTAGTAGGTTTCATATTAATACAGAGACAGTAATCCTAACAAATCCCTTTTCTTTCAGTTAGTAAGCAACATACAGTCTAAAATCCTCACTGATGTGGGGAAAAAAATCCTGCAGATTTTTCTTGACCCTGCTTTATGTCCTGGTTTTTTATCAGCTGTTGGCACAATCAAAGAGCTTCATTACAACAGCTGAAACCAGAGTCTCTGAAATGTGAAGTGGTATGTTTGACCTGGTGTTAATTGTACTTGTCAGTGATCTTTAAGTGGCAGAGTGAGGGCAGATGTGTTATAGATAGCTTTCCTGAACCAAGATTCAGTAGCAGAACAGGATGTGGCTCTCATAAAGGGAATCCTTGTATCTGGCAACATCAGCTTCACATCCTGGAAACCAGCACCTACAAAAATGGACAATACTGGGGTTTGCTTGGATGCTGGAAGGCAGCAGCAGATCAGGTACTGTGGGGGCTGGGGGAGGAGCACCAACCTGAGGCACTTGGCTTGGAAGCAGGAAAGCTGAGATGATGCCTTGTTCTTAGGCAGGATGTCTTCTGCTGGGAATGGGGTCAGCTGCTGCACAGGCTCTTGACCTGCTCTCTCTGACATGTGAGCTCCAGATTGTATCCTGGAAATGTGCAGCTTAAACAGCAAGGCTGATTCTGATCTTTTTCCTGAAATGTAAGAAAATTCTGCTGTAACAAAGGAAAATAAAGGTTTTATGAGCAATGAATCCAATGTAATCATGGTTGCAACCTTTACTTTCATGAGTTTTTTTCCAAAATGCATTCACATTTCCCTGGTCTCCTAATGATTCTCTGGGCAGCAGCATGCATGAGATGCATCTGGTTCTGAGATTTTTGTGGGGTTTAGCTGATCATATTTCTGTGTTTGTGGGACAGTTGAACAGTTTTTGCTTCCTTTGTCTTTATGGACATAAATTAGACTTTCTTTTTCTGCTTTGTTTCTGCCCCCTCTCTACCCAATTCACAACAGCTTTATTTTTTAAGTTCAGTAAAGTCTGATCAAGGGGTATAAAAAGTAGGAGAATAGCTTTGACCTTTTTACAGGGATGGAGAAATCAACAATCAGTGCACCAGTATCTTTGGAGTTAGGTCTTGAGGTTAAGAGAAGAAAGTTAAATATTCTCATCTCAGAAAGATGAAATTAATATTACTTTGTCAGTATGTGGACTGCTATTGCCAGGAGGAAACATAATTATTAATCTCCTTTTGGGGTGTGTGAATAAATCCAACACCTCATTACTAGATCTATATTCAAAGTAGAATTCAAGCATGTTCCTATTTTATTTGAATGGTGAGGAGCAAGCTGCACAGAGAACTCTGGAAGTTACTGGGCTCAATGCACAGGTAATCGAGTTAAATTCTGTTCTAGATGTTACCTTGGAGAGTCTTGCCTACCCCTCCACATCTCTGAAATGCAACACACCAACCAGAGGACTTTGCAGGGATGTGTGTGGGGTGGGTTCCTGTAGTGGCTAGTCTATTAATCTGTGTGTGTTAGCAGCCAAAAAACAGAGATCAGGGGAATTACAGAGCTTCATCCAGGGCTGTTCCTATCTGGAAAGAGTGAATTTGGTCTTGTGGGGACTAATATCAGTTCATATATAAGGGTCCCTCACTGTTGGAGCCAAGCTGGGTGAGAAGCTGGCTGTAGTGAGGGGTACAGTTTGCTTGAGCTGCCTGGGTTTACTTTTAGATTCCTTGTCTAAGGTTTTGTCTTAATTCTGGAGTCTCTTCACATATTTTGCAAGTCAATAATAAAGCTTGTAAGAAAAGGTGTATTGGTAGAAGGAACATGCTGTACAAGCCTGGATCTTGTGTTATTTCTGACTCTTCTGTTGTCCCATGGCAACTGCTGGCCAGCAGATAGGACTCTGTAGCTGCTCCAGTGTCACAGAATGAGCTGAGCCTTTCATTTGACTTGTCTTGGGTTTCAGGGGAGTAGATGTTTACTCTGTGTTTGCTCTGCACCCCATGTATAACTTGGAGTTCTTCTAGATGCCTTGTGACCACAAGTTTTTCCTGAAAAATGGAATAGGACACCTTTTTGGCTGCCTCTAAACCATGGAAATTTTGCTGAGATTTTTCTGTGAAAAAGGAACAATACAATCTCAACATAGAAGTTAATTATAGCAATGGAAATTTTCCTTAAAGACTTTCTGATGTGAGGCTGGTATTGCTTTTCAGCAGGATAGAATGCTTAGAAATGCCACTTTTAATGAAAAATGCTTTAGTGGCAAATACTTTCCACAGTGCAATGGTTATTCTTGGGTTTGTCTGAAGCACATTGAACCTCTGTATTTCTTTGTGGAGTTGCATAACATGGTTTGGCTCTGCCTCTTCACTCTTGCTCAAGTGCAGTGCTGGTCTAGGTGAGGTAGGTGCCAGAGAAGTCAGGGGAGCTGAATATGGTAATGTTGTGCTCAGGCTGTGTTTTGTATTGAGCTGCTGTGTGGAGTAAGACAGTTCTGAACCTTGGGCTCAGGAATATTTGCTTCTGCTGCCTTGGCCCCTCTGAAATCATATTCCTTATTCTCATCTCTGTCTTAAACTCCATCTAGATCAAGCTACTCCTGATATACCTGGGTTTAAATAGGTGATAATTCTCCTAAGAATTGATCCTGTAGGCTGGTTGCCAGGGAAAGACTGCCTTGGATGTAAGCAACAGGTCTTGTCTTTCACAGATACAAACCTAAAGCAGGGTTCTGGCAACAGAACACTTTTTTTTTTTTTTTTTTTTTTCCTCTGTAATGATGATGTTATTGAGAGAGAGCAGAAATTTTCATACAGCTGAAGTATCCCATCTGTTCTTATCCTGTTCCATCTCTGAACAGTCCAAACAGTACTTCACTTTCTGGAAACTTGCTGATTTCCCTCTCTTTTCTGGAAATCTCTGCAGCTATGAATAAGGAAGGCTTATGCTCCCTTGGGAGGTGTGAAGCAAGTGGCCAGCATGGGACATGGTATCAGGTTGCCACTGGAACTAATAAAAGGACTGATAATCTTGTCATGTTTTTGAATACTCAGGCAACTTCTATGGCCTTAATAGAGAGGGGAGGAGGGGAAGGGAATGAAGAAGGGGCTGACCATAAGTAAGTTCACCTGTTAAATAAAAGAACTCAAGGGTTTTGTAGGTCACTATGATGCTCTCTTTAGGATGTCCTGGTACAGTGGGAATTTAGAGGCTGTGGCCAGAGCTGGCACAACTCCTCCAGCACTGTGCTGTGCCTGGCAGGCACCTGCCTTTGCTACACGAAGAGGTAGGGAGGTGGTAGGATTCTGCCATTTGGTGCCACGATGACTGTAAGTGCAAGTGAGGTCAAAGGGGGTTAGATACAGGAGAAGCTCAGCAGTGGTTGTTGATCATGCAAATATTTACTGCATAGCAGATTGTTCAGAAAGACATTCTGCACTCAGATGGAGCTTTGCCCTTTAGTGCTGGGGTGCCTAAAATCTGGATTCTGCTATACCACGGAGGCAGCCCCTTTTTGGCAAAGCTGAGACCTCATCACAAGGGTGGGTTTTGGTTCACAGCTAAGTCTCTCACGTCTGCATCTCCTGGGGAACCTCTAGGTGTGCTCTAGGTGTGTCTAGGATCACTGTAATGGCCTGATCAAGGATGTTGAGAGCCATCCTCTTCCTTTTGAGCATTTTAGTGGCTGGATGTGTATGTGAGTGACCTGGGGTTTTGGTGGCCTGTGGCTTCTACTTTCAGTACTACTCTTCCATGTTAACTAGTCATTGGATAACTAGTTTCGGATCCAAAAGGAATGTTTATCCCTAGAACCAGAGCTCAGCACTTTTCAGACCACAGCACAGAATCTGGGCCCTGTTTGCTTTTCTCTTCTGGGCCCTGTGAGTCTGGTGTGGCAGCGTGGTCTGAGGGAACCTTTTACTTCTGGAGGGTGTGGATGGAGAGGACAGGCTTCAGTCGCTCCTGGCTCTGCAGGTGAGGGTGTCTGTGCAGAGTCTCTGGGATGCCTCTTTCTGCTGAGCTTTGGGGGAAAAAAGGAGTTTATCCATGCCTGAATAATTAAGTTCCTACTGCAGGAACAAATTAAGGGTGAATCCATCAGTTGGAGGCCTGTTGTGGCAGAGGCTTCTGTTTACTGCCTGAAAAGTTATAGACTCAGCAACATGAGTTATGGAGCCTTCTCTAGCACCCATAAATCTTGGAGGAGAATCAGAGTCTTCAACCCTGTACCCACCCAGGCTAATACCATTTCTTGCAGCTGGAATTAATCATGGCATTAGGCAAACAACGGGGGTTCATTAGGACCAAAGGTGACTTTAATTTAATTGAAATATAACTTGGCAAGTAAAGAGGCGATCCAGTTCACAACACCTAATGGGAGGTCTGGGTTATATATGGAAAAGTTAATGGCCGTAAAAATATCCAAACAACATATTTGTGCACGTGTTCCAGTAAAAGTCTGAGCCAACTACTTTTTAATGATTTGAGTTTTCAGATGTATATATTCATGTTCTTAAAATAAGAATAAGACTATATGAGTGTGCACAGCATAGAAATATGAGGTGGGTGAGGGCATGAGGGAGAGGAGCCTCATGGTCAGGGCAGCATCGGTGAAAGTCACCTTCCTCCCTGTTCTGGAGGAGGCTGCTGAACATCTTCTGTCCCCAGAGGGTTTGTCTGTGTCATGGATGTTACAGCCTTGCTCTTAGAGGCTGAGGAGTAAAGGTTCTTACCTGTTTTTTGTGGTGATCTGGGTAAAGGCATCATACAAATGTACCCAAAAATGGATGTTTGAAGATTTTGGCAGTTTAATGTATTTAGATTTCATACAACTACATGAGCACAAGAAATAAATGAAAACTCCTTAAATAATGATATTGGCATTCCCTTGTGAATGACCACCCACATCCCCCGAAATAATCATATTTAAATACCAGTTAAATCAGCCTGTAAATCAGTGTGACAACACAGGTCTTTTAACCTTCTCTCCCTCCTGTATAACAGGTCCTCCATTTCTGCATACACACGGCCTCATAAACTCACTCCTACATAAAATATTATTTATATTTTATTAGGTAAATATATGACAGTATGCACACATCGGTGGACTGTGACTTCATAGGACCAGCCTGCAGATTTTGTACTATGTAGCTTTATACCTATTTTATTCCCCAGGCTGTTTTTCATAGAGAAGGGGCCATCTATATTTTCATGGGCATGAGATCTGTATATCCAGCAATGAATGCAAATCTCTACTTTGGAGTGGATCATTGGAAAGAAAACTATGTACCCACGGATTTCTTTTTTTTTTTTAAATCCCCTTCTCACTGGTGTTTTTCCTTCCCCTCAATTGCTCATGAAAGAGCTCATCTGATGGGCCACGATGGAATATTGTCTTGTAGTTGATTTCTCATGAGCTGGCTAGTGCTGGTAGTGTGATGCCAGCATTGTGGAAGCTTGTGAAGTGCTTGATTCTTCAGTGCTTGGGTTGAGAACGACAGAAGCATTAAGGTTGGAGAAGCCCCTTCAAGGTCATAGAGTCCAACCTTTAAGATAACACTGCCAGGTTCACCCCTACGCCGTGTCCACCTGAACATCTTTGTGTCCTTTGAACACTTCCAGGAACAATGATTCCACCACTTCCCTGGGCAGCCTGTCTTAATGCTTGACCACCCTTCCAGTGAATAATTTTTTCCCAATATCCAGTAGGTGAAAGTAAAGAGTCTTAGATGATGGTGGGTTAGATGTGACTAGCAAAAGAATATTTATGCATGGAAAGAAAAAAATAGTGCAGGGGGGAAACAGAAGGAAGATAGAGGACAGAGAAACAAAAGGCTCATGTAAGAGGTTTTAGCTCGGTGTTACCACTTTGGGCAGGTCACTTGGGATGCTTCTGTGCTGGAAGGGACTGCAAGGAGGCACTTGGAGAGTGCACAGGCAGGCGCCGGGTAGGAAAAGAATCCATCTCTTGATGGCTCGGCTGAGATTGCCATATGGTTTTGCTTAGATGGAGCCTCTTGGGGTTTGCTCTGTCTTTCGGTGGCCTGTGTGCCTGTTTCTCATTTCAGCAGTTTCTCTGATGGTTTTATCTCCACGTCCTTTGGGTTTTGGACTACTGGGGAAAAGACAGTCTTTTCACCAGCTGACTTGAGCCTTCAGCAGGGCTCACCTTGTAGTCAAGCTGGTTTTAAGCATTTCCTTTTCAGTAAAGCAGCTCTCTCAGAAGTTTTGTGAAACCTACAGTTTGTAAGCAGGAAAAGAAAACTGAGATAAAGTGACAAATGAAAAACTTGCTGCAGACAGGAGATGGTGGACTTCCAGGCCTCAAGGGGAAGAGAGGGAGTGAATGTTCATAGTGACCCCCTTTCATTCTTGCCACAGCAGATGAGAGATAGGCAGTAATTTCTGCTCTTATCTCTGGGTTTAGCACGGAAATGTGTCTGCCAGACACCTCCTCCCTTTGCTGGAGCTGTCTCCAAAGGGATCTCCCCAAAAGGGGGAGCTTTTAGCCCACCATATGGTGTGTCCCCCACTGGCTGGCCTATTTCACTGTGTTGGAGACCCTGCTGGACAAAAAGTGTGCTCTGCACCTTGAGGTTACCCCTAAAACTTGCCCATCCTCTCTGATACAGAGGAAATGAGGTGTGAAAGCAGCCACGTTTCACCTTGAAAGCCAGGGCTTGGGTTCCTTCTTATCTCTGCCACCCCTTAAGACTTGGAAAATATTCCCCCAGAGGAGGTTACTTTTCTTCTCTTACTGCAGGGAAACAGCAGCACAGGGAGGTGAACTGACTTTGAGGTCTCTGTAGGGTCCCTCATGACAGCTCTTCCCATGCCTCCTCCTCCTGACATCTGTTAACATCCCTGTCTCTATGGTGCCTCAAAAGGCCAAAATGCCAAAAGAAGTGTGTTTATTTTTAACTGCTGATGGCATATTTGACCTTCCCCGGCACTTTTTGGCACCTGGTGTCTTGACTACCTTCACATGTGTGACCCTGCATCTGTGAAGCAACCTTAAAAGGACTTGACTTTAGCTGTCAATCAGTGTGTGGGAGCCTGATCCTGTCACCTTTCTGGGCCTGATGCTGCCCATGCCAGCTCTGCCCTTAGTCCCTGTGCCAGCTGGTGCCTGACACAGCCCCCCTCTGCAGCACAGTGACTCCATGCAGCCTCTGTGCTTGGTGCGTGGCAGAGGGGTGACAGCAGAACGACCTGTGCAAAGCCTCTGTCATGGGTGTGTTTGCTCAGCCTGCTGCTGGCTTGGTGCCCTTCAGCTTGGCCAAGAGGCCAGAGAGAGTGAAAATGAGCCAGTTGGTTGTTATTAGACATTTCCTTGGAAGAAATCTAGGCTGGTCTCAGCCCTGGTCTGCTCCACCAGAACTCCTTCCTGCTTTGCACTGGAACTGTGGTTCTCCTTGCAGGCATTGCTCTGACTCCTGCAGCCTCCAGGGCTAAACTTCCATGGTTTTTCCTGATGCACTGGCTACAGGCTATGAGAGGCACCACAGTTCAGGCAGGGATGGAGTGAGGAGTGGATTGAATGAGATGCTGAGCTGCCAAATGTACCCTGGTTTCCTCCAGTGCTTCACCCTCAGCTTTCTGTACAAGGATGGATGTGACTGTTGTTGCAGGCTTGTTTCCATGCACATCTGGGGGCACTGAAGGGTGTTGGGCTCAAGCCCGAGCTCTCGCTCATATTCTAGGGGCTGAACGTTTCTGTCCTCACCCCCTTCTCACTCTCCAGCCTGGACTTGCTGCTCACTGAGCAAAGCCAGCAGTGAGGCTGAAAACCAAGGAGTTGATGGGGCTCAATTTGCTTTTCTGGGCTTCTGTGCAAAGTAGCATTTGTCAGAAGGTAAAGGAGGTAAACTAGTCCCTAATTAGTCTGCACAAAGGGTCTAATGCTATAAATGTGGAGTGAGCACTATAAATCCAGCTTCGAGCTGGCTGCACGGTAATTTCCCTGTATAGACAAGCCTCAAGTCACAATTCATTATGGCTCTGCTTCATAGACCCTCCAATGTTGTGCTTCCCCTTTGCTGAGGGCAGATTGTCAAGCTGTGACCCTGCCTTAGTTAATTAACCTTCAAATGGGATTTATTTTCCCTTAGTTACTTGTGCGTGCACACATTTGGTAATAATGACTGTCCGCTTTCCTCGCTCTCACTAAAAGGGGAGCAAGTCATTTGTTACAGTGTTTTACCAGGGGTAAAAAAAATAAAATTAAAAAAAAAAAATCCAAGCCTCAACTTTCATGGAAAATTGATAGCTTTATGCCAGAAAGAGACAGTTCCATCACAGCCACTTCTTCAGCTGTCTGCAAATATTTGAAACCCTGAGATATTTAATGTTTTTCAGATGGCGATAAATCTGCAATAGTGTGGGCTCGCTCGAGCTTAGTGAGAGATGAAGTGAGATAGGAGAAAACACATGAGCCAGCACGGGAGAGGTATTGCTGCTCACACTTCTGCTGATGTCAGGACAGGTTTTCAGGACCTTCCAACATACCAGCTGGCTTCTCTTCGCCAGGGAAAAATATACACAAATGTGAGCTTCCAGTTCATTTCCCATCCAGTTGTGAGCTAAATGTTTGCTTTTCTTTGTCTTCTTCCCCCCCACCCCTTCCCCTTTTATTATTTTTGCAATCTGACATTAAAAATATGAACCTACAGCTGGGGAAGAAGAAATGTTACTGGCTGAAAGCTTTTTTTTTTTTTTTTGCATCTGTCAAGCCTGAGATATTGCTCAGGGTTTGTTTGTTTAACCTTTTGTTTGCTGTTCAGAACCTTGGTGGCAAGTTGCAGAATGTGATTTGGTTGCAGATGTGTTGGTGTCTTACACTGGGTTTTTTTTAAGGAGGAAAGAATAGTCAGATCATCTCCATGTGCTTTGCTTGCAGCATTGCCTCTGCCTGGGGTAAGCCTTGATCCTTTCTCTGTTCCTCTGATACACCTGATGTGGGTGTTGGTCTGTAGGGAGGTGCATGGTCCAGGGGAAGGCTCTGGGATTGGCAGGGACCTTGAGGGCAGGAATGAAGTGTTATCTGTGGCACATCCATTAGGAATGAGCGCTGAGAAGGAGCAGGAGAGTATTCTGTCTGGCTTTCAGGATGCTGGGGCTGTGCGTGTCTCACAAGCAGAGCAGAGTGGTGACAAGCTGGGGAAATATGGTGAGGTGCAGATGCTTAACTGAGCAAATTGTCATCATCTTCCAGAAGTATGGATGGCAAGCTGCAGAACCTGGTAGCACTGGAGCAGGAGGCCACCTGAATATTTTCTTATTTATTTTCCTTTGGAAGTATGGAATAAAACAGTTATTGCAGAAAAATGCTGCTGAATTTGTTGGGAGGAATCAAAGAGCAGTCTGGTTCTCCAGATACCAGCACCTTTCACAGCAAGTGGGTGATGCCAGGGGGACTGTGTGTTGTGAGCAGCCTGGAGTGGCAGAGGGACTGGGCTGGATCTCAGTTTGGGTTTCTTGCTTTCAGCCTGCCATGGCTAAATCAAATTCCCCCCACTGCAGCTGTGATTCACTGATGGGTTTTGTCCAAGTGTCTGTTCGTGAAGTTTTAAAGAGACAGAAACACCTCAGCAATTTGATTTTGGCAAACAGCTGTGAGCCAAGTGTGGAACAACAACAAAAAAAAAATCCCTGTAAAAATCAGGGAAAATGCCTGCAAATTTCCACACATTTCACAGAGGCGGTGTGGTCTCGGAGGCAGCAGGGTGGTCTGGATGTTTTAGCACTGGTGTAGAAAACAGGCGCTCCTGTGCTCAAATGCCAGCTCCACCACCGATGGGCCATTTCGCCTTGGCGAAGGCACTTGACCTTTCCATGTCTTGGTTCCTTTCTTCTTCCCTTTCCCCCTTTTTTTACTTCAAAAATGAGAACTAGTGGCCCCGAATCTGGGCGGTGGCCAGCGTGGGCCTGGCACAGCCAGGGAAGGTGGGGCAAAGGTGGCTGTGTTCCCAGGTTTCAAGGGAGGCCAGGGGCTGGGGATGTTCCAGGAATGAAGAGTGTCTTTGACCTCGATGGAGGCCCCGACCCCGCAGCACAAGCTGTTAGTGCTTAGCTGCCTCCCACCTCCCTGCTCTGCTCAGTATCCCGGGGAAGAAGGGAAGAGGTTTTCCAGCACCCGGGCAGCCTGGGTTTGGCAAACCAAAGTGCAGTCTCCACACCCTGCTTTTACATATTCATGCCTATCCAAAATGTTCCCTTCTGGGCTGGACTTTCCCAGGCTTCACCTCTGGTCTGTGAGCTCATGAATCATGGGGAAGGAAACTCTTTGAAAAGGGTGAAATTATTTTGGGCAGAGCTGCAGCAGCTAAAATGGCCTAAATGCTGTCTGCAAAGGTGGGGGTGAAGGGGGAATAGTTGTGAGGAGGTGCAGGGGCTTGCTGGGCTATGAATTTAGGAAAGGGAGATGAGAAAGCAACCCAGGCATCCTGGCTGTCCTCTTTCCTATGCAGTTGCCTCCCCTGCCTGTCTTTTTACTGACAATCCCAATTTCTCTGCTGTTGAATGAATGGAAAAGCTCCAATAGGAATTGATTCAGGCCCTAAATTTTGAGCTCTCTGAGGACATCCAGAGCCTACTGCCAAGTTCAGCAGAGCTTTGTAAAATGTGCATTTCAGTTACTTTTTCTTTTTCTCTTCTGGTGTTTCAAGAACAGGATCAAGAATTTGGGTGAAATAAACCAGGAGAAACAAGAACAATTGGTAGCTCAGGTGTGCCAAAGTTGAGGATAAGTTGAATACTTTTTTCTCCTGCTTGTTGTCCTGCTGGTGCTCACAGCACAAAACCTGCAGCTAAGAAGGACCTGCTGTGCTTAGGATTTTATCCCCTTTCAACCAGTGAGCATCCCTGAGTGGCTGTTGGCAGAGAGCTGCCAGGCCCCTGAACAATTGCAAATCAAACTGTCCCTCTAGGGCAGCTTGAACTTGCATCCAGAGCTGCTTTTGGCATCCCCGAGTCCAAAGGATGTGAGGTGCTCTCTGTCCCTCCTCTCTTCTCCTGGGCTTACACCCACTGCAGTTACTGTGGAACAAACAGGGTGTGTGGTGGAGGGAACACTGCTCTTTTGACTGAGACCATCTGAAGTGGAAACACCAACATGATTTAAGGCTTCTGACTGTTTAAAACCTGTATTGGTTTGATTCTGGGCTTAACTTTCCCTTGTCCCATTATTCAGCGTAACGGGGACCTAGCCACAAGTCAGGCTGCCTTACTGCAGTGCTGGCTCCTGCCAACTCCACTGAAAAGTGAATAACTGGAGAGCTACCTAGCAGAATAGTCAACGGATGCTCCATGTAGCTCTTCTGGAAGCAAATATTATTTGCTTTCCTAGATCCACCCAAATAATGATGTTTGTTCTGCATAATTGGCTTAAAAAGAACTGTGTATCATCTTAACCCTATGAAAATGTACTGTAAGTAACTATGGAAAGTTCTTGCCTGTTGGATTCAGAGTATGAGCTGCATGACTTGAATTTTAATAATGATCTTTGCTCAATAAAAGTGCCCTTTTCTCTGATGAGGAATCCAACACATCTTTATTTTCCAATTAAGACATTTCCTGGAAATTTCCACTTTCTTGTAGCTTGCTGTTCTAGGGCAGCTAAGCAGGAAGCAATAATGAAGTATTTTGTTGTAAGATGATGTTTTTTTTTACAGGCTGTAGCCACAATGCTTTTTCTGACATTTTATGATATATAATTAGTAGCAATGGGAACCAAAATACTTTTCCCAAGGATTTAAATGGTTCTAATATATTTCATAGCATGTTGACCGTGCTTTTTATCCTTTCTCTTATTTCTTTGTATCCAGGTCCAGCAAAGCACTTAAAGAAAGCACTATGAGAATTCTTTGACAACCCATTTCCCCCTTGCTGTCCCCTAACCCCTATTTGGAAACTGAAGATTTTGTCAAAAATGAAAATTTTAACAGAAAGGTCCTGCTTTCGCTGTGTTTTATGTGGGAAATGTTTCCTCCCAGCAGCACTTTGGTAAAGACATGAAAATGGGATAAGGGGGGTGGCTCCAGGCTTTACTCTGCTGGGGAAGATGGGGGTTTTGGCCAAGGCACCCCTGGGAGTGGAGTAATCTCCATTAGGTAGGAGTTGGGGATCTGGTTCTCTTGCAAGCTGTGGTTTGGGCTGTTCAGGGTTTTCTGAAGAGCACAGGAGTGGGTGGAGCAGGGCTGTAGCACCAAGTCCTCCTGCCCCTGGATGGAGTGTAAAAGGCAATGCTCCTGGTTTGGGATGCAAGGGGTTCTAGCACAGAGCTCTGTTTCCCTCAGCAGTGGTCCCGGGGATATGTACCATGGGATGATCCACATTGCTTCTAGATTGGTATTTGAGAATTCCATGGAGCCAGGATCCACTTTTTGGCCCCCTTGTAGAGTGGGCAAGGGCTGGCACATCTCTCGTCCTGTAGCCTTGGCTTTCCTCCATGTTTGTTGCAGGAAGAAATTTCTAATAGATGAACAAAAACATCTTGAGATGGGAAATTGACTGGAGGTCAGCTCTTGTATGTAATCACAGGCTTAATTTTCAGTCATGGGACCCCACTGCTTTGAGGTTTGACGTGTTCCACTCTTTATAGCAGCCTTTAATTCTATCAGGGGGAGTTTGCACCTCACCTTGGCCACATTTGAAACCAGACAGCAGCAAAGGTATCTGAATACATGCGACCTCTTTCCATTTTCCTTGGGTGTAGGGAAACCCCACTAGCTAGTGAGCTTTATGGGCTTTTAGCCTGAGAGTTAGGGGTTTTAAAATTCCTTTTAAGCTACCAGAGCCCTCTTTCTGGAGAGGAGCACCAAGTGCTGATGCTACTTAAGATGGGAAATACATGGTTTTGCTCTAGGCATTTAAATGGCTGGCTAAGCCTGGTGGCACTGCTGAAGGAGCAAGAACCTTGTACTGGAGAGGCAAAGAATTTCCACTGAAAGCCTGTCCCACTGTGCTGGACAGCCCCTTCACTATCTCGTGGAGCTGCAGCACTCTGGGGACATTCTCCATATTATAAATGGACTTTGTGGCCTCTCGTGTGCATCCAAGTGAAGCACAAGCAGAGCTGTATGCGTATTTTGACAACTTTAAATTAACATACCATAGCTACTTAAGTGTTATGACAATGTTCTGTGATCACAGGTCTCAGGGGATGTTTAATGCTTTGGAACAAGCCAGTCTCTGGCCTGAAGTGTCTCAGGTTAGCTGGGGTTGCACTATTGATGGATTTGACCCTGTGAGTTCAGTGGCTCCAGCAGGCTGTTTGCAAGAGTCAAACTCTGGCAAATGATCGACTCTGAGCTCAGTTGGAAAAGCTTGTGAAATGAAATCACAGTACTTTGCCCATTAGGCTTGGGATGAAAAGCGAGCCTGAGAGCTGCCAGTGGCTCATATTTCATGTGCAGAGATTTACTTGTATTAGTTAAGATTGCGATGAGTTTGAGAAAGAGAGAGGGAGACAATTTGTAAGCCAACACAGAAATAATACTTCCCTATAGTAAGTGTGTAATGAGAACTGGTGCTTTTATTGGATTGAATAAGTTCAGATTGTTTTTAAGATATACATGTTTTGAACAGTGAACTGTATCACTTGTGATTGACCTCCTGTGTTATTTTTACATCACTTCTTATTTCTCTACATCCTGAGTTTGCTTCTGAGACTTTCATTCCTATTCCTCTGCTCTTTTCTTTTCACACCTCTTCTCTTAATCTTTCCTGCTCTGGCTTTGGCAGTCTGTTTCCTTTTAATGGATATCTAATATTTGTCATAGTGAGTGCACACTTTGCACTAAGCAGGTCTCTAGGATATGATTGCAGCACATGTAAGCAAACTTGAGCTGGTTTTAATCAGAAAGCAATGTACCCACAGCATCAAAGAGCCCTAAAGAGCTTTGCTTGTGCTGTGGTTTGCAGCAGATACATTAACCACTGTAGCAGTGTCCCTCATTGCCTTGGTGCTTGCTGTGGAGCTCAGGTCAGCTGGCGATTAGATCTGGTAGAAAGAGCAAATTCATCTACAATGCTGAGTCTGGCAGAGTCCCCACCACAGTTGCATGCCACAGTCCTGCCTGGTTGCTGACAGATTTCCCTGTAACGTCAAGGTTTTGGCACATGGTTGAGGTCAAGAATTTAATTAAACTTTGGATAGAAGAAAGCTGCCCATCTGCTGGATCCCTTCCAAAGCAAGTGAGCTCTCTCACAGTAAGCAAGGGAGGCTATTTCAACTGATTTAATACTCCTTGGCTTTGGATATTACTTCCTCTTTGGTATGGGATTTTATTTTTTCCATGCTTTGCATTTGGTGACTAGAACAAGATACGGATCCTGCCAGTTTCTCTGGGAGATGGTAGATATATCTCAAAGCAGGGAGCCAGCTGTTGGGCTTGGGCAGGTGATTTCAGACCTACTTTCTGTGAAATCAGGGCTTGGGTGCTTTAATTTTGGCCTGATTTTCTGAATGAGCTGAGCATCTGAACATTTTCTAGTGTTCCCTACAGAGCACCTCCAGTATTGCTGGCCCTTAACAAGCAGTGGCAATGAGGATGTAGCGTGGTTTATTATTTGCCTGTGCTTCCACTGGACTCAGGAACAGATGGGGAAGACCAGTCTGTGAGCAGGAAAAACCCAACCAACACATCAGCCCTGCCCTAACTCACTTCCAGACCAGCCTTCCCCAGCTTGCTGTAGGCAAACAGGAATGGCTATGTAGAGGTCCAGAGGTTACACTGAATTTTAGAGTAAGAGACAAGAGAGAAATTTATATATATATATATGTGTGTGTGTGTGTGTGTGTGTTTTTATATATATGAAGTTTTTCATTCTGGAATTGCACTGCTGCTTGTCCTGTGTGGAAGTACTTATCCATACCTATAGTGGATATGCTGGTGGTATACATGTAGATGGAGCATTAAGAGATCAGAAAATTCCTCAAATCTCATTTACAGCAGAACTAGGTACCAAACTGGTTTTAAAGAAGGTTAAATTGAAACTGTTGAAAAGCTGTTGAAGAATTTCTGACAGAAAACTGGGATTTCACCCAAGAGGATTTGGTTCCCCTGGGTAATTTCTGGGTTTCATCAGACCCTGATCATACAGTCTAGCTTTCCACATTACCTCCATTGTTCATCAAGCTGGGCAAACATGGAATATTTTTTGCCCTGATACTTTTGCCAAAATTTCTGTGTAAACAAAGGAAAGCTGATTATTATTTTTACCATCTCTCCCTTTGTGTGCCTCTATAACACACCATGTTCAGCTAGGATTTCTCTAGGTGTGCTCATTCCTGTGCTGAATAACCATGGAAAGTGGGAGGAAAGCAGTGGTGTCCCTCTTGCAGAGCGCCCCTCCAAGGATTTGGAGAACAGTTAAGAAGAAATCAGCTACAAGAGGAAGAGGCCGGGAGAAATGAGAATAGTGGGGGTAGAGCTTGCCTTTGATCGTGGCCGTGGCAGCAAAGCCACGTACTGTCAGATCTGCTGGGAAGTTGCTGCCAATGGAATGAAGCTCCCTTTGGGGAGCAGAGCTGCTGTTCCCAGCACGAGGGCCCAGAGTGTTACCAGGCAGAGGCTGTGATCACTCATGGTTGGGTCACACTTGGTGGTTCCTGAGCAGCTCACAGCCTGTTCCTTCCTGGTTTGGGGGCATTTCCTCTGCTCGGCTGGAATCTAGAGGTAGGGTGGGTCCATGAGAACATCCCTGTGTTTTTTAAGTTTAAGTCTTCATTAGGAATCTGTTCCACAAACATCTCTTGCCAGCTGTTTTCAGACAAAGATCCTGCCAGGGGCTCGTGATGCAGGTCACTCCAAACCCAGTGATGTTACCCTCATCCCTGCCCCTCACTTTGCAAATGTTTTTCTCATTTGTTCCATGGTGACTTTTGAACTGCCCCTGTTTTAAGACTGAAATGAGAGAGATAAAATGTTTTTAATTTTAATTAAAACAAAGTTTATTTTATTTCATTAGCTAGCCATGTTATTTCAGGGCTTGACAGTAAAGTTATATGTTACCCTGTGGGTACTTCTAATTGTGTTACGAGGTTTCTAGTTCATTCTGTCCAGAACAGTTTGACTCCTGTGCTGAGCTCCATCCTCCTGCAGCCTTGAACCAGCACAGCTAATGAAAAACACTCCAGTAATAACATGGGGCTCTCAAGGGCTCCAGATAATTGGGGAAAGGTACTATTAATTTTACTGGAAGGCAAACCGGCTGAGCTCTGAGAGCCTACTGCTAAAGATACCAAGAAACAGGGCCTGATCACTTTGGAGGAAAGATAAGAACGTGGAAACTGGTCAAAGTAAACCTACAGATCTAGAGAAAACATTCTGTTAGTAAATGTCAGTGTAGGGACATGTCAGACTGAGGCAGCCCTTGGTCTACAGAATTCCTGTGAGCAGGCAGGAGGTGGGATCCTCCCCTGCCATGCTGTTGGGAGATGCATTCCCAATGGTGCAGCTTCTAAGAGACCAGTGGGAAAATAACAAGCTCAGGGTGGAAATTGGAACTGTCAAGGCTTTTTCCCCTCCCTCTAGTATGCAAGAATAGTTCTTGCTCTATCCTGGGACTATTTGGGCCATGCCTGGACACCTGGTCCCTCTGCTGCCTGTGGCAGCATGAGCACAATGCACTTGGAAAAGAGAGATAGGAAACCAAGAGGCGGCTGCTGGGGGTCATGCTCCCTGCAAAAGCCCTTCCCAATTCATTAGGAATTACAGATTTGCTTAAATCCCAACCGTAAATCCTGGTATCTTGTGCAGTGTGAACCCAGGGTGGCTGTAAAACACTTTTGCAGGGGAACCTGAATAGAGAATTACACCGATTTAGAGGTGTTTTGTCTGCTGTCCCTGGTATAGCTGCTGCTGAAGTTTTGGTGCCTGGAATTTATTTGCTCCATCAGAGGAGGTGCAAAGGGAGAGGCGTGACAGTTTAATTCTTCTCTTGTGTTTCTTGCACAGTTATAATGTTTTCAAGAATATATTTAATAGGCGTTTAAGGCTAAATGAATAATGTGTGAAATGGAAGGGTGTTTTGAGGATAGTTGGGAAAGCAGGATAGAGGAGGTTCAAGTTCCCTTACTTTGTCCTAGGGATCAGGATCACAGAAGGGAGATAGGAGCCTAATTTCCAGTAAGCCATCCCAGTACCTCTGACTCAATGGGTCAAATCTCTTCATTTCTTTTCTGTCCTATTTAGTGGTGCATGGGGTGGTGTTATCTCAAGCTTGGGTAGTGCATGAGCTGTCTTGCTACTTTCCCTCCTTGTTTCTCTTGTTGGTTGGCATTGTAGGCTTGTATAATTTTGTAAAAATATGAAATTCTTTCAAGTTGTCTGATCCAGTTTGGATTTCCAACTGGATTGCACTGTGCTTAACCTTCAGTATGTTATTGTTTTAGTAGTTTTGTCCAATATGAATAACACCTTATACCATAACATCCTCAGTGGATGTAGAAGGAAGTTCCAGAAAGAGCTGGAAAGGGTTCCAGGAAAGTCAAGCTGTATGGCTTGTTTGATTTTTCTGTTTAGCCTCTTAAAGTAGCCAGAGAAGGGGGAATAAAAACATTACAAAGGATACATTGCTGGATAAAAGATATTCCATTACAAACCCTGTCAACATTAATAACTTGCATCTCTTCAGTAGTGCTCCAAGCTGTCAATAAGAAACAGGAATCAACCAAGATTAAAACTGATCTGTCAGAAAGCAGATTGTATCAGAAAGATAATAGAATCAAATTAATTTATGATGAGGAGATTTCACAACAGACAACGAGGCAATACTGAAAACCACAGTCCAATGTAATCCCTTTGAAGAAACGCTGTACTTATTACAGCTGTGATGATTGCAAATGTTTGGTTTAAAAGTCTGTGTTGCAGTCTGGAGGAAAAAACCCAGGCTATTTATGGTCTCCAGTTTTTTAAAGATGGGAGCTAAAGAAAATAAGCCTGGAGAAATATGAGCTGAAGCTTAATATTTCCGTCTTCATTTAAGAAGGGATGGTTAGAAAATAGACCTGCCAGCCTGAAGGAAATTTGGATGTGTCAACATTCTGTTGGGTTTTTGAAATTTTTGGTTCTTGGTTAAGATTAAAAAGTCAAAATAACCTGTTTCCAGTGAATAAGAAGTTTTGATGTAATAGTGTCAAAATATTTAACTCTGTCATTTTCTTCACAAAGTTAAACTGCTTCAAAACAATTATCTCATTTGCAATTAACATTTTGTCTTGGAAAAGCATGACTTTAAACTCAGCTTGGTCCAGGATACCTCACTTTTGACTGGAAAGTGAAACACCATGTTTCAAAAGGATACTTTTGATTTTATAGCTCTACTTTCCTAGAATTTGACATATTCTCTTGTCTGGGGAATGGGAGGAGGAGGAGATCACCTGGATTAAACAATAGTTTATGGCAGAGGAGAGGAAAGGAAAAAGAGATCTTCTGGTAATGCAAAATTAGGGCTATATCTGTATCCTCACTTACATTTTCTTAGTGGTTAATGCACATGAAGCAGCCAATCTCCCATGGTTTGAGATCTCCCCTCATTACTCCCCTTGATCCTGATCTTCCTTTCCCAGTCCATGCCACTGGATAGGGCACACAGCTGGGGTGCCCTTGGAGTGGGATCAGTTAGTGTTGTCCAGTATGATTGGGAATGTCTGTGACTCATTTTTGTTAGTCCTGGGCTTGCCTTCATAAACCTCACTGAAGGGCTTGCAGGGTGGACATGGTGAAATACTCAGTCCTCTTTTCTTTCCTGAGCCAAAGCAAGTGAGGTACAACCAAAGCCTTGGATGTGCTTTGTCTTGTTGCACATCCTGCATCATCCTATTTGGCAGAGGACAAATACCCCCTTTGCTGTATCTGAGTGGGGCCTCTGAGGTCTCAAACAGCCCAATACTGACTTTGAAGCCTGAGATGTGCCAGCACTGCCCTCCCCCAAAGGGGAAGGGGCTGGGTGCTGTTGAGAATTGTGGCAAGGGCTGTTCCCACACCTGTGTGCCTGGAGGCAGGCAAGAAGCAGGCAGGGGGTGAAAACAGCAGGTTTTGGGGGTGGGGTCGTGGTTTTGTTCTGTCTGATACCATGACCCAAGGAAGCCCAAACTCATGGTTTAGGTAGCAAGAGGATGAGGTCCGGAGCTGCCCTTCCCATGCCAGTGGTGTGTGTGTTGCTGTGAGAAGCCCTGCTGGCTGTTTTGGAGCAGGTGCTGTGTAAGGGGGAGGCAATGTTCCCTCCCCTTCCTCCTCCACCCTCTTTCATCACCCACAAAGAGACCTGTGCTCCAGTTGAGTTGAACTTCCTCCAGTGGCTCCAGATGTGTTTGAGGACTCTCTTTCTTTTCACCACCCTGTCCTCTTTTTGCTGGAAGTTTCTGCCATCAGTGCTGCTGGATGTGGAAATTTGTGGCTGCAATCAAACTAAGAGATGGGAGTACCCAGGACAGAAATCAGAGAGGGAAAATGTGTCCCTTCTCCCTCACCCCCCTGTGTTGCTTACAAATTCAAATAAGCAACCTGCCTTTAAACTGTGCTTTTAAAGGGATGAATCCCTTGGTTCCTTCTTGCCTGTGCTGGTGCCTGCCAGGCTGTGTGTGGGCACGGTCCACAGTGCACTTAGCACTGACTCCCCTCCGGCTTAATGACAAGTTCTCACTTTGTTTGTTGCTGTTTGTTTTGTTTTGTTTTTTCTCCTTCCAGCCAAGCTGACATTTAATTCTGCCTCAGCCAGTTAAATATAACCCTGAAACCTGTGGGTGAGAAAATGTGGCTCTCTGTCACGCTCATTTCAGAGGAGCCAATTAGCAATGGTGATCCTTGGGACTTGGCAGCCTCTTCCCAGGCACCTGGCAGCCCTGGCCCTGCCTGTCATTCTTGGGGTAATGTGCTAGGAAATGGTCTCGTGGTTTACTAAGAAAAGCAAAACAAACTCCCTCTTCCCTGCCTTTGCAACCCAACAACCTGTGGGCATAATTGATTTGCAAGATTTGCAGTCAGGGATGTGGCTTTGTTGCAGATGAAGCTGGTGAATAGCCTGCTCCTTGCTGGCTCTTTGCCTGATTCTCCTTGGTCCAGCGATTTTCCACATTCAAAAGCATCCAATTTGGAGATGTTAATGGGACATAACTCCCTCTTCTACCTCACCTTTTCTTTTATCAGTTAATTCCCCTTCCCTCTTTCCCTGCTGCAGTGCTGGTGCAATGACTCCCGTGCCTGTGATCTCTACCAGGGGCTGCTGTCCTCCCAGGTGTAAGTACACCTCACACTGTGCTGGGTCAGTCCACGGGGTGTCCAGCCCAGTGCTGCGTGTGGGTCTGCTTGCTGGGGTTGGGAAAAATGGGATGAGATTGATTCTTCTTCTTCTGACACTTCCTCTATGCTGGAAGTTTAGCAATATGGTGGGGTGGAGTCAGTGATGGGCCTGGCATTGAACTTGTCTTGTCCTCTTTACATTTTTAATTATTTTAACTCAACTCTGAAAGGGTTCTTGGTCTCCAAAATGCCCTAATAAAGGCTTCTGCTGCTGGTGTCCATTTTCCTGATTTCTTCAGCAATGACCCCTTTCTTGCAGAACTGTGAGAAACTGGGTTAATTTTGTCCCCCTGTGTCATGTATGGTTTGTCGTCTCTTTGCATGGAAAACATCAGAAGCAGTTCTTTTCTGAGTTTGCAGGTAACAGGATCAAAAAAAAAAAAAAAAAAAAAAAGGCAGGAAAGCTGGGCTAGTTTAAGCCATTTATGGCTGGTTTATGCAGATCCTTGCTGTGTCTGAGCCAGGGCTCTCTCTCTCCTTCCCAAAAATAGTCCTCCCTGACTCCCTTATGCTTTTAGGACCTGCATTTTCATTTGCAGCTTCTACTTCTGGCTTGATTCCTGCCAAGCTGAGTATGGTGCAAGGTGAGCCTCCAGGGTGGAGGACACCTGTGTTGTCCATTAGGTGCTGGTGAATGAGGACAGCTGGGGCTACCATCAGCCCTGTGACCCTTGTGCAGTTGGCTCCTGGAGGTGATCACAGAGCAGGCCACACAATGGCAAACCAGCAAGCAGATGAACATATGATATTCATGAAAGAGCAGGGGTGATTCCCTGTCTGCTGCAGCAGGAGTTGGGGATTAACTCCGTGCTGTTCTCTGGGGTTTAGCTGCTGTCTGTTATCACTTCTTACCTGGCACTCCCATGTGCTGCCACGTAACATCTGCTCTTGTGTCTTGCTGCTACCTGGCTGTGGAGTGGTGTGATTCAAAATCCCCTGCAGGTGAGGGAGATGGAGAAGGCTGCCTGAAACCCCCTGGATACACAGTGCCCACAGGCATTAATTGGTGTGGAGACAGAGGGATGGTTTGAGGGCTCTCTGAACCCATCTCCAGTCTTCAATGCATGTGTGGGGAATGGCCCAGCTTTGGCTTTCTGACTTAAAATGAAGCATGATGGATATCTTGTGCATGGTGCTTAGACATCATTGTCACTTCTGTGTTTTACAATTGGCTGTGGATTATCTTCAAAACATTTGCAGCAAAACAGTTCCTCAAAACAATGTTAGTGCTCTTAGTGCTGAGACTTATTTTCCTTGTGCTTCTTTGATTTTTATCTTCTCTGCATTCTCTGTACGTCACCCTAACAAGTCATAGAGGCTGGACAGTGTCCATATCACATCAATACTGAATTTCATTATATACAAACATCAATCTGGCTCTGGGCTGCCTTTTTAAACTGTCATCCAACCTGGTGGTATTCAGTTTCTGTTTAGGTCTGACCGTGGAAAAGCATCGCTTCAAAGCTTGTTCCCCATAATGTTCAGATCAAAACAGTTCCTCTGTGTGTTTATAATAAAAATATATTTTCACCAGCTCTTGGGAGCATTGACATTTTCATCAAGGCAATTTTCTGTGGCCCCAATCCATCACAGCACACGAGCTGTTCCATTGGTTCCAATACAACTACTCATTGCTTAAAGTAAATTGTTTGCTTAAAAGCTTGTTGGATCAGGGCCTATAAGCGAGAAAAGATTGCTGATTAGAAAGCACATTTGTTTCTGTTGTGGGATTTGATGGCAAATTAAGGACACTAGAAGGATTCAAAGATTAATACCTCTGTATTTTGGGAAAGAAATACTTTAATACTTTCACATTATCGAGGCCCTGTAGTAAACAGAGATTATGCAAATGGGACACTAAACACCAAATCCGAGACATTAATGGGGTTCAGTGAGAGCAAACTGAAGGCAGAATTAATCTCTGAGAGACCTAAATGGCTATTTTCATGCTTATGAACTTAACATACTTTCAACTTCACCTTAATGAAAGACACACTCGGCTCACTGTTAAAAGAGGCACTTAAAAGGTATTAGAGGCATAAGTCCAGCTGTTACAAACTCCAATAAATTTGGATTAGGTCTCCACTGTTTGAGTTGCGTGTGTGGGTGCCTGACCTCAAAGCAAGTTGTTGGTTTTTAACTTATTGATATATAGCATTACATCAGGTTAATTACGCCTCGCTGTATTTCATGTCGTCTCGGCACAAACCTGTGTGCATCGTGTTGTGGGGAGCGGGGATTCGGGAGCCCTTGGAGGGCTGGGGTGTGCTGGCCACCCGCCCACCACCAGCCCTCCCTGCAGATGGATGCTTTGCAGAGGCGGCTGCTTGGTTTTACAGTACACAACTGGCTCCCTGCCCTCCCTTCTCCACCCCACCCCATATTTTCATTCCCTGGGGTGACTTCCCTTCACCTCGCTCGATAACAGAGCATATTTTAAAATTTTTATTTTGATGTGTTGGGGCAAAATGCCCGATGTATGGCAGAATGAAGAGTTTGAATTGATGGGGCTTTACAAATTTTGTCTCACTGGATCAAATATTTGGTCCTTGTGCTGTTTTGCTATGAATTCCTGGCCACCCATGAAAGGGATCGTGCACGGGTAGAGCACGTTCAGATTTACGGCTGCATCTGTGTAGATGGGTCGAGATAACAGCAAACCTTTTGCTCTGAAGGCACTGCAGCCGCCACGACAAAGGAGATGGCTTAAAATTGCATTTCCATTTAAAGTAACACCAAGCAGCCAGCCCAGCCATGTGAGGGAAATATAAAGCTCTGCGATAGGGAGCGAATGAGGAGAGGGGGGGAAAAAAACCTGGGTAGCAAGTAACTAAAATAGATGAAGTGGAACAGTTGGAAGTCCCAACTTGAGTGACAAGGGAGAAAGAAGAGATCCAAAGTCAGCACCAGATGACTCCAGTCTCACATCCCATCTCTCTCCCCCTGCCTTTGCCACTGTTGCCGCCGCTTTCCCAGCAAAGGCAAGAAAAAAAGCCAGAACGTCTTTTCCAGATTTGGGGGCTGAGCGGCCTCACATGTTGACACAGCAATAATTTTTAATGAGAAATTTTTAGTATTTGTGTGGGAGAAGTTAGTGTTGTGTACACAGATGCCTCTCTGGCCACCACACCGTGGTCCAGCCCGGCCGTGTCCCCCTCCGGCCCGGCCCGCGGGGTCCCAAGGCAGATTCCTTTCAGGCGAAGGGAAACATTTAGGATTGCTCACCTTTGAACTGCATGCGATGGTGTTTACCTTGGCAAGACAAAGTGGCAGTTTTACAGATATTAAAAACAGTCCTGAGGGGAATCTGGAGGCCTTCCTATATTTTAATCACCCAATTTAGCCAGCCTGAGGACTCAGCTGGAGGGAAAATGTGAGGCAAATCTTGTTTTGCTTTATCTTTTAAAAAGGAGATTTAACAGAAAATAGCCCAGTGCTAAAACAAGAAGGGAGAAAAATAATGTGCATTTTAGTTTTTATTCCCTTCCCTCTGGAAGAAAAAAAAGTGGGAATTCTCATATTAATCCATAGCACCTCCATGCTCCATATGGTTTCTTTTTTGGTATTTCCTGCTGGGCTGCGCTCTACCTCAGCTAACCCCGCTCCCCTTGCCCTCCTTGGGTGCGTTCCTCTTCTAATTTGATTTCTACCTGTCAGGAAAGACTGGTGCAAATGGGTTTTACCCACATCTTGAGGCAAGATATCCCCTCTCTGCCAGCACTCCCTCTTGGTGCGCACAATTAAAAAGAAAATTGGGTTTTTGTGGGGGAAGAGATTCAAAGGAGTCATGAGTGATGTCTGAAGTTATGCTGAGGTCAGGACCTTGCTTATTGATTTTCTAACACAGCAGAACCACGTACAAAAGGAAGAGACCTCCTTGCCTCCCCCTGATCCAAGATACTCCTCCAGCTTGTAAAAAAAAAAAAAAAATAAAAAAATGGAAAAAAAAATCTGGCTGCAAGCAGTCAGGCTTCAACCGGCCTGTCAGACAGCTCTCTGCAGGAACACAATCCATGTTGATTTTACAGAGAAGGTTGTTATCCACATTTCACCACTGATTTATTGTTTTTTAACCAGCTCCTTATGCTAGACTTTTTTTTTTTTTTTAAAGGTCCTTTTGCACTTTGTGAGCAAGGAGATTCACTGGTGGTGGGATGGAAGTGAAGGTGCTGGTGCCCAGCTCTTGCCAAGCTGGGCAGAGGCAGGAGGAGCACTGCTATCCTCCAGCCCCTGCCACCAGCCACCTGTGATGCTCTCCTTAATACTGGCCAGAATTTATAAATGCTGTGGCTAAGGTCCACTAACACCCTTGGGTCTGCTCTGCCCGTGGACTGCTGTGGGGCAGCCTGGCTTTGAGATGCTGAGGGCTCTTCAGTTGTTTCAAGGGTAAGATGGGTATGCTGGAGACAGGTCTGAGGAAGCCCTGCAGAATGAAAGTGGCCAAACACGTCCTGTCGCCTACATCTGCAGAATTCATTAGGCGAGCTTGATTGGCCTTTGTTAAACAAAGATGGGATAAGGTTTCATACTTTTTCTGTGGGAGTCGAGCTAGAGTTTCAGGCTGATGATTTAGTCAGGTGTAAGCATGAAGTTTCCAATTTAGAGAAATAAATCTAAAGTGATTTTATTATCCTCTGTTTTACCCTGACACCCTGCTTCACCCCGACTCCCTGTCAGAGCACGCATGACGTGTTTATACAGGCTGCACTGTAATCGACTGGCAGCCAATATAACACGAGACACAAAATGCATCTTCTGCCTAACACAGGCTTTGGTAGCTTCTATATTTCATCATCGTCCTTCTCCTCTGCCGGTAACTCTTCCTTTCTTGAATCCCTCCTATTCTGCCTGGCAAGACTGTGTGCCCCGGCTCCATGGAAAGAGTTGTCAGTGTGCCGAGACACGGAGTTTTGGATCTCCTTGTGTAGCCACAGCTTTGTTTTGCTTCATTCCATGCATCTTCCAGGGAGATCCTTGGATCAGACTAGGCATCCTGTGGCTGGAGTAATTTTAACAAATGTGTGTGCTTGAAACACCCAAAAAAATATTTTTTTTTAGTGGGAATTGGTAAAATTTTAAATAGAAAATCTCTTGTTTACTTATTGTCGGTGTTAGGAGCAAATATCCTATGAAAACTCTATGTTAAGATTTTGACAGTATACTCATGAAAAAAGGTTATGTGATTAAATTGGCTGAAAATACCTGTTTTCAAAAGTTACTAACAGAGAAAGCAATATAAAAGTACAGATAGCGATGCTGGGGGGAAGAAAGCAAACTGCTTTGGCCAGGTTCTCTGATCCCGTTGATTAGGAGCCTGTGCAATTTAGTTATTAGTTAGAATATAAGGACACAAAAAGCAATAGGTCAAATTCACTTCTTCATCTCAGATATATCCCTGTTGACTTCAGTGAAGTTCCTTTAATGATGAATTTGTCCCGCTGGCTCAAAGATAAAAAGAGAAGTTATTTTTGTTTAATATTTCAACAAGGGGAAGAGGTTAGCGAGGGAATTTGGTTTGTACAAGTTGTGTTTTTCCATGAAGTTTAGCAAGGGCAGCCACCACCTAGCCAGCCCTGTTGTATATTTGTCTTTTTGAGGGCTGAGTGCTTTCTCTATGGACTCTCCCAAGCCCTTGCAAGGCAATTTTTGCCAGACTCAACCCGCAAAGGACGCTCGCAGCCATGGTTTGTTTGTGTTCCTGCCGGCAGCGTAGGGAGCTGCCCTCCTTCAGGTGCCTGCTGATCTGATTTCATCTGTGGTAAAACTTTGGGAGGCAGAGCTGTGTCTGTCTGTTGTCCCTGGCACTGCAGCAACTGAGTGCCACCACCTGGTGCTCCCTGCAACGTGCCTAACCCTGGTCCCAATGTGACTGAGCTTTTCCTGGGTGAGTCTTTTGTTGCTGGGCTTGTGTTTGCCTTAATGCACAGTTTTGACTGACATGATGTCCTTGGCTGTCCAATACTTTTTTCTTGTGCTTTAGCAGCAATGAGTTCAGGTTTTTTCCACCTCCATCAGACTGTCCTAGCTGAGGGCAGAATAGGGAGAGAGGCCAGGACTCCACAAAACCTGGGAATGCCTTTGGAGACTGTGTGAGGCAAAAGCCAGCTCCAGCCAGGCTGCTTCTGCTTGTACTGAGACTGTGTGGAAGAGCAGGATTGCATATTCCCCATTCAAGCCAGAGCAGGACTCTGCATGTATCACAGGCAGATGAATGAGGAGGCTTGGCTTTCTTGTGGGACCAAACTCTGGGTGAACTTGGTGATGTGAGAATCCCTCCTCTGTACTCCCTGGAGCAGACAGCTTGTGCTGTGGTGTTTGGCTGTTGCGATGTGTCTGCACGGCTGTTGAGCAGTGTGGGTTGAGTTTACAGATGTTGGACAGGTGTTCATGGAGAGTTGTTTCACCACGTCATTCTTGCTCCAGGGAAAGTGGCCTCTTGCCCAGGCAAGAAGTCAAAAGCTTCACTGGTCACTGTCCATCTTGGAGTTCAAGGCACCTGGCGGGTTTCTCTAAGCCTTGGCTAACAATAGCCTCTCTACTGTGAGCAGTATTGCTTCTAAACCTGAGAGGAAAATGTTTTTACTGAAGGGAAGGAAACCTTTCCTGTGCTCTTCTCATTCTTGTATCCCTGGGTGCTTTCCAGAGTCATTCAAAACCATTGCAGCTCAACAAATGGAAACACCAAGTAGCGCAGTGTGTGGTTTGGCAAACTTCTCAATCTGAAGTAACTTTAGAGAGACCCCAGCTTTCTCCAAGGAAAAAGGCCCTTTAAATAGTAATGCTCGTGGAAAAGAACTGCCATTTTTTGAGATGCTAACCTGAGTGTCATTAGTGACACAGCAGTGTCACTTTATTTCCCTCTTGGTCCACTGTCCCCTGTGTTGGCCATTGTCCATGGCTACCTGTGAGAAGGGCCTCAGTGATGGGGAAACTGGGAGAGAGTTTCTCAGGAGAATGAGCTTAGGTCTTGGCTGTGCTTGCATTTATCCATGATGAATGCTGCTATTCATCCCTCAGCTCCTATAGCATGTGGAAATCTGGATGTAGGATGAGGGTCTTCTGGAATGGGATTTCGTTGTGCCCTTGTTCCTTGATATCAGGTTTGACAACCATTCCTGGATCTCCTAGCTGTGTACGCCTATTGCTGTCTCTGCCTAGGACAAAAGACTTTTGGGACAGAAAGAGGGAGAGCAAGAAAGCCTAGAGAAAACAGATGTGAGGGGTTGAATGACAAGTTAGAGGTTAAAACCTTGACGTAGCCACATGGCTGTGAGGAAGAAGGCTGAGGTAGGAGCTGGCAGCATATTCCTGTGGTACTCCTCTGTGCTGACCCAGTGTCACTGCCCTCAGCATCTCCTGCTGTCCTGCTTCCTCCTGGCTTACCCAGTAGCCCTCATGCCAGCATGTCCCTGCTGCCACTCAAGTGGATGAGCATCAGGCTGGGAGACCACACGTGAACTTCTTGTGAGGTACAGATGTTACAGAGTCAAAGCCTGGCCACCCTTGGTCTAGGAGGGACTTGGGTTTCCAGTGCCCCAGAGAAGCAGGAAGTGCAGGAGACATGGATATCATGAGAAAAGAATCGATAGTCCCCCCTCAGCCTGACCAAATATTGGTTTTGCCATTCAGTTCGTATCGTTTTTCACTGCCTCGCCAGCCCTCGGGGTGGGAGCTCCTGCTCGCAGCCCCACCAAGGGTGTTTTGGGAAGGGAGGGATGCAGAGGGACCAGACCTCTCACTGGGCAGGGTGAGGACAAGGAGCAGTCACCTTCTAAACTGATCTTGGCTGGGGAGGGCAGCTTTTGTCACCCACTTCTCCCCCAAACCTCCAGCACCATCCCAATACCAATGCTACTGGGGGAGCTTACGTTGGAAGAGATTTATGGTCTTGCATTCCCTGTCAAGTGCCCCCCACTGTGCTATGACTATGTTTAAGGTTTGATATAAAATCCAGGGAATGCAAAGGATCTTCCTGGCTTTCGTCAGTTTTGGAGTAGACACTTAATTTTCAAATCCAATCATTAATAAATGCAGCAATTGGCAACCACAGTTCAGCCTTCCCCAGCAATTCCTGCTACCACAACTTTGCATGAGTGCTGCTATCCAAACACTCACAAATTATGATTTTTAACTCAAAATTGTATCTTCCACTGCTGGAGGTAAAACTATTAATATATAAATAAAAGCTAATTCTGTCCTGGTTGTTTTTCTTCATGAGGTCACCAGTCCCTGAGGAATTATAAGCAAAATAGTAGAGTGCCTAACAAGAAATAGAAAAAAATCCTCTCTCATGGCATGAAAAAGAAAGATGTTTGGAATGTTTTTAAAGGATGTTCTTTAGCATTCTTTGGTTGCAGCTTCTACCACATATATTATGTTTTCCTGGGATTGGAAATGATGGTCTTCTGTTGCTGTTGCTAAAAGCTAGACTTGCTGAGAATTATGTAGCCTGTTAATATTTTTTTTAATTTCTTGCTGATTTATATATTGATATAATGATGCAAACCCACTTTGAGTCCCCATTAAAACAATAATTTACAACAATTCTGTGGTCTCAAGGAAATATTGACTTGTCATCTTCACAAATCTTTGGCTTAATTTTAAGTTATGTTACCTGATGGGAAAATAGTCTTTAAAACAGGAAAAATGGTGTATGGATATTTTCAGACAGCTTTGGATAGTATTTCTGTATAAACCAAAAAACCAACCAGCCTTAAAAAAACATTAGAACACCAATAAGTTTCAGAGTTGTGTGTGTGTTCATATGATGTGAGCCACCTGTTGCAAAGAAAAACTAGGCTGATTTTCAAATTTTCATCTGTATTTGCACATCTGGATGCATTGGTCTTTTCTCAGCAATGCTGCATGTTAAGGCAAGATGCTTCATTCAGGGAGTGTTGCAGTGGTGGGGCAGGTACCAGGAAGGCTGTAGGATCCCCACACCTGAGGGCTTTCAATACCTGCTCTTCTCTTGGCATTAATCCTCCTGCAAGGGGGAAATGGGACCAGGCAATCTTCTTTTACCCTTTCCAGAAAACACATCCATGCTTCTATGGTGCTTTTGTGCCTTTTCCAGGGCTGTCTTCCCTTGAGCTGTGGGGCAGTGCTGTCCTGAAGCAGCTGCAGGCTGACTCTAACCTCAGGGACATTGGAGATCCCATCTGGAGTGTGGATGTGTTAAATGCATAAGGCTGAAGTCATGCTCTTTCAGTCAAAGGTGGTAGTGTCACACGCTGTGGCACAGGCACAAAAGCCTGAATTTTGCCAGTGTAGGCATTTTGCTATGGCATCTCAGTTGGAATAGCCTGGGTTTACTCTCCAGGCAGAAAAGAAAAACCCTCTAGAGAACAACTCAGTCTTTCAAAATTAGCTGGCCCTAGGCAGTGGGGAGATTGAGCTGCCCTTGGGTACTGTTGCTTTCTGTTCATGGGTAAGAACGCACCCACAGTGGTCGTTGCTGTGTTTTATGGGACCACAGATGAAAATCAGTGCCCCTTCTGTTGTAGACTGGCAGAGTAAGGAGTGTGAAAGCCCTAAGCCACACTGTTCTGGGCTGTCTCAGTGCCCATGACCAGGCATGGGGACAGATGAACTGTACCAGGTCCTGTGGTCAGCTTTTAGTTGCATGCCTGGGCTTTTAGCCCACTGTAGATAGGGCCCATATTTCAGGATAATCCTCAGCATCATAAATTTACCTGTGCAGATGGGACCCAAAGGGAATATTAGAACAAAGCAGGGGGAAAAAAAATCAAGGAAAAAATGTACCTGTTAGGCAATGTGAACCTTTGTTCAGCCTTCATTAGTACCAGCAGGGTTATAGTTACTTTTAATCATTAAACTAATTCTACTAGTGCAAACTTTCAACTTTCACCCATTTAAATTGGAAAGGTCTTTAAAATATTTATTATTACTTTAAATCATGCCATTTAAGGTCAGAGCAGAAGCCTTTGTTGGATTCGTGCAGGATCCTGAGTTGTTTTCTTACCTGGAGGTTGAGTCCTGGTGGAAAGGTCTGTGTTTCTAATTTTGCTGTGCTATTTGGTTACTATGAGATGATGGGAACACCATTATGGCTGTGCTATTTTCTATTTCTTAATTGGTTGCTCATACACAGGTCTGGCTGGAGCTGAAAATCTCAGGGAAAAAGCCATTAACACCTGCATGTTTTGACCTGCAGCTTATAAATCAGAACATATGTTTTCATATTTCTAGCCCCCAAAACACCGAGAAATGTGTTAGCGGACATTTGCAGCACACTCCGATGCACGTTGTCTTCCCAGTGTCAGCAGGCCAGAGTGTCAAAAGGTATAAATCATTGCAATTACATGGATTTTTGCCTGAGGTCTAGCCTTGATTGATGTCTCTCCTAAATAAGATATTACTGGGGATGTGAAACATGCACACCTCTGAACCTGCTGTATTAGGCCTGCAAAATGCCGCTTTTGCTCTGTGTGTGTGTGTGTGTAGTGCATTTAACAGTCTTGCTGGAATTCTCCGTGTTATTTAAGTGATGACTGCTGTCCTGCATGGTTTATTTAGCTTGCTATTGTGGAAAACACTTCAGCAGATAGTTGCATCCGGTTGCAATCCCTGTTGAAATTGGCAAGGCTGACTTTTGCACTTGCAGTTCATCCCAGTTTAGCTGAATGGGATCACTTACAAATCCTGTGAAAGCGTGGTGGGAGAAATGCTCCCCTCTTTCCAACCCAAAGCAGACCTACCTAAGCATTGCTCTGAGCTGCCTAACTCATCCTGTCCTTCCCTCTTGTGATGAGAACACCTTCTGCAAATGGCACCCTGCTCCACTTTTATCATCCCTTGGAGCTGCTCCTGGTGCTCACCTGACACGGTAAGAAATCCAGAACTCCTGCAGGTTTTCAGTCTTTTTAACTCTAGTGGGTTTTGATATGAGGTGGCCCAAGGAAAATGTGCTTGTAGGATTGGCTGGATGGAAAAAATCAGGGTAGCAACTCCCGTAATTTGGATCAGAGCTGGAGAAGTGGGCTGACTTCTTCAGGGTGATGTCTTGACATCACACCACAACTTCCAGAGAAGATTGGGCCTTGTCACATCCTTGAGCTGAAAACTTTCATTGATAAGAAAATGGCAATTTGCAGTAGCAATTTGCATTATATGCAGATTTGGTTTTGTATTTAGGTTGTACATATCAGAAATATTCCCAACTAATGGATCCGTGGATTATTGATTTAAAAAAATCAATTAAAAATCAATTAAAAAAAGTATATATTTTTGTGTATGGAAGAAAAAGACATTAACAATCTGCTTGGGAATATTATACCTTTAAATAGTTTCTACCCCTGTTGTCATTTTATTTTAGATAACAAAGATACTAGGTTTTTTAGAGCAAGGATTTAAACAGAAGGAAAAATAAGTAACTTTAGGTTGGTGATTGTTTTTTCCTTTTTCCTACAGTAATGGTACTAACTTGAAAATCATTTTAATGGTTAACTTACCCTTTAAGACCAAAAGTTCTAACTTGAGTCAATGTACTTAGCCCAAAATCCCTGTAGAGATTCAGGTTTCTTGCTCGAGCTGCCTGGAGTGGTGAGTTCAGGCCTTTGCAGTGATTGTCAGCAAGGAGAACATTAATGGAGTATTAGAAAAATGAAGTCCTCGACCCCTCCTCCCCTTCTGGCTGGTTGTTTCTACATGGTGGGAAGGAAAACATTTTCCCCGTCAGCCATTTACTGTGCAACAGGGGGAAACTGTCAGCTTGCTATGAGCAAACCCCTGCAAGATAAGTCAAAATGATTTACCCTGTAAATAAAGTGGGCTGTTTTCTTTACTTGGAAGAATTGCCCATGTGGCGAGACTTCCTATGGGAGGGGATGTGGTTGGCCCTTCGCATTTATCCACTGTGTTTGTCTTTTTTGAAAAAGCAACATTGGAAAGATTAACAAGTCTGTCACTGAAGGAACTGATATATCAAAGCTGTGGAGACAAAGCAGGCCATTCATTCCTTACGTTTCTGAAATCTCACTGCCAGTGCAAACCAGGTCTTCCCATTTAGGTGCAGATGAAAGGAGGGATTTCCCTCTTCCTCCTTCTCCCCAGAGTCTCAGGGATTTTTATGTATTTATGTGTGCACATATATATATATAAATGTGTGTATATGTGTGTCCATATGCACATGTTCATGCTGGGCTTTGCATTGGAGCCCTCCCAGGCTGGGGAGTTATTTGCCTCTCTGGGAGAGGCCACAGGGGTGCAGGGGATGAGAGCAACCTGAATGTAGTACTAGACTTGAGGGATCACTATTCCCATGGACAGCCACAGAAATTTAGGATTTCCCTTTTTTTTTTTTTTTTTTTTTTTTTTTTTTTTTTTTTTTTTTTTTTTTTTGTTTGTTTTGGTTTTGTTTTGTTTTGTTTGTTTTTTTTTTTTTGTTTTTTTTTTTTTAATTTAACCATGAGAGGGCTTGGGGGTGAGGAAGGATATAAGAGAGGGACATTGATGTAGAAAGGGACTGGATATCTTGAGAGCCCCCCAGGATTTATGGTACATGGAACATATGCACGCAGATCATATTGATTAGGGTGTATGCAGTGGAGAGGGAAAAAATCACTTATCTTGTCAGGCTGCAGGAGGTTTTGAGATTTCTGATGTGGTCTTGGGTCCACATCATCATTTCTAGGGAGAAAGAAGGAGCGTATAAAGGACACCCTGGAGATGTGGCAGTCCCAGCTTGCAATCATTGCTTGGCAGATGGACATGCTTTCTAAAAATATGACTTCAGATATTTTCATTTGTTTACTTTAGCTGCTCACCTGTGTGTATATGTTCTTGTACCTAAGGCAAAGAAACAAATGTGTGTGGTTTTTCTCCCAGTGCCAGATATAGTGCTTTTTAAACTCTGATGTGCACAAACAGCTGGTGTCCAGAGAAGGACCTCAGCTTTGAAAGAAAAAAAACCAAAAACAAACCCTATTTAAAATTGCCACATGCTTGTAAGCATATTCAGCAGAGGCAAGAGGATGAGTGCAGCTTGCTTCTCAAGGTGTCACCTCTGTCATATGGGAAAAAGCCCTCTGCTGAGAGGTGCTGCATCCCCAGATGTGCTTGACTCCATCTGGAAAGCAAAATTCTGCTTTCCAAGGACTCCTTTTTCCATTGGCCTGCAGAGCCTCAGCCAACTTCCCCTACACCCTTGTTTATGCCTCAGGCAGGGCAATGCACGTGTCCCAGGCTGGGGAGGTGTTTCCTTGATGGTTGTTGCTGCTGGAGAATGTCACCCAAACAGGAACGTTTTGTGTGTGGTGGTGCAGCAGGTACTGACCCTTCTCTGTACCAGTGGGGTAGGAAAGCCCTCTCTACAGGGAAAGCTCGTACACAGCACAAAAATATTCAGTGCTGTGTCAACGCTGGACCTTTATTTATTGCACCTCAGTCAGTGCAAACTTCAGTGACAGGCTTTTATGTGACCTTGGGCTATATTCTTACCTGAATAAATGGAAAGTGTTTCTCTTCTGAACACCTGGGGTTGTATTTTATATAAAATATGTACATTCTGGAGAAAACAGTAAATATGGCCATGAACTCCTGAGATCAAGTTTCTTTATCAAACATGCACCACTTTCCCCAGGGAAAAAAAAAAAAAAAGCCCAGAAAAATGCTGAAGCTTCCCTGTACAAATGACAATAAAATATGATTGCCAGGCACAATTCCATCAAGTTTTACAACAATTGCTTTTGAGCTGTTAAGTATGCTGTGCTTTAGTCAAGGATCTTGTGCTTTTGTACACAAGCCTGATGTTTGGTGACATTGAACCTTCACATGCAGATACTGATTATTCAAAAAGGGGGGGAAGAAAGAAAACATGGGAAAGCTACTTTACATTTGTACTGCAGATTGTTCCCTTTTATCTGCAATCAGAACAAAGACTCACTCAGTTTTTATTACAGTCCTCTTGGAGGCTGTTAGCTACAGTGTGAACCTCTCTGGGGTTAAAGTGTAGAAAAATTGGGAGATGCTTGTGGTTTTGACAGAGAAGTGGAAGATTCCACTGAGAGAAAGGTTGGTACCTCGGTTGGAGAGTAACGGGAGACAGTGTTAAGTGAAAGATGTTAGCTCATTTACAATCACTTCAGTTCAGTTTACTCCCTGAGGTCACCATCCTGCAGAGTTCTGTGCAGGCTTTATGCTTTTCTGTGTGAATAGTTCTGCTGGAGTCCTTAGCTTAACCAAATCATTATCCATAAGGATGAGCCAGGGCAGGGTGAGGGAGGTGCTGCTATTGTTAGCCAGGTATACATAATACATACCCTGCTTGTATTGTCCAGAGCCGTGGCTGAATACCATGGATTTCACTTGGAAGTACTCCTGGGTTGTTTTGTGGTTTTTTTTTTTCTTCCCAGCTTTTCCATTAGACCTTTTATATTTCCCTCCATATTCAGCACTTTGGCACCTGCCTGTGGGAGCAAGCTTCTGCAACAGGTGCCTTGGTTACTGGTTAATACATCAGTGGTTTTGGCCAAAACACCTGTTGATGAGTCAGGAAAAATGACACAGAGCTGATTTTTTTAGTTGCTGGGTTTGCTTTAAATTTTTTGGCTCTGAGAAGTTTTTTCTCGAGGAAGAAGAGAGTGAGAAGTCATTGCTGGATGCTATTCCCGTCTGGGGAGGCAGCTGACCTCCGTGTTACTCGCAGAGTGAGTGGGCACAAAGCATCCTGGCACCTTTTTCTGGAGCCTGTCTGCACGGGGGAGGGGAGAGCAGGCGGCTTCCAGGTGGTTGCAGGGCTGGGCTGGAGGAAAGGCATTGCAAATGCCTGAATCCCTCTTCCCAACATGGCTTGCAAGGAGAACATAGCCACGGAATAAATGCCATGGGAGTCTGGGAGTCTGAGGGAGCTCAGAGGAAGGCTGCTGTTGGCTAGGGAACAGCAGAAGCTGTTACAGTCACATGTAAATCCACACTGGATGTCAGAATGTCTACCCATGGTAAGTGGGACCTTCCAGAGCAGGCCAGCTGAAGGGGTTGGACCAGGAAAGTGGAACCTACCTGGGCACACAAGGATTTGAATGGCAGGGTTACTTTGAGTGACAAGGCATCATTTATAATTCTCCATTCCTGCTTCCTAACTCTGGCTGCCCAAGGATTGATGGACCAACCCCATTTGCTTCCCACCAGCCCTTTAAATGAGGGCAACTTTAAAAAAATTAAAAAGTTAAAGGAGTGGTGCTCTCGAGCTGTTTCTCCAAGTTGTAGGACTCAGAGACAACTGGTGAATGTCATCTTAATTCTGTCAGTCATGAGGGGCAGAGGATAAGCAATAATTTTTCTTGACATGCCTCAGTTTCCCTTGATTATGTTTAACATGCACATGCTTTACTCATCTGATGCTCAGGTTATAATGACCTTGTTAATTAGTCCCATGTTTTATGGCACTGATTCAGGTACCATATTTCAGGAAAGGGTGACTAACAATTGGTTCTGGACCTCTGTTAATGAGCTGCATTGTGTTGCAAGAAGGGGTTAAAACCATCCAGAAAAGAATCACCTCCTTTGTAACCTTTGTTTCAAAATCTTGACAACCCAAGGATGTTTGCTTTTCTCCCTGAAGGTTAAGTTGTCCTAACAGGTGCTAATTTTGTGTTTTCTTATGGAGATTTGTCCATATTAGAAGCAACCGTGAGCAAACAAAAAAGCCAATTAGAGTGCAAGGGTATTCTTCCTCCTCCTTGTTTCCGTGTAGTCCCCAGCTATCTTTATTGGTCACCTTAAGCCATAGACTTATCCTTTCAAACCTTCTTGATATTCAGTAGACTTGTGCCCTCTTTGGGGGAAAAAAAACATCCTTTTAATGTCATGGGAAAAATACTGTCATGGGCAAGTAGATGATCCATGCTAACTGGGGTTTGTCATCAGCTTTGGCAATCTGTGTAGCAGGGTTTGCGATTAATGGAGCCAAAGACTTTAAGCAAATATTGTTGGCGTGTAGTTAAACTGTCAAGAGAGCAAGAAAAAGACTTGCTCTGCAGCCACTAAATAAAGATTTGTATTCACCAAACACAGTGAACCTTTTATTAGCAATTATTTGCAGCTCACTACCTTCCAAAAAGGAAACAATTCGGTGTAACTTATTGTCAAGGGTTTATTTGCAATTTGGTGCCTTTTTCTGCTTCCTTTTCTTATTCTCTATTTTGAGAGTTTAATTTGAGTAGCACTGAAGCTTTATCATCTCTGTTTTCAAAACTCTATGGGCCAAATCTTTTGTGTCATAAATAGTTCATTTAATTTCGGAGAGATTTGAGTCATTGGCCAAATTTGTACAGGCTGTAAAAATAATAAATCCCCTCCCCCGCCAAAACCCCAACAAACAAAACCTCACACTGAAATTCTCCAAATCCAAATAATGGCTATTAATTATTACAATATGCTAACATGAGGTCCAGAATGTTTTCTTCCAAGTATTCAACTGAGATGTAATAAACCAGAACAGTGCATAAATTATAATATTTTATGATTATTTTATACTCTTGGCAAAACGCATGTGCTGTTATCTCAAACCTTATTAAAGCTCAGCTGATTAGAGGTTGAAGTTTTTACATAAGTTATTGATGTTGTTTCTTTAATTCAAACATTTTCATAACAGACTAGCTAGGAAAATATTTTTCTTGGCCGGAACCTTAAGATGAGAGACTTGTGTTGAAGGTAAGAGTATGCAACTGTTTGTTTGGATTAAGAATGCTGAACAAACAACTCCCTGCATCTGTCTTTGAAACAGTCCTCTAGCACAACACACTTAGAGTTTCTGAAAAGACACCAACATCTTGTGCTCAGAAAATGGGCTATTTAAAAATCACCTGTGTATATTGTTCATGGCTATCAGGCTCCTTGGTTATACAGTGGCTCTTTAGCTTCTCTTTCACAGAAGTTTCTGATATATCTGTTGCCTTAAAATTCCAGTGATGCTGGTCTTTCCCTGAAGTAAAACCAACCTGCACTGGTGTGGCTTACCTCCTTTTTTTGCACTTCTGCCTCCCTGTTCCCCCTTACCCACTGGGGTAAGAGGGCACTTAGTCTGCTTTATACGTCATGGGAAAATGGGTGTAGAGATGGAGAGATGTCATGTAGCTATCCTGAAGTCCTACAAGCAGCTTGTGACAAAAGAGAATTGGATCCTGGTCTCCTGACCTTCTAGGCCACCCTCTCAGGGGTGCTTGGGTAGTTGGTAGCACAGACAAAAGCGGGAGAAAACTGTTGGAAAAGTTTGGTGCTTGGAGAGGTACAAGCATTGGCATCAAGGCTGTGCAAGGAAAAGTGCCCTTCCTGTCTACAGAATTTAGAAAACTCTGTGTGCCCAAAGCTTGTTTTCTTTAGCTGTATCAGCTGATCCAGGAAAATATTATTGTTTAGAAACCTCGTCCCTCTATTTTCAGACCATCATAGCTACAGCAGCACAACTCACTGGGAGAAAGTATTCTCTGCAGAATTATGTTTGGGTCAGTATGTAAATTTCTGCTTCTGCCTTTCAATGTTTCTCTAGATTCTGGGAAAAAAAGTCTACAGCCAGCCTATTACAGAAATGCCACTTAATTTTCCTTCATCCTTTTGACATGGAAAATGCATATCTGATGGAGGTTATTTGTTTTCACTTGCCATGTGCTAAGAAAGTTTATACATTGCAAGTATTACCAATCTAAACAACACAGGCTAATTGGTGTCCATATAAAAACAGAACAACATGGTTGTTTGAAGGATTGTCATGTGTTTCGCAGTGGAAATGTTTAAATGTCAAAAAGATTCAGTGTCTGCGATTGAACTTTCATCTGTCTTCTGGGTTTATAGCTATAGGAAGCCCTTCATGTCTGTATTGTCTTCAAGCATGACTTCATGAAAAGATTTGGATTCTATATCCTTAAAGGATTCTTTTTTAATAGACAAAAGGTCATTAATGATCCTGGTTGCACGTGTAGTGATCTGTATTGACAAGGTGATGGAGGATATTTGAAAAGTGTTTCTTAACACTTCAGAGGGAAGTCACAACAGAGCAAGTGAAGAAAGACGAATGGCTGCTGAACAGCCTCCTACAACACATGATGTGCTGTGTATTAAACATGTCTTGGAAGGAGTTTAGTGCAATGGAAGGTCCCATGTGTCAGGCTTCCCCACAGTAAATGTTTACAGCTAAAAGATCTGCTGTCAGTTCCTTGGTGGTGCTCAGAGTATCTTTGTAGTAGCCAAAGGACGTGACTGTACCAATACTTTATCTCCGCAGTCCTTCTGGGTCTTTGAGGTGGTGCAATGCCCTGTTTATGGCTGTACTAACACTGGGGTAGAAATTCCTGTTCCCATGGGCTGTTGTGAGCCAGCAGCAGAAGCAGCTGCACTGCAACCAGGTATCACCAAAGCAAGCAGTGACCCAGACACACTTTTTGTTGGGCTGTACTCTGGACTTGTTATATGTTACTGGGCATAAAAAAGGGAATCTGAGCATAAAGAACAGGTCATTTCACTTCCCTCTATGCCACTGGCCAAAGAAACCAGTACATACAATGCCCATTAGGCAAAGAGGCTGAATCGGTAGCAGAGAAAAAGTTTCTTCACGCAGGATGCTTCTCTTCTCACTTCTTGAGTCCCTTGGAAGCCCTGGGCAGTTTAGTTCCAATAGGATGAGGAAGCAGAGCCCTGTTGTGCATGCTCGGTGTGTCTGAAGATTTTGGTGTAATAGGCAACACTTGTGGTTTAGACCTTCCTTAATGTATGGCTTGACAAGCAGGGATGCCAGGAAGTGTAGAAACCCCTAAGGAACAGCACAAAGGCTTGGGCAGCAGTGATGGTAACTCTGCAGATAGCTCTTCTGTTGGACTTTTGTCCTTTATCATAGGATTTTGCCCTTGTCTATGGAAAATGTTCATGGTTCCTACTGATGTCTTGCTGCCATCTGCCCTAAGCACTCTCCTAAAGAAGGAAGAGCAATATCACCAGAAATGTTCTGGGAAGTGTCTGAAGGTGTAACTGGATGGCTGGATCATGTAGAAAGCTGAGCGGAATTGGAAAAATGGTTTGTGTGTGTTTAGCTTCCAGGAGAAAATGCTTCTGAGGCATCAGGTCCTGACCAGTGCAAATCAAGTAGTGAAATGAAGGAATTTGGTCTTAAGAGCTTGCTTTAGGTGCTGGGCTCAGCTTTAATTGCTCAGGAGACTTTTACATGTGCTTATCAGCTGTTTCTGAAGCTCTTCTTTGGGTTCAAGAGTGTGTGAAGCTACCTGTGAAAATGTTGCGTGTTTTTACACCTCGAGGAGCTGTGATGAAGCTCTCATTGACCTGAGTGAAGTTGGGTAGCAGCTGTAGCTGTGAAGAGCTGGGAGCTTACCCCCACCAGCAGCAGTGCTGGGCAGAGCCACAGCCCTGGCTGGGCTGGGGGAGCCCGAAGGCAGTGCCCTGCAGCACCAGGGAGTGTCAGCATCTGCAGAAAGGAGTGATTTGGTGGTGGGGGGGAGAAGGCCGAGGTGGTTCCCAGCAGAAGCTCACATCACATAAGCTATTTCCTCTCCAGCCCATCTCAGGACACTCCTTGTTGACATATGTGTTTCCATTTACACTGCAGTATGCTTGCCAGAGGGCAATTGCTCCTTTAACCTCAACCCTTCTCTTTATGCCTTCTCTGTTTGCTCATTTTAACCCTGTTCCCTTTATCACTGCCCATCCCTCCCCTTCTCTCTTCTCTACCTCTGATTCCTATTTCTTAATCTGTCTTGGTTTTTCACCCTTTGGGTTTTTTCCCCCACTTCCTCCCTCCCTCTGAATTCCCCACCATCTGTCCCCTCCACTTGACTGCTCTCTTCCATCTTTCCCCCTCATTCTTTCTCTTGTTCTTTTTTTCTTTGCTCACAGTGGACTAAAGGTCATCCTCACATGGAAAAAGATGCCTTTTCTGGGGTCATACCTCTGTCTTCGGTTCCATTTCATCATATATGAGGTTATAGGAGCCTAGAATTTTCTTTTTTTTTTTTTCTTTTTTTTTTTTTTTTTCTTTTTTTTTTTTTTTTTTTTTTTCTTGGTAACAGCTGAATGTAGTCCAGGAGTTCCCAGAGATAGCAGGTAGCCTCTATCCAAACTCCAAAATGGGAAAATTTAGGGCTGTGTGCACACCAATAAAGCATGTCTGGGTTGGTGGAGCTATGCCAGTCACACCAGTTAAGGATCTAGTTCAGGACTGGGTTACTTCCCTTGTTCAAAGAAATGGCTTGCAGTATTTGCAACATTTTCCTGGATTGTGTGCATGAGTTAGATTTTCAGCATTTCCTATTTTCAATTACTTGGACTGAGCTTGGAACCAGTCCTCAGCCTCATATAATAATGCCTTTTGTATCTGCTCTTGGCACTCCCAGCCAAATCTGTGCAAAGAATCATTTCTGGTGGAACAGCGTTGCAGAGAGGAATGGCTTTTCATAAAAAATTTTAAATATATGTATATATATGTGTGTTGGCAAATGCTGCATAAATGTTATAGCTTATCCTGGCAAACAGCACTTAGGCTGTTACAAGGGATTTCCTTAGGGAAACTGGTATAAATTACTCCAGCGGAAGCATCCTTTTTGCTGGTTGTGAGGAAGGTGGGTCCAAGAGCAGTGCCAGTAAGGCATTACTAACACAGCTTTGGCCTTGGAGCTGACTTCTCATTGTTCAAACTTGTGTTGAGGAGGTTGGTGTGTTTAAAATTTGAGCCAGAGCATCTGTGCAGCTTCTTGCATGTGTGTTTTTTCATAATGACAATTTTTTTTTATTAGCATCTTTTTCAGCAAAAAACATAAATAGTCTCTGTGAGTAAATCTATGCTAAAATGAAAGAAGCCAAGACTGGGTTTAATGGTGACCCAGGCTCCTTTTCACTCTTCCTTTCACTAGGAATTTAGGGATCAGTATCACCCCCTCCAAAAGACACTTTGGTATCAGTGCTGCTTAGACTAAAGACTGTTGTATTTTAAAGGCTTCATTGCACCCAGGAGTTCTAGAAAATCATGTTGGGAAGGAGGCTGAATAGGAGATGCCTGCATTCACGTGGCTGTGGGATCTGAGGGCTGCTGGAACAGCTCCATGTGCCGCAGAGCCATCGCTTCCCCGTGCGGAGGAGTTGTCATAGGCAAGAATCGTCCCCTGTGGGCTGTGGCTGGAGAGGTCAAAGTCATCTCCCACTTTGGGAGGTGGGGTTTGAGCCTGTGTGTGCCCTGGATTTGTACTTTGGACCCCAATCTGCTGCGTGTTGTGTCAGGGTTATGTTAAGCCCGAGTAAAAATAATTTGAGCGGCGGCGTACGAGCTCATTGTGCCTTAATAAAGAAAACAACACCACATTCACTCATCACACTTTGAAATTAAAGCTGTAATGTCATAAAAGGGAACTTTTATTGTTTTCAGAGAACATAAAAGCCCCTTGGAACAAAGTCAGAAGGGTATTTTGATGAATAAGGTCAAAGTCTGGTGTACATAAAGTGAGCATTGTACAGCATTATAGGTCGTACTGAGTGTCAGCAAGTTACCAGAAGCCCTGATCCTGTCAACACTCAAATGTGTGCGTGAGTTTGCCTTTGTAAATACCCTCATTCAAATGCAACTGCAGCAAAGTTATGCTCAAACATGAGTGTTGTAAGAATCGGCATTTTCCTAGTAAAATGTTAAGGAATCAAGATTCTGAAATCCCAAATTGGCCTCTCAGAGCCAAAATGTGTATTTTTCAATTACACAAAATTTTCAAAGCTCTCTTAAGCTTTTCTTTAGACAGCCTAAAGCATTTCATCTTGATGTTATTTTTTTTTATAATATCCATTATTAGTTTGAAATAACAAATACAGTAACTGTAAAAAAAACTCCAAACAACCCACGTAGTGACATTCCAGATGTGTTTTCTTTAATTTTTTTCTCCCTGTTCAGTAAAATTTCCTTATAAATCACCAAGTTTACAGAGAAGGACTTAACTTTGGCACAAATATCCTTTCTTGATATTTTTATTATGAATTCTAATATTCAGAAAATCTGAAAATCTGCTTTCCTGACAAAAGGTTGTAATGGTGAAATTGTTTTCAAGCCCTTTCTAGACTGGATTACATTACTTTATAAAAAAAATCTGCTTTCTGTATCCCCCCCCTCCCCTAGGTTATCCTAAAACTTGGAAGTTTGAAGCATACAAAATCTTTTTGTAGCTTTTTTTATATTTTTTCAGATTATTTTGAAATGAAAAAAAAAGGTAAAATAGCACTTCGGTGGAAGAGAAGGCAATTCAATCACAAGAAAACACTTTTTGTTGCTGAATGGACAAAAAATTCATTTAATTGCCTAAATTTCAGCAGAGACTAGTATCAAACCTGGTAATATCAAAAGTGTAAGTTCCTTGCTTTGGCTGTAGCTGGTGGAGGGTGAGGTGCATCTCTCTGTACCTCTGTTGCTCTGTGTTGCTGGTCCCCTTGTGCTGGGTGACATGCAGCTCCATTCCCCAGCAGCTGTAGTTACTCCTGTCTCTTAAATAGGCAGTATTTAACTTATGCTACCTCACCATGGCCCAAATTTCCAGCCAAAGAAAGATGGCCTTGGGTATGGATCCTCCCCATCCAGGGGACCTGAGAGATGCAGCAGGAGGAAAAGAGGAAGGGGAGAAGCAGAGGTTGGAAGCCTCTGATGCAGCCTGGTGCTGCCTTCCAGCTCCATCTCAGCTGTTTGAAGCTTTAAACAATTTGAATAATGACTCTGGAGTGCGGAATAAAAGGTGGCAAGGAGAGCTTGTTGAAACAAATAAGATTTTTCTTTTTTTTTTTTTCCCCCCTCTCCACATGAGAGAAGGCAGACTGTGACTTACAATGAGTGGTGTGAGTCACTGAGACAGAAAAAAACCACCAAGCCACAGCCTGTTTGCTCGTGCAATGGCTGTGCTGCTGCCCTCCTCCATCCCTTCCCTGTTTTGCTCCCAAGCCCACATGGCAGACATTACATGCCGATCTATTCTTGAACTGTTTCTGGTTTCTTTGTGGCACCAGCTGCAGGGGAGCGGAGTCACGCGAGCAGAGGAGGATGTTTGGTGGCTCTGCCAGCCGTGCCCAGCCTGGTCGCCCCACAGTCTGGCACGAAATCTGGAGGCAGCCTCATCCACCAGATTCCTCAGCTCCTCCCAAAGCGAGTGCGTGCGCATTTGTCCCTGGGTGGGGGGAAAAACAAACAAACAAATGAACAAAAAAAAAAAAAAATCAGAAGAAAAAGGAAAGAAAAAGAAAGGATCAAAGTGTTATTTGTAAAACATCTTGTGGTGCCAGGTGGAAATGAAAGCAGGGTGATCTCTGAGATATTCGATGGGGATATAACTGAAGTGCATTTTCCTGCAGCTCATTAGAATAACGAGGAACCCACAAAGGACATGGGAGATGAAAACAAGCTTTGTTGCCCTGTCATTATTTTTAGGAGCAATGTGATACCACTGAGGACTGGGTTAATAACAGATAATTGCTGGCTTTATTCTTGCTTTTCTCTCTTTTTTCCCCCCTCCCCTCTTCCCTGAATGGTTTTATGGGATATGGACTTAGTAATGTTGTGGCAAAGTGTCATTTCCTGTTTTATTGGGATGACTCAAGTGTGTGCGCTGTGGCGGAGGTCAGGAGCACGTTTATGAAGTTTGCACTGTGGTTAATTAGTAGGAGTGGGCAAGTCTCTCTGTCTCTTTGCTCCTGTGGGGGGATGGAACAAACTCTCCATAAATTTGCCCGGACCATGCTGATCTCGCACAAGTTTGATCCTGAAATGATGCCCAGTAAATCAGCCTGTGACTTCTCCCAGGACTCCTTATCCCTGTGCACTGCTGTGCTCAGGTTCTGCAGGATTTGCAAACCTGCCCATCTGGAGCTTATTTAAACCCTTGGATTTTGGACTGCAGAGGGGTCTGAGAAATCAGCTGCTCTTCCTTCTTTGCCCAGGCCACTTGAGTGACATTTGGCAAACACTTTTCTGCCTGTGGCAGATTTTCTCTCCTGCTCTGGATTTGCCTTTGTTGGGCTGCACCGATTGGTGCTGGTCCCAGGACATTCACAGGTGTAAGGAACTTCTTTCCATGCCTTGTGTCCTGGCCTGGCTGTTCAGGCCCAATGCAGAAGCAGCTGTTGGGCAAACACAGATCCAGGATAGGGCAAGTGGAAAGGAAAAGTGCTTTTGTGGTTGGTGGTACTGCAATAAAACACACTTGCTGTTTCTCATGAGTTTAGGTCGCTATTTCCATAAAACCATCATATTATTAGTTGATATAATTCATTTTTATTTTATGTTTTTATTATCTTAAGGCCAGCTCTTGGCTTTATTTTATGGCCTTGATTTAGCTGTCTGACTTCCTGGGATGGCAGAGAGATTCTCAGCTGTCATCGAAGAGCTCTCAGTTGCTCATGGTTTATACTTGCTGACTTAATGCGAGACTCAGGGGCTGTATTTGCAAAGATCTGCAGCCCTGGTCAAGCAGCCAGCTCATCCCCAAGCTCATCATGCTCTTTCTGAACTTCTATAGCAGTGTTGAAGGATTCCTTGAGGAAAGTATGGCCTTTGATGGCTCTTGGGTGCTAACAGGGACCCAGAAAGGGAAATATTCAACAGCACAGCCAATAGAAATGTTCAGCTGCTTGGAGAAGAATTCAAAATGCTTAAGTTTGGTGGAGTGAACCGGAGAAAATAGCAGAATGATCAAGGAGAAATAGGGCTTTCCACAAATTAAAGGAAAGCTCATTAAATTAGAATGGTTATTCATTTTTGAGCCGGGGATTTTTCAAGAGACTTGTGTGCAGAAAAGCTGAGGTAGAGAGTTTTATGGTTATTTTAAATTATATGACTTGGCCTGAACCAGTATAAATTAAGGCTGAAAATGAAAAATATTTTTTGTTGTATTTCAATGCCCCACCTCTTTAAGAAATAATCAGAGCACAGATTTTTAAAAAGCTTCTGGAAGTACAATTGTTCAGATCTCATCTGGGTTACACTAGTAGAAAATCCAGAATCAGTCACAAAATATGTAAATACCCATCAAAAGAATGTTAGTGAGGAGATTTGCTCTTTTTAATAAAGGATATCAAGCAGAAAATTTTACAGTGAAGGGGAGGTAAGCACCCAGTTTAACTTTATAGCTATCTATGTGGGTAAAAAAATTATTGCCATAACGTGGGGTTGCAAAATGTGGAGCTTGAGGTCGGGAGTCAATCTCTTATTTCAGGCTGCTCCATACTCTGATGGTGTTGGACAAAACAGCTGCTAGAGCTCCATTCAGGCCATGTGCTCTCAGATGGGGCCAGAAATACTCCACAGGGTGGTTGTGATGCGATGTCCAGCCCCATGTTTGTTTTCCTCGTGTCCTTTGGAGCAATGCTGCAGGCAATGAATGTATCAGAAGAACTGAAGTGTTTGAGAAGGAGCAGAGAAAGGTCCTCTGAAGGACTGCAGATGGAGAAAGTGACATGGAAAAGGCTAGGAAATGTTTGGACCAGCAGAAAGTCAACAAAGCTGATGCTGGCTTGGCTGTCAGGACTCCTTTGAGATAAACTCTCAGTGGAGCAGAGACAGTGCTTGCCTGCTGCAACCCCACAGTTTCCTCATCCTTTTATGCCACATTTGATTTATAAAGGCACTTAGTGGCCAGATGTGAGGGTATAAGCATCAATCAGGGGGATGCTAATATATTCTCTTCTCTGTTTCTAATGAATGTCCAAGTACTTAGTCTCATTTCAGAGTTGTATATTGTGAGTGTGGGTTAAATTAATCAGTAACTGGTCAGCAGAGATGTTTGGAGGAAGCCTAAAAAGCCAGAAAAGCAACTCATGTTCAAATCACACTGGGAGTGGGGTGGAGCCATCAAAAGGAAGGAAATGAAAGTTGAAAGCAATCTTAACTTGTACTATTAGAGGTGGGGGACCTGGAAACCCAGTATGTCTGAAAGCGACCTTAAGGTGATGGTGAACAGCAGATGAAATCCAAGTTCTTAATACAATGCCAAAGGCAGGGAACAAAATAGCTGTTCTAAGACCTCCCACCACTAAGCTTCTGTACCCAAATTGCAATGAGCACTGACATCTTGGTGCTGGACAAAGATACCAATGAGTCAGGTTTTAGAGAACAGGTAATGTTTAAAGAGCTCAGAGGACTAAACCATGAGGAAAGCAGAGAGGCAGGGCTTGTGAAGAAAATGAATGTCAAAGAGACAGTCACTGCTCTTGAAAAACACTGGATGAATTACAAAGGAAGAAAAGGAGTCATTAAAGGTGAACTTGATGCAGTTTTAAGGAATTAAATTCCTATGGATGCAGATATATAAAAGGATTAAGAGAAATCTTTTGGAGCAGGCAGCAGCATAAACAGCAAATTAATTTCAGTTAGTGGCACTCTGAAGCTCAGTCTTAGATCAAAGGTCTAATTTAAACTGTGGTCATTCTGAACAAAGGACCTGAAGTGAAATGCCAGGCTTTAGGGAAAATCCAGATCACTTCCAGGTTGTAACTTCCTGGAGTGCTACAACTCCAGGATCATCTCTGTTTTGAAAAATAAGAAATGCTGGCACAGAGTGGTTATGGGGATGCTGTAATGGCAGATGGGCACCAGAGTGGAAGTTCTAACATGGGAAGGCAGCACGGGGTATGGGCTACGTGCAGTATCCTGCCTACAGCTTATGGTAGGTGGTCCAGGTTTCTTCACTCTCCCGGGCACAGTTGAGTCTCCCAGAAAAAAAAATAGAAAAATTGTTTGTGCCTTTAATAACTGAGCCACCCTTGGTGGCACACGAGGGAGAGCATGCATTTCAAATTACTGGGAAAAAAAAAGAAGTGGTTCACAATCTTATCCCAGTTTGTAAACCCACCAAAGTGTCTGAGAGCCTTGAACAGCCTCCAGCATCGCAATGTTTGCCTATCCCAACTTTGTCTCATTATTTTCCTTCCCTTGCACCTCTGTGCGTCTGGAGCCCAGCTGAGAATGAAATGAGCAGCGCCGAAGGACTGTGAGAAAGACGATTTGTGTGGTAAACCCAGCACAGCCAGAAGCAGGAAGTACCAGATTTATCATGGGAAATCCTCTTCTTGTTAGATGTTTCCAGCCTACTTCTCCAGGCTTAAGCTATCTCAGTGCTGTGTGTAGTCCCTGGTTCAACAGGGATGCTCTGCATTTGCCAGACTTGAAATGCATGAAGTTAATTAGCACCCTGTTAAATCAGGGCTCTGTCACTGTGTCAGACAATCCCCATTGACTCAGAGCTGCTTGAAAATTTCCTGTCTCCTGGGATAGGATAATAAAGCTACGGAGGGAGTTTAAGTTACTCAAGATGGGGTTGGATTCCCCATGCTCTGCTTTGGAAATGTCCTTTCTGCTCCACTCCAGCTCTGGCCCTATGTAATACATGTAGCTTTGGGGCTCCAGGCCACCTCCTGAGGAACAGGTCCTCTGCCTGTCACCACTGTGGCAGCCCTGCAGTCAGTTACAACCTCCCTGAGACTGTTCCTCACTTTTTTCCAGACTTAGGAGCCCATTTTCTTGCTTCCTCACGCTACTGAGTAGTGCTGAATCAGTGGTGCCTTCAGGCCAGACTGTGGACAATACCTCTGTATATCCATTTTTTCTGCTGCTATGGACAAAGAGAAGCCCAGCCCTCCCTCCCTGTCTTCTGCTCTGGCTGCCCTCAAAGGTGGATTGTCACACCTTGGCCCTGGAGATGCACTCAGAGCTCTTAGGAACCTTCTGGATGTGCAGCTGCTGGCAATAGGGAGCTGCACAGCTTCCCTATGCACCACGTGAAGAAGGATGTTTGTCTGTTTTCCCTTTATTCTGCTCCCTGCTGTGTCTCTTTGATGATTATTAAATAGGAAGAGATGGTTAGATCACTCCCTGAGTGCTTTCTCTGTTATTTACAATTTGTGTCTCTCCCATCACAGTCCATCCATCTGCCTTTGTGTTTCGGGGTACCTGCTTTTCCCTGGATGAGCCCCTGTCACTGCTGCACTGGTCTGAGTTGTATGCAAATTAGCACTAATCAAGAGGAATAAGCCAGCCAACAGCTAGGACATAGCAGGGTGTCATGAATGATTTATAATTATTTCCTCCTAAAACCACTTGACATTTGCCATTACTTGAAGACTGTTTGCTGTGCTTGAATCAGGCAGAAACAGATCTCCCATTGAACATAATGGGGGTCATTCCAGCAAGCAAAACTGTATGTACTGTCTATGGCTACAGTATAATTTTATTGATTTAAAGTGTTTTAAGTAAAGGCATGATTTCAAGCCTGGAGATAAAGGTGGCTCGTTGGTGTAATTGCACAGTAATCTTGTTCAGTGCCCCAAATAACACTGTGATGTGTCCCAATTTATGGACAGCGTGTAGATGAAGTGATTAGAGGTCTGGGATGATGAGGCTGCAGTATGGAGGGCATGAATGAGTGGGAGGAGATGGCAGAGTCCTAGGCAGAGGCACTTCATGAGGGCAGCCAGCTCCGCTTCGCACTTGGCCGATGTTCTGCTGGTGGCTGCTGCTCGTCACGGGGGAGCAGAGGTCAAAAACAAGGACTGTGAGCCATACAGCTTGGATGTGAGCCTCTCAGGGGAGTTCACAAAAATTTTGGGGGTGCCCAGAACTGTTTTTTGCGTCAGGCTTGTTTTCAAGCTCTTCTGTTCATAACACAGCAGTCTGTTTTCACTGTGGATGGTGTGCATCTTCTCTGCTGGAACTGCTTCCTGACAAAATGAAACCAAAGGGAGGCTGAAGGTTGTTGCAGGCATTATGCTAATGACTTGCTTTCTTAAGCTTTGGTGATCCTTTATTCAAATTAAGAACTTTAGCAGCATTGCTTCTCAAAGCATCCACCTGGATGCTGGTCTGTAGCCTTTGGGAATGGATCTGTTTTATCTTATGGGAGTCAAGCAATGCATCACACTGGCTGTAGAATTCTCATGGCTGTGAGACCCCAAATCTGGGAGAGGGCAACAGAGGAGAAGTCCTGAAGGTCTTACAGGTCCTGAAGGTGTTACAGTCTTTTAAGGCCAAGAAATTTCAAACCACATGTGTAAGCTGAATGTAAGGGGACCCAGCACAGCAGGTTGAGGATGCTGAGCAGGAGCAAGCTGGCCTGTGACCCTGAGTTTCCATACTGTTGTATTTTGCTTTGATACCATAGTGACTATAAAAAAAAAAAAAAGTGCGAAGTGATAGATTACAGCAGAACTCATGCAAATCTCTTGTGTTATTTTAGCAAGTTAATATGTGCCTAGCACATCCCAGTGGGATGCCAGTGGCTTCCATGGAATTTTACTGGAAATGAACTGGGTACATCTGGTCAGAGAAGGAAGCCTCAGGCTGCTGGCGAACTTTTGCTTCCTCTCTGATTATTTTATTTAGATACATCTATGTATGTATGTATATATAATAATTTAAGGTTAAGACTATTGTATTGACTATTATTTTCAAAAGGTTTTGAAAGAAAACAGGAGCTTTGTTGCCTTGCAACTGAGCTAGGGGAGCTGAGGTGAATCTTCTCCAACATGACTGTAAGGCTGGCTTGAGAGAATACTCAGGGACTGATTACCATAATTTCATTGTCAAGCTTTCACACTACAGGCTGGGAGATCTTGAGGGCTCTATTCTGGACTTGTTGCTCTGTAATTCTTTCCTTACCCCTTGGCATGGTAGAAGGACAACATACCTATTAATTTTGAAGTTGTCCCTGAAGAGGTGCTGAGGTCAGCTTAAAGGCATAAGTAAGTTTGGCAAAGCACAACCTGAAAGGAAATTTTTTTTTTTTTTTTGTGAAGACAAGGGCAAGGTATGATAGGAGAAATCAGCTGCATGAAGAGACCTTAGGAAGCAACCTTGGGAGGGTGGGAGGAAATGGATTGTTCTGTTTAGGGAAAAAAAGAAGAATGGTGAGATATGATTTCGATATGTTGAAGTTGCTGTAGTGGCAAGAAATAATCTGTTGTCTACTTTCATTAGTGTACAGGCAGGGGATCATGGATTCAAATACAATCAGGAAAACCAGTGGAGCTCTTCATCAGGTTCTCATTGCTCATGTTACCTGTTCAGCAAGAAGCCTCTTAGCTTCTGGTGTAGGAGGTTTCAAGGTGTCTGTATAGGTCTGTTTGCTACCTGCCACACCATGGGTGAAAAAATAAGGATCCTCTCTCTGCCAAGGGGTTGGGCTGCAGGTGGTAGGATTTCTTTTCTTCTTGGTGCTTTATAGACAGAGAGTGGGCTGAACAAGGAGGTCCTGCGCACGACTGCTGTCTCAGCAGCAAGCATGGGCAGAACATGGTTCCATTTGCCTGGAAGTGACTGTGAAGACACCACACTGCCCTCTGAGATGGCAGTTGTTTGCACACACCACCCATGTGAAAGAAAGATGGAATTAATGGAATTTTCCCTGTCCATGGATTCAAACCCCAACTTTATTGGTTGATCTTGGCCACAGGGCCATAATCCTCTCCTAATGAGAGCATCCCTGCTGTGAACGACTAGAGCCACTGCAGCCTTCTCCCTCTCATTTTCTGTGACAGTGATGAGACAGTAAAAGCAATCCCCTCTTAGGGTTTTGACTTTATAACGTTTTGGCTTTGGAAGATTTTTGCAATCTGACTAGGCAGAAATAGAAAGAAAAACCTCTAGAGTGGCATGCGGGGCACATGAAAATGTCCATCAGTTTCTCTCTACTTGGGTGTGTGCTTCAAGGGCGAAGATGGCTGTGGTAAAAGCATAATCGATTATGAGACCTTAATTGCTTTTGAAATGGCCACAATCTTTTTATTACCACAGCAAAACGTGCTTTGGACTCCACTGTGGCCAGTGTTTAGATTGAGGCAGACCACAAGATGAAAAGATCATGACCCTGCTACTCAGTTCCCCACGCTCCTGTCTAAAAACAGATAGACAAAAAAAGAAAAAAGAAATTTTCCACATATTCTAGTCCTTGGAGCTCAGCAAGCTGCATCTAGCTGGAGGCTGCAGTATTTGAGGTCCTGTGTTACTAATTTTATGGAGTAGAGGATTTGCATTTCTTCACTCGTCCATGCAGTCTGGAGGCAGTTTGCTGGTCATTTTATGTCCTCAGAGAATATTCTTGCCCATTTCTTCAAGAGGAGGGAGCTCTTTAGCCTATTTTAGAGGCAGCACCAAAGCCAAGCCTTTACACGTGACAGTCGATGTTGAAGACCCCCTCTGGAGATCGAGTCAAAGCCCAGGACATTGCCCACCTGGGTGCTGAGTGTCCTGGGACGCACCTTTCTGGTCAACCTGTTTCAGTGCGTGACCACCCTCACCAAAAATCAAAAAAGGTTTTGGTTTCTCTTTGGGTTAAATTGAAGAGGGTGAAATGTGGACTCAGGTTTTGGCTCATGTACCTCTGTGCTGTCTGCACTGCATACCTTGGCTTCTCTTTGTGGAGGCCAAATTGAAAGTGACAGTCTCACACTTCTGTGGCTGATGTTAATGCCTGAAATCTGGCTCCCTGGGACACAGGTTTTGACTTACCTCAGGCATTTCAAGCATCTCACATTCCTTATTCTCCAACATTTTTAGCCTCCACTGGGCCAGTTTCACAGACAGCTCCTTTACAGCAGAGAGGAATCGTTCCTGTTTCTTCTCACCTGAAGCGTGGTCCGGTTGTTTTATGAGGTTACAACAAATCTGCATGTGGTGGAGGGTGTTTGTGGGCCCTACCCAAGCCTTTCATATTGCCTAGAAAGAATTTTCTCCTTTACTCATTCCTTTTTCCTCTGTCGTGCTCTTGGGAATTCAGTGGGACTTGTGACAAGGAAATGGTGAGCAGAGCCTGGCTACAGAGGGTTGCACTTGTGAAATATCTCCATTTTAATCCACATGTTTGTTCCAGCTAGACTATTTTCACAGCTGCTTACGGAGGAAAAAAGGGACACTAACAAATCTTCTGAGAGACCTCTTCAGTGCTTCAGTTTCTCATTTCCAAACATCCTTGTAAAAGGAATCACATCCACTTAGACAAATGCCCCAAATAGACTTTTCTGTAAACTGAGGGAGGAAAAAAAATATTCAGTCTCTAGTTGGAATTTAATTCAACAAAGGGTTGAACCCTCCCAGCACTGGAGCTGTTCCACATTTGCATCCGTTGAGGATGTGACCCCCAGCCCTCAGCCCTAACTGAACTTTCTCAGTAGTTTGATACAGCAGTAGGACATACAAGCTAAAAAATAAATTAAGATTTCAGTGGGAAGCATTTACAAATCTGTATTGTTTCCTTAGTTTCACTGCAACTCTAATTTTAATCCTAATGATAAAAGCTGTAGTATTACTAAGATATAGTTCTGGGGTTTTTTCCCTTTCTGGTCTTGGGTGGTCTAGAATGTGCAGTAATTCATGTTCTCAGCTGGGTTTCCACCACATTTCTGATTGACCTGATTACTTTCCCAATGACAGAATCCAAAATTGAAACCACATCAGAACTCACTGGAGTTGGTTCTGTTTTTGATGTTCCTGGAGCTTCTCTGGTGGCTCAGCAGGATATATGTCTTCATGAGGGTTTTTTAACCCCTTCTTTTTTTTTTTTTTCTTCTGATTTTTAACTTTTTTTTTCTTCTCATGGTGGGCTTACATTTAGGACATGAATTATTTAGGGAAGTCCTGAAAGGAGAGCAACAAGGAAGGAGAGAATTCAATAGAGATGTTATATTTTAGGACTTAATTCTAGACATTAGCATGTATAGCTTGAGGGAGCTATGCAAAGAAAAGAGCTTTTTCTGCAGAAAAAAGAATCTCTCTTGACATTTTATGTTGTTGCACTAGCCCCTTATTTCCTTCCTCCTGCCCAGCCTCTGGAAAGATAGACACATATTACAGAAGCCTAGAACTTCATTTTTTTATCACCTTTGCTGTAAAAGGAAAGACTGGGACAAGCTGAACTGAATTTATTATAGTGAAAAGTGCTTGTGATGGCATTGGGAAGGTTCCTCTGAAAGCCATGGTGCCTCTTTGGGAGTCCTGAATCGGAATGTAACTGACCAGGGAGCTTTGTTTGGTTCCTTTTCCTTCCTGTCCCAGCTTCCTCCTGGCAGAACAAAGTGTAATGGGCTCTTCCCTCACACTGGGACTGGCTCCCCTCCTCTTTCTCTCGCTCCCAATGAGACATAAAGTCATTAGGGCAGTGTGTGATGTGGGCTGGAGCCAGTCCAACTTACACCGAGGACTTCCTCGTGCCGTGGCACACACATCTTTGACTATCCACACTTGTGTGACACAGGTACGGTTGCACCGAGGAGAACACGTGCCATATTAGCTAGTGTTAATGGTACTGGTACCTTCTCCTATTTCCTCTGCTCCCTAAAAGGGTTTGGAGGTGGGAAAGTGAAGCTGTGTGCACTGTATTTCCATGCGGTCATGGAAATGGAAACGGGGATCCAGAGGACATATAGTTTGTGCTCAGCTCAGTAGCTCCTCCTAGCAGAAAATCCTCACTCTGAGGTGTATTGTTTTCTGAGCCCTTTTCAGAAGGTGGAAAAAGCATTTTGCAAAACAATAGGAAGTGGATGGTGTCGTGAAAACACGCTCCAGCTGAGTTTTGGCACCAGCATCGCGAAACTTAAAGAATCTTATCCAACCCTTCATGGCTTTCAAAATGAACATTGCGATGCTGTAAGTCAAATAACATTGTCCAACCCTTTTCATCCTGTTTGTAATTCCACTAGGGACATCATTACCGTAACCAGCTGCTCTGGGATTCTCTAATGAAAACTTTGTTTCTGAATAGAATAATTAAACCTTCATATTCAATTGTCAAACAGCTCCGTCTCTGCTCAGTGCATGGATGTGATTAGCCACAGCAAACCATTCTGCAGCTTAAACTCACAATTGCATCTAGTATAAAAATGATTAATTAGGCGACGTGCTGTTTGGGAAGTTTACAAGCAGATCAATGAATAATGTTAAGTGAAAATTTTATAGAGACGTTACGGGCACTGCAGGTTTTGTGGAAGCTTTGCTGACGGCTTACGGATGCATGTGTTCACGTTCCATAAAGAAATTCTACATCATGGAGACAGGTTCAGAAGTTGTACATGGAAAGGGGAACCCTGAGGTTTTTGGAGTTTTCTTTCTATAAATGTTTTTGACAGAAACTCAGTCCTTTTTCCTCTCTCAAAGCAAAGTTTCTAATGTGAGCAATATTTCCCCAATTTTATTAAAATTTGTTCTCGTACATTTTCTTCATTTCTGTGCTGAATGGGAGTACAAAAGGGGAAGATTGAATATGCCTGGGAAAATTACCTGTGAACTGAAGCTAATCCACTATCAGTGTTTAAGGCATTAAGAAAAATAATTGATTAATTCAAATGAAATAGTCCCCACCTTTAATTTTTTTTTTTTTTTTTTTTTTGCACATGTAGAGAAATGCATAGTAATGCACAGTTGTATTTTGGTATTATATGACAAATAAACTACTTTTATTATGTCATTCTTAAGCTTTTCCAGCTTCTTTTGAAATGTGTATTTCCTGTGTCGTTGTGGCTTACTGACTTATATCAGAGATGAATCAGGGCTTTTAACTGCACTTACAGCTAAATATTATCTTAATTGTTCTCTACAGCTGTTTTGTATAATTTCTTTAGAAAAGGTTGTTAATGCTTTTAATTCAATAGGGTGGTTCCTTGTGGTGCAGGAATATCACAGTGGAGCACTTCTTGAGATGTCTTGTCACCCTTCATTTTAGTTCCCATCAGAGTAGCACCGTTTTCTGCTCCTTGCTGCAGCAGCCACTCCTTCAGCTCTGGTCATGGAGGCTGTTGGGTTTGGTGTTGGGTTTTCTGAGCTCTTTTCCTACAGAAAGCTCAGAAAGGACATAGGATGGAGGCAAAAATGAATTCTCAAAGATTAATTCTGTCTTGTGTGCGTGGTCCACAGATGGCCTTATGTAAAGATTTTTGATTTACACCTTGGTTGTCCTTACATAGACAGTCACAGGCTTTCCCTGAAGTTACTTCCAATATATCTTTCTCCCCGTTTTCAGCCTTAAGGATAAAGACAAATAAACAAAGGCGAGCAAGCGCATTTCTATCCTGTACCGTATGCTGCCAAAAATAGTAGTCAGATGGAAAAGATTTTTCCAGAAGTCTTCTGCTGCATAATCTGTTTCAAATAAAGATAATAAAATAAACAACTGTTTATAAAGAGAATGTGAATGAGCAGGGCTCCCCTGCTGCCTGTTGCAAGGGCGCTCAGTGCAGACGTTGTCTGCGAGAATTCCTGATCTGGCATACAAAGTTCTGGTTTTTCTCTCCGAACCCCCTGCTCTGAAGCACTAGGGACAGATTTCAGGAAACCTATGTTAAATGTAGCACCCCAGGAAACTCCCAAGCTGTGGTGTGAACAGGGAAGTTTCGTGATGTAGACCCCTGGATCCTCATCTCCGTCATCTGCAGGCAAAGGTGTTCGAGTGGTCTCTGTCTGGCTGGCTCAGTGGTGGGGAATGTGGACTGGGAGACTTATCAGTTAACTTTGCTAACAGGCACTGCAGGGCAAGCTGTGATCCTTGTAAATACTGATCCAGCCAGAGAGGTGTCACTTTGATAGAGCTGCTGCTCAGTTCCCATTTACCATGGATGTTCATGAGCTCCTGGAGATAGCACTATGCCCACTTTCCAGAACTCCGTGTTTCCCCTCCAACATTGCTGTCAAAGTCTTTGAGAGTTAGCTCTATCTGGAGATTTCCAACTCATCCTGCATTGAGAGTGGTGGCCAGAAATCCATACAGAACAGCCTTTCACACCACAATATGTTTAAGAAAGTCTGCCTCCTGATCCTGGCCACATAGCTTGCAAATCAGAGGAGCAACAAATGAACAAATGCCAGGGCATGTGGGAAAGGAAAAAGTGACCCAGACTTGGGACTGCTTTTTCTTTCTTTGGTTATTTTTAATTTTTTTTTTTTTTTTCTGGAAAGATTTGATTCAAATTTTGCTTTGGACCCATTTTCCTATTAGAAAAACCTAAACCCTAAACCTAAGTACACAATGAAACAGATTTCCCGTCACAGGAAAAGAGGAGAGCAGACCTACATGGCAAGCACTGGGGAGAAGATTGCCAGAGGTGGAAATTTTCTGGGATCTGCAAGTTAGGTTCAGCTGGTTACAAGTAAGAGGGGCTAGATGTGAATATTGGATCCCTCTCTAATTTGATTCTTATGACAGTGATTATATTTATATACAGCCTGTAGACTCCAACCAAGTGTGGTGTCTCCAGGGATGGCACAGCCACACGCAAAAGTGTTCCTACCCTAAATTGTCTGTAGTCTAAGCCAACAACAACTGAGAAGGGAAATGGAAGAAGAGAAAAAGGGGTGGTCACCAGGAAGGTTTGGACATGAGGTTTTGATTCTGGCTCCTCTCCTGCCAGAGAATCTGCCTCGATCTCTGCAAATCTCATCCCTTTTTCACCTTGCCTTTGGCTCTGCTGCCTCTTTGCTGATCTGTTGCCTGGTCTCCAGCCTTCAAGGTTTTGCTGAGATTTGGGGTAACAAGCTCCTGGTGGCACCCTGCAACTCCATGTTATGGGAATGATGCAGGAACAGGAGGACAGACAACTGTCTTTTCCCTTGGAAACCCAGAACCTGGGCCCCTTCTCTGGATGGGGGCCTGAAAATGTGAATCTCTTTATAAACTTGGGTTATCCAGTTTATAGTACAATTCCCTGGCAATGTGTCTTTCAATGGGCTTTTTTTTCCTCTGTTTATTGCAACTTTTCATTATTCATTGTATAGTTCAGTTCTATTAGGGCAAGTTTACATGTTTTGGGCAGTGTATGGTTGGATAAAACAGAGAGAAGGGGTTGCTTTTTTAAATTAAAAAATTACTGTCTGAAACCGTGGACATGGGAAGATCCGTATTTGCAGTTTGTGCCTTTTTCTGGATTTCTTTAAGCTGTTAATTTTGGAATTAGGATAGTATTTGCTCTCTCCCCTCCCTCCCTGCCTTCTCACCTCTTCTAAATATTTAACTGTGGAGTGGTTCTGCAAACTGGTTCTCTTGTCACCCATCCACTTTAACTGGATCTAAGGTTTCCTTTTAGGAACAAGGAAGGGAGGCAGGCTTGGCTTTTCCTTTCCCATGCTGCCATTTCTGGGCTTTATTTAATTTTTAGCTGTTTTATTTAAACGTTCATAAACTTGGGGCCTAAGCTGGGCTTAAGAGTGCACCGGGAAAGCGTTAAAAAAACACATCTTGAGAAAGGCTGAGAAGAATTCATGGATGCCAGGGCAATGTGTGTTTGATAAACATATGGACTTGAAGGCAGATAGGAGCAAGGAGGCACTTTGCCTGCATATAGCTGTATTATTTATGGATGTCTTTGCTGTGCAGCAAGGACCAGGTTCTGTTTAGCTCCTCTCTTTGGGTGGTCCACGAGAGATTCTGAGTAGCCTTCAGTAGCCTTCAGGCATAATTGCCAGGCATGCTCTTGTATCTGAGATAGCTTAATAAAGCATTACATATCTTACTGCTTCTATATTTTATTACCTAACTCAGTGCATGCGGTCAGTGGGTAATTAAATTCAGCTGTGTTTTTACTCTCTGTTTTAAGGTCGAAGTATGAATTTCTCCACGAATTCTTTGAAACGGACTAATACGATGCATGCATGATAAAGGCAAGGCTAATCAGAGCCAGACTGTTAGTGCAATATAAGGTTGCCCCAGGTGTAATTTATTTTCATATTATTGGTGGTTTTACTGTTGAACATATTAGAAGACGAAGAAGAAATAATAATTCTTTTCCGTGTATGGCCAGAAAGCTACGGGCTGGGTTGAGAAGCTGGGTTTTCTTTTCATTTCTATTTTATGCCACGTTTCAGTTCAACCGCTTGTGCTCCGTACTGAAGTCGGTTTCAATTAACCTATTCCTTCATTAACTCACTCTCTAAGTACAGGAGGATATTGCTAGATTGCTCCGTGCCATTATGAAAAGGATTGTGGTGCAGCCTTTATTAAAAGCAATGTCTGCAGTGGAATGTGTGCTGGAAAAAGCTTAAACAAATCTTTTTCTTGGATTTGACCAACTTGGAGTGGCTGCGTGGGCTCCAGGAGGTGGAGTATTTTCACAGGGGGCGAGAGTGTCTTGGGAGCTCGGGGTGCCTGTGGGGTGGAGAGGAGGAAAGGGCAGTTAGCCCCAGTCTTGTGGCTCAAACCAGAGAGTTTGGGCAAGACCACCTGTGTCAGGGGCTCTATGGTTGTCATGTCAGGAATGAGGGTTGGCTGGGTGAAAGGGAGCGGCAGCAAGATCGTGAATGCTGCTCTCAGGGGATTGATTACCTGGGGAACTTATTGCAGGAGGGAAAGTGGGTGTTTGTAGAGTTCTCTGGGAATATCCAGAATTACAATGGAGTTGCTGTGGAGTTTTATCTGCCCTAATCAAACCTATTTTACAACTGATGTTCTCTCCCCCTTCAAAACTGTCCTTGCTTATCTCCTTAGACCACCCCGTGTGCGATCTTGCTGTTGCACAGCATACCAGTTGTCAGTGCCAGAAAATTGTTTCATGAGCAGCAAAAAGAGAGACCTAAATTCCTGGAGGCTGGTGCTCCCAGGTCAGCACACAAAAGGCATCTCGGGTGCCTGCTGGTGGCTGAGCCTCAACCTCACAGAGGCTCCTTGGTGAATATTCTTCGAAAACTTACAGGAACTTGAGGTGTGATTCATCTCTGTGCCAGAGAAAGAAAGAAAGAAAAGGAAGTCCGCACCACATTAGAGGTGGTGGGGGATGAGCACATTCAGGATGCACTAATCTGACTCAGTTTCTTTAAAACATGCCCAATACCATCTATTTACATTAAGGGATTAAAAACAGGAGAAGGCATCATAATAGGTATTATGAACCTGTATGGTCTTCCTACGTGGGTAGAGATGTGTTTGAGATAAAGGTTTGAGATTAACCACTGGACTGAAACCCACTGGAGATGATCCCACGTGTGCACATAAGGCTTCACAGATATCATGGAAGGAAACTCCAAAAACCTGTAACTTTTGAGGGGGCAGACTGAAGTATAAACCCCTGACCAAACATGACAAAGCTGTGGCAAGTTTGCGAGATGAAGCGCTGCAATTTACCACGATGTTCCCCTTTTCACACCTGCCTAGTGATCCAGTGCAATGGATTAAACCCTCCTTTGCTGAAGTTCTACTCCAGAGCTGGGGAAAACCATCCTGCAAGTAAAGCCCCCCCCACTTCTGGGGCATTTCTTTTGACATTGTCCCTTTAGACAATGTAGATTTTGACCCTGGTCAGGTCAGGGGGCTGGATAAAGGGTGGACACACACAGCTGCTTGTGAATCTGCCCCGATCACTTGCGGAAAGCTCTGGGGGCTGTAATCTGGCCTTGCCCAGGTGAAGTCCAGAAGCAGCAGAAAGTCTGCTTTAACACACAGGAATTCAGGTTGATGTTTGACTTCTGCTTCCCCAGCTGTGAAGCAGTGAAAGAAATGTCCCCTCTCTCACAGCTGACTTTTGCCTTTGAATTAATGTTTGCAAAATACTCAGAGCTCCCAGGCTGATAGGGCTGCAAACCACACAGCTCAACTCTGCTGTCACCAATTGGAAAGAGCCATGCTGGGTTTGGGATTTAGTCCTGTAGAATTAAGATTATTTTATTGTTCTATGAACTATAGGGTGGTCTGTCTGCTAAATTACAGTACTCCCTGGGCTGGGCTAGTGCTTTCCCTGCCTGTTTGGGGTCAGGATTTGGCCCTTTCTGGTTTCATGTTTTCCTACTGAACTCATGAACCTGTATCAAATGTCGAAGCAACAAGAACTTGATGGTGATTCTCTGCCAGCAAGAAAGGGCTTCCCAAAATTCAGAACTTTCCTTCCACTGAACTCAAACACTTTCTCCCACTCTTTCCTTGCTATCTCCCCCATCCTATCCCCATCAACCCAATAGAAAACCACCCCCTGAAGCTGGTGAGCCCAAGAACTGCCTGGGATCCAGGAAAACTTGATAGTGTGCAGATGCCATTCTGTCTCTCGGCAATATTTACTTTTCAGATGGATCTTAAGTAAGCGTGAGGCCAGGAGACGCTGGAGCGTTTCTCAGCATGATGAAACGGTCATCACCTCGTCCAGCTGGAGGTGGGAAGCCCTGCCCTAAATTTTCTCACCCTCCGTGGCCTTGCTTGGGGAGCGGGTGGAGCTGGACCAGCACCCCTGTTCCCTGACCCCTGACTCACTCAGTGACTTGGGTGGGAAGAGAAAAAAAAATCTGCTTCTCCTCTCCAGCCCCCCCCTCCTCAAACAGAGTCTGGGATTTATTCAGGCACTGGTGAGACTGGGATTAACTTTTCTCCATGTCCTCTTCAGCCTGTGTCCCACAGGCAATGCTGGGGGCATGGAAATGCCTTCCTGCTGCTGGAGTGAGCAGAGGGGGCTGCCCTCCCTGTGGAGGGCACCAAGAGGATGCGTTTGGGGGGACGAGGAACCAAAGGGCTGCCCGAGCCTGTGCTTCCCAGGCATGGCTCTGGGGATGTGCCCAGCCCTTGACGTGCAAAGGCATGTCCCAGGGCCCCGGCGAGCTCTTCAGGGATTTGAGGTTTTCTCCAAGCCCATCTCTGATGTTGGGATCTGACTGGAACACATGCGGCAAGCTAATCGCGTGCATCTGTGCCTTTTAAAAGCGCGGTCGCCTGCTGATTGGGTTTAATTCTTTATCTTATTCCTGCTAATCCGTTTTCCAATCTGGTTCCCATTTGGAGACAAATTCCCCCAAACCCCAGCCACTGGTGGGATGGATGTGTGGCAGCAGAGGCAAGGAGGGGAGAGAGCAGAGCAGTGGTTTCTATGGGGCAGTTACAGGCCGAGGAGAGGATACACTGCCCTGTTAGATACTGGATAACAAAACCCCACCCGACTTATGCCACAAATTTATAACAGCCCCATAACTGTCTCCGCTTGGGATCCCACCTCCCGCAGGCTGCTATTGCCATGAAAACGTGACAACAGTGCTCTGCCAAGCATCCAAGGAATAACGGCCTGAGGATTTTATTGCGTGGAAAGATTCCCTTCAAACACACCCCAGAGCTGGCCTGGTGGTCCGGCAGCAGTGTAACAACCTGGGCTGCTGTGGGTTTTACAGCTGGTAGGCGGCAGTGCCCTGAGTTTGCTGTAGGGCTGGTGGGTCCCTGGAGGTCGTGCTGGCCCCTTGGCAGCAGCCGGTGCTTCCCAGCCAGGGAAAGATGTGCTGGATGTATCAACTGTCCTCCTTCCTCCCCTTGCTCTCTCTCCTTGCCCTGGCCTCCAGTGTTTTCATGCTCAGAAGCTGCCTACAAGGGGAAAAAAGGCAGTTTTCCCCTGCCAAGGGAGAGAGTGAAGATCTGCAGTCTTAGGGCTGGGAAACTCTGACCCTGCCACTCCTCTGGCCTTTGAAGAATCATTAACTGTTGTACCTCTGTTTCTCCTCCTTTTTCTTCTTGGTTAACCTCTATTCCACCTCAAATCTCTGCCTTACTGCTGGTTTCCCAGATTCTCAGAGAACCAGGTTATGGTTCTCCTCACCTGCAAGTTTTCTGGGGGCAGAAGCCCCTGCGATGTGCTTCTGTCGTGGAATATTTCTCAGGACTCACAGGGCTGGTTTTCCCTAGTGAAAAATGCGTGTTGTTAATATGATGGACTTAGCACCAGGTAAAATCCGTGAGACTAGATGTGTTTTGGTACAAGCTGGTAATGAAACCCTCCAGATCTTCAGCTTGTCCTGCTACTTTGATCAAAACTCAGTTTCCTATGCTTCTAACTCAGATGTGTAAGCTCCAGGGCTGTTTTCTGGTACAGATCAAACCCAACCAACAGATAAAGCCCTTCCAATTTTTCAGTATTAAAAATCAGCAGCAAAAATTTAGATCCACAAAGGAAAAAAAATCAAATTGTGCAATCAAGGAATTGATACCTGGTATAGAGTATTTTGGGAGCTGTGTTTCTCCAGGTGCATGTAGTAGCTCTGACCCCTTGCTTTGTGTCCAAGTACGGGCTCTGTTCTCCCAGCATCCCTAATCACCATGGTGTAAGAAGCAGATCCTTTTGTCCTGAAAAATACACCCCTCTGTCAGAATACCTTGCAATTTGCAGAAAGGTAGAAGGGTTATGGTTGGGAAGTAACAGGAAAGTACAGGAGGCAAATGAGAAATGGCTGATTTATTCTGCTGTAATAAAGGTCCAGAAGATGTGGGTCTTGTTCCCACATTTATCACTGGTTTGCTCTGTGGCCTTGAACAAGCCATTTCACTTCCTTCTGTCTCTGCTTCTCCTCCTGCTCTTTGGCCCTCGAGCTTATGAGCTCTCCAAGGAGAACAGACTCTGCCTTGTGCTTGTTCAGCAGGATCAGCCCCCACAGCCCTAAGCTCCCGTTTGGGAGTTGTTGGGACCTACATGTTGGTGCAGCAACTCATGTGCAGAGAGCTGGGACCCTCAGGAGCTAGGTAATAAATAAGGGATTTTTAAAAAAATGCAGAAATGTGGCTAAAACAAAGGAATAGAAGGAAATAACCATTTCAGAGCTCTCAGAGGACTATCAGGAAAAACTAGCAAGCTTATATTTTCTTCTTGATCCTGCAGCACTAGCAAATTGTGGGATTGATGGGTGATGAGTTTGTAAGGACTGTGTATTTTTAATCTGTTTCCAAGTGTATGTGTGTGCACATGGATAAAATCCACAGTGCATTTCATAGGCTGGCCAAAAGGCACATGAGTGAAGCAGCACGTGATGCGGCCGTCGAAAGAACCCGTCACCCAGCCCAGAAAAAATTATGGCTGTGGCTTTAACCATTCTTTATCATTTCCATCTCTATTGACTGACATGTATTTTCTTCCTTCCCTGACCCAGAACACCAGGACTCTGAAACTACTGAAATGTTTGCACAATCTTGAAGCATTTATTTAAAAGTTGCTTTTCCCTGAAGGGTAGGTACTACAGCCAGATTCGAAGTCAGATCAAAAAAACCAAACAAATACTATCTTTACAAGCCCTTCATATCGGTATGTACCAAAGGACCTATCAGCTTCCTTTTCTTTTTGGCATGCTGACAACAGCCCAGTGCCTCAGGCAGAGAGCTGGAGTACGTGTTTACAACCCTTTCAAATTCACAGGCCAAACAGGAAAAGAAGGAAAATGTCAAAAATTACAAATAAAACAGTTGATCTTCAAAAGCAACGAGGCCTGCAAATGAATAATTTTTAGGCATGCTGTATCGGATTTCTTAAATATTTGTCACAGCTGTGAGTTGCATAGTGCAGTGTTTGTTAACCTTAGAACTTGTCTTAAGTGCTCTCACGAATAAATTTATTTATACTGAAAAATCCAAGTGTCTTAAAACTAAAACGTTTTTCAGAGGAGCTTTTCCTCTTTTTTTTTTTTTTTTTTTTTTTAATGCTGCTTCAGAGAATCCTTCCCCATGTGCTTGACATATTGCAGCTTTCCTTCAGCAGAGAGCAGGAGTGATGATAGAGATGAGAGGAGGAAAAAAAAAACAATAGGCAAGCAAGAGGTGGAAAAATGATGAAACTTGCCCGTTGTTTGGGTTTTTGGCATGGACCCACTGTTATGTGATGTCCTTTGGGTTGCAGGTACATCATGGCCTTGGATGTGTTGATTTTCTAAGCCTTTCTGGTCTTTGTGGAGATTGTCTGAGGAACTGAGGCACAGAAGGGTTTGCAGTGGGAATGGTCTTGCATAAGTTTGGAGACACCTTAGTTGGAGACATCTGGCCCTGGTTAGTTTAGATTTCCCCTACTGCAGCTCTACAGGGTGATCCTTATGCTAAGTCCTAAAGCTGCTCTGAGGAATGTAATTTTCCCCTCTGGTTGTTGTGGGATCCCAAATGACTAGGTTTGGATTAGACACCTCTGGAGTCACTGGAGATGAATCCTGCTTTTCCCAGTTTCTTGGGGAAAGTGAAGAAAAGTACATGGTTCTCAGTCCAAGTGCTTGCTCAGGTGCTGAGGGCAGTGTGTCTGAGTGTTTTGGGTTTACTCCAACCTCCCCTAAGACTGACTGCAGAGATATTATTTGGCAATCTGCTCGGTGCACTGATGCTTTCTGCTCAGCCTGGGCAGGCAGATGTGATTTGAACAAACCACTTTTTAACTCCAAGTTTTGTCATTTTGAAGGGAGAAAGAAAATGTTGCAGCCTACACAGCCTATCAGATATGGTTTGGATAACCAGTACAGCTTGTTTGCCCAAAAAACCGTGGAAAGAGGCTGGAAGCAGAGAACAACTAGTACCTGTCAGAATAGCTGGGGAGGAGATGGAGTGGTCATCACTGGAAGTCTTCAAGAATTAAATAAATGTTTTCTCCCTCCCCCTGCCTCCACACTTTTTGATTGGGAAACGTGTCCTAAAACATCTTCTCATTTGTACTCTGTGGGTCTGTAGATCTTGGTGCACCCTACAGATGGCAATTTAAGGTCCAGCTAAAGAGGGCAATTCCAAAGAGGGATCACCATCAGTCATTTGCTGCTGTGGTCTAGCCCAGCTGCCAGTGTATCTGTGCTAGCCAGCATGGTACTGATTAAGAAATCCCTACTGTGATGCACAGAGTAAAAGAGATGTATTTAAAACCGCTCTTTTGGCAGGACTTGCAAACTTTTTTGTTTTGTTTTGTTGAGAAAAGCAATCCGATGTGAATAATCTTTTCCTGTGAATGTGTAGAAAACCTTTAATCAAATACAAATTAGTTCTAGGCACGAGAAATAAATGTTTGATGAAAATGTATCTTAGTCATTGGCACATAAATAGCTCTTCACAGTCAATATATAATCTTGCATCATTATGAAAGGAAGTGATCATTAAAAATATAATTTGGAGAGCAATATTTTACCTCCTAGTTGTCACAAGACTCCTTCCCCCCTCTTTCTGCACACAGTTCTGGTAGGGGTTAATCCCCAAATGACTTCAACCTTTCTAAACCAGGAGTAACAAACCCTGCTTTCAAGTAAAGGTTCTTGGTGTAAAACACAGGAGGATCTAATCCTGTTGCCTGAGAAAAAAATGAAAATGTCTTAGGAAAGTACAACTGCATTGGCACTGCAGAGAGAGAGGAAAAAAAAAAGGCAAAATAATTTAAACTTCTAAAGTAATATTTCTTTTCAGCTTCACCTGTGCTTTTAGTCCTCTTAATCAGTTAGCTGTTATAAGGAAAATTATATGTTCCAATCTCCTGATGAATTGTGTACTGAGATTTTGCATTAGTAACCATGAGCATTTACACTTTCCTAAGATTAAAGGCAGTTTTCCAGAGCTGTGTCTGCTTATTAATTAGTGTCTGATGAAGACAGATTGCAGACAGAAATAGTGGTTAGAAAATGGAGCTAACCTTTAAGACTAAATTAATCTCAGTTTTAATGGGTTTTAGTGTGATATACAGGTTTTGTACATTTTCTGGTAAGTTTCCAATAGAAATGAAAGTGGTACAAGCATGAAAAAGAAGGCTGAGTAAACATGGTGAGAGCAGATCCTTAAGAATGGCAGATCCATAATAATCTGCTAGAATGGCCTTTTAAATCTTTTCAAGTGCACAGCGAGGCCAGAGGTTTTGGAGGTTCAGATCTTCAGTCCAGCACCACTTGGAGAGGGTCTGTTGCACTTCCAGGGCGGTCCCAGCTGGAACCAGTATGGACCAACCTTCCTGACAGCAGCAGCCTCCAAGAAGATGGGAACAGGACTAAGGCTGAGTAGGGGTATCCTCAGGGATATCTTTATAAGGGGAAATTTCTTCCTAACAAGTAACTGTTTTGGGGGTTTTACTGCCTTACCCCTTGGAGATGTACGTGGAGCAATTGAGTAGATTGTCTGGGCCTGGGAGAAAGTGAAAGCTGAGTTAACAGCAGCGTGACCCCACTGCTGTGTCTTAAACAGAGGCCATGAGTTTTTTTCCGAGTTCTCCTAAAATCAGCAGCTGTTTTATTTTCTAGCATTTAATTTTTATATTGTGCTGTCAGGCATCATGTGATGTTAAAAGCAATGGTAACAAAGCATGAGGGAGAGTTGGCTTTGGGGGAAAACCTGTTCTTGTACAACTAGTTAACATGTGTTTCCATAAATCTGCAAATCTACTTCAGTGGGCTTTGAACATAATCTGGGCCTAGTAAAATGCAGTCAATTATACATCTATTTTAATAGTAAACCAAGTTTCAGAATGCTTGTATTGTTACGTAAGTGCTTATAATTCTCCTACTTCTATCGTATTTCCTTGGCACCTCATTTGAATTTACATTTATCTGAGGTCATAACTGGAGTGGAGGTTCTGCTTTTGGTTAACTTTGGAGCATAGATCAGCTATCATGAGTTTAATGCAAACGTTGTCATTTTAGTGGCTTGCAACAAAAACGCCAGTGACAGTTCCCTTCTGCAGGGCTGTTGTGTCACAACATACCATGGAACAACTGCCACTGCAGATAAGCTTCTCTGTTACCCTAAATCAGTGTGATTTCACGGGTCTGTGCCGTGGTGGTCTTGTTTTTGCTCTTTGAGGGTCTGGGCCAGCAGGGACGGGCAGGTGGAGTTTGCTTGTAGACGAAAGAAAAAGCAGGTGAAATTGCAATAGGGAGTGAGATCAGAAACATGCACCAGCTTTGGGGTACCCAGATTCATGAGCCCTTTTATGCTTAGAACTAGAAAATTGTCAAAATCCTATCAGAATCTGCTATTTTTTTTATTTCTAATGAGGTCAAGCTAAGCTCTGTATTGGCACAATGGGTAAAGTCAACTCCAAACATCCCCACAGGTGACGGCTGGAAGCATGATTTTCAGTCCATGCTTTCCCAACCTCTGGCACCTCCAGTGATTGTGTAGACAGCACAAACTGCAAATAACTGCTTCAAACTGCGCTCTATTTCCAGCTCTGGAAACACACTAAAAGGCAAATAGCTCTGGTCTTTTCCTTCACCTTGATTGATTTGATGTTGCTGCCAGAGGAAAAAAGCAAGCTTTTTTTTTTTTTTTTTTTTTTAATTTATTAAAATAAAGTCTCCTTTAAATAATTTTAGAGTTCCGAGATAACAAACAGCAAGACGAAGATCACAGCTGAAGGCTTTTATACCATCAGAATTGTTAGTCATTGTCTTTGAGCTTTGTATAAATAATGGTTGATGCCTCAAAACAAGACCCTTGAAGGTGTTTTTATAAGGCCACAAATGTGTCAAGCAGACTTATTAGATGTGAAGGGAATGATTATTTGTACAAAGTGAAATGAACATGTGCAATAATATTGTAAAATGTTTATTAGTCTAGAGTGTGCTGAATTTTCCTAAAATATATCAGGTTCTCAGTTTGCACTTAATGTAGTGTTAGGTATGACGCTATATCCTTCCTAGGCTATTTTCAGTGAGCGTTATGCTTTTTGCAGAGTAAATCATGGATTTGTGTCCTTTATAGCAAGGATATTATCAAACGTGAGGCAATGCTACCTGTCTAGAAATGCAGCATGAAGGAAAGCATGCACTGATCAAAGGGTGGTTGATCGCATCGTGTCTATCGAGCAAATCTTTGCATAACAAGTAGGGTGCAAAGCCTTGGAATGCTGCAGCATCTTTCCTTTTAGGTGACTGTCAATGCAGCTGGGCCCCAAAGGATGAGGTCCGTTGCTGGCGACTCTGTCCCCACATGGCTCGAGCATCACACGTTACATTTCCAGCCAAAAGAGGGGATTCTGCCCAGTGGTGTTTTTGAGGTGAGCAGAGCTAAAAAGGAGTGTTGAGTTACACACCTGTGGCAATCACATTTCTCTCTCTCTCAGGATTTTTCATAGAAGTGCACAGAGAGAAAGAAAGAGAAAACAACTTCTATTTCTACTCCTTGTTTTTCCTATGTGGAATGTGTATGGAGGATTGTTTACCTGGGGTGATTGCTTGACTGGATTCTGGTGAGAATTGTTTGAGCCTGACGGCCAATCCCATCCAATGCGTCTGGACTCTGGCGAGTAGGTCACAAGTTGTGAGTTAGTTAGATTTGGTAGTTAGAGAAAGTAGGTTTGTAGTTTTAATATCTTCCTTTGTATAGTATATTAATGTATTATAGCATAGATATAATAAAGAAATCATTCAGCCTTCTGAACTGGAGTTGGACATCATCACTTCTTCTCACTGGGTTCACCTGCATTTTACAATACTATGTTATGCTGAGCCATGCTATATAAGGCCAGGCCATGCGATATGAGGCCAGGGCAGGCTATACATGCCATATTATGGTGGGCCATGCTATATATGGCCAGGCCATGCAATATTATACCAGGCCATGCAATATGAAGCCAGGCCATGCAATATTAGGCTGGGCCATGCTATATGAGGCTAGGCCATCAGATATGAGACCAGGCCATACAATATGAGGCTAGGGCATGCTATACAATGGTAGGACATGTGATATTATGCCAGGCCATGCAATATTAAGCCAGGTCATACTATATAAGGCTAGGACATGCTATATGAGCCTAGGCCATGCTATATGAGGCCAGGCCATGCTATATTATGCTGGGCCATGCTATAAGAGGCCAGGCCATGCTATATGAGGCCAGGCCATGCTATATGAGGCTAGGCCATGTGATATTATGCTGGGCCATGCTATATGAGGCTAGGCCATGCTATATAAAGCCAGGCCATGCTATATGAGGCCAGGCCATGCTATATGAGGCTAGGCCATGCTATATTATGCAGGGCCATGCTATATGAGGCCAGGCCATGCTATATGAGGCTAGGCCATGCTATATTATGCTGGGCCATGCTATATGAGGCCAGGCCATGCTATATTATGCAGGGCCATGCTATATGAGGCCAGGCCATGCTATATGAGGCCAGGCCATGCGATATTATGCTGGGCCATGCTATATGAGGCTAGGCCATGTGATATTATGCTGGGCCATGCTATATGAGGCCAGGCCATGCTATATGAGGCCAGGCCATGCGATATTATGCTGGGCCATGCTATATAAGACCAGGCCATGCTATATTATGCTGGGCCATGCTATATGAGGCCAGGCCATGCTATATGAGGCTAGGCCATGCTATATGAGGCTAGGCCATGCTATATGAGGCTAGGCCATGTGATATTATGCTGGGCCATGCTATATGACGCCAGGCCATGCTATATAAAGCCAGGCCATGCTATACAAGGCCAGGCCATGCGATATGAGGCTAGGCCATGCTATATGAGGCCAGGCCATGTGATATTATGCTGGGCCATGCTATATGAGGCCAGGCCATGCTATATGAGCCTAGGCCATGCTATATGAGGCAAGGCCATGCTATATGAGGCTAGGCCATGTGATATTATGCTGGGCCATGCTATATGAGGCCAGGCCATGCTATATGAGGCCAGGCCATGTGATATTATGCTGGGCCATGCTATATGAGGCCAGGCCATGCTATATTATGCTGGGCCATGCTATATGAGGCTAGGCCATGCTATATGAGGCTAGGCCATGTGATATTATGCTGGGCCATGCTATATGAGGCCAGGCCATGCTATATTATGCTGGGCCATGCTATATGAGGCCAGGCCATGCTATATGAGGCTAGGCCATGCTATATGAGGCTAGGCCATGCTATATAAAGCCAGGCCATGCTATATTATGCTGGGCCATGCTATATGAGGCCAGGCCATGCTATATTATGCTGGGCCATGCTATATGAGGCTAGGCCATGCTATATGAGGCTAGGCCATGTGATATTATGCTGGGCCATGCTATATAAGGCCAGGCCATGCTATATTATGCTGGGCCATGCTATATGAGGCTAGGCCATGCTATATGAGGCTAGGCCATGCTATATGAGGCCAGGCCATGCTATATGAGGCTAGGCCATGCTATATTATGCTGGGCCATGCTATATGAGGCTAGGCCATGCTATATGAGGCTAGGCCATGTGATATTATGCTGGGCCATGCTATATGAGGCCAGGCCATGCTATATTATGCTGGGCCATGCTATATGAGGCCAGGCCATGCTATATGAGGCTAGGCCATGTGATATTATGCTGGGCCATGCTATATGAGGCCAGGCCATGCTATATAAGACCAGGCCATGTGATATTATGCTGGGCCATGCTATATGAGGCTAGGCCATGCTATATGAGGCCAGGCCATGCTATATAAGACCAGGCCATGTGATATTATGCTGGGCCATGCTATATGAGGCTAGGCCATGCGATATTATGCTGGGCCATGCTATATGAGGATAGGCCATGTGATATTATGCTGGGCCATGCTATATGAGGCTAGGCCATGTGATATTATGCTGGGCCATGCTATATGAGGCCAGGCCATGCTATATGAGGCTAGGCCATGCTATATGAGGCGAGGCCATGCTATATGAGGCCAGGCCATGCTATATTATGCTGGGCCATGCTATATGAGCCTAGGCCATGCTATATAAAGTCAGGCCATGCTATATGAGGCTAGGCCATGCTATATTATGCTGGGCCATGCTATATGAGGCCAGGTCATGCTATATGAGGCTAGGCCATGCTATATGAGGCTAGGCCATGCTATATGAGGCTAGGCCATGTGATATTATGCTGGGCCATGCTATATGAGGCCAGGCCATGCTATATTATGCTGGGCCATGCTATATGAGCCTAGGCCATGCTATATAAGGCCAGGCCATGCTATATGAGGCTAGGCCATGCTATATGAGGCCAGGCCATGCGATATTATGCTGGGCCATGCTATATGAGGTCAGGCCATGCTATATGAGTCGCGGCCATGCTATATGAGGCTAGGCCATGTGATATTATGCTGGGCCATGCTATATGAGGCCAGGCCATGCTATATGAGGCTAGGCCATGCTATATAAAGCCTGGCCATGCTATATGAGCCTAGGCCATGCTATATAAGGCCAGGCCATGCTATATGAGGCCAGGCCATGTGATATTATGCTGGGCCATGCTATATGAGGCCAGGTCATGCTATATGAGGCTAGGCCATGTGATATTATGCTGGGCCATGCTATATGAGTCGAGGCCATGCTATATGAGGCCAGGCCATGCTATATGAGGCTAGGCCATGTGATATTATGCTGGGCCATGCTATATAAGGCCAGGCCATGCTATATGAGGCCAGGCCATGTGATATTATGCTGGGCCATGCTATATGAGGCTAGGCCATGCTATATTATGCTGGGACATGCTATATGAGGCTAGGCCATGCTATATACAGCCTGGCCATGCTATATTATGCTGGGCCATGCTATATGAGGTTAGGCCATGCTATATGAGGCTAGGCCATGCTATATTATGCTGGGCCATGCTATATGAGGCCAGGTCATGCTATATGAGGCTAGGCCATGCTATATAAGGCCAGGCCATGCTATATGAGCCTAGGCCATGCTATATGAGGCCAGGCCATGCTATATGAGGCTAGGCCATGTGATATTATGCTGGGCCATGCTATATGAGGCCAGGCCATGCTATATTATGCTGGGCCATGCTATATGAGGCCAGGCCATGCTATATAAGACCAGGCCATGCTATATGAGGCTAGGCCATGTGATATGAGGCTAGGCCATGTGATATTATGCTGGCCATGCTATATGAGGCTAGGCCATGTGATATTATGCTGGGCCATGCTATATGAGGCCAGGCCATGCTATATGAGGCCAGGCCATGCTATATGAGGCCAGGCCATGTGATATTATGCTGGGCCATGCTATATGAGGCCAGGCCATGCTATATGAGGCTAGGCCATGCTATATAAAGCCAGGCCATGCTATATTATGCTGGGCCATGCTATATGAGGCCAGGCCATGCTATATGAGGCTAGGCCATGTGATATTATGCTGGGCCATGCTATATTATGCTGGGCCATGCTATATAAGGCCAGGCCATGCTATATTATGCTGGGCCATGCTATATGAGGCTAGGCCATGCTATATGAGGCTAGGCCATGTGATATTATGCTGGGCCATGCTATATAAGGCCAGGCCATGCTATATTATGCTGGGCCATGCTATATAAGGCCAGGCCATGCTATATTATGCTGGGCCATGCTATATGAGGCTAGGCCATGCTATATTATGCTGGGCCATGCTATATGAGGCTAGGCCATGCTATATGAGGCCAGGCCATGCTATATGAGGCTAGGCCATGTGATATTATGCTGGGCCATGCTATATGAGGCTAGGCCATGCTATATGAGGCTAGGCCATGTGATATTATGGTGGGGCATGCTATATGAGGCCAGGCCATGCTATATGAGGCTAGGCCATGCTATATGAGGCTAGGCCATGTGATATTATGCTGGGCCATGCTATATGAGGCTAGGCCATGCTATATGAGGCTAGGCCATGTGATATTATGCTGGGCCATGCTATATGAGGCCAGGTCATGCTATATGAGGCTAGGCCATGTGATATTATGCTGGGCCATGCTATATGAGGCTAGGCCATGCTATATTATGCTGGGCCATGGTATATGAGGCCAGGCCATGCTATATGAGGCCAGGCCATGCTATATTATGCAGGGCCATGCTATATGAGGCCAGGCCATGCTATATGAGGCTAGGCCATGCTATATGAGGCCAGGCCATGCTATATGAGGCTAGGTCATGTGATATTATGCTGGGCCATGCTATATGAGGCTAGGCCATGCTATATTATGCTGGGCCATGCTATATGAGGCCAGGCCATGCTATATGAGGCTAGGCCATGCTATATGAGGCTAGGCCATGTGATATTATGCTGGGCCATGCTATATGAGGCTAGGCCATGCTATATGAGGCTAGGCCATGTGATATTATGCCAGGCCATGCTATATGAGGCCCGGCCATGCTATATGAGGCTAGGCCATGCTATATGAGACTAGGCCATGTGATATTATGCTGGGCCATGCTATATAAGGCCAGGCCATGCTATATTATGCTGGGCCATGCGATAGGAGGCTAGGCCATGTGATATTATGCTGGGCCATGCTATACAAGGCCAGGCCATGCTATATGAGGCTAGGCCATGCTATAAGAGGCCAGGCCATGTGATATTATGCTGGGCCATGCTATATGAGGCCAGGCCATGCTATATGAGGCCAGGCCATGCTATATGAGGCCAGGCCATGCTATATTATGCTGGGCCATGCTATATGAGCCTAGGCCATGCTATATAAGGCCAGGCCATGCTATATGAGGCCAGGCCATGCTATATAAGGCCAGGCCATGCTATATGAGGCTAGGCCATGCTATAAGAGGCCAGGCCATGTGATATTATGCTGGGCCATGCTATATGAGGCCAGGCCATGTGATATTATGCTGGGCCATGCTATATGAGGCTAGGCCATGTGATATTATGCTGGGCCATGCTATATGAGGCTAGGCCATGCTATATAAAGCCAGGCCATGCTATATTATGCTGGGCCATGCTATATGAGGCCAGGCCATGCTATATGAGGCTAGGCCATGTGATATTATGCTGGGCCATGCTATATTATGCTGGGCCATGCTATATGAGGCTAGGCCATGCTATATTATGCTGGGCCATGCTATATGAGGCTAGGCCATGCTATATGAGGCTAGGCCATGTGATATTATGCTGGGCCATGCTATATAAGGCCAGGCCATGCTATATTATGCTGGGCCATGCTATATAAGGCCAGGCCATGCTATATGAGGCCAGGCCATGCTATATTATGCTGGGCCATGCTATATGAGGCTAGGCCATGCTATATTATGCTGGGCCATGCTATATGAGGCTAGGCCATGCTATATGAGGCCAGGCCATGCTATATGAGGCTAGGCCATGTGATATTATGCTGGGCCATGCTATATGAGGCTAGGCCATGCTATATGAGGCTAGGCCATGTGATATTATGGTGGGGCATGCTATATGAGGCCAGGCCATGCTATATGAGGCTAGGCCATGCTATATGAGGCCAGGCCATGCTATATGAGGCTAGGCCATGTGATATTATGCTGGGCCATGCTATATGAGGCTAGGCCATGCTATATTATGCTGGGCCATGGTATATGAGGCCAGGCCATGCTATATGAGGCCAGGCCATGCTATATGAGGCCAGGCCATGCTATATGAGGCTAGGTCATGTGATATTATGCTGGGCCATGCTATATGAGGCTAGGCCATGCTATATTATGCTGGGCCATGCTATATGAGGCCAGGCCATGCTATATGAGGCTAGGCCATGCTATATGAGGCTAGGCCATGTGATATTATGCTGGGCCATGCTATATGAGGCTAGGCCATGCTATATGAGGCTAGGCCATGTGATATTATGCCAGGCCATGCTATATGAGGCCCGGCCATGCTATATGAGGCTAGGCCATGCTATATGAGACTAGGCCATGTGATATTATGCTGGGCCATGCTATATAAGGCCAGGCCATGCTATATTATGCTGGGCCATGCGATAGGAGGCTAGGCCATGTGATATTATGCTGGGCCATGCTATACAAGGCCAGGCCATGCTATATGAGGCTAGGCCATGCTATAAGAGGCCAGGCCATGTGATATTATGCTGGGCCATGCTATATGAGGCCAGGCCATGTGATATTATGCTGGGCCATGCTATATGAGGCTAGGCCATGTGATATTATGCTGGGCCATGCTATATGAGCCTAGGCCATGCTATATAAAGTCAGGCCATGCTATATTATGCTGGGCCATGCTATATGAGGCCAGGCCATGCTATATTATGCTGGGCCATGCTATATGAGGCCAGGCCATGCTATATGAGGCCAGGCCATGCTATATTATGCTGGGCCATGCTATATGAGCCTAGGCCATGCTATATAAGGCCAGGCCATGCTATATGAGGCCAGGCCATGCTATATAAGGCCAGGCCATGCTATATGAGGCTAGGCCATGCTATAAGAGGCCAGGCCATGTGATATTATGCTGGGCCATGCTATATGAGGCCAGGCCATGCTATATGAGGCCAGGCCATGCTATATTATGCTGGGCCATGCTATATGAGCCTAGGCCATGCTATATAAGGCCAGGCCATGCTATATGAGGCCAGGCCATGCTATATAAGGCCAGGCCATGCTATATGAGGCTAGGCCATGCTATATGAGGCCAGGCCATGTGATATTATGCTGGGCCATGCTATATGAGGCCAGGCCATGTGATATTATGCTGGGCCATGCTATATGAGGCTAGGCCATGTGATATTATGCTGGGCCATGCTATATGAGGCCAGGCCATGCTATATGAGGCTAGGCCATGTGATATTATGCTGGGCCATGGTATATGAGGCCAGGCCATGCTATATTATGCAGGGCCATGCTATATGAGGCCAGGCCATGCTATATTATGCTGGGCCATGCTATATGAGGCCAGGCCATGCTATATGAGGCCAGGCCATGCTATATGAGGCCAGGCCATGTGATATTATGCTGGGCCATGCTATATTATGCTGGGCCATGCTATATGAGGCTAGGCCATGCTATATGAGGCCAGGCCATGCTATATGAGGCTAGGCCATGTGATATTATGCTGGGCCATGCTATATGAGGCCAGGCCATGCTATATTATGCTGGGCCATGCTATATAAAGCCAGGCCATGCTATATAAGGCCAGGCCATGCTATATTATGCTGGGCCATGCTATATAAGGCCAGGCCATGCTATATTAAGCTGGGCCATGCTATATGAGGCTAGGCCATGCTATATTATGCTGGGCCATGCTATATGAGGCTAGGCCATGCTATATGAGGCCAGGCCATGCTTTATGAGGCTAGGCCATGTGATATTATGCTGGGCCATGCTATATGAGGCCAGGCCATGCTATATGAGGCCAGGCCATGTGATATTATGCTGGGCCATGCTATATGAGGCTAGGCCATTTGATATTATGCTGGGCCATGCTATATGAGGCCAGGCCATGCTATATGAGGGTAGGCCATGCTATATGAGGCCAGGCCATGCTATATGAGGCTAGGCCATGTGATATTATGCTGGGCCATGCTATATGAGGCTAGGCCATGTGATATTATGCTGGGCCATGCTATATGAGGCTAGGCCATGCTATATGAGACTAGGCCATGTGATATTATGCTGGGCCATGCTATATAAGGCCAGGCCATGCTATATTATGCTGGGCCATGCGATAGGAGGCTAGGCCATGTGATATTATGCTGGGCCATGCTATACAAGGCCAGGCCATGCTATATGAGGCTAGGCCATGCTATATGAGGCCAGGCCATGTGATATTATGCTGGGCCATGCTATATGAGGCCAGGCCATGCTATATGAGGCCAGGCCATGTGATATTATGCTGGGCCATGCTATATGAGGCCAGGCCATGTGATATTATGCTGGGCCATGCTATATGAGGCTAGGCCATGTGATATTATGCTGGGCCATGCTATATGAGCCTAGGCCATGCTATATAAAGTCAGGCCATGCTATATTATGCTGGGCCATGCTATATGAGGCCAGGCCATGCTATATTATGCTGGGCCAAGCTATATGAGGCCAGGCCATGCTATATGAGGCCAGGCCATGCTATATGAGGCCAGGCCATGCTATATTATGCTGGGCCATGCTATATGAGCCTAGGCCATGCTATATAAGGCCAGGCCATGCTATATGAGGCCAGGCCATGCTATATAAGGCCAGGCCATGCTATATGAGGCTAGGCCATGCTATAAGAGGCCAGGCCATGTGATATTATGCTGGGCCATGCTATATGAGGCCAGGCCATGTGATATTATGCTGGGCCATGCTATATGAGGCTAGGCCATGTGATATTATGCTGGGCCATGCTATATGAGGCCAGGCCATGCTATATAAGACCAGGCCATGCTATATGAGGCTAGGCCATGCTATATGAGGCTAGGCCATGCTATATAAGGCCAGGCCATGCTATATGAGGCTAGGCCATGTGATATTATGCTGGGCCATGCTATATGAGGCTAGGCCATGCTATATAAAGCCAGGCCATGCTATATGAGGCCAGGCCATGCTATATTATGCTGGGCCATGCTATATGAGGCTAGGCCATGCTATATAAAGCCAGGCCATGCTATATGAGGCCAGGCCATGCTATATGAGGCCAGGCCATGCTATATGAGGCTAGGCCATGTGATATTATGCTGGGCCATGCTATATGAGGCCAGGCCATGCTATATTATGCTGGGCCATGCTATAAGAGGCCAGGCCACGTGATATTATGCTGGGCCATGCTATATAAGGCCAGGCCATGCTATATGAGGCTAGGCCATGCTATATGAAGCCAGGCCATGCTATATGAGGCTAGGCCATGCTATATAAAGTCAGGCCATGCTATATGAGGCTAGGCCATGTGATATTATGCTGGGCCATGCTATATGAGGCTAGGCCATGCTATATTATGCTGGGCCATGCTATATGAGGCCAGGCCATGCTATATGAGGCTAGGCCATGCTATATAAAGTCAGGCCATGCTATATGAGGCTAGGCCATGCTATATTATGCTGGGCCATGCTATATGAGGCCAGGCCATGCTATATGAGGCTAGGCCATGCTATATAAAGTCAGGCCATGCTATATGAGGCTAGGCCATGCTATATGAGGCAGGGCCATGCTATATGAGGCCAGGCCATGCTATATGAGGCCAGGCCATGCTATATGAGGCTAGGCCATGCTATATGAGGCCAGGCCATGCTATATTATGCTAGGCCATGCTATATGAGGCCAGGCCATGCTATATGAGGCTAGGCCATGTGATATTATGCTGGGCCATGCTATATGAGGCCAGGCCATGCTATATGAGGCTAGGCCATGCTATATGAGGCTAGGCCATGTGATATTATGCTGGGCCATGCTATATGAGGCTAGGCCATGTGATATTATGCTGGGCCATGCTATATGAGCCTAGGCCATGCTATATGAGGCTAGGCCATGCTATATGAGGCCAGGCCATGCTATATTATGCTAGGCCATGCTATATGAGGCCAGGCCATGCTATATGAGGCCAGGCCATGCTATATGAGGCTAGGCCATGTGATATTATGCTGGGCCATGCTATATGAGGCCAGGCCATGCTATATGAGGCTAGGCCATGCTATATGAGCCTAGGCCATGCTATATGAGGCTAGGTCATGTGATATTATGCTGGGCCATGCTATATGAGGCCAGGCCATGCTATATGAGGCCAGGCCATGCTATATTATGCTGGGCCATGCTATATGAGGCTAGGCCATGCTATATGAGGCTAGGCCATGCGATATTATGCTGGGCCATGGTATATGAGGCCAGGCCATGCTATATGAGGCTAGGCCATGTGATATTATGCTGGGCCATGCTATATGAGGCCAGGCCATGCTATATGAGGCTAGGCCATGCTATATGAGGCTAGGCCATGCTATATGAGCCTAGGCCATGCTATATGAGGCTAGGCCATGCTATATGAGCCTAGGCCATGCTATATGAGGCTAGGCCATGCTATATGAGCCTAGGCCATGCTATATGAGGCTAGGCCATGCTATATGAGCCTAGGCCATGCTATATGAGGCTAGGCCATGCTATATGAGCCTAGGCCATGCTATATGAGGCTAGGCCATGCTATATGAGCCTAGGCCATGGTATATGAGGCCAGGCCATGCTATATGAGGCTAGGCCATGCTATATGAGGCTAGGCCATGTGATATTATGCTGGGCCATGCTATATGAGGCTAGACCATGGTATATAAAGGCAGGCCATGCTATATGAGCCTAGGCCATGCTATATGAGGCTAGGTCATGTGATATTATGCTGGGCCATGCTATATAAGGGCAGGCCATGCTATATGAGGCTAGGCCATGTGATATTATGCTGGGCCATGCTATATAAGGCCAGGCCATGCTATATAAAGCCAGGCCATGCTATATGAGGCTAGGCCATGCTATATTATGCTGGGCCATGCTATATGAGGCCAGGCCATGCTATATTATGCTGGGCCATGCTATATGAGGCCAGGCCACGCTATATAAGGCCAGGCCATGCTATATGAGGCCAGGCCATGCTATATGAGGCTAGGCCATGTGATATTATGCTGGGCCATGCTATATAAGGCCAGGCCATGCTATATGAGGCTAGGCCATGCTATATTATGCTGGGCCATGCTATATAAGGCCAGGCCATGCTATATGAGGCCAGGCCATGCTATATTATGCTGGGCCATGCTATATGAGGCCAGGCCATGCTATATGAGGCTAGGCCATGCTATATAAAGTCAGGCCATGCTATATGAGGCTAGGCCATGCTATATGAGGCAGGGCCATGCTATATGAGGCCAGGCCATGCTATATGAGGCCAGGCCATGCTATATGAGGCTAGGCCATGCTATATGAGGCCAGGCCATGCTATATGAGGCTAGGCCATGTGATATTATGCTGGGCCATGCTATATGAGGCCAGGCCATGCTATATGAGGCTAGGCCATGCTATATGAGGCTAGGCCATGTGATATTATGCTGGGCCATGCTATATGAGGCTAGGCCATGCTATATAAAGGCAGGCCATGCTATATGAGCCTAGGCCATGCTATATGAGGCTAGGTCATGTGATATTATGCTGGGCCATGCTATATGAGGCCAGGCCATGCTATATTATGCTGGGCCATGCTATATGAGGCTAGGCCATGCTATATGAGGCTAGGCCATGTGATATTATGCCGGGCCATGCTATATGAGCCTAGGCCATGCTATATGAGGCTAGGCCATGCGATATTATGCTGGGCCATGGTATATGAGGCCAGGCCATGCTATATGAGGCTAGGCCATGCTATATGAGGCCAGGTCATGCTATATGAGGCTAGGCCATGTGATATTATGCTGGGCCATGCTATATGAGGCCAGGCCATGCTATATGAGGCTAGGCCATGCTATATGAGGCTAGGCCATGCTATATGAGCCTAGGCCATGCTATATGAGGCTAGGCCATGCTATATGAGCCTAGGCCATGCTATATGAGGCTAGGCCATGCTATATGAGCCTAGGCCATGCTATATGAGGCTAGGCCATGCTATATAAAGTCAGGCCATGCTATATGAGGCTAGGCCATGTGATATTATGCTGGGCCATGCTATATGAGGCTAGACCATGGTATATAAAGGCAGGCCATGCTATATGAGCCTAGGCCATGCTATATGAGGCTAGGTCATGTGATATTATGCTGGGCCATGCTATATAAGGGCAGGCCATGCTATATGAGGCTAGGCCATGTGATATTATGCTGGGCCATGCTATATAAGGCCAGGCCATGCTATATAAAGCCAGGCCATGCTACATGAGGCTAGGCCATGCTATATTATGCTGGGCCATGCTATATGAGGCCAGGCCATGCTATATTATGCTGGGCCATGCTATATGAGGCCAGGCCATGCTATATAAGGCCAGGCCATGCTATATGAGGCCAGGCCATGCTATATGAGGCTAGGCCATGTGATATTATGCTGGGCCATGCTATATAAGGCCAGGCCATGCTATATGAGGCTAGGCCATGCTATATTATGCTGGGCCATGCTATATAAGGCCAGGCCATGCTATATGAGGCCAGGCCATGCTATATTATGCTGGGCCATGCTATATGAGGCCAGGCCATGCTATATGAGGCTAGGCCATGCTATATGAGGCTAGGCCATGCTATATGAGGCTAGGCCATGTGATATTATGCTGGGCCATGCTATATGAGGCTAGGCCATGTGATATTATGCTGGGCCATGCTATATGAGCCTAGGCCATGCTATATGAGGCCAGGCCATGCTATATTATGCTAGGCCATGCTATATGAGGCCAGGCCATGCTATATGAGGCTAGGCCATGTGATATTATGCTGGGCCATGCTATATGAGGCTAGGCCATGCTCTATAAAGCCAGGCCATGCTATATTATGCTGGGCCATGCTATATGAGGCTAGGCCATGTGATATTATGCTGGGGCATGCTATATAAGGCCAGGCCATGCTATATAAAGGCAGGCCATGCTATATGAGCCTAGGCCATGCTATATAGGGCCAGGCCATGCTATATGAGGCTAGGCAATGTGATATTATGCTGGGCCATGCTATATGAGGCTAGGCCATGCTATATGAGGCCAGGCCATGCTATATGAGGCTAGGCCATGCTATATGAGGCCAGGCCATGCTATATGAGGCTAGGCCATGCTATATGAGGCTAGGCCATGTGATATTATGCTGGGCCATGCTATATGAGGCTAGGCCATGCTATATGAGGCTAGGCCATGCTATATTATGCTGGGCCATGCTATATGAGGCTAGGCCATGCTATATGAGGCTAGGCCATGCTATATGAGGCCAGGTCATGCTATATGAGGCTAGGCCATGTGATATTATGCTGGGCCATGCTATATGAGGACAGGCCATGCTATATGAGGCTAGGCCATGCTATATGAGCCTAGGCCATGCTATATGAGGCTAGGCCATGCTATATGAGCCTAGGCCATGCTATATGAGGCTAGGCCATGCTATATGAGCCTAGGCCATGCTATATAAAGTCAGGCCGTGGTATATGAGGCTAGGCCATGCTATATTATGCTGGGCCATGCTATGTGAGGCCAGGCCATGCTATATGAGTCGAGGCCATGCTATATGAGGCTAGGCCATGCTATATAAGACCAGGCCATGCTATATGAGGCTAGGCCATGCTATATGAGGCCAGGCCATGCTATATGAGGCTAGGCCGTGTGATATTATGCTGGGCCATGCTATATGAGGCTAGGCCATGCTATATAAAGCCAGGCCATGCTATATGAGGCCAGGCCATGCTATATTATGCTGGGCCATGCTATATGAGGCTAGGCCATGCTATATAAAGCCAGGCCATGCTATATGAGGCCAGGCCATGCTATATGAGGCCAGGCCATGCTATATTATGCTAGGCCATGCTATATGAGGCCAGGCCATGCTATATTATGCTAGGCCATGCTATATGAGGCCAGGCCATGCTATATGAGGCTAGGCCATGTGATATTATGCTGGGCCATTCTATATGAGGCCAGGCCATGCTATATGAGGCCAGGCCATGCTATATGAGCCTAGGCCATGTGATATTATGCTGGGGCATGCTATATAAGGCCAGGCCATGCTATATAAAGGCAGGCCATGCTATATGAGCCTAGGCTATGCTATATAGGGCCAGGCCATGCTATATGAGGCTAGGCCATGCTATATGAGGCCAGGCCGTGCTATATGAGGCTAGGCCATGCTATATGAGGCTAGGCCATGTGATATTATGCTGGGCCATGCTATATGAGGCTAGGCCATGCTATATGAGGCCAGGCCATGCTATATGAGGCTAGGCCATGCTATATGAGGCCAGGCCATGCTATATGAGGCTAGGCCATGCTATATGAGGCTAGGCCATGTGATATTATGCTGGGCCATGCTATATGAGGCTAGGCCATGTGATATTATGCTGGGCCATGCTATATGAGGCTAGGCCATGCTATATGAGGCTAGGCCATGTGATATTATGCTGGGCCATGCTATATGAGGCTAGGCCATGCTATATTATGCTGGGCCATGCTATATGAGGCTAGGCCATGCTATATGAGGCTAGGCCATGTGATATTATGCTGGGCCATGCTATATGAGGCTAGGCCATGCTATATTATGCTGGGCCATTGTATATGAGGCTAGGCCATGCTATATGAGGCTAGGCCATGCTATATGAGGCTAGGCCATGCTATATGAGGCCAGGCCATGCTATATGAGGCTAGGCCATGCTATATGAGGCTAGGCCATGCTATATGAGGCTAGGCCATGCTATATGAGGCTAGGCCATGCTATATGAGGCTAGGCCATGCTATATGAGGCCAGGCCATGTGATATTATGCTGGGCCATGCTATATGAGGCTAGGCCATGCTATATAAAGCCAGGCCATGCTATATGAGGCCAGGCCATGCTATATTATGCTGGGCCATGCTATATGAGGCCAGGCCATGCTATATGAGGCTAGGCCATGTGATATTATGCTGGGCCATGCTATATGAGGCTAGGCCATGCTATATAAAGCCAGGCCATGCTATATGAGGCCAGGCCATGCTATATTATGCTGGGCCACGCTATATGAGGCCAGGCCATGCTATATGAGGCTAGGCCATGTGATATTATGCTGGGCCATGCTATATGAGGCTAGGCCATGCTATATAAAGCCAGGCCATGCTATATGAGGCCAGGCCATGCTATATGAGGCCAGGCCATGCTGTATTATGCTGGGCCATGCTATATGAGGCCAGGCCATGCTATATTATGCTGGGCCATGCTATAAGAGGCCAGGCCACGTGATATTATGCTGGGCCATGCTATATGAGGCTAGGCCATGCTATATGAGGCAGGGCCATGCTATATGAGGCCAGGCCATGCTATATGAGGCCAGGCCATGCTATATGAGGCTAGGCCATGCTATATGAGGCCAGGCCATGCTATATTATGCTAGGCCATGCTATATGAGGCCAGGCCATGCTATATTATGCTAGGCCATGCTATATGAGGCCAGGCCATGCTATATGAGGCTAGGCCATGTGATATTATGCTGGGCCATTCTATATGAGGCCAGGCCATGCTATATGAGGCCAGGCCATGCTATATGAGCCTAGGCCATGTGATATTATGCTGGGGCATGCTATATAAGGCCAGGCCATGCTATATAAAGGCAGGCCATGCTATATGAGCCTAGGCCATGCTATATGAGGCCAGGCCGTGCTATATGAGGCTAGGCCATGTGATATTATGCTGGGCCATGCTATATGAGGCTAGGCCATGTGATATTATGCTGGGCCATGCTATATAAGGCTAGGCCATGCTATATTATGCTGGGCCATGCTATATGAGGCTAGGCCATGCTATATGAGGCTAGGCCATGCGATATTATGCCGGGCCATGCTATATGAGGCTAGGCCATGCTATATGAGGCTAGGCCATGCTATATGAGGCCAGGCCATGCTATATGAGGCCAGGCCATGCTATATGAGGCTAGGCCATGCTATATGAGGCTAGGCCATGCTATATGAGCCTAGGCCATGCTATATAAAGCCAGGCCATGCTATATTATGCTGGGCCATGCTATATGAGGCTAGGCCATGTGATATTATGCTGGGGCATGCTATATAAGGCCAGGCCATGCTATATAAAGGCAGGCCATGCTATATGAGCCTAGGCCATGCTATATAGGGCCAGGCCATGCTATATGAGGCTAGGCAATGTGATATTATGCTGGGCCATGCTATATGAGGCTAGGCCATGCTATATGAGGCCAGGCCATGCTATATGAGGCTAGGCCATGCTATATGAGGCCAGGCCATGCTATATGAGGCTAGGCCATGCTATATGAGGCTAGGCCATGTGATATTATGCTGGGCCATGCTATATGAGGCTAGGCCATGCTATATGAGGCTAGGCCATGCTATATTATGCTGGGCCATGCTATATGAGGCTAGGCCATGCTATATGAGGCTAGGCCATGCTATATGAGGCCAGGTCATGCTATATGAGGCTAGGCCATGTGATATTATGCTGGGCCATGCTATATGAGGACAGGCCATGCTATATGAGGCTAGGCCATGCTATATGAGCCTAGGCCATGCTATATGAGGCTAGACCATGCTATATGAGCCTAGGCCATGCTATATGAGGCTAGGCCATGCTATATGAGCCTAGGCCATGCTATATAAAGTCAGGCCGTGGTATATGAGGCTAGGCCATGCTATATTATGCTGGGCCATGCTATGTGAGGCCAGGCCATGCTATATGAGTCGAGGCCATGCTATATGAGGCTAGGCCATGCTATATAAGACCAGGCCATGCTATATGAGGCTAGGCCATGCTATATGAGGCCAGGCCATGCTATATGAGGCTAGGCCGTGTGATATTATGCTGGGCCATGCTATATGAGGCTAGGCCATGCTATATAAAGCCAGGCCATGCTATATGAGGCCAGGCCATGCTATATTATGCTGGGCCATGCTATATGAGGCTAGGCCATGCTATATAAAGCCAGGCCATGCTATATGAGGCCAGGCCATGCTATATGAGGCCAGGCCATGCTATATTATGCTAGGCCATGCTATATGAGGCCAGGCCATGCTATATTATGCTGGGCCATTCTATATGAGGCCAGGCCATGCTATATGAGGCCAGGCCATGCTATATGAGCCTAGGCCATGTGATATTATGCTGGGGCATGCTATATAAGGCCAGGCCATGCTATATAAAGGCAGGCCATGCTATATGAGCCTAGGCTATGCTATATAGGGCCAGGCCATGCTATATGAGGCTAGGCCATGCTATATGAGGCCAGGCCGTGCTATATGAGGCTAGGCCATGCTATATGAGGCTAGGCCATGTGATATTATGCTGGGCCATGCTATATGAGGCTAGGCCATGCTATATGAGGCCAGGCCATGCTATATGAGGCTAGGCCATGCTATATGAGGCCAGGCCATGCTATATGAGGCTAGGCCATGCTATATGAGGCTAGGCCATGTGATATTATGCTGGGCCATGCTATATGAGGCTAGGCCATGTGATATTATGCTGGGCCATGCTATATGAGGCTAGGCCATGCTATATGAGGCTAGGCCATGTGATATTATGCTGGGCCATGCTATATGAGGCTAGGCCATGCTATATTATGCTGGGCCATGCTATATGAGGCTAGGCCATGCTATATGAGGCTAGGCCATGTGATATTATGCTGGGCCATGCTATATGAGGCCAGGCCATGCTATATGAGGCTAGGCCATGCTATATGAGGCTAGGCCATGCTATATGAGGCCAGGCCATGTGATATTATGCTGGGCCATGCTATATGAGGCTAGGCCATGCTATATAAAGCCAGGCCATGCTATATGAGGCCAGGCCATGCTATATTATGCTGGGCCATGCTATATGAGGCCAGGCCATGCTATATGAGGCTAGGCCATGTGATATTATGCTGGGCCATGCTATATGAGGCTAGGCCATGCTATATAAAGCCAGGCCATGCTATATGAGGCCAGGCCATGCTATATTATGCTGGGCCACGCTATATGAGGCCAGGCCATGCTATATGAGGCTAGGCCATGTGATATTATGCTGGGCCATGCTATATGAGGCTAGGCCATGCTATATAAAGCCAGGCCATGCTATATGAGGCCAGGCCATGCTATATTATGCTGGGCCACGCTATATGAGGCCAGGCCATGCTATATGAGGCTAGGCCATGTGATATTATGCTGGGCCATGCTATATGAGGCTAGGCCATGCTATATAAAGCCAGGCCATGCTATATGAGGCCAGGCCATGCTATATGAGGCCAGGCCATGCTGTATTATGCTGGGCCATGCTATAAGAGGCCAGGCCACGTGATATTATGCTGGGCCATGCTATATGAGGCTAGGCCATGCTATATGAGGCAGGGCCATGCTATATGAGGCCAGGCCATGCTATATGAGGCCAGGCCATGCTATATGAGGCTAGGCCATGCTATATGAGGCTAGGCCATGCTATATTATGCTGGGCCATGCTATATGAGGCCAGGCCATGCTATATGAGGCCAGGCCATGCTATATGAGTCGAGGCCATGCTATATGAGGCTAGGCCATGCTATATAAGACCAGGCCATGCTATATGAGGCTAGGCCATGCTATATGAGGCCAGGCCATGCTATATGAGGCTAGGCCATGTGATATTATGCTGGGCCATGCTATATGAGGCTAGGCCATGCTATATAAAGCCAGGCCATGCTATATGAGGCCAGGCCATGCTATATTATGCTGGGCCATGCTATATGAGGCTAGGCCATGCTATATAAAGCCAGGCCATGCTATATGAGGCCAGGCCACGTGATATTATGCTGGGCCATGCTATATAAGGCCAGGCCATGCTATATGAGGCTAGGCCATGCTATATGAGGCTAGGCCATGTGATATTATGCTGGGCCATGCTATATGAGGCTAGGCCATGCTATATTATGCTGGGCCATGCTATATGAGGCCAGGCCATGCTATATGAGGCCAGGCCATTCTATATGAGGCTAGGCCATGCTATATGAGGCAGGGCCATGCTATATGAGGCCAGGCCATGCTATATGAGGCCAGGCCGTGCTATATTATGCTAGGCCATGCTATATGAGGCCAGGCCATGCTATATGAGGCTAGGCCATGCTATATAAGGCCAGGCCATGCTATATGAGCCTAGGCCATGCTATATGAGTCGAGGCCATGCTATATGAGGCTAGGCCATGCTATATGAGGCTAGGCCATGTGATATTATGCTGGGCCATGCTATATAAGGCCAGGCCATGCTATATAAAGTCAGGCCATGCTATGTGAGCCTAGGCCATGCTATATGAGTCGAGGCCATGCTATATGAGGCTAGGCCATGCTATATTATGCTGGGCCATGCTATATGAGGCTAGGCCATGGTATATGAGGCTAGGCCATGCTATATTATGCTGGGCCATGCTATATGAGGCTAGGCCATGGTATATGAGGCTAGGCCATGTGATATTATGCTGGGCCATGCTATATGAGGCCAGGCCATGCTATATTATGCTGGGCCATGCTATATGAGGCCAGGCCATGCTATATGAGGCTAGGCCATGCTATATGAGTCGAGGCCATGCTATATAAGGCCAGGCCATGCTATATGAGCCTAGGCCATGCTAAATGAGGCCAGGCCATGCTATATGAGGCTAGGCCATGTGATATTATGCTGGGCCATGCTATATAAGGCCAGGCCATGCTATATAAGGCCAGGCCATGCTATATGAGGCTAGGCCATGCTATATGAGGCCAGGCCATGCTATATGAGGCCAGGCCATGCTATATTATGCTGGGCCATGCTATATGAGGCCAGGCCATGCTATATGAGGCTAGGCCATGCTATATAAAGCCGGGCCATGCTATATGAGGCCAGGCCATGCTATATAAGGCCAGGCCATGCTATATGAGGCCAGGCCATGTGATATTATGCTGGGACATGCTATATGAGGCCAGGTCATGCTATATGAGGCTAGGCCATGTGATATTATGCTGGGCCATGCTATATGAGTCGAGGCCATGCTATATGAGGCCAGGCCATGCTATATGAGGCTAGGCCATGTGATATTATGCTGGGCCATGCTATATAAGGCCAGGCCATGCTATATGAGGCCAGGCCATGTGATATTATGCTGGGCCATGCTATATGAGGCTAGGCCATGCTATATTATGCTGGGACATGCTATATGAGGCTAGGCCATGCTATATAAAGCCTGGCCATGCTATATTATGCTGGGCCATGCTATATGAGGTGAGGCCATGCTATATGAGGCTAGGCCATGCTATATAAAGTCAGGCCATGCTATATGAGGCTAGGCCATGCTATATTATGCTGGGCCATGCTATATGAGGCTAGGCCATGCTATATGAGGCTAGGCCATGCTATATGAGGCTAGGCCATGTGATATTATGCTGGGCCATGCTATATGAGGCCAGGCCATGCTATATAAGGCCAGGCCATGCTATATTATGATGGGCCATGCTATATGAGGCTAGGCCATGCTATATAAGACCAGGCCATGTGATATTATGCTGGGCCATGATATATGAGGCCAGGCCATGCTATATTATGCTGGGCCATGCTATATGAGGCCAGGCCATGCTATATGAGGCCAGGCCATGCTATATGAGGCCAGGCCATGCTATATCATGCTGGGCCATGCTATATGAGGCCAGGCCATGCTATATTATGCTGGGCCATGCTATATGAGGCTAGGCCATGCTATATGAGGCTAGGCCATGCTATATGAGGCTAGGCCATGTGATATTATGCTGGGCCATGCTATATGAGGCCAGGCCATGCTATATAAGGCCAGGCCATGCTATATTATGCTGGGCCATGCTATATGAGGCTAGGCCATGCTATATGAGGCTAGGCCATGCTATATTATGCTGGGCCATGCTATATGAGGCTAGGCCATGTGATATTATGCTGGGCCATGCTATATAAGGCCAGGCCATGCGATATTATGCTGGGCCATGCTATATGAGGCCAGGCCATGCTATATGAGGCCAGGCCATGCTATATGAGGCTAGGCCATGTGATATTATGCTGGGCCATGCTATAAGAGGCCAGGCCATGCGATATTATGCTGGGCCATGCTATATGAGGCCAGGCCATGCTATATGAGGCCAGGCCATGCTATATGAGGCTAGGCCATGTGATATTATGCTGGGGCATGCTATATAAGACCAGGCCATGCTATATTATGCTGGGCCATGCTATATGAGGCTAGGCCATGTGATATGAACCTAGGCCATGTGATATTATGCTGGGCCATGCTATATGAGGCTAGGCCATGCTATATGAGGCTAGGCCTTGTGATATTATGCTGGGCCATGCTATATGAGGCCAGGCCATGCTATATTATGCTGGGCCATGCTATATGAGGCCAGGCCATGCTATATGAGGCTAGGCCATGCGATATTATGCTGGGCCATGCTATATGAGGCCAGGCCATGCTATATTATGCTGGGCCATGCTATATGAGGCCAGGCCATGCTATATGTGGCTAGGCCATGCTATATAAAGCCTGGCCATGCTATATGAGCCTAGGCCATGCTATATGAGGCAAGGCCATGCTATATGAGGCTAGGCCATGTGATATTATGCTGGGCCATGCTATATGAGGCCAGGTCATGCTATATGCGGCTAGGCCATGTGATATTATGCTGGGCCATGCTATATGAGTCGAGGCCATGCTATATGAGGCTAGGCCATGTGATATTATGCTTGGCCATGCTATATGAGGCCAGGCCATGCTATATGAGGCCAGGCCATGCTATATTATGCTGGGCCATGCTATATGAGGCCAGGCCATGCTATATTATGCTGGGCCATACTATATGAGGCCAGGCCATGCTATATGAGGCCAGGCCATGTGATATTATGCTGGGCCATGCTATATGAGGCTAGGCCGTGCTATATAAAGCCTGGCCATGCTATATTATGCTGGGCCATGCTATATGAGGCTAGGCCATGCTATATGAGGCCAGGCCATGCTATATGAGGCTAGGCCATGTGATATTATGCTGGGCCATGCTATATAAGGCCAGGCCATGCTATATGAGGCCAGGCCATGTGATATTATGCTGGGCCATGCTATATGAGGCTAGGCCATGCTATATTATGCTGGGCCATGCTATATGAGGTTAGGCCATGCTATATGAGGCTAGGCCATGCTATATAAAGTCAGGCCATGCTATATGAGGCTAGGCCATGCTATATTATGCTGGGCCATGCTATATGAGGCCAGGTCATGCTATATGAGGCTAGGCCATGCTATATAAGACCAGGCCATGTGATATTATGCTGGGCCATGCTATATGAGGCCAGGCCATGCTATATTATGCTGGGCCATGCTATATGAGGCTAGGCCATGCTATATGAGGCTAGGCCATGCTATATGAGGCTAGGCCATGTGATATTATGCTGGGCCATGCTATATGAGGCCAGGCCATGCTATATAAGGCCAGGCCATGCTATATTATGCTGGGCCATGCTATATGAGGCTAGGCCATGCTATATGAGGCTAGGCCATGCTATATTATGCTGGGCCATGCTATATGAGGCTAGGCCATGTGATATTATGCTGGGCCATGCTATATAAGGCCAGGCCATGCGATATTATGCTGGGCCATGCTATATGAGGCCAGGCCATGCTATATGAGGCCAGGCCATGCTATATGAGGCTAGGCCATGTGATATTATGCTGGGCCATGCTATAAGAGGCTAGGCCATGCTATATGAGGCTAGGCCATGTGATATTATGCTGGGGCATGCTATATAAGACCAGGCCATGCTATATTATGCTGGGCCATGCTATATGAGGCTAGGCCATGCTATATGAGGCCAGGCCATGCGATATTATGCTGGGCCATGCTATATGAGGCCAGGCCATGCTATATGAGTCGAGGCCATGCTATATGAGGCTAGGCCATGTGATATTATGCTGGGCCATGCTATATGAGGCCAGGCCATGCTATATTATGCTGGGCCATGCTATATGAGGCCAGGCCATGCTATATGAGGCTAGGCCATGCGATATTATGCTGGGCCATGCTATATGAGGCCAGGCCATGCTATATGAGGCCAGGCCATGCTATATGAGGCTAGGCCATGTGATATTATGCTGGGCCATGCTATAAGAGGCTAGGCCATGCTATATGAGGCTAGGCCATGTGATATTATGCTGGGGCATGCTATATAAGACCAGGCCATGCTATATTATGCTGGGCCATGCTATATGAGGCTAGGCCATGCTATATGAGGCCAGGCCATGCGATATTATGCTGGGCCATGCTATATGAGGCCAGGCCATGCTATATGAGTCGAGGCCATGCTATATGAGGCTAGGCCATGTGATATTATGCTGGGCCATGCTATATGAGGCCAGGCCATGCTATATTATGCTGGGCCATGCTATATGAGGCCAGGCCATGCTATATGAGGCTAGGCCATGCTATATAAAGCCTGGCCATGCTATATGAGCCTAGGCCATGCTATATGAGGCAAGGCCATGCTATATGAGGCTAGGCCATGTGATATTATGCTGGGCCATGCTATATAAGGCCAGGCCATGCTATATGAGGCCAGGCCATGTGATATTATGCTGGGCCATGCTATATGAGGCTAGGCCGTGCTATATAAAGCCTGGCCATGCTATATTATGCTGGGCCATGCTATATGAGGCTAGGCCATGCTATATGAGGCCAGGCCATGCTATATGAGGCTAGGCCATGTGATATTATGCTGGGCCATGCTATATGAGGCTAGGCCATGCTATATTATGCTGGGCCATGCTATATGAGGCCAGGCCATGCTATATGAGGCCAGGCCATGTGATATTATGCTGGGCCATGCTATATGAGGCCAGGCCATGCTATATTATGCTGGGCCATGCTATATAAGGCCAGGCCATGCTATATGAGGCCAGGCCATGTGATATTATGCTGGGCCATGATATATGAGGCCAGGCCATGCTATATTATGCTGGGCCATGCTATATGAGGCCAGGCCATGCTATATTATGCTGGGCCATGCTATATGAGGCCAGGCCATGCTATATGAGGCTAGGCCATGTGATATTATGCTGGGGCATGCTATATGAGGCCAGGCCATGCTATATAAGACCAGGCCATGCTATATTATGCTGGGCCATGCTATATGAGGCTAGGCCATGTGATATGAGGCTAGGCCATGTGATATTATGCTGGCCATGCTATATGAGGCTAGGCCATGTGATATTATGCTGGGCCATGCTATATGAGGCCAGGCCATGCTATATGAGGCCAGGCCATGCTATATGAGGCTAGGCCATGTGATATTATGCTGGGCCATGCTATATGAGGCCAGGCCATGCTATATGAGGCCAGGCCATGCTATATGAGGCTAGGCCATGTGATATTATGCTGGGCCATGGTATATGAGGCCAGGCCATGCTATATTATGCAGGGCCATGCTATATGAGGCCAGGCCATGCTATATGAGGCTAGGCCATGCTATATTATGCTGGGCCATGCTATATAAGGCCAGGCCATGCTATATGAGGCCAGGCCATGCTATATGAGGCCAGGCCATGTGATATTATGCTGGGCCATGCTATATTATGCTGGGCCATGCTATATGAGGCTAGGCCATGCTATATGAGGCCAGGCCATGCTATATGAGGCTAGGCCATGTGATATTATGCTGGGCCATGCTATATGAGGCCAGGCCATGCTATATTATGCTGGGGCATGCTATATAAGACCAGGCCATGCTATATGAGGCTAGGCCATGTGATATTATGCTGGGCCATGCTATATAAAGCCAGGCCATGCTATATGAGGCTAGGCCATGCTATATGAGGCTAGGCCATGTGATATGAGGCTAGGCCATGTGATATTATGCTGGGCCATGCTATATGAGGCTAGGCCATGCTATATGAGGCCAGGCCATGCTATATGAGGCTAGGCCATGTGATATTATGCTGGGCCATGCTATATGAGGCTAGGCCATGCTATATGAGGCCAGGCCATGCTATATGAGGCTAGGCCATACTATATAAAGCCTGGCCATGCTATATTATGCTGGGCCATGCTATATGAGGCCAGGCCATGCTATATTATGCAGGGCCATGCTATATGAGGCTAGGCCATGCTATATGAGGCTAGGCCATGCTATATAAGACCAGGCCATGCGATATTATGCTGGGCCATGCTATATGAGGCTAGGCCATGTGATATTATGCTGGGCCATGCTATATGAGGCCAGGCCATGCTATATTATGCTGGGCCATGCTATATGAGGCCAGGCCATGCTATATGAGGCCAGGCCATGCTATATTATGCTGGGCCATGCTATATGAGGCTAGGCCATTTGATATTATGCTGGGCCATGCTATATGAGGCCAGGCCATGCTATATGAGGCTAGGCCATGCTATATGAGGCCAGGCCATGCTATATGAGGCTAGGCCATGTGATATTATGCTGGGCCATGCTATATGAGGCTAGGCCATGCTATATTATGCTGGGCCATGCTATATAAGGCCAGGCCATGCTATATTATGCTGGGCCATGCTATATGAGGCTAGGCCATGCTATATGAGGCTAGGCCATGTGATATTATGCTGGGCCATGCTATAAGAGGCCAGGCCACGTGATATTATGCTGGGCCATGCTATATAAGGCCAGGCCATGCTATATGAGGCTAGGCCATGCTATATGAAGCCAGGCCATGCTATATGAGGCTAGGCCATGCTATATAAGGCCAGGCCATGCTATATGAGGCTAGGCCATGTGATATTATGCTGGGCCATGCTATATGAGGCTAGGCCATGCTATATTATGCTGGGCCATGCTATATGAGGCCAGGCCATGCTATATGAGGCTAGGCCATGCTATATAAAGTCAGGCCATGCTATATGAGGCTAGGCCATGTGATATTATGCTGGACCATGCTATATGAGGCTAGGCCATGCTATATGAGGCCAGGCCATTCTATATGAGGCTAGGCCATGCTATATGAGGCAGGGCCATGCTATATGAGGCCAGGCCATGCTATATGAGGCCAGGCCATGCTATATGAGGCTAGGCCATGCTATATGAGGCCAGGCCATGCTATATTATGCTAGGCCATGCTATATGAGGCCAGGCCATGCTATATTATGCTAGGCCATGCTATATGAGGCCAGGCCATGCTATATGAGGCTAGGCCATGTGATATTATGCTGGGCCATGCTATATGAGGCCAGGCCATGCTATATGAGGCTAGGCCATGCTATATAAAGGCAGGCCATGCTATATGAGCCTAGGCCATGCTATATAAGGCCAGGCCATGCTATATGAGCCTAGGCCATGCTATATGAGTCGAGGCCATGCTATATGAGGCTAGGCCATGCTATATGAGGCTAGGCCATGCTATATGAGGCTAGGCCATGTGATATTATGCTGGGCCATGCTATATAAGGCCAGGCCATGCTATATAAAGTCAGGCCATGCTATGTGAGCCTAGGCCATGCTATATGAGGCCAGGCCATGCTATATGAGGCCAGGCCATGCTATATGAGGCCAGGCCATGCTATATGAGGCCAGGCCGTGCTATATGAGTCGAGGCCATGCTATATGAGGCTAGGCCATGCTATATTATGCTGGGCCATGCTATATGAGGCCAGGCCATGCTATATGAGGCTAGGCCATGGTATATTATGCTGGGCCATGCTATATGAGGCCAGGCCATGCTATATTATGCTGGGGCATGCTATATAAGACCAGGCCATGCTATATGAGGCTAGGCCATGTGATATGAGGCTAGGCCATGTGATATTATGCTGGGCCATGCTATATGAGGCTAGGCCATGCTATATGAGGCCAGGCCATGCTATATTATGCTGGGCCATGCTATATGAGTCGAGGCCATGCTATATAAGGCCAGGCCATGCTATATGAGCCTAGGCCATGCTATATGAGGCCAGGCCATGCTATATGAGGCTAGGCCATGTGATATTATGCTGGGCCATGCTACATGAGGCCAGGCCATGCTATATGAGGCTAGGCCATGTGATATTATGCTGGGCCATGCTATATGAGGCTAGGCCATGCTATATAAAGGCAGGCCATGCTATATGAGCCTAGGCCATGCTATATGAGGCCAGGCCATGCTATATGAGGCTAGGCCATGCTATATGAGGCTAGGCCATGTGATATTATGCTGGGCCATGCTATATGAGCCTAGGCCATGCTATATGAGGCTAGGCCATGCTATATGAGGCTAGGCCATGCTATATGAGGCCAGGCCATGCTATATGAGGCTAGGCCATGCTATATGAGGCTAGGTCATGTGATATTATGCTGGGCCATGCTATATGAGGCTAGGCCATGCTATATTATGCTGGGCCATGCTATATGAGGCCAGGCCATGCTATATGAGGCCAGGCCATGCTATATGAGGCCAGGCCATGCTATATTATGCTGGGCCATGCTATATGAGGCCAGGCCATGTGATATTATGCTGGGCCATGCTATATAAGGCCAGGCCATGCTATATAAAGCCAGGCCATGCTATATGAGGCTAGGCCATGCTATATTATGCTGGGCCATGCTATATGAGGCCAGGCCATGCTATATTATGCTGGGCCATGCTATGTGAGGCCAGGCCATGCTATATGAGGCCAGGCCATGCTATATAAGACCAGGCCATGCTATATGAGGCTAGGCCATGCTATATGAGGCCAGGCCATGCTATATGAGGCTAGGCCATGTGATATTATGCTGGGCCATGCTATATGAGGCTAGGCCATGCTATATAAAGCCAGGCCATGCTATATGAGGCCAGGCCATGCTATATTATGCTGGGCCATGCTATATGAGGCTAGGCCATGCTATATAAAGCCAGGCCATGCTATATGAGGCCAGGCCATGCTATATGAGGCCAGGCCATGCTGTATTATGCTGGGCCATGCTATATAAAGCCAGGCCATGCTATATGAGGCCAGGCCATGCTATATGAGGCCAGGCCATGCTATATGAGGCTAGGCCATGCTATATGAGGCCAGGCCATGCTATATTATGCTAGGCCATGCTATATGAGGCCAGGCCATGCTATATTATGCTAGGCCATGCTATATGAGGCCAGGCCATGCTATATTATGCTAGGCCATGCTATATGAGGCCAGGCCATGCTATATTATGCTAGGCCATGCTATATGAGGCCAGGCCATGCTATATGAGGCTAGGCCATGTGATATTATGCTGGGCCATTCTATATGAGGCCAGGCCATGCTATATGAGGCTAGGCCATGCTATATAAAGGCAGGCCATGCTATATGAGCCTAGGCCATGCTATATAAGGCCAGGCCATGCTATATGAGCCTAGGCCATGCTATATGAGTCGAGGCCATGCTATATGAGGCTAGGCCATGCTATATGAGGCTAGGCCATGTGATATTATGCTGGGCCATGCTATATAAGGCCAGGCCATGCTATATAAAGTCAGGCCATGCTATGTGAGCCTAGGCCATGCTATATGAGGCCAGGCCATGCTATATGAGGCCAGGCCATGCTATATGAGTCGAGGCCATGCTATATGAGGCTAGGCCATGCTATATTATGCTGGGCCATGCTATATGAGGCCAGGCCATGCTATATGAGGCTAGGCCATGCTATATTATGCTGGGCCATGCTATATGAGGCTAGGCCATGGTATATGAGGCTAGGCCATGTGATATTATGCTGGGCCATGCTATATGAGGCCAGGCCATGCTATATTATGCTGGGCCATGCTATATGAGGCCAGGCCATGCTATATGAGGCTAGGCCATGCTATATGAGTCGAGGCCATGCTATATAAGGCCAGGCCATGCTATATGAGGCTAGGCCATGCTATATGAGGCTAGGCCATGCTATATGAGCCTAGGCCATGCTATATGAGGCTAGGCCATGCTATATGAGCCTAGGCCATGCTATATTATGCTGGGCCATGCTATGTGAGGCCAGGCCATGCTATATAAGACCAGGCCATGCTATATGAGGCCAGGCCATGCTATATGAGGCTAGGCCATGTGATATTATGCTGGGCCATGCTATATGAGGCTAGGCCATGCTATATAAAGCCAGGCCATGCTATATGAGGCCAGGCCATGCTATATTATGCTGGGCCATGCTATATGAGGCTAGGCCATGCTATATAAAGCCAGGCCATGCTATATGAGGCCAGGCCATGCTATATGAGGCCAGGCCATGCTATATTATGCTGGGCCATGCTATATGAGGCCAGGCCATGCTATATTATGCTGGGCCATGCTATAAGAGGCCAGGCCACGTGATATTATGCTGGGTCATGCTATATAAGGCCAGGCCATGCTATATGAGGCTAGGCCATGCTATATGAGGCTAGGCCATGTGATATTATGCTGGGCCATGCTATATGAGGCTAGGCCATGCTATATTATGCTGGGCCATGCTATATGAGGCCAGGCCATTCTATATGAGGCTAGGCCATGCTATATGAGGCAGGGCCATGCTATATGAGGCCAGGCCATGCTATATGAGGCCAGGCCATGCTATATTATGCTAGGCCATGCTATATGAGGCCAGGCCATGCTATATTATGCTAGGCCATGCTATATGAGGCCAGGCCATGCTATATGAGGCTAGGCCATGTGATATTATGCTGGGCCATGCTATATGAGGCCAGGCCATTCTATATGAGGCTAGGCCATGCTATATGAGTCGAGGCCATGCTATATGAGGCTAGGCCATGCTATATGAGGCTAGGCCATGTGATATTATGCTGGGCCATGCTATATGAGGCTAGGCCATGTGATATTATGCTGGGCCATGCTATATGAGGCCAGGCCATGCTATATTATGCTGGGCCATGCTATATGAGGCTAGGCCATGCTATATGAGGCTAGGCCATGCTATATTATGCTGGGCCATGCTATATGAGGCCAGGTCATGCTATATGAGGGTAGGCCATGTGATATTATGCTGGGCCATGCTATATGAGGCCAGGCCATGCTATATGAGGCTAGGCAATGTGATATTATGCTGGGCCATGCTATATGAGGCCAGGCCATGCTATATAAGGCCAGGCCATGCTATATGAGGCCAGGACATGCTATATTATGCTGGGCCATGCTATATGAGGCCAGGCCATGGTATATGACGCCAGGCCATGCTATATGAGGCTAGGCCATGTGATATTATGCTGGGCCATGCTATAGGCTTGGCCATGCTATATTATGCTGGGCCATGCTATATGAGGCCAGGCCATGCTATATGAGGCCAGGCCATGCTATATGAGGCCACGCCATGCTATATTATGCTGGGCCATGCTATATGAGGCCAGGCCATGCTATATTATGCTGGGCCATGCTATATGAGGCTAGGCCATGCTATATGAGGCTAGGCCATGTGATATTATGCTGGGCCATGCTATATAAGGCCAGGCCATGCTATATTATGATGGGCCATGCGATATGAGGCTAGGCCATGTGATATTATGCTGGGCCATGCTATATGAAGCCAGGCCATGCTATATGAGGCCAGGCCATGCTATATGAGGCTAGGCCATGCTATATAAAGCCTGGCCATGCTATATTATGCTGGGCCATGCGATATGAGGCTAGGCCATGTGATATTATGCTGGGCCATGCTATATGAGGCCAGGCCATGCTATATTATGCTGGGCCATGCTATATGAGGCCAGGCCATGCTATATTATGCTGGGCCATGCTATATGAGGCCATGCCATGCTATATGAGGCTAGGCCATGCGATATTATGCTGGGCCATGCGATATGAGGCTAGCCATGTGATATTATGCTGGGCCATACTATATAAGGTCAGGCCATGCTATATGAGGCTAGGCCATGTGATATTATGCTGGGCCATGCTATATGAGGCTAGGCCATGTGATATTATGCTGGGGCATGCAATATTATGGTAGGCCATGCTATATAAGGCCAGGCCATGCAATATTATGCTGGGCCATGCTCTATGAGGCTAGGCCATGCTATATTATGCTGGGCCATGCTATATGAAGCCAGGCCATGCTATATGAGCCTAGGCCATGCTATATAAAGTCAGGCCATGCTCTATGAGGCTAGGCCATGTGATATGAAGCCAGGCCATGCTATACTATGGTAGGCCATGGTATATGAGGCCAGGCCATGCAATGTTATGTTGGGCCATGCTATATGAGGCTAGGCCATGCAATATGAAGCTTGGCCATGTGATATTATGCTTTGCCATGAGATATGAGGCTAGGCCATGCTATATTGTGGCAAGCACATTTCTCTCTCTGTCTGAATTTTTCATAGAGGTGCAGAGAGAAAGAAAGAGAAAACAATTTCTATTTCTTCTTCTTGTTTTTCTCATGTGGAATGTGTTTGGAGAATTGTTTACCTGTGGTGATTGCTTGACTGGATTCTGGTGAGGATTGTTTGAGCCTGCTGGCCAATCAGATCCACCTGTGTCTGGACTCTCAGGAACAGGGTCACAAGTTGTTAGTTAGATTTGGCAGTTAGAGAAAGTAGGTATGTAATTTTAGTATCTTCCTTTGTATAGTATATTAATATAGCATAGTTATAATAAAGAAATCATTCAGCCTTCTGAACTGGAGGTGGACATCAACACTTCTTCCCACTGGGTTCGCCTGCATTTTACAATACACACTTCCTTCACACTTGTGCCCTACCATCACGGCTTGATCTGTTAGTGAAGGGTGAGAACACCAATGCAATGACTTTGTCCAACCAGTTCCTCACTACCCTACAGTCCCTCTTTCTCCGTGTCTGCAGGGATGATGGGGACCTGCATGTAGTTAGGACTTAATCTCTGAGCAGCTGGCTTAAATATGGACTGGGACTCTCTATGCCACTTCTGAACTAGAAATCTTGTGGGGGCATTGAATGTGGGGCTTTGGTGGTCTGTTGTACAATTCTTAGGATGTATAAATTTTGCTGCGTTTTGTTGTCTCGCTTTTCAATCAGGATATTGCCCCTGCAGTTGAGTTCTGTGCTCTGTCCCCTGACTCTTTTAGGTATTTAATGATGCACTTGTGGGGAGACAAGTTAAGTCATGCAGATCCATTTTGTCTTCTCTTCGGACATATGCCCAGTTAATGGGCTTCAACTAGACAGGACCTGTCAGTCCTTCTTCAGGAAGGACATTTAGGGAGTCTTTGCTAACAGACAACCTGAAACAGAGCTTCCCACATTAATGGCACAAAGCCTATCCCAGATTTGGGGTTTTCTACAAAAGCCCTTCTGCAGACCATCACTATCCTAGTGGGATTAGCTTTCAAGATAATTGATGCCTATACTACTTTTTTCTTCCCTTACTCTGTACTATTTTTTTCTTCCCTTACTATGCCCTGCTCAAGCATACAACTCAGAGGTGCTGTTGGTTGCAGAAACTTTTACATGACAGTCTAGCATAAGTGTTAGCCTCTAAATTTTTTTTTAAGGCATGTGGTTTTGAAAAGACATGTCTTGAAAATCCCTTGGGAAACTCTATGGAAGGCATCCACTTGTAGTTCGTATACTTACACAAATTTTAATGCATTTCAGATAATTGTCACAAGGCTGCTTTTTGGTTCTGTCAGTTCAAAGAACTGGTTGGATTTAACAAAGAAATTAGGGGATCACACCTAGGGAATAAAGCTTGCTGTGAAATGTTTTCTGTAAAAGCCAGAACCAGGTGAAAATCACTTAGTTTCAGGTTTCATTACAAATTTGAAAACCATATCTCAGGTTCACTGAAAGGTTGGTTAAGGGTCATGCTGCAGGGCCTGGTTTGGAATGAATGTGGCTGATTTATGTCGTTTGCAGCAGAACTTGGTTTCGTTCATTACTTTGACCCAGGTTCAGGGGTCTGCTTCTCTAAGCTCTCCTTGTGTGTTGAAGTCAATGGGAATTCCCTTCACAGAGGCCTTGGAGGATCCATCTCCATGAGAAACTCAAGTTTTTGATTGCTTAAAATGCTGGCTTTATTTCAACCCCTCACCACCTCCTCTGGTGGAAATCAGCCTGATTCCATGTTCTCCAGATGAACTGCTCCGTTGCCCCAGGTGCAGATACAACCTGAATTGCAGAACGCAGGAGTCAAGTAATCTAACCAGAAATTTGCACAGATCTGCCTGTGCTGAAGTCCCTGACTCCCACACAGCCCTGCTAGAGGGTCCCACTGCCATTTTGCAGGCAGTCAGACCCACAGGTTAAAAGCTAGACCAGCGTGTTGGTTGAATATTAGCCACCTCTTTGACTAATGAGCATCTGGTTCTCCTTACCATTAAGAATATCCATGCGACTCACAGGCGAGGTCTCGCAGGCCTGGCTGTTGATACTGAAGGATCAGTCACTTAATTTCCATTCCCCAGGGTTGCTGATCTTTCCCACTCATGCTTCCAGGCAGTTCTTCATGTCTATGTACTGGAAAGGCAAGCAAAAAATGAGAAGACTGAATATCTTCTTGACACCCCAGAAGCATCCATTGGAGCCTCATCACCAACTGGAACATTTTTGTCTTGCTCTTTTCTAGTTATTAATCACTTGCAGATGCTCCCACAGCAGCATTCCTGTGGGAGACTACCGACGTCAGTGTGGATTCCTTGCCTCAGTGTTACCAGAGTAAGAAAAAAGGCTGCCCTGAAGTTCCGATTAATCCCTCAAAAGCAAGAACATTTACTCACGTGACAAACCTGGAAAGCTAGGCTAGCAATTTGCCTTTGAGAAGCTGCAGCAATGCTGAGGGTTCATCTTGAAACCAGAGACTGGGCTAGCTAAATTTGGTGCCTGAGCTGGGATCTGTAAACATTAAACTGGAAATTAACCTGGAAAGCTGATTTGATTTCTGCTTTTACCTCCCTGGGAAAGTCTTTGCTTCCCAAACCAGTGATGTAGACAAGACACGAACTGGTCAGGACCTTCTCAGCACTGGCTGGGATATCCGTGTGATCTCTTGGCCAAAGATCAGATTATGACTGAAACTTCATCATTGGGTGGGATCTGTGTGAAGCTCAAACAGACAGAAAAGTCGTGTCCTGTGGGGCTGTAACACACAGTGAGTGGTCCCTGCCACAGGGCTCAGCAGAACCTTGGCTCCTGGTGACTACCTGTAAGATAACGTTGTGCATATGTATTCTGGCCCCTGGCAAACATGAAACAATCCAATTTAGCTTAAACTTCCACTGGTGGTGGCTAACAGGGTGGTCAAAGAAAAACTACAGCAATAGGGCAAGCATCTGGTGTCATTTTTCCAATATCACTCTTTTGACCTTCATCATTTTTAAGGCTCAAACAGACATCAGACAAAGGTTGTGTTTTGTATTTAAGGGAGTGAGATTTTTTTTCTCTGAGTAGTTTGTCTGATCACTTTTTGAACCCACATACATTTTGCAGCATCCCATGCAAGGAATTTTTTAGCTTCACCAAATGCTCTGGGAAGAGCTGTTTGCTTTCATTTCTTCTCGGTTTGCTCTTTGTTGTTTTCTCCACTGTTTCCCAGGATGTGCTGGAAAGGACAGTAAACAACTCATCCCTACTCATTGTGGCCAGGATCCCACTGATCTCTGTCACATCCCACTTCAGTCATATCTTCTAATTTGAGAAGTGCTTCTATTGAATCATGCCTCATGCAGCAGCCATTCAAGACCTTGGATCATGCTTGTCATGTTGTTGGTCTAAATGTGGATGCATGTAAAAGTTATGTGAATCAGGGGTTTTTATTCAGCTCTCTTTCCACTCATGACTTTGAAGAACAAATCACATGAAAAACTAAAGCAGTCTGTAATAGGTCTATAATATTATAATAAATATAAACATCGAAGCCCATCAGAATCTGGTTGCTTTCATGCTGATGCCCTCCCCACCTCTTTCTCTTCTCATGACTCAGAGCACCATCAGTGATGCTCCTTGTTACTGATATCTTCCATTCTCCATGTATCTGAGCCTTTGGAATGAAGGACAGGGTGGCATAATGTGGTATTAAGAAGTTCTCTACAAGGTTAATAGAGGAAATGGGATTGTTTGTTCTTTGAGAAAATGTGGTTGGTTTCTGCCTTTTATCAGAGGTTAATTTGCTTAAAAGGCTTGGACTATTTGGCAAATGAAGGTTTCAGGCTGGGGTAGGGAAGATGTTCAGAATGTCTGTGCCGTGTTATTGAGACACACCAAGCAGTAACCCAACGCCCAGCCTCTGTGTGGCCTTTCTGTTTTACATGCTATGGACAAGCACATTACTGTTTTAACAGTCGGCTTCCTGGGAAAGGGAAAGCTGGATTTTTATTGATCTTGTGCTGTTTCAAATCCACCTACTCTCAGCTGCATGGTGTTCACTTGGAAAGCATCTGCCGGGATGTTCCTGGAAAAGCCTCGCTCTGTGGAACAATACAATGCTTCTTTGTTTGTCGTCTCCTCGCTGAGGCCAGTCAGCCCTATTGAATGAGCCTCAGATGTTTTGATTTGTTCTTTGGTGAAAGTTTATATGACTTAAGCTATCTTTTTAGCCTTCCCGCCTTTCCCTTTGGGTTTCTTCTGAAGAACAAAGCCATTTGAATTAAATTGCTCTGTATTGGGATTTCAAACATTAATGAATGTTGTTTCAAAGTGTTATCTCATTTGGGGCATGAAATGACGACGGGCCACCATTCTTGTGCCAGTAGAAGAATCTGTGTGGCTTTAGGATTGTTTGCTATTTCTTTAAACATATCGGCACTTTGAAAGGGTCATTTGTTTACATACATTTCTTATTATAAAAGCAAAAATAATGAACAGCTAGAAGGCCAACATAAAGCAGCTGTATTATATGTGCTGGGAGATGTGATGTGTAGTCTAGCTATTGAAACAGTGGACTGAGGATTATTAGAAAAAGAATCCTTGCTACTATTTTTGAGACCCACAGGCATTGCAACTGTTTATTTTATGTATGTAAGAAGCCAAATTCTTTGCAGTGGAGCACCTCCACTTTCCTGGAATCACAGAGATGAAGATGGCCTTCTGACATGGTGCATTAAAGACATTCATTTAAATGATGTCTCCCTAGGCAAAAACCTTGAAGGGAGCCTTTCAGGCTTCCTCTGAAATCAGTGTGCAAAGGCTGTATGTAAAAGCAGATGTTTGCAGTATATATATTTCCAGTGGAGTTCAATGGCAACAAATATTATGTTAAAAAAGAAATTTTTTCTTTTTTTTTTTTTTATTTTAAATTAATTTTCTTAATAGAAGAAGCTGTTGAGTGGCATTCATGGTAATGGATGACTATGGTCAAGTCAGGTCCTTTATTGATAATAATCCCTGGTCGCTGTGTCATTGAGAACAGTTTCTATAGGTACAAATGAGTCAGTATAAAGGAAGCCAGTATAATACATCAGGGCTGGGTGGGAGATTACTTCATTTAACTTCCGCCTTCCTTTCTTTGAGGTCCTATTAAGCTAAATAATGGCATTCTATAAAATGAGGGAATGATTGAAGTGTGCCTGCAAACCAATTATATCATTCTGGACATGGTCTCCAGCACTCTTTGTCTATGTATATGTACATGTATGTGTGCCTTGTCTCTCTCGGCTGGGATTCCGGCTCTCTTGAAACTGTTTTATGTGCACCAGTTAATTGTGAGAGTCGTTGGTTTTCAGAATTGTTGCTTTTATTCTTCTCCCCCCCCCCACCCCCAACTGCTGGTTGCATTTTGTGTCACAAAAGGCTTTCTGAAGGGCTGTGCTCTGTCGAGTTTAGAACTGCAACTTGCATTTTGTTCCTCCAGCAAAGTCCCTGTTAGCTCCATCTGAAAAGGTGGGGGAAAAAAATAGATGAAAAAGATGTTTCGATGAATGTGTACCTTACTTCAATTGCCTCTCTGGGAAAGTCATGGGTGAAAGGGATATCCGAGGTCAGGCCTGGGAGGGAAAACATGAGAAGATACTTCATACCAAAGCCAAATATTGATTTCTTGCATGAGAGAGAGCAGGTTGGTGAGACCCATCATATCAGGTCATGACCCATTTAGTCCTTTTTTAGAATGAGACCAATAATAAAGCTCAAAAATCCATAGCAGATAGTCTTGTGTTAGGACATGAGAAAAAGAAATTTTGTGCTCACATACAATAATTATTGCTTTATAGAAGACTGAAGGGATTGCATCTGCCATGGAAGAGTTATTTAAAATTTCCATCAGATGTCATCCTTTCTCCTATCTAGTGTGATTCTTGGATCAGGTGATGTCATGGCAGAGGAAGCCCCATGGGTCAGTGGAGTAAGGAGTCAAGAAATAAAACACCTTGCAAATTTGCACACTAATCAGCTGCCCTTCTTTTAAGATGTTATGGAAGAAAGGAAACACAAAGCCAGCATGTCTTGAGGTGGGGAAAGAGAGGAGAAAATGGACCCCCACCAAAAAGCTTGTAAACTCTTCTCTGAAGTCTGTATGTCATTCCTGGTGAGATTTAGATGAAATAAATCTATCTCTGGCCATTCATGAAATATGAAATAATCAGAGGGTTATGCCATTTCTAGCCATCTAAATGCAAACAATATATAGAACAGATCAAATGAGACCAATGGGGCTGTGTAAATCATTAGAGATTTACTGCAGTAAGACCAAAATGGTAAAAAAAGGTTATCCAAATTGGTGTACTGTGACATCTATGATCAAATGTGATCAAATACAAAAATGGGGCTATATAACATGGAGTTTGGCTCCTTGCTTGCTTTACACTACCATGGATGATTTTGTCTTGCACAAAACCCCAAGATGATGAGTGTATGTTGCTTTTTATGAAAATTCCATTTAGAAGTGTTTGCTAAGGATTACCAGGTGATTTATAGATGTTTTAAAAAAAATCACAAACTGTTAGGGAAGCCAAGAAATTGTGTAGAATCACAGCTTAGAGCTGACTTTTCTAAGGCCTTTTTAATGGTCTGTTCCTCATAGTACTTGTGTTCATCACCACATTGCTACACATACTAATAATCTCTTGGCTCCTTATAAAAAAGCTTCTAAGTATAACCTTTGCAGGAAGTGAGATAGACATGTCTGTGTATCTGTCTGTTTTATAATGGGAATGTTGTGATAATATAAAAACATATTAGAGTCAAAACCACCCTTTTGTAGTTTACAGTATTATATCATGGGAGAAGTGAGATTGTCGCTGAGATGAAATGGGAACTTACATTTAAACCTCTGTTTTGCTTCATTAAAAACTTGAGTTCAAAATGGCCTTTGGAGGCTGTATTTTTGTCTAATATATCTATATATGTTTCTTTAAACATCTAAGATGATCCCATGTCCAGACATTCCTTTGGGCACATGGAGGGTTAAGTCAGTTATTTGTAGCTGTACCTGCTGTAACTACAGTAAAAACTGTAACTACAGTTATTTGCAGTCTTGTCATTTGGGAAAAATCTAGTGGCAAAGGTAATTTCAGGATGATAAACATCCACTGTTTCAAAGTTATTGCTGTTAGGGTCTGCAGGTACTGTCAGTCTGCTGGACTAGGATGCACAGGTCTCTCTTCCTTTCTCACATCTCCTTGCCATTAGAGGTTATTCTCCCTTTGTATGGGTGAAGATGCACTACTTGTGCTCAGCCTTCCCGTGTCTTTAATTATTGCCAAAGCATTTTGTACTAGTCAGCTGGTTTGTTTAGGTGGGACTTTTCCTGATCATCTGCAGCCAGCTCCGTGGAAAAATAGATTGGTGATCTTTTAGTTCCTGAAGCAGCCAGGATTTACTGTTTTTATAACTTGTTTTTAACTGCCTAAACTTACTACAGAATTGTTGTGACAGTAGAGTGCTCTGGGACAGTTTAACAGGTCATGAAGAGATTACAGTATTTCCATATTTACCCTTGGCTAATTGTCTTCAAAACTTTCTGCAAATGATTGCTTTCAGGAAGTCCTGTGTGCTGGGACAGCACATCTTCAGTCTCATCATCCCCATGGTCCTGTACCTACCCTGCTTTCTTCTCTGATATGGCTTTGTTCCTAGGTCATCCCATCCCTCTCCACCCTATCTGATATGTATCCAAGCTCAAGTTTTATCTCTGCTTAGCAGCATTTTAAGATCTTCTGAAAGACAAGTAGGGGGAAAGCAGGCTTGCAGTCCCTCTGGGAGTTTGGGGAAACATGTTGTAGAGGAGGCTGGGGCCAAAAATATTCCCTCAGCTTTTCCCTCCCTAAAATTAGAATAAAGAATTCCAGTACCCTCAGCTGCTCCTCATAGGACTAATGTCCCAGACCATGGGGGCTGTATCCAACAAACACCATCTATTCTGCACAGTGACTGAAGCGGGAATTGTGTGAAAAAAGCCTGATAAGAGTGTGGTGTATTTAAAGATTTTTATAACATAGACAGGAGCAACGTAAAAGTTACACAGCCATTCTCAATTCCACCATTTGCTGACTTCAGATCACTTGACCTGTGCAGGTTTAATGTTCTCTCTATATACATTATTTTTGAGTGCAATAGGTGCTTATATTCTTGATTGATGTATAACTCGTAAAAGTTTCCATGCCAGTATCTGTATTTATATACAGAGATAACTGTTGCTATGGCTATGTGATGTCCTGAAAATGCTTGGTCTTTTTTTTTTTTTTAAGATTTATTTTTTCAAACAGGGCTTGGTCAAGTAAAGTAAATATCATGCCTTAATTTAATTTTTATGTTTGCTGTAAAACTTGTTTAAAAAAAAAAAAAAAAGAAACATTAGCATTTCACAGCAGAAACACAAAAATTTTACATTACCAGGCAAGTCGACTTTGGCATTTTTCCTTTCAGTCAGTTTATTTTTCTAATATAAAACTAATATGACATAATGTATAATCTAATTTGGAAATTACAATTTACTTGGAAGGATTATGCTGCCAGCCAATACCAACAAAGAAAGAAATTATTCAAGAATGTTTCTTTCCTTCTTAACGTGGTCGATAATTTATTTTTCCTTCAGAAGATTACTTTTTTCTTTACGACATTTCCTGCTGGTGTGATTTGCATTAGGATTAAATAATATGTTCCATGCTTAACTTATGCACCAAAAAAAGAAAAATTTTCCTCAAATTAAAAAAAAAAAAGGTGCAAATTACTATCTTGTTATGGACTTCACTTTGCTTACTTCGCAGTGAAGAGTGTTGATCATTTTCAGATGGCTTGGCAGTAATTACTTTATTTGTCCTGACAGTGTTTACATGAAGGGGCAATTTGAAATGGGTAGATCTGTGTCTTTTATGAATAAAGGCCACTAAGATGGCTTAGGAGCAGGGGAAGTTGAAAAATGGGTAATCCAACAGTGGTAATTCCGACTAACACTGAATTACCGTGTTGACTCTCGTTAACCACAAAAGTTCAAGTGTTCATCCAACATGTTGTGTTACAGGGCTGTGGCATTTCTTCAGGAGCTTCCCACTCACAGCAACGTGCTGAGAATGTGTTAAGTTGTATTAAATGTTTCCATATCTCCTGTGGATGCTTCACAGGGAGCAGCTTTGTTAGCCTTGAGCATGTAAAGGAGCATTAGGAAAAAGTTCTACCAAGTTCTGCTGGAACAAGTTTGTGCCTGGCACAGCAACCAAAAGTGCAGCCTCTATGTTAAGCAGAGAAAATTAGACACAGTGGACCCATTTAATGAAGAATTCATAGTCCTGAGCAAAATGTGCTGTGGGCTAAATAAGAGTGCTCCTAAAAAAAAAAATGTACCTACTTCTGATTTCTACATTTCAATTACGTGTGAGATCCAACTGTAACATTATTAAGACTAATTTAAAGGGGAGCCTTTTGCTGGATTTGGGTAGTATTGGAGTGGGATTGGGAAAATCTGGACCCAGTTATGGCTCTGCCACAGAATTTTAATTTCAGCCTCTGGCAAATCACTTATCCTTGGCATTCCTCAGTTTCCCATCTGTAAAAGCAGGGTCATGTCAATTCCCACCATTATTTCCCTCTTGCCTGTTTAGTCTTGAGTTTCTTTAGGGTGGTTTCTTGTTGTGCATTTCTAGCTGTTTTTTATAAGTGTCCTGCACAATGAGACCTTAGTCTCAGTTGGGATCTCTGCTGTAATACAGATAATATTATTGTTGACAGCTGTTGTTGTATCTGTGTAATGTAGTAGCATAAAGCAATAAAGCTTCCTCCCCTCCTGGTATTTAAAACTTAGAGAACAGTTTTGTTGACTCTTCTTCTTGTTTGTTCTACAGTAAAGTTAGCTCAGAGCTATTTTCTGGAAGGCTATCTGAGTACTCATGGTAGTAAACCAGGACTTTGAATGAACTTAGGGAACTGCCATCCTGCTGTAAAGATCTTCCTTGTGTTGTATTTCCTTATCTTGAAACCTTGAAGATATGCTGATATCATAGCAGGTCATCTACTGAGTAGGTAAATGGGATCATCATTTTAGGCAGCTTTTTTGAGTTTTTAAAATGTTTTTTCCTGCTGTAAGTTGTTCTGTTCTTCTGAAGTTGAAAATTAAGCTGTGTGAATTTTTAGTTTGTTTGCCTTATTCTAGTATGTAGTCTGTCTGTTTGTCCTCATTGCCACAGACCTGTTGGATTTGGTGGAAAAACTGACATGTAGCTGAAGGTCTTAGAAATAACCTTAAAAAAACCTGCTTACCAGATGCATGAAAACCTGAAGCTGTGGAGGAAAGAGACTCTTAACTTCCCCTGCAAGACCTTCAGCTTGATCTCAGCCTGAGTACTAGACACTGGAGAATCTAAAGCACAAACATCTCAGGACAGTGCATTTCATAGGCTCTGCCTCTCACAAAACATCCTTGCAGGGAAGGGTTTGCTGTACGTGCAGCAAGACCTGGTGTATCTTGCCAAACACAGGATGGTTCTGACTGTGTCTAAGGTGCCTTCTCTGTTTAACCCACCCTCTCTCCTCCTGCCCCTCGCCACAGAGTGTTCAGGTAGCACCAGGACTTGGCTGTGACAAGCACCATGCAAACCTGCCCCTTCCCCAGGGGGGCTGGCGTGTAAATAGGTGGAGGAACTGCAAACCATCTTGGAATAACTTGAATTCCAGCCAGAATAAGCACAGAAAAAAACCCTTTTGTTTGGACATAAATATAATCGACCTTCTAGTGTGGTTGCTGGTGTCAAGTTTAGTGCCAAAGTCCAAGGGCAGTTGATATGGCAGCAGCAGACGGCGAAGTTCAGGGCAGGCTGTAAAGATCTGTGTGTTGCTGCTGCTGTTTCCAGCCCTTATTGCCGGACTTGAAGATAGAAAACAACACAGAGATAAGGCAAATGATCTCGTTTTTATTGAGTGAGTTTGGCCTCGAGGATTGTGCACTCCATAGCTTCACCTAAAGCTGATCTTTGCGAGATTCATGAGGACTTAAAGCTGTGAAATGTATTTGGAAAATTAGTATGGACATGCTGAAACACCCTCCCAGTATATCCCACCGTAAAGGATGCGTATCAGGCTCCTTGTGTGGCATTTGAAGACTATAAACATGTTGCCATGATTTGCTATGTTTCCTGAGGGTTTGCAAAAAAAAGTGGCCCTTTTAGGGGATTGCCATATTGAGATTGACAATTTGATGTAAACCATAGCCCAGCATCGAATGTTCTGTTTAATGCAATTCTGTGTTTGTCAGCTGTAACCAATTACGCTTTCATTGTGCTCAGTGACACCGACATGGCTCCTTTTCACCCAGTTGTTGCTAATACCATTTTATACACCTTCCATGGCCAAGCCCTGTTGGAAGCTGTATTATATACATAACCTGCTGATCCTTTCCCCTTGTGCTGGCAAAGTGTGAGATACCCAGAGCAGCTTTGAGTTCTAGCGAGTCTTTTGTGTGGCTTGGAGAATGGGGTCTTGAGGAAGGCACCGTGACCTGGTGCTGAGTAGCAATGGGATAATAATTTGTGGCTAAAAACTGCAGCTGAGATGTTTCTGGAGGATTGTGCCTGTATGTTCAGGCTGCTAATCCTGGTTTGTGACTGCAGTAGGAAGCTAAACTGGAAACAAGTCAAAGCTTTAATATCATCTGGTTTTCCCTCCAACCTATGAACACAAAGACCATGAAAACCTTAATCCTCATGGTCCCCAGTGTAGTCCTGCATGGTTTTGCAGTGAAGTCCAGGACCAGAAAGGACCCTGGAGAGGCAGGCATGTGCATGCCTGTGGAGAGAGTTTTCTGGCACGGAGTGTTCCTATGGGATGAGTGTCTTTATACTCAGGACTATTTTCTTGCTGTCCTTTTCCCCAAAAAAGGTACTTCAACCATAGGAAAAGTTCAGTAATTGGTATGGTTGATTTTAAATGGCTTGTTGTTTGTGAAGCTGTCAGTCAGGAATCTGGTGGCTGGCTCTGTGCAGGTCCATGTCTGTCAGAGTAGGACATGGGGCAGCTCTACATCTTCAGCACATTAACTCCCATTGCCCTTCGTTTGGAGTTGGGCAGCTTCTCTGGAGGTGGTGGGAGGATCTCCAGGTGCGAGGGCAGCTGTGTCCTGGGCATGCCTCCACAGAGCATCTCAGGACTTTGATCTCATACCCAGGGGTGGACACCCTGAATGTTCATCGAATAAAGAATCTTGTCTCTGGCTGAGGCTGCAAGTGGGTACAAACAGGAGAGGAAAGGTGCAGGGCACACATGCAGGACACTTCCAAATACACACTTCCACATCCCCCAACAACCTCCTGGATTAGACTGGTTTAAGCTTTTTTAACAAATCTCAGGGTTTTTTCCCTTCAATTTCTTTTTCCTTGAACTTGTGGTGGTCTCCATTTTCTCTTAATTGTACATCCTGGGATGGAGTGCCACAGCTTAACTCCAAGCTGCATTTGAAGAATCCAACCTATTTCTTTGTGTTTGCTTTTAACCTACCATCTTTGAACCTTTGAAAGTTTAATTTGATGTCCCTGCTCTAAGAACTCAAATTCTGGTGTTGGAAGACATTGTGAACAACTACATCTTGCCCAAACCAGGATTTTGTACAAACAATTGATATTTCATCTTAGGTATCTTTTTTCCAGCCAGAGGCCTGCTTAGTCATTCTTTGTATCAAGACCATGGGCTATTTAGCTCTCTTCTTCTTCAGCAAAACAGGCATCAGGACCTCAGATTGAGTCCCTGAGACTCAGAAGTTTTGCATGAAGCAGCAAACTGTCCCACCCAAATGGAAATGTCCTGGTTGTCTCTCCTCTGTTTTCTTTTCCCAGTGTCAGCCAGCAGCCATGGTATAAACTTGATTACATTGCAACCAGAGTTGGAATTACTCTACTTCTTGTAGGAGGTCTTGTTGCATTCCCCATTAATTCATAGTCTGTTTGAAAGTTTTATGAGGCAGTGGGTTTGGAGATGCTGCAACTGGAAAAGGGATACAATTTGGAAAACTTTATTAATTTTTGGCCTTCAGTTCTACCTGGACGGTGAGTGTGGATTTCCCCAAGGAGCTTGGATGGGTGTCTTCACCCTGACATTGCTGCAGAGAGCCTGGGACTATGTGGCAAAGCTGCTACCAGTCCACCCACGTAATCCTTGGAAGAGCTGGGAAGAAACCAGGTTGCCTTCACACTGCAGCCAGGGCTTTGCTTATCCTTATAATAAATGAAAGTACATCACTTCTTCATATTGTAAATAAATCATTAAATCCAAGCTTGGAGGGATGAAGCAGAATAGCACTTTACAAAAGTGGTGTTGTTTCCTCTGGGATTGTCTATCAGCTGGCTTCAAACCCAGGCTTTAGTTGCAGCTTGTTTAAAAACAGTGTCAGCCCTGCTGCAGTGCCATAAACTTTCAGAAAATTGGAAAGACCCCTCATAGTACGAGTGAGAATTTTTATATCTGCTGGGTTTACAGCAAACTCATGAGATGTCTGGATGAGTAACTATTGGTTTTAATTTAAATAACTTTCCCAGTAGAAAGTGATTTTTTAGCAAAGTAAATAGCGGGGAAAAATTATATTTAAAATTTTCATTTTCCCCCCATGAGGCTTTGGTTTTAAAAAGCTGTAAAAACATCCTTTGCTTCCTTTGCTTTTGGCAAAAAAAAAATGACTGGTTTCTAGAATCATGACATAACATTTTGGCCAGCATGGCATAAAATGACAAAAACCATTAAAACTAAGAACAAATTTCTTTTAATTCAAGCAAAAAACCCAAACCAAATCCCACCCATTTTCCCTTTCATCCATATTTTTCACCATGGAGGATTCTTCAGCTGAGGCCCAGACCCACGTTGCTGTGGCATGGAGGTTCCCACTTTCCCATCATGGACTGTGCTCTCTGAGACGTGCGCTGCTGGCTGTGAAATGATATTTCAAAGCCATAAATACCAAAAACATCAGGGCTGGCTCTGCACCCCAACAAATGAACCAGTTGTTTCAGCCAGGCTGTTTCCCAGGGCAACAAGCAGCCCTGGGTGATGGCAGAGCCTGGCAGGGGCATGGCCATGTCCCCCAGCACAGCCAGCTCAGCCCTCTGGGCTCTTGGGCTCCTCAGCCTGGTGCTGCCTCTGCTCAGTAAAGGCACAACCTCAAAGCTGTTAAATAGTAATAGTCAACTTTGGTCTTCTTTTCTCCTTTTATTTGCTGCTGAGTTTGGCTCCCTTCTCTCTTGAGTAGCCCCAGTTTGATTTCTTGGCTTTGCACGCTGGTGTCAGTGAATTAGCTCTTTGTTCTTTCAGGAGAAGAGATGGATGTCCAGGACTCACAGGGAGACCACCATCTGACTTATGCTTGGCTGCTCCTTCCTAAGGGGTGGCCACTGCTTGTAGTCCCTTGTCAGTGTTTGGTGGGCACAAAGCACAGCTGTCTGTGTGATGTGGAAGGTCTTTCCCGTCACTCTGTGTGCCAGGAGAGAGAAGGTGGCCACAGCAAGGAGTGGGCTTCCCTGGAGCAGAGATGCTGTGAAGTGGGGCATTTCCAGGTGATGCTGGGAGAAGGGCTGCTCCCCACAAAGGTCCAGCAGCTGGGAGGGAGGTGGGTGCTGAACTGCTGAGGCTGGAGGGAGATTTGGTGCTTTCGACTCCCATTTGAACATTTGGCCTTCACAGAGTTCCTCACCTAGGAGAGCACAGTCTCTGAAAAGAGAAGCAGTAAAGGCATCAAGGGTGCTGAGTGAGGGGCTCAGCCTAGCTAGGTGAGGTTTTATGCCCCACTCTGGGCACTTTGGCTCATGCAGTTCTTCAGGGAGTCGCAAGTGAAAGAAATCTGTTTAGGAGAGCACCACCTCCTGCTTTTTGCCGCCCAAATATCCTGGTAGGGAGGCGTCTAAGACTGACCCTTATCTCCAACCAGAGTGCTAACTCAGAGTGCCTGGCCCTAGCAAGCCCTGCAGGCCAGGTGAGATGTGACTGGGTGAGATCTCTGCACTGTGGAGGCATCTCGAGGGGTTTAAGGTGCACAGGCTGGAGGTTCACCTGGTGTGTGATGGGAGCATGCTCCTCCTCACCTCTCCATGTCACTGTGTGCCATCAGCCAGCCAGGCTCTGCTGCTCCCCTCAGGCAGCTGTCACAGGATTTCCAAGTGCTTTAAAGGGAAAAAGGAAGAAAATGTGCATGGAGTTTTACCAAGTGTGACCTGTAACAGACCATTAGCTGAAAGCTAATTTTCCAGATAATGGATGTTGCTTTAAAGATTATTGCTGGAATCTTATGCTTGCCCATAAAAAACATCAAGATTACACTTGATGATGATAATGCTTTGTCTCTCTGAGAGTGCCCTTCATCTCATTTCTACTAGAGCTCTTCAAATGCTCATTTAAGCTTTGAACAATCCTATGAAGCAGATTTTTTTTTTTCTTTAAACAGCAGATTGACCCAAACGGAGGCATTTTGAAGTATGGACAGTTATTCTCAAGACCTGCAAGCAAGCTTGTGGCAGAGTTGGGAGCTGAGCTACCCCTTTTTCCACCCTCAGCTGTTAAGAGAGCCAGTACAGAATTTGGATGGTGTCATTTGTAGGAGAAAGGCACTTGGTTGTCCCCCATAAACAAGTCCTGTGTTTCTGTCCAGTCATGGTTTATATTTCTCTTCTCCCCTTTCCCACCTACTTCTTTATTCCTCTCTTACTATCTTGAAAGAAAAAGAAAGAAAACAGCACATAGGTAGCAGGTTATCCCACTGGGAAGGAAAATCTTGCTTTCTGCAGTTTGGCAGCACAGCAGAGGGGATGGGGAGCTTGGATCATAACTGGAGAGGCAGGGGAGAAAACCTTTCTGTTGGGAAGGTGAGTGGAACTATGGCTTCTATTACCATAGGAGGATTCTGAAAGCAGATCTGTCAGACATCTGTCACATGCTGTTTGCCTGCACTCAGAGGGACGGACCAGAAAATCTTGCAAAATCCTGTATTTTTTGTGGCGCTGTTTGCACATGTCCAGAAGTGACCAGGTATGACCATATGGGGGAGGTGAGGCTGTATAAAATGTTGCCTCTCTCCTCTGCCAGCAGGGGATGCATTTAGAGGCTGGTAGCCTGTTTTCCAAGTGGAGGGAAAAAATTTGATACAGGAGTTTCTACGGGACCTTTGCTTATTTGATAAGCAACTGAACACAGAAGTGATGGAAAACAGCAGTCAGGGAGAAAAGCCAGCAACAAAGAACAAACTTCCTCCCAGATCTTAGCTTGGTTTGAAGTTCTGGTTCCTCAGCTCTGCCCTGAAAGGCGTGGTAGGGATTCATGGGCTTCTCTCCTGGTCTCTGCCCTCCCTGCATGGGGTAAATATCTCTCCAGGAGGGAAATGCTTGGTTATTTGTTTGCCTAACTGGAACTGCTCTGAACCACCAGGTTATAGGGACATTCAATTAAAATGGCTGGGTTCATCTGAAATAAACTCATATTGCCTCTGAAAATGGTGGCTCTTTTTTCTCACCCTGGGTATATGCTCTGGTCCTCTGCCTTTTCTATGGAATCTTCTGTTATCCAGGTCAGGAAGCTGACCCAACTAAAAACAAATCCCACAGAAAAGAAAAGTTAGCTTGAAGTGTCTTCAATTCTTGTAGCATCCCATCTTCTCTCTGGCGTCTGTTTTCTTCTAGCACTCCTATCTGGGCTCCAATGCTCAAAGCCAGGTGTTTGAGCAAAACACAGCTCTGGTGTGCTCATGAAGACCCCAAAGCATTAGGCCAGCAAAATACTACCTTCTCCACCTTCCATCACCTTCTCAGCACTGTGAATCTTGGCTGGCAAAAGGATTTAAGTGGCATGATCCCTGCTCAGAGCTTGGATGGCTGGGCTGAAATGTCCATATTTACCTAACGCACCAGGCTTTCTCATCCCTATTCCAACAATTTAATCACGGAGCTACACTTAACACAGTTTTGGCCCAGCCTCACACAGCTTAAATCCCATCTGAATCCTTCTGCCAGCTGGTGTGACCCCTCTGAAGAACCAGAAGCAGCCTGTGTGAAATCTCAAGGTGCAGGAAAATCAGTAGAGTTTAGGCTTTATCAATCCAGACCATTTATTCTTAGCCAAACAGACAGGGGAAAACATAGGAAAAAAAGTATGACTGATTGCACCTACAACTCCTCAGTGACTTGTAAGAGGAAATGGAAAAGCTCCAGCTCTGCTTTCAGATTGGCTTCACCCCATTCCTGCTCGGGCTCAGGAGAGCACTGGACTTGGGTAGCAAAGGGGTGACATTGTTCTCTGAGCAATTTCCAGCGTGTCTGGGGCCTGGGTTGGTTTGTTCATAGCAGGGTAAATGTCTGCTTGATACAACTAAAATGTCCCATGCTGGCTATTAGTAATTTGATCTGATGGCCTGGAAAAATCCACTGCAAGTGACTGGGCATGGCCATAACACAAAGACTTAGGTGACTGGGTGGGCTGGGACACTCCTGCCATCAGCACCTTGTCCTCACCATTCCAGTGCAATCAGCATTTTCTTCTGGTTTCCTTCTCAAAGCAGCCTTTGAAAAGCCTATCCTGTGGCAGGCAGTGTTGTGAAACACTCTTCTTGTCCTTTGGCAAATGCAGTTTGGGTTTCAGTTCTGCCTTAGCTTTACAGAGCCTCACCTCGTACAAGTAAATGTTGGGCAAGTGCAGTTTGTGGAACTCATGAAGAAATGTGACCTCATCCTCACTCTCTGCTTTTAAACTTTGTACAGCAGGAGGCAGAAATCTGTGTGTGTGTGTGTGTAAAATGCTCTTATGAGCATAAATAATAGACATGAAGGAATCTGTTACATTTTTGCTGTATTTTGGTGGCCTATAGGGCTTGAATAAGCATTGATTTCCTTTTTCCTTGTTTTCTGTTCCATCTCCTAGCAGTGGTTATATTATTGGGAAAGTGTTTTCCATTTCCTCGATGTCTTTTATCACCCGCAGTGCACATGTAAGCAAAATAGCACTAATCGGAGGAATACCAGAGAATAGTGTAAGCCAGGCAACTGAGAAGAAACTCTGCTTATTTGTCAAAGGAGTCACTTCTGTGCCTGTAAAGCTGGAACACTGCTGGAGACCGTCTGAAAATAATACATGTTAATGAAGCACGGAAATACATGGCAAAGTCTGTGTTTCTCTGCAGCACCTGCGATCTATAGAGTGCATAGAACAATCTTTGTTAGCCTCTTAAAACAAACTCCTTATTTGAGAGAAACTCTTCTTTGTTTTTACTAGGTGAGATAAATGCGTTTCTTGTTCGGACACATGGTAGAAATGATACTTAGCAATCTTTTTGCCCCTTTTTTTTTCTAAAAATAAGCTGTGACGCTCAAATCATCTGCCCCCAATTTACTCCTGTGTGACCCTAAGACCCTGATCTGTCAGATCTGTCCACATCTGTGCCCACCACTGAAGAATGTGGCAGATTCAACACAACATATGGCTGAAGCAGTGCATATGATATTCATGGGAAATGGAAGAAGCATCACCATTTCCTCCGTACCAAACACCTCCTTGAGCTATTTGTGCCCTGCACTCTCAGAGATTCCAGGGTTTCGCTCTGCCGTGAATTAGACTCAGCAATTGAAATTTCAGTGCAACTGTTTGCAGATGCCTTTCTAGGGATTTCTTTAAGACATACTAGTGGCTGAGTTTTCCTAGCAAATAAATGAGCTTAGAAACAAGGCATGTTTTCAAGCCGTGACACCATTCCGAGGATGTGGCAAGACCCTTCTGGTTAGGGAATTCATTTCACATGCTATGAGGTTTAACTTATTTCCCTTTAAATCCTCACTCTCTCTTCTCCACTTCTTTGGATGAGGGGTGGGAAATCCTAGAGACTCAGGCTTTTGCAAAGCTATAGTTCAAGCCAGGATTGAAAAATAACTTAGCGTTGTGTGTTTCAAGCCCAGAGTTACCTGACCCTCAACACCAGCTGTGGTTTTCAGAGTTCGGCATCACAAAAATGTCAACAGACTTTGAAACTTGGGGCTGCTCTGCTCCCCAGAGTTACCCTCATTAGGGTATCTGAGCACAGCATAAGCTGTGCCAGCCTTAGGCTAGCACTGTCTGGGGTGAGCTCTACGGCAGGGCAGTGCATTGTCACACCTTCCCACCCACTGCTGAGCCAGGTAATTGCTGCAGGGTCTGAGCCCAGCCCAGACACAAGCCAGATCACAGCCCCTGCCTCTGTACAAAGAGCCAAGGGCAACTCATTTTGGCTCTTGCTCCTCTCCTTTGAAGGACACCCACGCTGCTGTTTATTGTCATTCCATTGACACATGGTAGTCTGTTAAAATGCAGGAATTCAAATGTGCTTTTAAACAAGGCTCAAGGAAGCTGTTTGCCAGTTTCCCAGAGCTGTCATAGTATAGTGTAACTGTATCCACACTAAGGATTGGCACAAGTGGAAAGGTGTTGGTTAAAACCCCCTTTACCTCCAATGGAAATTAGTTTATGCTACAGAAGTTGTGTAGCCTAAACTCTACGAGAAATGGTCATGAGCCATCACCTCTATAATCCCAGGACAGAGAATTGTTTTGCACTTTTCTTAGGTAAGTTTGGTGTGATTCATGGGTCTCATTTATTTTCCCAGTGGGAAAAAAGCCTTGTATAGTTACAACAAATGCCTTAAAATAGAAAAGCATGACTTAACAATTTATTTTTTCAGGTTTTTTTTTTTTTTTTTTTTTTTTAGTAAATTAAGAGAAAGTGCTGCCACGAGAAGTGGAATGAAACAGGGTCAAATAATTTTTCAGCTCTGCAGGCAGCCTCTTAGGAAGAATGCTAATTGCTGCTTAATTGTTCACAAAACAAATGTTTTTGTGGATTTTTAGGTGGGAGGGAGTATGAGAGTGTTACTCTTTCAGTCTCTTGTGGAATGGGAAGAGCTCACAGGGACACTTGTGTCCTGTGAGACACATGAATGTGTTTAGTGTTGGAGTGTGCAAACTGATGGTGTTTGACAGATAAAAGCAGACTCAGCCTGTGAGGTGGATGATTTGCACAACTGAAGTCTGGATGTAGGTCTGGCTCTGGATGTTCTGTGTGGCTGATAGCAATCCTGAGCAGAGAAATCTGTGTGTCTGCTCCCAAGCAGGGCATCTCCACCCACGAGTGAGGGTTGTGATCATGTGCAGTTCCTAAGGCTAGTCCCCTCCCAGGAGGGCCCTGGATGGATGTTCTAAGGAAGGCTCAGATGCATTTCCCTGCTTCTCTCTTCCTCAGATGAAATGGGCCCCTGGGCACAGGCTTACAGTGCCCCAGTCCTTGCTGCTTTGTTTGTACACTGCTCTCGGGGCAGAGATAATGGGACTGATCCAAAGCCAGCTCCAAAGCAATCGCAAGTCTTTCCTTTGTCTTCAGTGGGGTTTGGATCAGGCCCAAAGCTCATAAGCAGTTTTCCACCAAGAGTTCCCGGCACTTATGTCAGCCACTGGCAACAAGGGAAGGGATAAATCCAGCATCGGCTGCTTCAGATGCCAGGCACATTCTGTGTGTGTGTGTGTGTGTGTGTGTGTGTCACAGGGGTGGATATAAACTCACACAGTCCGGCTGGGCTCCTGCTAAATTGTGTGACAGCTTGCAAAGGGCAGGCAGCTACAGGGCTGCTTCCAGGACCGACCTCGAAAGATTTCAGTCTGAAAAGAGCTGGGATGTTCTGTGCAGTGCCCAAGAAAACCTTTTTCAGGAGCAGCTGCCTGGGCACGGGGAAGGAGCTAGGATGGCTGCCGGGTCAGGCTGGCACAGAGAGGATTTCCTCAGCATCCCACAAGGCAAGGCAGGGGGAAGGTAAGCATGGGGGAGATGCTTCTGCTCCCATGGGGCTCCCTGTGCTCCCCCAAACCTGTTTGTTTTCTCTCCAGAGCATTACAGCTGCTCTTGGCCTGAGGGCAGGTGGTCAGTGGGGGGCACATGAGCTCGCCCACACCAGTGGAGTCTCTCCACAGCCTCTGGTAGCCTTTGGATGCCATCCCGGGTGTGTTTTAGGACTGGGTGTTCATTTAACATGAACCCTAGCCAGCCCCAACTGCGTGCGGGAGGAAGAGCCATGGGGGGACATGAGGAGGGAGAGGGGGAGGTGTTTTTCTTAGGAAAAAGGCAAGCAGAAATAGACACCCCTTGTCATTTTTTTTGGCAGGACAGGGGAGTTTTGGGAGGGCTGGAGGTCAGAGGAGCTAGATCTTCGCCTGGGTCTCTGTTTTTTTGGCAACCCAATTGTTTTAATCCCCTCCTTTTCACGTGGGATAGGGGAGCCCTCCTGCCCCCTTCCTGTGCTGGGAGCAGGGCAGGAGCTCCTTTGTCACCTGTGGAGCCGTTTTCAGAGCAAGGTGCGGGCAGCTGGGATTTCCTGATGCAAAATGCAGCAGGAAAACTGGGCTCTCCAGGCCAAGGAATTAATGACACTGTTAGGGGGGAATTTGAGTTTCCACATCACTAAGAAAAGGAACTGGATACCCGAGGCAATAGACCAAAGTCAAGCTATAAAGTAATTACATTTCTCCCTGCGTTTCATGTGTTTGTTTAATTTTAGTGTTTAAAGAGAAAGGTTTCCTGAAAGCACTGTGCCAGCAACTCTAAAAAATAATTGTGTGTCTTTCTTTAACATATATTCTGGCAGGAATGTCCTGCCTAAATTTTTTGGCAGAGGCTTTTTCTTTATCATTAGTCTTTTGACTATGGTTTTAAGTGAGACTTGAGGTTGGTGAGATGGCAAAAACAAACGTTTCTGGGTTGTCACCTCCTTCTCTCACCCTTTACCTGTAGGATTCTGGGGCACTTTGCTACCCTGTGCTGTGTTAATTCCGGTTCCTCCATACAGCAGACAAAAGGAGTTTGTACAGCATCTTTTGGCATTGCTGCCTTCCTGGCTGGATTGAGGTGTGAAAAACTGCAGACCTTTAAAACAAATCTTGTGAAGACACCAAGCCAGCACTTTGCTCTGCACTCTGACCCCGCTTCTGAGTTGAGCCAGTTCTGCACCTGCAGCTGGCTCAGGATGCTGTGGGATGGTCCCTCCTGCAGCCCCTCCCTGTGCCTGAAACACAGCGCTGGGTGTGAAGTGGGGGTATCCCAAATCCCACACAGGAGTCCCTGGAAAGGAAGGAGAGGTTTTCTCTAGGACTTGCATATTTTTTGGTGTTCCTTTCTATGAATGACTTTTCAGTTTTTAATAGTCTCTGAGGGGCTGTACTGCCAGGAGAGCAACCACACTGCAGGCCCTCATCTTGCCAAAGCAACACCTTTGTAAGGGCATTTTGCAGTGACACACCTTTCTGCCTTGCCCTGCTGAAGCAGACCTGGCTGTGGTTCATGTGCTACTTCTGGGAGTTCTTTTCTGTTAGATATTTCATAAATCCTGTCCCTCTGCCTTTTGGCAGAGCTGCTCTTCATAGGGTCATGACAACCGTAGCCTGATGCTTGACTTGGAAACATCAGGTGAACCACCCCAAATTGCCATTTGGCACCTGTGAAAGAAGCCCCAGCCCCTGGCAGAAGGAAGGGAATGTGCCTGCAGCTGGGGACAGAGCAGGTTGTCTCTCACCCTGTCATAATGAGAGGCATGTCATCCCCATAGCTTTCAAGGCGAGCAATTCCTACTCTCATATGGAAAACCACGCCTAAATCCCAACCCGTGGAATTACACTGACATGCTGTACATGTTAACACACCCTTCAGTCAACTGGGTAGCACAGAAGAGAGGTCAATAAATGGGGAAAATAAAAGGAATATGGTAGAATGTGCTCTTATGTTCATGCAACAGTCACTTGTTTAGGGATTTGGTTTTTTTTTAGATTAGAGGTATGTTTTATTTGGTGCAACAGAGAAACAGGAGAAAGCATATTCAGGCATATAATGAAATGGAACCATTTCAAAAGCACGTAGCTGAGTGGAAGGACATGGAAAAATGGCACAGCTGTTTTCATACACTCACTGTTAGTGTGTGTAAGCTGAAGATGTGAGCGACTGTGCCGAGCCCTGTGCAGTGTGAGATCTAGCCCAAGCCTTATTTACAGTAGCCTAATTTGTGCTTCAGGAGAGAGAGAGATTTTTTATTTCATGGTGAATTCACTATGAGTGGAAAGGTTCGCGCCAGCATCTCCAAAGATGGAAATCCAGTATTCCTAGAGGTGCATGGTTAATTTGGGATGTTTGGGGATATAAGGAAGCTGCTTAATTAATGCAATTGAAATAATTTGATAAGATTTAAAGCCAGTCATTTCTCACAGCTAAACCGACACACCAACAGATATGTATAACCTCTCTGCATCTGAGAGATGTGTAAAGGTCCCATTCAAAAATGAGATGTGATCATCTAAAACAGGAACAGAAGTGCTTTGTAATGCCAAGTTTGCTGTCATGCCTGCTTTTGTGTAGAATGCAGATCATCTTAAAGTGTTCTTGAGATAAGTGGGATAGACTGAACTAGAGTGTATTGCTAAAGGTATATCTTTGTATTTCTGGAGTAGCTGCAGATTTAGATGTTAAACCTTATCCATAATGTGTTTGAGTATTCTGCACTGTGCTAGTTTTCCCCCACAAAGCTACTCAGTCTGTTCTGTTGGAAAGTCTGTGGTGTAGTTGTTTTTCTGTGATTATCCAGTAGAAGTTGGCTCCATTGTCATCCCTGGTTTGATAAGGTTAGAGAAAAACAGTTTTCTGAAGCTGTTGAGAGGATGCAATAACATTTTGATGCCTGTCATATTTTAAAATTTGCAGTTCCCCTCAATCATGTGTTCATTTGTGACTCCTGCCTGCAGACACAAAGCAGGTGTCCTGTGCAGTTACAAACCTGTCTCCTTTGAGAAGTTTTGGCACTAGGACCATACACAATAAAACACACGGGCCTTTCATGATAGGGAAGAGCTAGGCAGAACTAGGAACAAAACTTGCTGCAGTCATCCTTTAGCAGCACTGGCAGGGAATTAATGTAGTTTCCCCTTAATTGGTATGATGTACCCAAAAAGAATCCTCCCTTTTTTCAATAAAGCCTTTCTCCTTTTTTTTTCCCCTTCTGCTTGGTCAATTATCACTGCTTGAAATTTAAGATAATTCCTGATCTCTTGTCTAGACAGTGGGTTTTAATTTTCTGATGTGTAAGGAGTTTTCTGGCCCTTCCTCATGCTGTTTTTCCTGCAGTCACAAGCTTTATTGTAGTGGCAGGGGAGGTGCACTGATTTGCAGCCAAATTCTCTGAGGCTCTATCTGTGCTGGGTGACGCTGCAGGGAGCATGGGGGTTGTGTCAAATGCATCCCCAAACCAGAGCAGCCAAGGTGGGACTGTTTCAGGGAAGGCAGTGGCTGCTCCTCCCTCGCAGGCAGGAGAGGCTTTGCATGACCCTTGGTGATGGCATCAAATTGTGATTCCCAAGAGCTAAGGGTTGGTCATCCCAGATCCAGGCTGTGACAAAGAGCTCAGCTGTGGGCAGCCTCTCTGGAGAGCAGAAAAACTGCCCTGATGGAGAGGTCCTGGACCCAGCTGACAGTAATAGTCCTCCAGTATCCTTCAGCAATTGCACATGATTGTGTTGACTAGCTGCAGATAGAGCTGTCCTCTCCAAATGCGTCCTATCATATCGGGAACATATTTATCCTCCCAGCCTCACCGCATGCTTAAGAATGGGTACTGACACATTACAAAGTGTTAGCGATGCCCATGACTTCAGCAGGAATTTCCCCAAGTGGGATTTCTTTTCTGAAAGCCTCAGCCTCTGAGGTGTGTAATGCAATGCGCAAGTAAAGATTTCAGCAACAGAAGATTAGAAATTCTGCTGCTCAAGGTTGCAAGGAACAGTGATTCTTAAGGGTTAAAAACTTCCTAGATATTGTATAGTTAAAATCACATGAATATTTATGTTATACCCATGATTTTGTGGGGAAATGATTTCCAGCCAGAGGGTCTCTGGATAGCAGCTGTGTGAGAGTTTCGAGAGCAGACTTTGATTTACTGCTGCAGTTCACTACACCTCATGCATACCATCAGCATACTCAAAATTATGGTGTTTTCTAATCTGACTATCTCTGCCCTCTCATTACATCTTCCTGCCATTCTTTTTAGCCTGTCAGCTGTTTCAGTGTGTGTTTGGTGGAGCAGTGAGACGCTGTGCTGATTTTTGGTTTCCTGGTCTGTTTGGTGGAGAGCTTGGGGTACTCTAGAAATGATAACAGGCACAAGCTGTTTTACATGAGAAATTAAAGCTGAAATTCAGAAGCCTTGAAACATGAGAATTGAGGCCTTATCTGTGGCCTTCATCACCTTCCTTATGTTTTATCTATGCTTTTATTATGTATCATTGCCAGACTATCCTGGCTCATTTTTCTGCCTCATCCCAATTCCCTGATGGCATATCAAGCATCCCTATGGGATCCATCTCTCCCCTCAGGTGTTTGTTCTTGGCTTCTCCCTGGCCCTTGCCCCATTGCTCCTGCTTTGCAGTTCTGTTGCTTTCCTTTTTGTTTGATTTGGGCAGTGAGGGACTTGGTGGGAGTCCAGGGCCTGAGATGACAGGGATGGCTTTTCAGCTTTCTCTTCTGGTGCCCAGAGCCACAGACATGTCCAGCAGCCAGGAAGGGATTTATAGCAAGGAAAGTTCTGAGCAATCCCCAGAAGTTGCAAGCCCTAGAAGCCCCAAAATGGAGCAAGATCAAGGCAGACAGAATCTGTAGAGGTTTTTCTCCCAAAGGCTAATAAATCTTCAGTGGGACGTATTCAAAGGCTTTGCACTTTGCCAAATTTGGATGTAAAAGGCACATCCCTGTTCCCAGGGTGACACCAAATTTCCAGACTCCTTTCCAGAAGATGGAGGCGTGAGAGCAACTCCAAAAAAATAATTGTTAGAATTTTTATATCGACTAAGCACTTTTCTCTAATCTTGTGTTGGAAAACTGCCAGGCCTCCTCCTCTCCCACCCTCCTTGATTTCCTAGAAAACTCTGCTGGAGGCAGACACCTGGCAAAGGAGAATTTCAGCCCCAGAAGTTTTAATGTGGTGAAACAGAGGCTCCTGATGGCACAGGGTATCTCGACTAACACCCTTCTGACATCCCGGTGCTGTGCTGCACCACATCTCCCACCGGCTCGAACTCAGGGCCTCGTGCTAGAAAATTCATTCCTTGTCACTTTGAGCAGGGTAAATGGGAGATGTAAAAGCACTTTGCAGTGTTCAGGGAGTATCAGGCATGAGTGCAAATGGAAAGACCATGGCAAGTGCTCCCTGCCTGTGCTTCAAGGTAACCCCTGCCAGCGTGCGCCGCCTCCTTGCAAATGCCATACAACGTTTTTCACTCTCTGCTGGAGGAAAAAGCTGCCCTAAGAAAAGCAGAATGAGGGCTGATGTTTTGAAAGGTGTCCAAGAGTAACAAAACTCAACTCTCCAGGGCTGAGTTTTGCCTCTTGTGTTTCTCAACTAGGGTGGTTGAATGTGTTACAGACCTATCAGAAATTTTGCTACAAATGCACAAATATTAATCTACAGCCATTTCCTTTGCTTTCTTAAACATGAATGAGGATTTTTGTCTCTTTCTCCCTCCATAAATTGTTCATGGTCAGAGGGGGCATGTTCCGTGTCAAAGTCTTGACCGCCAGGATCAAACAAAAAACCCTTGTGAACTCAGAAGTGGAGACAAATAAATGACTATTACTTTTTTTTTTTTTTCCTTTTGCCTGGAGTTAAACCTTTTCTCTGTCAACAATATTGACTTTGTTCACTTGGAAGGAAACAGAGGGAGAGAGAGAGAGGGAGATTTCTCTAGATGCTGCACAGAAAAAAAACATTTTGGAAGGAGGAATGAAAAAAGACAGAGGTTACAGGAAATGGTAGACATTTTTTGTTGAATTAAACCATTAGGAGTGACCCAAAAACCAACGGGAAAGAAAGGAAACAACTGGATACATTTAGGTCACAAGAACCAGCCAAACGGGGAGCTGAAACCAATTATCATAAATGAATGTTTCTCTTTTATTCATGACCACCGTGTATGCTCCCATGATGCTCTTTGTCTTATTATAAAAACAGATGAAACTATTTCGTTTTGTTCTTATACTTATTAGCTAATGCAACTTTTGGGCAATTTATCAAACACTAACACATGTTGTGATTAATAAGCTCAGAGAATTAATCACAGCTAAAGCCCCTTAAAAAACAGAGGATGTTGAGTCCCTCTTAAATATATGTTTGTGCAGGATTATGTAACTTAAGCAGTGACATCTAGTTTTGATGCATATTCATGCATTTTACACGCGGAAAGATCCCTGAAACCATATGTTCAGGCAAGCTATAATTACAGTAACTTCCATTTCTGTGGGACTTTGCCCAGCAGCATGGGCAGAGCAAGCCCTGCTTGCCCTGGACGTGGGTGCTGGGGGTTGTGCACAGAGCCCACCCCCTCCCTGCCATCGGGAGAGGGGAGCAGCATTTGGGGCTTCAAAGGGGAGATGTCACAGTTGCTGTGGACCACAGAAAAAAACCCCATCTGCTCTTTTTTAGATTCTTTCCCAGAGGTCTTGCTGCCCCCTTGAATCCAGATACCATTGAGGGGGGGAAGAAAATGCCACTGAACCTGGCCATAGCAGCTCTCAGCATCTTCCTCCCTCCCTCCCACTAACCCAGTACAGCCTCTAATGAGCCATAACTGGCTCTTAAGTACCTCTAACCATTTCTCTGAGGTTAGAATAAATTTCTAAATGGGGAAGAGGAAAGGCCGAGGCATATCCTGCAGCCTCACTGAGGTTCTGTGCCGTGAGATGCAGCTCCAGGGCTGGGGGAGCCTCCATGGGGGCAGTGGGGTAAAGAGCTGGAGCTTTACTTAAGAATGGTCTTCTTGATAGGGAGACAACCATCAGACACAGAGGAGACCAGCAGGAATACTTTTCACTGGAGCATTTGGTCTTGTGGAAGCAGATGTTTTGGGAGTTTGGGTGCCCTTTACCATAGACAGATCTGAGTGTCTGCAGTGAGGAGGGATGTGGGGAAGGGGGCACCTGGGCACTGGCAGAGGCGGAGTTGCTTATAAATAACTCCCAACAGAAGCATTGAAGGGGCTTGCTTGTGGCCTGGCTGAGGGACACTGTTGAAAGAGTGACATGAAGCTTTTGAGAATATTTGTTCTTCACTGAAATATTCACGCTTATACCTATTTTTGACTTTGCACCCCAGCTCCAGGCAAGACCAAATCTTTACATCCTTGAGCATCACAATGGATGGAAAGTCTATTGTTTGGTTGCTATAAAAATGAAGAAGTGCATCCCTGTTTCTAAGCTCCAAAGTACAGCAGTGCAGCTCCCTGAGGCTCCCCGTTAGCAGCCTGTTCTGCTCAGTGAGGTACTTGCTGTGTCAACATCCAGTTGACTTCAGCAGGAACAAAGTATTTGTTTAAGTGCTTTTATTGACTGGGGAGGGACTTAAGCATGTGTTTAAATGCTTTCTGGAACTAAGGCATAAATGCTCGATTCTCATAGCCCAGCAAAATAATGGGGCCGGTCTTCAGTCAAGCATAAATTCTACACTGTGCTACAGGAGTAGCCGAGTGAAATTCTGTAGTATGTGTCAGACCAGATTTTCATATTGATCCTAAAATATCTGTGTCTCTCCATAGACTGCAACGAGATTTAGATCTCAGTCTTAAAAAAAAAAAAAAAGGAAAAAAGGGGAAAGGAAAGTGAAGTTATTATTCTCTGTGGTCAAGGCATCTGAATAAACTCTTTCTTATTCATTAATGGCTGCGAAATGGAACTTACTCAAGTTTATGCAGCTAATTTGTCAAGCATTCAACAAAATATGCAAAAGGATGCTTCCAGGCCTGCTTGTGTGGAACTACTCTGGCATTTAAAAGGAAAGAAACATCCCTAGACAACACCTGCTGGCATTTTCCACAAGAAAAAGATCTTTGTTTGCGCCTCTCACGTGTCAGCAAATAATTTTTTTTTTTCCTCCCAACTTAATCCCAGTAAAGTGTATTTTTTTTTTTTCTAAGATAGACGCATGCCACCAAAACATTTTTGGTGTGTGTTAACAACATGTTGGCCCTATGGGCTACATTTCTTCTGGGGAAGATAGATGACCTTCTTTGAGTTTCCAACCGAGATCGCCAGCAAAAGAAAATTAAAAAGCAGGCTTTTCGTTTTCGTCTTTCGGCAACCCTGATGTGGTTGCCGAGGCATTGCTTAGAAACACAAACATTACAGCACATATGGAAGTCTACTGTCGAGTGGAACCGAGTCCTAAAGCAACATGTTAAGTCGGAAAAATTTATGTTCATGCTAAAGCGGCAGTGTGGTAATCGGTTTCAATGGAAGTAAAAGGAATGCATCAAAGATGAAAATGGCTCGCTCCCTTGGATGCAAGTGCAGGAATTCAGAGCCATGCTCTGGGATGACTGGGTGAGGAGGAAGTTGCTTTTGTTAGTCAGGGCAAATCAAGCTTGTGGCAACTGCACTTCTCTCCTTGCGCCCGCATCTCTCTGCGTAGAAGCAACTTTATTGTGGACAATTGTTTAGTATTAAAAACCTTTAAGTCCATCAAGTCGCATATGTCCATTTATATACTCTCAAAAATCCTCATTTTTTCCCTTTATTTGGATGTAAATGAGGTAGTTTCAGGCTTGCCGGAGGCAATGGAGGCACAAGTCCAAATTCTTGCTTTGCCAAGTTAAGCCATTCAGCTCCTTTCAGGGGCCTTATCAGGGTTGCTTCCTTAGGTACCTTTGTATTAGGGAAAAGACAGATAGGAATGTCCAGGTAGGGATTAATCATGACTCTTTTAGGATGGTCTCAATAATCTCATGTTGTGCCTTCTTCAACTGATTCCAAAGAGAGCCTGGAAAACTTGCTTAGATAAGATGTGATGCCTTAAAGCAAAGTCACAGTGTATGCTTCCTTTCTGGAACCAATGGTTTGCACTCCTGTCCACAAAATCTCTTGGCATCTTGGTTGTGTGTCTGGTTCAAAAAGCACAAATCCCCCTAGTTTTTCATAATTATGTGCCTCAGTTTCTTGTTTGTGAATTTGAACCTCCTTAACTAATGAGGATGGTGTAATGCTAAGTAATGATGGCTGTGAACTTTTCAGATATTGGGAAGAGTCATGGTTTAAAAATATTTGAGAGACAGAGCTTCTAATACTATCAGGAATAAGAAAAGGAGAACAATGTTTATTGCTGCTTGAGTTGTGTACTTGCAGTCTCAGCGTTTTCTAGTCAATGGGCTAGAGCGTTTTTGCAGATATAAATGCCGTGAAAATTAGTGTTTGCTTTTCTCCATTCCCAGGGTGGCTGCCTGCCTAGACACGCCTGCATTTTGGAGTCTAGAGGTGGATCAAGCATGGTGGTGGTGGTCAAACACGGTTTTGAGGGTAAAAGGTGTTGGGAAAAGGCACCTGCCCTGCCCTTCACCTGGTCCCATCCTTGAAGCACCATCATCACCACTGCAGTACCATGGGCTGGATAAAGTGCTGAGCTCTAACTGCTTCTTTTCCCCATGGATATCATACTCCTGGCCTCAGCAGAGCTAAAGACTTGTCCTTTCTAGCTTAGACATGCAGGTAGCCCCAGGCTGGGCTAAGCCCAGCTCAGAGGAGCTGCTGGGGCAAAGGCACCAAGTGTCTTGTGGGAGAGAAGGAGGGTTTGAGGACCAGGCACACAAATCCTTCGTATCTCAGTTTTATCATCTTGCCTGCTGAAGGAACAACTTGCTTTTTAAGTTGTTTATTGTTTCAGGTCTCGAGCTAATCCTCTAAGAAAGTAATTTCTGTTGCTCATGGCTAATACCCCATGCTACACTGAGAGTTATATCAGAGCAGAATTTTGCTGCTTAGTCACTGGCTGCTTTTCAGCCAAAGAAACATCATGAGTTCTGGATTATTGTGATGTTTTACTTTTTTTCCCACTCTCTCTCTTTAATTTTTTTTTTTTTTAATACAGATGAATATTTAAATGTCATTTTCAATGTTCAATTCCTTGATTTTGCCTAGTTGAAAAAGCCACCTATTTATTTGAAAAATATTTTTGGAAGCCTGAAGATAACCACGTCGCTCCCATGGTTAAAATATTTTATATAAAACTTGTTATTACCATAGATCAATGGGATATGTACAGAATATGTTACAATGGGGCCTGTGTTAAGGATTTGTCAAGATTTCCATTATAAACCACTATTTTCAAGGGTTTATAACTCAGTCATAAAAATTCATTCCAAGCTAAAACTTGGCAAACAAAATGTCAACCCAGGAGAGATTTTCTTTTACCAGATTTACTTTAATGCTTTAAACTGATTTGTCTATTTTAAAATTATACGAGTGCCCTGTTTTACAGACTTTCTGCGTATATAGGGTGCATGTGTGCTAATATAACACATATACCAAGGAAAAGACAATGTTAAAAGCACATTAGCACAGCAAATCAGAGCTCCAAATAAACCACAAGGTTAAAAATGAGGTTGGATTTGCAGTTTGTGGAATCTTAAGCATTGGGATGCCAACTTTGAGCTAAATCTTCAATTGGTGGATTCAGTTGGTCGGGGCTGATTTACACCAGCTGAGCTGCTGTCCTGTTATGATGCCACCCATCGTGTGACATCTCTAGGCATCTGAAAAAGCTGCTCTTGAAAACTGGTGGAAATCATGACACTAAGGTGAGGAGTGGCTAGAGGGGATTGAGGACCTTCTCAGGGCAGCTGCTGTGACAGGGAGCAGATGTTCAGCTGCTCTCCCATCATGTGATTCTGGACCTGGCTGCTCTTGATGGTCACAGGGAAGAGGTGGGTGTGACAACGAGGTGCCAAAATCAGAGGATTAAAGCAAAGCTCTCTGTCTCTTCCCTGTGGTTAAGGAGCCAGAATCTGGCATCACCATGTAGTAGGTGGCCTGAGCTGTTCATCACTCTTAAACACAAATGTCACTGTCAACACCTACGTTTTTCCTAGGTGCCATGGTACCCGGTCCAAGTATCCCTGTCCCAGTGCTCTGTCTTTGGCTGTGATAGATGAAGTGTGGTTCATCCTGCTCACAGCCCAAAGCCCTGCCTTGCAGCAAGGCCTCGTGCAGAGGAGGACATGCAGCTGGGCTTGCAAAAACCCAACCTGAGCCCCTGAGGTTGGACAGGCAGCAGAGAAGCACAAAAGCCCCCAATATGGTGTTGGGAGAGGAGTTCTAAGGCCTGAGGGAGCAGATTTCTGTCCTTAAACCACAGCAGGGGTCTTAGGTAACCCTGCTCCCAGCCTGTGGGCCTCAGCTGCCTGCCCAGAACCTTGAGGTGAATCCAAGCCTTGGTTCTTTGCAGGTCTCAGCTTTAGACACACAGGGTCAGACCAGCTATTCCCTTTATGGAAGGGGATGTACAAGACTTGAGTTTGGCCTCCTTCCCTGGTGCACTGGCTCCCTTGCTCCTGAAATCTTGAGCTGTGAACTCTTTTTTGCTGCTAAGACCAGCATGTTTGTCATCTCCAAGGATCACTAGGCTGTGTTAGACTCTGCTCCAGCAACCCCCTCCTGGGATCTTTTGTGGAGCTTGGTGTTGAGTCCCTCTTGCTCATGGGTTTTGTTAATTGAGGGAGAATTAGGCTCCCCTCTCTGCCATAAATCCAGCACGCACACACACACACGCACTTGTAGAGATATTTGGGAAAGCTCTACTCTGCATATCTTAAATGTGTGTGGGGGGGGTGGGGAGTAAAGAAAAGCAATAAAGAGCCTACATTATACCACATGTGCGAGCAAAGGGCTGTGGTTAACTCCCTTCAGATAGGTTTCAACCAGGGCCCCTTTGTAACAGCCCCCAGAAGACTACTGAAAAGTCGGCATCCATAGCTTTAAATAGGTTAATTTAAAAAATAAACTGTATTAGACACTTTTCCTCCCCCTGCCTCTGCAAACCAAATACACAAGTGGCACAAATAGGGAAAAATGCAGCTGGCTGTGGCTCACATGGCGTAGCCAGCTTCTCCTGGCATGCTGGGGACACTGACTCTGGACAGGAGGGAAGAACACCATGAGTGCCTCTACCTGGCAGTCTTTCTGTGCTAGGAGAAATGGATGGAAATTTTGTGGTCAATGTTCTGGAGAGGGGTGATTTTGAATAGTTTGGTGTGCATTTCTTGATGCATATGGGATAAAGAAAGCCTTGGCCTAAATAAGGGGAGGGGCGTACTACAACCCTTGTACCCTTTTTCCTCCCTGCCCTGCCTCACCTTCCCTTCACTTAGGAATGGTGACGAGCTATTGCTTTTTCCAGTGCTTGTATTGCTGCTGATTATGGGGTCCTCTGTGTGTCCTGATGTGCCCTTGCTGCCCCCAGCCCTACTTGTCCCCATGGTGTGCCCACAGCCAGCTGTGACACAGTGACACACAGTGACACACAACACTGTGATGGCTGAGCACACAGGAGATTAAGGGACATTAATAAGAATCAGATTGAGAATAAAGTGAGTTGAAAACTGGGCTCTGATTTTCCAAAGTGCTTTTTGGATGAAAAATGCTTCTCTCTCTCTCTTTTTTTTTTTTTTTCCTGGATGTTGTTTTGCACAAAGGATGACATTATTTGCATTGGCACCTTTTCCAGATCAGCTCCCAGAACGCTTCCAATCTAGGATTGCTGATTTTTCGCTTGTCAAGAAAACAAAACAAACCAGAGTAGAAATGATGGGTTTGGCTTTTGCTTTGTGTGTTGTGAAAGACAAATAAACAAAACAATTATTTTTCCAAGTTTTAATGGAAAATCAAATTCCCGTGCTTACCAGAGTTGCTAATTAAGTGAGCCAGAAGGAGGACACTTACACCCAGGTACATGCAGCATTTCCTCATCGCTGGTCAAACTGTTTATGAATATAAAAAATATACCTCAAACATGTCTCTGCATCATTTTATCCATCATTGATGCTAAAAATTAAACTATTGGATCAGTGGAAGTGAGATCCCACTTTTCAACTGAGCTCTAAGTCAGAAATAAAAAGCTTCTCAGAGAACAATATAGCCACAGTGGAGGGAGCTGGGTCACATGTTGGTGAATTTAAATGAGTTCTTAATGAAAAGGGGAATAAATTTTTCACACATTCCTCTGCATTAAAGAGGGGTCAGAGTCTAGCATCAAGGTGAGCCTAAACTCAGGAAAGACACAAAGGGAATTCCTGAGCTGCCGACAGAAATGTCTCTCCAGTCTGCCAGGAGCCAAAATGCTACTGCTGGAAAAACAGCAGGCAGGGTGGAAATCTGGGTCCAATGAAGGAGCAGCCAGGGAAGCTGTGGAGTGGGGTCGCAGAGCGGGGAAGATAAACAGCATCCCCCCACCACAGAGGTCAAGCTTATTACAGAGATGAGGCTGGTGGTGGGTGTGAATAGGTTCAGCCAGATGGCAGGGACCAGCAAGTCTGTCCCCCGTTAATGAAACTTTGCAGTGTCCAGTCCTTATTGTAAAGATGTGATGCATTTGAACACTGGCTGTCAGGATTTATTAAAAATGTGCAACCTCAGGCAAGTTACCAAGTTCTCCATGTCTCAGTTACTAAGTTCTCCATGTCTCAGTTTTGCTGTCTGTAAAATGGGCAATTCAAGGGAATTACTGTAAGGGTTAACAATGGAGGTGGACAGGACAACATTTTTTCTCCTGAGAGTTAATTTATATTTATCTGTCTGATTAAAACCTTAAATGCCAATGCAATGGACTTTTTTTTTAATATGTGGGTCATCTCTAAAGCAGTAATCCTGACCTGTTGTTTGTATAGTGTTTTCCTGCTCTGTGGTTTTCCTAAAAGATGCTGCCAGTCAGATTTGAGAATGATCTTGCAAAAATGGATTTCACTCATGTGACTGCCACTTCACTCAGGTGGGAAGAGCTGTCCTGGGATTTCTGACAGCACTGCAGTCACATCTGCAGTGCCCAGATTCTCTGCTGTGGGAGTGGTGCCTTTGCTGGGTATTCCGGCTCCTCTCCAGGAGTGAAGGAATGAATTGCAGCTCCATGAGTAGCCAGGAGCTGAAGCACTGCTGTCAGGAGCCCCATGCAGGCCCGGGCTGGATTGTGGCATGGTGATGTCCCTTCTCAGTTGGACCTGTGGTAGCTCCGACCCCGCGGTGGGAGCTCAGCCCCACTGCGTGGGAACAGGGGGTGGCAGAGCTGTGGGCACAGTCCAGCCCTCCTGGGCCTCCAGCAGGGTGTGGTGGTGGGTACAGAGTAGGGAGACATCTCTAGGAACAGCGCCTGGCTTTGCTATCATCTTGTTCCTAAATTAGACACGTAATTACTCAAGTCTTTCCAGCATTAATAAGGGACAGGCATCTCCAGAGGGCAGCTCAGACCTGAGTTGTGGGAAGCCCTCCTCGACAGGGAAGGGCCCATTTAGGTTCCCAATTTAAGCTTCTTGGTTGAGAACTTCACATTTGGTGGATAGGTCTTTGGGATAAGCATAAGAAAACATGTTAAATCCTGCAAATATTCCCTATTGCTGATAGTGCCCAGGAGAGTTATCTCCTCTGGGGATGGCTACCATCCTCCCCTGCATCTTCTGGGGGGAAATCAGGGGTCCATTGGAGGTGGACAGTGCTGAGCTGCCTTCCATTTCTTTTTCTATTATAACTTTATTTAAAAGGAGGGGCAGGGAACAGTGGGGAGACAAGGAAAATATTTATGTAAGAAAACTCCACTTTAAAAGACAGCTTAAAACTGGGATTAATAAGTCTGCTTTTTATGGAAGCATTTCTACATGTTGTAAAACATTTTTAAAAACATTGTAAAAACTACAGAGTTTCACGTTAAATATGGCTGATTTTCTTTATAGAGCTGACCTGCTTCCCTGAGGTGATGTATACACACCATATGACACAAGGGTTGCTAGGGTAGGCAGTGTTTTTACATTGATTACTGTAGTAAATAATAATGTAAAACTGTGTATAAATAGGGAGTTCAATCCAGAGCTACCCCTGGGGTCTGCAGTTCTTTACACATGGCCCATTTTTCATCACTTCTGTGATTATTTTATTTTATTTTTTGGAGGAAGAAGGAAAAGGGAGAGGGAGTACTCTGGGTTATATCTTTTCTTACTTTTTTTTTTTTTTTTTTTTTTTTTTTTTTTTGGTCTCAGAAGAACATCTCCTCTTGGGTCAGCTGTTGAGCAGATGCCAAAAACTCTGGTCAACGCTATGGGGAATTTGTTCCCTCAGCAATTCAGGAGTTCCAAAGAAAAACAACAAGGAGCTGAGGTGGCCAAAGAGGAGCGGGCAGATGAAGTGCATGCTGTAGTTTAGAGACTGAGGGAAGACATGAGAATATTATCCAGATATCCCACAGGAGCAGCAGCCAAGTGAATAACCTCTGCTCCCTGCCTGGGTAAAATATGGAGTGGTGGGTTTAGACTACAAAAAGGTGGCTTCATATCCCTTGGAAAAACTTGATAACTGCATGGATGGAGAAGAGCAGGAGCAGGTCTATGGGTGTCTGTCTGGCTGCTCAGAGATGACCCCCACTGCTGGGATATACCCATTGCCACGAGCAGCTCTGGGCAGACAGATTTCAGCTCCCCTTTGATGGAGACACAATTAATCACCCCTTAAAAACATGCTTTGATGACATTGCCCCTTAGACAGGGCTTGTCCCAGCTGGAGGAGAGTGGAGGGGAAACGAGGACCTTCCTGGCTTGTCTAATAGCCCTGGCGTCCCTGGTGAAATTATTGGCCGCCACTTAGCGCAATTTGTTTCATTTTGCAATTATTCTTCAGGGGGATTTTATAAGCTCCTGTAATAAGTCACTTCTGCTGGGATCCGGAGAGGAAGTGACCTGCATTAGAGGCAGAGGCATTAGCCCAGCCTCCCCTCCACACTGCCTTGGGATCCCAGCACAGTGCTTGCCACAGTCCTGTGTGCGTGCACGCGGAGGTCTGCGTAGGTGTGCGTACATGTGGATACATGCATCGTTCTATATATGACTTTTAATGTCAAGATATGTGCTTATGCTACATATGGAAGCAGGGGTCCTCAGGTTTTAGGGCCTGAGAAGCACAAAAGCCAGCTGAGCTCTCTGATGTTCCTGCTACAGAGAGATGTGCCAGTAGAAAACAGTTTTCTGCTGGTTTTCCTTGGCCAGGATTGGAGGTGCTAAAGCACCCATGCTCTCAAATCCATGGTCATGGCTGAGCTCCTGCTCTCCAGTCTGTGTTTTCCCCTCAAGGTGTGCTGTGAGCTGGCTTTCCCAGGGGAGGCTTTCAGGTTACGGTGGTGGAGCTGGGCGATACTTCCCTCAGCTGCCCTCCTGGGCTTTTCCCGCATGGACAGAAACATCAGGCTCAGGCAGCTTCCCACGGATGTAAGGTAGGCACAGGCCACAAGGAGCGCACCATTTCCACATGAGCAAAAGCCCCACGCGTGCACACTCACCATAAACATGTCACCCTGTCCCATCCACACACAATGAGTGCCCGTATAACCACACACGCAGAGACACACACACGCTCCTCTTCCAGATTCCAGCAGGGCTGCAAGTTTTAACTACCTAAATTAAAAACAGATTCTATCCTCCAGTGGGGAGCTGCCAGGAACTGGTCTTTTCCCCCTCCCTGATTTTTCTCTCCCAAATGCATTGGGGAAAAAATACATGCAGTTCTCCAAAGGGGCAAATGGCTTGTCAGCATGCAGAGAGGTTGAGGGTGGGGGCAGGGGGATGCATGGAGGAGGAAAAGGGAATGCACAGAATTACTTTCTAGTGGTAGAAGAATAAACAGCTTAAGTTAATAAAGTTGAGGCTGAGGAGAAATATTTGGAGAGTGTGGAGGAAGTCAGGGGTTAGTGAGAAAATAGGAGTGCAACAGCAGGAAATAGTGTGGCAGTGAAGGGAGAGTGGAGAATGGAGGGATGGAGAGACTTGGCCATCACGGCGGGGATGAGAGTGGGAAACTGAACGGCTGGCAGCTCTAAGTCACAGCACTGCTGAAGACACGTCACCCTATGCTCATCAAAATCTGCCTTGGGAGCCAAAACCTCTACCAAAAATGATGCAACCTATTTTTAGGAGCGGGTTTACTGGTGGAGATGCCTTCTTTATTGTGAGGCACGTGTAGCAGAAATTAAAAGGGAAAAAAAAAAAAAAAAAGAGGAGAAAGGGGAGCTCTGGGGTGAGAGGACAATGCCAGCCCTATGGGAGGACACCAAGGCTCCCAGCCCTGCAGTCCCTGCCTGTCCCAAGCCCCCTCTGACAGTGCTGCTGTCCCAGCATGGGCAGCCCCTTTGAGTGACAGCCCCGGGCGCCAGGCGCGTTGCTGACTCGATGACTTTTTGCAACTGTCGGAGAAGCTTAGCAGATAAGCACACAACAGTTTTTATTATTCCAAGAGGCAGAAGACTTGCCTTAGTGAGCGGTAACAAATACGGACATTCACGACCAGGATTAGAACAAACTGCACTGGTGGGCAAGGGCCAAAGGCAGCACGGAGCTGCAGTGTAACCCAAAACCTCCACAGCTGTTTTCATTTTCCTCCCTTCAACACAGTCCCTGTGTGGTACTTCAGGGAGAATTATGAAAGTGGCGTGTAATTCAGAGAAGTAATGTCTTTCTTTTTTTTTCCCCCTCCGTTCTCTCTCGCTCTCTTTTTCTTGGAGTAATGAAAATTGCTGTGGTAGATCGTTTTGGATTCAAGGGAAATATCAGACTCTATTTTCTTCAGCATCTCACTCATCCCTCATCAGTCAAAACCATAAGTTTAATGAAAAAAAAATTAAGAAGAAAGAGGTGAACAACTTAGAAGTGCTGGACATTGTGCAAATGAATGCAGTGACTTCAGGGACCTTGGTGGCCTGAGAGAAACTTGCTGCTTTCATTCCAATACAAAGCCTGATCTGTACAAATCCCCACTCCAGAGAAGGGGATTCTTACTGCCGTGAAGCCCTGCTGGCTCCCACCGGCATTTTGATGGGAATTGTTTAAAAAGCGTGAGGACACATCCTCTGCTGTATCCTGGTGATTCACACCAGCCTGGAGGATGCTGTACCTCTGAGAAAAAAACAGTGATTTTCTTTCTGGAGGACAAATCCTCACCTGATCTAATGCTCTTTGCTCTGCTGGGCTTAGGGCAGCAGAGAATTTAGTCTTCTTGTTTTTAAACAGAAATGACCATGTTGTGGTTCCTCTGTTCTGTTGCTGGCACAGTTTTCCAAGAGGTTCTGCATTTTCTCATTAAAATCTCTAATTCTTGCATGTACAAAAAATCTGAAAAAATTTCCTCCTTTTGGTCAACTAAAATACTTTGTTTAAAGCATTTTGAGGCCTTTCCTTTCAATTTTACAACTTAAAAAAAATAAACATATTTGTCAGAAAAAATACATATCTTAATTGTCTAAATATTTAAATCCAGCTTTATCAAAGGCATACATAAAAAAAAAGAAATATTGTCATCTTCTCTTGATGTTAATATTTAAAAAGAGCCCCAACAAACAAAGCTAATATAGTAACATTAAAAAAAATCCAACAAAACAAACCAATAAAACACCCCCTCAAAGCCCTCAGTTGCACTCCAGGAAATACTTCACCTCTAGTGAATATTAGCAAGAAGTGCTGAAAAGTTATATTTCTTGCCTGAAATTGTTGGGATTGTTCAAAAACCTTAGATAGCTGTTGCATCTTGTTATCAAATTCTGTTGGTCTTTCTTTTAATGGGTTTCACATGATTTTTATTCAACAAGAAAATAACTCAGAGAACGACTGGAAACACTTAACGTGTGTACCCTGACACATCTGCACATACCATAATAGACACATGAATTTAATGCTCACTTGATTCAGTGCAGGGAGTGGAATTTAGTGTCAAGTCAATTAAAATATCCTGTTCCCACCCCCCCAACCCCCTCCCTTTTTTTTTCTTTCCCCCCCTGAAGCATTTATCAGGCTTGCTGCATGGGAGGTATGTGGTGTGGAAGTTGTGGGAGTGCTCGTGACGTGGTGTTTGTGCAGCGCGGCAGCGAGCGTCCTCGCTCTGCTGCGGTAACCCCGCTGAAGTCACCACAACGGTGCCCTACTGTGCCAGGGAGGAGAGGGGCAGGGATGGCAAAAGGCTGCCCACATGCAGTGGTGCCCACACCGTCCTGGCTGGGCAGCGAGGCAGCGAATTTGGGTGCATGAGCATGGCAGACACAAACCCTGTTCTGTTCTCGCTGCCCTGTGCGAGTCTGGAAGGCTACTGGAGCTAAACATTATAAAACAAACTGTTATGAGCAGCAGATAAATAAAGCGTGAAAAAGATTAATGGTTAGGCAGCTGGGGTGTAGAAATATACTGCTTTCCATCTTGACATGAGTTGTTTTGGTTTTCCTAGAAGCTTATCCATAGGTCTGTTGCGTCCTGTCTGGGATTTCATACCCGCAGTCCAAAGACTTCAGGACGAGGGCTGTGTGTACCGTGCTGTCAATGGAATGTGTGGCACTGTCAATGCACTGGGAGGCACTGAGCAGCATGGGGAATATGCAGAATACACCAATCCTTTATTTGCCAGCAATAATGCCAGAGATGCTACAAAAGCACATCATCTCTGCAGTGATTTTAGAATCAGTTTTGGTTTCAGTTTGGAAGATCGGCAGAACTGGATTCCTGGGCTGCTACAACGTCCCCTTTAAATTAATGGGTTTTCCTCCACTGATGTGCGTGAATTTTGGGTACAGAAATTTATTATTAACATCTGCACCTTGTACATCAGAAAAAGCAAGGGGCAAAGCCTAAGTATATCTAAAGACAAATGTATTTGGATGCACACATAATTTTTTAAACCAAGGGGATGAACAATTGTCCTGTTTTCTATTGTTTTATTATTTCTTCCGGCGTAGACAACCTTTGCACAACAAAGCTGTCTTTGTATAACGAAGTCCTTCAGCATGTGAATACTTACACATGTCCCTCACTGTTTAGCTGGAGGCAGAAGGAACTTAAACCTTGGAGATAAAGCTTGTGTGTGAGTCTTTGTAGAACTGGAAGTGATCCTGCACTGTGCCAGTGCAACGATCCCAGCACACCATACCGTGTCTGGTTCACGTTTGGGGCCAGTCCTGATGTATAATTCATACACAACATTTTATTAACTGGCAAATTTCCCCCTGAAGCCGCCCCCACAAATTCTCCAGACTGTAAGGAAGGAATTTGTTGTGCGGTGGCCTCTTCCTCCTCTCCTTGCCCATTTTTTTATGACTGAGGAAACCCTTTTATTGTATGCGAAATAAAAGTTTGATGTGGTCTGCCATTTTTTAATTTACCGTGGTATTAAATACAAAATGTATCCGCTTACAGAAGGTGGCTCATGGCTTGTGGTCTGGGGTTGATCCAGGGCTTGTTGTGACTGGTTGTAGGGGGACATGGAGAAGGTAAATCCTTCTTCAAGGTCTCAGCAGAGATCAGTGGGGTGAAGGCGTGAGAGCCTCATCCCTTCTTGCAGGGTTTATCACCCCTATAATTTTTCTTGTGTTGTGCAATGGCTGCCTCGCAGTGCTGCAGGATTAATGTCATTTCCCTGGGCTGAGGATGACAAAGAAACCCAGAGTACCAGCATAATGAAACCAGCAGGTCAAATTCTGCTTTTCCAGTGGAGTTAAGTGCAAAAGCCCAGAGCTGCAGCAGTGGGTGGTAAGAAGATGCTGTGGGAGACTGCACAGGGAGAGCACAACCAGCCTCTGGTAAATAATGAATCTGTGCCTCCTCAGAGGGAGGAAGGCTATGAGTGGCCAGGGTGCTCATGTGGGGGGTGGGAAGGCACAGGCTCCTTTTGAGGCAGTTTGGTTGTGCTTCCTCATCTTGGTTTTGCATTTGCTAAATGTTGTGGGTTTGTGGTACAGTACTAACAAAAATCGCATGAAGGGGTCTGGATGGCCTGTGTGCTGATGGCTCTGTCTCCATAAAGTGCTATAAATAATATTTGAGGCTTTGAATACAAAGATCTCTGAATCCAGAAGGCAGAATAAAAGACATGAAAGCATCTGAAATACAAAATATTAGAGCTTTTGCTTTTGAATGATCTTCCTTTATACTGCTCCATTGTCATGAAACCTCTTTCTGACCATGGTTAGACAATGTTAGAGATGGCAAAACTGCCTTTGCTGGGAAGGGGAAGTTTTAATGAAGACAGATTGGGGCTCTTTCTGCTACTGTTATTGCTGGATTCCAATTTTCTTTCTGGAAGGAGAAAGCAAAACCTAGTCCCAAAGGAAAGCACATATGAAAAGGAAAGAGAAAAGAAGAGCAATGCCAGAAAACAGCTTCTGAAGCTGAGTCATGGCGAGACCTCCATGCAGGAGAGGGGGCAACTCCCTGCCTTGACAGCACCAGGCAAACTCCACCATGGACAAGCTACTCAAGGCATTGCTTTTTGTTGCCTTTTTGGTTGCAGGCTCACAGAAACACGGCTACATAAATAAATAGACATAGTAATGTAATCTTGGCTGACTGGATCAGATATATGTATATATATTTTAATATATAGCAGGCTAGAGAGAGAAAGATTAAATTATAGAAGGAATAGAAGACAGGAATGGGAATCACGGCAGCACATGGCATGTGCTCAGAGCTGATGAAGAAAGAAATATCATCTGATCCTTTCCAGGTTGGTTCTGGTCAGCTCTCAGGATGCGGGTGCTGCAGCAGTGGGATCTCAGAAGACTTCAGGAAGCTGTAGCACTTACTCAGGGCAGGCTGGGGGGTTGTCTTCAAACCTCTCTGGAGTGATGGGTTTTGCAAGGGGAAGAATGAACAAATCAGATTCTTTACATTTTTCATCATTTAATCCTGATTACATTTATTTTTACCCAGCTCTGAAAATGGTTATTTATTACAGGATCAGAGACTCAGACTCTGAAGCTTACATTGATGTAATTACTCTGTGGAACTAGTTCACACCCATAATTTTCATTAAGTTATTATGTATGGACAATTTTCAAAATAGATATTCTGGCAAGGCTATTAATAATTATCAAAAGAAAGAACTCAAGTGTCTTGTCTGGTTGATACGATATGTTTAGCACTAAACCATTGCTTTGTTAGTTAAAAATGTGTTTCAGGCAGCACAGGCAGTGTCTACTTTCTGCCCATTGAAAGTGCTCCAAAACTTTTCACCAAGACATTGAGATAAATGGTGAGTGCTGAGACCATCTTCTTCTTGCTGAAACTCTTTGAAGCAACAATCAGGTAAAGAAGATCAAGAGTTGATGACAAATAATTAGAAGCTGTTACCTGGGCCCGTGGATGCTTTGCTGTTCTTGTCATTTCACTTTGGAAGGTTAGACTCACCAAAATAATTGCAAGCCAATCTCAGGGGCAATTATTGTAACAAAGATTCAGGCCTGTAATTTTCTTCATGAAGGGAAAGCTAAAAACACCATTTTGACTTTTTGCTGGTAACAGCATTTAATGGCACACAGACAGTTTTTGAGGCAGTTTCTCTCTCCCTCTCCAGTCTTTCCCCACTTGATTTCACAGACCGTGAGGTATCCTGGACTTCTCCTCAGTTGGTTTATGTCCATGGCAGGAGCCAGCTGAAATCCATTATTGTTCTGGTCATGGGCATAAGTGTGGCCCTTGCTCACCTAGTGTGAGATGAGCCAAATGCTCATCCAAAATGAAGGTTTAAAGATTCATGTTCTCTGTTCACGCTACTGGAGTTTAGTCCCCCCCTGGCTTGGGCTTCCCCATGTGGGAGGAGGTGCTGGTGCTGTCAGTGCCCACCAGCTCACGGGCCAGCCCACGCCAAGCTGTGAAATGGAATCACAGGTCCCTCTGTTCAGCAGTGGCTGCTGGAGGCTGGGTGAGACAGAGGGTCCGAGGTGCCCTTGTGCCCCCTCCTTGAGCCCCCAGCCACCCATCCTGAGTGACTTCCTTGGGGACAGCCCTTGTTTGGGGATGGCTTGTCCCCTGGAGGTGATGGGAGTGAGCTCAGGTCATGGAAACAACTGCTCCATCCATGTAACTATTGTTGTATCCCATTACCCACATCACAGGGAAAGTTTTCAAAGCTGAGCATACCCAGTTCATGTGCAGGAGCTGTTTCTAAAACATAAATAGTGTGGCCATTAACTGAGGCTTTTCCTTTCTTTTGTTGTTGTTGCTTAAAGACAGTTCATATTATGTACTCAATGTTTTTTCAAATTAAACCATTATTTATTCAGAGGTAGCCAAAAATGTAGCCAAAAAACCACCTCTGATTACTTTTGACCTCTCTAAGGCTAATAATCTGCTAAAACGTCTTTAAACCATCTTAAAGAAAACAGAAACACCACTGCTGACAACTCACATACCTACTTTTTAATGCAGTGTTATTTTAAATGGCTGCGTTTATAAACCTCTAAAGACTGAGGTTTGTAATAGAAATGCTGACAGATCCTTAACACTCCATCCCATAATAACAAAGTTTCGAGAAAGAATGGGAATGTGGACACCACTGTCCCCGTTATGGAGCTGGGAATTTATTCCCCTTTTGTTGATTTAACTCGTGTAGCCAGAGAAATGTTTTTCCTGTGGATTCAGGGTGAGGACGGAATCGGGATGGCAGCACCCAGATCTTGTTATGGGGGGGCTGAGAAGCTCTGCCCCCACCACGGACTGGGCCCACCAGAATTTTTCCTTCTACATTCCTATTGCAAAAAAATCTCACAGAAATGAGTCTCAGTGACAGGGGGGTGGTTTGGAGGGGCTCTGCACAAAAGGGGCCACATTCCCAGGTGGTGCACATCAACCTCCTCAGTCCTCTGCTGTAGCCTGGCACAGGGAGTTTAGGGAGAGGTATTAATTGCACAAGACTGCAGCATTTCTCAGGAATGGGTGCTTTTCAGAGTCACTGCCTACATAAGAAGCTCCTTACATGCCTCCAGGTGGATATCTTTATCCTGCTCCCTGGCCTGTAAAACTCACTGAAGGGGAAGGAAACCTAAATGAGATTTATGTCCTCAGAAAGCAGTGTGATAATTTGTGCTGTGCAGTGGAGAGGGGATGCTACCATATCATCATTAAATTAAGCTGCGCAGACCAGATGTGAAATCTTGATAAAGGAGCTGTACAGGGCAACGTGGCTCAGCTTGTGGTTGGCTTTACCAGCAGAGCAAGGAGAGCTGCAGGCAGCTCAAAATGCCTCCATATCCTCAAGTCATTATCTGGCTCTGATCGTGGGCTTATTTGATCTCTGCACCCTGTGATCTCACCCTTGCTCACCCAGGTCTCCCATAAAGAGCACCCATGTGCTGTGGAAAGTCCAGGCTGCTTAGAAACACAGACGGTGTGATTTTGTCCATCTCACCACTGCCAGGTTCTGTTTCCAAGGGTATTCTTTAGGAAAGAGGGCTTTTTGAATATTATTTTTCTTTAATTTTATTTTAAAATCTGGCCATCTGGTTCTGTCTCTTTCCTCTGCTGAACTGATGGATGTACACTTAATTTTTGTTGGCTTTGTTGTTGAACTTTCAGTGTCATAAAAAATAAAGGCAGTGGCTCAGAGAATGCAGGCAGCTATCTACACCTTGTCCAGGCTCCCTGGATATTTCCACTGAGGTCTGGGTTTCGATGAACCGTGTGTGGCACAAACCAGGACAGACCAAGTGAAACTGGGGGTTTTTATGCTTTTGAAGATCACAACCTCAGCTTTCTCCCTGTGTTTCCCCATGAAAAGTGAAGCAGCCCCAAAAGCTACAAATGAGCCCTTGGGTTTGTTTGTCTCAGGCTTTACAACGAAGGGAGTGGCAAAACATAATGAATTAATTGCCCCCCCCTAAAAAAATGAGGTCGAAAAAAGACACAGGAAGAGTTCATTCAGTATGAACTCGAGTCATTCTCCTACCTGCCAGGAAAGCACAGCCCCCTCAGACCTTCTTATGGAAACCACAACATTAGGCCAAACCAGGAGCACATCTGTACATCACCAGTGTTTAAATGCAAGTTTCTCCTTTACCATAAGCCTTTAAGAACCACAGAGCAGGGGGCTGCTTTTAGATTGTTTTCCTGTAAACAGTGTTAGCATCTCTGCTGCTGGTGAGGGACGCCAAGCTCTAATATTAAGGGTCTTGTTTATAATTTTGCAAAGATTTCAGCAGCAGGGTTGTATTTTTGCCTATGTCTTTGCCTTGGCTTGCCACAGTCAAACAGCTGGGATCACTGTATGTGTGTGTGGTCAAATTTACTGTGAACCGATTAGGATATTAAACAAAATGAAATAAACATGTAAATCTCAAAAACCATCTTGGAGTTGAGGTTTACTCCTATGGAAAGAATACAGATGGAAAAAGTAACATAAAATTAAAGACATTCCTAATGGCAGGCTTTTTTGCTTTTTTTCTTTCTTTCTTTCTTTTTTTTTTTTTTTTTTTTTCCCTGTTGACACTATTTTATTTTCAAGGAAAATAAATAGAAGGAAAATAATTTCAGGGAAAATAAATAGAAATTGCACTTTTTTATAGAAAAGGTCTTGCATCTCTAAGGAAAATGTTGTGGAATAGAAAAGCTTGTTTTAAGTAATTATAATGCTGTATGTATTTGTGTACTCTTCCATGTGACTGAATATATTTAGGAAGGAAAAGAAGGAGAAGGAAGCTTTTATTGATTTGATTTTTTCAGCTTTTTGTTACCAAAAGTTGTCAGCTCCAGTCTTGGCTGGCCAAAAGTGATTTCAGCAGACTAACAGGGATCTGATATGATCTAATCTAATCGATCTATAGATGAGAAAAGCTTTTCTTTTCATGCCAGTTTGTTTGCTTAGCAAAAATGTGACTCCAAGAATGGCACGGACCACCAGGAATAAAGGAAATATCCTTGAAAAGTCAAATCCATGGGATTCTTTTTATTTTTTGGGTGGCCCGTTAATGATTCAGGTTTAATGAAGGGATTGGATTTGTAGTAGGACAGCTTAATCAGAATATTAATTATTTGTGACTCCTGCTGTTCCACAGAGGACAGATCTTCTGCCTGGCAAAAATTTCAAACCCAGTGTCTGGCTTTATTCTGTTTCTGAAAAAGAAATTCTCAACTTTCAAATTTACCACTAAAGGAGGTTTCTAAATCCCTTTTGATCTTCGTTGTCATTTTTTAGCTCAAGTTTCTTTTTAAAAAAGGGCATTAAAATGTGGGGATTTTGAATTTTTGTTTTTAGTTTGCTTGGTGTTGGGCATGTTATCTAATGAGTAAATAGATTTTAAAAGGACAAATAGAGTTTCTCCCAAAAGAAAAATCAAAGCATTTTATTAAAAATTGCTGACATTAAATTTTTAATTTTCTCACAACTTTTTCTGTTTTGGTTTCTCCAAAATAAAATTCCAGCCAATTTGGAAGCAGAGAGGTACTCTCCTCCTTTCAGTTCCTATATCCATGGATTAAAATTTCTGGAAATTGATAAAGATTGAAAGTTTTTCCTTTGGTACCATCTTTTTTCTCTGTTATGCATCTCAGGGTTCTCAGAATTCTTCAAAAATGTGGCTTTTCAAAGCAAGCCAGTCCTTTCTCTTCTGCCTTGACAGTTTTCTGGGGTGTAAATTTTCCCAGAATTTTTTTTTTTTTTTTTTTGGACTAATTTCTGCCTCAACTATTCTCCCTCCTTTTTCTGCCAGATTTTGTACTTGCATCAGTGTTGTATTTTTTGTGAAGTTTCTTGCACTTTTTTTGGCCTAGAAACATCAGTGCTGGGCTCAGAAGACACTTTTGGATCTAGTCTACTGCTTTTTTTTTTTCATCTTCATGGAAAGCCCTCCTTTACTTCTTGCCACCCAAGGAAAGAAAGGACACCTTTAGTAATATGAAGGCATGATGGAATTAAAAAAAGACTAAACTCTTTTTTCCCATATATGGAATAACACATTAAAACTTCCTAGAGTATTTTCTTTTAGGAAAAAAAAAAGATTAAATTTCTTAATTTTAAACCCATTGTTAATGTTGGATCATAACATGCCTCTAAGAGAAGTGCAGAAAATAGATATTAAATTTCATCTTACTGGATATGGGCTTGTTTATATGAGTTACTTTCCACAAATCCTTTGAATGGGAATCTACAAAACTCCTTCTTCTCCTCTGGCTCCTTTGTGTTCTTTCAGTGTTCTATCTTGTATAGATAGGTTTGGTCAAAAGCTCAGCAATTCTGACAAATATGTGCTACTAAATAAGCAGCCCTGGATTTTTTGATGCATGAAAATATGCAGCCTAAATTTTTATCACAATTTTGATACAGATTTTTAAAGACAAATAATTAAAAAAAAAGGCAGAAGATAAAATTTCTCTTTCTATTTTGGTCTGATGGAAAATAGTGTGGCGTGTCAAATATGTGTGTGAATTCTCTTTGAGTTATCTTGGGCCTCATACCCAGCCTTCGGTGGTTCTTTTGCCTTTCTCATTTTCTTTAAAAAAATATTTTAACACCTGACATTTCTGTTGCTTAGCCACTGAGACAGGGGTAACTTTTGAACTTTTCGGTATGCCAGACAGAGGGAATTCCTTACACTTCTTCAGTCTTCAAGTCATTTCATTGCTACTGTCTGCCCATCTCAAAAAGATTTTAGGTCACAGCTGTAGCAGTCAGAGTCCAGGAAAAGGAAAGAAGTGGAAGCCTGAACACTGGGCTCGAAGCACAGCAATGTCTTCATAGGTTTGAATCCTCTCTCCCCTCTGGTATTGATCCAGCCTCATTTCCATAATGTCTCTTGCACCCCTGCTTTTTCAAGGGGAATATTTTTGATATGAATATTTACATGTGTATGCAGTAACACTTGTAAATGAAAAAATCGAACTGACATAATAGAAAGACAAGACAACGTCTTTTTTTCTGGAGAAAATTAGCTCCCCCTTTCTTCAGCCTCGTATATGAATTTTGTGATCTTGTGACAATTTGGGAGTTATTTAAAATGGTCTCATTCAGTTATTTGGCTTTGTTTGCTTTCCTTTTTTTTTTTTTTTTTTTTCCCTCCTAATGCCTGTGCTGCTTTGTTCTCTGAGAACCAATTGCACTGCAGTGGCTGTTTTCAGGAAAAATCAAATGCAGGCTTTAATGGGAAAAAATGATAAAACATATTTTAACAACCGAGGGAATCCCTTGGGGAACCTGATCTCCTGAAATTTCTGTGTTAAACTGATCTGGATACACTTGTATAAGTACCCATCCATCTCCCCAGGGAGTTGCATCCCCAGGGGAATTCTCAAGGAGTGTAGCATGCCCTTTGCAAGCCATTTTTGCCAGAACCTGAAGCTCATTGGTGCTATTTTGGGATTTTGTTACGAACTCCAATGCAGGTGCACAGGTCAGCAGATGCTGACAGATGGATTCACTTTGCTTCACTCGATGTCAGGTTTTTCCAAGGGAAAGCAACAAGCAGATCTCCAGTGCCTGTGTGTGGACTGGGGGTAAGACATGAAGAGCAAGACTATTATGTCTAAAATCAGGCTTCATATTTAGCTTGTTGGAAGCTAAAATTTATGCTGACATCCTGGGTGATTCAGGGCCACATAAATCAAAAGAGAAGATTTCTTCCTCAGGGGCCAGGTTTATGATCTGTGAATGCCCCAGTTTTGTGCTGTTCTGTCATGGGTTCCTCCCTTACCCGGTCTGCTCTAGGAAAGAGATTTAAAAATAAGATCTCTGAAATCATAAGCATCAAGTGCTCTTTCCATTCTGATTATGTTGATTAACCATGTTTTCAGTATTGTCCATTACATGTTTAGTATCTAGTAAACCAACCAGTGGACGAGTCAAAATAAAACATGAGAAGGTTTTCCAATGAAATTTATTAGATATCTAAACAATATTGCATATTAATAATTTCATGTAGAGACATGCTGGTCATTTAGATCCAGATCCAAACATATATTTTGCTCTTTTTTCTCTGTCCTCACATCTTCCAGATTTGTGTTCCTGCAGAAGATAATCCTGTCATAAAAACAAGACCTTAATATACATAATTATGTCCTTACCCCTAGAGAGATCGGGCTGTCCCTAGTCTCATACAAATCTGTTTCCTCTTTCTCTCTCCAACTATCCATTCAGATGTAAGGGTGAAAAAGAACTCAAAATTAATTAATTGTTCTGCGGGAATTACTGAGAATTGTGAAAAACGCTCCTTGTGTTTTTTTCAGCCTTTCATGTTATAGGCATATGAACATGTGTGTTGGGTTATTTCAGGGAAAGTCAAAGTCGATGAGCCAGCATGGAGAATACAAACTGCCACTTCTGCAAACACAGGATCACTCTTGTGTGGTGTTGGTCAGATTCAGGATAGACTTGGTCCTCATCTATTATAAATATTATTAAAAAGAGCAGCGACAGGTAAAACCAGTACCACAAGCCAGACCAGATCTCTGCTTTCCCAGTCGCCTCCTGGCACGTTTAACCAGGAGGATGCCATTGTCTCCTGCAGCACAGGAGCCAGGCACATCCACAGCAGAGGAAAAGGCGTGCTGGAAATATCTGCCGTGCTCTTGTACTCTGCACCTTGTGACCCTGCCGCAGACCAGCCTCCCGCGGCCCCCATTGTCCCCTGCTCTGCTCCCCATTGTTCCCCTGCAATCAGAGATGGTGCACACAGCATGGGCTGGTGGTGTTCGCTGCATGACATAATTTAGGTCAATCAGCATCAGTTACACCATCTGCAAAGGGAATGGCTTCTTAATGCTTCCTCACTGGGGGTCTCAGTTCCCTGCATACAGTGGTCTTTCTCCAACTGGGGTATAATGGGGATAGCAAACGTCTAGCAGGGAGTGGTAGTCCTGCTTCAGGGTTGGTTTTGTGGTCTTAGAAGCCCCAAAGAGCCACTTTCCCAATGACCATCCCCATTTTCTGGGCTTTACATTTTCAATGTGCTCCCCCTGCCCTGACTCTGTAAGCTCAAACCTTTTTTTCCTCTCCCACAACCCCTTTGTAGAATTTATTTGACAGTCCTTGTGTCACTTAATTTTGTTAGTAGATTGGGATGGAAAGTTTATAAGACAGCAATAAAAACAAGGAGATTATTCCTTTCAGGCAGAGCAGGACATTAAGTGATTTAACTGAGAAGGGATCCAAGCCCTGGCTCGTGTGCCTTATGCAGATGCTAAAATCATTACTGCCATGTAAAAATATATCTACAAGTTTCCACTTTTGCATTTCCTCACTGCAGTGGACTGTGGGCTGTGATGCCATTTTCCACCTATTTCTAAGCCCAGCAGCTGTTTCATCTCGCCCCCCACTCCCTCCCTAGACCTTTCCACAGCTTTTTTGCTGACATTGTGCTGTCTGCAGGAGGCCAGGCTGGACTTTCCTCTCCAGCTCTGTCAGCAATTCATCATCAGGCTGAGGAATGAGTTATCCCAAGTGAGAATATTCCTGCTCATCTCTGCTTTCTTCTCACTGTCTGCATGGTGCTTTCTTAGCAGAATTGCTTAACTGACAGACTGAGTTAAGGAGAGATGTGCAGTGCAGGAAGTGGTACCATCACCAGTTATTGCTCTCATGGCATGAAAATGGCACGTGGAGAGGAGAGGGTTGCTCAGCCAACCAGAGCAAGCAAAGCTGAGGGACCTGTGGGACTAATGAAACCTTGAATAACTGGTTGGAAAATGAAGATGCTTTGCAGATAAGTATTTGCTTAGGGTTGCTTTGGCTATTTTTTGGATGGGAGAATTGAAAAAACTGCACTCTCTCCCTTGATTTTCCCTTGATTCTCTCTCTTTATTCCTAAAATCCATACGAGACAGAAGGCAAAAAAGAATCCTTAGTCTGCTTCCCTCCTCTGCTTTTTTTGTTTTCTCAAAAAAGTAAGCAGAGAAAAGACAAAGGAGTATTAAAAGAGGGAAGGGGGCATTCAGAAAATAAAAAAATGGAATGAGACATTCAAGGAGCTTAGTAGTAATTGCTGGAACAGTAACATTAAACTGTGTCTCTGTAGTGGTCCTTAGCTCTGGTCTCATAATTCTGGGTAGGAAACAAAAGGTGTAACTGCAGCCAATAGATTTTCTTTTCTGTAGCTAAGATCACTGCAAGAAAGCAGTTTTTCAATAACATGGCTCCTGTTTTACCTATAAAGTACCTATATATGCTGTTGGCCTTGTAAGATGCTTACATCAGGAGCAAGCCAGTGGTCCCCTTGAGGAGCCAAGATGTGTTTTGGATTGGAAAGGATGCCAGTACCTTAAAAACCTCTTGTAAAAAACAGAAAAAAGAAAAAAAAAAAAAAAAAGGCAGTATTGCTTGGCGTAAGTTCATTGCCTTGGAAAACTCTTATTTTGTAGGTCTCCAATGAAACTTCCTACCATAACCCATCAAAGTCTATGGTAAAAAAGCCCCAAACACACAGAGTTTATCTATCTAAAGACAGAAGTGATGCCTGGAAAGAAATTCTTCCATTGTGATTTTAAAGATGCTTTTAATTACCTGTGCAAACATCCATTCCAAGATAGCTGTTTTATCACCCAAGAGTATCATTGAGGGAAATGCTGTCACACATCTGCGAGGTTGCTGGTGAACCATCTCACTAATCACAGATCTGTGCTTTGTGCACATGCATGACGTGCAGGGATACTCTTCTATGAATACATGAAGAAAACCAAGAGTAATGCCTTGTTACACACACTCATGGCACATGTATGATTCACCTCTTTGCCACACCTAACAGAGTACCTTAGGAGTTACTAAAATCAGACCAACTTTTATTTCTCATTTACCAACCCTGTATTTCATTGAACAGAAGCTTTCTGTTAAACTGAAACAGATGATGTTTTAAACTAATACTAATTGATTCCATTCCTGGAGTTCACAGTGGTAGGAAGTAAAATAGCTCCCTGACCCTGCCAGTGAATTCAGATCTCAGACTGTGCTGCACGTTTTGACTTCTCCTTTTGCAATGTCCACGCAGCCCTGTGCTGGCTCTCAGCATCACTCCCCAAAACACCATGCTGCTTAAGGAGCGGGTTGGACTGGGATAAATGGGATGTAGGCAGGTTCCCAGCACCACAGGGGACATCCTTGGGGAGTTACTTCATTATTGCTGGAGTTCCCTCTTGGTATAGTAAGGATAAATATGCACTGCCTTATATAAAGGTAGGATGAAATCCACCAGTGATTATGAGGGGCTTTGTTACAGTGAGGCTTGTATGAGAGTCACCTCATATATCTCATTAATAACTGAGGTTCCCTGTTCCACAAGGAAAAGAATCAGGTGCTATTTCTTCTTTTCTTTGCTGCCAGTAACATAAACTATATTCAACAGTCAAAGAAAATACCACCTAAGCCCTCTCAAAAATATAAATATTGGGGATGCTTGCCTTGGTCTGCAGAAAGGACCTCTAATTCTTTCAGCCAACCACACCATAAAAACATGAACGCTAATGCTGGGAACAAAATCTCCTTGTATTATTGAGGTAGGAAAGTTGAATGTCTCATGCTGAGACCAAGGGCTTTGCACACTCTAAGGGCTGTGCACTTACAGTCTTTAAATCAGCATCTCTCCAGAAGCCCCTGTGCTTGGGTTGGGTTGGGCAGTCTTCCACTGACCCCTCATTCCCAGCCTGGCTGTGGACAAACGGGGGAGGAGCAGCCCAGTCACTCTGCAGTGCATTTAGGATGACACCAGGACAGCCTGTATTGAACACCTTCTCTTTTAGGAGAGGTTAGGTGTCATCTGGGACAACAGGAGATAATACAGAACTTCCCACTCAGCAGAAGCTGATGGTTTACTGGGAGCTGGCTGGCTGGCTGTCCGTGCATCCCTGAATCTTTCTGTTTACATCCAAACCTGCAGTGACATCTGCCTCCTACTGCAAGGCAAATGCTCTCCAAGCTGTTGGCATGTCCAGCTTCCCAAGCAGGGCTCTTTAATGGAAAAGCTGACAGCTTACTAGGAGCTCTGATGTCAAATAATAAGGCTATGGAATTTCACTGGCTATTTTTTAAACTCTGTGAATGAAAACAGTTAAATGCTGGAATGGCCACCATTGGTTCTTTGTGATAAATACCATGCAGATCTTGGCCAGGGTGATCTCTTTGAAAAACCTTGGTTTTGTTATCTTACAAATGAATCCCCAAATTATTCTTTCCTCCAAAAGGGTCAAAAACCACTTTTCCTTTGTGTCTTCACTTCCACACACGCTTTTTAACACACAACCAGTGGAACTACTTGAATTGATTTCTATAGCAAAGACTGAAAGTTTCAATTAGAGAAGTTTGACAGATGAAGCAAAAGACCTGGCCTTTATTTAAAACAGGTTTGAAAGAGAGGCATGGAAATATGGGTACCACAACAGGAGCATCTGTTGCTGCAGGTGTATGTCTGGGTTGGGTTCCTCTGCTTGAGGAGTATTGTCTCTTCAGAATGGCTCGCCTTTGGCAGTGCAGGATTTATGATCTGTTCATTAGAGGAACCAAGTACCTTTATCCAGGGAAATTAGTGAATTCTGCTGACCAAGGGATTGACTTTCCTAAGGGACTGAATTGGATAGTCCATCCATATGGGTTCACAGGAGTGGGATACCACTGGGCAAGACTTGGGGGAAAGCACCATGGGGATCAGGCAAGGAAGCATCAGGACATGCTGTGACGGCACAACATCACTTGTTTTCATGCTGCCCAGCACCAGCCCCACTGCTCAGAGATCTCCCCTGTCCTTGAGGATGCCTCAGCTCCCACCACAGAGAGGGGGAAGAGCCTTTCTGCTGGGTAATAAGGGAGCTTGGGTGATTACAGCCCTGCCAGTTGCGTCCACAGCTGGGTGGCACAAATCCCATTGGAAGTGTCTTAATTATATTATAAACTTACAGGTAATTAACTTCTCCTCTTTGACGCATGGAGATTTAATTGACAAGCCATTAGTATATTTTTTTTTTCATGCTCCCTTGGTGTTTGCTTTTATTCTCTTTCCAGAATGGAGCCCAGATCAGGCCCTTTGGTATTAAGTATGTCTGGCTAGAAAGTCCTCAAATGGATCAAAACAATCTTGATCAGTGGAAAGTTTTTGACATGGAGCTGGATTTTACAGTGTGCATATGTGTGCCTGAAGTGTTTCTTCTGCAATGTTCAAATAGAGGGTTCATTTCACTTTAAGACCATAAAAAATGGAGTTATTTAATAGGGCCCTTGGTTGGGTAATTATGAAGCAAAGGAAAAGCAGACAATCCACCCAGGGGGTGTGTGTGTTTTTTCTTCAGTGGTGTTAAATACTATTTGGATTATTCACTGAATAAACATTAAATAATGTAATTTGGAAACCAGGTCCCATTAGGGATTTAAATGTGTAGTCTGTCACTGGTAAAGGATTAAGATATTAGTGTATTAATGTAATATCAAAAGCTGTGGATTCCTTCTGTGTTGCTTAAGTGCTTTCTGATCAAACATGTTTGAACAGTTTGTTGGTTTCTTTTTTTTTTTTTTTAATTGCTTGTTTCATGGTGTAATGAAAGTGAGGATGGATATAGCACAGTGTTTGACTTTGCCTGCTTAGCCTGAAACTCAAAAAAAAAAAAAAAAGAGCCTGTGGATCTAATCCACCATAGCCTGAGACTGGAGAAACTTGGCAGACCCAAACCTTCACCTTTGTTTGCAAAGAGCCCATCATGCTTTGGCACTGTAAAAACTCCCTTCCACTGCATCTCCCCCTCCATTCCTGCTCCTTTCCCCAGTGCCACACAAATAATGCTTTATGCTTTGGATATTGCTGCTACGTCTAATCTTAGAGGTTTCTTGAGACAAGGGGCTTCCACAAGGCATAACAAGGATGAGTAGATATTGCTTTTCAGAGATCCAGGGGCTCTTGAGACTGACTCAGTCCTGTATTGAGGCCAGGACGGACTGGAAAGAAACTTGAGTGGCCCTGAGTGACCCTTTGGAGTTTCAGGAAGTTTTCCACCTACAGCCCCTTTTGGAAATGGGTCTTGTATGAGTTCAGTGTGTGAGGCTATTTCCATCCCTGTGCAGAAGCATTCAGCAGGTTAACTGTGTTTGTGCTTTTAGAGGTGGAGAGTACAGCTCGATTTTGCAATAAGCCCTAATATTTACACCTTGGAGAGTTTGCGGATGTTGGTTTCCATTGAGAGCAAGTCCTAGGTGTCTACAATGGCACCACCAGAAGCATGCTCTGCTAAAATGAGCTCCTGGGTTTAAAAGTGCTTCCTGCTTTTGTGTGTTTATGAAGTTCATTGCTGTTGCTAGGAAAACCTCAAGATCACATATTTTGGAGATGAGTCCAGAGACACGAGCATATCAAACTTTTCTTAAGCAATCCCTTAAAGATTTGAGTGCTTTGGATTCTTTTTCAAGTGACAGACATTTTGCTGCTGAAGGGGGGTGAAACTGTGGGTTTAGCAAGTTGGATTGGCTTTCATTCACTCAGGATCCAGACTGAAGAGTGTTTTACCAGGGCAAATATGAAAAAAATAAAATTGCTTTTGTTCTGAGTTGAGCACATCCTATTGGCTTCTGAAGAAACACAAGGCTTAAAATAAAATGTGTGTGTTTGTTTAAGCTGTGTCAGTGGTGAATATAAATCAACAGCTCATCCAAGTCAAAAATTGTGTGCTCCAAATCTGTAGATAATCAAACATTTTATTTTTTATAACCAGTCACTGTTTATTGTAGTATACATCAATGTTTTAAAAAGAACAAGTGTGTTCTTGCTCACTGGGTCAATTCCAAGTACTGCATTTCAGCAAATGAAGCAGGAACTCAAGTTGATGAAATTTGCAAATAAATCCCCATGGAACCCTGTCCATTAAAAATTAGCACTAAATTAGATATTACAAACAACACTGGAAAATGGTCTCTGTAGTTATTGTCTTGAAAATCCTTGGTGTAATAAAAATATCCCATTTTCTGTAAACGAGGGGAGAAAAACAGAGTTGCTGGAAAACACTTCAGTTCATCTAATTGGAAAATATAATTCAAATATTCATAATGATTCCTCTTAAAATGGACAAAAAGAACATTCTTGAATATTATTTTGGAAGCAAGTCAAAATATGCACTTGTCGTTACTATGGCAATAAGCAAAAAGCAGAGAAAAACCCCCAACAACAGCAAAAAAACCCCTCAGGTTTGAAAGGAACTTGCCATATATGATTATTTTTATGATCACAAACCCCTTGCAACAACCAATTTGCTGAGTATAAGTGATCTAATTGAGGGCAATCGTTGTCAGAGGGACCAAAAATATACTAGGCCTCCATTTTCATATTAAAATGCCATGCCTTGGTTTAACATTTCCAAGTGGTTATTTTAGTCCTTTTTTAAAAAACAAAAGCCTGTTGAGGATGGGGTAACTCTGTTGACCAGTATATTATTGAACTTGTTTATCTCTGGGAAATGGGACCACCTGATCTCAATAGAGTTTTTTTTTTCCCTCTCTCTTTCTCCATCCCCCTTAGCCCCCCTTCCCACCTCCCACCCACCCCCCCCCCCCTCCAATTGCTCGAAACATTTCACAATTAAAGCAGAAGAGGCTTGTTCTGCGGTTCTCACCTTTTGTCCTGAATAGCCTGGAAACAGAGGGACACTTTCCCCGTTGAAGTCTGGTGTAATTTCCCCTTGAATGGGCTCTCATGATAAGAACAGGGGTCACTGGATGGGATGGTATGCAATAAAGCTTGTGATTGCATGGTTCTTCATCGTCACAAAACAGCCCAACACTCTGCTTTATGATAGCACAATTGGTGCACACAATGGCTTGGGTAGAAAGCTAGAGAAACAGAGAGACGGGTATAGATACTGAGATGGAGATATCAGTCAAGCGATTGTCCCTCTTGGTGTGTTTCAAGTGCTGAAGTGTACAAGTGGCTGAGAACAGGGTCCCCAAACATTATGCTGAAAAGCAGTGAATGAATAAAAAGGGATGGCAGGAGTGGATGAATCTTGCCTATAGAATGCACCTTTGTGGTCAAATGTATAAGATAATATATAGCAGCTGTGTTATAAGCCAGCAAAGGGAATTGAACTTACAAAGCACAGGCTTTCAATAGCTTCCCTTGTGGGAACACCGAAAGTTTAAGAGGTGGAGGAGGGCTTATTGCTGACTAACGCCCACACTTAATAAGAATTGCCTTGCATGCTGTGGAACCTATACTTTGGGCCAGTTGCTTAAGTCCTTATTTACTGCCGCTAAGTGAGAGCTTTGATTGAGTAAAGGCTGAGTAAAACCTGGATAAAGACTCAGGAATTGGCTGGATGTGAAGTTGGTAGCCACGAGCCAGCATTTAGAGGGTCCGTTTCTAGAAGGGCTGCCAGTTCCCTTGGACTTAATCGGGAGCTGTGAGGGCTTAATGTTCGAGGAGGTTTTAACAAATGCTGGAACTTCTTAATGATAATACCAAAACCCGGAAACATTTGCTCCCACTTCTTCTTTCCAAAAGTTTTATTAAAAGCAAACCCAGGCATCATAAAGCAGGCCGTCAGTTTTCCAGGAGAAATCTCTCCTTCTCCCCTCAGTTCCATAAATCAGTGAGAAATGGTTTTTTATGAGCTCAGTCAGTACTGTGTGCATTTTGGCCCCACTAATAGTTAGAAATTGCCTTCTAGTGATGCAGGATGAAAATCATACCCCACTTTTGTTTCTCAGGTCCCCATTCCAGCCTTTCTGTAAATCTTCTGTGCATGGTGAGGGTGGGAGTGAGGTCAAGGGAAGTGTCAGTTAGAAGAGGAGTTACAAAACTCTTAAGGGGGTCTAAAATAGTCTTTGAGTCAAATAGTGGGATATTCATAAAGGAACAGCTGCTTTTCAACATAAACAATAGGGAAGAAAAATAGTAATGGAGCATACTGCTTTCCCACCAAGGTCATGGACTAAAAGAGCTTTTAAAGTAAGTATGGGGTTCTAAGCAAATTTGATTGTAATAGATTTCTACAAAGATTAGCTGAAAACTCTTCAGTTTCAGAAGTGAGCTGATAGAATAGGTTTGTCCTGGATTAAACACAAGACCAAAGACAAGGTCTTACACATAAGAACTGAATGATAAAACTGTTACATCCTCCTAACAGCTGTACATAAGAAGAGATTGCAAATGTTTAAAGGTGTCATCTTTGTGTAAAATATGGTTGTATTTTAATAAAGATGCTCCTTGTTCAGTGATCCAACAACCCATCAATATCTGGTTAAAACTACCAGTTTGTCTTACAGCACAGTAGCTTTTCTACATATCTAAAAATGGACACAGCTGTAACTATATTTTTCTAGTTCTTAATCCTCTTTTCTAGCCTTTAGAAGCAAATATATTGCCAAGTATATGAATTACAGGCCACTGTTTTGCAATTATCATTTTTTGAGGGAATGTTTCACGAATGCACAGAAATTTTTGTGGGATGGTCAGTTTGAATAGGTCAATTTCTCACTAGATTCTGTGGGTGCTGAGGCCCTCTGGTAATTCTTCATCCTTGGGGAGAAGATTTTTATAATCTAAATTTGTCTTTTAAGAGAGGTGGATATGGAGTCAGGAGAGTGCAAGGTTTGTCAAACTCAGGATTTGTCTTTCTCTGGAGTACCAGGGAGAACATGGTGATGAATTTTTTAAGAGATGGCCATGTGATCAACAATCTTGGCAATGTACTAATGCTTTCTACTTTATAATCATAAAGAGACATATAAATTGCAACAATTGTGCAGTGTGTGCTTGGATTAATGTAACTGTAGGTGAATGTGAATATATGCAAGATGGATACATATATATAGTCTATACACATCTATAGTCTGTGTCTCTAGGAATAAATATCCCTGTCTGAAATTGGATAGGGAAATCCTTAAACAATACAAAGGCAGATCACTGCTCTGGTTTCTGCTGGCTTCTTCTAGCAGCAGCTATTTGACTAATATAAATCAAGCAAGGAATCAAACATACGTAGCATCAATGATTCTCACTTTTTTTGGAAGGACTTCAAATTAAGGGAATCCTCTATGATGTAATGGTTTGTACAACTTGCTCTTGGAAGTCTTTTTTTGTGGTTATCAATTTAAATGCAGCTTCTCAAGGAAAGAATCCATTAATCTTAATTGAGTATACTTAAGAAAAAACCACCTTGCATTCCCTTGGTTGAGGAGGGAATTTTTAAACTGGTCATTGTTGTTTATGGGTTGTTTTGTAACTGGAGAAAAATAATTTGTTCTTCTGGAAAAATAAAAGGTATCTTTTAGTCTCAGTGAAAAGGGCTACAGAAAACAGTTTTTAGATGAGGGGAAAATTTCATATGATACAATATAATCCTTATCTTAGCACACATGGTGAACCAGACATTCACACTTTTTGCAGTCAGAGTAGCTGGAAATAGATTTCTGAAAACATACTTAGCTAAAAAGGAACCATAATGTCCCAGAGTACATGTAGTGTCTTAGGCTCTGAAAAATCCTGAGGTCTGGAAAAGTTGTGTTTTCACCTCTTTCCATACATTTATTCTCCGTGGATCTGGTCCAGAGCTGCCCGGGCAAAGTTGACTCCCACTGCGCAGGTTGTGTTCAGAGCATCGTGTGAAGTCAGGGCACGTTACCCTGATCCCTGTACCTCAGAGGGCTGTTGTCAAAGCAAATTTTTACCCGTGCAACATTCTGAAAATGAACACTTCTGAAAATTTTGTTTTCCAAGGCAGTCTGTGGCCAACCTAAGCCAGAAAACTTCCTAGTTTCTCAAAACACAGGATTTGGCCCAGACTCTGACTATGATTCATGGAGAAATTACTACTGGACATGGGTTGCTTCTCATTTGTGTTTTTTAGAGATAAGTTTGACCTGTGGAAGTTGGCTTCAGATTTTAAATCTTCCAAAAAAGGAGAATATTTATACCCATTCCAAATCAGTATCTGATTCTTCTTTAGTTTTGCATAATTTTGATCATGGTAGAATTTAATTAATACAGGAGGACTTTGATCTTGCAGAAGACAGTCCTTGAAACAACATCAGTGTGATCACACACCTAATTAATTGCCATGCTGCAAAGTGATAGAATAAATACAGATGAACATATATACAAAAAACCAGCATATTTTTTTCATGCAACATATATATTCTGTACCCAGAATATGTGTCTCAACTAGAATCTTAAGTAATACAAAAAACTACAGAAATAATTTCTTCAAAAATATTTGGTTTCAATAGAGCCATTTGTACCCAAGCAATGAAAAAAAGTACTTTGACCTTCATGGGTTGAACACAAGAGGAACCATTGCTGGAGAAAGCAATTTGAATGGAAGATTTTGGGGGAATGATATAAAATAAAATAAGAGCAGAGGAAGAAAATACGGAACAAACCAAATGATAACGTCCACTTGGGAGAGCAGAATGCTTCCAGCCAGACCACACTCCTGGCCAGACATCATCCTAAGCAGATTATTCAAACAAATATTAATTTGAGTTGCTAGGATGGAATATCTGGTTTAACTGTTATAAAGCACTGTATTAATGTGCAAGCCAGTGATTAATAACAAATGTACTCCCAGAGAACAAAATGTAAGATTAAGGAATGCTGTACAAAACGCTTGCAAGGAGTGGGATGTGCTTGCTCTAAAGAGTTTCAAAGCCAGCCCAGGACTCACTGACTGTGTGGTCACACTGGGTTTGCCTCAGTGCTGGCAACATATTCAAGGCTGGGATCGTCACCAAAATAGCCATTTTAACTGGCTCAGTGATGAGGAAATCCAGTCTTCTGCCTTCCTACTTTGCCAGGACCTCAGCATGAAAGGAAAGAAAGGAAAGCAAGAGATAAAGGCATGGGGAAAAGTGGAGGTGGGGGTATGGGGGGAGAAAATTCTGTCATGATAGAAGGTGAGTGTGAAGGACAAAGCCAGAGCCCTTTTAGGAAAATAGTGGTTTTACACTAAACTTCTAGGCACTGGCTCTTGAACAGCAGCTTAAGCCCAGAGACAGGGTTTGATTGTTGGTAGCAGCAGAGGCTTCACTCGGCCCTTGCTCTCTAGGCATTGAAATTTTCTGCTGACACAACTAGAGGTGACTCTTTTAGTACTCATGAGTGATGCAGACTACTTGAAGAACCTAAAGTTTCCAGAGAGGCAATTAAAGTTACTATGGCATATCTGCTTTGGGCTCTTTACTCCAAATTCACAGAATCATGGAATGGGTTGGAGTTGAAGGGATCATAAAGATTACCTTATTTCAGCACCCCCCCATATTCATATATCAAAGCTCACACCCTGCCCCCTGGTAATGTAATATTACCAGATATTCCTTCCTAATAGGGTTACTTTGGGACAGTTAATAGTGAGGTTCCAGTTGGCACCTTTGGACCAACTGGAAACCCTCTCAACCACTCTGCCATTCTAGCTCCTCGCTAAGGAGGAGAAAAAGTGCCACTGTGCTGTTCTGACCTAGTCCTGAGACCTCAGACTGGGTGGCAGGAGATAGCAGGAACCCATCAAATGCTTCCCCATCCTCAGGATTTGGACCTCTTCTCCTTCCTACTCCAGATCTGGATTATCCTGTGTGTTTTGTGAGGGATGCAGACCATGCAAGTATCACTAAATTGAAGCCATCAAACAGGATAGTGAGAAAAAATGATGCACCACTGAAATTACAAAATCTGTGTGTGCAAAAAACAAAGAAAACCCTCTTTCCAAACATAAAACCCCTTTCAAAGAAACCCCCTTTCAATTCTTCAGCTGAGGCATTCAGTATGAAAAGAGCATTTTTTGTAATGGTCCTTAGTGGGGAAAAAAAAGTGTCTGGTTTTAAGTTGTCCATCCCCCCCAACATTACCTGATGCTTCCAATTTTTCTGCCTCTCAATAAAAGATCTAAGCAGCTTCACTTGTCAGCTTAAAAGAAAGGAGCTGATGGAATAAGCTCAAGAGACACCATGGTTTTTTTTCTATGTGATGTTTTATCTGAAGACTCCAACAAAGATATCCAAGTTTTTTTGGGGTTTTTTTTTTTTTTTTTATTAAGCTGGAAAGAAACCTTGATTGTATTTCAATTCCTTTAATTATTTTGTCTAGCAGTGAGATCAAAGGCCTAGGTCTCAAAAGGAATCAGTCCTGGGCCAAGCACTCCAAAGTGGGTCCTCCAAGTTCATAAAAAAATACCATATTTAGTCATCTAACTTAGTCTGCTGTTCAGCAATGTTTGGGCCTGCTGCTCTCTAGCCAGACATGGTAAGCTGCCCCACGATTATCAGATGGCTTGTGCTGAATGAGCACTGAGTACTTATGAGCCTGATTTCTTTGGGTTTATTTGGGGTAGTCCCAGATAACCCTGAGGAGTGTCTCTTTTCTGTTTTTCAGTATCAACTCAGTCTCTTTCTGGTCAGGTCTCTGTTGGGGTGGCTGTGAGTGAAGGACTGGAGGGAGGTAGGGGAAACAACAATTTCCTCTGCCCCCTTTGATACAGCTTCACTTTGCTATGTGGTGATGCTGTTTTCAGATAATTCTTTTATCTGGCTCCCTTTTCCATCCCTCTGTCCCTGCATTTATTACTCTTGTGCACATGAATAAACCAAGCCTCTGGGAGGACTTGTGGAAGGATAACACCATTAGCAGCAGGTTAGGAAATGGAGGCTCACAGAATTGGGGCCAACTTCCCTCTTTACAAAGCAGTCCCTGTAGGCTGGAGGAGGGATTCCAACAACCAACTCTGGGGCTGGCCATGAGTCTGTGCACCCAACTTCAGGCTGCCACACTTGCAAGGTGGGTCTGTGCAACTCACTAAGGTTATTCAGAAAATCCACAGCAGTCAAGAGACAAGAATCCAGGTCTCCAGACTCCCAGTCCTGTAAAACAAGCTATAAATCTAATGCCCAAATCACCAGCATCCATCACAAAGAGTTTATCTCTTGAGTTGCACAAGTTATAAGGATGACTTCCCTAGAAATGAAGGAGCTGAATTTGTCTTATTTGGGATCCAGTATTCCTATCTATTCCACATCCCAGATCTCTTCTAACTGGGCTGGGTATTTCCCAGATCCCTATTCTTTCTGTGGCCATCACCATCCTCAGTAATTTCTATTTCATATCTGCCTGTCCAGGGTGCCATGACTTCTGGAGCCTGTACTGTTCCTTCACCACCTTCATGCCAAGCTCCTTCTGGAAACCCCGTGGGTTTTGCAGTATTTCAGCATCAGCTGTCAGACCACAGTGTAATGGATCTCCTGCAGCACTTCCTTCCCTAAGCAGCTGTTTACAAATCCATCATTTTTGGCCCATATTTAAAGACTTAATTTAAAGTGGAGACAGGAGGGCTGTAGTCTGTGTGCCATGATTGACACTGGTAATGCCCCATAGAGGCTGGATGGAAGGAGTCTCTCTGCACATCCTCTGCGGGCTTGTGTGGGCTGGATGAAACCTAAGTGATGAGTGTGATTGTACAAAAGCTCTCCCCTAGGAATGCTTGTTTGGCTGTGGAGAGAGGAACCACCTTCTTTTATCACCTGCAGAGCTGAGGTTACAGAGTAAGAGGGGAAACACGACTTCATAAATTCAGAACTTTCTTCAGCGTCTTCCTTGTACGCCTCAGAAAATACCAGGGTATGATCATGACCTCCAGCATCTGGGAGCTGCTGTTCTCTGACATCTATAGCAGCACTAGGAGCTGCCAGCGGCCCCAGAGCCTCCAGAGAAGCTGTGGGGAGAAACTAGGACTGATTTGAGCTGCAGAAAGCCCTTGCCCAGAGTCATTGAGCTCCCAGCCCAATGTATTAATTGAAATCAATACTGTAACATTACAGTGCCAATGGGAAATGCTGGAGGTGTAAAAGCAAACAGATTTCCTGTCCATCAAGCTCTGCTGGAAGGAGCTCAGCTTCCAGGGAAGAGCTGGGGTCAGAACTTGGGTCTAGGTACCTGGGCAGGTACCAAAGCTCTCAGTCTGCTCTAGTAGTAGGAAGCCTTGGTACAGACCCCAAGGAAGGCAGTTTCTGTAGGTGTAAAACTTCCCAGTTTCAGTAAGAACATTCATATCATTAGTTACCATGGCCTAGAGGGGTGCTGGTAGCTCCTTGAGCTGTGCTAATTAATCATAGCATCACAGAATGGTTTGTGTTGGAAAAGACCTTGAAGGTTATCATTCCAAAGCCCTTGCCAAGGGCAAGGATGCCACTTTCTTGATCTGGTTGCTCAAAGTCCCATCCAGCCTGGCTTTGAACAATTCCAGGAATGTGGCACACACAACATTCCCAATCAACCACCTGTGCCAGTGCCTCACCACCTTCTGAGCAAAGAATTTCTTCCCGGCATCAAACCTAAATCATAGAAGCTCTTTTAGCTTGAAGCCATTCCTTGTTCCGTCACTCTCTGCCTGTGTAAGCACTATAGCAGCTACTTGTCACACAATAACCCCCTTGGAGCACGTTCTTCTCAGACACCCTCCCTGCCACGTGTTCTGCTATCTGCAAATAATGTCCTTGGGGTTTTAATACCAGGCTGGGACAATAGGCAGCTGCTGTATCTGGATGACTTTGGGAAGCTCATTCCACCACTCTGCTGGCCCAGTGCTGAGGTTTCTTACCTCCTGGTGTGTAAGATGGAATCAATATTTTCCTGTCTCTTTTCTTCTCCTCTCAGCCAGTTCTGCCCCTGTTTAATCTGTAGGCTCTTCAGGTCAGGTCTACTGCTCACTAAGCCACAGTGGCATTTTGATCTTGCCTGGGTCACCTCAGGTCTCCTGTGTTACCACTGATGATGATGGACTGGGGTTTGATGTACCTCCTGCGACTGGGATAATCCAGCTCCTGTGCTAAGCAGCTCTTTCTCTTCTCTGTCCTCTGGGTGCAGCAGTAAATTGGAAGTTTTTTGAGGCAAGGACAGTATTTCAAATAAACATCAGTAAAATACCCAGCACATGGATCTCTGGTAGACATTCTTAAGCTTTAGTGGATGCAAATATTTTATTAATACTGGCAATAACAAGGGCATAATAACAGCCACAATCTAATACAAAACCACTTTCTGTCACTTTGAAGTCAAGTGAAAAAAATCCCCTTCTAATGCTTATTTGAAATATCTTTCACTTTTGTTCATCTGCAGTTTATTTACATTTCAATGTTCTCAGGTTTTTATTTCAAAATTTTGTAGATTGATAGTTTTTAAAAAAAAAGTGGAGAAATGTGAATACTTTATTTTCAAAATCTAGAATTTCACTAAAATCTGAAAAGAGGATGTCCAGCTGTTCTCTGCTTGAACTTTCTTATGTGTAGGATTTGAATGCCATGTGTTTAGTGTGAGAACGAACATTTTAAACTCTAAAAAAATTCTCTTTATTACAGAATGTACATTCTCAGTCCATTTCTTTCTACAATAACTGCACCCCAGGGTTTCTTTAAGCAAAGCTAAGACCCCCAATGCACACAAATTTCACTTACTAGCAGGAGCAGAGCATGGTCATGTGCATGTGACTTTTTCAGGATGGCTGTGATTGAGTAAGTGTGTTAGAACACATTAAGTGATGCAAGAGTCAGCGCTGGCGCAATTGCTTTTCTTCAGGCACTGGGGTCGTGCTCTGTATCTCAATTTTTACCAGCATAGTGGCTTGTGTTATTGCTGCGCCGTTTTATCCCAAGCTGTAACTCATGCTTAAACTTCCCAGATGGCCCTGGGCCAGACCTCTGCTTCTTGGGTGTTTCAACCAAAGTTTGCACAACGGGGACCCAGGCTATGACTGAATCCTCTCATCACGTAAAGAAATATTGTTGTAGTTAACAAAGGAGGAAGGAGCTATCCCAGAGAGATTTGAAACATTTACAGCAACCTATGATGCTGAATGACAAGTTGTGTGGAAGTGTTGCTGCTCTGGTTGGGCACTGGTAACTTCTGAACCACTGGCATAAGTGCCACTAGTAAAGAGATGTTACTCTAGTGCCCATTGCTACGATAACAGCTGAACCTTCAACATCTTCCCCAAAAAATTCTTTTTCCATGTTGTTTAATTATGAACATACAAAGCTGAGACTTCATGCTAACACATACATAAGTGTTGTGCTTCCACCTATCAAAATCTTTCATGCCATTCCATTCCATTCTTGAGGACACTGCAATAATTTATTCTCTCTACCTTCTTCTTCTTTTTGTGTAATTATTACTCTTTAAGCTAATCACTTGCTGAAAGTAAATAAATTCCTCTCAAGGTCCTGAGCTGCAATTTTGTCATGTGGAGGGCAATGGGTTTCTACATTACTCACTCAGAATGAGAGTACTTCTAATTCAAATCTGTGACGCTGCATGTTTCCTTCAGCACCCTTTGACCAAAACTTGTTGAAATTAATTGTGCTGCACTGATTTCATGTCACGGAAATATGAAGGAGAAATATTAATCAGTTTATTAAAAATCCAGTAAATGTCAGGGTATTACCAGCCTTAATTAATATGTGTTTAAATTCTCTGCCCTGGGCCCTCTAGTCTCTTATTTTGTTTAAACTGAAGCTTTGACATTTTCAGTCAGCGCATTATTGTCTAACAGCAGGAGAGTGAAAGCTATACCCCTTTCCTTAAACACACCAGGCTGTGGAATGTGCTCTGTCTCTCTCCCATTCCCCTTCCATTTGTTAGGCTCTGGACATGAGACCCTGACTCTGTTTGAGATATTTCTTCCCTTTGGACTAAAAGGAAAGAGTAAAGCATCAAACCACTCCTGTAGCCAGAGCCCAAAAGCTGTATTGCAGAGCTTCAGTAACTGCAGTGGGTAAAATTTTTTAGTGCTGTCTGAAAGGTTTTTTTTTTCTGTACCGAACCAATAATACTGTTTATTTATAGGTTCAGAGTTTTTTTAACTTACACCATAAATCATAGCAAAACAAACGGAACAAAAATTCCCAGGTCATAGCAACTGGTGGTTCTGTCAATAAAAATGGACAAAAGCTAGAAGGAATATTTTCATGCAACCCACAATATATCTCTGCTGGGAGCAATTTGACTTTCTCACTGTGGTGCCATACTGACATCATGTCTCTATTATCATGAGCTTTTTCCTTAGTGTCAGCTTTTCTAATTAGTCCCATGGAGAAGTGGCCCCAGTGCTGGCATCAGGCAGAAGTTGCCCATGTTTTCATACATTTCTGCCCTAAGCCTGCTCTCAAATGATTTAGCTTAACTCTGCTTTGGAGATGGGTTGGAGAGGGAAGTTTTACAAGAGTATGAAGCGACAGAATAAAGGGTAATGGCTTTAAACTGAAAGAAGGTAGAGGGTTTAGATTAGGTATTAGGAAAGAATTCTTTACTGTGAGAATGGTGAGGAATTGGCACAGGTTGCCCAGAGAAGTTGTGGATGCCCCATCCCTGGAAATGCTCAAGGCCAGGCTGGATGGGACAATCTGGTCTAGTGGAATGTGTCCCTGCCCATGACTAGAGGAATTGGAGCTAAATGGTCTTTGAAGTCCCTTCCAATCCAAACCATTCCATGATTCTATGTTTCTAAACCAGAACAGGAAGCATCTCACCTGAGGCACTGATGAGGAGCTGTTACTGAGCCTGCACTCCTACCCTAACTCTGCTCTGTGGAGATACATGTATGTGTCATTTGCCAGGGTGAAATATAAGACACATACTAAAAATAGAGCACAGGCAAGCGGATACATTCTGTCTGTTACTTAATAGACCTCTCATTTGCATCCGCAGTTTTATTTGCTCTCACCACTTTGTCAGCCTACATTTTACCTTAGGTAATCATGGATTAATCCTGCCAAGCACTCCAAAGCAGCATCCTATAGCTCACCTCCCCCAGCCCCATTTTTCATCTGTGCCTTCAGGCTGGTTCCAGCTGGACTAAACCATTATAGAAGCTGTATATGGATAGTTTCTTGTGATATTGAGTCTGTGTGTGAAAGTAGATTGGTCCTTTCTGGTTGGGTGGGCCATGAGAATTCCACCTGTCTCTTCAGGCATTGGCTGAACCTTTCTCCCAACCTCTCTACAGCAGGAAAACCTGGGTTTAGTTTGGCAAGTGTCCTCCCACCTGCACATATTTTGTCCCACAAGACTCATGATCTGGTCTGTTCTCTGCCTTCCAAGTCTGGTTTTCCTTGGCTCTTCTTCCTGCCCTGGATGATGTGGAAAGAAGTCTCCAGTGATTCCATGTAGCTGGAGATGGTGTCCATAACCAAAATATGTTTGAGTGCCTTTCCCTTCTGAGATGGACACCTTTGATACACTGTTACTAAATCTCCCAAAATGTTTTCCAGCTTTGTTCTAACTTTCCATAATCCATCCTTTTTTGTCTAACCTGGCTCTAACACAGTGATCAAATTGTCATTGTCCCCTGTCCATGTGCCAGTCTGGATGCCCATGGATCCCAGCTGTCCAGCTTCTACCAGCACAGCACCAAGCTGCCTCTGCTCTCAGAGCCTCACAGCCACGTGGAAGGTCATGCTTCCAACAAAGCAAAAATATTATGGTGGAGACTGATTTTCTTGGCTGTGGGTGAACCACATAACCACAAACCCATCCTTCCTGACATTCTGCTGTGCCTCTGCTTATCATCCCACAGGCGTGTGGGGATCACATCCACCGTGGCCTTGGGCAGCTCTTCCTATGTGCACCACCCCACATCAAGGGTTCTGAGTGCAGAGGGTGGCAGCAGATGGAAAGGAAGTCCGGAACATGTAGCATCAGCCTGCTCAGTGAGCAGTGGGGCCTCAGAAGTCATATGTCCTGCAGCTTTGTGTCTTGTGGTTGGACTCTCTGTTGTCCAAGGTTTGAGCTCTGTGGGCTGCTGCTGTGCCACAGTTTCTCTGAGAAACTTTGTATTTTCAGGGGGTCAGACAGGTTGAAAGTCTTATTCTGTCTGTCCAGTCATTTCACGTTTTGGAACTGGTAGATGTGTTGGAACTCAACCCTTAACAGTGTTCAGATAATAGGCAGCTAAAAGGTTCACTGTTGGTTTAAAGACCTTGCAGATTTCTTTGTGGATTTCTTGTTTCAGAGGAAAGGATTATTTTTCCTATGCTAATGGTCTCATCTACATAGTGTTCTTGTACTTTGTGATCCCTGGAAGTACCAGAGATTTAGTCTCCTTAGCAATATAAGGTACCAAATAAAAAAAACCCATGAATCCAAAAGCTTAGAATTTTGGGGTTCTCCAAGTCCAAATAGTAATTGATCACCTTGTACTGTTTTCTAGAAACAAACCTCAAGTGCAGAAAAATTACCTTCATGGTTAAAGTCAACCCCTCTATCAGTTCTGCCTTTGCACATTGCTTCCTTGGATGGCAGACTCTTGGAGCACAACAAGAAATCAGCTTCTTTATTTGTGCTCAGCAGTGCTCAGCAAAGCAAGGCTCCCAACCTGAAAGCAGCCTTTAAGGCCATTAAAAAACAGAAGTACAGTTTAAATATTCCTCTTTTCTAGAGGGTTTGACTCAGCCAGCTGTGGGAAAATCCACCTTGTTTCCTTCTCTCTGCTGATGTTGGCTTGGTTAGCTTCCTTTCCCTCCCTCTTCACTTGGATGAGGAGTGACCTCCCTTCCCCCAGAGCCTGGGATGTCCCAGGTCGTGCTTTCCCAGTCAAGAAGAAGCCCATGACACCAGAAAAGTGCTGCTTCTTGCACATTATTGCTCAGGGACAAAAAGAGAAAGTATCCACCTGTCAATCCCACCTTCTCTGTCAGCCTGTACATGGGCTAAAAAATGCTTTCAGGAAACACAGTGTCATTGTTCAGATCTGTTGCTACTCTGAGTAATTAAACTGGGGCTTGTAAACAAACATCACCAATGGTTTCACTGCAAAAACCCTCTTGAGAAACACACTTAACATTTGGTCAACATGGTAGAGAGAAACTCTCCCCCAAGCTTTGTAAAGGAGATGAGTCATTTCCACCAGTGCCTGGGACAGGAGGAGAGTTTACTTAGCATAGCCCCATTTGATGGTTTTCTGCTTTGTGAGTCATCGGGGCTTTCTTTTCAGCTGGTCACCAACAGAGAGAGTGGCTTTGCTGACAAGTAGGCTGTGTACAAGGGAGAGACAGCTCTGGCCATGGGCAGCCAACTTTCTCCTCTGCCCCATTGGAGCCGGGGAGCCCAAGCTAGAAAGCCCTGTGTGACAGTCTTGTCACACATCTGGCGGTAGATGTGGGATTTATGGGGGGATGGCAACTTGCTTATTTAAGTTAACCATGGTTTTAAGACATGTAATCCCTCTGCGCTGTGATTGGTGTCCCTCCAGCTCCATCTGGTTCTACAGCACAAGGACCTGAGTGGCACATGGGAATAGCCTGCAAGCCAGATGCTTAACATTTATTTTTAGTGATGAATAAACTTTGTAAGCATCTCATTATATAGTTGCCTGCCCTAATTAGTAACACTTCGACAAGCATTAATCTGCAAAAAGCTTAGTGTTGCTGAGAGTTCTCAGCGGAGCTCTGAGGAGACATCTTTGTGGAGGCATGGAAGGGAGGGCATTAGTAGGAACAAATGAATGCCTGGGGCTTTGGTGGGATTCTACTTAGGTGTTCCAGGAGTTTTCAGTGGATTGGGTTCTCCTGAGTGATTTAAGTGCAACTCTTTGCTGACCTGCACTGAACGTTCAGTGGATTCCATTAACAAAAGGGGATTTGATTTTGGCCTTGTGATTTGCACCATCATCCTGAAAAGAACAGACATTGAATGGTCTTGTATTAATCAGCAGTGATGTTTGCCCTCCCTCTGCTGCCTTCATCCTGTTGCTTTGAAAGTGTGAACAGAGAGTACAGGTGGGACAGAATTGCCTGATCTTTGGGTCCTTGGTCCTCTCCCAAGACCAAGGGCCCCTAACACCTGGGTCTCATTGCATCCTGTCTTGTGTCTGTGAAAAAAACCTGGGCCCTGTGAGGAGCTCTGTGATGGCAAAGCCCTGGTGCCACCACAAAACCACTCTTCCAGGAGGATGTTCCCCCTGAACGTCCATCAAACCAGAAGTTTCCCGTGCTGTTGGATAAAAGATGAACACCCTGTTATCTCTTGCTGGAGGAAAGCCGGTATTACAGTAGACCCACAGTCTCCCAATGTACACAGACAGCTGCCCTGAGAGGTAAAGCAATAACTCTAATGCAAGACAGAAGACATAACAAGCAAGTGGAAATTTTTGCATAAATGAAAATACCTGAGACTACAACAGATATTAATGAACTGAGAAAACAGACAGATGTACCTTAGGGATTTGAGTGATACCTGGGAGCATATTTTACTTTATTTCGTTCATATTTTTACATCTGGCACTTTCACCATATTAATGATTTAAGGAATAATTATTGTAAGGTTGAGTTTCCTTTTAAAAACTTTCAGTGTTCCATCCTGGAATTCGTTCCAGATGCTGGTAACTAAAACTGAAGAAACATGATTCAAAATGATAGTCTTCTTCAAGTCAGGATGACAGCAAAATATGTAAACGACCAATGGCTCTTCTAGCTCCTTGGTTCTTTATGAGCTATCTGATTCCCTTCCAGTTTGTTTAAAATTTTTACCATGCAGATGTTCCTTTGGGTGACCAATTTTTATAGTTTTGAAAAGATTATATCAGTTTTCCATGGTATTGTGTTACTGTATTTCTTGGATTTTTTTATAGCACTTGAAAGGCTAATTTCTTAATCAGACATTACTAGTGGAATGTAGAAAGAGAGGTTAAAAAGCCAAACTGGCACTGAGAATTAAACACAGGTTCATAATAATATGAAAGGAAAACAAAAAGCATCAACTTGAGGATGTTGTTATTGAATGAAAGTTGAGAAAACTGCTAGGAACATGCATTTTTTATTATTATCAAAGGTGTTAAAATATATACATAGCATATGTTTGGCACTGAATTGTTGTTACACAGTTCTGTAGTATTCAGCTGTCTTGGATAAAAACTATCACTTTGATACTGGAAAATTATTATGAAAATGTTAGTTTTGGGCCTACTAGTAAAAAGCAAAGATTGTCTTGCATGCCAGTGTGGTTTCAGTGAAGGGTTTGCACTGTTTCCAGAAACTATCTTTGGCAGCCACCAACTTTCACCTCCGTCAACAAGCCTGCATAACATTTTGTCCTTCTTTATCCTTGTCAGGAGAGCTGGTGGGGAGACAAGAGATTCGACTTGGCTTCACACCCTGAAATTCAGAGACAGATTTCCAACACCACTTTAGGATCATAAGTAGCAACTGAAACGGGATTTAAGGAATGCTGGTGCAAACATTAAGAAATACTCAGAAAGAAGGACGAAACCATTTCCCACTATAGGGTTATTCTGTTTTGTTTCAAAGTAAACATGAGTGCTGTTATATTGACACACAGCTTACGTAGATGCATGGTTTGGGTCCAGTCCAGGGCTACCATAATTGTAACAGCCACACTAAAGCCATGTTGGTTTTTTTTCCAACCATTCCCAAATTCCAGGTTTCTTCAGCTCAGGGTCTTGAGCTAGGCTCATCCCTCCAACAGGTATGCCGTTTCCAAATTCTTTAGAGAGTATCTTATTTCTGGAAGCTGAGGATTCAGAATGGGCTGCCTATTTCCCGCAGAGTAGTTTCCATTGAGTCATATCATGTTCATGGGAACAAAAAAACAAACCGGGGCTGTGTTAGTTTATAACATTGTGTAAATGTTACGTAACTTGGCTTCTGAAAGTTTTCTTTACCTTCTTCTGGAGCACTGGAAATTGGCCCCAGCCAGCGGCAGGACGCAGAGCTGGTTGTGTTGGCGCTCCAGCTGGTGTTAGCATTTTCTCTGGAGCCTGTTCAGGGAGTCCTGCTCACATAACTGGCACTAAATCATCAAGCTCAGGGTCAGGCATAAGTTTCTCATCAGATGACAGAGTCGGGGACCTGTCACCTGTTCTTTGCCTCCAGCCGCAGCACAGAGGCCAGCCCACTGCTGAGGATCACCTAGGAATTAGCACCTAACAAATTCCCCTGCTGCTTGCAGGAGCTCTAGGCATCTCTCTGCCTCTTAGTTTTCCTGCTCTCCTCCTGTTTTATGTTGTAGTTTGTGGCTTTGGGTCTTTTCTGCAGCTTGTTTTAAGCTTGTTACTAGTTTGGGGGGAAATGTTTTGCAACTTCATCTGTGTATGAGCAGGGAAACAGAAGCAGAAATGCTCTATATCTTACATTTCTGTCACTTTTGCAATTGCAGGGGACTTGGTCTCATTTTGGTCCTCCATTCCTGGGCAGAGATGTACTTTGTAGTGGGAAATGTGTAAGTGTGATAGAGAAACACTGATCTTCTCTGTGCTGTAATTTTAGTGACTGTTATGTGTGAAAAGCCAGCCACCTGCTTTGCTCATTGGATTAGAGATAAGTACAAGTCCTCAGACATAATGATTTTTCTGAGTCACTGAAAAACAGCTTTACCAACTTATTTCTGTCCCCTGCTTTTCTAAATACACAGGGCTGAATAGTTGTGCTGCTGCCCAAAGATCTCTGCCTGCAATACCACGCAAAGGGTTTTGGAGCAGAGCTGCTGCTTGGGCCTGCAAGGAGATACAAGGTTGATGTGAGATTTCCTAGGGGAGGGCTGCCCACAGTGGGCCAGCACTAGCCAAGCCTCCTAAGTGCCTCATTTCCACTGCTAGGAAATCCATGCACTCACAATGCTGCAAGCCAAACCACAGGTCGCAAATCAGATTTTCTTCTAAAAATCACCAGCAACCCAAGCTGGCCTTTTCTTTCTGGTGCATTTTATTTCTCAAACTCTCAAGGAAGTGGGTGGCTATCTTGCCTTCTGTTCAGTAGCCTTTGGGGACAGAGCAGCTGCTTGACCTCAGACACGCATCCCAAGGCTGTGCCTTCCTAGGTGTTGTACTGAGAGAGAGCAACGCTGAGAAGGCCATTAAGAGCTCAATTCTATCCGGTACAATTAGAAATAAGTCAAGCATTTCTAAGCCTTCCAGCAAACTTGATCAAAACATAACAAATCTCTCTCCTCAGCTGTTGTCTTCCACCCCTTTTCTTCCCAGTGCAACCTGAATTAAGTGAAGCTATCCATGGATTCACATGAGGAGGGGGCATGTGCAGTTTCCATGCCAGTCATATGGACTCTCACTGGATTTGCCTGGAACTGACTTGTTTGGTATGAAAAACTATAAATATTTTGATCAGTTTTAAGTAAAACAAATAGACTTTAATGAACAAAAACCTGGGACCTGTGCAACTGGAGGATGAGAATGCTACAACCTGATGCGCTGTAGAAAAGGACAGCAAGAGCATATTTCCTCTGATTTCTCTGAATTTGAGGGGTTCAATAAATTAGGGATATATCTAACTCTCTGAAAAGTGTTTACCAGAATGGTATTTCTGGTTGCTGGGACTACATCTTAGACTTGGCACTTTTGTTCTCCTAGCTGCTATTAAGATTCCCGTGCATTTATGCCAGGGTAGAATTGACCTTATACTGTGCTCATCTCTATTCCAAGCATGCTGGAAGGGAAGAGAAATGGAGACACTTTAGGCCACATTTTGTTTCTTACACTCTGCTGACTTTAGTGAGAAATCAAGGAACTGACTAAAGAAAATGCTGTAAAGAGAAATATAGATATTTATATAAATGTGATGTATGTTGCAAGAAAAAAATTAATTTGGAATTAATGTAATTTTCTTAAAAATACAAAATAATTTGGATTGTGAAAGTGTTATTAGGGTTGAGAAAATAAACATTTCCTGTTGTGGTTTCTGCAAAATATCTCCGGTGGCAGTTTTAGAGTCATCTGTAATTTGTGTTCTCTGGGGAAATATTTCTGTGATTACATATAGGTCTGAAAGTTATAGTAAGTATGTCTTTCCTGGATCAATGAGCCCTAGAAATCTTTATCTTCATTAGTTATAGCCTCTGTCATTCCAGGGCTCTGAAGGATACATTTAAAGTATAAAGTGTAGTCATTATAATGCAATAGGAAATAGTCTAATAAATTATCTGTCCTGTTATTGTTTCTAGGACAAATATTGGATGTAGGAAAGATTTATTAGACGGATATATTTGTGAATTTATCTTATAAATTAAACTTTTTGGAAACTGAGTCTATTATTAACACCAAGACCCCACAAGGATTTAATTAAAGGCCTATTAGTCAAACTAATTCCTGACATGACATAGGTTTGTATTACACAAACATATTTGACTTTCCAAACATGCTTGTGAGATTTGGCATTTTGCTGAGAGATACTTATTGATAAACATAACCGGGAGAAATTACTGAAAAGAAATTCTGGCTTCCACTAGATGTATAAATTACCTCCTATTACTCATGCCTGGGAAAAAAAAATGAACATATTGTAGAATAATCCACTGCTATAAAATCACTTCTAGTAAGACAGATTCAGAATATTGGACACGACCCTGTATTGAGAGAGCAAAAGGATAAGGGCCACACACGCTTCCAAACCAGACTCAAATTTTCAAGGTATGAGCATGAAAACTCGGTCTGAGCTGTAACAGAGTTAGAGCAAAATGTCAAGAGCAGCTCAGCACCACTGGCAGCAACACAGACCTGGGAGTTGGGATATCTGAGCTGCCCTCCCATCTCTGTCACAGACTGGATCATAAAGCCACAGAATGGTTTGCGTTGGACCTTAAAGATCATCTGGTTCCAGCCCTCTGCCCTGGCCAAGGACACCTTCCACCAGACCAGGCTGCTCCCTTCCATGTGATGTTGGGATTTAAGCCAGAGTCCTGGTTGGATCTTGCTTAGGACCTTGTGATTGCATGTTTCCAGGGCTGTAGAGAAACCAGGCATGGTCTGAATCTTTCATCACTCTTTTAAATGCAGAAAGCATTGGCCATGATATGTCCAAGGACCAGTTGCTGGGATAATTGTGCCATTCACCTGTAGAATAGACACAACAACATTTGCAGGCACTTCTCTCTGTATGGATTTTAGAACAGAAACTGGGAAAGGTGAAGTCATAATGGAGCTTTGGTCCCTGCTTTGCTTCTGTATCAATCCCAGCACCACTGGATGCAGTCAGGGATGGTAACTGGGGGCTGTGCATGAGGCCATTGATGCAAGTCAGACCTGGCAGAAGTTTATAGGAACAAGTGTGATCAAAGCTCTTCTCCTTTCAGTCAGGGGGCTTGTACAGCATGAGTGAATGCTGCTTAGCCTGGTTTAGTTTTAGGCACAGCTGATCTGCCTTGGGGTCTCTTCCAGTGCTGGCTTCTTTGACCCTATTAGATGTTTTCACACAGAGGCTTTACAGTCACTGCTGATACATCATAGCTAATTGAGCAGACACCTTGGTACAATTAGTAAGAAGATATTCCCCTATCACATCTAAAATGAAGCTTATTTTACAGCTTCTTGGCACAGAAAGTGTTTTGCTAACCTCTTACACCACAGCCATAGAGGTAGAATTCATCAGATTAACATTTTAGCATTGTGGCTTCATCAGAAGGGTCTGTTGTGGTCTGCATCTCCTGAAAGGGAAGCAATCCCCTTCTAACACCCAAGTATTAGCTCATCAGCACATCAGCCAGACGTCAAAGTCAGCCTTGCTCTCACCAGAGAATAAATAAGGGAGGATTTTCACACCAGTTCCCATCTATAATCCTGTGGGGTTAAGTCATGGTGTCTCAGTTTTGGTGAGTATGGCACAGAAGAAATTAACCTTGTCCTCCCACTGCAGGTGCATGGATTGTGCTGACAGTGGGCGAAGGTGCCATATGTCACCCGTGGTGTGTTTCAGGCCCACCCTGGTGACAAAGTGCTCGTGAAGGAGAATGGCTCTGAGCCAGCACACTGGGCTGGGGGATTTTCAATGAAAACGTAATTAATGAGAAAACTTTATGCAGCCATCCTCAATGTTCAGTAAAAGCATGGCTTCATGTTTTCAAAATTTATCCAAAGATGTTTTAAAAAATCCTGCATGTTTATTCAAACAATTTTTTTCCCTTTACCAAAATATATATGGAAAAAAATTGTGTAGTTTGGAGATTTTTTGGTGGACAAAGAAACCAAAGTCCTGCTTTTGTCCCGTGCCCCTAAAAACATCAGTGCAGAAGTCTGGTGAATTTTGGTGTATTTAATTTAGTTTTTTTTTTTTTTTTTTTTTTTTTCACATCAGAACAGGACTGGCTTTACAAACAAACAAACAAATATTATAGGCTGAATTCTTGTTTGTGCTGCAACAAGACCTATTGGTGAGACTTCAGTATGGAAAATGTAGGGGAAACAGAGTAGAAACTGGAAAAGCATCCACACTTTAGAGAGCTACAGAGATGAATAAAGTCATTGTCCATCATCTTAGCTCTTCTCTGGACAAAGTAATCCCAGTTAACTACCCCACATCAGACAAAGATTAGCCTCATCTCTTTCAGCAGGGCCAAGTGGATGGAGGCAACTCCATATAATTTGAAAAAGGTGAGGACTGTAACATGACTATCATGAGTAGCCTGGATAGATGTGAAGACATCAAAGGAGAAATAATTGCACAGAAATTGGGAATTCAGTGGGGGTTTTAGGCCTGATTTAAGGCAGAAGGAGGAAGCAGATGATGTTGGCTCTAGTCCTGGCAGTGGTGGTGAAAGTGGAGGCTGTTTCAAGCCCCGCAGTCCCCTGTGAGAAACTAAAGGAAATTTCTCTGCAAACTTTAATGGAAAATGTTCTCTGCTTTTCAGTCTCATTCTTGTTGAAAGTGGAAAAATTCTCTAGAAATTAAACTTCAATGGGAAACAGGGGTTTTGAAACTTTGAACTTGTCTGTTTTCCAGGAAACACTTCATTAATAGCCAACATTATTAGAGAGGACACATGAGTCATGAAAACCTCAAGAAATTTTCAGCATGAACTAGCAAATAATAAAAAAGAAACAAATTGTCTAAGAATGTGATAGAATGTTGCAGGGTTTTTATCTTTTCTCTAAATGGCAATGATATGGAAGATTTGAGTCAATATTAATCACCTCTCCCAGCCTAGAAAATGAGACTGGATTCTGCTGCCAGCCCACTGGGTGACACTGCTTAGCAGTCGCCAGCACTGAGCCAGTTCACACCAGCCTGCCATTTGGCCCTGAATCTCCTGCCCGTGTGGTATTTGAATATCATCTCTCCCTGCACCCTGATCAGATTAAGCGTAGGACTTTAAGAGATTAGAGTCATCATGAAATCAAGGCAGAATTCATACTATGTGTTTGCAATGCACTGGAAAGAAAATTAGTAAAGCTAATAAAAGAAAAAGTCTTACTAATTTCTTTATTTTCTCCTGGCTTCAGCTTGGGGACTAGAATTAACTTGTGGCAAATGCATATAAATCTCAAACTTAGCTACAATTCATCCTGCTGATCTCCTTTCTGAAGGGTTACAAAATCCTCAATGAAAAGCCTCAGAAGACCACTAAATATCATTGCTAGTCCAGTGCTAGGTGCTACTCTCATGTCCATCAGTTGTCAGTTCTTCAGCTCAGGAGTTGAAGGGATCAAGGTGCTGTTGCAAAATGGGAGAGGTCTTTGCACCAGCAGTCCTGGTGTCTCAAAATGCTGAGGGAAATGCACTGATTGCAGAAGGTACTCAAGCACCTTTAAGATCACCGTAATTTTTCATCTTTAATGATCGTCATCCCTTTTTAGAGGTTGATTCATTAAAATACCACATTGTCCTTTGCCAGATAGCTGTGGCATAATTATTTTTTTTTCCCGGATCTGCTGAATCCAAAGGCTGAGTAGTGATTTTGACATTCCCTCCTCATTTTGACTGTCATGTGTTTTGTCAAAGAATTGGCTTTTCCTGCCACAACCCAGGGTTTTGAGGGCAGCACTAATGCAAGTCAGTGTTGAAGACTGATCCATATATCCCAGAGAAAGATTGCTCCTCCCAAGCTCCTCTAGAAATACCAATCAATGTTGCCATCTGGAGGACACACGGATTTACAGTAGACCCTGTTTCCATTTTATGCTGCTGCTGTGATAACCTCATCATGAAAGCCCAGCTCACCACAAACAGTTGTTACTCTGCTTTTCATGTCCCAGATTTTCTTCAGTTCCTTCTGCAACTGATTATATCTGTTAGTCTTTTTTGGAATGTTCCATGAAGCCTATCATTATTGTATTACTTTTACATCTGAGAAATTGTTGCTACTATCATTATTAAATAATAACAACCATATCTGATATCTTGATTTGTCAGAAATGCAAAAAACCCAACCAAACCCCGTGTTTCCTTTACAAATGATTTTTGGTGTCTTGGAAAAGCACTTTTCCTCAAAGCAAGGGCTGTGCAGTGTGGCAGACTCGAGCAGGCAGAGCTCTGGCTTGTTCTCTTTAGGTAAGTCAAAGAGCAAATTTCTCATGGAACTGAGTCATGGATATAAAGTGCAGAGACAGAAAGGGTTTTTACACAGGTCAATTTAACTCCTTCATTTGCAATAGTCCTAAGGACAGGATATCATCTGATATATCTAAAGATAATAGACGTCTAAATATCATCTAGGCTTCTATAACCTGCATGGTGAGTGTGGTGTCTCCATGGGATGGTTCATCTGACTTACCCAGACATCTGCTGTAGGAGGAATGAAGAGCTCTCATTTCCCACAGACTTCAGAGGGAGGTCTAGAACAGTCTTTTCAAATGCATGTTCAGTTTTTAGATAGCTGAAGGTGACTGAACTGAACACATACGGATGCCAAAGATATGTTAAAACTCTTTGATACCTTGAGACACTGACTTCACTAATCTAGACCAAGGCAGGCTCTCCCTGTTCTAGTCTAAGACAGTGAATCTTTTGTGATATAAAGAAAATATTAACCTTTATAAATCTCGAGCTTATGTAATTAGTTTTGTAATGATTTTATAAGAAGTCACAAGGAGGAAAGAGATAAAATCCAGGTATCTCTGTGTTTCATGCCAGGTACTCCAAAGAAATTCACTACTGTGGTTCACCAGTAATTATATTAACTTGTATCACAGAAGTGATTCTGCAGCTGTACCCCAACATGCACCTGATATTCTGAAACCTAAAACAACAATTAAAAATAAACCCTCTAGATTTTCTGCTTCTGAACTACTTTCTCATCACTCAGGCTATTTTATATTTGACATGAAGTCCATTTCTCTAAGAGAGGATTTCTTCTGACCTCCATGAACTCTGGATGTGGTTCTTGTGCTTTAGTTGAGATTATGTGGGGGATCTGTGTTTGGTGTGGCCATTCCAGCTCCTTGGGTCTGAATTAATTAGTTCTGGGCAGCAGTTGAAGTCAGCACCTTCTAGGGAAGACACTCAACTTAAAGCACCACAGGTTACATGAACATTACTAGAAACAGAATTAGTGCTGGAAATTACCTTCAGAAGCCATCTTTGCCCACTTCCTGCCCCAAGCTCTGCCTAAGTCTCTTGGTCAGAAATTTGTTTAACCTGTTCTTAATGGCCTTCACTTCCAGAGATCCCACCACCTCCTCCCCAGACAGCCTCTTCCAGGGTTTCATTGTTCTTCCTGTTTAAAAGAGTTGTTCTTCTTCCCCAGTCTTTTATCCAAACGTTCCCTGCAGTGTCACACTATCACCCCCCATCTTATCCTCCACTGACACAAAGTTAGAAATTGCAGAGCCAAGAAAACAGAGCAGTGATTTTTCTTAACCAGTTGAGACTGAGACATCAAACACAGTTGTCAACGTCAATTTGGGCAGCACAGATGGCCCCTCTTCGAACATCAGTCAGATCAGAAAGTGATTTCTGGTTCTCAGTGGAAACAACATCCCCAAGTTGTCGGATCCTGTGAGTTCCCTGGGATAATAGCTTCCAGCAACGTTCACCATGTACAAACTTTGGTGTGCCAAAGCTCCCGTGACCTGAGGGCAATAACTCCAGCAGACAGTGGCAGAGGATGGATATTGCAAGGTTCAGCGGGAGTGGTCCCTGTAAAAATTAATTGATTTTAGGACAAATTGCATCCCAGAAGATCTTGACAGTAGGATCCCAGGAGGAAATGGGCAGCCATCTATTCTGTAACCTCCACAGCTTTTGTCAGCTTGCAAGTTAGGTTCCCTGCTCCATAGGGTGTTTATAAATCGAATGTGGGAGCCTGTATGGACACATATAGAGACATATGGAGACCTCGTGTTCTCAGGCCCAGGCTCTCCTATACTTCTTCTAATTTAAAGGAATGCCTCTGTTCCTAGCTGGCCTTTTAGTGATTCATGGGGTACTCCTTCAGTACTCCTGTTTTAAAATTGGAATGCAAGTTTAGCAGGGACAGTTTTGTAAGCAGAATGACATTAACTTCATAGAAATGAATTTATGAATTTATTTTAAAAGCAACATGATTTCTTACTTGATGTCCTGCCAAGTGGTCTTGTAGATAATTTTATTCTCTGGCTCGGTATAGTAGGGTTGAGTACAGCCCTAATTAGGTACTTAAATTTCTACTTTGATGTATTAGCAACCTTCTTGGTAATACCTGTTTGCAAACAGTGTGAAGTTGGAAACCATGTTATGCTCATATATGCTCATATATTTTCAGCAACATTGTGGTGCAACATCCCTTGTAAATCTCCACACAGGCTATTAAAGGGCTTTCCCATGGCTTGCACCACTGATGGAAACTGAGGCATTGTGCAGTGATGGGATTTGGTCCAACAGGACTCTTCAAGCCCTCCTGTGCCCCTCTCCGTGCTGGTTTCCTTACCAAAGGTGCTCAGGGGTTTAAAGATGCCTGTGCTGGTTTTGTGCCTTTGTCTCCATCACTGAATCGTGTGTTAAATTCAGTTGAAACTTCCCAGTGGCCTGGAAGGGCCTGGAGAGGACCTTTGTGTGTATCTCCAGGTAGATGTCTGGACAGGCTGGTACACTGTGACCACATTAACAAAACTCTTGGTGGAACCGCTTTCTGCTGTCTTGGAAACTGCTGTGTTTAAGGGAATAATTTTGCTATTGCCAGTGTTTTCTTTTGTATCCCTCCCCCAAAATCGAGCAATATTTCAAATGGGCTGTCGCTTTCAGAGCAGCACGTTTGACTCCTGTGTGTGACTTTGCCATTTTTGTCCTGTTGAATACTCTCTGTCGGACTGTGATGAATGATTGCAGAGCAAAGTAAAAAAAATAGGCTGAAATCAAAATGTTTTAGCTTTGTTGAAAAAACACATTCCAATTGAGCCAAACTGGGTTTTTCAAGGAAGTTTCCTAATGGGGAAATTGTAATTGTGAGCAGGGGGAATTGTAAGCTTCTCCTGGGATTTAGTAAAAATATTTATTTTTGTAAAGGATCTTGCAGGAACCTTTTCCATAAACGACCCCCAACAGAGATGCACTAACCCCTCTCCTCATCCTTTTGAGGATCAGAAAGTTTCTTGTGACTTTGGGGATTAGGACTGGGTTTGGGAGCCTTCGGAGAGGAGCATGCAGTTCTCACTGTGCCTTACCACAATATATTGCATTTATCCCACTTCAATGTGCAAAGCGTGTCTTTAATTTCCAGTGAACAAAGATTTGGTTTCTAGTTCTGCCTTGTTTTCACCATATATTTTCCAAAACCACTTTTTTTTCCCATTAATGTTCACCTTTAACCTATTGATTTGCTATAAAAACAAGCCCTTTTGTAAAGGAAAGGTAAAAGGAAATGAGGGAAAACATAAACACATTGCAAAAGCAAGGATTTCCCAGAATAAACCCACATATAACACAAATATATGATGTAGCTTCTTTTATTAGCACTGTAAAAAAGAAGGCAGGGAAAAATGTGAAAATACATTAGGGAGTTTAAAGGCAAGCAAATCAATTAGTCATTACTGACATAAATTTCCCTTTCTTGGGGACGTTCAACCTTCTCATATCCCGTGGATGAACTCTAAAGCACCTGTAGTAGATCTGTTTTCAGTAAAGAGATTTAAACTACTGTAGATGTTTTTCCAAGGAAAATACAATGTTGACAGAATAATGCGTGGAAGAAGAGGCTACTAAGGCAGCTGCTATAAATTGCCAGCCTTGTAATCCCTCTTGCAACACGCCCAGCTTCACAGGATGTGCATTTGTTGATGCTCTACATATGGTTTTGAGCAAAAAGTAATTCCCCCCGCAACATGATGAAAACTAAGCATGCCCTACAATTGCAAAGAAAGGGTCCTCCCCTCACTCCCCTCCCCGAGCACTGGGATAAGGATGCTCCTTTTGGAAAGCAGCATTGTGTTTTCACATATATCTCCATCGCCTGGATGGATGTCTGTGGCACTGGCAGGAGCTAGGACATGAGTGTCCCCAGATGTCCCCACAGCCCCTGGCCATGTGCTGAGGGCTCGGATGGTCCCCTCGGGATGCCCAGCTTGGCTTGTGCTGCCAGTGAAGGTGGGTCTCTGCTAGTGCCCCCCACCGTGGTTGCATCATTCTTCCTGTGCTCCCCCATGTCTGCCGAGGCAGGAAAGCATCTGGAGAGATGGTGGAAACCTCTTCCACCATCTTGGTGTAGTTTGGCTGTTCAGCCTTTGTCCTCCAACATCCTTTTCCACAAAGCAATTTCAGCATTTTAGCCTTGGACACAATAAGGTGCTTATAGACCCTTCTTTTACTCAAAGCTGATTCTGTTCTATTACAGGCTTTTTTCCCCCCAAATATTATAATTTAAGCATTCCCAGCCCTTTCTCCTGGTGGAGGCACCTCCAAACTCCACTCTTTGTAGCTGCATTAATTTTCTGGCAGATCATTTTCCCCGTCTTCTTTCTTGTGTGGCCACAGAAAGAGCTGCCCATTGCTAGTTGAGACCAACTGCTGCTGCCCAGGAAAACCCTGCTCAGGGCTTCCTCATCTGGGATGAGTTTTGAATCCCTCAGGGATGATCTGTGCATGCTCATGCATGAATGCTGTGGATCCCTGAGCTCACAAAAATATCCCTGGAGCAGAATTGTAAAACAGGCAGGAGAAAAGATTCTGTGGAAGAGCCCATAGCACAGGTGTGCCTGATCCTGAGAGAGGAAGAGTAGGAGCATGAGGAGGCAACCAGCACACTCTCCCAGCTGTTGTCCTTTGCAGAAGCCTTACTCTGTCTCCTCCTCAGCTATTCTGGTCTCACCTCCAAGAATTGTTTCTACCATGTCTTGTAATCCAGTAACTTTTCCATGTAAAATGCTTTAGCAACAGCAGCAGTGATCAATGCCCAGGACCCCTGTGCAGCAGCCTTGAGCAGATGCAGTGGATCCCAAAGCCCCCTCTTTTGATCCCATATTCCCAGCAGTTTTTGAGCTGCCTCCTACAGGACCACATGGAGAGGGCTCAGGATGCTCCCACCCTGTCCCTGCTGGCGTGCCTTTGGGGGCCATGAGCCAGAGCCTCTCCAGGATGAGGTGTGAACTGCAAACACCACCTCCCTTCTCCAGTGCCTAAACCGAGGCTGGGGTGAGAGATCTGGGCTGTGCAATTTGTGAGAGCAGTTCAGAAGCAGCTCCCACACTGGTGCTGCTACACAGAAGAAACCAAATCCCATCCATGGCAGTAAGTGAGCAGCCAGGGCTGAGTGTCAGCATGGCACTGCTGAACCCCATGAGAGAGGTGAGAATACAAGGGTAAATAAACTGCCACTGGCATCAGGCATCAGGAGGGTTTCACTGCTTGGCAGGGAAATTTGCATTTTTTAAGTCAGGCAAATTTCATTTCTGTTTGTGTTTTTTTGGTTTCTTGTGGTTTTTAAATTCACTCTAAATAAAAAGGAATGTTTCCTATAGAAATTAATTTCTATAGAAAAAAAAATAGACGTGTTTCACACACACACAGAGACACAAACCATGCAGTTAGTAGGAATCCCATTGTCTGTGGAAAATCAACATAGATGGATGTTTCTGGTTGTTCACAATGAACCCCCAGGCTGATTGCTCTGGTCTGACCCTCCCCAGCATGAAAGTCTCAGGAGGAAAAAGTCCCCCCACATTCTTCCATTTTGAATTCTGCTTTGTCCTGGGGAGTTCCTGGGGACTGTGGGATGCCCAGAAGAGGGACAAAAAGCTGGTGGGACCCAGGTGTGGGAGCTAGAGAATCAAATACACTTTAGGCTGGCAAACTGTGGATGACCACAGGGCTCCTGGGCGATGCCTTTTGGCCCAGGGTTGGATATTTACCGGTTCGCACTTGCTCTATGGGTCTGTGACCTCTTTTTGAAACTTCTTCTTTACGAGTTTATTTTGGCTGGGCTCAGGCATTCATAAAATTCCTAGGGAACGGGAGGCTTGAAGCATGGCTTGTAAAAGGAGGAGTGGGGAGGTGGGAGAATGGATTGAGGAGGAGGGTTTTCCATTACCCTGTCATAGCACAGGTCTTACGCCTCCAAGTTCCTTTGCAAAGCTGCAGGATTCTGAAAAGGAGGGAGAGAAAAGGAGGAGAGAGAGGGGGAAAGCTTCCTTTCCCGTTTGGGAGGCAGGATCCATCCCTAAGTATATAGGTCTTTCTCCAGTTTCCCTTGTCAGTCATCCTTCTGCAGCTTTTGGTCTTCGCAGCAGGTCAGCAGAGCTGGTGAATAGCTCGGCGAGCACAAGGCATCTGAAACAAATTAGATCTCTTATAGCCACCCAGAGACTGATGATGGATGGAGGTCTGTATTTACAGCAAAACTAATTGGCAACATACACAGACATCCAAAAAAGTATATTATTTTGCCAGACTTTGGAGTCACTAGGCCCTTTATTTTTTATTGCAGAACATTATACAGCTAGAGATAAAAAAGAACAGTGAAAGTTTTAAATCTAATAAAAGCATTTGACTGCAGAGTAAAAATAACATACACAGAGAAGTTTGATTTGGAATCGAATTTTATTAATGGTCTTTTCTCCGCAAAATGTTTCCAATTAAAAAACAATTCTGAAGTGATGCATTAATAAACTGCTCCCCCCTCTCCTTTGGAGGGACTAAGAGTTTTAAAGGCTGAGGTGGATAAAAAAATCCAGTGGATGTTATTAAAACATAATTTAATATAACCTAAATATAGTGCTTGCATACCACAGAGAGAGAACCGGCCCTATAATTGAATTCGAAACAATGATAGTATGTTGACTTTTCAAAGAGAAATATTATCAGATTGTAAGCTGCTGTTCAAAAGAGGGGTCTTCTTTAAACACCGAGGCATGCAAGAAGCAATAAAGAGCAAAATCAGCCACATTTCCCTGGACAGCTTGTGGCAGATTTAGATTTCTCAAAGGCATGAATGTATGTGAAATTGGGAGTATGCAGTAGATGAACAGTCTGGATTCCAACAAGTCATTTGTTTGATTTTTAGATGAATGATCTCTTTGCTTAGAAAAGAGGAGAGAAGGGGAAATACAGAGAGAGACAGATAAATGGGTCTTGCAGATCTGGTCTTCTAAAAGCGTTTGAGAAAATTGTGTATTTCTATCTGTCGATGCCTGGCTCTGAGCGATGAAAGCTCGTGTAAAGTGTTTTCCCTGGGCTGGGAGCATTGTTCCCTGATAGACATATTTGCATGAGAAATAGGTGAGCTCTAGAGAAGGTCGAATGCATGCATGATGAGGGGGCTTTGGGCTGGGGAGGGGACTCTGATTCCCCTGACCACCTACACTTCTGTAGCTTTCTTTAATTTTGATTTGAAGTGGGAATGAGTGGAGAGTGACCAGATGATCTGCATTAGCATCTTTCTGTGCTAAAAATCCAACTTTCTCCTTGCTCATGCAGAAGACAAAAGAACAAGTCCCCTTGCCTACCCCAAACACCAAAATCTCCATCATCAGAAATCCTCCTCCTCAAGCCAGAGGCTGCAACAGACACGGTGGGATCAGGGAGCACCCACACCCTGTGGCACGCTCAGCTGGCACAAAGCCAGAGTAAAAGGGTCCTCCTCATCTCACCAGGCAGGGTGAAGACCTCTCTGCATCCAACCGTATCATTTGCATCCACTTCAACGCCCCCTTTCCCAGCAGCACTGTGTGAAGGGATCTAAGTGCAAATAAGAACTAAACCGATGATCTTCCTCCAAAGGATTATCCCTGATCGCCCATTATTACTATTATTACTGTGTTTGCCAGGGCGGGTTTTCTTATTCTAAGCTTTTTTTTTCTTTTCTTTTTTTTTTTTTTCCATTTTTTTTTCCCCTTTCTTTTTTTGGCTGCATCTGGGAAGCCGTCCTTTGTGTAAACAGCTATCAGAGTGAGCAGGAGTATGTGATCCATTAGCTCCGCTGAAAACACAATCATTGTGTTATTCCAAGCTGATGAAAACGTCCTCTGTAGTTTTCTCTCCCAATATCCACATGCCAATCAGCATTTGTCAGTGATATAATTTTCTCGCATAAACACATCCGTTGTGCAACTTCCACCCCGAGTAAATAGACATAATTCCAAAACCAAATAACACACTTGGAGGGGAATGGGAGATTAGACAGACAAGGAGGTGGTGGGGGAGTGGAGGGGAGTGAAACTGCAAGGAGAGATCAGCTTTAACAGCAAAGGGGGAAGATGGAAAATTCTCAGGAACAGGCAACACAACTGGTTTATTTCTTCATGGAGCAAAAAAGGCTGGGAAGGCAAATAGTTTGGGCTATTTTTTTAATGAACAGTTGTGAACGAGGACCACCATGAATTGCTGAAAGAAGGATGGCTGTTGTTTATGGAATTGGGATAACAATTTTTTTTCCCAATTTGAAAGAGAATAGACAATATGCTATAAGTGGGGAGTGCCATTTCCCTGCTTTCACCAGGCCTGCTCAGACATGTTTCATTTTTCCCCTCCTTGTTCAAAGCTTACATAACCTCCGGGTAATTGTATCTTTGAATCCAATATTGCAGACTTATGCAAAAGAATGTTTTCCATCCCATATGTTTCCAGTGTGTTTGGTGTGTCTGTGTTTGTGTGTAAGGAAATTTGTAAAATAAATCCTTTATTTACATGAGTCCCCAGACTTGGCAGACCATGGCTGTGCCATGTGCGTTCATACAGGATTGGTCTGTGGCTGTATGCAGTGTTTATTTAAATATATCCTCTGCCTACACACTGTACAAAAGGCATACGTGTACATCAGAAAATACTGTATGGCAGTAGAAAATACGTCTGTTCTTTAGAGGATCACACACTCCTACGTGTGATCCTGTAGGAGAATTATACAAGAAAATAGGCTGGTGCAGGAGGAGGGGATAAAAAGTATAATTGTGTGTGTTTGTGTGCATATACACACATTTTGGGTGCGTGTAAATGCACCCTTGTGTGTCTCTCCAGGTCACAGCCCTTGCAAAATTGACGTCTGAGAGGGCTCCTATATGAAATAGGATCTACCTTTTGTCCTGAGGCAGAATTTAACCTATTACCATTTTCCAAACCAATTCAAACTGCCGAAAACACGGTTCTCTGCTTGTGTGCACTTCTCTACGAAGACATAAACTTTAAATTCTGCTCTGCCTTAGGGAATGATCTGGGGCGATTTCAGGAGCGCCCTGGGCACGGGGGCCCAGCAGAACAGCCCAATGCCTCCCTCCCCGGGCAGACAGTTTGCAGGCAGATGCCTGTGTGCCCAAACCGCGCTGGCCGGAGATGCTTTCCGTCCCTTCTCCATCTGCATGCCGGCCTCCCGTCCCGCCGGGGCGGTGCCGCGGTGTCAGCCCGCGCAGCCGGGTGCGCGCTGCGCTGCGCTGCGGGACTGCGGTGCCGCGGCTCACGGGCTGAGCATCGCCCCGCGTGGGAGGGCGAGAGAGGCTGAATCGGGGTCCCCACTAGGCTTTACAAAGCTGCTCCACTCACCGGGAGGCGGCAACATCCCTAAATGCCTCCCAGCTGCGGTGTTCTCAACCATCACTGGCCCTGCCAAGAGCAATCTCGGTTGTCGCCCTTCGCGCCCGGAGCACCGGCTGTCCCAAAGCCACTCGTGTCCCCCACTGCCAGTGCCCTGTGCAGGGGCCTGCCTGGCTGCTCTGCACAGGGACGACGACACAAACTTTTATGTGATCCCATGGGAACCGATCTGGTTTCAAACACAAGCGCTGGATCACCTGATTTGCATTTTTCCCGATTCGAGGGTCCCAGGCTAGGAGAGAGGAGAGCTGAAACTCTAAACCGCTTTATGCTTATTTGCTTTATGATCCTGTTGGGTGCAGTGTTTACTCAAATCCGGCAAGCATCTGGATTAGATAATTTGTTGGAAATTAGCAGTGTTTGATGGTTATCGGCCCTTGCGTGATTAAAACCCGGCTGTCAGCGTCGTGTTTGGGTTTCAGGGAGGCTGCAGGAATCCTCATGCTCAGAGCTATGGGGAGCAGCGAGGGTCACACCACCCCGGAAAGGATCCATCCAAGAGCCCCCTGCACTGATGTCTCTCCTTTTCAGGAGAGACAGAGGGGCAGAAGTGCTGAAAAAAAATTCTGTTCAGCTCGTACTGACACATAGATGAGAAGGGAGGGAAGGGGTGCAGGGGTCTGGGGGTTGTGTCTTCCGTCTTACAAATATTTCAGCTGCTTCTACCAGGTCTGTGCCTTGCCCTTCCTATTTACACCAAAGGTGGGCACAGCATGAGTGCAGAAAAGCTTTGCTCACTTTCTACTCTTCGTTTTTGAATTTTTCCTATCTAGGGAAATATTTGTGCATCCCTCCCCATCCCTGCACTCCCACATCCAAGCACAAAGAACATTCACCCTCTTTCCTTCTCTTTCCCCCTCCTTCCTCCACCCTTCCCTTTAGGGTTGGATCTCACTCCCTTTAAGTTACCTGTGCATTTTTTCACAAAGCTTCACAGAGCAGTTCAGCGAAACACTCAGGGCATAATAGATGTTTTGCTGGTCACAGGGAGAGGAAAGTATTAAAGATATTGCTTCATCCACTTGGGGCCAGTGAGGCTCAGTGAGTGCAGTGCCCAAGTGATTTTTGTAGAAGAGGGTCAGATATGTCAGTATCCTGTGCTGGGGCACAACCTGGACTGCCCAACAGGGGTTATGTGCATGCTTTTCCTGGTGGGATATTCACCAGCAAGAAAAGCCAAGAGAATGCTTAGGAAGTTAAATAATTACAGTCCCTTTCTCAGCTATATCAGGTAGATAAATTATTAAGAGCAAACTATGAATACTTAGGATAGGGAGAGATGTGCATGTATACACATATTTAAAATATAATATATAGTCCTTTAAAGTATGCTTCATCCTACAGTGGCTCTTAAGAATTCATATTTTCAGCTGTGCATGTATAGATATATTCATTGTATAGTATGAGCCACATAAGATTGACTCCGTCATAGTAAATGAGCAGAGCTGAAATATAAAGCACGTGTTGGTTGTGTTTTTTTAATATAGTGTAAGATGCTGTGTTAAGAAAGGGTACCAAATGATAAATAATCTCTGCAGTTACTTTCTGAAGCTGGCCTCACCAGTTGCTCTCAACAGTGTTTGCTACAGCAGTGCCTGCCAGCTCCCCTTTACACAAGTGGGGTGAGAGGTTATTTGGTCATCTTTGCATCAGCACAGCAGCACTGCCAGGGATGTGCCAGTGCTGTAGTGGGGATCCTGCAATGGTGAACCTCAGGCAGACCTTCAGGCTGGTCCCACCTGGGCTGCCAGCCTCATCCAAGCAAGATCTGAGCATTGTAAATTTATGAAGGCAAACCCAGAAGGAGTTGTGGTATCATATAGGAATGGGTGTTATCTTTCATCCCCTCATTTTCAAACTGCTGTTATGCATTTAAAAGCTATTTCTCTAGTTTTCAATAGTCAGCTGTGGGACATGGGTCTGCCTGCAGATATCCCTGCCTGGGATGCCCCTAGGTTGATCCATTCCATGTCAGTACATCCATATGGACCAATGCATGGTCCTGCAGTACCTGCATCCAGGGCAGTTGAGATATGGGGCACCTCTAGACCAGACTCTGTATGTGTGTGTTCTCTGCAGGCTTCTGGACTAGGGAAATTATCAAATCATCACCCTTTAAACCTTTCCAATCACTTCCCGCCCACAGCTTGATTTCTGAGGCCTTCAGATCTCCAGGCAAGTTTGCTGCCTCGCACTAATGAATACCGCGCGCTGAGTGAAAACTCTATCTGCACATCTTTAAATTAAATCAAACCCCCCCCACACACACAGAAACCATTTCACCCTGCTCAATGAGTTTTTGCCTTGCTACACGTGCAGGATTTCTTATTGATGTGAGAACTGTGCAGCAGAAGAAACTCCTTAAATATGCATCAGGAGTAGTAATTTCTCCCTGTTGCCTGCAGCATGGGTTCAGACGATATGATCATGGAAAGGCAATGATTTCCTGCCTTGTAGAATTTAATTTTATGAATGGAGCCATGTAACACAGCATAGTAGCTTTAAAAAAAACACCATAAATGACCTGAGAGGAGAAAACAAGTTATACACCAGTCTGTCATACAGAAAACAAAGCTGACTAACATGGATTGACTTCCTTGTTTGCCCTTTCATTGTTCCTTGATGGTAAAACTCTTGCGTTATGATTTTCAGAAGCACATAGCACTGAATGGTTTATGATGTTTACTTAGCATATAGGACAATAGATGGAAAAGCGCCATAATTTGTGACGCTGACTGCAAAATAAACCTACCATCATTCACACAGAGTGCTGTTCCTCTGGATAAACAGCCACGTTGCTGCTTGGCAGGAACAGACCATCATCTCCCGGGTCCTTCTTGCTGGAGCTGCACATCTTCGGGCCTCGAGCCATTGGCGTTTAAACAGAGAGGCCTTTTGACTCCTGTGGGGCAGTGCTGGCACTGTACACGCTCTTTGTCCCAGTTTAGATAAAATAAAGATCCCTGAAAGGCCTCCGGCTCAAAAACCCCTCATGTGTTGCTCCACAATAGCTGCTGACATGGTGAAGTTGCAGAGAGGCCCCCTGCCAGCAGTTTAGATATAATATCTTGGGGCCAGGAGCAGTTCAGATGTAGCCCTGGTCACAACTCTGTATTTGATTTACTAGGATAAGAAATCTCCTCATCCCCACTTTGATTTATGAAGCCATCTCTAGTGCATCAAGGTGGGTTGGAGTCCAAAGTGACTGAACTTTGGAGCTTTTTCTTTGAATAAGGCCTTGTCTCAAGACCAGAGTCTGAATCACGAGTGTGTCTGAGCAAGTCTGTCCGGTGAATTTTATATATGCTTGAATTAACAGATCCTAGAAGACAGAGTGGGAAAGGACCTTGAGAACATACTGATATTTTTTCCTCCTCACCCAGGACCTAAACAGCCAGCCCTAACCCATTCCTGCCACACACACATCAAACTTCTTCTTAAAACTCCCTAATGATGGAGGTACCATAAACTCCATCAGCAAACTCTTCCAGTGCTGTCTTGTCTTTTGAACAACTTTCAAAAGTTCTTTCAACTTCTTTCAAAGCTCAAGGACAACACTCTTCCTGTCTTTCCCATAGGAGACAAAAAAGGTCTATAACCTCCCTCTTCTCACTCAGGAGTTTATGGACTGTCACACTGGGGCCTCTTTGCATTTCTTAGCCTGAACAAACCCACGAATTTTCAACCATTTCTCATGTAAAGTTTTCTAGATTTCTGATCCACTTTTTGTGGCTGTTGTGCTCCTCTGAATTCAAGTTGCTCTGTGCCTTCCTTAAGAATCTCCCCCAAGGTCTGACTATTTCTGGATTTGATCAGCTCTGATCAAAAGTTGGTTACGGATCATCTCTGTGGTTTTGACTTGAACTGGAGCCAAAGCAAATGAATCCCATGGCATTTTTTTCCCATTGGTCTCTTGGGATGTGGCAGTTTTAAAGCAGTTGCAGAAGATAAACTCAAGACCTTCCTGGTAGTGAGCAGCGGGACAGGCTTAGCTCGTGTCTTGCTTAAGATGCCCTGGGTTATTAATTTCAGTGTGAGGCTAAGTTTTTCTCTTTGGCATGTCCCACTGGCTTTTGATCAGCCAGGAGCAGTGGCATGGAGGAGAGGGAGAAACTGTACAGGTGCTGAACTTTACCCATAGCCACACTGAAACAACAGCCCTCCTGGTTTGCTTTGTCGTGCATCATCCAGCCCACCAACAGCAACCTGGCAGAGTCCAGACAGACTCTCTAAAACCCCATTCAATATGTCCTGTTCCACATGGGTGTCCACTCTGGAAATGTTTTTTAGCTGGTTGTAGCTTAACAGGTTATCAGCCAGACTGCTTGCATGCACATGGTTGATAAGGAACAGATAGCATGGATTTATCTGATCTCATGTCACATCAGTCTAGACTTTTCTCCTGAGAGAGTATTAAGTTCTTGTGGGCAGGGAAGCTGCAGTTGGGGTATTTTACCTTGACTTCAAGATCAGTGACGTTCCCATAAGCATAACAGTCCAGTCAATACCAGTCAAGCCATTCTGTTGTGCTGGGTGTGGAGAGAAGACCAGCCAAGCTGGCTGCTTTATACAAACCATTCTGAGAAAAACAGACATTGTTTGCCTTTTGCATGCTACTATTTTATTATTATTATTATTATTATTATTATTATTGTTATTATTCGAAGAACGTGTCTTCTGATGGAAAGAACTTTCTAGCTGCACTTCAGAAAAAAAATATTATAACTCCTCTAATAAAATAACCAGGAAACTTTTCTCTAAGAGCATGCCATTATGTCAACTCTGTTCAGTGGAGAAGCATTGCATTCAGTAAATATATATTCGGGAGCTACTTGGTGATCATTGACATTTGGCACTGTTCTTACATCTCTCCCTATTAGCATGTTTATGTTTGGAGTGTACTTGACCTATTTCAGAAATATTCCTCATCTTTTCCCATTATTTACTGAGCAGCAATAACCCCAGACAGAACCGCTGCATTTTACAGGCTGCAAAGTTTCATAGACACAAGAGACCCCTCTTGTGTTGCTTAAGTAGCTCATCTGTGAAGGTAAATATATTCCTGGATTTAATTAGGAGTTGTAGTATTAATATTTATGCAGATGAAGCTAGGCTGGGAGAGAGGCAAAAGAAGGGGGAGCAATGGTGTGTTCATCATTGCTGAAATGAGCTGACCAATTCATTCTTCATGAGGGGTCACAGACAAATAGCTGAGATCTTTTGCATGAAAATAACTGTTTCACTCTTCACTCCTTACTGGGGACTGGAGCTAGGTCAGAGATCCAAAGGCAGAGCTTGCACCAAAACCTTGTTTTGTTTCCTATTTAATGCTATTTTTCATGCCAAGACAAATTTGAAGGCCTAATAAGACAGATCCTCTAGGGAGTATGGAGAAGGAAATTTCAGAAGCTGGAGCAACAGGAGAGATCTGATCCATTCTGTCTTATGCTGGATACAATTTTCATGTGCTGCAATACTTTTCTGGATATTAGTGTGTTTTGAGGCATGAAACCAAAATTCAGAATCTTCCACTATTTTATGCCTGATAATGGAAGATTCAGCCATAATGCTTGGCATTCATATTTTGAAGCTGTACCATTTTAAAGTACCTCCTCATTATACTTATCAAATACCTTTTCATTTCCAAAGTGCTAAGCTGGAACATACTGTCCACTTTCAAATTCTAACACACAAGAAAAATATTTGAGTGCACTGACTGTTGAAACTCAGAAAATTCAGGTCTTTCTGATCTTGCCTTTTCAACACAGATGAGATAGCAGAAACCTCCTGGCTTGGACCTGACTTATTTTTTTTTTCCCTCTTGCTCTGACCTTGCACACCTCATAGAACTTGGTTTGAAAACGTTTGGAGGTACATAAAACAAGGGAACTGGAGATCCATCCTACGTGAGTGGTATCACTGTGAGCTTAAATTTGAGCATGAATTTTTCAAAGGTGGCATCTATAACGTGTGATGGTGAGTCCTGGCACATCAGAAGTTATAAATCATGTGGGAACACAAAGCTGTCAAAGGCAACAGGGAAAACATGCTTTTTCTTGCTCAAAGAGCAGTTCACCTCTTTGTTCTCCCTTTTGTACCCAAGCTGCACCTGCCCTCTTTGATTTTAATTATCAGGTACTGGGGGAGCATGGGGATGACTGTGTTAGAAAGCATCACCTTCCCTTCAGGCACAGCTTCAGCTCTTTGTTTCGCTCTTATAAGGTAATAGGATGCTAATAAATCAGCTCTCTTGTTCATCATATTTAAGATGCTTCTAGTGACTGGAAAAATAATCACACTCTTGTCTATTTATTCCCTGTCTTTTTTTCCTCTGTGTTTTCCTTCCATTCTTTCTGTCAATAAAGGCCCCACTGTTACCTCCATTCTGGAGATCAGATTTTGCTCCTGTACAACTCAATTACTTTTTTGGACAGTCAAGGAGAAAGGGCTTCAGTCCCAGCCCTTTGCTTCTGCTTTTTGCTCTGCTGTAGAAGTCACTTATATCCAGCATGATGCCACAAGTCTGCCCCACTCCAAGGTGTTACGTGGCAGATGTGGAAAGCTGGAGACAGCCACCAGCTCTGCACAAGCCTGAAAGCAGTCCCAAGCCCCATGCCAAGGGCCAAGGGGCGTCCTTCCCTCATGTGGCAAGACCTGTTGCACAGTCATTCACCAGCTCCTACCCACTTAGGGACTGCAGTCTTCCAGTTGCAATACAACAGACCATAATGTCACCCTACCACTCTGCAAAATCTGCTATCAATAGAGTTACCTGCCTCAGGCAGCGTCTGTAACTGGGGCTGGGAAATCAAGTTGTGTCCATCCTTAAAAATAGACCAAGCCAGGATGATCCAGATCTCAGAGGGGGCAGCCTTGTCTCCACAGGAATGGCAGAATCTGGCCATAAATAGTGTACACCATGAAGACACACAGGGAAAAAATAAAACAAAAAACCAAAAAACCACTTAGCAACAACAGCAACAGTTGACATTGCAATTATTCCAGCAAAGGACAATAATTTGTGCTGACCACACTATGGTCTGCCTATACCTTGCCAACTTGTTCCTGCTCCAGCCATTAATACCGGGTTATTTTGCACACAAAGAAAATAGCTCTCATTTAAAGCTCCCTGTGCACTTTGTGAGTCGTTAATGAAGTCTCATGATATCTATGGCCTAAAAAGAGCACTGTGAGCTACTTTTTCTTAAGCAAGAATCGTGATCCGCTGCTTGTCAGAGGAACTAATTTGTCACTTTTTGTCCCTCATATTTGTGGCCCTGTTCTTTGGAATAATGAGAGCTTGGCTTGAGGAATGGGCATGAAATGTGGTTGTGTTTAAAATTTGTTTATTTTCATTGTTTTTCTTTAGCTTTGTTCTTGGAGCTTGTACAATAAAGGCAAATAATTTAAAGGACACAGAAGGCTGGAGTTTGGTTTTGTGCTGAGTGTGGGAGGCTGACAGAAAAGCCATATCCAAGTGAAGGGACTGCATTCAGGGAAGCCAAGGTGAACTGAAATATTTAAAGACTCTGGAGGACTTGGACTTGGAGTAACTTCCATCTTCCCTCTCAGCTTGTAACTCACACCAGACTCACACCCAGGCTGAACTCACACCCAGCTACTGGCAGGGAAATTGCACCTCTCAAGTCATCAGCTGCAAAGCTGGCTCAAGAGGCCAAAAGGAGCTCACCGTGGGCACACTCACCTGTTGAATCACACAGCCAGGGAGCAGCAAGGAAGAGACACTAAGCTGCTATGAATCAATGCTATTTACTCTCCCGAGCTAATTGATGCATTCCTAAAATTCCTCTTGAGGTTCTTGGCACTCTGAGCTCCACATAGGTGTGTGAGAAAGTCCTTTCTCTTTGTAAATAAACAGACACCACTGGGGTGTGTGAGGGCTCCAGGACTGGCATGACAGCAGCCTTAACCCAGAAGGATTTGTGAGACTTGAGGGTGATCCTCCACTCCCCACAGCTGCTCCTTCACAACCTGCTTGTCTCAGAAGTGGGACAGCACCCCCACCACAGGCTGTTTCCAAGCTGCTTATTAACATGTACTTTGTACCTTTGCTGTATTGGGATCAGCTCAGCTCATCTGTAGAGTTGGTTAATGGGAAGATGACAACCAGTGAGTGCAAGGACTGTCCTTGTCTCAGGGTATGCAGTGTGAAACCTCTGGCTGCTGGGCAAGGAGTCCTCTTTCTCCCGTGGTTCTCGACCCACAGCATGAAGATCCCAGAGGCTACTTTGAGGTGCTTCCTACTGCCATCTGAGAGAGGCTGGTCCATCCTCAGGAGGCTTGACATTATTGCTCTAACAATCTGCGAGTTCAAAATGTGTCAGAAACTGCTTGAGTAATATCAAGTAGTTTGACTCCCTTTAAAGTCAGTGAAGACAGATCTGTCTCCTCTAGGAAGAGAGAGACAAATTGAGTTTGGAGATGATGACTTAGGCACTCATTCCTATGGCAAAGTTCCAGTTAGGTGTCACAATCTCCTCTGCAAATGCTAAAGACATTCTAAAAAAAAACTTCAGTGTTGCCTGTATGCCTTCTCAATGAGGTCTGAGAATGTGTACTACTGTAAGCACACAGGCTAAACTAATTGCTACTGACAGCTTTAAGTTGGTCCCTTCCCTTCCCTTCCCTTCCCTTCCCTTCCCTTCCCTTCCCTTCCCTTCCCTTCCCTTCCCTTCCCTTCCCTTCCCTTCCCTTCCCTTCCCTTCCCTTCCCTTCCCTTCCCTTCCCTTCCCTTCCCTTCCCTTCCCTTCCCTTCCCTTCCCTTCCCTTCCCTTCCCTTCCCTTCCCTTCCCTTCCCTTCCCTTCCCTTCCCTTCCCTTCCCTTCCCTTCCCTTCCCTTCCCTTCCCTTCCCTTCCCTTCCCTTCCCTTCCCAGATGCTCCCCACACATGTATGTTTAGATTGATCCTTTTCAGTCTTTACTGGCATATTTCTCTATAAATTCATATTGGTAATTTTATTAAGATAAATTAATTAGGAGAGACAGGAGATGGTCTAAGTGAGTTTTTAATAAACAACTGTGGATAAAGTTCTATCTAGATTTACTGCATTGGAGTCACACTGATAAGCTGAAAAACTGGGTAACATCAGGTGTCCTCCTTCTAAAGCAGTAGAAAAATTAAAGCTGCTCTATTCCCATAGTTTTTCTAGCAACATATTTCTCTCAATGAAACAATTGCTGTGGCTCCATTTCAGCTGAATGAGTTCCGTATTGTCCTTCCTAAAAAGCGCTGAGCTCAGCACAGAGCGCTGCAAAGTCGCTGGATTTGTTTTTGTCTTGTTTCAGTTTAGACATATGGCTAATCATGCTTGAAAACCACGTAATCTTATCCAGGCCAAAATTCCTATCATTATGGAGGAAGAGTTTAAGTGTTTCCCCCTTATTTTAAAATAATGTTAAACTGGGATTACACTGTATTATATTCATTTTGGACCTTAGATGTCCATGTGCATTCATATCAGCTGGCTGGCTGTCACATCCATGCTTGCTGCCTCAGTGAGTAGCAGTGAAGGAAACCAGCATATTAGCTCCTGGAACAAATGAGGCCTTTTCTTTGTAAGAAGATAGCTTGGACATAACTTACTATAACTGCTCCCTGTTCCTCTTAATGGAAAGCTCAGTGACATGACAGATGTCATGTCAGGTGACAGATAAATGAGTATTAATGGTCTCCCAGGCTGCTGAAGTTTTGGGGTATAAAAACACATCCCACCCTCTTAAGAAAATTCTCATTTGTGCATTTTTGAGAAAAAAGATAGTATTTTTGAGGAGCATGAGTTTTTAGATGCATTAGATGCAAATGTAGCTCTCATCCCACAATAATAAATACACAGCTCTCTGTGCCTGTTACACCCATGATCAATTCTGTATTTTTGCAATTTGCACAGGACTATGTAAATAGATAACACAAACATCTAAACACAGATTTTTTTTTTTTTTTTTTTTGTCAGACATGCTGGGCTATATGTGATGTACACATACGCATTTTGTGTATGCAGCATTATTCCTGTGGCCATAAATGCACACAATCTCTGCAGGCACCTGAGGGTAAATCTGTGTAATTATCCACACTGAGGTCTCAAGGCAGAGCTCTGAGGTTTTTTTATCCGATTCTCTGTGGGGAGAATTACTTGCAGGGATCTATTTATAGCTTGTGTGGTGTGTGTGGCAGAGTTCTGTGCTGTACTTTGCCCGCACACACACCTATGTGTGCCAGTAGGGCAGGTAGGGGAATATCCGTATAATATACATATCAGTGCATTCTGAGCTGCTCATTGAGCTCAGCACAGTCCTCCTTCTGCTGCTTTTGTGCACTTCATTATAGAAACATACTTGAGTTTGCTCAGTTGCTTATCCCAAAGGCCAACTTTTGATCTTCTCTTGGGAACCTGTCGCACTGCCTTGGTCTCTAGGTACCACAGCCAATGTGTTTACCAACTCTTTTTCTCTTTCTCGCCCTTTCTATTATGCGTCCCCTTTTCTCTGTCACACAAAAGCCCTGTGCGGTGCTTGTGTGTGGTCCCCCAGAGATGCGGGCCCGGCGAGGAGCCGGGTTTGGGCGAGGCGCTGGGCTGGAGGATCTGTGAACCCGTGCAATTAGCAGTTTAGCTCCGGGACCCCACGTGTGGGAGCGGGGCCCGTGGCTGTGCCCCGCCGTGGGGACAGCCGCCCTCCGGGCGAGTGCACCGACCCCTGGCAGAAGGGTCACGCCGCGCCGCAGACAGCCCCCGAGCTCAGGAAAAACCCCGGGATCAGAGCCGCAATCTGTGCTGGGGTGTCCTCCCCCACCGCCACCCCCTGCACAACACATGGATTCAGAAAGGGATCATTTGGAAAGCATTTGCAAACATATGGGTCGTTTTTAAGTCAAGATTTCTTTAATTCGCTGTGTTTCCTAGTTTTTTTTTTTGAAGGGAGGAGTTTGGTGGGGGTTTTGAGGGGGGTTGTTTTGTTTTGTTTGGGGGGCGGAGGGGGATGTAGGCTCTTGCTGCAAAAAGCCTGGCTGGGAAAAAAAACAAAAAGAGGACGGCCGAGTGGTGGGATAAAGAGCGCAGCAAAGCAGCTTGTTCCCAACTCATGTCCCTTACAGAGAGATTAAAAGAACAAACACTCTGCTCTTCTTAATGATGGCATTACCAAGTATAATTAATTAGAAGGGTAGCAAAAGGAATCAGATCCCTGATGCTAATTACTTTCCTAAAAGGATAATATGCTCTTATGTTACCAGTATAGATCTGACAGAAATATGTCTATTACTGCTACCTCTGCTACTAATCAAGTAGTAAAATAAAATACACAAGGGACACTCGTACCTGGGTTTATTTATATGGATGTATGTATGCATATAATGATACACTCACTAAGTTATATATATTTAATGCTATGTTATATATATAGCATGATGTATACAAATACACATATGTTATCGGTTCATGGAATCACAGAACCATTTAGGGTGGAAAAGACCTTTAAGATCATTGAGTCCAACTGTTAACCAGCCCTGCCAAGTCCAGGCTAAGCCATGTTTATATATTTATAGTTAGAGTGGATTTTAGACATGTGTATTGACAGACAGCCAGGCAGAAAGACAAATATTTATGACACCACTTCTCTGCAGTGCTACCACCAAAGGAGGGGAGCGATAAACAAAAGCTCCCCCACTTTTGCCAGCCTTGGCCTGTGCACTTAGGTCTGGGAAGGAGCTGTGTTTTCCTTTTCTTGGATGGAGATGTGATGGCCCATTAGCCTGGGTTGTGAAGAACTAATGTCTGGATGGCATTGATTTGCAGAGGAATTTTAGCTGCAGAAAATGATCAATGCCTTTCAGCGAGAGATTCGTCTCAGCAGGCTGGACATGTTTTGGGTAGCCTGCTCTAGTTACTGTGAAGGATTGCTAAATAAATGGTGGGTTAGCAGCTGAAAATCACAGCCGTCGGGTGTGCAGTGGGAGACTGAGTGGTGGAGTTGTTATTATCATCACTTTGAGAAGTTGGGGGGACGCCTGACGCAGCCCACGTAAAATCCCAGCTCTCTAATGACTTTACCATATCCACATAGCGTGGGGGTTGTTACTACAAGTTTTACTGCCTGTTTATCTACATCCTTCCCCCACCTCCTTGTGTGCCTGAGCCCAGAGGTGTGATGGACCTGTGGATGTGCACATACACGTGTGGATGTGAACACACATATGCACATCCCTCCACGAGTGTGTGTGATACCTGTGTGCACACTTGTGTCCGAGTCTGAGAATATATTTTGGCTATTTTTGCACATTTTAAAATTTGCACATTTGTGTGCATATATATATATGTGCATGTAGATGCATTTTACCCACATGTGTAGAGCTGCATGTGTGTGTGCAGATGTGTGCCACGTGCATTAACACAGACTTCATGTGCTTGTTTTAGTAGTTTCCCATCCTTCCAAACAACTTCCCAAAATATCACTCTGTCTCCCCACTCCTGCCTCCCAATTCTGCCCTTGCCCCAGACTGTGAATTTTCTTCAGGACTTGAGGCCTTTGCTCAGTGCTCCTCAGCGAGCAGAAAACAGTAAGTGCAATTTAATGTATTATTTATGAGTGGTGGGAAAGTCTAAGGGGGTTTTAATCTCTGCTTCTCCACTTCCTTCCCAGATGAAAACCATTTCACCTCCCTTCCCAGATATTCAGCTCCAGTGTGCTCCCCCACCCCACTCCCATCTGCACCTTATTTGTACAAATGTTCCCGTGTCTTTAGAAATCATCTTCAAAAAAAAAAAAAAAAAAAAAAAAAAAAAGAAAAAAAAAAGAGAGAGAGAAAGAAAAGAAAACCCCTTGGCAAACCCATATTGTACTTAAACATTTGTGAAGATTTTGTTTCTCTCAATATGGAAGCGAGAGGGGGCTCTGGGAGGGGCTTTCGTGGAGAAATGTCTCATTCAGTCTGCTGAGCCCCCTCCTTGAAGTTTCTTTTCAAGGCTGTTGGAAAGTTGGGCAAACTGAAAAGCAAAACAATAATTAGAGATAATTGCTTGTGTCCAAACACAGGCATCAAAGCCTCGGGGGTCTCATTTGTGATGGGCCTTAGTGTGTGATCCAAAAAAAAAAAAAAAATCTGAAAAAAAAAAGGTGACCCTTATTTTATTTATTGAGTGGGGGAACAGAGAGAAAGTGCCAGATGGAAGGACCTCAGAGCAATCTCCAACGGCTCAGCCCTGCCTGCTTGGGCGAACAGGCACTGAGGCCAGGATAAAAGGGATAGAAAGCAGGGTCAGGAGAGGTTGCATAATTACTAGGGTGGAGGTAAAAGGGTTGAGGGGAGAGACAAGGGTCTCTCCGGCCCCACTGTGGGGATCTGTGCAGTCCCCCAGCTCTGTGTAGCTGGTGACATCCCTTGTGCTCAGGATAGGTCCCAGGGAGGTGGCAGGATGCGACATCAGGGGTGGCACAGGAGTCCTGGTTTCCAGGGGGAATGTCACCTCCTTTCCCTCCGCCCAACCTGGATCCCAAGCATGGATCCAAATGGATGCAGACCAAAGAGACTCTGCCCCAGATTCCTCCCTGGTGGGATGCATTGCGAGCAAGAACACGGCAGCCCCTGTGTTGCCCACAGCACAGACAACCCTGAATCCCTCGTCTTTTTATGAAAAACAATCAGGCCGTGAGAGGGACTGGGAAAATAAGGGGGGAAAGTCAGAAAAAGGAGGGGTGGTATTAAAAAAAAAAAAAAAACACCAAAATTAGTGAAATGGTCTCAATCCCCTCACTCTTTCTGGGAAGATACATTGCTCTGGCTGCAAATGGTGTAAGAAAGGCTTCAGGTAAGGATGGAGGGTGTCAGGTTTAGGGGTACTGGACCCCTTTCGAGGGGACCACAGGAGACTGAAGGAAAGCAGTAAGTGAGAGAAACGCCCAGAGGACATCCCTGTAGGAGCGCGATAACGAAGGACTCTCTGGGGAACCCTTGTTTCATTCTCTGTTTTTCAGAGGCTATGATAAGACGTGACCAAGGTTTGTCCTCACCCCGCCTGTCCCTTGGTAATGGGCTTGTAATGACCTAAACGATTTGCTGATTAGGGACAATAAATCTGCCTTTCCGTGCGGGATGTCCCTCGCCGCGGGGCGGGGGGAGGCAGCGGGGACAGCCGGAGCCGGGGACACTCGCCCGTCCCCTAGCAGGAAGACCACAGTGTATGTTTATTTAGCCTGGTGGGAGTTTGGCTGCAGAGCTGAAATTATTTATCCCAGCACCTGCCCACCACCTTTCCAGAGGGGCAATTCCGGGGCTCAGACGGAGAGGAAGGAGCGACTGCGGGGGTGGGTCCCGGTTCCTTTGAAGGGGTGTGGGGGAAAGCAGGCGGTGGCTTTGCTCGGCTCGCTCCTCCGGGGGCAGGTGAAGAAGAAAAAAGGTGTGCGTGTGTGTGTGTGGAATAGCAAAAACAAACCACGAAAGGAAGCCCCGCCGGCTCATCCTCGGCCCCCTCGGTCCGTCCGGCGGCGCCGCGCGGTCCCGCGGCACCCCCTGCGCCCCGCCGAGGGAAGTGCACCGGCCCCGCAGAAAAAAATAAATAATTATTAGAAATTAAAAAAACAAAACAAAACAAACCCCAAACAAACAAAAAACCCCACCAGCAGGGAAAACAAACATCTCACTGCATTAGCTCAAAAGAACCGGATCCTTGCTCAAGAGCATCGCCCGGTTCGTGAGCGCAGTGCCAGGAGGTAGCTGCAGGTTTTGGAAGGAAGGAGGAGGGTTGTTTGCCGTGTCCCCCCCGCCCCGGTGCAGGCGAACGCGAGACGGTGGCTCCCGCGGTGGCACCGCGAGGTGCCCCAAACGGGGTGGTCCCCGGCGGAGCGGGTGGCCGTGCCCTCCCGGCGGAGCGCTCGGCGCCGGCATCGCCAGGCACTTCCAATTAGCAAAAAAAAGATGTTGATCATTAGCGAGCAACAAACCTCCAAGCCAGGCGGGCTCTCCCCGGAACCGGGCTGCGGGGCCGCGTCCTGCCGCCGTCCCGAGCCGCTTCCCGGCCGCCGGGCGCTCCGGCCCCATCACCTGGCGCACAGCTGCGGCTCTCCTACACTGCTTTCTTGGTTTACAGTTCTTTTTCCTTTCCCTGCGTAGGGCTGCTGTAGTCGGGGGAAAATCCGCCTCATCCCGAAGCTCCTCTCAACACCCCGACACTTCACGCTGCTAACTGTTGTTGTAATTTCTTTTTTCCCCCCACCGCTCATTCTTTTTTAGCATCTCTCAGTCTCCCTCCATCTTTCGTTTCAGCAGCACCCCTGCGTGCCGCTTGTAGCTTCTCCATCCTCCCTCCAGCGACCCCTCCTCTCCCGCTCCCGTGGGAGCGCAGAGCCGCGCAGCTCTTCGCGGGCTGCATCCCGAGGGGCTTTTTACACAATCACATTGGCCGATGCAAAATCATCCTCGAAAAATGTAGGAAAACGCTTGTCCCGAACCAAACTAAACCAGGTTTCCCCCCCTTCTCCCCACTGATTTTTGCTAAAAACAACGAGTGGCTTTGGATCGAGCTGGCTCCACCGGGAGAGGCTGTTTGGGTCCGTTTCGCTGTGTTTTTAAATTTATTTTCTTTATTTTATTTTGTTTTGTTTTGTTGTTGTTCCATCTTTATTTAAATTTCTCTGCAGAGATTTCTATGTAGATAGCGGGTCTTCATTCCGAGAACAAGCGGGTGAAAACACAAGTTTTCAGTCCCGCAGCCATCAACACCTGTCCCGGGGGGGAGATTCTGGGGGGTCCCGGGACCCTCCTGCTCCCGGCTGGCCCTGCTTTCGAACTGACATTTCTCCTGGTGAGCCGAGCCAGGCGCCGAAACAAAATCAGCGTTTTTGTGTCCCCCGGGGTGGTTTTTTTTCTGATATATGGCTGCCCGGTGCTTCTGCCTCCTGCTTCGTACTGTTCGTCCACTGACAATTTACAAGTTCAGCGCGCACACACACTTATACCTGTGTATATATAGATGACACATATGACAGTTTCGTAATTAATTTCATGATACCGTTGTGAACCATGTTATGAAATACACCTCATACTCATGAGGTACTTTATAGATACAGTATTTGTAATTCGGAATTGTATATAAAATTCTACATACTGTAGAACGTATTTTGAAGTAAATTTATGCACATCTTTAATGTAAACATACCTTTTCAACTAAATTTGGCGTATGTATTGAGGGGAATTCCGTTCTTAAATGAGAGTTGGAATTACAAAAGTGACATATTCGTATGACAGACAATTACAGGTATCTTAGACTGACAGAGTTGGTGAATATGCAGATATATTGCATTCACGAGAAACTTTATCAAATATTCGTCTGTTCGCACGTGTGTGTCCGTATTCAGAGAAATGGCCTCTAGATGCATACATATGTCTATTTTTTTACCTCTAAACAACATTTGAGCTGTACCTAACTGCCGAAACGACCATTTAGATACCGACACGCGCGTCCTTAAGTGAACCGTGCGCGGGCGGGTGCGCACACGGACACACACCGTGGGCAGCTGAGGGAGGTGCGAGGGGGCTGGGGAGGAGAGGACGGGACCCCGACATCCTCCCGCCGTGATTTCCGACCTGCCCGCTCCGAAATGCGCCTCATTCTCCTCCTCCTCCTCCACCTCCCGCTGCTCCCCGCCCGCCGGCTTGGGCAGGGTGGGCTCCCCGCTGCTCCGGGCTCCCGATGCTCCCCCATCCCCGGCGCTTCCCCTTCCCCGAGCACAGCCCGGCCCTGTCCCTGCGGCGGGGAGGTGTCGCTGTGACCTCCCATTGGTGCCCTCCTAGCGGGGCTGCTGCGTGTCCGGCCCCCCTCGGCACCTGCCCCCGGGCGGGGGCTCGGGCAGCGCGAAGGAGAGGGGGGAAACGCGAGTAAAGCCAAGTCTCCAGGCTAAATACAGCCGCGTTCAGCTGCTGTAGGAACGGGGGTCGGCTCCGAACCCAGAGGCACCAGCTCCCCTTGTGCTCGTCACCCAAAATGTGAGAGCACGCGGGAGGGAGGGGACGAAGGGGTGGCTGCACCCCGTCCCCCGGCAGCTCCCTGGGTTTGGGCACTCACGTGTCCACCTTGCGTCCCTCCTACAGACTCAGGCGCCCTTTGGAGCAGAGGAGAGGCGAAAGTCACTTGTCGGTTTTGCTTTAACACCTTGATGGGTGAAACAGAAGATTTGAAGTGCGACCTGTGTGTAGCCAAGAGACGTAGCCAGAAACCCTCCTTGTAACCCCACTTTGTCCTCCTGCAGCCAGGGGAAATGATTCTGACTCCGCTCGGCAGAATCGTGCCTCCCGCAGGCTGCAGTGCCAGCTGTACCTGCCCCACTGCTGGGTTTTTCCTGTGAGGAGGTTTTGTCTGCTTGTCACCAGTGTGGGCTGGCAGCTGGTCCTGGCTGATGTACAAATTTGCACAATATGTAATAAAATGAAAAATAAATCCTAGTCAATATGCAATATACATATATATAAGAAGAACTACACAGCATAAAACACGCTCAACATTCTGTGTAATACTGAATTTGCAGCAACAGGAGACATATAGTAATGCAGGGGATTTTCCAAACTGGTGCATCTTGGACGTGTCTTGTATGTAAAGCTCATATTACAAGCCATTACTTAGGTTGTTTGGTGATCCAAAGATCATTCATAGTCAATTAACCCATGGGACTAAATTATCCCACACTACTCATGCCTCAGGTCGATATCTACATAATCTTTCATCTGCTTCACACACAAAAATGCTGTAATTTATCCCTAATTTTACATAAGAGTGTGTGTGTATCCCTAATTTTACATAAGAGTGTTTGCAAAGGTGTGTTGTGTGTATGTAGGATTGCATATGTATGGACACTATTTCTTTGTAAAACTGTAAAATTTCAAGGTGTCTTTGTTAGGAACGTGCATGATTTTGTTACACACCCAAAGCTGCCCAAGCTAAAAGCCAGGAAGGAAAGGAAAATCATTATGGTGCTCAGCCTGAGGAAGGCTGGTTTCCTGGGTGCTCTTCCTGTGATGCCCACGACGCAAAAAAAAGCTGGAGAGTTCATTTTCCAGCTGCTTTAGTGACCCAGCCCACATGGAGAAGCCAGCTGTGGGAACAGAGCCAGCGAAGGGAAGAGCTGTGATCTGGGATGCACATTTCAGCTGTCCTTAGGAGCTGGGTTTTCTCTGGTGTAGCTGTTCAGGGCTGTGGGGAAAAAAAAAGTCTTGTAACTATCAGCACTAGAGTGCTGCTTGGGAGAACAATTTTCCTCTCTGCTACTGTTTCTTATGTGAATTTTGAAGAAATCGCTAAAACTTAGGGTTTGCAACAGGAACAATACCAAGTGCATATGAGCCTGCATGTGCGTGTTTAGAAGTCATGAACACCCACATGAATCCCACAGCTGCCAACAGGAAACATGTGCATGTCCGCAGAAAATCAGTTTGCATTGTATCCAGGGGAGGATATCTGTGTCAAACACAGATAAATAGAGTAGGGGTAGACACAGACACATCAACTGATCACAGATTAAAAAAATAATTTGGGAAGAAAGCAAGGGAGATTTTTCTCAAATGTTAATCTATGCAAATGGACAGAATAAAACTATTAATGTTGATGGAGTAGAAAGCTGTAGAAGCACATGCAGAGTAGAGTTTATTTTCTGTGATAGCTACATGATGTAATATTTTGATCTCAAACTCCAATCATTTGGTCACTAAAGAAGTCTGTTACTGGGTCATTGCTGACTCTGAGGTTTCATTTTGATCTCTGATATTGAAAATTATAGTTGTTTTCTGTTCATGGCAATATTGCCATTGATTTTTAAAAACACATTAATTATGTTATAAACTTTTTTCCTGCCTTCTCCTCTAAATTTAAAACCAGATTTTTTTTTGTGGTTAGTTTGTACTGAAAATGACTCATACTCATCAGGTCAGGCCTATTAATTTATTTGAATTGTTGTTTTTGAAATGAAAGAAAATAGTTTCTTTAAAGTATCATCAAGTGTGTTTCTCTTCCCCCTCCCTTGTGAAAAAAAGGCACTTTTTTTTTTTTTTTTTTCCCCTCTGTGTGATCTGTGTGCAAAATAATTAGAAACAAACTGGTGAGGGGAGAGGGAGAATTGTTCCAACCTTTGAGTTTTCTGTATTTCAGAGGGGTTTATGGCGGGGGGGGGGGGGGTTTGTGCAGCATTTTTCCTGTGGCTTCACAAACATTTTTGGTTCTATTCTGCCCGGTAGTGATCCCCAAGGGGCTCAGTTCAGCCACACGGAGTGAAGTATTCCACGTTTATCTGTCTGATGGGCCACTTGTTGGATTGACACCTTCCAGCCAATAAAGGGCTTAAAGGAAGGTGTCAATGCAACACCGGGGATCAGGACGCCTGATTTGTCCTACAAGCTGTTGTCATCTCTCTGCATGGAGATCTCTGTGCCAAGTCAACCTCAGCTCTGTAGATTTCTATCTGTTTCTTTTTCTGGCACCATGTAGTGAAGAAACTGATGCTTTGACCTTGAGGGAAGTGTGCATATCTATTCTGTGTTAATTACCTCTCATCACTGCTCCCACCTCCTTTTTAAGGGTTAAACACCCAGGGCCATAGAGCAGCCAGAATTTCGGAACATTTGCTTGCATTCAGCCTGGGCTGCAAGGGCTGAGCTCTGCCTGCAGAGGATCAAGGTTTTGCTCCATGAGGGTGGGGAGCCTCTATGGAGGCAAGATGATGCAGTGGCCATATTACAATGACATCGTTAATATTCCAGCATGATATAGCCTCATCTGAGCCCGAATTATTGATTTAACCATTTAACCATCAGATACTACACTGCAGGTTAGTGAGCTTCTTGAAAAGCAGAGACCTGACACTGTTCAGTTGCCCTTGGTCTTGACTTACTGATCATCAGATCAGAGAGGGCACATCAGATTGGGCTGGAGTCTGATTTGGACACTAGAAACATAGTTCCCATGTCATTGTCTCTACCCAACACCATCAATCACTGCTAGGGGCCAGTGAATATCACAAAAACGTCCTCAGGGACAGGGCCTTTCTCTAGGGTGGTGGCACTTCCCCTGACTGGAATTTGGGCCTTCCTCCAGCCCTAGCAGCATTGCTCCTGAGCTTTATCTGACATGGAAGTGCTACTGGCTGATCCCTTAGGCAATTGCTAATCCCAGGGAAATGCCCTGCACCTCTGTGCTGACTGTTTAATCCAAGTCTCTGCTTAGGCAATTTTTAATCCCAGGGAAATGCCCTGCACCTCTGTGCTGACTGTTTAATCCAAGTCTCTGCTGGTTTATTTCCTAAATCCCATCTGAGCAGTGTGGCTGGATAAATTGCAATTACTCACCCAGCTGGGAGCTGTGCAGAGCCCTGGGGAAGCCAAGAATGTGTTAGGGAGATCTGGACTTCTGGGCTTTGCTGCTCTTTCTCAGGGAAATGACTTTTATTTCTGCATCTTGGAGCATAGATTTCCTTAACCTTTTCTTCTTTCGTGGGCATTGCCGCTGGTGAAAGCACAGTTGGCAAATGTGCCCTCCTGGCCCTGGCAGCCCCTGGTTCTTCTTTAGACTAATTAACCCCTTGTAACCTATTGCAAAGGGAGTGTGTGCACCGCAAACTGGGATGTCCCTGGTTAAAACCTTCCCAGGCTTCCAGCAGAGGCACAGCAAAGCGTCCCACTGATTTTAGTGACAGCACGGGACCAGTTTCCAAGAAATTTAGGGATCCTGCATTGCCTTGTGGCTTCTGGGAGGGATTTGAACCAATGATTGAAATTAGAAAGCTGCCTGGAGTGAGTTGGTTTCACTCCCACCCCATCCCAATTTTAGATTTTCATCTCAAATCTCCTTTTCATTGTGATTATATATAATACATAATCATCATCTGTTTGACAAGCTACGGTTCTGGCTCCAAGCTCTGCAGCCAAAGAGCCATGGATGGAAATAACCAAAAAACCATATGTACTTTGGGCACAGTGTAGTGTGCAAACACAGCACAAACACCCCAAATCTGTTCTTCTGTCTCTGATTTTGATCGCCTTCGAAGAATCGTTAAGAATGATAATGAGAAGCTGATGACATCTAAGCCTGAGGAATGCACCACTGCTAGAGACCAGATGGTGCAAACACTTTTTTAAAAACTTTTTTTAAAAATCAGCTTGGCACCTCGGCTAAATGCTGAAACTTGGAGCAACCACAGAACTTGGCAGTTGGGGTCCTTTGAAAACCATTGATTTTGCTGCAGAAGAATGCAAATTTAGCAAGTTACAGATTTCTTTCTCAGTGATCAATAATATTTCTTCTTTCATCTTTGAGAGGGCTCATATTTTTTTTTTCTGTTATAACTTCATGAATTTAATTTCACAGCTCTAAAAATGTTCTGATTTTAGGGATAACCGACTGGGCTTTGAAGTAAATAAATAATTGTGAAGATAAAGGATCATTAGTCTGTCCTTCAGCTCTGTGTTTTATCAAGTTCAGTGCTTTCTGCTCTAATTTTTTACTTAACAGTCCCATAAGCATTTTCAAGTGGAAGATAAATCAATCTGTAGTAAATTTAGTCCTATTGATAGCACAGTGGCTTTTCTCAACCTTAATTCACTGGCTTCTTATAAATAGTCACAGCCTCTTAGAGAACATTAAGTTCAACAGCTAATGTTGCTACTGCTATAGTGAACCCACCAAGATAACCTAGGAGAAAGAATTTTGTGAAGAAAAGCATCTGACCTTGGTGTGGAGACTTTTAATGGTAGAATCCACTTTATCCTTTGATCAATGATTCCATGTTAAAAAAATCCATGCTTTATCATGCATTCAAATTTGTCTGGCATTTATTTTCAAGCAATGAATCTTGTGTGGCATTTCTCAGCTGGAATAAAGAACCATTCCATACTGGGTATTTCCTTTTTCCATCTGTACTTGGACATTCTAGTGAAGCCACCTCTTAATCTTCTTTGTGATAGAAAAATCAGATTGAGCTGCGTAAGTCTCTCACTAGAAAGCATGGTTGGCTGTTAGGTTTTTTTACAGCCCTCAAATCATATGGATTTCCATATGGCTTGACATCAGCAGAGATTTATGCTAGCTAGGAATTTGGCTGTATATTTCAATTACTGTGAACATTTTGTGGCCTGGGGTGGAACGCGCCTCAGAGCATGACAAATTATTTGTAACATGCATATCTGTTGAACTCAGTCTAGCAATCAAATGGAGTAAAATTCAGTTGCATGCAGATGATCAGCAGAAAGCCCATGTCCCATTAAACTGTTTTCATGGGTTTATGTTCATCTTAAGTGCAATTGAGGCCATGGGAGCAAAGATAAACATCAGCCATCGAGACAGATGCTTAACTTATGCACCTCATTTTTCATGGCCTCGGTGGAGCTGGGCTGATTTACACCAGCTGAAGACCTTGGCCCACAGTAAGCAGCACAAACTGATAAAGGAGTCCAATCCTCAGCTGGCTGCTTATATGAGAGCTTGAATGCAACCTCAGTGCTTGGTAACATCTCATTAGAGCCTGAGTCAATATGGCAAGGGGACAGAGCTGTAGCAGAGCAAAGCTGCAGTGGCTTCACAGAATCCTAATTGCTGTAAGGCTTCTGAGGGGGAATCTGCTCCATCATTTTGGTTATTAGCTCCAGGAAGGAGTTTTCCCCTTAAAACAGATACAAAGACAGAGGTAAGCGAAATCCAAATGTTTGGCTAATGGAAGTTCTTTGGATCCCACCCCAATGCTTTCCCTAGGCTGTAGAAACCACACAGCAAGGTCCTAAGCAGCCAGGGGAATCAGTGGCATGTGTAAGTGCCCTTTGCAGTCCTGGTTTCCCACATGTGTGAATTTTCACATGTGTATCTTGTATAAATAGATGCACACACAAACCATAGACACTAATGTTCATCTACATCTTATAGATACGTATGTCTAAACACAGGAATGTGGACATTTCTATTTCCTGCAGGGGGCTGTAGATAGGGGTGGTGGCATGGATGGCCATGCTTGTGTGCTTGTGCTAAGCTGCTGTCTGGTTGTGTACAGCAGTGTGATTGAGAGAATGTGGATAGAAGCGTGTGTGTTTATGTATGCATGTGTGGGGAAGGGCCGCTGGGAAATAGATGATATGAAACGTCTGTACATTCCAGGGAAATGTTCGGATCCCTGAGGTTAAGGGATATGCTCTAGTCATAAAAATAAACACATTGGTATAGCGTGCCATTGATATGTGGGTAAACTCACTAAGGACGGGTAAAGTTTCAGCTTTCACCTCCTCCTGATGGTGAGCTTGCTGCTTCCCTTGCTGCCTCTTTTGACAGTTCAAAGTAAAATGACATTTTAAATAAGAGGTTAAAGAGCAGAGGAAAACAGAGGTTTTCTGCTCGAACCAGGGGAAATTTGATAAACCAGTCTTCCAGAGATGCCAGCAATTTCAAAAGGCTCCATTTCCTTTTGATAAGGTTTTGAGAGAGTAATTCAGAGTAGGATCTGTTAGCCAGAGCTGTTAGCTGCTAAAATGTCAGATCAGAGGCCGAGCTATTTCCCCAAGACTAATGGTTAGTTATTGCAATCTGTAGTCTATTGTGCTGAGCCCTTTACAAAACCTTTGCACCACTTCTATCCTGCCTTTAAAATCACACTCAGATTTGCAATGGGCAGAGGGGTTTCGTTGGGCAAAACCTGAAGAAAGGCTCACGTGCTTTAAAGCTTAACCTACTTTTTCCAACCCAGTGTGTTCTAATAAAAGATACTACCTGCTCTTGCACACAATGCCTTGTACCTCCCTCCAGACCATGACAGCTGCACCCTCAAGAAGAGCAAGGAAGCACAGAAGCACCCGGAACTGTAGAGGGTGGAAGTTCTAACCTGCCACCATTAACTGTGCTGGAAGTTCAGCCCACTGTTTTTCAAGTTTCCATTGTGGCTAATCAGTGGTAGAGAGATGCTACACTTCTGTTCAGATGTGAGTGAGGTGTTCCATCAGTGGTCATAATCACATTCATAGGAATGGACATAGATTGCTAAATATGTAAAAAGGGAATTAAGCCCATCCTAGTGGTCTGTATGAACCAAGACCATTCCATACTTGTACTAGCTCACATTAGTGGTTATCAGCTAAAATTCTGCCTTAAACAAATTTTGGCAGCGTGGGACTGATTCAGATTTGAATTCAGGTCTGACAGTGATATAGGCACAACTGATTCAAGCCATTTCCATCTATTTGTTGACACCTGTAGCTCCAACCCCATGCTGGCAACGTGAACAGAACTTACATTTCAAATCAGCCATTGGCAAATCCTGATCCCTGTTCAACTGCACCCTGGCTGAAAAACTACCTTCCCAAATGACTGAGAAACTCTTCAGCTCCTGGGAACTGATTAGCCCTATCTAAGTCACAAAGGCAATTTCTACATATGAATGAAACACCATCTGGTTTCTTTTCCTTGATTCTAAGAAATTTCAGTGAGGGCTTTGCAGCCATCTTTGCTTTGAAACCTGGGATAGATTTTATCTTTTAGTGGTAACTCTGCAGCTCCATGGAAACTCTTTTGTATTACTCATAGGAATTTCTGATTATATATAGATATTCCACAGGGCAAAGTATGGATTTTTTTGCCATCAGACATATAATTCATCAGTCTTTGGGCATAAGTCTGGGCACTGAGGAGCAGATCTCCTTGTGTAGTCAACCCTGTGGACAGCAACAGTGGAAGAACAAACATGTTGGAAGTTTCTTTCACTGATGTTTTTATCTTTAGGAAAAAAAGGACAGCAGTGGTATTTTGAACAGAATTTCACTTGCTGTAGGTTTGGAGAAGGAAATCTGAGGTTTCTCATGCTGTGATGCTGACTGACTTGAGGTCAGTGTTTTGTCAGTGTACAAAGGAGTAACAAGCTACATTTCTGAATGCTTTCATGAACTCTCCCAGGGATCAGAGGGTAATAACTGGGTTACAAAACACCACTGGGTTGCTCTGAGTGACAAAGCAGTTACGGCATGTTTTTGAGAGCTAGATTTCAGACCAGAATTTTCCAGACCACTTCATCTGAACACCATGTGGAAGATCAGATACACCCATATTTCCTCTGTCAGGTGCATGAGAATGCGATCAAACATCTGAGCAAAATTCAGGTTAGCAGACTTCAGGCATCCCCATCATCTGATGGGACTTGAGAGGTTCCCAGCAAATTGTTCTGCACTTTGTGAGATACGTGCCAGTTCTCAGCTCCTGCCTGAGTTCCCGTGTGACCCACAAGGAAATATCTCCCTGTTCTGCCCATGTGCTGAAGGAAGGAGTGCAGGACCTCCAGGAGAGGCAGCAGTGGGGAGATAGTGCTGAAGCATTCCATGGAATGGTAGATCCAGCCTTGGCCATACCTGAGGACCTTCCTTGGAAGTCAGCACCGTGGCCCATCACGCTGTTCTGGTGGAGAACCTGGGCTGAGAGGCAGAGTCTGGAAAACTTTGCTGTAGGTAAAGAGCTTGGTTTGGAGGAAGGAAAATGTATGTCCCATGGGCTGCTGTCTCCCAGGTTTCCTGCATTACACAGGCCAATGGCTTCACATCTCTCTGACCCAATTTCTCCTGGTGCACACACAACTTTACTAAGCCACTGTGTGCTCCACTGATGTCTGAAAAACTCCAGTGCATGGAAAAGCTGAAAAACCAGAACATCCAAAATGCTGTCATGAAAGAATCAATCAAACACAGAGGTACAAAGTTAGATTGGGTACAAACTACCCAATCTAACTTTGGCCAGTGTGACTTGCCAAAAATATTAATAGGACTGTGCTGATTCACATCAGCTGTAAATCTAGCCCACTACTCACTTGTAGAAACTGTGAGTAAGAGATATAAAGGCTGTATAATCTGGATCCTACAGATGTGCAAGTTTGCAAATGCAGATCCAAAGATAGAAGATTGAAACAGGTATCAGTCTAAGGAAAAAGTGCAGTTATCTTTCTGTAACAAACTGGAGTGTGACACACTTAAGATTCCTGTTATGGGTGTGCTGTACAGCAAAGCCCCTGATTTTCATTCAGGCTTTCACAATCACTGCTATCTTAACTCCAAAGCCTTGTAAAATCAACCCTGTCTGAACTGTGGTACAATGTTACAGTGCAGATCCTCCCGTTCCCCAGTGGGAAACTAACTTGGACTCAGGAGCCATCATTTAACCTTGGAGTCTCTGAATCAACAAGGCAGTTTCTGCAGAGACACCTGGCAGCACATGCATTTTATGCTTTAACATGGCTGGTAAATCCTGGGTGGTTAAGTAAACTTAACCTTCATTTATGAAACTTGCGAACCAAAGGGTAAAATGTGCCTTGTGCAAGTAATTACGTAAAGGTCTTAGAGAGTGGAGTTATCACTTAAAGACGCCGGGCATTGCTAATGAGTTGACTGAGAATTGATCTCTCTGTAATTTAGTTATTTATATGCAGTTCCTGTTTTCCATGCTCAGCTATAGGTCAAGCCCACTTTGAACTGCTCAGAGACCCCCAAGTTTGTCAAGCAAAGTCCCAAAGCCGTGGCACAATGATATTTTACAAAAGTAAATATTGTCCTGAGGGGCTTTAAAAAGGAGGCAAAGCTGTTTGCTTTCTAGCTGGTTCTTTAAACTGGACAACTGCTTCCTGTTACTAAGGGGTCTCTCAGCAACGTGACTCTGCTTCTGTTAAATAGAAAAAAGCTTCAGGAAAAATGTCAGTACCACCTTCCAGGTATTTTCAAGTCCTGAGGAGCTGGGCAGGAACAGCCTTGGCTTTCTGAACAGAAATACATTTGCATTAGTCTACAAAAAATGTAGCATGGGGATAACGAATCTGGGGCTGCAGGAAGCAATGAAAAACTCAGGCTGCTAAATATTACCCTCAGGACTGATTTTATTCCAAAGGGCTGTGAGTAATGTTCAAAAATCTACTTGCTGCTTTATACATTCATGTCTGGGCATGTATCAACACATCAGTACTTGTGTGTGTTATCCATATTTGTAAACTCAGGTGTGAAGTTACTGGTGCTGCTGCCTGGAGGTTAATGCAGATGGGCTTTCCTTTTCATGAGCACATCTCAGAGGCAGGAATAGGTGATGCTCCATTATGTAAAGGGACATTTTGGATGCTTGACCTGGCATCTGTGTGCCATGACCACCAGACTCACACTGGGGCACCTGGGAGAGCACACAAACCCTCTGGTCCTTTCTGCAGCTTCAGCTGCAGATTCACACTGGGCTGGGCAGACAGGGAAGGTGCAAATTTGAGCACACCTGGGATGAAGTTGCCAGCATCACTGAGAAGGAGCTGTTTGCAAATAGCTGAGGCCGTGTAAGGGAATCTGGCTAAAATGGTGCAGAATTTTCATTGTAAACACTGATGATTTGCAAGAGCAGGACATTCCTGGGATCCAGTTGCTGCAAAAACATGGCTGAAATTACTCTGCTCTAACTCACTGCCATAGCTGCTGTGTTGGTTTATGACTCACTAGTGCAGTTGAACACTTTCAAAGCAGTCTTGCTTGGCTCATAGCTTTGTATCACTTGAGTATTTTAAATTTATGTGTTTGTTTGGGGGTTTTTGTTTTGTTTTATTTGTTTGAGAATGACAGGTTTGCTTATAGCCAAGGACCCTGTCCTTGTACTTCCTTGGTTGTAGTTGAGAGACTTGAAAGTACCTGGGGCAGCCAGGTCTTCCAGTCTGGCAAATAATGAGGTTTATTCAGGTCAAACAAACACAGCCTCGGTGGAAGCATTTAAATCTGGCTCTGACACACTTCTGTCCCTGCTGTTACGATCCTGCATCTGCTGAACACTCCTGGGACAGCAGAGGAATGGTGCTGTGGAGGTGTCACACAGCTTTGGTAGCTGTGGCCTTGCCCACAGGTTTGTTTCAAATCAGGTGAAGAGGGAGATTCTCAAACACGTGACACCATCTCTTCAAGGAGAACTGTACCACCTCCTCAACCTTAATATCCTGGAAAACTTTGCTTACTCGCCCTTTCTTCTCCAGTGGCTTTAGCAGGCTCCAGATGTCTCCCCTCGGTGATCCAAGCCCTTTCCTCCATCCCTCCTTGCTGCTGTAGAGCTTTGCAGGGAGGAAGGCATCCTTCGCCATCTAGTGAGCAACACTCACCATCACCGGCTCCTGCCGCTGCAGGAAGGGCTGGTCCACGGCACCGAAAATCCTTTCCTCACCTCCGACATACCGAGCTCGAACCTGTGTTGTACTCTCCCACCCACCGCCAGTGGTATCTTACTGACAAGTTTTTGCAGGCAGAAAATTACTCTTACCTCGAGTTTAAGCGTTTCAGCTCCTGGGAGGAGCACTGCTGCTTAAAGCTCGTGTGTCCTCTCCTGCTCTGCTGGGGATTGCAGTCAGAGCAGTGGGAGCACCGAGGGATGGGGAGACAGACCCGTGCAACATGGTCATTTAGCCACAGATGGAGTACAAAGTCCACAGTTGGTCTGTGGCTGCATTAGAAACAGAAACTTTCTGTGAGATACAACACATGCACTGAGAAGGGTTTTTTTTTTCCTTATGTTTGTCATTTTTCTTCTTTTTTTTTTTTTATTTTTTTTTTTCCTTCAGGGATGCCCATAATTGTACAGGGTCCAAATTCCCTATATCTCAGTTTAAGAAATGTTTGATAAATGACCACTGCTTTAGGGGTTTTCTAAAGGTTACCTGACATCTGCTGAGAGACACTAACAAGCAGGAAGCAGGGCAGGAGCTATTGATAGATCCATTCCTGCCTTCCTGTCTCATTTTCTACTGCCTGTCCCCTATTTTTAGCCTGGTTTCCAAAGGAAATGAGGAGTTGTGTGATTGCTCTGCCCACATTGGTTTATCAGTCCCTGCCTAATCACTCCAAACAGGCAGGTTTCAGCCAGGTGTGTGTGTGGAGAAGACTCCTACTAGAACCCTTAGTGTTTTGTGGAAATAAATAACCAGGGAATAGGGAACTGCTCTGGCTGAAGGGAAGGTTGTTAAATGAGCTCAGCACTTGATATATTCCAAGTGAAGCCACATAAAAACTGGATTCAGCTAATGAGGTTTCATGCATTCAACTATAAAATTACTTGTTATTATCATGGCTAATTAGTAGATTAAATATATAAAGCATTTTATATAATGTTATCTTATTACAACAGCATCTCAACAACCCCTGATTAGGAAGGGGATTCAGTGTGTCAAGTGGTGTACAAGCTCATAACCCACAGATGATCCTGGTCCCTCCACTGTGGTGTTTATTTAGTCATCCCATGGCACAGCCACTGCACATTGTTAAGGATACTGTAAAATTCAGGATTTGGACACTCTTTCAGAAGGCCTGTTTTAGAAAAATAGGGAAGGATTTTCTCTATTTTGTATTAAATCCGAGGGACATCATGAATTGGAGGTTTGGCAGGGCTAGAGAAAAGCTCATTTCAGCAGAGGATGATGCTACAACACTGTCCAAAGGCCTGTCACTCAGTGTCACTGATACTCCCCAAAATGAGCTGTTGCAAAGCAGACATCATGAGCTGGGCTTATCCCTCCAACTGCTGTAAACCAGCTTTTATCACCGTGACTCTTTCCTGCATTTATTCTATTGTTTCAGGGCTCGGGGGAGAGGTCAAGGGCTATCTTGAAGGTTAGGAGATGTGCTCACAGCCAAGGGCCATTCCTGAACAGTGTCAATATTTGGTCTTACACAGAAGATATGAGCAGGAGATAAGAGGGCACTGAGACACATCTGCTGGGAAGGTGAGGCCAGGCATCTGATGAGGAGGATGAAGGTGAGGGCAGCGGGGAGAGGATTTTGCATAGCCCCACGTGGCAATGGTGGCACTGCATTGCAGCTCTCTGGTATTTCTCTCTGTTGTGTGTAGATGGAGGAGCCTTGTCAGCCCTTAGAGGAAGGAATAAACAGCTTGGCCAAGGTCAGAGTATAAATCCTTGCTAAAACCCAGAGCCGCTGAGCTTCAAACCCAGTGCAACTCTTTTCCTCCCAGTGTTATAAATGTGGACCCCATGTATCCAGCTGCACAGCACAGAGCTCTTTGGGTGCAGTGTGGCAGCTGGTTGTTCATGTACCCTGAAGAGCAGAGATATGTGACAGCTGGGGACCTAATCAGTCCTGTGTTCCATGGTCACTGTGGGATGAGGGCAGTAGTTTGAGCAATCTCAGGAATGTTTCACTGGGAGCTGAAAGGAGAGCTCAAAGGATGTAGAGGAGGGGATGTAGTCTTGAGTGTTAATATGGGATTAAAATCCTGATAATTTTTAACTCACGTGGAGAAATGTGTCTTGGCTTTTCCTTTATCCCCAGGAGACTCACCCTGATGTCTATTAAATAGTTATTACATAATTATGGTATATATTGCCTACTTAAATGCCTTCTGTCATCTGATTCACATGATTGGGCTATTCATTCTTCCCCTTTCCACCTGTTTCTTTGTGCTCCAGAGCAGCAGTAAATAGCCCGTGAGCTTCACCAGAGGAATGACTGCAGCCCACAGCAAAACAAATGGCAAGTGTTTTTAAGGTGCTCAGAGGTTTGCAGTGACACCTGGGCTTGGGGAGACCAGCTCCTCCTGAAGGCAAAGGTCAGCCTCCTGGAAAACTTTGCTAAGGTTTGTTGACAAAGGAATCCTGTCCCTGCACCTTGGCTGAGGCTCAGGGGGTGCTGGAATCTGATGGGCAATGGCTTGGTCTGCACAAAGGAGCAAGAGGGCTGGAAAGCTCCTTTTACAGTTCAAACGGATGTTTCCCCAGGCTCATAAAATACACAGTTTAAGTAGTAGCTATATTTCTAAGGCTGGTCCCACACCTGCAACAACCTTGTAAATGGTGCTGGGATATGTGGCTTTAAGACTCCTTGTAAAAAGTAAGATCAACACAAGATTTACACGGTTTTATGGAATTGTTTTATAAGCTATTTTGACAATGAATCCTGCTATCAACATCACCTCTGGTGTTAATCATGGAGGGAAGCATTTAGCAGGAGCCAACAAAGATTAGTTTAAACCCCTTTCCTAGCTAGCTGTGGGTCTGAGCTGGTTATTTCTCAAGTTCTGGGACACCACTCATGCAGCATTCATGCCTGTTTCTTTTTGTCAGGGGCAGCCTTGTCACTCCTTAAAGGAAGGAATGAGCAGCTGGGACAAGGTCAAAGAACAAATCTTTGTAAAAATCCAGAGGCTCTGGGTGGTAGGCCAGGTCTTCCAGCCCTGGAAAGTGAATGTGTTTTGGGTTGTTTCACCTCACACAGAGGGGATGTCAAGGAATACAGGAGGTACAGCCAGACCTCAGCCTCCTGTCCTCCCCTGCCCAGAGATGGGGGACTTCAGGATGAGGTCCAGGCAGGCAAGGGAGCAGGAGGGGATGCTCCATAGCCAGCCAAGACTAAGCAGTGTTTTTGGGAAAGGTAGGGATGGTGCAGTACCAGGAGTGTTTCCCTTGAGAAAATCTTCTCCCAGTTCACCCAAAAACCCCAATGCTGAGCCTGACCTTACCCATATTAAACTGAGACTTGAGGCTCCCCACTGCTAATGTGCTCTCACTGCTCACCTTCCACATAGCTCTCAAAGACAGGCACTCATTACCAAACTGGCACTTGCTCCTAGGATGCTCCCAGTTTTCTCTGGAGCTGTAGTTGTGAGTGTAAAACCCACAGTGCTGGGTCACACCTGGGCCTGCCCTGCACTGTGTGTAGGACTCCTGTGCTAGCCACGGGCTGATGCCTTGGAGAAAGGACATTGTATTCCTGAGGGCTTTCCCAGAACTGCAGCACAGGGAATTTCCAGCACTGCTACACCTTTTTGCTACTTGTCTCCAGTGAAGCTCTGTTTGCCTGATGTTTGTGCAATTTTTCTTTAACCTTGGTGGACTTTAAACATTCCCAGCCTCCTCCAGCAAGGAGCCTCCCTTGGATCCTCTACTGCCCAAGAGGAATCTCTTCCTACTCTTCCTGCTTCAGCATGGCTATCAAAACCTTCACCTGGTGGCTCTGAGTCCTGTGCTGGAAGACAGTGAGCAGCTGCTCCCTTTCTGGTTTCTCCCAGTGACTCAGTTGTAGCTCTCTGCCATCCCCTGCCAAGCTGTTTCTTTTTTATGTTCTTACAAGTCTGAACAAAAAGCAGAGAGACAGAATATGCCTGTATTTCAAATTTCCTCATGCTCTGAAGGTACTCGGAGAGAAAGGCTGGAGGCTGAATCAGGTGCAGGGTATTTTGGCATCCTCTGCTGCTTGGCCCAATGGAGTCGTAGTTCATCACAGGCAGTTCTTGGCCCTCTGCATGCAAGGGATGTTCCATGCACAAAATAACTCCTTTGCAGTATAAGCTGTGGCCACGAGATGTCTCTTTGGCTCCAGCCTGGTGAACAGGAGCCCCAGAGGATCACAAGCTGTGCAGAAGCTCCTGGGGTCAGCAGCTGGCACCATCCCTGGTGAACACCCCCCACTGCTGCAGGTAACAGGATTGGAGAGCAAAGCCATTTGTGTAGGCAGAGGTGATATCTGTTATCAGGCCTGCACGTGTAGGTGGGAAAGAAAAAAACCCATAAGCCCAAACAGCTCAGCTTTCAAACACATGAGGCGTTTTTCACTCCAAAATAAAAATTACCATCTTCAAACTGAGTCTTAGCTGAGAACAATCTCTCTGAGTGTAATTAGATTTTGTTGGTTATTCAGATTTGTGGAGGAGAAAAGTGTGATTGATACCTGTGGAGAAAAGGCAATTGCCTTAGTGAGGAGACATTGTTGGCCAAAGGGAGAGAGGAAGAGAGAAACAAAGGGATGGATGGCTACTGGCTGTGGGATGATGAAGGCTTCACTGGTTTTAGGGAAATATATGTGCCATAGTAACAAGTGAGTCTATGAGCTCTAATATGCAGCAGATCTGGGGATTTAATCTTCTCTTTTAACTGTGTCTTGTATGTTTCCCATGAGGCTCTGGACCAAAAAGCCAGGAATTGTGTGACTGTTTTCTGAAAATATTCTCTAGTTGGCAACTGAGTATCTCAGATGAGGGGTAATACAATATAATTTCCAAATAACAATTTTTGGTAGATTAGCATCATAAATTGACAACAAATTCCCAGCACAGAACTGACCCTGATCATGACCTCGTCCCTATCAAACAACCATTTTCCATATGAGAAAGTGCTGATGGCCATGCTGGGAAAAAGTTACCCACCAGCCAGTTACCATCCCAACTTGGGCCCAGAAGCATTTCTGCAAATAAGTGGCAAAATGTTTGTTTGATCTGGTAGCTGGAATCGTTCAATGAGAACTCACAATGTGTGAAAAAAAGAAGAGGAGAAAAGCTCTGGCTGTAATGCAGCTGGAATGAATGCTTTCCTTGCCTGCCGATCAGAGCAGATTATAGCTCACCTGCTGTGAACTAATCTCTCAGGGAGAGGGTCAGTTGTTTGGATAGTGTTGCTAATGGAAGGCAAAACCTTTCTCCACATTCCCTCCTTCAGTGCTGGGTCTCTTTAGGAGCTGAGTCAGTCCTGGGTTATTCATCAACTTCCTTAGGAGCCATCCACCCAAGTTCACAAGCACCTCTAAAGCGCTTTACAATTACAGGAAATTATACTTAGGAGCTAATGTTAAAACACAGCTCTCTGCTCACTTCTCCAGCACGAGAGGCAGTGTCAGATCCGTGGCCTGCATTAGTTCCTTGTGCTGGAGACATTACGTGGCAGGAATTTGTTCCTTTCCACGCTCCTCTTTGTGGATCTGAGTGCCAGTAGAGCTGGGGGGATGTTTTCCCAGGGGAGCTGGGGAGGAGGTGAGGCAGAGCCCTTCTGATGGCTGCAGCAGGTCCTTGCCTTGCTGGAGAAGGTGTGAGAGCAGCGCTGTGGGCAGGGGGCCCTGGCAGCCCGCGTGGTCACCAGGGACTGTGTGACAGCTCTGCCTGCCAGGGCTCAGGCCACCAGGGGAGAGGATGGCGACTGTGCTGTGCTTTCACTCCCTCCAGGTCCCTCATCTCAGCCCTGGGGTCCTCACCCCAGAGGATTTGATGGGCACATACATTGTGCTTGTTTAATTCATAGCCCTCCTCTTGTAGGACTCATCAATGGCATAGAACCATAGAATGGTTTGGGTCAGATGGGACCTCTAAAGGTCATCTCATCCAGGACCCTGCAGTGAGTAGGAACATCTTCAACTAGATCAGGTGGCTCAAAGCCCTTTCCAGCCTGATCTTGAAGGGAGAGGGCATCCACCACCTCTCCGGGCAATTTGTGCCAGTGTGCCACCACTCTTGTTGTAAAAACCTTCTTCCTTGTGCCTAACATGCAGGATTGAACCCAGAGACTCTGTGTCAGGGCAGGAGGTGTCCTTTAGGGGAGATTCAGCAGCAGCATATGCTCTGTAGCTTTGTTGCTAGTTAGGAATTGTTCTCTGTGGATCACCTGCCTGCACATGGGGAAGTATTGTTTGGTTGATTTCTTACTTTTGTAAAATTTGAAGTGTAGGTTTTGGAACAAAGTCAACGTATGTACACATGGAGGTCAATAACTCACATTTCTGTCTAAGAGACAGACCAGACCCTCTGTTTAGACAGTGTTTTTTAACCACACTTTAACCCCCATAGTCCTAAGCAAATGATAATTTAAAGTCTTCTTTACGGTCTTTGTTAGTGCTTAGTAGATGGTTTGTACTACTGAATTTTAGTGAGAGATGTTTCAAAAAGCTTATTTGGATTATTTGATTATTTGTTCAGCTACGGCTTGCGAGATGTAGTTAAAATGTTGAAAAGCAAAATATTTATTGCTGTTCCTTTTAGCCTTTTGTTGCTTTACTGCGGGCAATACCAGCATTACCAGCCAAGGGCTCTCAGGGGGAGGATTTGGCACCTTCAGGCCCGGCCACCTTCAGCTGCCCAGCTTTGAATGTCCAAGATGCCCATCTACAGCAGGGTCCACCCATGTGGGGCTCAAACATCACATCTCCAGGTGTTTATACCATGTTCCCATGTACTCTGACCTACAGAGATGCTGGAACAGAGATGTGGAGCTCTTTTTGTAAGACAAGACACCAGTTCTAGAACAGTTCTCCCTCTTCCTTGGCAAACCAGCCTATCAGTGAGATTTTGATCATGATGCTGCTGTCCTTTCTTTCCAAGTGACCAAAAAGATATTTTCCATTGAAACCCCTACTACAAGGAAATTTATAACCATGAGTAATGATGTTTAACAGTAATTAGCAGTTTAGGGATGTACAAAAGATACATATTTTGCTCTCAGGCAGGCATTGAGCAAAGTCTGTATTTCATTGCCTTCTGTTTAATCCAGCTTTCTCCTGGGGACATCCAGCTGCAGTGGAATTTAGATATTTTGCCATCAGAGGCTACTTGCCTTATGATTAAGAAGAAGTTTTTCAGGGCTAGCAAGATGATAATCTATTTTATATCCTGTAATTTCTCTGTCCTTAGCTTTACAGCATTTCAATAATTTCCCTTTGATTTAGTAGCTTAAATTTGTCTGTAAATCTGTTCTCTGGGGAGTATAAGAAAACATCTTTAAATAATTCTTATGTGGAGAGACACTTTCAGTATTTTTTTATGAATATTATTCATTACTTTTATGACAAGTGAAAGCCATGGCTGAGGTACCAAGCAGCCACACAGAGATCTGACAAGAAAGAAATAAAATAAGACAGATAAGGAGAGAGTGGACTGCTTGATTCAGGTCTGTAGCTCCCAGTGAAGTACAAAGGATGGGAAGCACCAAAATAACTTGTGAGGATCTCCATGAGGAGGATAAGCCATTTCTGCCTAAACCCAATGAATTCATTTGCTTTCACTCACTAGCTGGAAGCACCTGCCTGTGGACAGTGATGGCCATAGTTCAACCAGATTCCTAAAACTGGGCTGAGCACCTTGGGAAAAGTTCAGCATTTCAAAGCTCATCCCAGGATGCTGAAACCAATCCCAGCCTTGCTGCTGTCAATTGAAGCTATTTCCTCCCCTGCAGCTGAAGGGCCCAAGGCAGCAAACACCCTGGGACAGGTCTGCTCATTTGCCCAAAGTCAAGGCACTGTCAGCTTTCTATATACCCTAGGTCCAGCAGTGTCCATGATACAGCTGGAAATCTGGATTTAAACCTGTGTCTTCCTTACCAGTCCAGTGCTTTAAATGTCAGCATGCTATTTTTCCCTCCCACGTGACTGAACTTTTCATTTGTACTTCTGTGAAATCCTGTTTTTCACTCCTTCAGAGTACTTAGAATCATAGAGCCATAAATTCTTGCTTTTATTCAGGTTGTCACAGGTGTATGAGGATGCTGAAATGCCAGAACAAGTGTTAGTGATCTCTACCTACACTGGCTTTTAAGAAAAAGGCAGGAGTAATTCCAACTATGTAATGTTAATTTGGTGGTCCAGGCACCACTGTGGTGGTCTGGACACACACAAGAGTCCAGAGATGTTTGCTCTGTGCTGGATGCTTTGTTAATACTTTAATGTTAATAAAGAGCTAGTCATGATGAAATCCTCCTCCTGGGGAAGTGGGACAAGACAAATCCTGGCTTGTGCTGAACCCAGCAGAGCCTTTGCACTGGGCTCCGTGGGGTTTGGTGGTGGAGCCCAAGGTTATAATTAAGGGCTGCTGGAATAACAAGCAATAATCATTGCTGGGATACGACCCCACAAACGCTCTTTAATTTCTGTGGCTGTCCCTAGATGGCACTATGGCAGTAGGAGTTCTACGCTGAGATTTGCGGGGAGCGAGGCAGAGCCCGGAGGCTGCGGGCTCCTGCCCTCTGCCAGGATGTTCCTCTGCTGCAGGGGAATGAGATCGTATCACATTTTTTTTAGTGCCCCGCAAGACAGCAATCAAAACAAGTCAACTTATTTCTTTCTCAGGGGTTAAAACTAGCTTTATGATCCAGAGGAGATTAATTTCTTACAGCATCTCTAAGTGCTTCATAGGTGGGAGTACAGAAGGGAATTCATTTCAACTTCATCATCCTTTACAAATTTTCCATAAAGTGTTGCTCACAGGGAAGGATTAATTTTTATATACTTCTCACCTTACATCAGGTTTTCAGGTGTTTTTTTTTTCTGTTGGTATCAGGTGCTTCTCTGTGATATTCCCACTTAAAGCATGGAAATATCACTGAAGCCTGAATTTCTTACATTAAAAATTGGCTTAATTAGAGCCCTGGTGGGAGAAAATATTCTTCTTTAAGTCAAAAAGATTGCTGGCAAATCATGCTAATGAAGTATTTAAAAGCCTAAGAGACACAATACTTAAAGGGCTAACAATAAGAGGATGACAGTGGAACACAGGGTGTACAAATAGCAGGGTGGCACTGCATTTTCAGTTTACATATTTTTTCATGTAATTGCAGCGTTGTTATTTCATCTCTCAGGGAATCACTTGTGCTTCTGCCAGGGCAATTCCAATGCTCTGTGAGTTCAAGCTAGCCTTATTGTCTTGCTTTTCAAATGCTGTTTGATTTTTCAGTAGTTAGACTCTAGGGATATTCTCCCCAGAACAATGAATTGGTTTACTTCCTTCTTAATAATTAAAATTAAAAAAAGGAAGCAGTCTTGCTTCACAGCTTCTGGCTTCAGTGCTGGATAAAGAGAGAAGCTGAAGCAGAGCCTTGACTTTGGGCAAATGAGCAGACCTGTCCCAGGGTGTTTGCTGCCTTGGGCCCTTCAGCTGCAGGGGAGGAAATAGCTTCAATTGACAGCAGCAAGGCTGGGATTGGTTTCAGCATCCTGGGATGAGCTTTGAAATGCTGAACTTTTCCCAAGGTGCTCAGGCCAGTTTTAGGAATCTGGTTGAACTATGGCCATCACTGTCCACAGGCAGGTGCTTCCAGCTAGTGAGTGAAAGCAAATGAATTCATTTGGTTTAGGCAGAAATGGCTTATCCTCCTCATGGAGATCCTCACAAGTTATTTTGGTGCCTCCCATCCTTTGTACTTCACTGGGAGCTACAGACCTGGATCTGTCTGAGGGGTGAGCCTTGGTCAGGGGAGGGTTGTGCCCATAAATCCAGGTTCAGCTGAGCCATCAGTCTGCCTGAAGGAGTCAGCAGCCACATGCTGAAGCTGGCATGAAACCCATGATTACCAGAGAAAAGAAACAGGAACGTTTCTTTACAGGGAACAGTAATGGAAGATACAGACTCAGCTAACTTCCAGGAATTACCTTTCCACCAATTTCTTGATTTTAGATTTTAAAAGGCATTTTATTTCCATCATGAATCACATGCAATAAGCAGCTTCCCTTTCCAGACGTGTTAGTTGAATTTTCCAAGGAAAATGCAGTTCTCTATCCCCCCTTTCAGTGGGGTTGCACTTCCAACATTCAGTTGCCCCTTCAGAGCAAGGAGGCTTCTGCTACAATGGGGACAGCTGAAGAAAATTAAGAAGACAGCCCAAAACAATTGAAGAGCATGTGCAGAGCATGTGTGGAAGTGCTTGATGCTCTGGGACGTGTGTCCTTGTAAGCCCCCAGTCTGTCCCACCACCACCCTGCTCTGTGCCCTGCCGTGTGTCACTCCTGGCAGCTGCACTGCTGCACTACAGGTTGTCCCTATAGAATCCCTTTGTGCACATGAGTTAAGGTTTGGGGTTCTGTTCTCATGGGGATGTCCCACAGCACCCAAATCCTCTGCTTCCCCCCACTTTACATTCATACCCTGCTGCTGCTCCTCAGCCTTTGGAGGCCCTCACCCCAGGGCAGAGCTCAGCCCAATCAGGGTCTCTGCTGCTCTTGTCCCTCACTGTGACCTCAGTGCACCAACGTGCTCCATGATTTCTTGGAAGGATCAGTCATCTAGGAGCCAGGTCCTGGGTGCCACAAGTGCCTAATGCAAAGCAAGGAGGGAGGGATCAAAAGGTTACACGGCACCTTTGGCACAGAGTGCTTTTGCTCTCATGTCACCTGCAGCAGTGCTGCTGCCCAGAGCAATGAGAATTGCTGGTCTGGAACTGAACTCTGGGGAGCTGGGACTCTGTGCCCTCCTGTCAGCAAAATGTGAGGAGGGGTGAAAGATGCATTGAGCAAAAACGGATGTTGCCTTCCATCCACTGGACTTTGGGAACTGCCTGTCCAGTGGGAGCCTGCAGCAGCTTCAGGCAGCCAGCCAGCTGCAGTGAAATAACAACAACAACAACGATAATAATTAATGTTATTATTGTTAGTATTAATAAAAAATATAACTCCACGCCTGTAAGACAACATGTTCTTCATTTCTGCTGAGCAGCCACTGTTTGGGATGTAAGCAGAATGTTATGGGGCCTTTCCATTAAGTGATGAGCAAAACCAAAAGAGAAAATTATGCTTTGTACTAAAAATCCATTTAGCCATTAGATCACAGTATCGAAAGCATAAAGGAAGGGTTATTTTAGCTTTCAGCTGTCCAGAAAATGCCAGCTGGAAGACAACAGGAGGCTCCCTTTCACAATGTAAGAGCCCTTTCTTTCCTGGATGAAGGGAGTGTTTCTGGCTGTGGCATCATGCTGCTTGTGTGTGTTTCTTTCTTACTCTGGCCTGAAAAGCTCCTGTCAAAAGGTGGAAAACAAATCTAATTGCACACGACATAAATAAAGTCTTACTGTAGAACAGCACAGTATTTTTGTGGGATAATTTGGGAGTTATTTTACTGGTTTTACTGTAACCTAAAGCAATTCCTTTGCAACAGCCCTGTCCCATCCTTGCACAAAGTGCACGACTTTTAGGGAGAATTAATATCATACCAGTCACTGATAGCCTAGAGGATAAATAACCTGTCACAGGCCATGCTGCAGATCACATCTGGGCCTGACCTGCTCAGCCCTGGTGCCAGACCCGAGCATGTGGGAATGCAGAGGCTGATATCTCTGCTGGGGTGCTGCTGCTGCTTGGACTGCTACAGCACAAGTGAAAAATGAGAGATGCAGAGGTCAAAGGCTACCCTCAGGGCAGTGCACTGGGGTTTCAACCTTATTACCTGGGCTGGGGATCCATGTGTTTGCTGTCCCCAACAGCTCTCACTGCTCACTTTGTGCCTCAGGGACCAAATTCCCTGGCAGCCCCCGGGGCAGCAGCTCTGCTGCTGCTGTGCCACAGCCCCTCCCAGCAGCAGTCCTTGGCCTGTCTTTGACCAGCACAGGACTAAAGAGCAGCACTTCGGCTGCCCTGGGGAATTAGGCTTGAGGAACGCTGTGGTTTTGGGGTGGAGAATGATCAATTTTCTGTTATTTTTGCAAAGGACAATGGGTGTTTGGGATAGCTTTTCTCACAGTGTTTGGCTCTGGACTTAGCATGAATTTCTGTCAAAGCCACCCACCTACGGAAATCTCTGATGCCAGAATGCATTTATGAGAGGATATTTAGTCTACAGGACAGAGCTGCTCAGTGTAACCCTTAATCTAGAGGCAGGATGATTTAACTGAGGACTATTACATTTATTTTGGAGTTGCAATACCTGACAGCAACTGTGGACCCAGAGTAAGACCTCCAAGAAAACGCTTTCAGCGGTGTGGAAATATTCCCCAGCGTGTTTTTGAAATGTGCCATTCCTGAAGGCTGTGTTGGTTGGGTGAGGTTTTCTTCACTTGCTCATCTGGTACCAGAGCTCTGGATGCCTGGCTCGTGAGCCTGCCCTTAAAAATCTGAGCGCTGCTCAGTGCCAGCACCAGGATTTCAGCAGGCGCTGGGATGACTCACATCAGAGCCTCCTCTCAAGCTCTCTTAGTCATTAGCATGGTTCCTAGCACAAAGATTTTACATGTTAAGTGTTAAATACATAGTGGCAACCCCAATTCTTGCTTTAAGCTGTGTCCATCTGTACTCAGCATATTGCACTGTCTGGAGCCACCACATCCCTCCACTGGCCGTGCTTTTGGCAGCTGGGAGACTTTTCTTTGTTTTTAAACATAGCACCTCCTTTTCTTCCTTCTACCTCTCTTCCATGGCCATGTTCTAGCTGCCAACATCAATAAGTTAAACTTCTAAATTTAATGTTAATCTAAAGTCATCCATTTAATTCAGAGAGCTGTTTGCAAGAAGGAGTTTTCAGTCATCATCCATGGGAACAGAAGGATTCCCATGGCAGTGAAAGAGAAAAACTTGGGGTCTGGCAGACTGATGATGTAGTTCCAGACAGGAATCTGCTTGCTTGTTTGTTTGTTAGTTTTTAATATAACCCCTTCCCTTTTGCCTTGCATATATCAGTAAGACAATAATCAGGTTTTGCAGCAAAACATTTCCATCTTTTTTTTCTGGCCAGAATTTTGCGTGCAGCTCCAGTGTCACAGAGCATCTGTGTGACCTGTTGCCTCACAGTTGTCTGAAAATCTGGGCATTCTCTGCATTTTGTAAGATATCCATCCCTCCAAGCCTGGTCTGTATGACTTTTGCACTCTCTCAGCCTGTCCCAGCTGGCATCAGAAAGTTTTCCCAGGGGCAGGAGATAGCATGAAACAGAGTTGAGCTGTATCAGGTCATGCTTGAACTCCACTTACCCCACAAAAAGGCTAATCCACATTGGGTTTGCATAGCACCCTACTTTTTAAAGGAATCTTTTATTAATGAGTTCATTCACCTCACTAGAAACTACTCTGCAGAGCTGGGCACTGGCTTTTATCTGTCCTCTGAGCCCACCAGCAAAGCACACAATCTCTCCCAAAGCAAACACATTCCAGTGTGAGTACCAGCAGATGGAATAACAGGCTCTGTTGGCATGGATAAGGTTATTGCTTGAGCAAAAATTGCAGGATTGGACCCCTAAGGAGTGAAAGTCAGCAGAAGACGGGGCTGACAGGATGTTATGTGTGCTCTGCAGGGCCACTGTGTCCACTACCCGCCCCATGGCCTGCTAACATCTCAGCCTTGCTTTTATGAAACAATCCCTATGTTTTCAGCTCAGAAATAGCTCTCTTTTGAAGTTTAAAAGCAGTTATGTCATAGCTGAAGCAGCTGTTCAGCAACCACCCAAGCAAGCAGCAGTTCCCTGTGCTGCCTTTGCAGAGATGAGCTGGCTTTGTGCATCTGTGTGTCCCAGCACAGAGGAGGAGCACGAGGGAGCATGACCAGCTCAAAAAGTATTTCAGGGAGTGCCTGTGGATGGGCTTAAGCTCCACTACAAGGCACTGCCTGAGAGCTGGTGCACAGTGCACGTGGCCTGCCTGTCTTTCAAGGTGGGAAGAACTGGCACGTTTGACCATTCCTCGGATTTCAAAACGTTGCTCTAACACAAGCATACAATGCTCTGCACCTGGGAATGCAGGGAGTTCAGGGTGAGGTTTCAGCCATTTCCCCACAGCTGCTGGCCCAGGGCTTGTGCCTTGCTGGTGTCAGCCGTGGGCTGAGCTGACAGCCCCAGTGAGGACAGTAGGACAGCGTGGCCACCCACAGCCCTTCACATGGCTCCTTAAAAAGCTCAGTGTCAGTGTGCAGAGACCTCAGAGTAAAACAAGAGAGATGTTCTACAGCTCATAGATCCCCATCACAGCTCCCCACCCACTGGTGTCTCCTGAGAGGTACCTGTGCTGCCACTGCACCAGCCAGATATGCTGTTCAGGACCTGAAGTTACAAGGAGTTAGCAGCACCTTGTAATTTCACCCCGTTTGATGATTTAGGTGTGACCACAGACCTCTGTCATGAAAGGAATCATGGGTTAAAAGAGTACAATTTACTGAAAGTGGAGATGGTGCCTCATTTCTCACAATAAAGGGAACAGAGGATGCATACAACTTCCTTTCAAATACTGGGTCTTACTCATTAACCCAATTTTTCAAAACACATGGTGTGCATGCCACACGATGTGAATGACAGCATGAGCGCATTCCTGTCAGCCTTCTTATGGCCATTTCTCATAATGCCTCAGAACAGCACAGCAGACCACACTGAATTTGGAGTTTCCATGATTAACCGATGGATTTCAGCGCTGTGATTATGGTTTGACCAAAGATTATTGCTTTGGTTCAGTACTTCATCATCATCATCATCATCAAATTATCACATTGCAATGACATTTTCCTTCACACAGTGATTTCATTCAAAGCAATGTTTGCTAAGAGAGAGAACTGAGTTGAGGTCTTCAGCACTTCTGAAGCATGGGAGGATTGCAGGAAGTTTGATTTAAATAGATCCCATACATTATATTTAGTAAAAGGCCTTATAAACTCAGAATGAAGGGGTACTCAAAAAGCCCTTGTTATAGAGGCCTGTGCAAAAGCATGGACCTCAGAGTCTGTTTGGACTAATCAAAATCCAGTTCTTGACCTCAAAACCAGGATGAGAAGAGGAATGATGCTGTTAGGGGAGAGGAGAGGTGCAGGTCAACATGACATTCAACAATGAAACTATAGTTTCAACTGTAAGCAACACTTTCATTTAGAGTAGAAATATTGATTATTTCCATTCATTGATATTTAAATATTACTGCTGTTTATCAATGACATGTATTATTATTATTTGGCAACTTAAACAAAATTTTAAAATTTGGTTGTTTCCTATTTTGTACAAACCATGTGATTTATTATTTTAAATTTTGAACTTGCAGTATGAAAGCATATTGTAATAAGAAATCATTTCAAGTTGAAGTTAAAAACTCCACATTTCTTTCTCATAGTGGACTATTTAGTGTTTACCTGAGATATAGCTAGCAGCCAGATATGAAAATAGAGATGCCAGCCAAGGTTCAGGATATTTACTGAATATCACAGCATCACTCAGTCCTACAGTTTTGACCAAATTATGTTATGCAGATGATGATGATGGGCTTCAACTCTGTGAAATGGTAATTTTTGAAATGGTTAATCAGTGGAGGCATTTTAGGTGGAGATTACAGCTCATTTTTCACCTTGTCCAATGCACAGCTTGCCTGGCAAGCATCCTGCCACATGTCTGCCACATCAGAGATATTTTATGTGGTCAAACAGTGTGTATGAATCAATTGTTGAGTTTTGGCTTTGTTTTAAAGTCATTTTGAAGCTGGTCATCCTATATAGAAGGCAAACTGGAATGCCTTTGCAAACAGTACACATATAACTGCATTCCGAGGGCAGGAACTGACTGGGACCAAGCACAAGATCCTCTGTTAAAATAGCTGGCAATCACATAAGCTGGAAATATTTCTCTAAGGGCTGAGTCAGTCTGGGTGGCACCACTGGAGGAGGCAAGTTTGGGTGACAGCTTCCAGACAGTGCATGGTACTTGAACTGAATCCTACCTGCATGTTTTTGAAGAGAGAAAATGGGGAGACAATGGGCTGCATGCATTAGTTTTACACTTTTTAAAGAATTTCATCTCTTGGTTGGGAGAAGCCCCTAATCCTGCAACACTGAGTGACAGGAACCAGGCCTGGTTGAATCACTTGACTGGTATTACACAGAAAGACCACTCCAGAGCTGAACTGTCACGTCAGGCTTGTCTAAGAAGAGATTTCTAAGACATCTATTTTTCAGTTCTAATCCTTTATGTTATTCCTAAGTTTATTCTTTTGGGCAAATTTCACATAGTCTGCTTTTATGGAAACAGCTTCTTTAAACACTAAAAGAAAATGATGCCCTTTGGTGCTTTTAATTCAGTGTCTTTGCAGTAATTCATGCCAAAAAAAGGTGGCAGGGGAGCCCTTATAAAGCTCCATTAATTGAAATAAATGAGCCATGCTTTGGAGAACAGTGTACCATAGAGGAAGGTCTGCCTTCTGAATCCTGCTCCCACGGATGTCCCTCGTGATTTCAGGCATGTCATAAAATCCAGTGTCCACCTCATTTTCCCACCTTATTAAGAGGGGACTGAGGTTGTTCTTTACCAGAAACCTCTGGGTGTTGTGAAGCCAAACTCAGTGCTTCAGAAATACTTGGAGGACCTGGAATTTTATTTTGAAAACCGTAGCAAATGCTAGTCTTTCCCAGGGAACGGTGTTTATGAGCATGCTTTCATTAGTCCCTTAGCCTTTTCTTTTTCATTTGACTCTGGAAAAATGTGTGGAAAATCATTTAATGGGGGCCTCTGAGAGAAATGAAGCTTCCTGCAGAGTGGGAGCTCTAGGGGATCATGTAGTGGCAAAGTCAGCTCTCCAATTCCACCAGACAGAAATAGAAAAACCCCACTGGCCTGAGGATGGACTTAAAGCCCCCACTGGCCTTAGGTTGGACCCAAACACTTGACTTTTCCCAGCTCTTTCATTTGTATGCTCAGTCTCAGATAGGGGAAGGTGAGCAAGGCAGGCAGAGAAGTAAATGTCTGCTCCCTTCCTACTCTCCTTCTCCCCAAAGGTAATTTCCATCCACCTGACTTCTTTCCCAGATATGGTATCATTTGCTTCTGTGACTAATCACTGGCTGGGAGAAAAAATTATTTTGAAAGTTCAAGAGAAACATAAGCCTGCACATTTATGAGTGTTTTTCTCCTCTTCCCTGCCTCTGAATGACCAGAGCTTTATTATTCCTCTTGACTGCATGCTGAGATAGATACTTTCCTTTCAAGCAGGGCCTGTTCGTGGCAGCAGGCAACAGAGGATCCAAACCTGGGATACTCTTTTAATGTCTGAGTCTTCCATTAACACCAATACCTTCCCCTCACCTTCCACCCCCCGCTTGGTGTTACTGCTTTTGGATAAAGATGGCCCAGGAAGGGTGAGGTTCCAGGGAAAGTTAGGTACTTTTAAGAGAAACCAAGGAGGGCTCAGAATTCCACTCTCTTCACATGCATCATGATCTCACTTCACATGTGTTTTTACAGGCCTGCTCAACCACAGGAGGGACCCAGATGTTGGTGTCATCACTGAGCCCTCAGTGATGGGGAGCCCAGCTTTACCTCCAGCCCAGGCTCTGCACAGTGAGATGTCTCCCAGCGACTGAGCTGTGGCAAATCAGTGCCACAAACAGGGTCTAGAACAAATGGCTGGCTGTCCATGAACTGCTTGGAGGAAAAGGCAGCAGCAGGATAAGGTTGTTACGTGGGTTGGATCCTGCCCTCAGGGCCACAGCTGGCCCAGACACAGCCAGAGAACACAGCCAGCATTGTCCATCCTTCAGTCCACAACCACCATGCAGAGCACATGTGAACTAATGGGTCTTCATAGGATCCTTCTGGTTGAGAGATGATATCACAGATCATATCTGTGTCCACTTTAGGTCTGGACTGTTGCTAAAAGAAAAACAATTCTTGGCAAATTCCTCGAAGTGCTTGCCTCCTACAGTTTGGATGAAGACAGTTTGTTCAATAATGATGGGTAGGTGTGAGTTTCTGTCTCTTCGCCTTCTGAGAATTGTCCTCGCCAGTGCAAAACTGAAGATGATAATGCTCCCATTAAAAATGAGGTGAATGCTCAGGCTAACATGAGTGGGTGGAAAGGACTTCAAACAGGATGAATCTGGGGACAAACCTACCCTTGCCAAGACAAACAGCTGCAGAGAGCTGCAGGAAAGAAAAAAGGGCACCGCTCTTCAAAATGATTCAGTCACATGGGGCTGATTGAGGCTGCATATCCATCAATTTATAACAAAAACCAATGGCTTTCATATGAAGAAAGAAAGGTACATCATATGTCACACAGGAGGACTGCAGAACTGATATCATTAGGACAACAGACTGATATTCCATAGGACAATAGAGATATGGGATGAGCGCAAAGCAGAAAACTCTCACTCTCCTTCCTACATCTGTCTTTCATTTGCTTTGTCTCTATCTGCCTGTTGTTGATGTTTTCTCACATTATCTTGGTCCCCTTGTTCAAGCTGTATTTCATTCCAAGAAGGCAGGGAGCTCCAGGTATGAATGAGGGCTGTGAGCATGAACTCACTGTCGCAGTTATTGTTGTTATCATTCCTCTGAAAACCAGCCTGGTGGAGGTTTGGCTCTGTGCAATTTGTTCTGCTGTTTTAACTGTATCCTTGTTAAATGTGAAAAATGGAATGAAAGTGGAATGAAAATGTGGAAAGGGGAATGAAGTGCAGTGCTTTGCACGATGGGTTGCACCCAAAGATGCAGCCCTAGCTAGTGAAGTGCTGGCATGCTGTGGAACAAGATTTTGAGATTGCAGGATTGGGGCCTGCTGCTCAAATGACTCAGGTGTTCAGGACTTGCTGCTCTTCTTTGTAATGGGAGAAACTGTATGTTAAAAAAGCCAATACAGAATTTTCAATGCTCTATTAGTTTCAATGTTTTTTATTTTAAGACCCCAGTGATATTCAGTAATTGTATTCCCACCATCCAGACATTTAGCAATCTGAACATATACTACTGTTACTATTACTATTGTTCCCATTACTGGCAGTAGACTTGTGGATGTCTGGTTACTTTTATCTTTGGACACCCCCTGTGTACACCTAACTGGGCACAGATACTTTAATGCATTTTTCAGTGGTTCCCCCTGCTCCAGTTGAAGCTCTGGAGATGTTATGGAGTCCCTTTGTGTGTGTTGGATGAACACACCTCTGGGATCAGTCTGGAGCAGACAGCTGCCATAGCATTAAGCTGAACTCCAGCTTTCCCCCAGTCTGGCATGATGTGTTCAGTCCCTCCACAAATCAGGTGCAGCTCAGCCCTTATCCAGTGGGGTTTCAGTGCACAAGCAATGGTGTGTTTTCCCTCAGATGTGCTGCCTCAGATACATTTGCCAGGGCCAGGGATAGCCCATGGCTGGACCACACAGACTCTCCAGATGGGCTGAGACTCCAAAGATAGGATGGCAAGCAGCTTTGGCAGTCTGGTTGGTATTTCAATAGATGGACTCTTTTTAGCTTTGTTTTTCAAGAGTTGCCCTTCTGTTTTGCAACAGGCCCTTCCTGTGCCATGTTTAGCTCATTCAAAACAGCTCCAGTGTTTATACCTCCCACTGCATTTCCTACAGTGGATATTTCTAAACCAGCTTTGCTGGTGGAGTCCTCTCCAAATGGTGTGTTAAAGACCAAATGATTTAGCACATAATTAAGAAGTAAACAATGATCAGCAAGAAGTCTGCACTGTCAGCTACAAGACATGGCTTGGATGCAAGAAAAAACAATATGCCAAGAAAAATGAATAAATCTGTGCATCTGTATCTTGATGTGGAGAGGCAGCTTCTGCTCCATCCTCAATGAAGACACACTTCACTTTTTTTTTTTTTTTTTTTTTTTTTTTTTTTTTTTTTTTTTTTGGTTTTGCCAGTGGCAACAACAGGGACACTAATGGGAGAAAAGTGGTTCAAAGGAACACTAATGGGAGAAAAGAGCTTCCTGCAGCCACCAGGAGTGAGCATGGATGCTCTGTCTGGGCTTTTGCACACACTCCAGCTGGTTTGTGTGGAAGGGATCATCTCCTGGCTCTTCTGCCCCTTGTGCCAGACAAGAGATGGTTCTGTGCTTCCCAGCACCAGTGCTTGAGCTCTAACACCAGTGACAGGAATGGTGCTGCTGGTGTAGCTCCAAGGCTTGCAGTGCTGCTTTGCAGTACCAGGCAAATGGATTTAGTAGTGAGGGAAGGGAGTAGTTAAAAAGAAAGAGCTTTGTTCTGCTTTCTCCATGCTTCATCTCATGCTGGTGTTGGGCATAAAAGAAGCAGCATGCCTAAGCCACACAAGCAGAATGTTCCTTTTTTTCAGTGATTCTCTAGCTTTTAGTGCAAAGGAAAGAATCAAGACACACAAGATTATTGTGCTATGGATTTATAATAACATTTTATTAATATATTATGCTACAAAAATATTTTGATAAAATAATATTAGAAAGCATCTTTTTATTACACTCTTCAAAACAGTTCACAAAAGCAGGAGGCGGAACAGGAAAAAATATCTGAAATACATTTGAATTGAAAACTGACAAATATGCAATTTGAATTTTGGTGTGAGCATGAATCTGCAGGATGGTTAATCAGTTCTGTAGAAGGAAAGTATTGCCTACTTATTGCAAAGACCTCTCTGCCTTTAGCTAGATTAAGGTGCCTCCTGAAATGTTAGTCATAGAAAAGGCTGAATTTGGGTTGGGACAGAACACAGACAACATACACACGTAAATGTGCACACACACACACACACACACACACACACATACACACACCCCCACCCTATGATCTTGAACTTCAGCAAATTATCTTTCTGCTTCAGTTAAGCTGAAACATGCTTAAATTGAAGCTGAGTTTTAGCACACTCATGGAACATTGATCACTTCAGAGATATGACAAGACCATATAGTTTTTGGATATAATACAGAAATACGGTACTAAGCAAAGTTTGGCATGGTAACACTTATGCTGAGATAATAACCTTGGAACTTTGGTTTCTTTAACATAAATATATGAAGGGGAATTCCTCCCTAACAGTGGTATATGGTAATGACTGAGTCATATCATTTGACTAATCAATGCACTAAACATAGATTAAGTTCTCCCTCTTTCCATTCTCTCTTTCTCCACAATTGTATATTGAAGAACTTAGATAAATATACAACTCTGTACCTTGGGTGTTCCTAAATTACAGTGGAGCTTGGAGGAATGGGAAGGGAAGTTCAACAAAGCAGATTTTTGACACCTGTATAAAGCATAGTTATCATAAATCAAGTTCATCATTTATTGCCAGAAGACTTATTGCATTATTCAACAGCTCTAGGGATTGAACAGAAACCACTTCAGTCATAAAATATAAAATACCTTCTGTCCCAGCTTACTGACTGGTTCTCCAAGTGGCAGTGCATGTTAATATAGTATCTATAGTCAAGCAAGAAAAGCATTAAAACACTGAAAGGGGAGAGATTAGATTTGTTGCTGATGATATGAGATTATTTATTCCACCAGGGCAAGATCTTGGCAGGTACTCAGCATTTGTTTATAATGCTACAGTTACATTTAATGTGAATTTTGTTGGTGTCCCTTGTAGCTGAGTTGAGAAGATGAATAATGTGACCATTGAGCTTTGGACTCACCCAAAGTTGTGTCCTAGACTGCCACACTCTGGGTGACTCTCTTGATGCTGATTCTCAGAGATAAGCAGGATCACCAGTGTTTGCTATTTTATGTGGTAGGCATGAATGTTTTTGCTAAATCTCCTGCTCCTGGAATCTTGTGACAACATGGGAGTCTGAGCTTTCCTTTGGAAGAAAGAGTTGAGTCAGTTTTTAGTTTTCTGAGAAACCCACAGAGGAAACTGAAGCCCTCTGAAGCTGGTAGTCAGTGTTGCTTCCAGAGCATGTATCAAATCTGGTCCAGGTTTTAAACTCATGGTTTAGAAAGCCATTAGAAATTCAGAAATAATGATCCTTTGTGACAGTGTGCATAAGTCTGTGCTAACCACTACTACTGTGTTTTAATTAATGCTGGGCTGCCATAGCTGATTAGTAAACAACTCATTTTATCAACCACAGCGAGGGTTCATTATCCAGCACTGCTCTGCAGACAGTATTGAGGAAAGTGACCCTAAGTTGTGCTTTAGGGTAAGACAAGAGAATAAAAGGAGTGTTTGGTTAGAGACCTGTGCTGAAGCCATTCATGTGGGGTTCCTGAGCTAAGATCTACAGAAACCTACTTAACCTTTAAGTCATGTCTCCTCCCTGAGCCAGAGAGAGCTCGGATGACTGAGGGAGCTGCTTCCAGGTGGCAAAAATCAGGTGTGTAGACCCCAAATCCAAGAGACACCTTGTTTTGATACCTGGGCTGCACAAATGTGGGCACCAGCATAAGGGTTCTAGTAAAATTCATTAATTTCCCAGAATTACAGATAAAATGCCAGGAAACGCAAAGATGTTAAAACATACTTTGATATCCAAGCCATTTCCATCCTGTGATAGCCAAACACACCACAGTATCTGAGCTAATGAAAATTGAGTATTACTGTCCAGTGTAGGAGTGACTCAGAAAACATCACTGGTGATAGAAGAGTGACTATTCTGTGCAGCACAATGACAGCTGGGAGTGTGGAGAGATTTGTGTGCTCCTAATATTAATTAAAAAAAAAAAAAAAAAAAAAAAAAGCCCCAGAGCTTTATGGAGAAAGCCACAGATTGGGAAACTTCAGAATTGCAATTTCTAGTCTTGGTCCTGTTGTTGGTTTTCCTTACAGTCTTGGACAAGTTGTTTCTGTTTTCTGTTCTTTTCTTCCTCTCCCTTATCTTTACATGGTCTTGTCTATTTACACTGTAGGTTTTCCAACACCTGGAATTATTCCTGGGATAGTACCATAGAATAATTTCTGGATATGAACCGGTTACAACAAATAAAATTCAATGGGTTTTGGTTTGTTGGCTGTTCACTTTCACTACGTAACTTATCGTCGCCCTTAAGATTTACCTACCTTATCTCCAGTTATAGTCTTGTAAATAAGACATTATAATTCAGTTTTCATCTCTGCCTTTAACACATCTGGAGAACCAATAATCTTTTTAAAATGCATTACTGTTAAATTTGAAGGTCTCTTAAACTATAATATTCAAATGAAGGCATTTCTAGAGTAATAGCTCAAATAAAACCAGAATGAAAGTTCTCAAAATATGTTTTCAATATCCATCTCTGTGCAATAAATATTATGCAAGGTGAATGGCTTCTGTCCAAAACTAACATCTCTAATCTTCTGCTAGCCAAAATACACAATATGAAAGTATGCACGAGGTCTGTTTGAATCTCACATTTGGGGCAAAGCTCAAAGTTTTCCACTCAGCCTTATCAATTGTTGGGGGAAGCTTATAGCACTCTGTGCTATTACCCACTTAAATTGACCAGAAACCTACACAACCTGCTGTCAAAAACAGAGCAAAGGCTGGGGATCATGGTGTCCAGTAAGTTAAAAAGAAATTATCTGTATTGTCCCTGGCCTTTGCAAGGCAATGGGCTGGGATGCATGATGGGAATGCTCTGTATTTCACCATGAAATCCTGTGATTTTTGTAGTCTAGTTACTTTCTAACTTACTTTCATGAAATAACTGGTATGACAATATGCAAACTGTGAATTCTGAACTCTCTCTCACTGTAGAGTCTTGTAGATTGCATGGAATCATCTGCAGCTCCAGAGATCAGGCTGTAGGGCTGCTGGGAAACTTACAGGGCTGTTTTCAGACAGAATTTTACCAGTGACATTGTTATAATTATCATCATTATCCTTTTTCCAAACTGAAAAGCACTGCTTTTCTTAGTGCTTTTAAAGGAAAGTTTGTATGTTTTTTTTCTGATTTGGAGACTTCTAACTAAGATGTTTTCATCACATAGTTTTGATTTTTGGTTTGTAGATGACTTAGGAAAAGACCCCACAATTTCAACCAAAACTCATTTTATAAACTCTTGTATCCAAAGACATTTTTCATCATGTTCTGGTAGTGAAAAAACATCTACATGCCTTTTTAAACATAATAATAATTTTTAAGATGGCACCAGGTGTTTTTTCCACATAGATGTAAATCTCATTCCTCAACAACAGCTGTTTGGATAGGGAGCACATTTTTCAGTGAGGGTAAGGTGTCATAACTTTTCCATCTAAATCAGGTACCACAGTTTAGAAATGGAAGAATGTTCCGTATGTCTCCATAAGACGGGGGTTGGTTTGATTCCTGTGGTGTTGAGCAGATTTTGGACAAGACATAATTATTTCAGCACAGAGATATCAGCTCTTCCAGCTCATGGTAGCAAAAGAAAGAGGAATTTGTAGATGTTTTTCGCCTCCAGGTTGCCCATAGGCATTAATACAACTGGTACAAAGGACTTCTATAGATTAACAGAACACTACATCTTTATAATCTATAGACAGACCAAGCACTCTTCTCATTTATGCTTGAAAAGCTTGTAGGCGTATACTTCTATAAAATGAGGGAGAGAAGAAAATAATTCCAAGTAGGATTATTCCAGACTTTAAAAGCAATTTTTTATTAAGAAAAGGGTGTCTTAATATGTGTTAGCTGGTGAATTAATTTCAGGGCAAAGGGGGAAACTGGCAATTTCTGAAGCAGTTAAATAGTTTAGTTAAACAAAAGAGGGGGAATGGAGAGGATTATCCTGAATAATGACTTACTAAGTCATGTAAAAATAACTGGTATTTTAGATTGTGGCAGCTAACGAGTTAAGAATGCACTTATTTTTCTAGAGAGCACAGGCCCCAGAGAGTAGGATCTGCTTTATTCAGTGTAAGATATGCTAATGAGATAAAAGAGGTAAAATAAAGAAGTTCAGCAGAAATGTACTTATTGGACAGTTGCTGTAAAATGTAATGGTTAAAGAAATAAAGAAAGCATTCATTTGGTGTCAGTTCAGACATTTGCAGAATTGTCAGAAAACAAATATAGAAAATATTAATTTATCTGTTTCACCATCATTATTGATTAATAGGGATGTTATTAACATATACAACAAGAAAAATAAGTTTACCGGTCGAATAAATACATTTTTCTTTTTCTTTTTTTTTTTCTTTATATGAACATGTATATTTTACAAAACCCCATAGCACTATGGGAAATAAAGATCCTTCTACAAAAAGAAGATGTAAGTCAGTGTTACAATAAAGCTTTAGAGTTTCAAAATGTATCTGGGCAAAGAGACAAAATCAGCTAGAAGGCACTACTGAGTCACTGAGAAGGTCCAGCTTGTAACTGTTGTTGTCTTAAACTCCAATTTGTTCATAAATTATCTCTCTATTCCAAGGATTGCATGTAATACTAATGTGGTCAGGAGGGCTGCAGTAGGCTCAGGAGAAAAGAAGCTATGGCCATGCAGAGAGGAAATGTTACTGATGGCCATGGAAGGCTGGCTGGGGCTGAGCTCGTGGGCTGGGGCTGGGATGGGCGGTCAGGACGTGGCCTCTGATCCAGCTGGTTGGAAATCCAGATGGGAGGTTTGACTGTGATGTAGCCATTGGTTATCCTGATGTAGGAAGGCAACGTGGTGGTGCTGGAAGAAAACACAAGAGATGGAAATTAAACATGAGAACTCCTATCTCTATTCTGTGAACTGTCATCCCAAGTGGTAGCAACCACAATGGCAATTCCTATTATTATTATTATTATTATTATTATTATTATTATTATTATTATTATTATTGTTTGCACACATTAAACACCAGGGAGAGAGCCAGAGACTGGTAAGTGAGATGATGTGGGAACAGCTCTGATCCAGGATATCCCTCAGCTTCTGGCTGCGGACAAAATACAGCCAAAGAGGGGCTGCTCTTAATGTATCTGACACACTGCACTCCATTTTAAAGCATCCATTAGTGGCCAGCACCAGAAATGGTGCTAAATGTATCCTCGTGCTGACCCAGGATGACCTCATTCTTATGTCCTTTCTTCTCACCAAAGGTCTGAAAATTTGCCATGTCTCACTGACATGTCTTATGCACCACGAACCACATACTGAGTGACCAGGAGGGTCCAGAATACATTCCTTCCTTGTTTCACAAGCCTTAAAGAACTTTCTAGGATTCCCTTACACAACTGATAACCTTGAGCACGGGAGAGATTGAGCAGGTTCATTTCTTTTCCTGGCTTTAAGCCATTTTGGATCAAATCACAAAGCCAAAACCAGACTCAGTCGCTGTTAGGTTTCCCTGACTGTGGATTTGCCTCAATAGAAGTGTGATTGCTTATTGATTGCAGCTTGAGTTAGTACTTTGATTTGAATTTGCAGGTTGGAATTCATCATGACTCCCATGACACTGGAGGTCAAAAAGGTCCATTTACGATTGATCTGGAAGTTTAAGCTGTAATCTCCATTTCATAAAATGCCCCCATTGCATCCATTACTGGATGATCCATAATCCACCAGTTGTCAGGGAGCAGCACAACCAAGCATGCAAACTGCACAGGGTGGATTTTGGACTTAAACCCAAGACATTCTGCTGAGAAGTGAGGAGAAAAATGGCAAGAGCCCCTGGAAAAAAAAGATGTGATACTAATACCTGTAGATTCTCTAAATCTTGCATAAAGGGGATTTGGAGGCACTGAAAATGACCCTCATATAATTTTTAATGGGGTAAGAAGCTATGCAGTCCTATAAATATTTAGCTACAGTATCCAAGATCTTGACCTTGGAAGAAAAAGGTGTCTTGCATAATATCAGATGAAAGGAATAACATCTTACTTCAGATTCCTGCACAGAAAAAGAATTTAGAAGGACTAAAGGCTTTTGTCTTTTTCTGTCTAAGCAATATCAAGATAGATTTTAGCTGAGATGCTTCAAATGTGCTGAGTCAATCACAAACTGAGAAGATCAGAGCCCACCCTGAAGAGGGCATTGGTCAACATCAAATCCCATGGACAATCCCTGCACATTACACTTCACCCCGAGTTTTGGGAGAAGTCACTTCATTTCTTCCCTTATCCTTTATATTGTCACCACAGCTTCTGGGTGGGACAGTTGTTTTGCAGCTAGAACTGATCTTAACTAATGTGCAATGAATTAGAGTAAAAAGAGAAGGCAGTGTTCAATTAAAGACATAGGAATTGCTTCATGGGAGCAGATAATCCATCCAACCAGTATTGGGATTCTGACACTGAGGAGCAGTGCTTGTTCCAGAGCAACAAACTGCTGTGAACAGAGAACTCTGAAATGAAGGCTTGTTGGAGAAAGTTCTCTGAATTCCCATGGTGAGTGGTTGGTTTATATCTTGAAGTGATGATATAAGACACCCAGCTTGAGAGTTTCTGCTATATTGCATCAGAATTGCTGCAGTCACTTAACACAAAGAGCTGATCTGCGATACACTAATGTTGCTGTTTCCAATCTGCCTGGCAGGAATGGCACTGGATTAGGAACTGTGTGGCCAAGCTCCTGTAACATAAGTAACATCATTCCCACAGTGAACACAAAGCATCCTTAGAGCAAACTTCTGACAAAAAGAGGTACTGCACGCTCTGGATAATCCAACACAAATGCAGTCATGCTTCAATTTCTGATCCAGCTCTCATTTATCCTGCTGAGCGATGATGTGGTGCACAGGTCTGGCAGCACTGACAGTGGGACCACAACTTGGGTTTTTGCCCTGTACCTGGTTTCCCTAAGGTAAGCATGGGTAGGTGTTTGTCCTCATTTTTTGGTACTGACTGTCGCGTTACAGAACTACAAAATTTTGCCCTAAATTAAATTATAAACTACAAGGAGGGTCTGATTTTAAATTTTAATTAAAAAATCACCAAAATGCCATTTGGACTTCCTGCCATCCTGCTCTTGACACGTTTTATGGGCTTGATCCTCCAGTAAGATTAAAGTTTCCCTTGCACAAACTTTCTACTCCTCAGGGATGTTCTGTGCACACAGGCTGGCCAGGGAACCTGTAAAAGCATCACAAGCCCACTCATCAGCCAGCTCCATCTAAGGGATTCCTAAAGCAGCTTAAATCAACATTTTACATCTCTGTATGATGTTTCTGTGTTCTAGTCAACTCTTCCATTTGTTTTTTGGGGGGGGATGGGTTTTTTTTGTTGTTGTTGATTGGTTGTTTTTTTTGGTTTTCTTTTCTCCCTTATTGAAGGACCTGAGAATTGTTGACCACTTCTTAGTTAATGAGGTTATTTTCTGTTTTCAAGACATTACATTTGTATAAAAGCATTCTTGTTAAGATAACTACTGTTAGGTGGGGTTGTTTGTTTTCAAAAACTCCTTGAGTGCTTTACAAGAGAAGAACAGTGTGTTTCCACTAATGTGTACAAAGCATTTGGTAATAGCAAATGAATCACAGCTTATCCATAAAAAACATTTTCTTAATGTACTTTTAGCTGACTGCCAAGGTGGTTTATAGATATTTAGAGAGAATGATCCCTTTTACCAAATGCTACAAGTCCTTGTAAAACCTCTGGTCCCCGTTTGTAATTAGGCTGTTTCTGTAGTGAATGGGGAGAGAAACCTTTCCAGAAGCTGGTCCACCTCACTCCAGTGCAGATCTCTAGGGGGTCTTACTCTTGCTCGAGGTCTTTCACTTCCTAGGCATTACAGAGGGGCCCTGGACAGCCAGGCTGGATTACAACCTAATCTTAGAGGTGGCCCTGGTGTCAGGAGATGACTTCTGCAAACTCCCTCTGAGCACGTTTGCATGTGCACGTAGGATCTCACTGACCCTTGGACATTCCCTAAGGATGAAGCAGAATCCCCTGAACTCAACCAGAAACCTTCCTTGGGGAGGATTTGAATGTTCCTGAAATGAACATAGAGAATAATAAAAATGAATCAGAGATCTGTGGGATAATAATCTAAATTATTATCACGAGTTCTCTTGCCAGACCAGGATATTCTGTATTTCAGCCTTGTGTGTCTGATAAAAAGATCTTTAATAAAACATTCCATATGATCTGTGGTTAACAGGCAACCACTGGCTCCGCTGTTCATACCTCTCTTTTTTGCTTCTGTGTATGGGATTGTTTTAAAAACTTGGAAGACTCCAGGTACGTTTTAGCCAAATGACCTGCGGTATCATATTCATGAGCTTGTTCTTTTGATCAGATAATAGGGCAGTTTTTCAAATCAGTGCATTACTCATACATTGTCTTACTATCATTAGAATGTGCAAAACTTTCCCCAAAAATGGGGCCTCAGGCACAGGCTTTGTGCACAGATTCTACTGAATGCAATTACATGATTCAAGTCCTCTAAGCTGGAGGTGTGCTGAGGCACCTTGATGGTTTGGGAGCATTTTAAAGCTGAAAAATAAAACAAACACACAAGTAATCCATTGAGAGAATTTCTGCTCTGGTTTGTCTTGCAAGGACTTTGAAGGGAGCTCCCAAACTAATTTTTAGCATGACCTGGTTCATCCATGTAAGCAGGGTTTATCTGAGCACACAGGACACCACAGCAGAAGGACACAGGTCAGGACCAGGAGTGTCCTTCTGGCCCATCTGCCCCAGACACAGGAACAAGATCTAAACCCCTCCTGACATTTATGACTCATCCAGTCTCAAAAAAACAGTGATAATGATAGCAATTCCAGAGTCTGTCCAGACCCCCACTCCAGCATTTCACCATTTCTGATGCCCAGAATTACTGCCTAATGTTTCACCAAATCTCCCCTGCTACAGCGTAAGTCATGACTTGTCCTGTCCCCATGGACAGGTTTATTCCCTTCCTCTTCTTGGGAGCGTTTCACATATTTTGAAGACTTAACCATGTTTCACCTCAGCCTTCTCTTTTTTAAACAATTCCCTCCACCTTCCTTTGCAAGTCCTCAAGTGCTTTCCCTCTATCCTTTCCTCTGCTCTGCCCTGGCTCTGATCCATGTCTGCTCTGGAATGAGATGCTCCAAACTGGCAACATTAGGCCTGGGTGAGATCTCACCAGCCCTGTGCTTGGTGCAGTAGGTACCACTGCCTCTATATCTACAAAGTGCATGAAAAGCAGGCAATCTCCAAGAGGACAGGCAGTATTGGCACTGCTTTTTGCCCCCAGAGTCCAAACCACCATTACAGTCCTGGGAATTGTTCTGAAGCTCATGGAAAACTCATGGTTCTCTGAGGGGGTGAGGACCAACCCAATTATTGTGATATTTCTATCCATTTTAAATCTGTTGCCGTGCTTTGGTCCCAACGTGGTTCTGTTCAGGGTAGAGGAAATAACCCTTTCAAGTATAACTTACAAAGTGTTTGGGGATTTTTCTGGATCAAAGGAGCTATGTAAACACAAGACAACTATTTTTAATAAATGTAAGCAAATGTTGACTCAGACAGCCTTTCTTACAATAGTATCTGATGAAAGAAGCTAGATTGAAACCTGAAAAATGCATGCTTCAATTGAAAACCTAAAAAGCTAGTAAAGTGAAAGAAAATTTTTGAATAAATACAATAATGACTGTTTTGCATTTGTGATTTGATGTTAACCTTATGATGGCTAGGAGTTTTCTTAAGTGATATTAAGCATATGCTTCCTGTTTCTTTTCAAACAAAATTTGCCCTACTTTTTTTTTTCCCTTTTTATTTAATGAACAGATGTGAAAGGACTGATCACATTATTTTTCTGATGATCAGAAATAATGTTCTGCAAGTGAAGACAATTATTCTTGGAACTAAGCAGGCCTATTTATGTCACCAAAATTTATTCATCAAGATTTGAAAAATACATCTGCTTAAAGTGCTGGACCAACCCATTGCAGTCTGTAAATGAGCTGGCTGGCAAGAAGTCTGACCACACATTTGAGGGAAAAGAATAGGTGCTCAACCAAGAGTTAACAAGAGTATGCTGGGGGGGTAAAATTTCACTAGAAAAATGTCACAAGGATTTAACTTTGAAGACAACTAGAGTGGCCTTTCAAAAGGAACATGAAATTCCCATCTTCCAAAATGTTCATATTATTATTTCTTCCAAAATGTTTATATTATTATTTCATGTGTTTCTGGAAGGGATTCTTTAGATCAACACAGGCCCTGTTACCCCCCCCCCCTCTTTCTTCATCATTACCTTCCTTACAGACACTGTTCTTGCAGCCTAAGGGATAAATCCTGCAGGATGCTGAGTCTTGTGGTCCCAGATGAGCAGGACTGTGAGCACACAAATACCAGAGCTTCCAGCACTAGTATTCACATACTTACAACTCAGCACATCCTAAAGCTCTTCGTGGGACCGAGGCCAAGAGGCTCATGCTTTCACAAGGTTAGGTTCATTAAAAAAAAATAATAATCTAACCTGGATCTGATTAAGGAATCCAGTTTTTGGTCCAGAGGAGGCCACTGCTTATTTGCAATAGTGTAGTAAACTGCCTTAGCATGTCTGAGTGAGTAAGCACTTTCACACCCTGGTTTGGGGCCAGCAGAGAAGATCTGGCACGAGCCAATGACGAGCCTTCTCCCTGCTATTTTTTGGTTACCCCAGGGTCACTGGGAGCCTGGATCTCTGGCCGTGTCCCACGGTGCAAGCACCCATCCTCCCTGTGAGCAGCACAGCCTCAGCCACATGATGGACAGAGGGGTCAGCAACAGCACCAGGAGCATTTCCACAGCCCTTCACTGGCCAGCTGAGCTCTCCTTCTGATGAGACTCAAATGGGAACCATCTCCATCTGAGAGCAGTGTCAAGGTCTGATCCTGCCTATTTCCAGTGCTCTGGCTCCTCTGGAGACTGACACTGAGTAATTCCCCCTGTTGAAGGAGGGACCTGTGAGCCTTCCTTCTGTGCAGAGGCAAAGGACAGAGCAAATACCCTGGCAGAGGTCTAATCCCCCACCCCTGCTTGTTGTTAGGACATCTGCCATGGCTCATCTCTAGGAGAAAGAATAGGATACCAAGGGAAAAGATGGAAAGGGAAGCACAGTTTTCACCAGGCAGTGGCTCTGAAAGCCGTGAGCAGCATACCAAGATCACGAGCCACACTGTCACCAGGTACTGAAATGTAGCTGGGGAGCAGGACACTGCACACAAGGATGGGATACTTAAATGTGCCATTAAGAGGCCTTCAGTAGGATTTAAAAGGTGGCCTTAATTGTGGCTGTGTCATGCAGGCTTACAGCCAGAAGTATTCAGCTACAGTTTATAGGGAACAAGACATCTCCAGAGGAATAATCCTTTCCCCACAAAGGCATGCCTCTAAGGTTGGTCAGACGAGCTGCTTCTAAAATCCTCCATCTCTGGAATTTAGGTCTCCTGAATCCCAACCAAGCTCTGGCCCCACTGGGGGCTCTGACTGGTAGAGATGAGTTCCCAAATCGGGTTGGGACAGCAGGGTGGGGAAGAGGAAAACTGCTGATTCTGCAATGCAAAAAGCAGCTGCTGATGGGACACAGCTCCCCTCTGCAGTCCTGCAGCAGCTGCCCAACACCAGGCAGAGCAGGGCTGCAGCTGCTGTCCCTTCCATGGGGTCTTGGCTCCAGAGTTTGACACTAAGGAGGAAAAGGTGGCTCACTTGGATCAGGGGCTCCAGGGGGGCCATGATGATGTAAGCAGGAGGAGGCTCAATGCTGAGATGCAGCACAGAGTCCTCTAGTGCAGTTCTGGGCCCCTTTCAGGATGGGCTGTGGGCTGGAAGCCAGGAGATTTGGTTTTTATCCCCAAGTCACCCACTGAGGAATCATCAAAACCTCGTTAAATCACTTTACTGCTACGACTCCCCTGACTCTGCTCTGAGTCAGGACCTTGGAGCGTTGGTGTGACACCACCAGCATTAACACAACCTGAAGTGTTTTGCAGGCTCGCTCTGATTTGCAGGTCCCAGTGGCTCAGGCCACCTGCAAAACATCTCTGTGATGACAAATTCAGCCCTGGAGAGACACTGTCCTGCAGCGAGGCTGAGCAAGGGCATCCTAAAGCCACAGGTGGGTCACATCGTTAAGGCAAAGTGGATCATCTGCGGTGGGGCCAGAGGAGGGGACAGGGATGGATGGGGCAGTGGGGACTGCTGCATCTGAGACAGGGAAAGGGGAGTTTGCTGTCACAGCACTGCAGCCTGAGGGCTGGGAAACACAGTGAGGCAAAGGTGGACAGGAGGATGCATCCAGCAGGTAGGGAATGAACAGGTGAGAAACAATTCCAGCACAGCCCAAAGGCCCTTTTCTGAGGTGAACTTCCAGTTTGTGGGAAGGATTCCTGCACCTCACAGTCAGATTTAGCTTTCTCCACCCCACAGGAGACTGTGCATGGCCCTTCTCAATGTCCTACCCCAAAGTCCTTTAGGAAAACCCAGTGAATACAGATCCTGCACCCACACCTGTGGCTGTGGCAGACTCAGGCTTACTGCTCCTTTCCAGCCAACTGCAGAATGGTGTAAAAACATAGAATGTTGTAAAAACCAATAACCTTTGAAGCACACCCTCTGAGTAATTACCCCATTCCCATCTAATGACTAAAAGATGTTATATTCCTCTCTGATATGGCAACAACAAAGATTTTGACCTTATTAAAACCAGCCCATCAGGAAGCTACATGTCATCCTTCAAAAAAAAAAAAAAAAAAGGTATAAAAAGAAATTAAATTCTTTAAAATCCCTGTGAAGAGTATTCAAGATACTGTAGCTGAAGAGCCATGATTTGTAGTAGTGTCTGGGTGGTCCTGAGACAGGAGATGACAACATTAGTTCTTTCCTTTTCCCTTTTAAGAAATGCTTTGATGATTCTCTAATAGCCTAAGAATATCCCCTGTGATTCTGCAGTGGGACAAGGCAATCCCAGAGCTGGGATAATGCATCCCAGTTTTAGCCCGGCCCTTGCTAAGAGGGGATAGCTCAGAGCCCTTTGTTCCACCAGTTCTGCACTGACATCTGAGCCAGGATGTGCTCACGATAGTCTAAATAGTGATGTGGGCTCCAAACCATCCCCAAACTCGCCCCACCCACTGCACACATCTGGCTGTGTACCTGATTTGTGCGTGTGATTAAGGCACTCATCATCACAGCTCAAATAACCATGGACTTGTTCCACTGCTCCTTGGACAGATAATGACTGCATTATTGCAGCCAAAGTAAGCAAGAACATCAAGGGCACAAACACAGATGGGCTTAGCATTGGAAGAACCCTGCCAGTGAAGATTTTTGGGCAACCTGCTGATACACAACACATAAGGAGTTAATTTGATGGAGCTGCAACCAGGTGGTTTTGAAGCAAATCCCAAGCATGAGCAGAATATCTGTTTTTTGTCTGTATTTTGCAAACTGCCTGCTCTCACCAATAGAGCCCCACATGCAAAAGAATTTATATTTTTGGGGTGGTCAAAACTGTAATCCATATTTTACATCTCAGGCTCAACTTTTCAATTAATTAGAACCAGAGTGACTCACTCTGCCCTTTCCTCTGTGTACTCAAGTGTTTGTTTGGCATTGTGTGGGCCCTATGGCTCAAATATTTTTTGCAGATGCACAGAATTAACCATGCATGTTTAGATGTGCTTGGGGAACACATACATTCATAGAGATGTATATACTTGACCCTGTCATTTTTTTGTTAAACACTGTAAAAGATATCGACTTTCCCCTCCAGATTTTAAAATGATTTAGAATAGGTGGTAGTGGGGAAATACCTAACACATCCTGTCAAATTAAGTATTTTCTCGGAGACTGTTCTCTAAGATAAAATTATTTCAGCTATAGAGATGTCTGTGTAATGTATTAAGGAACAGAATGAACAACCAAAATATAAACTAGCTTAAATGGATGTCCAATATACTGCATTTTCCCACTTGATTTTAATTTTCTTTTTCCTTCTCCCTGTTCTTTTTCCATCTCTACATAATAGTTTTTCTCTTTGCTTAGTCTGTATCACATTTTTCTTTCTAATTCACTGGGCTCACTTTTTTGCTCTCTTGTATTTTTCCAGTGTCTCTCTTAGTAAGAGTAATTAAGGTTGGGTCAGATCTTTGAACCTGTTATTTGGAGTATTGAATTCAAGCTTGTACCACTGAATAGAAGCACTGACCTCTTTTTCTTGCCAATAGAGTCACATATAAAATAAAAAAAAAAAGGTTTACAGAGCACATCTACCAGGACATTGAAATGCTGCATTGGCCACAAGGTTTGGGTTCCTCTTGCTGCTGGCAAAGCAAATCTGGTGACAGAAGTCACAGCACAAACTCCTTCTCCTCAAGCACTTCCAAACCCTCTGAAAGCCTGGAGATGCCATCAGTGGCTCATAAAAAGCTGCTTGCTGGCCTGCAGGGCTGGAAGGACTGAAAAACCTTTCCCTGCCCAGTGTCATAGCCCAGACTCTGAAGTGTCTCTGCAGGTCTGAGCTTCTGAGAGTGTGGTCTGCAGCACATCTCTCCATGGTTCTGCCACATGAGGCATCCCTGGCACCCAGCAGCTCCCAGGCACTAAGCCTGGCTCCCTCAGCCTGGGCTCAGGCCCCAGGTATAAAGCTCACTTTGTTCAGTTAAGTTATTCAGGAATTGTGAAGAGGTGATCTGAGCGAAATCTGAATTTGGCCTGGCATCTTCATAATTGCAGGAACCCAGCTTTTACAGCATTAAAACCATATGAATTCAAATAAATCCTACTTCTCCTTTATCCTAGTGAGTAACTGGACTTCGACCAAAGCTGCCCTTTGGGATCCTGCTGGGTTTCCAGCCTGCAGTGCACCCCATGGTCCTGGGAGTGTAAGGGAATCCAATTTCCTCCTGATTCACTCCACAATGAATCTGTCTTATTAGATACCACAATATAACTGTGGTTAAACCCCTCCTATAAAGCAGCTGCCCACCACAATAGTAAAGTGGCCTTACTCCCTGTCATACTTTTCCTCACTTCATTTTCCAGGCCATGAAACTCACTAGCCAGAAGGGGAATAGCAGAATCAGAAATAAATCCCATATCCCTTACCTTTTTCCTCTGGGCTAGCACTGATAGTGTTGTGTGTTTGCACTTGCACTGAATTTTAAAGACATTTCTCTTTCTTTATGGTAACTCACTGGAAGATGAATTTTTTTGTATTTTATGGATTTTATATTACTTTGCTAAGAGGAACAGCAGATTTGCAATTTTCAGGGCTTAGATACTGCTAGATATGTAGGGCACTCAAATAAAAAATCCAACTTGGGGTTGTGGCGTTTGACATTTTTTTCCCTTGCCAAAGTAAAAACCTCTGTATCCAGAACTGCAATACAGGGAGTGCAGGTGCTTTACTACCTCATTCATATGTTTGAGGAATCCATCTTAGCCTGGGCATGAGCCCATTCAGCACTTTTTAGTGTCTGCAACTGCAGTCAGCCTTGAGTTAACACAAACCACACTCCTCACCCACCCCAAACTGCAGGGTAAATGTGCTACTGGGTATTGAATTTTCTCTGCCTGTTAAACCAGACAACTTATTTTTCAGCTGAGTGAACATAAAGGGTTTTGTAGAGCTGTGTTAAAATGCAGCTCAGATTTAGAGGAATTACCTGAGGGTACTGAGTGCATTTTCCCGTGTTATCTGTTTGATAAGAGCCAGATCACTTTTATTTGGGAGTGTGTGTGCAATAGATAATATGCCATGAGGAGTCATTGTTAAAGACTCCAAGAAGCCAATGCTCAGAACATCTGGCTAGTGAAGCCCTGGACATGGAAAATATAAATGTCAAGGCTCATATTTATAAATTGGAAGGGCCATGACGACATCTGCTAACAAGCTTTCTTCCAGAGCCCATTTGCTGTACATGGTTATTCACAGGCAACAACAAAAACGTGCATGGATCACATGCATGGCGTGCCCTTCCTTTCAGGAACACACGCTCCAATAACACACAAATGCTCTGTTCTCACAACACAGAAATACAAGTGTTTGCAAACCTCACAGCAAAGCTCTTGCATACCAGACCACAGTGGGACACACACTGCTGGAACAGGCTAAAAATAGATGGGGAAAAAGCCTTGCATTAACACAGAAGACAGTCAAACTCACTTAGCGTTAACTCTTCCAGTGAAATAAGCTCCTTTTCTGCCTCGCTCTACAAGAGACACTTTGTACTACAAATCTAATCCTGAAGCCTTGTTTTTTAGGACTGAGTAGTTGTGGATGGGAATCTCAAGACTTTAAACAAAGTCTAACCTATTTGACCATGGCAGTTCAATACTAACATTAAAACAAACTACTAACCACAGGCACCTTTTCTTCAGCTTAGTGCCAAATGAGAAATATAAAACTGATCCAATGCATGAGCATAAAGGTTTTGCTAATGACTTATTATTGTAGGTGTCTAGACCACAGTTCACCCCAACACTCTTGGCACTGGCCACTGCCACAGAGGCTGCCCACAAGGCAGCCAAGTTGTCAAGAGAAGGAAAAGCATCAGCAGAAAGAGCCTAGACTGCTTTATGATATCCAGGAATTTAGCAAAGAATGGATTCCCTGCTGTCTGTCCAGTCTGCAGTACAGCTGGACACACACACACCCCTATATGAAAATGGTAGGAAAAGCAATGATGAAGTAATGGGGAGGAGATGCACCTCCTGGTCACAAGATGAAGGAGAGGATGCCTAGCTCTGCCTCCCACCTCCTGCAGTCTGCATTAATGTCAGGTGACAAGGATATATAAGATGCAAGTGACGCATGTCCCCCCTCAGAGAAAGGATATACAAGATACAAGTGACACATGTCCCCACCTCAGAGATTCTGCTGCAGGCTGCAGGCTCCAAAACACCCCACTTGAATTGGCATGGATGGACTGCAGAGTGAAGTGCAGTGTTTGTGTGATCACAGCCTCCTGCAAAGTGAGCTCAGAGAGGTGGAGGTGAGTGCAGCAGATGGAGATGCAGGGGTGCCTTCCTAATCCTTTCTCCAGGGCCCATACAAGCATGTGCAGCCAGAGTTTAAAAAGGCAGGTAGAAAGAGCACTGGAGAAAGAGAATATTTAAGCAGAAAATGGAGAAAGATGGAACTGAAAAGTTAACAGGTTGTAGAAGTCCTGGCAGTGGATGAGGAAATGAGGCTGCACTGGCTGAGAAACAGTACAAGTGGGGATCACAGAGGAAGAGATCATCTAAACTCAGCCACTGCTGCTTCTTGAATCCTAAGAAATGCTAAGAAAACATTTTGTTTGTGCTGCATCAGACAGATCTTAGGCAGCTTAACAAAGTTAGCAGTTGTAGGGCTGTGTCCAGCCCCAGTCAGAAATACATCAAGCTGGGACAGATATAAATAGATATTATAGACTATCTTTACTCAACACATCTCAAAGGAGAAGTAGAAAACAAGAAAGGAAAAGAAAGCTCTTCATAGGCTCCATAAAATATCTTGCATTGTATTTTCAATCTTAATCAGCATTGAGGAGGAAAGAGCAGAAAGAGCTCTTGGATATCCATTGCTGAAAAATACCTCATTGTTCAAAAATCCTAACTTGTGTGCTCCAATTTTGTTACTCGTTCGCCTTCAGAAATATGGATTTAATATTCATGATGGATTTAAATTTCACTAAAATAAAATACCTAATGCATTACCAACAGAGAATTTAGTTTAATGAAACAAAACTGAAATCTATACACAAATTATGTTTCCAAAAGACTTCTGTGTTCTTTAACGATTTTACTTTCAAGTATTTATAGCTTTCATTAAAACAGCATTTGCATACTGCTTCATATGAATTGGTCACACTGAAGCTGAGACACTTAAGTAATTGTGAAAGTAAACATGTAAGGCTTTTGCTTGTTCTTCTCTAATATTATCTGTGTTTGTGTCATCCAAAAGTGGCAGCACATTATTAAGAACAACAGAACGAAGTTAAAACACATGGATCTTTTCATGTGTTTAGCAGGTAAAAGTGAGGCTGCACATCTTTTTAGCCCCATCTGGAGGATAACAAATTAGCTCTTTGACTTTACAAGGGGAAAGAAGTTATCAGTCACGGCCAGCTGACAGGGAAGGTCTATTAGCATGGAGATGCTACAGGTTTGGACATGAATGTCAGGACTTCCTGTCGTTACTGAGATGCATTAGAGAGCTGTGTGCTGAGGCCAGGTTCCACAGCTTTAATTAATATACTCTGTGCACTCTGACCAACCTGATAATCCAAGAAGCCTCAATAAAAACCATCTAGGGAGGGAGGACATGTCATCACCACATCATTTGTTACAGTCAGGAGATTTACCTCGTTTTTACTGCGCTGAGTTACACCGTGCACGTCCTATTTTACTTTCACTGGAGGGCTCGTGTACCTGGGGCTGTACAAAGGGCATGATGACAGAACTGCCAGAGCCAGTGCTTGTTTAAAGGAGGCATTGAGCCATCTGCTCACCTTAAAGGGGGTCAAATGGAAACAGGAAAAAACTAAGGAGGGGAGCATGCAGTATTCCCTACACTCGGCTCTCTGCTCAGGAGGAGCTGAGGATGCCTTCACAGAAGCAAGATGGCATGTCTGAGAGAGGCAGGCAGGGCTGGGAGGAAGAAGGACCAACTGATGCACTGCTAAACTGCCCAAAATGTCTTCTTCTGGACACTGTATATCCACCAGGGCTCAAAAAAACTGGGCAAACTAAGAGCAGAATTTAGGCCAATTCAAGATATAAAGGTTCACCTTCCACAAAGGATCTAGGTGAGAGCATTTGCTCAGGAGGTATTTTGGGACCACTCCATCTCACAGAAAGTTCTTGCTCCCAAACTGACAAACCCTGAAGTTCTGCTGCCTGTAGATATTTGTATACCATGCCCTGCAAGACAGAGAAGTCCTGAAGCTGTGTCCTCATCCCTGGTTGAACACAGGGCAATAAATGCAAAGGTGACACTGCTTCCTTGGCTGCTCAGGCTGGAGGAGGCAGTGATGCCCCTCCCCATGAGCATCAGGAGCCACTCCCCGAGCACTGTCCTGACCAGGGAGGCAGACAGGGTAATTTAAACAAACAAGGCCCCAGTGATGGAAATTTCAAGCTCAAAGCTACCATATGGAGGGAAATCATCTGACCAGAATTTACCTGTTAGACTTCAAAGGTGTCTAGGTCTCCTCTAAATAAAAGCAGTCTTTTCTTTAATGAAGTTAAGTACTGTATTTCAGCACCATGTGTTGTGAAAAGGAAGCAATTTGGATTAATTTACTGAAATTTACCTTTCAGATGCAGTTAAATGGAATTAAAAGTTTGTCTGAGTTGACAGAGTTCTGTTTTCCATCACTGCATTGTCTTGAAAGAAAGGATAACAGGCTAAGTGCTTAAATTCCATCCAAACTGATAAGGTTCACTCTGTACAGGCAAACTCAGTGTAGTTTATTACGTATTGTCTCCCTTCATCCATCACTGCTATACATTTTTTTCTCCCTAAAACAACTGCTTCTTCCAAAATAAATTGATATTTGTGATGTTATTGCATTCATCTGGGGTTGAATAGTCTGCACTGGGCTATCAGAGAGCTGCCATTTCTACTTACAGGGAGAATTCATTTCATTTCCCACTAATGGTAGCTTTTGCAGGGCTAAGCTTACATCTGGGACAAGAATTTCTTTTTTTCTCTTCTGAGAACAATTCTTTGCCCTTAATTTCTTTCCTGTTGAAGCGTGTGTCCTTACCCTCTTTCCAAACACCACCTTCACCCAGATCTCTTCCTTGGCAGTGGGAATTAACTTGCCCATTACATCCTTTCTACTTTTTTTCTTCCCACCACTGTACTTCTCTCTTTCACATCCCTTAGCTGCCATTGCTTCTTCCAAACCTCACCCAGTTAATCACTCCCCTCCCTCCTTTTTCCCAGGAGCTTTCCTCCCTCCTTGCCTTAGGTCCCAGGATAACTCCCCCCAGCAGCTGGGAGAGGTTCTCTGTTCTCCTGGACTGGTTTTGTTGGCAGCCTTGAACCATTTGCCTGGTACAACAAAGGTGCAATCCTGAGCTGCCCTTCACTGACCGCTCTGAAACCTCACAGGCATTTCTCTATTCTTTCAATTAACTGAGCATCTCATCACGAAAAGCCAGTGAATGATCTGTAATTAATTATTTATATTGCATGGGGAAGCCTAGCTAACACAGTGTCAACAGAAACAATGATACTCTGTATGCCAAACTGCAGCCTTGCAGCCTGAGGGTTTTGTCTCCCCTCCCTGCTGCCCCAGCTGGATTTTAGCTATGGGAGATAGCCAGGGTTTGAGTCTTGTCTAAGTTTCAAATTTCTCCCAGGGACAGACTTCAGATCTGCACATTTCTGCAAAATCAAGTAGTTGAAGAAAAAAAATCTTGCTACTTGAAATCTCCATTCAATTTTGATTCTTGACAAGCCATTTCAAACAGAAACTGCAGTCAGGCAGGACTTTATCGGTTTGTTTAGATTCTGGGGGAAGGAGGCAGAAGGGAGAGGAAACCACACATTTCATCAGCATTTTTTATTTTTTAATAGCCTTCAGTGCAACCAATTACCCAGGAGATCAGCAAATCTTAGCTCTGTCAAAGACAGGGAGCAGAAGCTTTCTCATCCTCCACTGCAGTACTAAGCCTCCAACACACAAATCTAAACACTGTCCACCCAGGGGTGCCAACTCAAATGCCTCAGCTGTGAAGACAGAACAAAAAGAAAAGGACAATCTCCAAGGTACAACTAAAAGTAAATACTAATAATGATGTGTGGCATTAAATGATGACTCATTTTTCACGAGGCCATTTCAGATTGTAGCCATAACCTTGGATCAGACCCGAATGACTGTGAGAGCTGAAGTCTTAGTGGAACCATTAATTATGGATTTCCTGGCTTTTATAGGTTGGAGTCAGACCTTTGATGTTCCTTTAAGATTGTTCTCCTGTGTTCATTTCCTTTGTTTCTGTGTTGGTAGCTTAAGAAAACACCCTAAGATTTCCATGGAAGTGTATGAGATCGCCTAGAAATGCTTAGTCCATAAAAGCCCTGCAATTCATGGCTCATAAAGTCCTCTAATCCATGGTCAATAAAGCTTTGGAAAAGAGCTGTATGAACCACAGTCATTTCACAGTTCAATGAGGTTCATACAGGAATCAATAACCTGGTTTAAATTCGCCTGGATTTATCCTCCACCTGCATATTTCTCTTTGACTTTTCAGGTTGAAAAGCAGCTCCAACAGCTGAATTCTGGGGACCTCGCATGGAAACAATGAGCTTTATGCAGCTTTCCCCCAAAAGCCGTAACAAAGACCTAAATCCCTCTACTTTGTCTCAAAGGTGAACAATTGAAGTTTCAGATGACAACTGGTGAGTTAGGGAACTGGAAGAACAGCCATTTGGAAATACAGGGCCATAGCTCAAGTTAATACTAAATGCAGAGACCTCAGTCCATACAGAGCATGGGGAACTCCAACTGAAGTGTATGCAAATGCACAATGGATTTTTGGGACAGGTTAGAGTGAGAACTCCCTAGAAGACCAATTACCCTTCAAAAATGAGTGCTAAGTCTCACTGCTGAAACATTATTGAGGCAATGCAAAAAAAGTCCACGTTTCTCTCCTGCACAGATAACACACTATTGCCTGTATGATCAGCCACCCTGCTTGTTTCCTCCCAGAAATGATCACCACACAAGGTCTGGTCACAGACACACATTTCTGCTCTTTTCTTGCCAATCAGAAAGGAACCAGTTGGAGAGAACTCACTATTTATTGCTTTGTGCAGGGTCCAGCTTGCAATTAATGCTGATGAAACCCAACTGCCAAAAGCACAATATGCAGCAGCTGGTTTATGAAAGTTGAGACCCCATCCAATTTATGGGAAAACCAGAGCTGGTTGTGAGTCTCTGATTTAGTGAACTTGCATTTTTGTTGTGTTTTGTTTTGCTTTGTTTCCAGGAAAACACCAGAAGTTACTCCAGAACTGCAGAAGCACTAAAACCATCTGAAAGCACTAAGGCAGGCTTCCCTTCTTCCAGCCTTTCCTCATTTCTAGGCCTGTGATCTCCCACTAATATCTCCCTGGGATCTTTCAGCAAGGCAGGCAACACACAGTGTCTGGTTCATCACCAGCGTGGTGGGAGTGGAAACTTGTGTTTCCTCACCCCAATCTCCACCCTTATGAAATGGAAACAGAGGGATAAAAGGCTTTGATTCAGGTGAAATCTCACAGGAGCACAGAGCAAATAATTCAACTCTAATCTGCAGAACTACCTCTTAAATCCCTTTCCTAGGAACATTTAATAAAACCAGCAAAAGGTGCAAAAATCCATAAGCACCACTTGAAACTCCCAACTACACATTTCCACTGCCAATATCCAATATCCTTTCTGGATAGATAGGACAAGGGTGGGAGGATTGTGCCCAAGTGCCAGGCTCCCACCAGACCTATTTAAACACCTCACTTGTACAACACATGAGGAACTGGACTACAGACCCTTGTGAAATGCTGGGACATCATGGGACACCACAAGTCAACAGCCCCCAGGCAGGACAGAAAAGTCCCTTGTAGTTGAGGCAATCAGCTATGGTGAACCAAATGCCACCTAGTTCATGCTTAAACATCCTCTGTGGAGGGGATCCAACCACTGAACACACTTTGAAAAGAAAATACATGAATCCTTCTTACAAGGCTGGCACTGACCTCAGAAACAGCCTTATTACATTAAGATTAATATGCACCACCTTAATAGCAACCCTTACATCATTCACCCTGAGAAAACAATAAACTACAAAAAATGAGGTAACTGCTCCATTAAAAAGAATGAGTAAATATAATAGTAATAATAATAAAAATCTGAAAACACAAATATGTGAAGCTTTTTTCTTAGCAAAGGGAGAAATCTCTGAGAGACTTTCAAGGAATTTAGGCGCTATGAAAATGGGAATACGTAATGCTCAAAGACAATTATTATATGTGTAGGTGAGCAGCCAGTTCCCAATATATTACTTAGTTCCTTTTACTTGTTAGAAGACCAATAAACATTGTGGCTGTTTATCTGCCCATGACTTGGCCTGGATAAAGGCACTAAGAGCTTTAGAGGTGGGAGAATAAATTGCCCAGGAATCCTAAAAGCACACATTGAGAAGCCCTGGTCAGACATGAAGGCTCTTATTCAAACTTTGAATGGGAGTTTTTAACCTCAGACCAAGATTGGAATAGCCATGGAAAAGTGCCTACCTCTATTCTCTTCACATAGAGGATTTAGTTAAGTACTTCATTTTGCTTCAGTTTGCTATTTTCAGTGCAGTTTGAGATGCTAAAACATTTCAGCCCCATAACACAGTTAAGGAGGTTGAAAGTCAGATTTGTCAGAATCTTAAAAACCCTCAGGAATATTCCGTATGGTTGGAAAATGGGCAAGCCTTTCTGATGAAAACTGCTGGTACAGATAGGAAAAAAATTACTGGAAGAAAAAGGACAAGCACAGAGTATTTTCTATTGTTGTTCTTTTCCTGTTTTTCACTCTGACAAGTCTATGTTTCTGGTATTTAAAATATTTTAAGCATTAACTCTTTTTTTCCCTCTTTACTCTTTGATCAAACATGCCTATGAACATGCCTATTTTCCTCCTAGCTCTTCATTAGGCTACAAAAACATCATCTCACTCCCAGTTAGCCTTTGTCCAGCGCTCCCTACGGTCTAATCAGCAAGAACTGGGATCTGCAAAGAGCATCGAGTTAGGAGCCAGCAGGAAGAGGACAGGGACCACAGCAGTCACGACTCACCTGTCTTCTATCCGAACCCAGAGGTCATTGAACTGCCTCTGGCGATGGTGCTTGTGCTGCTTCTTGTGCCATTTCTTCTGCCTGCCAAACTCCTCCAGCTGGCTGATGCTGTCAGGCAACAAGAGGTGAGGAGACAGGCTGTCTTCTTCGTCCATCTGCTGTGGCTTCAGGGAAGGGGACGCCAGTGGGACCTGCTCAGAAAGCTGGACCGGGGGCAGGGCTGTCACTGAGAGTCCCTCCAAGGCTGGGCTTGTCTTTGTCGTCCTTGAACTGCAAAACACAACATTTAAATATGAGTAAGGGAGGAAGGGTGCCAAAACAAAGGTGAAAGCAGAAGACTGCACTGCTTGGTGGGTGCCCCTGACTGCTGAGAAGGTACACAAGGCTTTTGCTCTGGGGAGCAAGTAAAGACAGCACTGGCATTTCATAGGAAGCTTTCAAGTAAACACTTAACTGAAAAACAGGGAAAAGGCAACAGATTGCTGTTTTCTGGCATTTTAATGACTTCTTAGAGGCCTTCGAGTCTGTGGTAGGGATTGCTTCCCCTGCTGGGCTGAAGGTCGAATGACAAAACTCTGTCCAAGCTGGCAAATAACTCTCTTTGAGGAAAACAGATACCTGAAGAGAATCTGATCTTAAATTAATGAGATAACACAAGTTATCTCATTATCTCTTCTTTTTTGTTTTTATTTTTTTCCCCAGCTTTGGATAGCATCTGTAGAAAACAAGTCATTGTTTTAACTGCAACAAGAATTATGTCTTCTCATCCAGTCAGGACTGGGGACAAGAAAGCCTAGGCTGATGACAGAAGCATGGAAGCTCGGCAGCTGGGATGGGATATGTGAGACCTGAACTCCAGCAGGTAATGAAGAAAAAAGGGGTAAATGACCTGTCCAAAGCCTCGTTGAAACAATTCTGCCAGAGATCTTCAATCCTGTCTGAAGTATTACCACCTCTTGTACATTACTGGAATGATGCAGAAAAAGACCTTTTATTTTCATCTTCTAGAGTTTCACTGATTTTAGAAGAAAGTCAATATAAACTCTCTCCTTTGGTATGCAGCCATGTGAACTTATTGTGAGCTAAGATAGCTGAAACAAAAACCTAATAAACCAGGACTGACATAAAGTTATTTTTCTCCCCTAACTTCAGTAAAAGTTCATCTTGAGTCTTAATTGCAAGAAATTTTCCTGTCCCTGGGATGGGCCAATGAGTTGTACATACAGAAAATGGAAGAGAATTAATAGGCAATATGAAGCTGTGGTCTGCAAAAGTATTTCTATTACATGGATGCTATGACTTTTATGACAGAAACAATTAAAGCCACGTGAAAAATTTTGCCTCCTGAGTGAAACCAGTAAGACATTTTAATGAAAAAGTAATAAAAAATCCTAAACTTCATTGGTGACAATGTACAAAATGTGCCGCAAGTGAAACCACATGTTTCATTTATGGAACATTTTGTTCTCTTCCAAAAAAGTCACATCTACTACTAATGAAAGCTTTTTTTCTTTTTGACTTTCTTGAAGTCTGTTACAATACCAGTCTTGATGGTCACCTCTATTTCCACTGCATTGTGTTTCATCCGAAAGTCTTTCCAATACCTACTGAAAATTAATGACTGTTACTATGACACTCACTAGCAAATACTACAGTAACTTTGTCACTTGTAGCCAACATTCATGAAGTTCTTCAGAGCTCATACAACAGATAAAGGAAGAAAAGAATGTTTAAAAAAACTAATTTAAAAATTCTTCATGGTTGGTTTTATTAATAAAACGAACAAGAAAATCCCTTCTTTTTCTTATTTTCCCAATCATTCAGACTCCCAGTGAATCCTTTCCAAACTCATTCATACTCACTCCATGCTCTGTTTTATATCACAGATAGATCTGCCGGTTCTAGTTTTTTTTCCCCATTAAGACTTCCTTTCATGTTTCACGTTGAGGGTGAATGTTCCCCAGTGCAGCAGTTTCCTTTGAGAGTTCTTGGTGCTCTCCAAAGCCTTTAAGAATTCCTCATCTATGGCACGGGCTCGTGGCTGAAGCACAGCCATCTCCAGACCACATAAATGAAGAGGTGCTCACAGGTTTGGGGTGGGGGGGGTCTCATAGGCCACAGCAGAGAGTTCTTAATTTTTATCCAACCATGATGGTGTATCAGCGAAGTACAAACATCCAATTGCAGCCATTTAGCAGCTTGGAGGATAACACAGTGCGAGCTTGGACAGGAAAGTTGAGGCAGGTAGGAGGGACCTGGACCAAGCACCTACAGACACCATGTGGGTCCTGAGATGGCAGCAGAGACCAGTGGGTGGCAGGAAGCCACTGGGACCGAGCTGTAGCCAAGATTTCTGTTTCCACTGACTTCCTTCTCTGTGCCTTGTGCTCTGATCAGTCAGCAGCTCCCTGAGATGCTGCAGGTAGGAGCAGCCCCCATGTGCTAGCTCAAGGTTGGGGCTGCTCTTTGATTCCTTGAGTGGTCTTAGGAACATGTACTTTCCACCTTTTAACACCTACTATTTTCTTACACGTGTTTACCTTGCTCTGAGCTCCCCGTAAACTGGAACCAGTAGAGAGGTGTTTTTATGGGTTGAGATTTTACAAACCACTTAAGACGACTGGCAGCTCCCTTCTTATTAAAATTAATGACTTTGGGCATCAAAATCCCAGTGGTGGCTTTGAAAGTTTCTGGCTTAATTGTTTCCACTACCATCACATGAGCCACAGGTTGTAAACTTGATATTTCAGAACATTCTTTGGGAAGAGAATAAATAAACACTGGAAAAATGTTAAAATGCTGTAACCTAAAGAGGGTTATAAACTAACCACCAGCATGTTAGAGTTGAGTCAGGGGGAATAGATCCACTGTGGCAACTGCATGTTACATTTGGTTGATATTTGTTCCGTTATGCCTGCACTAATATTTTTTTAATTATTAGTAACTGCTAATAATTGCACCAAGACCTAAGAGGGACTTTTGAAAGCTGTATGTTGATGCATGCTTGCTCCTCTAAAAGAAAAGAAAGATCGTTTCAAACTGATTTAATAAATCAGTTACAATAATTATACTATATTATATGTAAAAATAATAATTACAATTAAAATAAACAACCAATATTATAAAAATGTGATTAATTCACTATGAACCTGGTCCTTTTCAAGGACTGTAGGACTGTCATCCTACAGACATTCTACCAGAAGGAAAATCAAAACAGAATATGGATATATCATCCAAATATATTGCAAGAATATTTAAAGATGTTAATTTAATGTAAGAAAGATTTACTATAAGATGATGATTTCCCCATTGATTTCAGTAAAAAAATTATTAATACAAAGTGCTAGAATTTATTTATATTCTGGATTTTTTCCCTGAAAAATAAAGGCAAAAACCTGCCATCTGCAATCGGATATGTGGACAATCGATCTCTGCATTACGTGAAGCTTTACTGTTAAATTCAACTGCTCATTTCATGGACTATTTCGTGCCTTTCCCCTGGTCTCAGTCTCTGTGCTCTCTGTTAGCACAGCTGCACTGTATGAAACCATGGGGATATATTGGACTTTTTTTTCCATTCCTTCACTACTGCTGAGACAGCTTTTCAAGATACATAGTTATTTTTAAAGTCAGGGAAAAAGCAAGGCTAGTTTTCAGTTTGTGAGGCCACAGCGCCTTTTCTGAAGAAAGAGTGAGAAAGTACCACCCAAATATCTTGGTCCACACAAAGATCTCAGAGATTTTTCATGAATAACTTGATACAATTCCAGGCTTAGAGGTTCCACCCCTTTTTAAATGTATCATTCCCACACAGGGTGGTCTTTGGAAAAATGAAAATTATTTCAGGCCCTTAGGTGGGCTTTTCTCATCTCTGACCTTAATTTCCTTCCCCGGGATGTGCAGTCCTGCAAAACAAGTTCTCTAAAACAACCAAGTCAAATAAGAAAACTTTGGAGTCTCAACAAATATCCTATGTGGCTTGGTCCTAAGGTACAGAAAGCAGTGAAAACAGGAAAGCACTTATTCTTGCTAGTTCTTGAAAACTAGCTTAATCCACAGACAAAGACCTCTGTGGTTTTCTTTCACTCCTAGTGAAATTTGCCATTCTTTTCTAATTCTTTCCAAGAATTAAAAGAACAAAACAAAATATGTAAGTTGCTTGGACTGAGCGGGATGCTCAATTAGGCTGTCTCAGCTTTTCTCTCTCTGCCTTGTGGTCTGCAGTGTCACTCTGTGCTGGCACTGACCGTTGAAAATTGACTCATCACTGGGATTTGTTAGGGCTATTGAGTGGATCTGGTCAGAAAAATAACATTAACACCATGATGTCCTGCAATATATTATTTTCATAATTCCCAGGCTTAAAACTGCACAGGTCAGGCAGGGCAGACCCCAGTTACGCCTCTGCCCCTGACCTGCCAGAGTAACACCAGCAACATTTGGACTGAGTCCCATCAAGCCTCCCCATGGGCTTCCACAGGGCCAGGGAGGGACTTGCCCTTGCTGTGTGCCTTTGCTGATGATACACATCTTCCAGACAACGAAATCATCAATCTAATCTTTTTCAGCAATCTTGCGGTAACATCTCTGCTCCCTCAGATATGTGCAGAATCTTCCGAAATCCCAGTCTGCCAATTTGTTATTTGCATCCTGACTTTGCAGCACGAGCAATGGAAAAGTTTTGCTCAGAAGACTGCCATGCTTTGCATGGGCTTCCAAGCACAGCAACATCACTGAGGTTTTCTTGCTTCAGTTCTCAGAACTGTCAGACAAGGGGAGATTTTGTTTCATCAAGAGAGAAGCTGCGGTGATACAAGGAATGTGAGATGTGGCAGCTTCATCCTCATGCCACTGTTCCTGGGATGCAGCCGGCTGACAGCCAGAGAGCGAGTTAGAAGTGTTTTATTGTGGATAGATTCTCATAAATTCCAGTTGGGGAGTCTTTGTGAAGGCAGGAATTCGTCAGCCCCTCGCACACACCCTTGCTCCCCTCGCTGCAGGCCATGGAGACATCTGCTCCTGGCTTTGCTTTCCCTACACATCTCTCTGAGAGAGTCATGCACACCCACAAGATGGGCACCACAATGTCCTGTCCCACGAGGGGTTTTGCTTTTTTTTCCCCTCTTCCACACTAGGAGGAAGCTCAGACTTCCAAAGCTCTTGGGAGAGAAGCAAACAAAAGAACAGAAAAGCAGGCAGAAATCCTAACCCACCCCAGCAGAGCTTATAGGGCCTCTTTCCCAGTGATGGGAAGTGTGGATTGAGAGCACAGACTCACACAACCAGGTGACACCATGGATATAATGTCCTTCAAGATGAAAAGCAAAAATATATTTTATTGCAAAAGAGAGTAACTGCTAAACAGAGATCAGAGAGTTAGATTCTCCCCATACTTAAACGTTATCTGAGCTGCTTCAGGCTAAGTCCTGTAAATTACTCAGGAAGCATTGGGCTCAAGGGACAGCAAAAGAGAAATCCCTGATTACTCCTGTGAAATCCCTGATTATTCACTCACCTGATCAGGTTAATCATAATGAGGTTATTTTATTTAGGATGTAGTTGCCTTAGGCCTGTACACTAAAGTTAAAACTTCTTAACAGAATTTGGAAACAAAGTTGTTTTTTTCATTTTTTTCACCATAGTCAACTACATCTCATGAGCACTTAAATTAGGTTAAGTAGTTAAATTAGATTACAGTCCACCCCCAACTTGGATGTGCTCTGAATCCATGTCAGACTATTTCTCTGGGAAGAATCACTGTTGCTCAAGAACTGTAACCTTAGTTTGAAAGTGAATTTAGTCCTCAGTATACAAATGTATATATGTACAACTCTGTGCATAAATCAAATGAAAAGTTTGTGATGTGAAGGTATTCGCATAGACCGCAACGTTTTCCTTCCCACTTTGAGAAACCATAAAGTAAGAGGAACAAGTAAAACTTTTGTTATCTATTCTGTTTCATTAGAAGTGGAGCTGGTCTAAGGCACAGGAGAAGAAATGCAAGCTTTCTGCACTTGAAAGGCTGAATTTGCTGAAAAAAAAGAGGGCAGCTGTAACATTTGTAACATGTCATTTCCACATTTTCATGTGAATTCTTTTAGAAAACTCAAAATGTTTCATTTCAGCATTTTATGAACAAAGCTTCTAATTTTTTTAAGTCTTCTGTTTTCAAAGACTTACATGCTACAAAGTGCCCTTTTTTGTTCAGAGATTGATCTCAATTAAAAAGAAAAACCCAAGTAATACATAAAAATGACAAAACCCAACAAAACTCAATTCCTGCCTTCAAAAGCATCCTCAAAACGTTCCATTTCAAATTGCTCTGAACTTATTTTCCCTTCTTGATTTTTTGCTTCAGTTCTTGAACTGAATAATCCTTTGTTTATGCATCTTTCATGGAAACTCTGAGAGCTGCACGCTCCAGCCCCAGAGGATGGGCTGTGCCCTCAGAGGAAGGATGGGTTGACCCTCCAGTCTTGTTTCCATTTTCCACATAAATAGAAAATAAGAACCTTCTCTGCTCATGGTACACAAGCCTCACCTCAGGCTCTATTCCCTAAGTCTCCACAGTCTTGTTATCACCAAACCAATTTAGTGCTAAGCTATTTCTGCCTGGGTAGTTCAGCTTAAGCAAAATACTCACAACATAGGTACTTCTGGTGCCTCACTGTCTTATGGAAGTGGGACTTAAAGCTCCTTGGATAGAATCCCTGTCCCATAGGTCCGGATGGGCTTTTTCCTGCTCAGACATCCTGGTTCAACATGGGAGCACAGAGATATGCAGCTGTCCTGGGACACCTGGAAGTCTCCTTCACAGAGGAGAGAGAGGCCTTCATATTCAAATTACAACTCTGTATGTCCATGCAGCACCCAAAGGCTTGCTACATGAAGTTAACTAAAATGTTTTATTATCTTATAATAAAATTTTGACTGCTGACTTTGCAATGAATTTTAAGAAGCTAACTGACAAAAAAAAAAAAAAAAAAAAAAAAAAAAAACAAAAACAAACCACCAAAACTAAAACCAAAAAACCACCAAACTGTCTGCTTGACTTGATTCCACAGTAGAATTATAGCTAATATACAACTGCTTGTATCTTGCTCATTTACAATCCAAATTGAGTTCTGCTCCCAGATTGTCTCCACTGGGAATTAGTTTCCCTTCTTTGCTGGATCCTCCAGAGAGAACACAGATCTGCAGAAGCCCATATTCTCTATCATATCTTAAATACAAAAGCTCTCTACAGAGACACAGCTGAGCAAGGCACCAAAAGCTTAGCTTGAGGAACTACAACATTTTCACTGACTTCAGACTGAAACTAAGGGCAGATTATTCACTGTTTGCCTGGTTCTGTTTCCTGCACTTCCCTCTGATGCTCTGGAAGTCGAGTCCTGGCCCAAGTGAGGTACTGGGTGGATCACAGGTCTGTGCAAGCACAGCAGCTTGTGTTCCTGAAGTACCTTGCTCAGTTGAGGCTCTTACCATTGCAAGACACAGATAACATGGGCTCCTAAGTAGCTGCTATCACCAGAAGGAGAGAGACAGAGACCACTTAAATCCAGCAGCAGGCATAAGTGTGGAACCAAAGAGCCATAAGAAGACCACGTCTGCAAGAGACTCCGCATTTCTGTGACACTAAATCCGCTTTTCTTCTCTGTAGCCAACACTGCAAAACATCTGATCTGCTCAGCCATTGGTGGCTGCTGAGCTAAAAAAAGGAACACAGAGACGCTCTGACTTTCTCCAAAATATTGTTAGGGCCCATTGGCCTTGTCCATATCACAGTGCCTGAGTGTTTCCAAGAAAAGAACAAGACAGTTGTCAGAATCCCTATTCAGGCAACACTTGAGCCTGTCTGCAGGCGTTTCCACTGCGCAGTAATGGACAGAGCCCTCGAAATGTGATGAAGGCAGACGAGCTCTCCCTCCAAGCCCCACTTGCTTTAATGTCTAATGCTGTTCTGTCAACTCTAATGCTAATGGACTCCACCTAAAGTCTCTCTATGTATTAGCCCCATGTCCCTCTCTGTATCAAGTCATGCTGATGGAACTGCTTGTATCAAATGCTCCTTTTTGTCTGACAAAGCCATCCTTCACTAAAATTCTTCATTAAAAAAGCATGCACATTGCTGCTGAAACCTAATGAAGAAAAGAAGGCTTTATATCCTCTTTTTTGAGTTTGCTAATTGAAACTTATGAGACCAGACCTTGAATATCCAGGAAGTATCTGAGGCCATAGGAGACACTGATTTTTAATGAACTCAGGCAAATCTCACTGTCTATTTATAAAGAACAGGCTCCAGGTCTTCCTTCCTTAAAACAGGAAAAGTTTCACTGACTCCAGAAAATATCTCTCCTTCACTGAAATATCTATGATTATTATTTTTATTGGTGCACTTAAGAATCACAGAATTAAATTATGCATTCATTAAAGAGCTCCATCTCAGCAAGCTGACAGGCAAAGGGTGTGAGACAATGACAGACAGTACAAAGGTGACAGCCCCTGCAGCCTCCCTCCCTAACTCTGTTGGAGACCTCATTGCACAGGAGCTCTAGGGGCTCACCTACCTCCATTATATGTGCATATCTGTTTGTTTGTTTGCCTTGAAATGCTTCATCTAAGTGCCAGCTGTCTGAGGGGGTATCACAGCTGAGTACTTGTAGCACTGCCTAGCAATGGAAAGACATGCACTATAACAAGTGTAACAGACGTCAGAGACTCATCAGAACTATGCCTGGCATCTGGCACAGGTTCCAGCAGTCACGCTAGCTTCTCATCACTAAACAAAGCTGAACACTGAGAGTGACCAAACTAGGACTTCTCATGAGGTGGTGCTGTAATACAGCTCAAACTGCAGGAAAGTCAATGCTGTTGAAATGATGCGCACGTGAGATGTTTTAATTAAAACTGCAGGACAACTCATCTGGCTCTCTCTCTATAATGAGACTGAGTGCTTGGGGCTGCCCCACAAGCCTGTTAGCTCTGAACAGAAATTGCCCTAAATTCATGGCTGTACTTGTGAAACAAACAAATGAAACCCTTGTTACCTCTGCTTTCTTTCAAGTCTATGTCCTTTCTCTTTAAGGGAAATGTTTCTAAAATTGCCTCAGTGATTAAAAACCTCAGTGCCTGCTAAATGTCAAGAGAAGCTGCAATTCCCACCTAAAACTTAATCTACATACAAATTTGATACAAGTGCAAAATTACCATTTAACATTACCAAGAAACCCCATTCCTCTAGGGAAGAAAGATGATTCCTTTGTCACAAACTCTAAGCAAGGTTTGTTTTGACAAAAAGGTGGCAAAAAGTGAATTTGTATCTACTGCATTCACTGACTGTAGGTCAACAAGTAGAACTACAAGCTGCTTCTGGGAAAAGGTCTTCAGCCCAGGAGGCACTATGGAGGAAGGATGGAGGCACCCAGCAAAACCAAACTGGAGTCAGAGGTGGGGACACAATGAGGTCCTTCGGCCATGCACCTCCCAGGACAAGAGAAGCAGAGGGAGAGCCACCCACAGACCTGGACCAAACCACCACCAGTATTACCTCAAGGTGTTATATAGCCTTGGTTCTTAGCATTGCTGATTTCAAAAATCAGCTTTTTCTTTCCAAAGTTCATGGAGGGACTTCTGGATCTTCCTTGTGGAAGATGGAATCTGATGCCTTGACTCTGTGGGTGTCAGGAATAATTCCTTAAAATTACTTAAAATGCCACAAATGCAGGCAATGTTACAACCTAAACCCACTACAGCAGCAGAGATTTACTGCTCTCTTTGTATAATCACAGAATTGTTTAGGTTGGAAAAGACCTTTAAGAACATTGAGTCCAACTGCTAGCCCAGCACAGCAATGTTCACCACTAAACCATGTCCCCAAGTGCCACATGTACATACCCTTTAAATCCCTTTAGGGATTGTGACTCCACCACTTCCTTGGTACCCTGTTCCAATGCATGGCAACCCTTTCGGTGATGAAATTTTTCCTAATATCCAATCTAAACCTCTCTGGCACAATTTGAGGTCCTTTCTTGTTCTCCTACTGCTTGTTATTTGGGATAACATACCAACTCCCACCTCAGTAAAACCCTTTCAGGTAGCTGTAGAAAGCAGTAAGGTCCCCCCTGAGCCTCCTGTTCTCTGGGCTGAACAACTCCACTGAGTTTATTTCTAGCAATGTTTTCTTTCCCTTTCAGAAATCAGGAGAAGATAATACCACAAAAGTATTTGAGATCCATGTGAACCTTGTTTATCCACTGTGGATTGGGATTTACATTCCAGGGGTATAATGAATCCAGAGATGCAAAGATGTGGGCGTACAACGTTATTAAATCCTTGAAGATTATCCCAGTTTCACTCCATAATGGAACCTTTCCTTAATGACTCTGGCATGGATATAAACTATAGCCTTTAACAGAGCTCAATGCCAACAGAAACCAGCAACTCTGCCGAGGCTTTATCGTTTTTCTTCAGTGGAGGGGAAAAGTGTTTATCTGGGAAGCATTTCACATCACGGACAATAGGAAACTGTTCAGCTTTCCACAAATAAGATGGTGTGCAACTTCCAAGCACTCTCCAAGGAAAACTTTGGAACACAAGCCACGTCTTTCCAGTAGGGACTTCATGTAAAGTAGGTAATTCCTCAAATCCTTCATCCTGATTTATTCCTGCTTCATCCTCGTTTCAAAATGCTGTGCTCACTTCAAACACAACACGAAGTTCATCTCTGAATGTGCACTTTGATCACTGGGGACTCCAGATTGGTATCAGCCCTTCAAACATAAACAGGGATGTGCTGTCCTGACAGAGGAATTTCTGGGACTGCCTTTATTTTTGCAGGAGTAATCTGGAAATGTGAAGCTGGGGTCATATGATAGCAGATGCAAATCTAATTTCCAGACAGGGCACTGGGTACTAAAGTACTTGGAGCCTGTCTATGACTTTGCTGCTGAAATGCTACAAGTTAGCAGGAAAATGTTACTATTCCTGAGCTGACTGGAAATCAATGGAGAAAGACTTCAGTGTGCTCTTTCTCACAAATGAGAGCACCAAACTGGGTCTTTTCCTCTGCAAGCTGCCACCAATAGAGAGGGGCACTATGGAATTGTGAACTGCTCTAATGTCCCATAAAACAGTAGGAACGGGAAATATCCCAAATTTAGTCCTTCTGTCCATTCTGGCTCTCAGTAGGACCAAATGTTTTCTTGCTGAAGTGACAACCAATTGTTTTCCTGCTGAAGTGACAAAAGTTACGAACGTGGTGGGTGTAAATTTAATTCTTGATGCTGATGAAAAATTCTGTACTATGGTGGAGCTACATGAGGCAGATGGGCATAGGCAGGTCAACAGTGGCCACGAAGGGGTGAATCCTCCAGGTGCTTCTCCTGACCAACAAGAGCCTCTGACAGTGGCAGAAGATCCAGTTTTCACAAGCAGAACAACTGCATTATGTGTAGCTGCCCACCTAAGCAAGAGGTCAGTGGGGAGGCCCAGATAGTTCAGTTTCTGCCAGACACTCCCTGTGCCTTTCTCAATTTGCACCTATGAATCCCAAAACTGGATTACTGTGGTGGCGTATTTTTAGCAATCACAATTGCAAGAAACTGTCTTTATTCCGGAAATTCTTCCACCAGATCACTTCACAGCCACTGTACCTACAACCATCTACAGCATCTGATCCATTTTTCCTCCCTCCTGTTTCTGTTCACAGGTCCATTTTTCACTCTTCCTGGAATGCAGAGCATTTGGGAGTATGGGTGGGAAACCAAAATCTTTCAACACCCACTAATAGAATTTTTTTTTATTAATTAACTTTGTGGGAAGAAAAGAGAGCTGATCTTCTGCTCTGAAATCATGAATCACTGTGGAAGAGAAAACATGTCCTCTGAGTACCTGAGGTCACTTCAGACAGAATGAGCGACTGACCTGCTTCCTTGGAAAGTCCTGAGTCATCAAACACAGCAGTTTAATCCCCAGGAAATGGGAAACACATTGGCATGATGTTCACTTGCATGGAGCATGAGGTCCAGAGAAGGGTGAAACTCCAAAGACTCTGGAGATCAGTTTAGCTTCAGGAAGGATTTTAAAACCTAAATGCTTCTCTGAAGTATATCTGATCTGGATCTGGGTACTGTATTCCCAACACATGATTTCCTGGATGAATGAAACTCTTTACAGATCGCATATGAATTTACTTTGACTTCTCATAAAAATGATTCAATGATCTTGACACAAAAATGCATTCTGACTTCTAAGGTATTTACTGTGACAAGTGCTTCATAAATTCACCATCCTTAATTTACTGTTATAAGAATTTACTCTTTTTGGCATTCCTGCTCCTTCTACTAGCACCTAAGTAGGAGGAGGGGCTGATATACATGGATCTCAGCCTGACTCTTCACCATATTCTCCCAAAGGGACACCCACACCATCATTTAAGAACCAAAGCTGGCTTGTGGCCAGCATGAAGTCACCTGGCTTGGCTGAGATATCATGAGTTGTTAAAAGTGAGACTATTTAGCATCAAAATGGGTAAGAAATGACACAAAATCACCCTCTCCCAGATATACATTAGAGTATCTTTCTACTTGTGGGGGCAATTCAAAAAGGTTTCAGTAAATTTCACAGCCTGCCACAAAAAGATCCACCACCAGGGAGTCATTTAATCATGCCACCAGTCACATTACAGTGTTCTGGAGGGCTTCTAACCTCATTTGAACTCCAAAGAATGTCCTTATGAGCACCTGATCACTCAAGAAAGATAAAACACATACTTCATAGCAAAATTCTCTGTAGAACACTGTATCTTTGATTGTTTTTTCTAAGGGACTGTTATTAAAGGAACCTTAGGTGAAAGTGTCCGTGAGAAAAGTCATTGACTTCCTTTCTTTCTGTTCCTTTTTTAGGAACTTGTGCATTGTAAAGAGCTCCCTGGAAGCTAAATTACTACACTCATGCCAAATCAAGCAGCTCTATCGATTGCAGCACAGCCCACAGACCTCTTGCTGAAGGAAAAGAAGTCAGCTCTGGATGTGGAAAGGCTCTCTGTCCTAATGTGTGAGGTCTCTTTGCCTGACAACGTGATAGTGAAGGTAAGAGAAGTCGGCATTGCAAAGACAGAGTGACAGCAAACAGAGCACAAACTTCCTCAGATAAACGACATCTTTCCAACCACACAATAGCACTTGATACCTTTGTGCCCCTTGAGCTGTTACAAAGTGCAGCTGCACTTCAGCCCAGATTGATGTCGCCCGGGGTGGAGGCCATCAATCCACAGGACAAGTGCAGGCTGAATACACAAACAAAGTCACACAACCTCACTGTTTCAACACAGCGCTGGGGAGGGGATGGTGCAGTTTTTCCAAAGGCTTAAATGAGCTTAGTGACACATCTCGCAGAATGACTAACCATCTAAAACTTGATTAGCCACCTAAAACCAGCCAGACACCTCCTGCAAGCAAGCTGGGCCACTTGTCTGAAGATGCCCATGAGCACTGCTCTGGAAAAGCCAGTCTTTTTACTTGGACTATAGAAAGCATCTGCACAACTGTGTGAACATACTCCGAGTTTTCCACCAACTCCCTCACGGCTCCTCACAACCGAAGATGGGAGAGGATCAGCAACATCTCATATTAACAATGACCTCTAAAAGCTACTGGCACTGATGGAAGCCAACAACTTCAGTGCAAGTTGGATCAGCTTTATCTCTAATAACTATAAACCAAAATTTTCATCTCGTACTCATGACCTGAGGTGAAAAGATCTGCATTAGAGTTGGCTGGAAGGAGAAAGAGGATGAAAAATCAGCTTCTCCTGTGGAAACAAGAACGCTGAAATTTGGCTAGGAAATAAGGTAAGAACTAGCTCTGAACTTTTGAAGTCTCCAAGGCTCTGTAAGTTTACTATTAGAGAGTTTATGGAGTATGAGATACAGATCTCCTAAAACTGATAGGCTACAGATCAGCAAAAAACCCTAGAAACCTTAGCACTGGCTTCAGGACAGCTCAGCAAGCAAGCTGCTCTTGAGCAAAAAGAAGCAAGCCTAGGTCTCCCCAGAGGCCTTGTTCCAGAGAAACAGAATTTTATGGAATATGAAACAATTTTTTCAAAAGAAACCAGAAATTTTACCAAGGATAAAATCTGTTTATACAGCAAAGTGAATGTCCCACTGGGAGAACTAGTGAAGCATGAAATTCCTGAGAAGTTCTGTTCTGTATTCTTACTCCAACACCATGAATTATCTTGCTCTTTCCCAGATTTTTTTTGTAGCAAGTTGCTAAATTCCATTCTCTCAGAAGGTGTTCAGTGTCTAAAGGTGGCCTAAAGGACACACAGATGCACTGTCCCTAAGTAATGTGTTGCTCAGGAAGTGACAGGATAATTAAATTTCTATGGCTGAGAATTTGTAAATTGACTTTGCTTCTCTACCACGTTTTGGAGACCTTCTTCCATGTTTTTCCCCCTAAGAGTTAATTTGGCTGGCCTAGGCTTTGTGGCTGTAAGATAGACACAGTGACAATTAAATTGCAAAGGAGGATATTTTAAGGGCACAAAGGAACATGAAAATGTAATGTGCATATTTTCATGGCTAAGTGTTTTAAGTATTGAGTAGTCATATTCTCCAATGTTAGATGAGGCAATAAATTCACCAATGCATGCAGATGAACCCCATTTAATCCCTATGTACCTCTTACTGGAAATTATGTTGTCAAAGAGCCCCCCTAAATAACAGATTCACATTTCTTCTCAGGGGAGGGAGCTAGTGATGGGAGTATGATCCTCAGGCCCAGATCAAGTGAAAGATTCAAAGGTTTACAAGAGGTTTAAGAAGAACTGCTGCATCCCAATGGGGAGATTATTCCACTCACATAAAAAAAGGTGCATTTTTACCTGTATCAGAAGTGATGGGATCCAGAATCTACCTTTCTTAGCTCTTTTTTCCTCAATTAATTCAGTTATTTCCAATTAAAGTGTCACAGCTCTTGTAATATTTTTTTCCTACTTGTGTATTTTCTGAATGAACTTCTACTTATTTCATAACAACTTTAACATTCTCCCTAACGCATCCAAAAATTAACAGCTATGCAGAGTAGAGCAACCCTGACTAGCAGGCACCAGAAAGCTGAAGCTTTGTAGGCATCCCAAGGAACTTGGCAAGTACTGGGAGATTCCTGAGGGCATCTGGGATCTTCTAAACTGGGTTTACCAAACTGGGGCTGTGGGGAATGTTATGTCAAACATTTTTCCCAATTCTATCCATCACCTTGAGAGGGTTAGGGATCCTGATGGAGTGAAATGGCTGCATCACTGTGTGGAGAGTGTGCTTTCAGCCCACGGGGAAGGAGAGAGCATTCCTCGGGGAGCAGAGACTTCCACCCTGAGACAACGATGAGCAGTAGAGCCAGGATCACACCTGTAGGATGCTATAGGAGAAGGGAAGCAAAGAGGAAGCTCTTTGCTTCAGACAGAAGGACAGGAGTAAGTTACAACAGCAAAGACACAGTGCTTCAACTGGGACAGGAAGTGCAAACAGAAGGAGCAAGGGTAATTAATTTCTCCAGCAGCGCTCTGAGAATTTACAATAAACTCTCAAACTCTCAGATAAGCAGACATAAAACCTTGTGCTGAATTCTTTGATTCATCCTGAATTCCCTGATTCTGAAAGAAGGCAGCGCTGATCCCATCCTTGGAGAGAGCAGCCTGATAAAAAGAAGCACTGTTGCGTGTTCTTCTGGCCAAGAGGATGGTGTGCAGCACGTCAGGGCTTGGCACATGGCAGAAGGTCAGAGCTGATTCTGAGAACCCAGCAACAATAGAGTCATCATGGACACAGGTGCTTCCTGGATTGATCTTGCATTTTGGCTCTTTCCAGTTAAATGTGAAGCAGCTGTGGCCCTTTATCTGCTCAAGCCACTGGAATCCATCTAAGGGGAGACTTTCTCCCTTCTCCTCCTCTCTCCCAACCCCAAGCATGCAGCTCTGTTTTCTGAAGACAGAAAAGAGCAGGGACAGCCAGTTGGCAGAACTCCACAAAAAAAACAAACCCAAAAGACAAAAAAAACCCATCAAAAAAAAAACCAACAAAAAACCCACAACCAAAAAAACCCAAACAAACAAAAAAACAAAACAAAAAAAAAACCAAAACCAAACGTAAACAAACTTGCCTTTCTTATCTCAGGGCAAAGTAATGAGATATTGATTCAGCCTTCAGACACTAATATTCCATTGCCTCTATCTGGGGACAAGGATGACAGCCAGCAAAATAAGAAGCAAATATGAATGCTGCTGAAGGCTGTCACGCAAACAGATTCAGGACACTTCCCTCAGGCAACAAAATGAACAAATTAAGCCAATGTGAGAATAAGTTCTCAAGTGTTTATGGCATTGTTCTGCATGATGAATAGAACAGGGTTTCTTTTACAGAAAGGGACTGAGCTTTAAAGAAGGTGTTTTCAATAGTCAGCTGGTGGAATTCTGGAAGAGGCACAGGAAGGTCAACACTCGGCCATCAGGCAGATCAACAGGAGGAGCCAGGAGATTTCAGAAATCCAGTCAGTAAGAGTTCCCAAATAGCTCCACACCAGCTAAATGTACTTTATATAAACTTTTCTTTGCCAGTTCACTGATTCTGGAGCCATCAGACCCCTCTATGTCTTGGCTATCTCTTCCAGCCAGACAAGATCTCACTTTATTTTTCCCCACTACCTTAGAAAAGGGAGGATTTGGCTCAAATTTGTGCTTGTCACTAGACAACAGAAATGTGAGACTCTAGGTATTATTCAGTTTGGTTGGCTTAAAGAGCAGCCATTTCATAACCCATGCTTAGCATTTTGGACAGAGGAAGCCAACAATCCTCTGGCTTTACCCAGTCAGTATGCAAGTGAAAGCATAAACAGGTTTGGTCTTTGTCCTGTTTCACGCTTCCCAAGGCTTTTCTTTTTCTGATACATAGGAACAGTGCTAGTTATTTTCTACCAAAGGGATTCTCTTGTCCTTTCTAAAACCAAAATGGACAGCAGAGTTTAAACATCATACCAGACTATACTCCACCTATTTATGGTAATGCTGCTGAATTATTGTTGAACAATAAAGATCAGACTACTAATCATGTCAATAACAGTAATAATCATACTGCTCTGGGAACAGAGAGATTAAAGAAAATGACCATTTGCTTTTTTGGCATGGCAGCACTGGTAGTAAGTAGGACATAGCATGAGTGTTTTGCTGAAGTTACTTTCATATAATGGGGCTTCTTACTTAACCTGAGAAAAATTGGAAATCACTGTCAAGGAATCATTGATATTCATCCAAAACCACCCTCAAATTCAATCTGATATACTTTCAAACATTCCTATGTGCCAGCTAGAACTGTTCCTCTTCACTCTTCTGCTTCCAGTCTGTCCACAACACTTTTTTTGAATTCCCTTTGCTAAAACATAAGCATGCAGCTGCCTCAATTTTTTTTCCAACCCTTGCATTTTTTCCATGTGCTGTCCACCCCCTCCAAACTCCACATTAGAATCCAGCTGATCTTCCCTGAACACTATCCAATTTTTCAATTGTCAATGCCAGAATGCAATGCAGTGGGCTTGATTCCCTTGATTCAACTTATTTGGAAGTAAAGCAGAAATGTCTCTTTTGGGCTTTAGCACAAAGAAATACCTCTTCATGTATGGCTCCACAAGAATCAAGATGAAAACACCTGCACCTCTGCAACCTCTGTAACCCACAAAACAATTTCTGCTTCACAAGCAGCTCAAAATTTGTTGAGCTTCTATTTGTTTATTTGATGTATATATCTTGTTACTACAGTCACTATAGCAAGATAGTTCCTCTTCTGGGCCTTTCAATTGTTTTTATTTCATCTTCTAAAAAGGAAAGAGAAGAGTAAAAAAAGGATGGCTAGACAAAAATGTGAGGTTCCTTAAGACACTCAATTACAGCAACATGACAATATAACATAAACATAAACAAAACAACAACTATTAAGTTGTCATGCTATTGCGATGTTGTACTCTGTTTGGCTAGACTGTCTTCTGGAGCTCACCCAGAAATCATAAAATACAAGCTATTCTATAAAAAAAGAGAGAAGATGGTTTGCAGCAGCCTCCTCATTTCTAAGAGGGAGCCCCAAGCACTTCTGATAGCTACAGCCCCAGTTACAGGAAAATGACAATACAGTCCCTGATGTGCAGTTGAGAGTCTTTTTTTCTTCTAAAGGCAGAAAGCTGTTTCTTGTGAATATATTTAAATGCTCTTTATTCACAATTTCTATAGTTTTCTGCTGTTTCTGCACCTTGAGTAATTCAGTCTAGTGGCAATGCTGGACTTTTTTGCCATGTAATTTATTTTTCTTTCTTTATTCTCATCTAGAACTGGAAGATCTGCTTTATCATCAGACCACAGGAAAACTCACAGAGCATCTAATCCTTATGGGGGGCAACCATGTGTTTCCTCTTGACTCCACCCAGTATTCCTGCACAACCATTTATCCTTTAATAAAGTTCTCTATGTTCAATGTTCAGAGCAGACCCCACTGGAATAAGGGTTCTAGTCCAGGCAAACCTGCTTGACACAAAAGTTAGAGAACAGAACAGAACAGAAGTTACCCAGTGTGGGACAATTCAGCTGAGGACACACGCATCGATCTAGGCAGAGTCCAAGCCCTCTTGCTTTCATGGGCATTTCCCCCAGGGATTGAGAATTTTAGGGAAGACATCATGAACAGGAGACACTGCTGCCAAGGTAGGGGAATGTGCACATAGAGGTGCCCCACTCTGCAAATAAGTCAACATTAAGCACTGGCTTTGAGTCAAGTTTCCTGCCCCATCCTTTATTTCAAGTCTGTGATGATGTGTACAGACATAGCCTAACACCAGAGAGCAGAGACTATTCTTGGGCTTCTCTCACACTACTGCATCTTTAGTTCTTCTCAAGGGCTTGCAACAGCCAATAAATTAATGGTTTCACAATTTCCAGTTGAAACACTTTTCATGGGAAGATGATACTTTCAGCTAAATGAAAATTGCTGAAGAAAGCGTCTGCTTCCCTGAGTGGAAAGTTTCTTTGTCAGAAACCTAGGAATGGTACACCTCGGCTGTTCTGCTACAGTTTTCTTGGGTTTTCTGGCTTTTTTTTTTTTTTTTTTTTTGTTGGTTTTAGTAAAAAAATTCCCAGCTTCAGACTGCTACAGTGTTTACTGCTCTTCCCCGCACCATGTTGACTTTTCTCCCCCTGCCAAAGTGCTTCTTAAATCTCCTCTGAATATATGCTCTTACTGGTGGTGTTTAACAGCCTTTTCTTCCTCTTTCCCCCATTGTTATTTAAAACGATGCTTTTATTGCTCAACAGATTCCAAGAAGCATTTTGGATAAATGCTCTGTCAAAGAACACTTACGTACAGTTGAGCCATATTATATTCTATATGAATCACTGCGGATGTTTCCCAAACAAGGTTAGATCAGCCAGATTTTCCAACTAGATTGCACACAGCTTTTTCAGACATGGTCTACTACCTCTGCCATTAATCCTCCTCATTGAGACTCACCTTGGTTTTGGACCATGTCATGTCTGCCCACCAGGGACAGGAGCATGCTGCTAACACTTTCTCCTAATGAGGATAACAATCCTATGACAGAGTAGCCTTGGCCAAATTTTATCTGCAGAATGTAGGGGAAAGGCTGATTTTGCAAAGCTAGATGGTCTCTCACCAGCCCTCATGGTTTTATTGTCTGTGATTTCTTCAGACAGAGACCTCATTTAAATGGCCAGGAAAAAGAAAAGTCTGCAGGATGAAGGAAGTCTGTTTCACCAGCTAAGGACAATTTTCTGCCATGTTTTATTTTATACTAATAAAGATTGCCAAGAGCCTATTGATCAGTCCTTCTTGCCTGCTTTACCTGACCAGATATATGGAGAAGCTCAGGGAATACTGAATTGCTCTCTACCTGCCCAACACACTTTCAATGATGCATCTGCTACATTAAATGTGGTCCTTCAGGAAAAACTGAAATTCCACCTGAAGAACAGCAGCCTGACAGAGAGGTCTGCAATGGAGAAGCAACAAAAACCCCACAGAGAGCGAAAGAAAAAACAGCTCTGAGGGAAAATGATCTGAATGAAATGTTTCTTTAAAGAAACCATGGCACTTCTGAGCTGGTATAATGAAGCAGCTGTGATATAAATAATGTCCCCAAGTGGAAAAAACCCACAAAAACACCAGCCATTCAGGCTCCATATGTTTCCAAACTCACACAATGGATGCTTTACAATGCACTTTTTGTCTGGAAATTGGGTGGGAAAGGGAGGTTCCTCACCCACCTCCTATACTAATGCAATGATCTTGCTTAGTCACAGAAAAAGGGAGAGAAAAAAGGAGAGAAAGTGATTAATAATCTGTGGGCAGCTGCTTACTTTCCAATTGGTTGTCCAGGAGGGGTGTGCTCCACTTCAAATCCTGCTTGTCTCAGTACATCAATCACAGTGTTGTTACCCAGGAAGTGACCTAAAATACAGGTAGAAAATAGCACTGTCAATCAAACCACTACTCTCACTTGCTTGAGTTTCTCCTGTTGGAACAGCAGCATTGGGAGTCAAGGGTACCAAAAACTAGACCAGAGGAAGGGACAGCATATAGCCCGAACACATTCTTCTTCCATTTCATTTATCCCTCCCTCCCCTCACATGGCCAAGAGACTGGGTGGATAATAGGAAACCTAGTTGGGTTGCTAGTCTTGCCTTCCACTGTGACCATTTTTTGGATGTACACTGATTAAATAAATTTCCAAGGTGGAGATCAGAATGACCCTGTAGTGGCAAAAGGATACTACTAGGGCTCTGACTCTTGAAATGGAACAACTTACAACCCTGACCATCACTGCTCATGGACATGTGCTAATGAAGAAACTCAGGCTGCTATACTGCATGTTCAGCACTCGTCTGACTAAAACCACAGTGATTCGGGAATTGCCTCATCAGCCATTCAGCCACCTGCACAGTGGGGCTGGGAGGAGCTGGGATGGTAACCTTATCTCTCCCAAAACATGAAGATTCAGTCCTGTAATTCAGGGCTCTTTGTTAGAAGTGTAAAGGTCACATTCCTATTCACAGAAGTAACAAGGAGCCCAGTAAGTATTGCAGTGTGTACAGGCCTTGAAAGAGTTCACTTAAGGGGGTCCCATATACTTGAAATCTGAACCAAATCCCACCGGAGTCAATGGGAGCCCTCAAAGGGCTTTGAGCACAAACTCAATAAGGGAGTGTCATCCAGCCAAAGCTTTCAACTTATTGTTGAGTCCCACACTGTTTGCAGGATGGGTTGGATATATAAAGTAAGGGAGCAAAAAGTCCACAAACGGGTTTATTAAAATCTGCATAGCACTGTAACCTGTCTCCAACTGCACCCATGACTGACATGGAGGAAGAACAGAACAATCCTCTTCCATTATATCTATCAACTTCCAGCTCTGCAGGGCCAGGTGACCCCCATTTATACCCAGGTCATTGCACCTCACTGCCAGCTCTGAACAGACCAATTCACCAGGAATGTGCCCAAGCCTCCACGTGCCTGTGGCATCTTGGAGGAGGGAGTTCCACCATGCTGTGGGGTGTAGGAACTCACTCCTCTGGTTTGCTGCTGCTGCTTGGAGACCGTGTGCTTGCCTGAAGCACAGTGGAAGTGTCTGCAGGAGATGTCTCTGACTGCCTGGCTCCACAGCAGAACCAAATGCTTTGCACTGAAAAAATCAAAGCAGGCAAGAGGTGCCTGAGCACTCCTCCAAGGACACCGCTGTGGAAGGAGCTGATGGAGCCACCAGCGGAGTCTCCCCCGAGATTCCTCACTCACCCTGCACAAAGTCCTGATGAATTTGAGAGCATTCAGCCCCCAGGATTTGCTCAGCCTGCATCCCTCTGCTCCCACTGCCAACAAGGGCGCTAACGCGCCTCAGTTGTTGGAACGATGTAGCTGTATGGCTTTGAGTGCAACTTGCAAGTGCTGGTAAGAGCTTTTAGCCAAAAGATATTTCTTTAAATGATTAAATGTACATTTGCAGAGCCCTGGCGTGTTCTAGGATTCCTCCACTTCCTTTTAAGAAAACTCAAAATTTGATTTTCTCCTTTCTAACTTACTTATAACAAAAGCCAAAGCAGCAAAGAACAGTCCCAAAAATGTGTTATACACCCTCAGAGATTCAAGAAATGAGACATTTGTGAATGATTAACTGGATTTGATCATATCCTGTTTTTTTATGCAGTGGCCAAGGCAAACAAAGGTCCCCATTCTGTCACTGGCAAAGTGACACTGAGGAACCAAAGTCAAAGGTATCAGAGTCCGAGACATTTCTGAGTCCACTTTATTTTCCCTGAGCCAGAGTCTTAAATGCCAAAAGATTTCTTAATGTAAATAATTGTCCTGAATCCAGCAAATCTTTGACAAGATGACAGCACAAGAGAAACCAATTTTAACTCTTTTAAACTCAGGGAAAAAAGTAACTATGCAAAAGCTCTGACTCCTCAACCACACAATGGTAGGTCTGCCAACAGTGTCAGCTCCTCAGTAGAGCCTGCAAGTCCCTTCAAGTGATGGATGAAGACCAAAAAGTGACACTTCCTGGACTTCCCATTCCTGCCCTCTGTGTGGATATCATGCTGAAAGCTGCCAGCCACTGGGACTAGTGATCTGCTGGGCAGCATGGCAATAGTGTTTGTTCTTTTAATTTTGCCTTTCCTAATTGGAAGGAATGCCAGCTTCAATTAAAAACCCCTCAACTTCAGATTCCCAAATAAATTAAAATCTTAATCACAAATATCCATGTGAACATCATCATTATTTCATTGTATGTCCACAATCCAATACATACTAAAATATTTTCAATGCTCTGGTTCAAACAAGAGAAGAGAAATATAAAGAAATAAAAAAATCAAAAGCAAAATCCAACTTTGAGCTGACCCCCAAATAATTCTCCATTGCACATACATCAACAGAGCCCGAAACTTTAACAACTACTAGGAAATGGCAGGAGCAAGTCTTTGCAAAACTTAACCTTTAGACTCTGCTTAGAATGTACCTGTTTGTATTATCCACGTACATCTGGGTAAATTACCACTCATCTCATCACCAGCTTGCCCTGTTAATACATCCTCTCCACCTGATTGAAAATTTCTGACTTCTATTTGTCTTAACTTCTCTGTCCAGTCAGAATTCACATATTAAGGATGTTTTTGTATCCACCTGTTCATTTTACATCATGGTAACGCTGTTGTAGCCAACTCATGCACAGCACAAGCAACTGAAATCATGTTCTACTTTAGTGATTGAAAACATGAAATTATACAAGCGCAGACCAGCAGTCTTTCCCACCCCACACAGACATTTCCCAACATGATCCATGTTATCCCATGGCAAGGAGTTCCTCAGGATCAGAGATGTGGAAGGGGGAGGTTTAAGGAAAAAGGTGGCACTTGAGAGGTCCAGTGTAGGTAGATAATGTGAAACATGAAAGGTTAAAGAATTCCTGGAAGAATTGTCCTGGCCTGCCTCCTGCTGTGAAGTCCATCATAATTATCCATTCTAGTTTTAAAATCCAGGAAAATCTTCTATATGAGAAATATCTTACATAAAATAACTCTCCCTAGTCACACACAACTAAGGACTCACTTGTTAGATATTAACAACAACAGAATACTTTGACAGCCTATGTGATGAAAACAAAATAACCTGCATATCAGAGACAATTAAGCTCAGCATCAGTGAAAAACATTGAATTGCTGCCTCTGGCTGCTCAAAAGTGCAAAAAGAGTATGCAGTAACTGTCATATCCTTTATAACATCAGTGGATTTAATTTTTATTTATAGATTAAAAAAAAAAAAAGCTTTATATATATATATATATATATATGTGTGTGTGTGTGTGTGCAAGTATGCTTCTGCTTAAATATTTTTAAAATTTCTCCTCCTGGCCTGGGAAAAACCTCCAGAAAGTATAATGACTGAAAATTTAGTGCATCTAGAGATATATCAGACAGGTTAGAGAGGCAAGGGAATGATCTTGCATTTCCATCACTATTCCCTCTTCAGTCTAAACCTGAATAAACCATTCCTGGAGTATTAAGCAAATTTATCTTGACAGCTGATGAAAACTGGATCCGAGAGGTCAGAACATCAGCTGCCTTGGGAAATCCATGGAAGTGGAAAAGGAGAGAAAGCAGACATAAAACATTTTCTGCATAGGGACCTGAAGAGAAAGTCTGTACTTGGGCATGGAGATATGCAGAGCAGCCATCCCTAACAGCTGAAGATTAAAAACACCCAGGTGTGGATGCAATTCTTCCACCCTCTGAGGATAAGGAGATACTCATGGGATTTGCTTGAGGACAAGACCCAGTATTAAACACAGTAATTTTGTAGTTTGAACCTCAACGCAAACACAGTGGAGTAGTCAGTGTGGCTGCTGCACTTAAGAGGGGGTTTCTTACTAAATTTGATGAGGCCCAGATTATTCTCCTTTCACTCACATCTTGTTTTTTTGAGACAAGGATCTGGAGACAGTGGAGGAACACATTATACAGCATGGCTGCTAACATTAATCACAGACCTTCCATTCCTGGTTTGCTTTTTTATTTTTAATTAAGAATGGTGCTTAGGACTACAGAAAGCAGATCCATGTAATGTGTTTCCTTATCTCCCTGAGGTTTCGTTTTTCACTGGAAGAAAGAAAGAATAAACCATCAATTAGGTTTTTTTTTTTTACTAAAAAAACATGTAAAAAATATGTGAAATATACGTGGTTTCCTTAAAGCACATCCATGCACAAACACACTGCTGAAAGAATGCACTTTCTTCCTTTCTTAGTGGAATATCCTGAGGCAGAGAGAAAGACACTTCTCAGCCAATTCTTGACAGCCATGTATTTTTTAATTGACCACATAAACTAAAGCTCTCCTTTTCCATTTCAGACATCCTAGTGACCCTCATCAATAACCTAAGCATCAGGTTGCATCCCTCAAAAGTTAGATGAACTTGGGTGTTCCTACACAGAAAAATTATAACCATGTTTTGATGACAGAAGCAGAAAAAATGTTTTTAAGCAAATGTTATGTACTTTATCTAGGTTTAGAGATCTACTACAAATTACTTTGTCTATTCTTTTCGCAATTCTTTGTTCTGTGGCTTAGAAGGATAACGGGGTACAAAGGAGCAGGAGATAATTCCCTCACAAAGGACCTCCATTGCCAGAGCCTTTGAAGTTGTGCTAAAAAAGCCTTGCTAGCCATTAGCTGACACACAGCAGAAATCTGAACTGTTTCCATGCACACTACAAGCAGAGCTATTTTCTGCACAATTAGTCATAAAAAGGGCCAATGTAAACTGTGTCGGGAGGTCTCAATTCTTTACATTCTCCACACAGTGAATCAGACATTATGTATAACGTTTTGTTGCCATTTAGACCTTGGGCTGCTCTGCAATCAGGAAGCGGCAGCCTCTATTCCTCCTTCTCCCTCGATGCTGATTCTCAAGCTCCTTGGCAGTACCACAGTGTTTATGGTAGGAAGGCTTCACAAGAATTAGTGTAGGGAAAAAGGCAAAGGGCTGAGAGCTGCCCCTTCACAGTCGGGGTAAATACTTTGTGGTCCCTTTGCCTGCTGCCTCTAAAACTGCATCTCCATTCCTCTTATTCTACAATGGTCAAGGCTCAGTATTTTGGAAGCTCAAAGATGAATTTGTCAAGATGCGGCTGTAGTAAGGAGCTACAGCAAACACTCCAGGCAATGACTTTTATTTGAATTTGATAATTTCTCCACTATAGCATTCCAGTCTGACCCAGAGGTCTCTGGGTAACACCAGGAATTTACTGGGAACCACATGCCATTCCACATTACTCTCTTCTGACATGACACATGTTCCAGAGACCCATGGTGGGGAATCAGTGTTGCGGATAAACCCTCCCAATTTTTAATTGCCTTTCACTCCTTGTCCAGCGTATTTCTTTGCTAATGAATAACATGCTTTAAAAACTGGAGGCTCTTCAGCCTTCCTCATGATGACCCTCACTGCCAAACAATTGCTGCTCTTTGTTCTTGAACCTCTTTCTTCCTTGAAATCTCACTCTAGTGGTAAGGATGGTCTTTAAAAAGTATCTTGAATGCACTTTGACAAGGAGCCAATGCTGGATTTGTGCAGATCTTGCTTTTGCAAGTTGGACCTAGATATATCTGAAAGATTCCCCCAGCCTGAGTACCCCTCCAATGTGAAGTATCTTATCAAAGAATGACACCAGGTAATGGATTAGGTGGGTGATAGGCAGCACCTAGGCATGAGTATGATATTAGGACAGCCTGAATATTTTGATTTTAAACTTTACTGATAACGAGAACAAAATTCATGCTTGTGGGGATCCAGCAGGGGAATGAAGTTTCTGGAAATGGCTTGAAGGAACCCAGCCTACCCCAGTTAGTATGAAATGTGAGCCATACCATACCAGAGGATGAGACATGCAGTCCTACCACACCAGACCAGATGTAACAAAAGTTTCCTACAGGCTGGTGTTCAGGTTTGAAACAAGAGCTCTGTGGGCTTTCCAAAGAGAATGGGACTATCAAAGGCCCCACCTTCCAGAAAAGTCTGTCACCCCAGGTTGCTGGCTTTTGCTCTGCTTCAGGACATGGTTTTGCACTTGGAAATTGCAGCATTATGCAAAAAGCTGTGAAAGAGAGCTGGAAATGCAGGGAACGAGCTTTCCTCTTCCCCTGTTTGGCAGGAGTGTCCAAGTCCAAAGCATGCCTTAAAAAATACTTTGCACAAGCCACGTGCAATGGTCTTGTAAAGCAGGCTTTCATCATAGACTCCTTACATCATGCCACCCGTTCTCCAAGCAGATGGAGAAATCATTTTCCTCTCGTTTGATGTTGTTATTCTGTGCAGTTGTGAGGAACTGACTCATAGCCGCTTTTGGACAGTCATGGCAATCACAGCAATAACACATAAGAAGCCAAAGCGTGCAGCAAATCCAAGGTCCAGCAATCCTCCCATGGCTCCCCTTCATTCTTTTCTTGCATGTAATCACCTCTCTCCCCTCTCACCCGAGTGCACTTACAGAACAAGTTCTGGAGAAAGGCCACACCGTAGCCAGAGGGAGAATGGAGAGATGAGGGGCCAAAAGTAGAGGGGGTTATTCCAGATTGACGCCAGGCTAATAGAGCACAGATTTGTGCTTCCCTGGGGTGTCTCAGAGATCTGCAGTGCAATTCTATACTTGGAGCATCTCAATGTGAAGGATAGATTCCCACAGACTTCTATTTCCTTGCTGCCCCCAAGTATAATAAACTCCCCCAATGTCTCTCCGTTTCTGATCTTCCTTTCTGAGCAGCCCTTCTGTTAAGGGTATGGGAGCTATTGTTGAGGTACTCAAATGTCACACCATGGAAATCCTTCTCCAGAAGCACCATGGAGTGCAATGCACACTCCTCAACAGGCTCAGCATGAGGTGGGACAGAGTTTACCAGTTTGGAACTGGCTCCTTGCTGGTACAGCCCTCTGTTACCAGTTTCAATGCACTGCCATAATGTGAGCTCAGCCACTCAGTTCTCTGCTGTCTTCGAAGTCTTGGAGCACTTTCCCTAGCAGACTTGCCCTAAACATATGTGGTAAACAATAAAATGATTTTTTCGGGGAGGAAAAAAAAGCTCCAATTTCTTCCAAGTCAAAACCAGCTGTTTCACTTGGGTTAAGAAAAACAACACAAGTAAGAGCTGAAGTGAGGTCACCTCCTAAGAATCTCCTCTGCCCTCTGTGTCAGTTTGTAGCTGCGTCAGACATTTCCAAATGAAGAGAGTGGTCTGTGCTGGTGAGTCTCACTGGAGAGGATGGCACCTCCACAGAGCAATTCATTCCAACAGCTCAAACACTAGGTTTGGGAAGAACATGAGCCCTCTGTACAAGTCTCTTTCCATTCACCATGTGAGCTTAAGGAGCTCCTTTAGCCTCAGTGTCTATCAGACATGGTGACCCACCAAGCCACCCTGCTACTGCCCAGAAGCTCCTGAACACTGCACACAGCCCATCCTTCTTCCCCATCATTCCCTTTTCTGCCCTGTCCCCCACCTTTCTTGTCATGCCAGAGTTTGCACGGGACAGGGAGCTGTCCTGTCAGGGCTTTGGTTGATTATAGGACCATTTGGGCCATTTCATATTCTTGCTTCACTCACGTGGCATTAGAGGAGTTTTCCACAGAGAGAAGGTCCAACACAGAATGACAATTTCAGCATATATTCTTAAAGAAAACATAGGATCCCTTGAGAGTCAAACAACAAAGCCTGAATATTTGAAGGGTTTATTCTGTAAAATGTATTGGTTGTGTTTGCTGGAATAAGCTGCATCAATTTACCAGGGCAAAAAATAAGGAGGAGGAAAATTATGTGGGCAGGGCTGAAACAGAAGTTTGATTGACTTTGTCCCCAGTTTTACTGTGAGTAAAGGCAGGGCTTACTCAGTCTGAGATATTGCATGGAGAATGGTTATTGGCATTTTCCCCTCTAGCAGAATGCCACGACTAGATGACATTTTATTTTTTCATTGTTTTTATTTTATTTTTTTTTAAGGTGCATGCTCCTCACTGAACTATATTGTTGGGAATATACCTTTCTACACAAGGGTGTGACTGGAGGTGTGTGCCAGTCATGCAGCTGTGTGACAGGGAACTTGTCTCTGTGTCCCTCATGGGACCCTCTCCAATGGACAAGGTCAATGTACAAAATCTTGGTACTTCACCATCCCTAACACTGCAGAAGAAGAGAAGGAAATGATTCTGAGGAAAATCTAAAGAAAACTCAGCACCTCTAAGAGTCTTCCCAGGGTGCTGGAGGCATCTCTGGGACCATCAGATCCCCCAAGTGCAGACAGTCTGGTGTGAAATGCACTGTCTTAACATTCTTTGCCAGCTGTCACCAATGCCTCAAGCAATGAGGTGAGGAAATGCAGCCTCTTTTTGTACCCAAGGTGCCTTATTAGTGCATGTGCAGCCTTGCTGAAGTAGACAACCCTCTCCCACCTGAACCACAGTTATCAGCTCTTTCAACAGAACCTGCTGCCGGCCCCCTGAACAGCCAGTGCAGGGCAAGCAGCCTCTGAGAGAAGGGTTTCATATCCCATCACAAATCCCCTGAGCCAACCCCAAACAGTCTGGAATGCACATGGACCTGCTTGCCAAAGCCAGGCACAGGTCAGGGTAAGAGGGAGAAACTAGATTTCCTAACTCCTGCCTTCTTTGCAAAGGTAACTGTGAACATAGCACTAAAACACCTCAAGGACTTGGTGGAGTCAGAGCTCAGGGCAGCTTTGGGCCTTGGAAAGCTCCTCAGTCAGGAAGACAGTTTTTTGCAAGCAGGGTATCTCACTGAACTGGTGGAGGCACCTCTGAAGCCCAGCAAGGACCAGACCATGTGGGACCTCAGATGCTCTCAGCACACAGCCAGTGTTATGAAATGCAGCACCTTTGCTTGACTTTGACAAAGGCTTCTGGCAGGTAATAAGGATGCACTAAATGGCTTCTTATAGGAAATAAATAGGGCTGAGGGCCATGGTCTATCTTCAGGCTCAGAAGTGAGCTGGACTCTTGAGTCTGTCCGTTTTTGGCCTCATAGATGCATTTGACTCCTACAATATACTGTGTCCACAATGTAATCAAGCCTGGTGTGAAACTGCACTTCACTGTGTTTGCTTGGAACCTGCTTCCCCAAGTTCCTTTAGTTTGCACAAGACAGCTCTAAACTGAACTAAGCTTTATTCTGCTTTAGTGTGAGATCAAACCATTCCAGGAAAGTTATTTGGGGGCAATGTCTGTTGAATCTATGAAATTAGTTCAAAAGACTACAAGATGAGCTGTCATTTTCTGCTTGAAAAGCAGTTTGAAAACCACAAATCAAAGCTCCCAGTTGGCAGGACACGGATCCTTGCCTGTTCTTTCTAGTTTTGACCTCTCAGTCAATTATTTACAGACTACACTGCTTTCTTCATCTATTCCAGGAGCTCCTTTCTGGTGGTTTATTTGGACTGTGGACATCTCATAAGTGAAAAACGTGGTGATGCCTTAGCACAAAACAGAGTGATTCCTCAGCAAATTGCCAGCCCCCTGGAGTTTATGGACACGGAACAAACTCCTTGCTAGAGCAGAGAGTATTGATGCTTTCTACCCCATGGACATAGAAAAACAGAAACCAATTCACCAGACTTTCTTTTTTTAAAGGAAACTCTTCAAGGAAACCAAAACTGAGCCTCCTTAGTCAGGATTTTTTAATCTATAAAAAAACTTCACATTGTTAAGACTGACTGTGGTTCGTTCTTTTCCCAGAAAAATCCAGCTGGCCACTGGATGTCACTGTTGTTGCAGAAAAACACCCCTGAAAATTCACAAATGAGGCTGTGAATAAGGTGAGCGTCACCCCAACCTGGAAATGGCCTTTTCTTCCAGGTTAATCCGTGCAGCACCGGTAACATCTGGAAGCTGCCCAGCCAGTGCAACACCTGGAGGCAGGACACCCTTGATGGTCTCCATCAGCAGCTGAGGGCAAGTCCTCCAGGGAGCTCATGGACCCTGATTCACCTGTGCCCAGGTGTGTGTTCCCTCCTTTTGCTGGATGCCCTCTGGTTTTGCTGAGACGTGTCCCCACTGAGCACAACAGACACCACCTGGTCTCCAGTTTGGACTCAAGCCTTTCCCTTTTGCCATACAGAGGAGCACACTGCAGCAGGCATGATTCCAAGCTTGTCCTTGATCATGGATTAAAGGCAATTACACGTAGTGCTGCTCTGTGGTTTTAGCTGGCGCTGCTCTAAAGGCAGCTTGGCGCAGCTGCACGACTTGCAAGGGTTGAGCTAATTGCTCCATCGAAAACTGCTCTGTGCTACGTAGATCATTTGCCACCTCACAAGCTACACCAGGCATCTCCAAATCCATTCAACCACGCAGTGGAAACCTGCCCTAAAAGATCATCCTCAGCCTTTTAATTCAGCTAAGGATTCCTTTGCAGCACCATAATGAGCCTTGCCAGTGCAGGCAAGGGGCTTTTTCAAGGAGTGCTTTGAGGCCCTAGGCTGAGGTCCTTCCCACAGAGGGAAAGCAGGAGAAATAAGCCCCAAGAGGCCACAGAACGCTCTCAGACTGGGGTCAGACTGCTGCTTCTGTGGCATTCCAGGAGGTGCAAACTCTGACTTGTTTCCCACTACAGATATTTGTGAAGCTGCTGAATATGGTATTACAAGACCCTGAGACACCTGTGGTGTTGGAAAAGATCTTTACATTTCCTTTGAAATGTAAAGCATGCCAAAGATGTGGAATAATAGAAAACTGGGGTAGAAAGTACCCATTTTAGTGCATCTAAATGTCATAAACCAGGATCAGCTCTGCCTGGGCATGACAGATCATAAACCAGGATCAGCTCTGCCTAAGCATGATGGATCTGATCAGCTTTGACACTAAAGATGTTGGTATAAATTAGAATAAGGATCTCCAGAGGACACTGACAAAATTAGGAGATTCCACGGCCGTGTATTTTCTTAATTATTTTTTCTTTCTTTAAAAGCAAAACTGAAGACAGAAGTGCTTTGTGAAGGACAGATAGTCCTTTGGCTAAAGGTCCTGTGGTGGAAGGACTGGGAGTTTCCAGCCAGCAATGGCAAATGCTCTACCAGAAGGGTAAGTAAATCTTATCTGTCAGAGAGACCATCTGTGTAGTGGGAAAAGAACAGAACATAGTCCTGCAGTAATTAAAGATTCTCAGCTGCAAAGATGGTGTATGAATACTTATCCCAACCCAGCAGAGATGAGCTTAATCCTACAAATGCTTCCATTTGTAAGCTACTCTGGGCATGCAAACAGTTGTATCAAGCCCCCACATCCCCATGGACAAAGGATAACTTGTTCACAAATTCAAAATTTAATTGACTAAAAGTCTTGGAAAGCTGTATTCCTCAAGTACTAAGTCATATACACTATGTCTATGGAGAAGTTCTTCTTATTACAAATTTATTCCCTATTAGACTATCAAATGTGTCTCAACAGTCCACTCATTACTAGTTATTTTTGTGAGTTTTACCCACACAGATCTATTCTCAGCCACATGGCCAAACATCCTGACCAGTTTCAATTTAGGGTTTTTTCTATATAAATACACAGAATTTCTATATACATCCATGTTTTGAGCAAGCAGAAATATTTGATTTGAGTCCCCACTGCGGTACTTTGGTTTTACACTGGTATAAACAGTAGTGGTTTCCACTGTTATCTCCTGCTGCCCAGCTGTTAACACTGGGGAAAAGGAGCAACAATGAAGGCAAGCACAATTTATCTGAACATCCCCTCATAATACTGGCCCAGGGAGCAGACTTCAAGTGAAACCAAAAAGAGGGAGATTCAGTGCTCCTGTGAAGTTTTCCTGATACAGCTGTCCACTCTGACACATGGTCACATTCAAAAGCTGACTAAGTTATTATGGAAGTTCAGAAACCTCAAAATATACACAACAGCTTTTGAAAAACATTGTGGTTGTGTGGGTTCGAGCGTGCTTGAGGAACATGTCAAAATCCAAACAAACAATCCCCACCTTCACCCCTTTCTGTTAACACACGAGCGTGTGAGCACATCACCAAGCTTTGCAATTTGTAGCTCTGTTATTCACAGCCCTCATTAAAGAATAACAGCCCCTGTTTGAGTATCAAGAGGCAAAATTGTTCGCACATGTGGACCAAACAGACACACCAAGGCTGCACCCTTATGGTTTGTGAGTGACAAGCTTAATAAGATTACGCTTGATCTTTCTCTTAATAAAGTTGGATGACATTCAAGCAAAGCCTGGGGTTTTTTCTAATGGTACATTAAGGGAACCCAGAGTTTGGCACAGCTGAACCATCGAACAAAACTTGGCACTGCCAGCATTCCCTTACGATCTCAGACCTCACATAATGAATATTTATATCTATATATACAGACACACACATATATTAAATACCTATCATTAGCTGGTCAAGGTCAATGCTCTGGGTAACAGAGCTGGATGTAATACCAAGAATGATGATGGCTCTTTTTTTTTTTTTTTTTCCTGTGTTATGAATCACACAAATTAAGCAACCCACAGTTTATAGAGTCTGCAACATGATGGACTGCTTTTAAACCACACATACCGAAGGGAAGGAGAACAACTCCAAGAAATTACAAAAGCAAAAGAGAAGTGTCATCACCTTACTCTTTAAACTTGAACACAGCAGAACATGGAGACTCCTGCTTAACTTTAATAACACCAGCAGCCCTAGCCGGCTCCAGGGAAGCAGTCATTTGCTTGAGATAAATCAGGGACTGTGTGTTTTGAAGCTTTATGGGTTAGAAGTTAAATAGTGTTAGCTGAGTCACACTGATTTAAACCATCACTGCAACTGGCCCGAAGATTATAAAAGACAGTTCATTAAGAAATCACTCAGAGAAAGAGGAATTACTGAATTTTTATTAGGAAAAAAAAAAGATAGATATATAGATACAGAAGAAAAGTAATCCCTCCCCAGCTAAGACTTCATTTTGGAAAAGGAAAGCTTCCATAAGGACAAACTGAACATTCCCATCTTCTCTCTCCCTCATGTCTGTTGGCTATGCTCTCAAGCTGAGTGTCTTTGTATTAAGTACCAGCTCTACAGATAAATCAGTGGGTCTCAGGATTAAACAGAGTTCATAATGGAGCTGGTATCTAGATGTACATGAGGTGGGAATGGTCTACACTCTGTAGTTCATCTGCCAAAAAAATAAAGATCTTTTTTTTGATAGCCAAAATAGTTCCCAAATTACATTAGGAATACTGATGAGGAATTTAAGAGTGCTGGAATACTGTCCTTTGCTGTTTCCAAAACAAACCCAAAAATTTTTAAAAATCACAGTTTTATTTCAAAGCATGCAGTAATGATTTACTGAAATGGACTATGCGTACATTCAATTTCAAAAAGAACACAAACACGGACATTAAATTAAACACTTTGCAGTGCCTGAATTTTCTTCCAGGCTTTTGTTTTGGTGAGAAAATGAAAACGTTTTTGTTCACCATTGACCCAATATAACTTTTCCTTCAATCATCTGGTTCAGCCAACAAAACAAGACATAAATCATTTCCACTGCTCTAGACTAAGTCCCAGGTCTTGTTAATGTGGATGAAATTCCTGATCCTTGGCTTCTCTCTTTTTCTTGAGATCTACTTGCAATACCTTAAAGCCTGAACATGGTGATGGGACCTTCCCTGGCTGTTAAAGTCATATCCACAGACAAGAGGTTCAGAGCCAAAATACCACTTTGCAGAGTTCCATCTACTTCCCTTGAAGTCAGTAACAAGACTCTCATTGAATCCAAGGGATCTGATCAGAGATTTATACTACAGAAAAGTACACGAGGAAACTGCTTCCTTCAGTCTTCAACTCACAGCACTCCATTTGCTTCTGGGGCTGCAAACCTGTCCAGTCTAGCTCTTTACTTTCATTTACAACACTTCAAAGTTTCTCCTTGTGTGCTCATTGAATTCAATGAAAAACACCCAGAAGACATCTCTTGTGCAATGTGGGGTCCTTACTTCCAGCTGGTTTGAACACACCAGAGCTCCAGAGCACTGGGCAGACACAATTACAGGCGAGCAGAATGTGAACAGCAGACAAGATCCCCCTGCCTAAGGAATGGCCTCTTGCCACTTGCCTCTTGTGGCAGAAGACTGCCTTCTTGAATGAATCCAGCCCATAATTATCCAATTAAATAATTATCTGCTCCTTTGTGAATGAAACTGAGATAATCCTGACTGAAGTAAGAAATTAATTGTTGGCCCTATTGGCATTTTTGTGCCCAAACCCTGCAGAACTTTTCATTCGACTGAGCTCCACCTATGATGCTCTCACACTATATTTTGGCTGACTATTCTGGGCTATAAGCCCTTTGACACTGGCCTATCCCAGATTTCTCCCAACTTCCACACTTTTTGTCACAGCCAAGTTTCTGCAGGAAACAAACCACTTTTTCATTGAGGCCAATTAGCTCAAGAACGTCAGAAGAAAAAAAAAAATCAAAAGGTTTTGGGTCAGTGACAAGAGCAATAGAGAGGCCAACAAAATGAAAGAGACTCATTCTGAACATGTTTTTGACTATGTCAGAGACAATTCCCAATGGAGTGAAACAAGAAAAACATTCCTTGAGAGATTCGAGATCTGCCATGAATTCCCAAGGCATATTAAGAAGTCTCACTCTCCCCTCTGTCTCTCATTCCTTTCTGAGGTACATCATGGGCTCCAGAAGGAGGATGATAAGTCTGTATATCACCCACCCATTATCACACAGAGGAGGATAAGAGATCTGTACAGTGGCCCCAGACATTCGAAGTCACAATGAACCAGGGGTTAGGGAATCCTACAATAATGCTCCACAGTTGGTCATATTTTTTCTGGAAAAACAATAGAAATCAAAATTCTATTTGATAATATTTTCTTTGTGGATGAGATACTGGGACTCCTTCTCTCAAGAAACACTCACTTGGATTCCTTGCAAAGTAACTGGTTTGTGCCCCTGCTGCTCCATCCTTACAAGAAGTATAATCTGTTTTCCTCCCAGAAGGACACATTTGACCCATTATGTGCCTATATGTTGACAAATTTGATGATGACTGAACTTTGGAATGAACTTTGGAATGAACTTCAGGACACTGCAATCTCTGTCTTTCCCACCACCACCACAATGCTCATCACTGACTCCACATCCAGGGTGAGGAGCCCCACCAGAGCAGCAGACATCTCTTTTTTCCAGACTTGGAGACATCAAACTCACAGACTTGTCAGTATTATAACCAAAGCTCACCTTTCAAGTTGTTTGAAGTATGAATTCAAAGGATTACTAAATATCAGTCTTAGAAGGAATAAGGCTTCTATAGAGGGGGAAAACATCACTGGTTTCCAGCTGAGCTTTTTTTAATGACAGACTTTGCACTTCCTAATCTGTTTGGAAAATAAATGCCACAAGGCATGTTAATATACTGAGCAAGGGACAGTCAGGTTCTCAGCAAATAATTGATAATGACATTTTTTGGGTTAGATTTTATGATGCTCTTTGTAGGACAATGCCACGAGTTGGTCTTGAGTATTTCACCATGAGAACAAAATATTCCTCCTGACATCTAGCTCTGTGTTCATGGGTTCATTTTTTCTAATGATTAATTCTGAGTTCACGTAGAGTGTGTTCAAGATTACACGGATTCATATTCAGTTGACCATATCTGAGAGGATTATTTTAGTGTGCCCCAGTTTATGGCCCATGAAACATGATCCTTCTTGTCTCTCCATGTCTCTCCCTCTGCCAGCAGTATTATTCTAACAATCAGTGCTGAGAACTTGTATTATCAGCATAAAAGCAGAAAACAGCTATTTTCCTCTATGAAAACCAGCTCTCATTCAGTGCCTTACACTTGCTTTGCTCTCAGAGCCAAGCAGAAGACATCAAAATATCAAAACATTTTGAAGGAAACGCCCTTAAGAAAAAAATCTGCATTTCAGGTTTGCCAGTCTTGATCACTTTTGGTGCATCTAGCACGTATTTCTGCTGTTACTAGGGCTACTAACCTGGACAAGATGAAACACAGTGGAAATATCCTGATGCCACCTGAAGCCATTGTTTGTGTCTCTGAAGAGCTGTGACACATGGATTACACTGGAAGGTGTTTCAACCTCTACCCAAGAGACTGGTGCTGGCAGCTCAGTGCTGATTCTGGCAGCCAGCAGGCAGATGTGCTGTCTAATAGTTTTGGCAACTTCTGACTATCTTTCCTATCATGGCATCATTATCTTGAGCTGACTGCCAGTTGGCCTGAACGGTGCTGGATACATGAAATGCAGAGAAGCTTTCAACTGACAACACCCTGTAAATTATACATAGTGCTGTTATTTCATGTGCAGCCCCCAAAGATCTCAGAGCAGTTTAAGGACAGAAATCAGGTCTAAAGCTGTGACCCTTACTTAACAAGTGTTAGCTAATTACAAAGCTGTCCCATTGAAATAAGCAGAGTTCCTCGAATGAGTCTCTTTAATGCGCAGCTGCACAATTTTAAAAATGAAAATAAAAGTATTACTTACACTGGGGTTGTTTCTCAAAGCCACAGTTCTACTATATCCCCTTGGTGCTGTACCAAAGTAACAGAAATATGGAGCATTCCTATTCAAAAAAAACCCATTCCTGGTCAGTAATACAGTTACTTTGGAACCCACAAATAATCGTTTCTCCAGATTTTCAGGCAACCTACAACACACTTATGTTTTGGTAAGTGGCCTAAGTTCCCACAACTCAACAGCTGAACCAGAACTTCTGCTGCACACAATCGCCTGAACCAACAGGCAGCGCAACTTGCTCGTGAGAAAGAGATGGATTTGAACTAAAACCTTTAAAGAAAACTCCCTACAGCAGCGAGCTGTAGTAAGCTACTGTTGTTCAGTATCATTACTACTGTGACCAGAGCTGCTGGGATTTTCTGTTGGTATTATCACGCATCCCTTCCCTCACGTGTCACTGCGACTGCTTGCAGAAAGCAGAGGTTATATGCACTGTTCTGTCAGAACAGAGAGCGCCTTTCACAGCCCCTCGGCAATTTTATTTTCCTTTGACTGATGCTGTCAACACGTTATCTGAAGTCTGCCTCCAGAGCAAGGGCTCGGTGAGAGTGTTTGCATTGCACTTGTGCGTTACGCTACACCCTGCTCGGGCACCCTCTGCCCATCACTCACCGAGCCCACTTTCTGATCACTTGACTGCCATTTGGACAAAGCCCAACTCCAGCCCTCTCTGAGCACACAACACAGTCAAAGAAGGAAAGATAGTCTTTTTTTCGTTCAGTTTTCAGCTGAAAGGCAATGAGTTGTATGGTTATTGGTCCTTTTGTGAAAATAGAGATTTCCTGTAAATACTATGCTTGCAGGAAAGATCAGAACCCACTTTTTTTTTTACTCATTTTGGGGAACTTCAATATGCAGCCTGCAGAATGCTTCTTTTGCAGATAGGAGTGAGACTAGCTTTCAGTAACTAGTAAATACAACATGTACACTTTATCAAAAGATCCTGAGTACAGTACTGCTGTGCAGTAGCAAATCAAGCTTACTTTTTGTTCTTGTCTCTGAACATTATTACTGTACTTGATATATTCGTGGAATTCTTTAGCTGATCACGAAAAGCAAGCACACCTTAGCGCTGACTAGCTGACAGTCTATGACAGAGAACAGCAAGGAATACTCTGTGCATCTGGAATTGCAGTGGAAATGCATCCCATCCAATTTTCCAGGAAAGAATTTGGCCAGGACATCAGAGTACAGAGTCCCTTTGCTAAGTGTGCTACTGGAGCATTACTCACAGCATCTCCTGCCCAAGGCTTGTGAGTCACCACCAAAGAGAAGAGGGACCTCAGCGTCCCCTGACAGCGAATGGGGAGATGGCCAGTGCAGATGTACAAGGTAAAGAATTACTGCTGAGCTGCCAAGAGCTCCACCAGCACTTGGTTTTCCCTGCCATGGCTTTCTTCCATCTGTGGCTTGTGACAACTGAGAGCAGTTAATGAACAACATGAAAGAGATTTGCCAGTCCATGGCACTGGTGTGGCAGAAGTGAGAGGCAAGGACAGGACTGCCACAAAAAGGATTTGTTTCCTTTCCATTGCTGAGCTCCTTTTCTGTAACACTGCTTTGCTTCATTCAGCATCCAATAACTGGGTCCTGAAAACTAATAATACTAACAATTCCACATCCACACAAATGCAGATGTACTATACACACAGATACAAAAAGCATGTATATATTTTCCTGTAGAGGAAATATGGTATTTATGCTTTATAAGATGAACAAGGAGGAGAGAAAACCAAGAATTCTGGGCTGTTGCCCAAACCCCACAGCTTTGAAATCAGCGGTGCATTGAAAAAAAAACCCACACAACAAAAAAAACCCTATACTTCCTTCCAAGAAAAGTGTCTAAGTTTTCCAATTTGTTTACGACTGATGTCTACCCACAAGAGACTAAATTCCGGGCTGGATGAGACTGGACTGGCATAAGACACCAAAAAGCTCTCCTTCCTGAACAGGGGAACAATATCTTAAGCGTTTGTACATGGAGGCAGACCTGGTGTTGCAGAACTTTTTCCCCAAACTGCTCTATCTGCTTTTAATTTCCAATGCATCAGCAAACACATCTGTAGGCTACTACTCTTCCAGACCAATGCTCTCTATTTTTTTATTCTCAGAACTCATCTCTCTTTTCCTGACACCTGCTCGCTGCTCCCTCTGAAATACAGTCCAGAAGTATTCAAGTACTCAGAAGTATTCAAGTTTCTTTCTCTGGTAGTCTCTTCTTAGCTCTAACTTTAATTAAATTGTATTATAAGTGATGTAGAAACAAGTGAAGTTAAAAATATAGTAATTAAGCTAACTTGACTCTCTAACAGAGAAAGACAGGATCTCTAAATGCTTAACCTAGGTGAGAAATCTGATACAGAACTGCACTGGAACAATATCCAGATGATACAAATACAACTGCAGTATTTAAATAGTATTGCCCCAATCTTTAAATAGCATCTAACTCTAAGAGCCTGTGCTAGTATTAGCATAATTTCTCTGGAAAGCTCAGTTACTGTCTACCACAATGGAAACAATCCTTAGTATCAGCTACATCTTTGCTCAGCTTTAAGCCAAGGAATCACTTTGGTGAATCCTCCCCTAAGTCCCAGATCTGTCAAGATATTGAAAGTAGAACTAAATTGCAAACACTATCACTTCCCACTTCCAGATTGCAGGCACCAGCCCAGAGGCTGGGTTTGGAAAAAAGCCTGGTCTGTACCCCAGGAGCCATGAGGGAACATCACTTACTCCTCACATCCCACTACTGTTTTCAACTTAAAGCCATCAGGGAGTTGTCTTTCCTTTGAGCCAATACTACAGGTGTGCTGGGGTGTCAGGGCAGAGACCAACTCGGGCTAATGGCTTGTTCTTTCACCTGGGTTAGGCTGATGATGCTTCTGCAAACTCTTCTTTGGTCAGGAAGCCAGGGCCAGGCTGCATCTGAAGAAATGACTTGGCCTTTCACCTGCCAGTCATTGCCGGGGTCATTGCCCAAGACCTTGCAACCTCCAGATTAGAGGTGGGACTTGCTGGTGGGGAGGTCTCCATAGCAGGACAGCAGCACAGTGCAGCTCCCTGCCACTCTCCTTAATGCAGTCTCCAGACATTATTGTGCCATTCATGTGTTTTTTTTTTTTTTTTTTTTTTTAACAGCAGAGGAGGGAATTGAACTATCCTCATTTATCCAAGGCACAAAGAAGCTAAACACTTGGCCCAGGACCAACAGGTGGCCAGTAGCAGAGTAGGAATAGGAATACAGCTCTCCTGAGACTGATGTCCTGAGCACTCGGAGGACACTCTGCGCACTCAGATGAAGCATGGCCTGATAACGTTATGTATGACCATTTCCCTGCTTATGCTAGGGCCTTTCATCTCTGAGACTTCACAGCTCTCGCTGTCCTGTGTTTAACCTTGAGCTAAGCAGATAATTTATGGCCATACCAATTCCAAAAAAGAAAAGGAAAAGCTGCAGTGCTATATTTGAAGTGAAGTCTGGCAAGAGGTCCTGCTCTCTCTCCACAAGTACTTTATGGCAAAGCCTGAAACAGTTTCCCGGGATGTCGTATATCTGGCAGGAATCCCTGCCAGGCAAAAATCTTGTCTTGTTTAATTAGCTCTCACAAATTTTCACCATCCAGCTTTCTCACTGAGGTCTGAACCACAGCTCCTGCTGTCCAGAGACCATGGGGAGCGAGACACCACGTCCAAGGCCACTGCTGGTGGCCCGGCTGTGAAAACGCCTGATGGAAACTCATCTCATTAAACTTTTGAAAGATGGATGCTCTGGCATTGGACCAGCTCCGAGCTCTCAGCTGGAGTTTCTGCTGGCCTCCAACTCTTTCTTTGTAATATTTTAGGGTTTGCCTGCTGGAAAATGACTTGTAAGAATGCTCTCTAGTGCCAGTGTGTGGAACCAGAGCTGTTTCCAGCATTCCCAAATCCTGGGATGCTCAGAGCTGATGTGCTGACTCAGATCATTTGAGACAAGAAAGTTAGTGAAAAGTTCAATCCAGTAGTAGTAAGATCTGGTGGAATTAGACATCTGTATGATTTATTCCGTGTTTTGTAATCAGTGTAGAGTGTTAATGTCATCCATTTGCTCCCAAAACCCAGCTTAGAAAAGAGCAAGGTTAGTCAAAGCAAATGGCTCCAAACCTTCTACTGTCAGCCTCTTTTCTTTGTGAAATGAGTGATTCCAGATCTCTGCAGAGTTGCCTGTCAGTTTAATCCTATCCTCTCAATAAGTATTTCTTATTCATATTGATTATTAATTGGTTCAGCCACATGATGTTTCCCAGCTCCCTGCTAGAAAGACTGACATTTTTTATCGAGCATATCACTCAAACTTAACCCAGCAGGTGTTGAGATGAAAGCTGTGATCAGGAAATACAGACATTTTGTGAAAAATTCACCAAGTTCAAAGGGTTTTGAAGATTCACTGACAGTAAATTATAGGATTTGGTGAATCCAAAAATCATCAGGGTTTTCTAGGGCCCTCTGCCTTCTCAGTTGCCTTCTGCACACCACAGAATCTTTATCGGTAATTCCTGGAAAACACGTTCTTGTTTCCTGAGCCCTGTGGTCTCCATTGCATAGCTTTTTCAAGGCCCAATCTGTCATGTTTATAACCTAGAGAGAATACGTGATGGAGCAAGAAAGCTTATGGCTCTGGTAATCTGGAAAGCCCTCTGGCACACAGCAAAACACCAGGGGTGTAACACAACACCAGGCTTGCCACAAGTGTACAAGGAGCTGGATGTGTCCGTGCATCAGGGAGTGGAGACTGTTTTGTTTCCTGCAACTCAATTGGAACAAGAGCTCTTCAAAGCACATCTTTCTTTTCAGTTTTCATAGCAAGGCAAAGTTAACACCAAATGACAATCACCCCAATTACTCAACAGGCTTGTCTTCTCCATCAAGGCAAAGATTTGGGGCTTTTGAGGTGATTTGTGTTATTTCTTTAACTGAATCCTACATGTCATGCCCCAGTTTTTGATACAAATACTTTTATTTTTTCCCCATACTGCCTGTGATCAAGTGGGAATCTTTCCTTATTCCTGCCTGTACTGTGTGATATTCCCCTTGGATTTTTTTTTTTAAACCGTGTCCAGCACTTTCATAGGAAAAGAACGACTGCTAAAAAATCCATTACCATGGTTTGGCCAGAGTCCAAAATTTCAGCTACCAAGAATGTTAAATCCTCCATCTGTTTGCTAGTTAGATAATGTTACCTTTGAGCTTTCCTTTGGCTGCTAAAGACACTTTATCTGCCTTAAATGTTGCAGAAAATTACACTTCAGGTCAAAGCCTGTGTGCCATTAAATAAGGTGGGGGAGGGAAAGGTTCTTGCTATAAATTTCCACCTTTAGTTCCTCCCAGCTCTTGGTACATTCAAACACAGAAGAGTCCCGAGCTGAGTGCAATCATACTAGTGACCTGGGTAATTGATGGTGAATGATGGATATGTTGAGCTAGACTCTAATCCACTCTTAAATATTTGCTTGACTTTTTAAAAATCAAGGAAATACCCCAAGGGGAAGGAAGTTCTTTTGCACAGGAGAAGCTAAGCAGCCACGGTGTGCTCAAGCGAACATTTGGCTAAGACATTACTTCGTGCCTCAGCTGGGGATGCAGCCTGGGCAGCGAGGCCCAGCTCGCTCCTCAGTGCCAAGTCCTGGCTGCAACATCCATCAGACACCTCCAGGGAGAGGTGACTCAACTGCTTTCACTGACGTGATCCCACTGAGGGCAGGCCAGGAGGTGAGCTTGCACAACCCCTGCCTCCACCATTTATCTCCTCACTTCTCATTACAGCTGATGGGACACATAGCCAAGCCACCTTCTCCCTGAGGAGTGTGCTGGATGTGGAACTCGCACGACTGACACGCATAGGAGTTTTCCTTATGGCTTCAACCACAACCTCTTTCCACCCACTATTTCACCAGAGAGCAGGGGTTACTCCCAAATCACATCATAACTTTCCATCTATCCATGATCCTGCTCCGGCTCTCCAGCCTGGTGCATCAGGTGCCTTCCAGATGAGTGCTGGAGATTGTCCAAGCTGCCTCCTCTGCTCCCCAAGGAGGCAGCAGCCCCTGCTGAGAAAAGCTAACAAGGAACCACTAAGCACAGCTGCATGGGACACTGACAGCAAGTTATCAGGAAGGATTAAAACATGACCCCAAACCCACAGAAATGCAGGCACCGCCTGTAGCAGATCCAGCACATATCTGCCTTTGGTTAGGTCTCCACACTCTCCACTGGTGGATGGCTGGACAAGATTGGTCAAAAACAGGAATAAATGGTTGACCAGAACATAAAAACCTGAGATGCAATTGGTCAAGACCAGAGGCAACTGTTTTAGGTCAGCACAAAGATCCTTACATCCCACGCTCGGGAGGACAGCAGTGTGAGGCTGGCCTTGCCAGTCAGTAACCCCTCCTGGGTAGCAAGAGGAGCAGGGATGGAACTCCATGCCTGAAACAGGAGGTACAGACCAGCCTGCTGCCTCTCTGCAGCTGGGAGAAAGGTTTCCATCCAGCCCTGACAGGAGTTTCCCACCATCCAGCCAAGTTTCCTTTGCAGCAGCTGTGGGACTTAACTTTTAGGGCTAGAAAGAGATTTCTAGGCACAGAGCCCCATCTGCAGCGAAGTCAAAGTGACCCTGACAGCCACTGTGGGAGGTCAAGAGAAAAATGCCTGGAATACATGGATTTGTTACTCCATCTTCCCCATCAAAGAACGAGCTGGCAGGCAAGAAGACTGGCCTGGCTGAAGAGAGAGCTCTGGCTGGAATTCAGGAAAAAAAGAAGAGTTTATGACCTTTGGAAGAAGGGACAGGCAACTCAGGAGAACTACAAGAATATTGTGAGGTTATCCATAGAGAAAATTAGAAGTGCCAAAGCTTAACTAGAAATTAATCTGGCTACTGCAATAAAAGACAATTTAAAAAGCTTTCTATAAATACATTTGCAGCAACAGGAGGGCTAAGGAGAATCTTCAGCCTTTGTTGGATGTGAGGGGAAATGTAGTGACTAAGGAAGAAGCTGATGTACTCAATGCCTTCTTTGCCTCAGTCTTTAATGGCAAGATCAGTTGTTCTGTAGGTACCCAGACCCCTGAGCTGGAAGACAGGGATGGGGAGCAGAATGAAGCCTCCTTATGCAAGAGGAATGGTCAGTGACCTGCTACACCACTTCAACACACACAAGTGCTAAAATGATCTTACCACTCTCTACAGCTCCCTGGAAGAAGGTTGAAGTCTGGTGGAGATTAAGCCCTTCTCCCAGGCAGCAAGGGATAGAACAAGAACAAATGGCCTCAAATTGTGCCAGGGGAGGTTTAGATTGGGTATTGGAAAAAATTTCTTCACCAAAAGAATTGTAAAGCCCTGGTACGGGCTGCCCAGGGCAGTGATGGAGTTACCATCCTGAAGGAATTTAAAAGACATGTGAATGTGGCCCTTGGGGACATGGTTTAGTGATGGACATGGCAGTGATGGATTAACAGGTATGCTGGTTGATCTCAAAGGTCTTTTCCAACCAAAACAATTCTAAGATTCATTAAGAACTAAAGAAAGCACCACTATAAGCACAAATGGTCACACTATAAGCACAAATGGTCATCCTGCAGCTCAAAATCACAGCTCCAAACCTGGCCTTATACAGAGCAGCCACAATTCATTAGCCAGTGCTGTAGTTGTGAGTGCCTTAGGGAAAAGCCCATGAATAATTTGCAATGGAGAAACATCTGCAGAAGAAATGTGTAAGAAAGGCAGCTCCCCAGTCTGCATGATTCCCAGGTATACACAGGGTCTCAGGGGTTACCAGTCCTCTTGAGCATATCAAATGCATGAAAAGAGGAGCAAAGATAACATGGGCCTGGATTGTGCAAATCCAGCATTGTGTAAATGACCACAACCAGTTCTGCTCCTTCCATGGAGAAACCAAGCCTGGTTGCTACCACTGACCTAGGAAGTGTGAATGAACCATTTGTTTGGAGAGAGATGAAAGGAAGCGTGCAAATGAAGCTTGTCTCCATCACCACGACAGATTTACTTCTTCAAGTGGCCTCAAGTAGCCTTGGAAAGGAAATCTGGAATGTTGTAACATTCATAAATATTTGACTGTTCTGTCTTACCTTGAAAACACGCAGAAACTCTATCCTAAAGAAAGCACTCCCAGATTGAACAGTCATTTTGTTAAGCAGGCCATGACCTGGGGAACTAGGTATTGGTGACATTTAATCTGTATCTATATCTATGCACATGTAAAAACACACACAATAAAATGCAGAAGTTGTCCCAAGGAAAGCCTGGCAAGCATTTAAAAACAGAGGTTAATCTAAGCTTGGCTACTTAGACTTACAAATGAAGTCTTGTAAGTTTTAGAAACAAATCAGAAATATTTTAAACATGTTAGAGGCAATAAATCATTATTATTCCTTTATTTTAGTTACCCCCAGAAATCGAAAATATTTTATTATTTTCACTAGAGCACAATATCCAGTGTTTTAGGTGTCTCCTATCTGATCTAACACCGATCAGTTATGGCAAACTCCCACCTTTCATTCAGACTTCCCACCTCGTCACCACAGTTGAATTTGAGAAGAAATAAACAAGAAATGCTTGTGGAGAGAATAGTGAATGGGTATTTTAAGATGCACCATGTAATGTGATCTACAATTTAAAATTTCCACCACTGAGCAGATCCAACACAAATCCCTTCTGCTCCTGTTGAGATGGAGTAATTCAGTACCTGTGGTGTTGCTGGCAGTTACAGAAAAGGAGAAAAAATAAATAAACTCAAGGAGTTTCCTTCTTGAGATACTAAAGAATCTGAACACACTCACCCAACACAAACCCTCATAACTTTCAATGGGTATGAACTGTATTTAAAACAGTTTGGTTGTTCAGCTAATGAAAGATGCTGATTCTTTAACTGAAAAAGATGTAATTTGGATCCACAGGAGATTTCCTTCACCAGCTGGTTTTGAATGCTGTGGTACTCTCTCCTCTGGGTATAATTAGATTGCTGTAACCTAAACAGCCCTTCCACTCCCATCACTTTAATGTCCCCCAAGATGATAAACAGCATTAAGGTCTCATTTCTGCAGTCTCTAGATCAAGAAATATGTATGATTATATGTATATCTTAAATGCTTTTCCTTGTGACCACAGAATGAGCAACAATTATTTCACTGAAATGAATTGCAAAATCTGACACACTCTGCTTTAAGTCTTTCAAAACCATATTAACACAAGAGCCACATCTTATTCAACACGGTGTGATAGCAAGCTCAATGGAGCCAGGAACCAGTCTAGCCTTCATGTCAATCAATAAGAATAATAAAGAGCAATGCCAAAAAGGGAAAGCATTTGTCATATCCCAATTGCTTCTTTTAGAAGAAAATATACTGTGCATTGAGTACCATGATAGATGTGCACTGATACTGAGTGTGCTTTTTCAGTTCACAAACATTTCAATAAATCAATTAAAAAAAAACCAAATAAACAAACAATTAAAAAGGGAAATAAACCAGAAAACTGGTTTTGTTTGTCCAGGACAGATGTTTTGAAATGTATTTGCAAAATTATTTTTCATCAGTTAAATCATAGATTAAATATTTTGTTCTTGGCTTTCTATATTCTTCTGTAATATACTCAGAAATTTTCTTTCGTAAAATAATAAAAATCAAAGTCCCTCACTTTTAATGCATCATAAGGCATATCTGACTTTTCTGAGATACAGAAAAACTGGAGAAGGAAGATACTTCCATGATTTTTTCCCAAACTCGACCCAAATTACTATGGCATTGCAAAACAATATTTTTAGGCAAGAGAAGTATTTCTACTTTTAGCATAATTATGCTGATTGAGTAGCACTGCAATTGAATCTGGTTGCTTTCAGGAATTCCCTCTGGAACAAAGGGAAAATATCAGTTACCTGAAATACTGACATTGTGTATCAAGAATAAAACATAATGAGCACCTTATATCTGTAATGGATGGGAATCATTTAAAGACACTATGGAACAAAACCCCCAACATATTAAAAATTGAACAAGCACACTACTACATTGGGAACTTCAGCAGGGTTCCCTGAAAATTTTAGGATTATGTTTTGGTGTTCTGTAGAAAAGCTTTGCTATTGCTTTCTGTTTAAAAGACAGGCAGCAAACCCTTCAGATGCTTTTAAAAAGGAGCAAAATAGCAAAGGAGTAGTAAGAGCAGGAAATAAGAACTTATTCTTTTGGACTTTTTTGAGGAGGGGTGAGAAAATGGACAAGGTCGAAATACACAAATGTGGGCAGATATATATTGTACAACTGGTTTTGCATGGACATATATTTTACACAAACTATATATGGGTATACACATACATTTTATATAAATGCATGTGCACACCCACAGTTTATACAAAGAGTGTCTCTGAATTTCAACAGTTATTTTTTCAGTGATTTTCCTTTGCTATAAGTTCACTAATGAAAGAGAAAACAAGCTCTCTTTTCTGTTACTTGTAAGATACACGGGCATCAAAGGCAGGGGAGGAGACTGAAAAAGAAGCAGAAAAGCTTCAGATGAAGATTAGAGAATACCCTATGATTCTCCCATCTGAGCAGGAAAACTATTAAAAAATGGGCTTCATTTCAAGGGGAAGAAGCCTTTCAGATTAGTAAATCTATTTTTTTACCACCAAAGAATTGTTTTAGTGGTCTTTTAGGTATTCAGAGCGCTATCCATCAGAACATGCTCTTGGATTGAATGTTTGAACTCTTCACAAACACTGGACATGCAGCACAGGCTACACTGCAGGGTTGCAAAGATGAAGTGGAAGTTCTCCACCAAGCTGCAAAGATTATTCTGACAAAGAGTAAAGACAGATGAAGATGGAAATTTCCTGCAGCCAGAGCCCCAGCCCATCACAGAGATGTTGTTTCTTATTAACTAGAAGAGAACATAAGAGTCATGAACAATGCTATTGTTGAGGCATACAGTAAATTTCACATGAGATTAAAGAAAGTTGATTCATTAACTAGGTTTAGGTAGAGGGAGAACCAAAATGATTAATCAGTGGAAGACAAAAAGGAAATCACATTTCCTGAAGTAAGCTCACTTAAGTAATTTTGCTGAACACTCAAAAAATTTAATTGAAGAAGTGAGAGATTCTGCAATACATTAGGCATGGAATCAGAAAAGACGATTAAATCCGGACCTGAGAAAAGGAAATGCATTCAAGTTTCAGTTTCTTTCTGCTGTTAAAGTACTTGATATTGCAAAGTACTTTTTTTTAGTGCCATGTGCAGTATTATAGAGTGCTCAGGATACAGGGGAAACCTAGTAAAATCACAAGTTTAAGTCAGTTCTTTTATCAGGTTAGGTGACTTTGGTTGAAAGAGCTAGTTTGGAATAGATCCTCAAAGAAGAACAGGATATGCTATAGAATACTCACTGAGTAGAGAGGGTCCTTAGGAAAGGAGTTAGATACTTTGTGGTGGTCAATATGACATAAGAGAAAATAATCAAGTCAAAGAAGAGTTATTTTCTCTCTGACATTATTCAGCATTAGTTGGTAAAATGGCTATTTACAGTAGTAAGTCAAAGGAGATTAAGTTCCTGCTTATAGAACTAGAAATATGTACTATTAATAGAAAACACCTCAGTTTGAAAATTGACTATACTGAAAGATGTCAAAAAGTAGCTGTAAAAACAGAGAACCATCTGTGGTGGGAGCTTTTTCTAGCCAAAAAAAAAAAATTATAGGGATTGGTAACGAGCCCAACACCAGTCAACATTTTCATCCATGATTTGGAAGTTCTTGAAATGCTGCCAATAAAATCCACATGCACGAGACAGACTGTCAGCATGACAAATTCTGAAGACATGGAGCCATCTGAACAGATTTGCCTCTTGAAACGAAGCAGGCAGGAACAGACCAACACCCAGAGAGACTTTTGCAGATGGGGATAACAAGTAGAGCTCCTGGAAGGTGAACCTTGATGCTCATTGCTGACCACTGACCCTGCTCTCGTTGCACTGCTCTCCTGGGCTGGATGTACAGGATACCTGGCTCCGTATCAGAGCATGTGAGACTGAGCTGAGATCATCATGCACAGCTCCAGGGACGTGCCTACAAAAAACACATCTTCAGGAGCAATGTGACTCAAGAAAACTCATTGTGGCAGGTCGCTCTAATGTGGATTTTTTGATGTCTAATAGTAACTGAGCACACGCACTCCTGCTTTTCCTTCGTTAGGGCACTGCCAGGATTTCCCTCCTCTTCCTGGCTGTGTTTTCAGTAAAGTGCAGCTTAAAGATCTTTTAAGACTCTTCCTGCCTTTATGAAATTAATGGAGAAGGAGAGGAGGGGGACCAGACAGACACACAAGTGCACTTTCAGTACATAAGCCTTGTTTTCTTAAGAAACCACAAATAGAAAGAAGATGAACAGGGTAATTCAAGGACCAGGAAACAAGCCTTGCAGTCGAAGATTTAAGTAGGTTGGTCAATGTAGTGTGAGATGGAGATGGACTGACTGCAGTTATGCAAATCTTTGCTAGGAAAACCTGTAGAAACGGACAGATTCCTAAGCTTTAGCAGAGAAAGCACAGCTCAGCCAGAAGTGAGATGAGACACATGGCAAACAGAAAGAAGGTACTTCACCTATTTATTTATTTAGTCAGTTGCAAGTAAAAACTACTGGAAGAGCTCATCAAAAGGGAGGTGGAGAGAGATCCCTCCATGTCCTTAAGATGACTCCAGATGCCATGAAGATAGATTTTAATGGACTCCACACCATTGGTTATCTGCAGGGCAGGACCAGACCACTGTCACACCTGGTTCTGGCATTTTTTGTGACATCTGTTTGCCTTAGGGCCACACTGACTCACACAGGATGCAACTCCACAGGAGATTCCCATTGACTCTTACAGTCTCCCTGTTGTGGACTGGGGCAGGGGGGTGAGGAAAGTGGGACAGCCTCCACAGTGCCTCTCTGAACACAGCAGTTCAAGACAGTTCAACAGAAGACCTGGATCTTCTGTGGACCTGAAGGCACCCAGCATCCTCCAACATTTTTGTCTTTGACCAAAATCTGACGCCTTTCTGTCCTTCTCCCTTCATCCTCAAGACAACCTGACCAGTGAAGCATCAGCCTGGGGATGGAGAGCAGCTAAGAAACATCTCCACTCCCACATATAAAGCCCTGCTAATACTCTGTGCTGCTCCTGTCAATACCATTACCTCTTTTTCTGATGTTTCAAAGGGAGGAAGATCAAGTTTTTTCCAGAGTAACACTGCAGAAACACCACTGTGCTAAAGAATGGCTCTGATTTGTCACAGAAAAGGCCTCACAAACTGACAGTTTTTGTCTGATTTTCTCTGGGCAGTGGGGGAAGGAACATATTTTCTCCTCCAAAAGCATTCAGCAAATTTGTACTGCGGTCAGCTAATTTTATTACTTCTCATAAATGTCTGTTCCTGTAATGCTCTCAAGGTATTTTCATAATTCTACCCTGGGAATTACAAATCAACTTTCTCTTTGATAAAGTAACCTGCAGTATTTTATTTTATTTTTTATGTTATGAACAGCTGAAAATGTATGACATCCCATAAAATGTCTGGGTTAGGCCTTTGAATATTGCTTCTTTTAAGGAGTCTTTTAGCATTGAAGCAGAGAAATACAGTCCTAGGATTGGAGTCTATTAAGCAAAAAGAGGAAAGGAAATCCTTAAAGCCCATGTCTAGAGTGTCTTTAAAGTTGCTTTTCTGTGTTCCAAAGGGATCTAACTTCCATTTAATTAAATTCTTGTTTAAGAAAAAGGAACCTGGATTATTTTATTTATTTATACATTTTTGCAGAAGTTTATGATGAAGTATATTAGGGAGGGGAGGGGAGAGGAGAGACGTGCTCCCCAAAGACAATACATATTTAAGTAATGAAGTATTTTACTAGAGAGCCTAAAAATTGGCCTCATGGCCTCAGAGGCAGAGCCACAGCATCTCTCACATAGCAACAACTGCAAGCAGAGGAAAGAGCCCTCTACACTTAAACAAGCCAGGCTGCATTTTCATTTAATTACCTCTGAAATCACAGGCTGGGGAGCATTGCTGAGGTACTCGGCCAGTTTTCTGTCATGCAATTGTTATGAGAATTTTACAAGGCTAATTTTGACCTTTTTTGATCATTTTATATTTAATTTTGATTTCAGGCAGTACCACATCTGTTTGTAAACAGGAGAGGCTGTATACAGAGTTAGCCAGCATTTCTTTTACTACATTTAGGGATATAAATGACACCCAAAGGATTTTATATTTTAAATTCAACAAGCAAACCATTTTCCCCAGTAGTAACTCTGGCTCATGATTGACTCAGTATCTCTGCACTTAGAGAAATAATAGGAAAAAAAGACACGTGTCCCAGAGGAGCATTTCTCAGCATATCCTTCCACTCTCCCTGCTTCAGGGAACTGCTGAACCAGGGGCTGCACTTCAATCATAACTTTAATGAGCCACTGGTGAGCTTATCTTCTGTGCATGTGTCAGAACTTTCTGTGGAACCACTAGAAAGAGCAATTAACAGAAGAGAGCTCACCAGCTCCCTCCTTTCTTGACACAACTATCCCAAAGCAGCAATGGCATGTGACCGCACGTTCTCTTTCACTGCAGTTTGCATAAAGAGTGTAAGAGGTAAAACTTCTTCAGATTCCCATAAAAGATTATTCTCTTCTGTTTAAGACTCAAGATGTTTCATGATATCAGATCTAGCAATAGCTCCCTCTGTCACCTATATTTAGGGGGATGGTGCTCACCTGGTTCCTCACAACACAGTTCCACAACTACAGCGAAATCCAAGGATGCTTCACCACCCCTGACTCCTTGCCCAGCCCTAATGCATGTATTACAGACACAGTTTTTCAAATATAAATACCTTAATCATATAATTTCTGGGGCAGGACCTATTTAAAGGTTTACAACTCCATGAGAATAATTTCCTTTAAAAATGCCACAGATCCAACCAGGCCTCCTTGGTTTGGCATCATCACCATCAGTTGCCTCGACCATATCAGAAGAGAAAAGAATAAAGAATGCCATTTGTCAAATGCTGAGAGTGGAGACACTCGGCAATCAAGCAAATCTTTGACTGAGGGATGATTGGAAAATTTCTGAAAGCCTTTGGACTAAGAGGAAAACTAAAGATACACACACACTGAGTTTTGAGAAAAGGCAGGGAATGCTTTCAACACCCCTGTTCAGAGGCTGAGGCTTCCTCTCTGAGGCTGCAGACACGCCTGCACATGCCAGGCAGGTTAACAGGGCAGTTAACAGGACATCAGGTACTCAGCACCACGATGTGCTCAGGGAGACCTCAGGGAGACTGAGAAGCCAACATGCTCTCCACTGCTCTCAGCTTGCTTTTTAAGAGTGATGTAGACATTTCCTATAAATCTGAGTTAACCCTATAAGCCTGGGGAGCCAGAGTCCCAGACTCAGCCCGGGACTAAGAAGGTCTTTGCAGCATTAGCTCATTCTAAACAATCAAACCTGTTTCTTGAAACATTTGGGGAAATTTATGAGGCTCTGGTGGGTGGGAACCTGAAATAGATACCGTGCTCTTCTTTTCAGTGCAAGGATGATTTATGCTGCCAGGCAGCTCCTTGGCATGAAGCCAGAACAGATCGATCAGATGCGACTAACAAATGTTGTAAAACTGAGTAAACCAACTGCAACCTGAGCATTGGCTCCCTGAGCACGTGGGCCCTGATGGGGAACAACAGGTGCATAACATAATTACAAGCAAGGAGGAAAACAAGAGGTATGTACACAGACAAACCTCCCAAAGATTGCACTCATTCCCATAAATCACTGTGACAACTACAATACCAGCAGGAATAAGAAAAAAAAAAAAAGGAAAGGAAAAAAAAGGAAAAAGAAAGAGGGAGATACACGCATGGAAAAAATGTCATAGGAGATCGAACAACAGAACAACAGAATTGGAAGCAGCCGTGTTAATCCCTCATGGACTATCTCACCATAATGATTGTTTATTCCTTACAAATGGGAATTCTAATCTGCTGATTTTGTGGTTGCATTTTTGTGGCTTAACATTCCACATGTCAGAAGAAACATCGGCCTCCCCACCCTGCCTAAATCCTCCCCTGGTTAAATTGATCACATGTGTGACACACAAACTGAATGGCCACATGCAAACATCTCATCTCTGATGGGTTGAATCCTGTTTATCCTTAAAATAAAAGGGAGTCTAATCATCCTATCCTCACTTCTACAATGTGAATCTCTTTCTAAAATGCCACTGGAATAATTCTATCCACCACAAAAAAAAATCTCACAGAAAAAAAACCCAAAGAAAACACCATAACATTATTCTGGATCCCAGCAGCTATTTACTAAACATTCCTTTATCTAACCAACCAAAAAACCCCAAAAACCACTCCCTCCCTGAGCATACACATGAAAGAGATTTGGATGAGATTTGAGTGGTGTTCTACTGCTCATTGGTTTGTAGCCAGGACAGCACCCTGGAGCTTAATCCTTCAGTGAATCTAGAATTTGCCTGTCTACAATTAGACAACTGGCTTATTTGATTCCAAAATGATGAGAACCAGAGGATCAGCACCATTCAAATCCTTTCTTGCAACTCATGATACCAAGCCCCACCAACCTCACCAAGACCTACAACACTACAGATTATTCCATGGTAATTTCTCCTACCAGGAGTAGCCAGGCTTGTCTCTGCATAGGCTGGAGGATGCTCAATACCCTGAGAGGAACATTACAGATAAATTAACTTTCTGTGGAGCTTGTTTGGGTGAGGAAGGCTTCCATACATTTTGCTGTTGATGATGCAGAGCAAAGCTCACTTAGATATCCTGCTGCCAGACAGTGTCCTGCCCTTCTGGGATGAGCAATGCAACGCCTGGCTCTGCTTTCTCACACCCTCTGAAGCATGAAATAAAAAATATCTCTATTGCTCTCAGGTTTGGCAATGTAGCATAATAAAAACCATTTTAATAGAAAGCAGCCTCCCAAGAACCACAGAAGATCCATGAACTGACTTCCCCACACACGCTGCTCACACTTCTGGTCTTTACCACATAGTCTGGTGGCTTTTCCTGAGCTTTGAGCCACATCAACTGCACAAAAGCCACAGAAAAGCTCTAGCTCTGTGCTTCCCTGGTGTCATCTTGTGAACCTGCCTTCCCCAAAACAAAAAGCTGCCAAACTGATGGAAAGGTCTGACAAAATTGACACCAGATGCCTCCTCCACCCAGGTCAGCCAGGACAGGCTGATGGGATCGCTATCCTGCGAGCTCTTACAGCTGGAGGCTCCATCAGCCTGTGATATTAAAATAGAGCTGATGGTGCAGAAAGGTGTGCCAAATAGCTGAATTGCAGCCTTCCTCTAACATACCAAAAAACAAGGCAAAGTCAAACTAAATTAGAAGGCAAATGGTGGATTAAGTAATATAACAATCGTCATATGTATTAAATTTGGTATTTTACTACACCAGGATGTTAGCAATAAAAACAATCCTTTCACTGCTCAGCCTCGTAAACCCACAAAAGAAAGTGTGTTTGTCAGATCCCTCTGTCCTATCATCCAGGGGATGGTTTGTAGCAGCAGGCCACATGAAAATGAGAGTAAAGAGAAAGACAAGTACAAAGTAGGTTAAAACACTCCCAAATTAGCTGCCTGCATCCAGTTACATCAATGAGAGCATTTCCAGCCCAGCTGGTACTCAGCTGCTGGAGGATGTGGAGAAAGAGGGTGAACCAGAATAACAGCAATTTATTGATTAGAAGTTGTACTTCATTAGAGCAATTTGCTATTAAATTCCACAGTGCTTTTCTCTTGCAGACCTAAACAGCTATTAATTTTCACAATGCACATTGAATCTGCCTAATTAAATAATTATTAAAGTGATATTTTTCTTCTGGGAAATTATGTCACAGCTCCAAAACATTTTGCAGATGATGTTGGTTTTGACAAAATTATTGAAAGGGAAAATTCTATTTCAATCAGTTGGACACCATATTGTCACTGTTAGAATTCTCATAATTTCTAATAGCATTAATTTACTTTTTGAATAGCACTCACTTTTGAATGACATGTTATTTTAAAATATCTATATCAATGTTAAAATGATTCCACAGATCATACTGTTGCATGATGGCCAATCTGCTACCTTCAGTGCTTGGCAGTGTTTGGTCATCCTCAAAAGGGACATAAAGTCAGGTTTCCACTGAGGTTCATTTTGAAGCAGGCTGGAATTTCTGCTCCAAAATCTTTTAAACATTGCTTTTTTGATTCATCTTAGAGTGTTAACACATTTCTTTCCTGGGAAAAAGCAGGAAGAGAAATCCTGCTTTTCAACATCCTGTGTGTGTGGTGATGATAACAGCATTCATTTCATGATTTTCAACCACTGTTTTGGAAGGAGCTGGAAAAAAACCACGAGGAGAATTCTCCTCTGATGCCACAGCTATCAAGATTCCTGCAGAATACAGAGCACAGCAATGGGCACCTGCAGTTTTGCCTCCTTTAACAAGCATGGCCTAGGGGTCTGCCTGAAACACAGGAACACTTCCTACATCTCCTGCTGACTAAACCATCTGTCCATGGACGATCCTCTTCAGGTCATGCTTCTGCAGTTGGGCACAGGGATCCCAGCACCAGGCATGTGGGAATTATGGCTACTTCTTCACACAGAATTTTTGCATCATGTCGTAGATTTGCAGCCCCTGAAGGAGGGTTCATGGGCAGCCCTGGCAGACAAGCCCAGCTACAGGCAGTGAAGAACACACACACAGAAGAATGAGGCTTTGCCTCTTGATGAAGCAGTTTCCCTTCATGTATTACTGATAGTCACCAGATCATGAACTCTCTTTACCTTCAATGCTGAGGAAAGCACAGTGGCCATCTCAAAGCTGGGAACAATATAGAGTAAATGAACATGGCAGCACTTACTCTTAATTCAGACAGCGATGAACTACACAGCTATCCAGCCAAGACAGAGCTTACCAATTTCCTTATTTGTCCTCTTCTACCATTTCATGTGGTAGAGCTGTTTCATAAATGTAAAGAAAGGGTCTGTGAGTGAATCTGAAAGCTGCTACCCTGAGTGTCAGAAGGTAAGTAAACTCCAGAGCAGCTCCAAGAAAACTTTCTGTAATGTTGCCTTCATATTGCAAATGCATCAATTGCAGAAATTATGCTGTGACATGTCACCTGCTTTATTTTCTTTATAGTGCTTCTCTTTTCAATAATTCGTATCATTGGTGGGAAAGAAATGTCCCTGAACAACCTACCCACTGCAAAAAATCACACTGCCTGACTAAGCAGGGGAAAATACCTGTGGTGAATACAGCAAAAGTAAAGACTCATTTACAAATGGCCTCTTTGAGAGGTAAAAAGGTGATAAAATTTCTTATCAGCCATGGCACCACAGGAAAAAACTCAGTATAATGCCTATGTTTCAAAATGGGAATGTGGAAGGGGAACCGGTGCAGAATCAGTATTGAGCAGATTATGAGGCTGGGTTACAAATGAAGACTAGATACTTGAAGATTAAATTACTAGGGTAATTTAATACAGCTACAGTCAGCTATTTGACAGAGCTGGTTTATTGTTAACTTCTTTTTTTTTTTTTTTTTTTTTTTTTGCCCAGGTGCTTTTGTTCACCCGCTCAGCCTCCAGCAATCAGGCAAGAAAACATTTTAAAAAACCGAGTCAAAATCCCATCTAAAATTGTAAAAAAAAAATAGACCAGGGAGTTCACTGGGTTCGTGGGAAAAAGGTGAAACACATGTAGAGACACCGTGGAGATATGCAGGAGTAAACTGGCCATCACCCTACAAAATTAGATCCAGGCAGCTCCCACTGCAAGCCCTTTTGTCAGAGTGTGGAGCAGATGTTGGGAGGAACTCAACTGGTGCGGTGCAGCAGTGAGGGAGAAGCTGCAGAAAGCAAAATACGTCTACAGCAATGAAACAACAAGGCTCTGAGGAAAAAACCACAAACAACTAAACCCCAAATCCCAACCTTTAATCCATAGCTGGCCTGAAAATGATTTTTCCAACCATTCTTTAAACAAACAAATATTCGTTTTTAGTTCCAGGCACAGGTGTTACAGACTAAGTCATTTTTTAGGAAAACATTTTAGAGATATTCCCTGTCCCCTCATGAAAGCTTCGCCAAGAATCTCCCCCAGTTTCTGTTTAATGAGTTATTGGTGTTTCCATTTTCAGAAAGTGGAATGGGGGAAATATCTAAATTATTTGTAAAAAGAGGTTTTTGTTACTCATTTAGAAAATAGTATTTTTGTTAAAAAAATTAGGTAAAAAATTTAAAAGCCTCTTTCTCTTCTCATTTCCTGATATTGTAGGTTCAAAACATCAACTGACAGGACAGAAAAACTGCTTTATGATTTCCAGAGAAAGCTTTGGTTTTGCACTAGTGGGGCCACAGGATCTGGAAGAGCAGAAGCAGGAATCCCAGAGCAAGACAAGGTATCTGCTCAGTGTCTTACATTCCCATGAGAGGTTGCCTAGCAGGTAAGTGGCTTCTTTAAGCAAATTGTGCACAAACACCTGTTAGCAAGAAAATAAAACCAACCAAAAGGATTTGCATGAGGCCAGAAAAAAATTGCTTTAAAGCTCTTATTTTCTAGGATTTCCAAGCACTTGTCTATTGTATATTAGACTGTGAGAGGGTGGAGTCACTCATGGCATGCTCCATTAAAGGTCATCAAGGCAAACTAACTGGTTTGGGCCAGTGACTGTCAGTGCAAAGGTAGTAACACAGGGCTGGAATTTTGTGGCTAAGTCATAAAATGTGAACTGTAATCACTGCTCAGGATGCGACCCTATGCCAGATCCAGCCGTCAGCGCCGTGATGGGAATTTGGAGGTTTTAGGAAGCCCTGCCAAGCCCAGAGCACACTGCTGCAGACCACTGCAGGGCTTCCCATCTCCTCTAGGAGGAGGTTCCAAACACACTCCAAGAAATCCCCGTGGTCCCGGGATGCCGGTGCCCAGCAGAGCCGTGGTTACTCCCTCCATCACACCACAGCCTGCTGAAAAGGGAGCCCTCAACTTCTGCCAGAGATAAGAACATAATCCATGTTCAAGTGTGGTTAAGACATTTCTTCCTGGCAGGATTTCTTCCTCAATTTTCACACAACAGGACAGACCAACTCGGAGAGGCTTGAGGCACTGGTGATGTGCACAATGAAGGTAAAAAACCCAAATGTGGTGAACGTCACATGTCCTTACAATGACATTGGGACATCTCCTCTGGCAAAGGCTCATACAGTGGAGCCTGCTCCCTGGGGAGAGGAAACACCCTCCTGCACTACTACACCTGGGGTCAGGGTCCACAAACAGAAGATAGCACAGCAGGTCCAATATGAAACCTAGAAAGTTTTCAGCCACACAGCCCAAATCCCTGATTTTCACCAAACACTCATTTTCAATGATAAGAAAAGAAGGGAGGATTAAAAACAAGCAAGAACTCTATTAACACATGCAAATGTCAGTAAACTAATGAGATTCCAAAACTGCCTTGCTCCCAGAAAGAAATTACTCAAACCAGGTCAATCTGAATAATAATGAGATGACATTTTCTCCTCATGGGAGGCCAAGCCTATGCAGGTGAAGCCACAAGTGAAGCCGTTTACAGCCCTCTTGTCTGAATGACCACATCAACCTAATAAACTTCTGTTACATCAATATTGTTCCTGTCACTGCACTTAGCATAATTAATGCAGATGCAATCAGGATGGAGAGCAAAACACTCTCTGCAAGCACCCCCCAGCGCTGCAGTCAGGCTGGCATTTTAAAAGTGGATTTAATCAAATGTTAATCAGGAGAGAAAAAGTTCAGGCAGGTGCAGCTGCAAATAATCCAACAGGATTAAGGATGTCTGGGTGGCTGATTACCCTGCAGCACAGGAAATGCACATCGTGAGGAGGATGACAATATGTTTCCATCTCCTCCTTTAACAAGGGGCATTGTAATTACTTGAATATTTATTTTTCCAATGGGAAGCATTTGAAATATTTTGCAACATGTGACCTACCACCTTTCTTCTCCTTGTCTGTGCAAAACAACCTGAAGTTGGAGTGACCCGGTCAAAATGAATTTGTATGAGTATTTTCTCCTTCAGTCACCTGTTTGCATTATCGTTTAATGAAATTCTATTATTAAATGTATGTTATTTTCCCCTTCAGTAACTTACTATCAGTAATGTTAAGGTACAGCCACATCCAAGAGTTCCCCTGCAAGTTTGGTGCTCCAGGGAACATTGTGGATGCTGTCACAGTTTTGCTAGCACCTAGGGAGGAGTTTTTAACAAGTCTGAGCTCCTACAGAGAGCAGGGCGAGTGGAGTGGTATGTGCAAAGCCCAACATGCAGGTTTGGGGCAGCCCCTGGGTCCCTGCCCAGTGTTTATCTGCTGCACAAGACTGGGCTTGGGGACCTTTTAGCTCCTGGACACCACTGGGGCTGGTCTATGTCACCAGCTTTACAGCCTGCTCCTTTGGCTCGTTATCAGTCCAGGAGGGAAATGCCAATGGACTAACTCTGGCTGGAGCTGAAACTGAGCAAGAAAAGCTCATTTAGCAAAAGCGCCAAGGGAGGGAGGGAGCGGGGCTGGAGGGGGCACATGGACAAGTGTTCCCATTCAGATGCCAAAACACATGTGAACAGACAATTTATTTACATTAGCCATTTTTTCGAAGAAGAAATGGGAAGGGGGAGAAGCTGGGTCCACTGTGCATTCTCATGTTCTGTGTCAGCAGATGGAAGCTGCTGGGCCCTGTGCTGTATCCCCTTGGCACCACCCTGCTGGCAAGGGGCCAGAGCATCCCGAAAAGAACATCACAGCTCCATGGAACCCTTCCTATCCCAGGCCACTTTGCTGTTGGTCCAACCAGTCCCATCCATCTCCTCTCACTCCCAGTCCCACCACTGGCCTCTCCATGGCCAGCAGGCTCCTGCTGGAGGACCACCACCACCTTCAGCTCAGGAGCTTGGCCTGCAGCCTCTGGTTGCAGGGTGAGATGCAAAGCTACCAGGCTTCATCCCAGAAGGCTTTTAGATGCTTTCAGTGCATCTCTCCAGGCCATCAGTGAGGGGAGATGAAAGGAAGCCCTGTAGTTGGAGGATGTAGCACTTACTGAATGGGAAGTCACAGACCTGTGAGGGTGTCAGCAATAGCCACAGCCACACAGCCTGCACCAGAATGAGCGCCTGCAAATGGCCTCAAAATCACACCTGGGCCTCAGTTTCAGACACTTCCCCAGGGCAAGGATACACTGTACAATAAAGTTACACCGTGGAATACTCATTGCATCCCTCAAGGACCTTCCATGAAAACAGGACTTGGCTCTAGAGCTCAGCTTCAAGCTCCTCTCAGCTTGAGGGTGCTCAGGTTTGCAGCTCCAAGCTTAGGACTATCTGGGTTAACTAAAGGAAAGGTAAGGCACAGATCACCTAGTAGAGCTCATACAAGTGGGATGCAGATGAATCTTTAAAAGGGAAAAAAGAGCCAGAAAGCTCTTGTGTGATTTGGATAAATGTACAGTGGCTGCATTTATGGAAAAGCTCCTTACACAAACTTTGACGACACTGCCCAGTAGACCCAAGACAAGTTCAGACTAAAAGAACAAGCTACATTTCAAAGATGGTGGGAATTCATGCTATTTCACCTCTCCAAGGCACGAGCTTATCTTGGATGCATCACAGAAGGGAACAGCTAAACAGTGCCATGTGGCTGATAATGAAGAGCCAAGAAACCAGACCGATGTCTGGACGCTAAGCATCTCACACGCCCAAAAGGATGAAAAATAGCTTTTCATATGGACTTGTAATTAATTTTTTATATGTGATGTTGTAAAATTGAAGTTTAAGATAAAAAACACCATTATACAATTATAAACTAGGCCTGCTCATGTTGGTATTCTAGTAAAGGAATGTAAAACTTTTAACTGAACTTCCTTCACAAAATACATTTTTTACCTATAAATAATTTTAATTGTAAACAAATGAAATTTTCCTATAGAAAATTATTACCTGAAATTTTATGCATCAGGTCGTGTTTTCAGTTTGCAAAAAATAATTTTTTAGAAGAAAAAAAAGAAATGAAACGACCGAAAAATCCCAAGTTCCCCGTTAGACTTTAAATTTAGTATCTGAAACAAATTCAGGACTTAGTGCTCCCTGTCTTGATCTCAAAAACTGCTGAGCTCAGCTCCATAAAAACCAGGATGTCTGTTCCTGGGAGAGCTCCTTGTAAATCCTTAAACCTACTGGGGACTGGACAGGTGAGGTAAGTAACGAGCATGGGGTTTTTTCATGTAATTTTTCTCCATGTTTCCCAAACTCAGAATACCTCAGGGTTCCCAATCTTCTGAGTTAGCTCAGACACACACAAAGGTGCAGAAACAGCTGACCTGAGAGAATGGGAACCAGAACAAACTGAAATGGAAACTGATGCCATGAGGGATCCCATGATCCATGGCTGTGGTGAACCCTGTGAGCATTCCCTGGGCTAATTCTGGCTCACACCAAGCTGCCTCATAGAGCCAGCAGCACAGGTACTGGCTCAGAACTTGGTCCCTGGCAATAATACACATCATAAATGTGAAATATTTACTAGGGTGACCAGGCTGAGAAGGAGCTAAACTTCCAGCACACTCAGCCCCTTACAAAATCAAGATCAGGAAGTCTGGTAGCAGCAGTTCTCTCACCAATCTTACAGGAAACCATTTAAAATTGCAATTTAAGGAAGTTTTAGGTGCACACCTATGTCCATACATGGAAGTGGTCAAGGCCAGGTTGGATGGGGCTCTGAGCAACCTGGTCTATTGAAAGGTGTCCCTGCCCATGGCAGGGGAGCTTGGGAAAAGATGATCTTCAAGGTTCATTTCAACCTAAACCACCCTGTGATTCTATGATCCATCTTATCCAGCAAAGCCCATGAGCACACGTTAAACTTTAAGCAATGTTTATGTCAAAATGAAGCCAAGTTGAAGGTAAGCATATGTGCAGCAGGTGTTGAAGAGAGTCAGCAAGAGGAAAGGACATCTGTCCTGAGAGTGGGATGTTTCTCATTTTATAGTCCCTCCCCACATCCACAGTTGTAGGTCTTGCCTCTGATTTTAGCTACTCCTCTAAACTACTTAGCTACAGTTTATAAATGAGTAATTGCTTCTAAAATAGAGCTGATTTTTTAAATTTATTTTTTGCCACAGCTGCATCTATTACCCAAGTGTACAAACATTGTGCTAACAAGATCACCTGACTCAGGTCTGTTTTTTATCACAGCAAACATGTTACAGATCTATAATCACAACCATGCCTCTCAACATGATTTGTGGGAACTCTGTTAACTGTTCATGCTGAAAATAGTCTTATTCTTTTAATTTCAGCAGCATCACAATACCCATGAGATTGTCAGTGCTGGATTCTTGAGTGTTCAGGGCACTGCAGTTACTGGGAAGTTGAATATAAGTTTGGATTCATATTCCTTGATACACTGCAAGAGCCCACCCAAGCTCTTCTATCTCTTTCTGGGCTAAGTTGTGTTGTCAGCTTGTGGCTGATTTTGGGTACATGGGAAGGGTCCATCAGGAACAGGCTGAGCCCACCAGATAAACACCAGGGCAGCTCTGTAGGGATCCTTTCCCCTGATTCCCTCCCAGCCTCCAGCCTTTTGCAGCTCAGCAGCTTCCTGAGCCAAGTGAAATCTTTGGATCCAGTAATTCTCAGAGGATTTACTTCCAATCCAACACCAGCCAAAGCCAGGTTGGACCTAACAGCCTTTTTTTTTTTTTGGTGAGAAATTTTACAGTTCAATAACACCTGGTAACTGTGGCATTAGGAAATGCAGGTGTTATTTAATTTTTATGTAGATACATACACACATGCACAGAAATATCACACTATATGTTAGAAATATGTGTTTTGTTTGGAGGGGTGCAATTCCTCAGCTGTGAGCAGCAGCAATGGCAAGGAAACAGTTAAGGCCATAACTGGACTTCAGAACACCCACGATCAGTTCCTAAATCTGCCACAGATTTTCTGTTTTGCTTTGGGCATATTAATTGAGTCTCTTATCTGTCAACTAGGAAAAAATATGCTAGTTTGTTCCCCTCATAGGGTCCACAGGGTGTACCAATTCCCAACCCAGATTTTGCCTACCTTTAGGTATTTAACCACAGCACTTTACCAAAGGTTCCATTAAAGTCAATGCAGAGAGACAGATGCTGTGAGAGTGAGACCAATCTCCTAAGAGAGCTGTAGTTTTCTCTGGAGAGGTTTACTTCCTACCTGACATAGCAGAAATCCCATAATGTCTGAATAACTAATATAATTTGCTGAAGTACCTGAAGTCAGCTACCATGAATATCCAGGTCTTAGCATTTAAAACAATGAGCTGATAGGAAGAAAATTTCCAATAACAGCATGGAACACCTGCATCCCACCTGCTGAGCCACAGCCCGGGGCAACTATCACTTGGATATGCATCCATGGCTGTGCCTGAGGATAGCAGATGTGAAACCCACAGGCCAAACGCATCCAGATGAAAAGCACTGGCCTTTCCAGCACCACACTGACTTTCCCATTGACAGTCCCATCAAACTTTTGCCCTGCATGGAGGTTATAACCTGCAGCTTCCACATCAGTTCTAATTCTATGACAATAACTCACCTTCTGAAAGATTTTTGTTGGTTTAATAGAACTTCTAAATAAGCACTTTGGTGCAGCTTAGGTTCATACGTATACAGTCAAATCCTATACATACAATCTAAGTGTCTGTTTTTAAAAAATTCTCTTACACACTCACACACATCCTTGCACACTCTTGCACACTTTTACATACTTCTACACACTCTTGCACACTCTCTTGCTCTAACTAGAGCCCAGCTACTTTCTGTGAAGCCCACGGCTAAGGCACAGATTGATGTTACATTCTTTGCTCTGCTGTTCATCTGTAGCATAACTTGTTTATCTCAGAGTATGTTTTGCAACAGCCATAAACCTCACCTCAGCAAGAAGCATCTGAGCAATGCTTGGACGGGGAATTGTAAGCAGCCATGGCAAGCAGCAGCCACCTGGCACACGTCCCAGTGCTCTTCCATTCGAGCAGCTCAGCTCTTTGGTGGCCACTTAGAGTTGTATTTTATTTATATAGTGCTGCTAAACCTCATCTTTATTTGTTCATGTAAATTGCCTGAGTAGCCCTGGACTTGGAAGGGAAACACATTTTCTTCCCTGACAAAGAAACACATGATCTCACTGGCAAATGGGACACATACGGCATTGTGTTTGCTTTAGAGTAAGCTCGCTTACCAATCAAGCCACTTGACTTATCAAGCTTTTTTGCTCCCTTCTCTATTATGGAGAAGTCTCCCATCAATGAGAAGAGGATGTCCCTTCTCCACCTCACACCATTTCCCATTCCCCTGCTGTAGGGTTGCTGCCCTGGTTGCCATGGCAGAGCTTTTAAGCGTGGTGCTGACAGGTCACACGCTGAAGAGGTCTGATCCCGCCATAATGCTCAGGGAAATCAATAGGATTCAGTTCCTCCTAATGAAGGCATGAACTTCTAAGACAGGCTGTCCCTTTGTGCTCAACGAACTTATAAAAGGTCTCTAAAGCCAGGCTTGCACTGAAATTCAGCCAGGTTTTCAAAACTGCTGTCTAAGGGCTCAGGCCTATTGAAAATCCAGCTCTCAGCACAGCCTCTGGTTACGGAGCACTTAACATCTATTTGATCAAAGAGTCAAATTGCCTCAAGATTTTGGTTGCATGCAAATCTGTCCCTTGGTACTGCATGTACTGAATCCTAAGAGCAAAGTCCTCCAATTAAATTTGCTGCAATAGATAATGCACAGAAATCTGGTATTTGAGAGTGCTTCTGGAATAACTCTTCCTGGGCATACTCCAGCCATCACTGTCCTCCTGCAGAAAGTACTCCAAAAGGAAGCCATAAACTCAATTCCCTGTGTTAATCTGGGAATCAGAAATGGACATAAGCTTCTGTTTTCCACATCCCAAATGAATCTAGCCACCACCAGGCAAATAGCTATTTGCAACGGAAAAAGTGTAAAGTCTCACGGCATAAAATACTGATACTACTGTGTTGTGTTTGGCATTGGAGGGGGCTGCCCTGGGAGGTGGTGGAGTCACTGTCTCTGGAAGATGACTTAAGGGAAGACTGCATGTGGCACTCAGTGCCATGATCTGGGTGACAAGGTGGTGTTAGGTCATAGGTCAGGCTCCATGATCTCAAAGGTCTTTTCCAACCTAGTTAATTTTGTGATTTTATGTTTCGTTTTTCCCCTGGGGAACCTGCCCCTTATATTCTTACAAAAACACACCATGGATTGGCATTCTGGAGTGAAGGACCATCTTGTCACAAGGATGTCTTTCAGCTCTTCCCAGGAGACTCTGGTCCTTAATGAACAAGTGGCCACCCATGACTTCCCAAACTGTGGAAGGCTCATCCTGTCATTTAACTCCACAACTTTTCTCAGCAACTCTTTTTAAGTTTGGACAATCTTTTCATGCACAAAACATAAGGTAACCTTACAAGCCCTCTTTTCTGAATTTTCTCTGTTGCAGCTGATATCCATCTGACTTAAAAAGGACAGCGAGTCAACTGAATGACAGAGTGGAAGAAATCATGGAATCATCACTAATCTGAGCCCTGATTATCCAAAAGGCATGATCACACACAGGGAATAATTTCAAATACAGTTCTCTGTTTACAGAACACGTGATCACAAGTGCTCCTCTCCTAATTCATGACCTGTCGCTGTGACACTCCACACAACCTCTGTTCCTTGCTGCTATTAATTAGCAGGACAGTTTTCAGCCTGGGGACTGCTGCCATGAGTGTTACCACAGCTATGAGCTAACACATTTGGAGACTCATAGTTAAATGAATTGCACATGCTACCTGGTAGTGCCATTACAGTCTGGGGCTTTTTACAGCTTTTTCTCCCTTTTATTTCCTCTTCTCAAGAACAGACTTTCTGGCAGTTGTAGAACTGTTGATAAAACCATGCAAAGTCTGTTCATGTGGAGGACTGCAGAGAGGAACCTTTTGTAAGAGCTTGCACAGTTGAGTACACAGTGTTATCTCTATCCATGTGCTGATTCACTTGTTTATCTGGGTTAGCCCAGCCATAAAAATATGTGTGAACACACAGGAATCTTGTGCTTGTTTAAATGGCAGCATGAAAAACCTACTAGAGAGGGGACAGGACCCACAGATCTCCAAAGCAAACAGTGTGTGCCAGCTCTCCTGAAGGTACTGAAAGTAATTCTGTAGATCTAAATGAACCCCAGCACAAAATCTCCACTGCAGCTGTTCTTCCACAACACTGGGAAGCATCACCCACAAATATCTTTCTGACAGGCAATGTTACAGTCCCTGAAATTCATCCTGCTGTCCTTTATTATGCTGCAGTATTCAACAGAAAACGTAAAGAGCAAAACTCCCCACTGCTCTGCACATGAGTTATTGTGCAATGTGTTAGAGGCAGAGCTCATAACATTCCATTTACACATCCGCCTCAGCTTAGACCTGTTCCTGGGGTTATCTGTGCCATGCAGGGAGGAGCGCTGTGAAAACAGCTGTGGGATATGGTTGGGTGCAGAAGGATGAAGGGTTTCCTTCCCTGGCATCACAACCAATTGTGCTGTACATGCATGTATGTGAGCCCTGGACAAAGCTAAATGAAGCCAACAGCCAAGTCTTCTCAGCCACACAGTTCACCCACGATATCGAAAGAGCAATCGACTGCGAACACATTCTGCTGCATTATTTCAGCTGTATGCTTCAGCAATCCTGACTGATCATCCACCCAGGGGAAAAGGAAGGAAAAAAATGGAGTAAGAAATTCCTACAACATCTGAACTGAATATATAGCTGTTGGCAGCTTTTGGTTTTGTGTTTTACCCCAAGCTTTCACTGGCAAGAGACAGTAAATTCACAAGCTTTTTCCAAGGAACCCAAGAGAGGAGGGAGTCTGCTTGACAGAGTTATATCTCTGGCAAGGAGCAGTGCTGATAATCACTTTCACTGGAGATGCTGTAAAGTGGCTCATAACTCATTTCTTTTGTACAATAAATGCAGGACAATTAAATCCAGCACTCTTCGATACTGTGCACAGAACTGTGGGACAATCCATCACTGCCTGCTTATACACAACAGCATAGAATGAAACCACCCAAAACAAAGAAGAAAAAAGCAAATGTGCTTGGGTAAAGTGTCTCATCACATTTTCCCACAGTCACAGTAATCCAAAGCTGTAACTAGACTGCACTTAGCACAGCTCCTTCCCTTTTAAGGCTCAGATTTTATTTGCCTGTGTTCACTTCCCTTTCTCACCCAGCAGGAAGAGATTTTGAACACAACTGTATTTGTATTTTGTTAATACAAGACCTGTGCCCATGCCATGCTGGACTGGTACCCAGCTGGGACCCAATCAGCAACCTCCTTTGCTTCAGCCAAATTTTGGCAAAGCCTCCTTCTTTTGTCCTCCATATCCAGTCGGAAGAGATGAGGAGCCGAGAGCCTGCCTGGCCTGACAATCCTAAACACTTAATTTTAGTAGAAAATATAATTAAAATCCAAGTATTTTTTCCTGATCAGTGTAACCAGCAAAGTGTGTTTTTCCTACAGATCCATACTTGGAGAATGAGCTCCTTTTCCAATACTCAGGAAAGAGTGAGTTTCAGTTTATATCACAGTATTTTCCTGAATGGCAACATTACCAGAAGTTTCCTCCTCTTGCCAAAGCCACCTCTTTCCAAGTAGGAACATAACCACAGGAACTTCTACCTTCAATCAAAATTCCAGGGAAACCAGCCTATGGGTTGCAGACTTCCCAGCAGAGATGAGTAGAGCTAGGCTATTGCCTCTGATGGAAACAGGAACCAAGTTTCCTCTGTGACTACACCAAGTTTGAGGGCTCTCATCCCCCTGCTGTTACACTTCCCAGCCTGTCATCACTGACCTCCCCTGAAGCTGCCCAGGGCACTTTGGTACCCAGATCTCTGCAAGAAAGCTCTCAAAATTAACACAAGGTCTTTAATGGCTTTTTGAGGAAATCACAGACTTTAACAAAAAGTCAGTCTAAGGCAGCAGTCCTTAGGAGCTTGTCGAGACCTCAGCCAGCATTGCCATAGGCAATGGTCTTCAAACAGATCTCAAACCTGACCTTTTCAAGTGAGACGTTTTTGTCAGACCCAAAGAGGAGAAAGAAATGATTCAGGTCCGTACGAGGCTCTGTCACACAGGTCTGAAACCAGGCTGACAGGACATGATAACCTGGGGATGAAAAACAGTAATGGGAAACTTACAGCATTTAATGCTTGTAAGCATTAAAAAAAGAGGAAAAAAAAAAAAGTTTATGCAAACGTATTTCAGTCTGCCTTGTTTGCAAGCTGTTTGCTTTGTGCTGTTTGTCATTCTTGGGACGCAATTAGACATCAGCATCCCTTGGCCTATTCATACAGTGACTAAGATTGAGAACAAAATCAAAAAGAATAACAAATAGGACAGCAACTAATGAGCAATAAAAGCACATCCACAAGCCAGTATCTTTGTGTTCATCAGAATACTGATACAGAAGAATAATCGCTTTCTGCCAAAGTGACATAATCACACTCTCTTTAAGGATGGCAAGGACCAAAAGAAGAAAAAATATTTTTTTAATGTTATTTCTTACACAAAAGAAATTCTTCAAGACATGTTTACATGTCTAATCTATAAAAATGAAAAAATAATCAAAACATTTGAGGAAGTCAGATTTGTTTAATTAAATATTCTACAGGAAGAAATTACTAAAGAAATGATCGAAACCATTTGGTGTCCTAAAGTTGTGCAATATTTACACTGCATAAATATGACAATTTAATTTCAAACTTGCTTCCAAAAACCATGATGCTTACAGGATCCTGCTGTCTCTTTGTGTCTATGTTTTTGTTTTTATGATCTCCCTTGAAATATTCTGAACCCATGGGCAAATTTCAAATCTATTAGACAGAAGAGCAGCTGTCTCCAAGAGAGTCCTTTCTTATATATTTTATGAATACAGATGGCTGGATAGAGACTCATTGATCTCTCCCATGGAAAGAAAAGTTGCAGAGTGAGACTTTTTAGGGACATCAGAGACCCATAAAGATAATACAAATCCCTAATTAATAGAAATGACTCAGCTACAGTTTAAACCTTATTATACTGCTGGGAATCCAAGCAAATGACCTAAATCCATAGGAAACCAGGCTCCATTAATGTTGCTCCTCACAGTGTTTGAGGATCAGAGGTTTAAGTCCAAGTGGCTTCATGTGAACCAAAGTTTAGGTAGTTAATGCCCTCAGCCTGGGATCTCACTTAATCTGTGCATCTGCTGCATCCAACCCAGCTAAGTCCTACCTCGGGGTCCCTCCTGGGGCTTCTCCACCTGATGTGTGTCACCACCCTAACAAAGTGCAACCTTGGGCGAGTTGTATGGAAGTTCTGAGTCCCCATGGACAGTACAGCAGCACTTATTTCATGCAATTTATTAGGACTGTCCTGCAAACTGAGCTTTAAAATAAATGTTCAAGGCAAAACTTTGGGCTTTCCTGCAAGGGGAAAAAATGGGTTTTTCTGGTCATCTTCAGCCTTCAGTAAAATCCAGCTTATACAAGTAAAAGTGACTCTTTCATATTTAACTTTTCACTATTTTATGTTCTAGTTCTTTATTTCTCATGCCCACACTCGATACTGAAGGAGTTAAAAATTAGTACTTGTGGCCCATGGTTTGAAGTTCACAGTTAAACACATGGTGTGAGGGTCCACAAAAGAACAGGATGAAATTCTAGGAGACCAAACCAATTAATCTAACAGTCTCTTCTGGCATTAAAAGTTCTGAAGCTATCTCTTGAGGGTTTTAATTGATGGTTTCAATTTTTCAAGTACTTATAGCCATCTAAAATATTGTTAATTTTTCTCCTTTTATTAAATAAAAAAGCAAATGAATATAGGAATAAGGAAATTAATCCTGGATTCTACTAAAATATCAAGAGGAATTTTACCAAATGTCAGTCTCCTCAAGCTGCGTGTATTTATTTAAACCATTTTTGTTAACAGCAGACTGAGGGGGTAACTTTCAGGCAAGGAGTTTTGCAAATATTTTAAGTAGAGTTTTAATTGACCCAGTTTGACATTAAAAGCACTTTTTAAACTCTTGATATTGTTAGCCATTTAAGATAAGTGGCAATAAATACAGATTAATTGTAGCACATGAAATGAAATCTTGGGGACTGCGGTGGGCCGGTGAAAAGGCCCTTTGTGAGGCAGGGAGGTGCAGGATCGTGTGTTGGGGTTAGGCTGACAGAATCCCCCGTCAGGCTCAGCCAGGCTTTTGGTAGCTCACGCTGGGACCAACTGCAAAGACAACAAACTTTGGGCAAAGGCAAGCGGGGTGATTGGCAGGTCTGAAGGAAAACAAAAGCACCAGGACCAAGGGCTCCCTTTTGACGGGAGCGCTGTGCAGAGCAGGACTTAAAACGAAGGCAACACTGGGGCTTTTATTGTGTGGGAGATGATTGAACTGGGAATGTAAATTCAGGAAGACAACTTCTAAGATGCTGGTGTTTCAGAGAAATGCTGAGTAAATACTACGGACCTGGTGAGTGACCCCACAGGGGAGACTATCTGGTGAGTCTCTCCATAATGCTAAAATAACAAAACAGAAAACCCACCCACACACCTTCTTATTTGTCTCTAAGTCTTGCATGCAAAAAAATAAGAGATATCAGAAAGCTTTTTCAAAGGGTCTCCAGGTCCAAAACACTCGCTGACAGCATTTACACAGATTTGGCCTGACTGTAAGAGAACAGAGAAAAATCAGACACATAGGATGTCAAAATATTTTTTTTTTTTTTTTTTTTTTTTTGGTTTTGACTGCTTGCTTCTTCCCTTGCAAAAGGGATAACCATGCCTGATGAACAGAAACGAGGGCCTGCTCTCCTGTCTGCAGTTCTGTCTCCAGGCAGACCAGGCTGTGAATGACTGTGCTGGCACTGAAGTGGCTTTTGTTCCCTCAAGCCAAGAGGAGAGGCAAGATGGAAACTCTTTACATTTCTGCATGTCCAAATCCCTATCTTCCACTCAGCCACAGACATGGAGAGTTTGGTCTGAGCACTGGGGTTCACAGGGACATCTGCACAGTGGACAAAATGTTTGGTGAACCTTGGGCTCCAACCATATCACACAACAGGAAGCGAAAGTTGCACATGGTCGGGTGTTACAGCTCCTCCTCTCACCCTAAGGAAACCTAGCCCTGGATGAATTTTCCAGAGCTGGTGGCAGAGGAATTTCTTCTCCCCTTGAGAACACACCAAGATGCTCCCCAAAGAATGACAGAAAGCAATCCTGTGTCAGTCTTCTGCTTGCAAATTTGCCTCAGGACTAACAACATTCTACCACTGGCAGCAATGCAAAACGTTGCTCAGGGAGCGCTCAGTGCACCGCGCAGCTTGTTCAAGGTCAGGTAGAGGTAAGGACAGAACACCCTGAATTCTTGACTCCTGCTCTCAGGGTTCAATAAATCCCACTCATCTGAAAGTCAGGCATTTGTTAAGGGCCAGTTTTTTAGGTTTCCTCTGTGGTCAGTGGAAAGATGTCTCCAGAGGGCAATTCCTTCTATCTTAAAATATGCATCTGAGGTAAGTGGGAGGATTTGTCCTCTGAGGGTTTCAAAGGAACTGATGGTCATATACAGAACACACACTGAACTTTCAGACACCTTAAGTTCAAGAGGGAGAGTCCCACCCCAACAGCTGCCACTGTTACCAAGATACTAAATACATAATTTTCAATCTCAAGCAAAAAAGAGTAAAATTAAGCATTAACCCTGCCTTGGCTTTTCTGATCCCCATCTGTATTTTTTCTTTGGAAAGGTTTCAAGCACTCTCCTCATCACAGTGTTTTCGGAGCATCTTCTCCAACTGCTATGTGACAACCACCCCTTGTCTGACAAGCTAAAGTTGCAAACCCCTTTCCTCCTGGTCATGCTTTACTATTTCCTTTGTTTCTTAGTTTTGTTCCCTACTGCCAGTGAGCTGCTTCAGCTCTCAAGGGAATGACCTTGGTTCTGGGGAAAATGTTCCTGAACTCTGCACACAGGAATGCTGCCCCAGGCTGCCTCCTGGACTCACAGGAGTTTCTGATGCTCTTTTCACCCCTTGTCCACTTAAGAACATTTTTGGGCATGGTTGATGGCACACTTGGCCAATTAGCAGTAGTGAGGCTGCACAGTTTGAGTGCCCACGACTCATTAGGTTTATAGAGTCCTGGAGCCATGCCTCGGTCACATTTATTAACTTGCTCCCTGCTATTCCTCTGGCCTTGAGAATGAACACCTCATTAGAGGGCAGCCCAGAGGTAATGTGGCTCCTTAGATACTCTAAATAGTAACTTTGCTGTAAACATCATCATTACATTTAAACCATGCCATGTCTGATCTGTCTACTACACACCAAACCCTCTCCCATGCAGGGGAACCAGAAAAATGCTGTTGTCTATGGGGATGTGGCCCACCTCCCTCTCCCATTGGGATTTTCTGAACTCTAACAAAAGTTGAGCTCATGCTGTGCCCTTTCAGTGGATGCACACTATGAACGTCTTTTTCTTCTATCCAATCACTTATTTTCATGAAGCATGCAAGAACTTATTATCTTGGAGACTCAGCCATCTGTCAGCTTTGGTTATAATCAGCCAACAGATGAAAAAATTTATGAGGGCGAAGGACACAGTCACACACACCTATATACACACACACACATATACTCACAAATACTACCATTGCCTAAGCCTCATTTCCTTAGGAAACCAGATTAAAAATAGCATTGATGTCAATAATGAAGTCTTTATTTCTTTGGCAGATCTCTGTTCCTTTTAAACCAATCCTCCCAGTGAGAGGTACTGCAGAATTTTCAACTGGAACCAGACCAGATTGCTAAGTGATAAGAACCTCACAGCAGTTTCACTGTACCTCAAACACCTCAAGGAAAAACACAAAGTGAATGTGAATTCTGTATAAATACTGAAAACTGGTGCTGAATTTCATACTGAGTTAACCCAGTGGTGGCATTTGATTTTTCTCTCCATTTACATTCGGTGTATAAATACTGTTTTAACAAGTTTGCAAACCTCAGTATTTAAGGTATTTCCCATAATAAAGTACAGAAAAATACTCAAAAATACTTAAGTTATTAATTTAAATACAAGTCACATAGGTTTTAGTCCTGCAACATTATTCCAGGAAAACTATGGAAATTTCACTTTTCTGACAGAGAGTTCCGAAGCTGAACTCCACCAAAATGTTGTGTTTATATTAAAAAGGTGTTTGGAAGTTCTCTGGCAGAGTAATTGTCAGGCGATGACCAAAATTGTATCTAAATCTAAGCATTTGGTAGGTCCCATTGGTTATCTCTCGCAACCTAGAAGTTCCAAGGTAGATCCATCTGGCTTTTTGTTTATTCACCTACCTCTTCATTCCCACTGCCTGCCTGGAGGTTGACTGGGAGCAAAGCCTGGTGGTTCTGAAATCATATTTTGCCATATTTCAGTTCACAACTCTTTAGCAAACTTTTCTAGGAAGAAGGGTTTGTCTACCTCCAAGTCAGTCCATTTTTGCCAAGAATTACCATATTTTCCAGTTTTGCGAGTAATCTCTTCAGAAACCAATTTGAAACAGCAACACTTTTCCACAAATTGAAGTTTCTTCTTGCTCCCCATCAGTCCAGTCCAGATTCAGGTTTTCTACTGAAGAGAGCAGAAAGGGAGCTGAGATTCAGGCACGAACCCGAACGTTTTCCAGTTTCAGATGGCAGCTCAGCTATTGGACTTGGGCTTGAGCCCAGTTTCAGTTGCCATCAGAGCAATTTTGTCCAAGAGACCTCTGTTGCTTTTTGCAGGCCTCTATAAAATGCCTGAACGGTGGCAGAGTTTGTGTTTTGAATGTCTAAGAGAGGTGAATAACTGAAGTTTACGACATCTCGTCTTGCCGGCTGGAGCTTTAATTATTTCCCCTCTGCCCCTCTAAGTAATTCTACCTTCACTTTACATTTCTGATGTTTAAATATTGTTTTTGGGCAGAGGTATATTGCGCATACATTTTCTTTTCCTTGACACATCTCTTCTGATCTACCAGAGAAAATAACAATGGAACTGGTATTTAAAAGACTTATAAAGGGGGTATTGATGTGAAAGTAGCAGCCTAGATTAGAGACCTGGAATGACAAATAAATAATGTCTCATCCAGGTGCACATGCCAGTCACCTTGATGTCAGTTGCAGAACTACCATTAATTCTGTGAGAATAGGATCTGATCCCAAATCCATAAATCCTTTCTCAGCAAGTTTTCTCTGATGATATTCCTGGCACAACCATGACTAAGAAAACCTGAAACTCTCACAAGAACGCCCAGTTTAATGAGATTTCCAGTCCCAGTTTCCATACCAGTAAAAATCCTCAAGAAATCCACATAAATTACAGACAGGCTTTCTAAAGCTTTCAGCTTCAAATCCACTTTTGCAAAACAACTGACTCCAGCCAACAGTTGTGCCCTGCCTTTCCAGGGCACCAAGACTACCACTGGTTCTTCTCCATATGCAGTCCTCCTGCAACTTGGCTCTAAAACTGGTCAGAAATGGCGTGAACCTCTAAGAGACCAACACCACAAGCAGTACAAACTGGTTCCTAAATTCCTGGCTTTAGTAAATTCCCTTTCCAGCTTCTGCTCCAACAGCTGGAGGCTCCAAGAGTGGAGCTGCAGGGAATTCAGCTATGGTGGTCCAGGATGCCTTGGGACATCTCTGCTCCTCCTCCGGAGTACGCACCCAGGCAGGAGGGGCAGAAGAAAGGAACGTGAACTCAGGCCAAGCCCATCAACTTGTATTAATTTGAAACACCACTGAAGGATCTTTGCTTGCACTCCAGGCTCTGAATTCAAGGAAAAGGAGTAACCAGATTTCCTTCTGCTCTGGGACAACACCAGACTGCAGGGGGACTAAAAGTACACTTGGGTGCAGAGACATTTTAATCAGCGCAGGCAGCATACAAAGGTATTCCAGCTGAGACAAGATCCTTGGGGCCTTTGCAATCTGCTTGCCTTTCACAGAGCATCCCACAGAAACCTCAGTGTTACAGGAAGGTTGCCAGTCCTTGGGTTCACCTCACTGCTCTTTTAAAATCTTCCCAACAGCACTGTTAGAGCTGGATGGGAATTTTCAGCTGAGTTTTGGGATGGGAAGTGATGAATTGTCTGGCATCCATATATTGATTTCAACACTCCCATTATGAAACCTAGAGTTATATGGGAGCTCTGCCTGGTCTCCTGAGAGCTTACAGGGTGGCCTGTGGATCCACAGCAAGCTCTTGCGTGTGTGTGGGTGAAAAAGTATTTCATCCCATGCTTAAGCCCGTGTCTGTTCAGCAGAGTGCTTAAGCCTCTCACGCTTCTTCAGCTATGAAGAGAAAATTTCTCAAATTATGTCTACATTTTTACATCTCAGATGTTGAAGAGAAATACAGTAAGGATATAGCCAAAATCCTTATATTATAGGGCAGGAGGGGCCAATAGAGTTTTCTTTCCTTTGAAAACAGAGAGACAGAATTAGACTTATACAGTAGAACTTGGCACAGGCATAATAATAAATATGATATGAAAATGTCAGGGACCCAGAGGAGCTGACATTAATGTATGTGCTTCTTTAAACCCAAATCCTACAGTGCACAGGCAACTTTCCCCATTCATCATGGGCAAAATTACACCAGAATTGGTGAATGTACACACTGCAGTTTGCAAGGCTCATTTTAGTTGCTTTCAGCATTTGTTTGAATATCTGCAACTGGCAAACAAAGACCAGGATTTGGGGTTGCACACAAACTTTCAGTGGAGCAACACTGAGAGCAAAGGTGGGCAGCGGCCAGTCAGGACTCCCTGCTGAGCACAATGAATTCTCCACCAGACCATCAAATGCAGTCCAAGGCTTGTCCAGCTTACCTCAACAGTTTAGGTGATGACATACCAGGGAAAAAAACAAATTGCAACCTTGAATACTGGAGTCTTTTCTTTCACCTGCTACGTGTCTTGCCTTCCTCGGCTGGCACAGGTGACGGAGGCCTCAAGACAGCTCTCACCATTGCACAGGCTATGCTGTGTTTCTATAATTAATATCTTGTTATACAACAGGAGTTTCTCAAATCAGAATTACAGGAATCAGCCTTCAGAACAGAAGTTCCCTTTTCACAAAAGGGTGATGCAGGCAGGTTTATTTTGGCCTCCTTAACTGAGGTGCTCTTTGCCGATTTAAGCTTCAGGTGAAAAGCAAATATTCAGGGATTTCAAAGCCCCTGTATTATGCAAGATCAGTGTACATTAAAAAGTTCCCTTGATTTCTTTTTAAAGGCTGCAGGCTGGATTTGCACTTGGAACAAGCTTTTCTCCAGTGGAGTATCTCCTGATTTACAACAGAGTGTCTGAAAAGAGAATCAGGCATTGCCTGTTTAATGAAGACTTTTAAATGAATCAGTTGCATGGTTTTGGTCAAAATTAGCATGCAAGTCTATTTCTAAAAGCAAAGTGATACTTTGCCTTAAAAACTAATAGTAAAAGAAATCCATACACAAAAACAGGCTGACCTCACTACAAGCATCTGGATGCCCAAATAAACATGAGCAGAGGGAATTCTAGCATCTGCAAACTGTTAATTCACCCTTTTCTTCTCTTTTGTAGGCTGGCCAAGTTCAATCTCCTGGTCGCCAACTTCTTGCTCCACTGAGACAACCCCACTGATGAACTGTGCTGGTGATGTCAGTAGCACCACTAATCAGCATTGGATCAGGACGCCTGACCTGGGGGATAAAGTCTCTTTATATTCCAGCCTGCAAGTGCTTCCTTTTTTCTTTTTTTCCCCTCCTTTTTTAGCTTTTGTGTTCCACACAGGATCTGAGATGACGAGTGAAAATGGTAAAGGGCTCCACAATCCTGGTGGAGAGAGGACCAGACTTCCAATGAGTTGGTTCCCAGTGACACAACAGTGGTGCTGGTGCCTGATTTGCACTGAACACTGCCTCAGTTGGGAGTGCAAAGCAGATATTTGCATATTCAACATCTGTAAATCCCCATCCCTCAGTGTGCAGCTGGACAGCGGCCTCAAGGCACTTCACTCCTGAAAAAACACTTCCAAGTAATACATGTGAACCCCAGTGCCAGATCCCATGGCAGGTGCTAATGGCTTTCACAAAGGCTTTCAGGATTTCAATTAGTTGTGTTGCAGTTGCTCATAGTATCCATCACTTCCTTTCCTTTTCCAAACTACTGAGTAGAAATATGGTTCTCGAACAAAAACCCATCGCCACCTCTCCTCTGGCCCCTTCCCCCAAAATTCAACATCCATAACCTTCCAGCTCAGTTGTGGTCAGCTTGCTACCCGTTGATGAAGGATGTTCAAGCTACATAATCTGGATATCTCCTCAGGCTTTAGTTTTCAGAGAAAAATAAGAACATCTCTGTGGTGATCAAGACCATTGCAGACTTGAGTCACCTTGGAGATGTCCCTAACTCCTGCTCATTGCAGAAGGTGAAGGCTGAGCCTGCTTCTGTCTTTGGTACACCAAATATCTAGAATGATGTGTGCTGAAACTCCCTTGGGAATCCTCTGCAGAGAGGACAAAAGGGAAAGAGCTGGAGTTGAGGACTACAATGAGGAGATTTTATATTCTTGTGTTCTCGTACCAGTCCCATCCTATAGAAAAGTTGCACCATTCTTCTTTTCCCTACTGAAACAGAGTGCACCCCACTTCTGAGCTCCATTATGAAGAACCACCAGAGAACATTTACTTTGGAAGCAAGTAACTGCTGTTTGAGAGCTTGGATTAGATGGCCTTTAAAGGTTTCTTTCAGCCCGAACTATTCAATAATTCCTGCTTAGAGTCTAATTTATGATGACCAGAATCATTCATGATGGTGCTGCCCATCCAGTGATGAGTGAGAGAATTTGGAAGGACAGGCAGGGAATTCACCTGTTCTGAGCATGGAAATGATCAAATTCTACTTCTGCTCTTGCTACTCTGGGATGGATTCTTCTGCTTTCATGGCAGCACACAGACATCTACAGCAAAGCCTGTATTTATTTTCTTTCAGAACATCTCAGAAATACCTAATCCATCAACAAATATAAATAAACTCAGCCACTTAAGCCTGCAGATGAGCAAGAGTGCTCTGACTGTCACACAAAGAGATCTCTGTTATCACCAGCTTCATCAGGAGCTGTGGGCAATCTGGCTTCCACCACACCACAGACAACAGCTGGGTCCTCTCTGACCTCTCAGATGTTGTGGAGGCTGGTGGATAGTTAAACATGTGCTCTCCTCCACCCCAGAACTATGGTCCAGAGACAATTTGCTTCCCCTCTTGCTGTGGAAGATGCTTGCATCTGATGGTACTTGCATTTCAACTCTGTCTCAGTAAAAGAATATTCTCTATGATATATTTATTATTTTAAGCAACAAAACCCACTGCCTTAAAGCCTACTGATTTGGCTGCTAATAACACTGTGAACTGGAGCAGCATCTGAATTTCTGAAGCAGTAAATCCAGCTCTCAGCTACAAAACTGACAGCTCTCATAAAAGAAAGAAAGAAAAAAATGCAAGTAAAACATCCTAAGGAAATTATCGTTCAAATTAACTGCAGACATAAATTTATCCATCTGTTATCATAAGTGTTACTTGAAAATTATTTGCCCATAAAAATGAAATAAGCCAGAGTGGTTTTTTTTCTTAAACATTGACTTCATGTGTATGGTCTTAGCTGCCAAAATATTAACTCTTTTTAACAGCCCGTGTGCTCTTGGCTGTGTGTCTCTTTTTTGACTGTAAATGGACCTTTATAAATTGTCTGTATAAATGATGTCTAAGGCACTTCACTGTTATTACAGATCAATAATTCCAAGTAAACCATCATGATTTTCAAAACACAGAACCCAAGTAAATGCCCAGATTTTACTTGGAAGTACTCTATTTAGCCACCATTATTCATTCAAAGGGAAAAGTTACCTTGTCCAATAAATGAAAAATGTCATTGAACTGCACAAACAATAACTGCTGTTTCATTCCTAGGGTACAGTTACTGTGCATACAGATATAGTGAGATTTTCACATTAACTCTGAATATGGTAAACACTGGCAGGAGTAGAACAAAGTCCACAGAACTGGGTACAGGGCTGGGTCTCTTTTACCCAAAGTCTGTATTTTTCTTGGAGAAGAGAAAGAAATGAAAGTAGAAATAAAAAATTGCTATCTTCACTTCTACATGTTTTATAAAGGAATAAATTAAAAGTCTGAATTACTTCAACGTATTTAAATAGTAAGTAACGTCATGGAAGATGGAAAAGGCAGAAATCTATTGAAAAGTCTATTTTTTTATTTTTAAGAATGACAGAAAACTGAAAAGTTCCTTTTAGAATTGTGTAAATTTTTTTGTTTAATACGTTTGACTGGAACAAAACCCCCCATCTTTCAACAGCATAAAAAAACTTTGTTTCACTTTATGAAAAACTGTTTTATCTCAGCTTGCTTGGATATTCAAGTGTCTGTCCCCTGCCCACTCCTTTGTCCCCAGGATTTGTATGTAGGATGTCTCACAGCCTCGTGCTGTTACAGGTCAGACTTTGACTCAGAACCAGCTCTCCTAGGATGCACCACAAGGTCTTTGCAGCACAGCTCTAAGTGGCACACAGTGAAACTTTTAGTGGGAATCCCAGTTTACAGGAGAGCAATGACACCCAAGCATCTGTGATTTTGACTGACATCTGCAAAAATGGACTTGCTTTTCCAGAAGAAAACAGAAAAATTTTGTTTTCCACAAATGCCTATTTTTTTACCAAAAAACCAGACACCGGCATCCTCCAGCTCAGTGGCACCAGGCTCCTGCACCACCAGGCTGCCAGGATATCATCATCTTGTTTTTCATTTGAAGCCATTCACTGGATTTGTTTGGGTTTCTTGTGATTTTTTTGGTTCTACAGTCATGGAGTAGGATTCACTTAGCCAAACCTGACTGCAATTTGCAAAGACACCTATGTGGTGCCTTCTGCCTTAGTCAAGCATGTTATACTAATTAATTATTAGATGCTGCAGAACTACCCATCCATGGCACTGGAATCTTACAATAAGCTGAGGATGATGTCCCAAGAGAGCAATGGTGCCTCAGTTGCTGCATGCAGCTGTGCAAAAGCCAGGTAAAACTTCACTACAGCAGCATCCACAAGGTACAGCTCCCTGCAGGGAGGCCACCAGAAGAACAAGCAGGGCTCTGCCTCAGGAGGGCTGTTTTCTGGGAGAGATCCTATTTCCCAGCCCCTTGGCTCCATTTATACCTGGGAGTAACAGGATACCTCTGAGTCCATATGAATCATCCTGCAGGGCTTGGGGCTCCCTCCTAGAGCAGCCCTGGTCTGTAAAACTGCATTTGTTGAAGTGTTTCCAAGGTGCTTTTCCCATAACAGGCTTATTTTCTTACTTAGGAAAATACTTATTTTCCCAATTTTATTTGGCGGCACAGTTTTATCCGATTCTTCCTTTCCCAGAAACTATGACAGGGATTATGAAATTTGGAAAACAATTCATAATACACATATATAATTAAATTACTATTCATTCATTAGTTCCAATACCCTCAGAATTAGGGGATTAATGCAGAGATCATGCTTGGCATAAAGGGCAATATCTTCTGAAGCACATTGTCCAGAATATGTTTTTTCAAATTATTTCCCCTTCATCATATCAGTCTCAGAGATGCAGAATCTTAAACTGCATTGCTCTGGGAGCAAATAAACTCCCACAGACTCTATCATACCTATCCTAACTGAAACTGCATTCCTAAAATTTTGCACTTCAGAATTCATGGGAATATGTGAAAGCCTCAACTTTCATCAAAAATATCCTTTACTTTTATAAAAGGTAAAACCAAACCCTCAAAGTTTTATAAAACAACTTGAATTCATGACCCAAGCACATACCAAAGAAACCCCCCAAAATAAAAGAACTAGATATAAGGATGCAAAATAAAAGATTTATCAGTAAAACCTACTCTTCAAATTCATGAATGCATGGGGGAAAAGAGGAAACAAAAATCCTTCAGGGGAAAAAAACCTGCATTTGAATCATAAGAGAACATGAACTTGCCTGCACTTTAGTCATATAAAAGTTTTGGCATTGAAAAAAATTAATATTCTTAGTGTTCACTGCATGAAGAAAAAAACACTCCAGAGAAGAAAGCAGGAATTAATTGTACTTAAAGCAGGGATAGCCTGCAGGGATGGTCCAGTTTGGTGAGAAAGGCCAAAAGGATGCTGGAACAAAGAACCCAAAACAAAAAGCTTTCCTCGGCATCTCCCGCATCCCAGTTTTCAATATAGCTGCCTGTGTGTGTCTGTTCTGTCCTGCCACGCTCAGTGCTGGGGAAACAAAACAACCCAGCAACAAAGGCAGTTTTCAACACCACCAGAAATGGGCCTAAAAGACAAAATGAGACTTGCTCTTTATGAGCCAGCTTTCCCAAGGGATGCTCCCTGGGAGTTTCAGGTAGGTGCCCTCTGATGGGGACAGGGAAAGAAAGCTCAAACCTCCCGTAAATTAGAAGTGCCTTTTTAAAGAATGTAACATGGAATTAGCATCCATTGGCTTGATTTCACCTCTGTTATTAGCACAAACAAACAGCTGCAGTGGGTTGGATCCATGACCCAGGTGTAGAGCACGACAAGTAGGCAGTGATGCCCAATTTATCCTCTCAGCTCCAATTATGTACTGGTTAAGGGATTTCCAAAACTGGAAACCATTATCTAAACCATCATGTTCGATAATCTCTGATAAACCTCACTCCTTGGGTTAGCCAGGCTGGTTTTTATAAATGCCTGTCCAATTATGAGCCATCATGATATATTTTCCTACTGTAAAAACAGTTAAGCAAAACTTCTTGGCCAGAAATATCAGCCAAGCCTGAGATTAAATAAGCTTGGGAAAATTCAGTCCGGATACACTCAAAAAATAAATACATCAAAATGCACGTGTCTCTGCTAAAACCCACAGTCTTTAATCAAAATTCCCACTGAAGTGAGTAGCAAAAGGTGAGTTGTTGCCAAAGTTCATAGCAAGAGCCATGGGATGAGAAGCAAAATTCTGTCAAAAATGAGAAATTGCCAAGGAGAGGGAGCAGGAGGAGCAGATTGGTGCTTGACACAGCAATCTCAGCCTGCCTTGAAGTCGAGGGAGCTCAAAGAGACACTTAAGCTGGTGCTCAGGATTCTGCTGAGCAGGGGCCTGAACGATTATTATTTATACTCTTATCACACAGAAATGTGAATTCCATTGGTCAAGGGAAAAGAAATAAAAAAAGGAGAAAGAGGACAGTAGCATGTACTGTCACAGGCTCACAGAAGCACTGCAGACATCTTTGTTCTGCAGACTTCAGGGAGAGCATTTAAACAGGAAGAGGAACACTTTGGATTTTTACTTAATGGTTTAAAATGCTGGTATTTAGCTACACACACAACTCATGCACTTGTGCAAAGTGCAGCCAGTCTGTACAGACACACCACCAAAGCAGCTCAGTTACCCATAGAGAAGGTTTAATTGCAGCAACCCCAGAAGGTTTGAAATCCTGGGCCAGCTTCTGGAGCCACACACACGTGCCTGTGCCACCAAAGGGCTTGTGTTCGGCCACTCACCGCCATCAGCACCTGGGCTTACAAATTCAAAGGCAACTAACCATCTTCTACACCTGTGGCCAAGTAGCCCACAGGTCTGGGAATGGAACAAACACAACAGCATGAAAAGTGCTTACAGCTTCACATTTCTACAGCCAGATGGAAAAAAAAAAGTAAGTGCAGCCTGTGTGCAGCCTGCCTGGACCTAGATGCACATCCTACAACAACTCACTCAATTTCAAAAGTGGGTCTGGACAAACAGAAATCTTTCTGCTTCAAAGGGAAGCCTCGTAAGAAATCTTCCCCAGGCCCAAAGACCTGAAGCATTCCAAACACTTTACTTCCAATCATGGTAACAAAGGAAAACAGAAAAAAATCATGCCATACCTGCTCCAAAGGCAAAGAAGAAGCTCTTGTCTCTGTTCTCCCTTAAAAGTGACATCACTCTTCTCCCCATCCTCTCATTCCTCTTGTAGATGAGCTCCTGTCTGAAGTAGCTGTCTATTTCCTGAGCTGTCACCTGCTCGTGGGGTGGGAGTGTTGTGTTGATGAAATTTGGCACCTGAAACAGAGAGAGAGGCCATAGCCCAGGCGGCACTGGTTAAGGAACACGCAAAACAATACATGTTTTAATCCAGGCTTCTTTAAGCCACCTGAGCACCACTATTACACAAAAAACCACTAGAGGATCAGAACCTGGGAGGTTGTTAAGAACTCTCAAAAAAAAACAAAAAAGAAAAGAAATTCCCAATTAAAGTGAAACTAGTATTTTACTACAGGAAACTTTAGTTAATTTTGATTTTTCTTTGTCCCTTTGTGAAAATGTAGTTTCAGATGTTACATTTGGGTGAGTTACTTGGACCTTTATTCTATGCATGTTCAAAAAAAAAATCATTGGCTGTTTAATACCAAATTCCTGTGATCTGTTCTCAGCTGAGGTCGCCGTGAACTAAGTAAGGACAGTAAGATTTGGCTTGTATATGTGGCTTTTTAAGAACCTAACAGTTTAAAAAGAGGAAAGGATGGCAAATGCAGACACAGGAAGATGCACACAGGGTAAACCCCCTTATCCTTACATGCTATTAGGTCTCACCAGAGAAGACCATGCATTACAACACATAAATCCCTGGAATATTCCTGATGTATCCGAGGAAGGGAGTTCCACAAGAACTGCTCTTTCAGTCCCTGCTTTTGTGAGGAGAGATGTTCACAGGCACAGCAGAAAGGCTGAAAGCCCAAGGACTTGGGTCAGGGCAGCAGACCCAGGAATGAGCCAAGATCCAATGGACAGATAAGCCAAAAGTCTCTGATTATTAGGAAAACAACTTATTTTGAAACAGTGAAAGTCCCAGGTCTAGCACAAGGGTTTGGGAGCCCACGTGCCCTGCAGAGAGAAGAGCTGTGAGAGGGCAGTGTTTGATGGCTGCTAACAGAACCCAAGCACATTCTGGTGATTTTCTGTCCCTCACCACTGGAAAGCAGCTTAAACTGCAAACCCCAGGTTCAGATTTCTGAGTCCCTAGGTACATGTAAAGCTGCCAGGATTTCCAGTGTTAATCTGAGTCGGTGGTAATGACATTGCATGCACAGCCCATGAGGGGAACATCTCTCACTCACTGTGCTGAAACACTTGGTGCAGTGGCTCTGTTACTTGGGTTAACTTCATCTCTGGTTTTCTACTGTACAAAATTCCTGTACTCATTTTCTAAAAATTGCCTTTAGATTTTGTTTTTCAGCTTACCTCTTCCCGTTCCACTTGGTCACATGGTTTTATCACAACAATTTTTGTCTCTTCCCACCCTCTTTGCTTATACTGCTTCTCCAAAAGTTTTCAGCAAGTCTTAGGGAGAAAAACAGATTTCCATCTTCCCAGTGACTCTCCTTAAAGCTTTTTTATTGCAGCCCCATCTGCATCACTCCTAATATATGTGAGGGACCAAGCAGCAGAGATTTCTCACCATGCATCATGCTGGATGAGTCTATCCCTCACTCTGGATTCACACTAAAGACTGCTCCCAGTTGAGTGAGACAGAAAAGAGGACCACATCTTCTGAACCAGGGGATCCCAAGGGGATTGAGATAATACTCCATGTGAGAGACCCTGCCCCAGCCTATTGGGTCTCACAGACCAGCTGGACCTTTGATTTTCCAAACTGCTTCTCAACCTGCTTTGCCAAACCACCGTGCTCCTCACAGCATGTCATTCTTTAAGGGTTCAGTCACATTACCCTGAGTCATTTCTTCCTCCAGGCTTTCCAGCATGGCTTGGCATCACCAGTGTAACCTGTGAACTCCTCAGAGCATGCATGTACTTTGCACCTTGTTCTCAGTTTAGCCCTGAGCCAGCACTCAACAAGTAATAAGTCCCATTAAGTCAGACCTATTGGAGACACCAGTTTCCTGTGAAAGCCCAAGGAAGTTACCTCTGTGTCTGGCAAAAATACGTGTTTGTCTCAAAGGGATGGAGGAGCAGACTGACGGTGTCAAAGAGATAAAATGCTGCTGGCTACAGCAGCAAAGGACATAGTGGCTTCCATTCCTGGTGAAAAACAGGGAGAGATTTATACTGTAGGAATCAAGTCTGAGGAATGAGCAGCCATTTTACACTTGCAGTAACCTCTGTAATGCAAAGCTGCAAATCAATTGGTGCTTGGAGATATCACAAACCTTTGCATCTCCTCTACACTGGGGCTCTCAGGCAGGAGTCAATGAAGCTTTTAGGCACTTAAGTGAAAGGTGACACTTTCTGGAAGAATCTAAAGGTTCAACACCCACATAAGAGAAGTCTCTTCTTCCCTGGTTGAAGAGGAAGTGAAGGCTGGGACCTGGTTTTGAATCACTTGAGACGCTTTGGGGAAAGCAAGGTAAAGCCTTGCTTGTGAGCACAACCTGCTCCTACACAAAGCAGGAGCAGCAATGCTGGGGGACCAAGCATTGTGCATCCCATTGGTGATGGAGATAGCCAAAAAGCAGATGTTGTACAAGATCTTTGCCAAGAAGGGAAGCACCCTTCACCTCCTAGTGCAACTCCATCACTTGCAATCCTAAATCCACATTTAACCTATAGTTTGTTCCTTCTCTTTATCCTAGAACACAGTACACAAAACAGAGCCATTTACTTGCCTTTTTCTCCCCCTTCCCTATTTTTCCCCCTTCCCTTTTTTCCTTCTCTTCTGTGGGAAAAAGTTAGCCAATGGCAGAGAGATAAACTTAAAACCAAGGACTGGGTTTTGTCAATCTTTCTTTTGCTTGCCCAAGGAACAAGACAAAGGAAGGCATCACCTAGAGAGGCACAGCATCAGCTACAGGTCCTGCTGCACTGTGTGCATTCCTGCATTTCTGATGCCTGGCAAAAATAAATTCTGCAGGTGTGTTTCAGTGTGTGTGTGGCAGGGGACAGAAGATAAATGACTGCAGTGAGTATGCCCCTACACAGTAGTGCAACCACACTCTGAGCTGTGACACTTGCCCCATTAATCACCTCCGCTCCTCCCTGTGTCCAGGTCCTTTCCACAGTCAGTGACACACACCATGCCTGGCTTCAGGGAGACAGCTGCTCCTGTTGATTTAAGAAACCCTTAAACCAGACAGGGATCAGGAAGTCAAGAAACAGTCACACGCAATTAGGAAACTCTTAACTGGAGCCAGAATTTAAGTTTGGGGTTTTTTTTTGGAAAAGAGAAGACCTGTTATTTTTAAAGGATGGGCTAAATATGCACCAAAAGGATGCATCATCCCCCTTCTACTTTTATTTTGTTTTCATTCTGTGAAAAAATTAACGTTTTAATGATATGAATCTGTTGGTTTTGACCTGAGAGTGAATGGATGAGACTTTTGCTGTGCCCCTGGTGAGTGACTAAGCTAAAAATATCTGAATATTGCTACCAGTATTTAAATGTACAATGTTGATGTTGAAAAATCCAAACTTCTAATTTTGCTGTTCACCTAAGAGTGTAACAGCTGGATCAGCAGAAAAATGCATCACCTGGAGTGTGCTCACTTCTAGTGGTTACACATGACAAGAGATAAATAGATTCTTTACATCCAGTCTCTGCAAGGTGTGCAGTTTTCTGAGAACCCAACCAACTCATATTTATATATAATTCTAGTGGAAACTCAATAATGTGTCTCACTGAGGCGTTCAAAATAAAGAATATTTTGATTTTTTTTAATAAGGTAGCATTCCTCCTTTTTTCTATTCCCATTTCCTTTAGGTTACAGCTTTCCTACAGACAGTACAGATGGACCACAAACTCAGTCATTAGGTACACCCTGCATGTCTCAGTTAAACTTTTAAGGTTAAAGAAAGGGACTATGAGAATAAAAAAGAAATCCCAGCTTTGCAAAAATTTCTTCCCCTTCCCACTGTCTGTGTAGTTATACTTGAGTCAGTATCCCTGATGGAATATATGCGTGGATAAAGCCCTGTACACACGTCTGAGCTCACAGTGCTGCGGGATGTGGGCCATAATTCTTCACCTTTGAAGTCAGTGGGAGCTTTAGGGAGAAGAAAGAGGAAGGATTGTGGAGTGGTTATGACACTACCCTGAAAAAATGGTTCTGCTCCCATGGGTGATACAAATCTCTTACATGATCACAAGCATGTCATTTGGGTTTAAACCTTCAAAGGAAACTCAGCACTTAACCTCCACTAAGTGTCTTTGAAGCATTTGGCTTTTTTCCTCCTGTGTCTCAAAAGTCCATCTGTAAAACGGGGACAGCAAGACTTTCTACCTTGATGTTACATACAAGGCACTGGCTCAGTCTGGCTCTGGAGGGACCCAAAGGAAGATCCAAAGTCCAACATGATGCTCAGCAGTAACCTCTCTTCACATTAATTTCCACAGAGGCTTGGATTCTGCTGCAATCATTAGCATAAGAGCTAACAAGATACTTTAGCTTAGAAAAATGCATCAGCCATAACTCAAGATCAATGCTATGCTTTCAGCTTTGTCTGTAGAGACAGAGAGAAAGAAAAGACAGAAAAAAAAAAAAAAGAAAAGCAAAATATATTGGTGTGGAGTATTTTATCACATTTAGGGCTTACTGCCAAAGTTCAGCTGAAAATTCATGGACACAGGACTACATTAAAAATCCATTTTTTAAATTTACTATTTTTTAATATTTGGACAAATATTCTGGGCAGAGGCACAATGCCAAAGTTGTGAACATCTATCTGCAAATAATTTTTTTTGGACACACATAAGCACCATCATCTTTGATTACATTTTTTTTCCTACTTTGGATTTATTGGCTACAGTGGAACTGCTCTAGACTCAGTCCAGTATCAAATCACTATCATATGTGGAATAACAGTGTTATCATTCCTACTCCTATGCACTACATTTCCCAGTCCTCTGATAACCTTGTTTAGCCTCGTTCTGTTCCAGTGATGAGAGTGTATTTCTGGAATGTGCATTCAAATGCTAATATTATGTCAATCAAAAAAACAATATTACCAACAATGGTATAAAGAGCTGTGTGCCTTTCCTCACCTGCTTGTGGGCAGAGGTGATCTTCAACCATAATTCTACTTGCAGATGGAGAAGAGGAAGTTGAGAAAGGGAAATGGGACGCCAGCCCCTGCCATGAAACACACAGTGATCCTAAAACCTCTTCAGCAATTATCTTCCTGTATCTTGGTCAATCCTCTAGGCTTTTGAGACTCCTCTCTCCCACTGTCTTAATCAGAAGATGACTCAAGGATTTCCAGCCTCATCTCCTGAGAAATATCCAAACTCCAGACTCCTGCATGTACAGCATCATCACCGACAGTTGCAGGGGCATCTCTTAATAAAACAAATGCCTTATTTCCTTATTTCTCCTTCTCTCCCCAGAGGGTTCACAGCTAAATAGAGAAAACAGAAGGCAGCACACCCAGGGTCAAAGGGACAGCTATGGCAAGACAAGGAGCTGGCCATCAGCTTCCAGAGTTCCAGTCCAGCACCTCAATACAAACCCCATCCATCCCTCCCTGACAAGACAGCTCCGCCTCCACACTCGTAATCCTTATCTCCAGTTGTGAGCAGGGAGTTGTTCCCAGCTACATTAATTTTTTTAAAACACGATAAAGATTGGGTTCTCTTTATTAGTCTTCTGGTTTATGAGCTTTATGTGGGCAGAGGCCAGAAGACAAGTAAGGGATCCAGCTTTGAAGGATTTTCCCTGCACCATGCAGGTCAGGAACCTTTATACAGTTGACAGCACTATGAAAGATAAGGATCTCATGAGCTGACAGGCGGCTTATGGGGGCTGCCAGGGAGCCAGAACAGCATCCCAACACCCACTGGCTCCTCCAGCAAACCGAACGGCCCTAAATTCACACCAGCCCTTCCTGGGTCACAGGCTGACATCTGAGATCTAGTTATCATTCCTTTATGAAGGGAGGACACCCTCCTGTTAACCAGCCTTGACAAGGCATTGTGGCTTTTACTGCAGGGCTGCAAAATATACTGCTCTGGACTTGGAAGACACCTGTTTTCCTCTGATTTATGGACCCTTCTGGCATCTGGGAGAACAATATCCTCTTACTGCAGCCTCTGATAGGAAGGATTGAAATAGTGCAAAGTGAATGGGCTGTGAGAACAAGTATCTCCACAAGGAGGACGTGGCTGCCACAAAAGCAAAAGATGCTGCCAACTCAAATGGTTTTCCTCCAGCACTCCCAAGCTTCCTTCATGAGGGAGACCAGCAATGGCCAAGGAGGGAGTGTCAGGTTAAACTGATTTAATCCAAAGCCCAAAGTTGGCAGCTGCCAAGAAGATAAGCTTCCAGCTTGTTATGGAAAACGGAAACCAGGAAGGAACAGTCTCCAGTTTGAGCATGTGATTAACCCATTATGACTTTCTCTTAAGCACTAAAATTTAAAGTAATATATTAGAAGTCTGAGTGGACTGTAAAAGGAGTATTTCATGTTTGAAGTAAAGTTCAGTTCCATCTTTTCTTTCCCTTTTCCAGAGTTGGAGAGGGGGAAAAGGCAAAAATACTTTTTGCTTGAAGGGAAGTGAGGAACACAAGCAAGAACATTTCGTGGGACCAACTCTGGGGAGCCACTTCTGGCCATGAGCTAATCCCTGCCCACCTCCCAGCAGTGCTCATGGTCCATAGATGTTGCAGTTATATCACATTTTGGGTTAGTGAGATTTCTGTAACTGGCCTCTCTGATTTAAAGCTAGTGGGATACCCCTCAGCACGCCATGGTATCTTGAGTGTGAAAATAGAGGTCTTTGAGTTTCAAAGTGGCTACCTCAGATCTAGGGGCCACTGGAGCATCGAAACTTGTAATTGCAGGAAAATTACAAATATGAGAAGATGTGGAGGGGAAGAACAGGCTGAATTCCGGTGAAGTCTCTATAGACAGTGAACGATACTTTTAAAAACCAGCTCTGCAGGTGACAAAAAAGCTGTAGGAGTCATTGCTGGCCTGAGTGCAAAGCTGCCTGCAGGCAGGGTGGGCTGCAGCCCTTGGACACCCCTGTATCTGCAGTTTTAGCCCTTGCTGCATCTGCATGGACACCCTCCCTGGGAGCACCAAACCCATCTTCTTCCAGGTGGCACCTGGCCAAACAACAGCTGTGTGTCCTGCCTAGTTTTACCTCCTCTGTCCATTTGGGCCAAAAGAAACCATGTTAAAAAAAAAAAAAAAAAAAAAAAAAAGGCCACAAGGATGGGCTGTGCATCTCGCACACTCACAGCTTGGGGGGGTGATATTTCTATCCCTGTTAAAAAAGACTTTCAACAAATCCCTGAGAAGTCATGACCTCCATGTATGTTTTCTATTTGTTTTTCCACACCAGTTAAATAGCTGCTTTCCAAGCACTTGGGAAAAAAAAGGAAAAGAAGAAGCAAGCAACATCAACCCCTCCTCCAAGGCCTCCCTCCCCACCCCAACCCCGTCCCTGCTCCCCCTTGGTCGCGATGCCAAAATATGCAGCCGGCCTCTCTATCTGAATGAATGTTTTGATTAAAGAAGTCTTAACAAAACAGAGTCAGAACAATGATCCCGGCCCCCTTTCTGCAAGCTTCACCCAGCTCTGTGGAGTATATTTAGGACCAGATTACAGGGACCTGCTCATTAATTGACTAAGGATGACAAGCCTGCAGTGTATGCAAATAAAGGTTTGGGGGTTTCGGAGGGGAGGGTAAATCTTAACAACCTAATGATACTCCTGCCACACTTAAAACCCTTTTAATGTTGGGATTTTTTTGAGGCTAGCTTTCATGAGCTTGCAAACATATGGAAAAGTTCAAGTTTTTCTATTTCCCTTCCAAATGCTTTCTTTTCTTTGACAAAGAATATTTTTTTTTCTGTTCAGACACTAAAACCATCACCTATTATATTGCCATGACACCCAAGGAAAGACACTGATCAAAGAGCAAAGCAGAGCAATAAAGTGAAAAAATGGGGCCAGAAGGTTTGGGTTTGGGGTTGCTTTATTAAAGAACTGCAATTCTTCTTCCAAAAGTATTTTTCATTTTGTCTTCTTTTACACAGTGGGAAAACAGTTGGTTAGTAGAGGGTACACACTCAGGTTTGTCGTGAATATGTATTGTTCAGGGCTCTTCAATAAGTTTCTTTCCATCCCTGTTTAGTGAGATTCCAGGAAAAGTTCTAATGTGTATGTGAAATTTGCAATATTATTTTAACCTGAGGGAAGTCTGATCCAAAATATATGATTTGTGCCATATCACATAACTTAGCAAGGAGCAGAAATCTGGTTCATAACACCACAGCAGCTGGGCTGGACATGGGACCTCTGGAGCTGACCCTCAAGGGAGTGCACTGCAGAGGTGACTCTGCCTTCCTGTTTGGTCCTAGAGAAAGTCCAGGCTTCTCCCAGTCCAACCAGCTTTCTAGTTATGCTGGCATCTGAAACAAACTGGATTATAGCCCTTGAACTGATTTTAACTTTCTTTAAGATGGGGTTACTTGAGAGGTCTAGTACCAGATGAAAAGATGGAGAACATCTCCAAGAAAGCCTTTAGAAGTGGAACAAGGACCAGTGAGGAGAAAAATAAGGAATAATTCAGATTAAGATACCTCTGAAATGGATTTCTTTGCATCCAAGCTGGTAGAACTCTACAAGTCTTTGGGTTTAGAAGATCTAGGTCTGAAGTCACCATCAGAGAGCTCAACCAGTTTACACTGGAGATACTGAATCTATGGCATTCACCATTTGGTAATGCACACCAACAGTGTCAGGTGAGGAAATGTTGTGTCCAGGGTACCCAAGAACATGGTCTGTTCAATAATGTCTTAACATTAATCCTGCCAAGGCCTGCCAAGCCAACCAAGCTGCCCCCTTGTCCCACTTTTCTCTCCCTCACAGTCATAATGAGGAGCAAATATAACTTCTTGATAAAACAAGAAGAAAGAAAAAGCACTTTGTCCATTCAACCAACAAGATACTATTTAAAATACCAACAAGTTTTTTCATTTCTCTTTAACAAGTATTTCCAAAAAACACTTCATAAACCAGCTCTTTAAAATGAAGGGAAAGTAAATGCTTTACAACAAATGTACAACACTGCACAGAAAGCAGCACCTTCAACTCCAAATATTTTTTACCAATCACTCCTTCATACACATTTATAGTCTATTCCTGTACTAATAAATACAGATAGTCAACAATGCCTAAATGTTTTAATGTAAATCAGCCATTTTCTGTAGGTGAATATGTTATTTTTCTAATAATGTAGCAGTCTGAAAGAAAAATCTTAGCTTTTTAATGTCTTGTTCCAATTTCTCCATGACTCTCTTTTCTCTCACATTGCTTTCTTCATGGAAAGAGGATGGAAAGAACTTCCAAGGTGAAACAACTCCAAATGCAAAGAACATTTTCAAGCAAGAACAACCTATTTTCAAAACCTGTAGCATGAAAATTATTTGGGCATGTTCCAGATTATTAATAAAAAAACAATCTCTGCAATGTTTTCCCCAGCACTGTCATCAACAAGTACACTTCACTCTCCATCTGGATCTGCAACCAATTTTCTGAAACTCATAAGCCAAAATACAATATTGCTCCAATCTGGAATCCTGTTCTGACATAATATGAAAATTAGACTCTGAAAATTTTGGCTACACTCCTGTTTTTTTGTTCACTTCCAAATGCTCCCAGTGTACCAAAACACGGAGCTGTAACTCAGGTGCAAGTGGAGAGAAATTATGATCCCACCATGGCAGAGCAAGAGCTCTTCTGAGCTATGGGAAGGCAGCTCCTCTGCAGCAGCCTCTCCAGAGGGCAGAAGGTGGGGGACAGGCTCTGCTGGCTGTGGGCACAGGCAGCACTGAGCACTCGTGTCACCTGGCATCAGGACTGCCATCAGCGTCCTCCTGACAAACACTCCTGAAGTGTGACTGACCCTCTGCCTCTACCCACAATGGGAAACTCGTGGGATGGCTCCCCTGGTGCTGGAGACAGCCTTGCACTGGCTTTTCTGGAAAGCCCACAATCATTTTCCCTGGAAGAACGAGAGGCTGTGCCAGTTTGCCTGCACTTTGTTACGGCTGAGAACGATAAGATGCTTCCAGAGCATTGCGTTACAATAGCTGTGCCTTGGATTTATCTTCCTCTGCCCTAGATAAAACTCCATTCCTTGGACAAATTAGGTCTGCTTGTCATTCAACACTCTACCTAATGGTCTCAGCTGTGTGTTTCTGCAGTTACTGAAGTTGGAGCATTCCACAGATAGTTCTCATTGATTTGAGAAGTGAGCCAGAAATCCAGTTGTATTTTATCCAAAATGACAATGGGGTAAGTTAATGATGTAATTAGGATTATCAGGACCCTTAAATTTTAAAGGACAGGTTTCAGCAAAGAATGATAACATTTTTAAAAATGAGTATGCAACACAACCTGGTGATTTATAAACAGCAAATGCCTTGTGAAGTGAGGCACTAAACATTTTCTTCTTTAGTTTAGGGAGGCTGATACTGACATGGGCTTAGTTTATGACTCTCTAATGTCATGTTATCAAGATCATCATGTGCTTTTCAGAAGGCAACACTCACTATCTAAATCCACCCATGGCATTCCAAACTGCAGAGACAACTTGAGATATGGATGGAATCATTTGAGTAAGATATCCAAAAAGCTTGGCTGTTTCTGCTGGACACAGCTTGAAGGAGGCGGCACAGCACCTGAAAGGGATTGAGAGCTGTCTGTAAGCTGTGGTGACCACCAAACAACTTCCCTGCACAGCTTGTTTAACCATGTAGGATGAAGCCAAGACCTTACACCTGCTGTCAATGAGAAGATCTTTATGCTGAGCTGAGCACAAAGCCTGTAAAATGGGTTAGTCACTCACTTGATTTATTCACTTTGATATCCAGTGATGGCTCAGCCTGCTGGGTGAATACAAAGCCTGCTGAAGGCATGGAAATATTCTCCATTACTTCAGTGGGCTCTCAATACAATCTAACACACAAACCATATAGGCTTCCTGGATGAAAGATGCTTTGGAAGTGTCAGGTATGACTCTTGCCCTATGCTGTTTACCCTAAATGGGACACGCAGATAATAAGCATGAAACTTGGGTAGTTGGGCCAGTAGAAATTGTCTACAAAGTGAGCAGCAAAGCTGCAGGTCTCTGACATGCCAGATCAGCAATGAGAGAGGATAAACCATCTTCTCCTGGGACAGGAGCCTCTCCTTAGGTCAGGATAAACCATCTTCTCCTGGGACAGGAGCCTCTCCTTAGGTCAGGAGAATGGCTGGGGACAGACGATGAGAGACAACAGCCACAATTTTTGGGAAAGGGTGAAGGACAAAAATATAAGCCTTGGATTTTCAATTTTCCTCCTAATAAAGAGTACATAGGGGTACAAGGAAACATAGAACAAGCTAATTCAATGCTGGCAAAGATGAATTTGCTTTACAGAACTGTCCTTAAAAACTGAATAGCTCAAAACTGACCACAGGAAGTAACTGGTGCAAAAAACCCGACACAATAAACAATAAATTGTTCTGCACCCTACTTTTTCTTCATGGAGGTTTTGGGTCACTAGGCAATTTCTTAGCTGTCTCAGGTAAAAAAGTATCATCTGGAGACAGATAATTTTCTAATTTTGAACTAACAGATTTTTTGCATTTTAATACTTCTGACCACACTGACCTCAATTCCCTAGTGAGAGCTTCAGACAGAATACAGAAGTTAAAACTACTGATCCAATCCAATCCAATCCAATCCAATCCAATCCAATCCAATCCAATCCATCTTTCCTTTTAGGGAACATTTACAAGAGCAGAGAAAGAAACTGAATTCTTCAAGGGGAAAAATAGTCTGGAGAAAGAGCAGAAAATACACTCATCCTATCTTTAGCTTAGAATACTTTCTCTTTGGTATCATTTTGACTCTGCCCAGGAGCCTCAACATAAGCCTCTTGATTGCAAAAGTCACAAGAGAATCAAGTGTTTAAAGAAGGCTATTGAAAAAAGAGAGATGTTTCCTCCTGCACTTTTGGGTCATAGTCTAACTTACTAAATTCCACCCCCCTCCCCCCATAAAATTTTACTAAGTTTAAATAAGGGTTTTTACACTTGATAAAATGCTGCTTGCAAACAAAGTTTAAAAAATGTAGAGGGAGAGGAATGATGAATGTAGTATAACCACAGGAAAGCAGAGGTGTTTCCTCTTTCACTGTTCTTAATTAAAATAAAATTTTAAAAACCCACTGAAACTGAGAAGGATTTGTTTATTCCTCCGCTCTCATCAGGGCTGATGGTTCTGGGAAAGGAAAGAGTCAGGGACATGGGGCCCTGCTCACACCCCTTCCTTCTGGGCACCCTGGCTAAGCTGCACTTCCCAAGCCCAAGGTGAGCAGCGTCTCCCTGGGGTGGTTCTGTCCCTACCATGGGTGACAAAGGAGCTGTCTTCTGACCTAAAACCTGGTTTGGACTAGGAAATACCTTTCCCTGCACCTTTCCTGCCAGCACCATCCTGTCTGTGCACCCCCTTAGCACAGTCTTGGTCCCAGAAGGACTCTGCCCTCTCCTCCCAAATGCTGCAGGACTCAGGAATGTGCAGAAAACCTCACACTTCCCAAACTCTCTTGGGGAGGCTGAGGAGGCTCAAGGAACTTATCTGTAACATGTCAGGTCAACAGTGTTGGTATTTCCTCTTCTGGTCCTTTCTGCTTCAAGATGTTTTTTGCACTAAAGGCACCTCAGCATCTTGCAGACAGCTACTGAAGCTGCTTCACCTCTGAAAAGTCACACTGGAGGCATTTATGCACCCACATAAATACTCTCCCTCTCCCTGCCACTGTCCCCACAGTGACCTTGTCCCCTCCTTCCCAGTCCATTACAGCCACCTCAACCATCAGCTCTGAACTGAGCCAACTGATGGACAGTTTACCTTTATTCTGCAGTTCCTGATAACCTTCAAGGGACAAGCAGGCACGAATAACCTTAAAACAGCATCCCAAATTAGTCCTCAAAGACTGAGTCACATCCTTTTGCAGTTCTCCTGAGTTGCCCCAGATGGAGCTGAATTCCCTGGCCTCCAGCATTCACATAGGTGTTGATTCTTACAACCCCATTCCTGATCTTTCGTTCCATTCTATTGGGTATTACAAGGTTGTGGTAACAGTACCAGCTTCAACTCTTATCAGACCTCTAAAGAGCTGGGCCAGCAGCTGGATATCATGGAAGAAGGGACACACCCTCTAAAATCACTGTGGCACTCTTGTCCCAAGACTGGCATGGGTACCTACCCTGAACTGCAACAGACTCAGCACATGATAAATTCCTGTGCCTGCATTTAATGTCTCCAGAGAGAGATCCCACGGGGGATCTTTCATGTGTAATATCTGAGTCAGGCTAATCTAATTTGGTAACCAAATGGCAAAACTCTCCATGACAGACAGAGTCTTTCATCCTTGCAAAAAACCACAGAGAACAAACTTTGGAATGACCCCAACTGCAAAGCCTGACTTGAATAGGGAGTTTATTTTATGTTTTAATTTTCTATTTTGTTCTGCTTGCTGCTAAAATAAATGGTATAGAGCTGGTTTATAAAAACACTACCAAACAAAAAACTCTTTACCCAACAGTTCTGCACAATATTTAGAGTTCTGCAGGGACCAGTATACATAGAGGGATTTTAATTTTCCATGGCCTGTAAGCGTTATAATCTCCATCAACTGCATGCACTCTGGGACCATGACTAACACCAGGGCTTGAACTCTGACTGGTTGTTGGATTTTTCTTCTGTCTTTAACACTGTTTTGAAACTCACACTTAATCCCATAATTTGCAGGAATAAAGAAGTTTTACAGCAAACAGTTCCTCTCAAGTCTAACCCACAGGTCTGTTATAGGACAATGTATCAATAAATCAGAGGTGTCTGTGAGTCCATGCAATTGCTATGAAAGACCACAACATCTTAGGGATAAAGGCTTTACTTATTAGGAGAAATTACACTGGTGGAGATTAAAAGGTGACACAGGACATTCAGACACCAGGACTGTCTTCATGGGTTTGACTACTAGCAGTCCTTTCATAGCATCTGTGGCAAATATTCCACATCTTGCTTGTTAATTCCTTGTTTAGCACGTGTGCTGTGCCTCAACATTTCAGGAATAGTTACAACCACTGACTTCTCCAGGATCCTCAAAAGTCATGAGCTCTCTACCTTTTCCAACTCTTATTCCCCATCTTTAAAGACATATTCCTACCCAAGTTGCTTTCTCCCCTTACTTTTCAGTGCAAAGCTGACCAGAATGAACAGCTCTGGCAGCTTTGGTATGACACACTCTTGTGTTTCAGTGTTTTGCCATGTTAACCACCCTGGTATGTCCTGCTCAGCCACTCTAAAACAATGCTTCATCTTCTAGGACCAAGTTAACTGGGACACCAAAGGGGTTTTATCCCATGTTGGGGCCCTACTTGCTTGCCCAGCTGTTCTGTGACCCACAGAGCCTCTGCCCCAATCCACAGACTTGGCTTACCCCATCTCAGTTCTCTCTGGAAACCACATAGCTCTCCTTGATTTGCACTTGCTCATGGTGGACTGCTATCACGATTTAATCCTTTCACTGGCAAGACACATACAATGTGTGGCTGTCAAATTTGCACAGGTTTACGCCAAGTGAGTCACTGCACCTGAAACTGGAATCTGGGAATATTGATCCCAAAAAAAGTGTTGGAGATGACATCCAAAAATCAAGTTTTCACAGAATTAACTGGAAAGGAGAAAGAGGAATCTCAGTTTGCCATGAAGCATCAAACTGGTCTGGAAAGCAGATTTCTGCTCCCTTGAGAGTTTTTATTTTTAATAGCTTTGGATAACTAAGATAAACAGAGACTGAAGGGATGTCTGAGACACACACAGAATTATTGAATTATGATGTTTGAGAGGTTATTTACTTTAAAGAGTATTTACGTAAGGTCCACTTCCTCTTCATATATATGCTCAAACATTACAAAGATTCTCCCTCCACCCTTAATGAGGAATTTGCATTTTACAGCCCCAAACATCCAGAATTCACCTTTTTTCAAGAATATCCCTAGGGAAGTTTTCCAGGCAGTCCATTCCTTGTTCATAGTAACAAGCAATAGGACAAGAGGAAACAGCCTCAAGTGGCACTAGGGGAGGTTTGGATTGGACATTAGGAAAAATTTATTCATCAAAAGGGCTGTCAAGCATTGGAACAGGCTGCTCAGGGAAGTGCTGGAGTCACCATCTCTGGAGGTATTTAAAAGATGTGTGGATGTGGTGCTTGGACACACGGTTTAGCTGTGGACTTGGCAGTGCTGGCTTAGCAGTTAAATCAATGATCTTGGAGGTCTTTTTGAACCTAAACCATTCTATGATTCCCCAGAGCCTGAGCAAAACCAGGGAAATTCCACTCTCTCACCAGGCAAATGAGGCACGTGTGGAAAGAAAACACAGGGCATTGAAAGGAAGAGGGGAAAGAGGGATCAGAATATGAAGTGATGACTGGGATATTGCTATTAAAGCAGCTGATTTTTCCTCAATTCTCTGGCCCATCTGGAACAATTCTGCTCACCTGAGAAGTGTCATGGTTGAATATCACAGCATTCAGGTCTCCACAGTTGTAGTGCTTGATGAGATCCTCAGTGGTGTAGGGGGCCTGCAAACTCCCTGCTCGAAGGCTTTCGTGTTGGAGCAGAGTTTGGTTTAGAGCAAACAGCACCTGCAGAAACAAAGGCAGGAAAAAGAGGGAAAAAGTTAAAGATAGTATGAATCAAAACAACAAGGACTAAAGGACAAAACTTTGAAAGACTTTCCTGCAGCTGAAGTCTATTCCCTTTATCAATTCTAGCCCACAGTAACAAGGGATGGTCTTTAGGCATTCCCAAATGGAAAAGCATTCAGGTGCAAGACCCTATAATATTCTCCACAGAATACAACTTCACAACAGATACATATTGCTCAGAGGTCACAGTCTCAGAACTCTTGGGCTCTCTGTGCTGGTTAATTTGCTTCATGACAGACACTGGAATGGAAACTCCCCTAAATGAGGAAACTTCTAGTGCCTCTGACTGTTTCCTGTACCCTAGTTTAAATCCAAAGCCCAAACTCAGTTGACAGGTTTTTGAGAAAAAAAAATCAAAATCATCTGAACTTCTGAAGTCAAAGGTGTTGTGTTGGAACTTTGGACACGCTTGTAATAACAGATACTTCGGGAAATTCATTATTAGTCTCCCTCCTTTTGTCTTTCCTCCTTCACCCACCCATTTGCAAAGTGAGAACAGAGATACAGATTTGTAACACTGTCCCAACAGACTGGTCCAGTATCCTCATCCCAAACCTGAAAAAAAACCAAAAAAGCAGAAGCACTATTGACTGTGTAATTTTGAATAACCAAAAAAAAAGTCCTTAAACACTAGATTTATTTCCCTTGAATTACCAAACAAAGCCTAAAAAAACCCAAGCAAACAAATCAAAAGCCCCCCACCACAAAGAGACCCCCACGCCTCTCCAACATAAGAACAAATAAAATCAAATAAAAAAAGGATCACTAAATTTCATATGTACTACCAAAATTCTTTTTAGATTTGTGGCAGACTATGGGAGTCATACATACTTGGTGGTTCAATAACCACCATTTACATGTTCTGCTTTCCAAGAACCTTCTGAAGAAACTTGATAAAAAGTAGATGAATAAATCAGAAGAACAGCAGTGAATACTTTTGTCATGAACTATATAAATAAACAAACACACTTTTCCTAAAATAAAGTGGAATGTGTTGACTGTGAATTCAGACTTCTGAAAAATTATATTGATGTGACATTTTTCATGAAAAGACTCCTGCACCCCTCAGTCTCATATTTCACCACTTTTTAAGCTTTTCTCATTTATAACAGCAGTTCCCCATCCTTCCCAGAGAATAACAATCATCTCAAAATTTGGGCAAGGTAATCCCCGCTGAGCTCCAGTCTGGGACCTGAATTCTTACCTTCTTAAATTTTTGCAACTGAACCCACTTCAAGGAGTGAACCCGAGAGGAGTTTAAAATCAGCAATTTACATATGTATTTGCAGGATGGAAGTTTTTAGTTTAAAATTATGATTCCCATTGAAGTTTATCTGAAGGCGAAGGAGAGGAAGTTGCAAAATCTCATGTATATAAAAAATGAGTATCGGATATTTAATTATTAATAATAACATTGATAGTGTTAGTAATATTAATAATAACAAAGGATCTTCAGGGCACTAACAGCCTCAATAAAAAGCTGTTACATGCTATCTAACATACACAAATTGGGTTGAGAAAAAGCAAATCCTACTTTTTAATTTACTTTAAAAAAAAAAAAAAGATGGTCTTTCAACTGAACCTGTCATACCTCAATTTGGCAATCGGTTCCCCATTAGGAGCCAAGCCTAAAAGATTTCCTTGCCCAGATCTAAGGGTCTCTTCAGGCTTTTCTACAAAGAGATCAAGATTTCCCAGGACCATAGCTTGAAGTTAAGCATCTTCCTAACTTAGTTTTTCTCTAATTTAAAAAATATGCAAAAAACACAGTTTGAAAAATTTCTAATGTTTGAAAGGATCTGAGCTTTTTCTTTTTCCCCTAAGGGCTACAGCTCAAAGAGGAAATGGTTCATCCCAGGATTTCCTGGGGATTCTAAACATTTTGACTAATAAAAATAAAAGCTTAGAAAAACATTGACAGGAAAAATGAAAGCAGAGGTTTTCCCAAAATGCTTTTAGCAAAATCCTTCTCATTTTTGATTTTTTAAACAATGGATGTTACCGGATTTTTATATATAAAAATATGTATACACACAGGCACACACACATATACAAACCACCAACAAGCCCTGAGGCAAGCCCTTGTGTTTTATGATAAAATATTAAGAAGGCAATAAACAAATCCTTACTTACTTTACTCCCAATGCTTTCCCCCCCCTTCCTCCTTTTTTTTTTTTTTTTTTTTTTTTGTTATTCTGAAGAAACCAGTCCTGTGCATTAATGCTGTGTGTCTTTCTCCTCTGAATAAGTTTGGAGCCTATTACATTATTTCAGTCATATTTACAGTGGGTTAGAGATCTTGAAGAAAATTGTCTATGGGTTCCTAAAAATCAGCCTGCAAAGAAGTTCACCATACAAGTTCACATCTTACAAGACACCAAAGATTCCAATGAGAGAGAATGAATTATTTTGCCGTTTTTGGCAGATGGCCCCCCATGATTTCATTGGTGCCAGGACATTCATTTCCCTGCTTTCTGTCTCAGAGCAGCTTTGGGACCTAGAGGTGATGCTGGCAATCAGCTGAACCCATCCAGCATGCTGCTGTCACTGTGGGGAGCTCAGCACTGGGTTCAAACTTCTGCCCCAAAAGCTAATCCAGAGATTTTATTTTAGGAGGAAAGTTAAAATCAGAAACTGAAACACTTGGATATGTAACTAACCGATTTCTAGAGAAGTCTTGCTTAATCAAGCCATAACTACCATGCATTTTGGTTGGGTGGCTCAAAACAAATTTAAAGAGAATCAGGGTCTCATCATAGTTGCCTGCTTCCTGGCTGGATTTGTAGACCATTTCCTTCAGAGTCAGGTTAAAGCCAGCTTAAAATCCGAATTTATTTTTCCTTACTGTTCTGATAATGCCACAAAAATGCTGTTTCCTTCCCTGCTCTCTATCTTAATATCACTGACCCCGCGACCCCCAGCCTAATCCTCTATCTGAGTTAAATCTCCCAGAGCTGCCTGAGATTACTGAACAACTGATGAGTTCAAAATAAACACACTTAGAGTGACTGCCTATACACAGTCCCACCTAATAAACAGAGCAGACGGGATTTGTTCTGGGAAGCAATGGGAAGTTATGACTTTGGCTCTCGGGAAGTGCATTTTTATTCACACAATTTATGGTCCTCACTCTGGTGTGCTTTGAAGACATTTTTGCACATTTGTCTCTGTCTGTGCATCGCTTGTGACTGACCAACCTTTTAATCTGGGTGGTGTCATTCCCCTAGCACAGAGATTTTATTTGGAGACACCAGTTCAGCCCTCAGGGCAGTCCTGTTTTACTGTCAGTGGGAGTGGGTCCCACTAGTCCTATGCAGTCCCAGGGACCCTGGTCCAGACATTTTTGGAATTGTTTTGCACAGCCTTTGGACCTCTCAAGAAAAAGGGGCTGAACCAGTGAAGACCTTCACTAACAGCTTTACTGATCACCTTGACACTCACACAGTATTCCCCCTCTCTGTGCTTCTGGATTGCAGAGCCAGGAGTCACACAAGAACAGAAGGAATGGGTTACAAAAGCAAACCTCCCATATAAATCAACTTGAATGTTTATGGTGCTTAACTTTCACCTTCAAAAAGATAAAGGATTATAAAACCTCCAAACCACACATAAAGCAAGCAGACACAACTGCAGTGGGTCCTAAGGTCTTGAGGTTGGCACTGCCCAGAAGTGTTGGTATCAGCAGTTGTCCTTGGGACAGTTTGAATATTGTTCTGCAAACACACTGGTGAGGTTGGAGGTTTGATTTTGTGTGATAATTTAATGAGAGTTGGTTTTTAGGGAAGTAAATCTAATCTACAGAAACAGATCTCGAGAACCACTGCCACCTTTTTAAAGAGGGAGAAGTGATTATAAATGTGTATTTGGATTGGGCTTAGAACACTCCAGCCTTTCTAGAAGAAATAATTTTCTTCATTGAACTTGGGAGAAAAGCTAGATGAAAATGCCATTTGTTCCAAGGTACTCCCACAGCCACTCACATACCTACTGTGTTTTAATGTGCCGGGCCAGCAGCTTCAAACTGGGCATTTGAAGGCTCCACAGCACCATGCTAGTGCTGCATGTGATAGCTAAGGAGAAATCACAGCCTCTGTGCCAGAGAGATTTCGCCTTATCCATGTTCTGGACATTTGTCTCTAGCTGAAGAGCATAGGAAGGCCCAGAAAACAAAACCCAAGCCAACCCTCATCAAATACATCATCATTCCTGGTTACGTCAGCCATGAACAGGTGGACCTACCCACATGTGGAATCAAGTGGAAAGGTTGCCAGATCCATCTCTTCAATTTTTCTAACTAAAGCCCCAAATAATGCCACAATGGAAAAAAACAAAAAAAACAAAAACAAAACAAACAAACAAACAAACAAAAAAACCCCAAAAAAAACCAAAAAAAAACAAAAAAAGAAAAAAAAAAAAAACCCAGAAAAAAAAACCAGCTTTGTGGGAACATCTAATAAGCAGCTGTAAAATAAGACAAGGGAACCTTATTCACAGATAAAATGCTTGAGTGGTCCCAAACCTTCCTATGAAATATATTGCTAATAAAACAGACAACAAATTCAGGAATTACAACACAAGAAACACATTTCTTGTTAAGCTTAAGACAAATTGGAGCTGTGTTCTTCTGGTGTGTTTGCTATACAGGAGACTTGAAGATGAAAGGCAACCCTAGGAAAACTCTCAGGCCAAGCTCTGCATTCACAGGACTCCGGTAGCTGGAATTACAGGATGACCCCTGCACAGACCCATGATTAATAACAATACCACAAAAACAAGTACTTAAATTTCACACTATGTCAGCTTTTGAGCAGGCAACTTATTGTTTTCCTTTGCTCTCTCTTTTGGACACATGCCACCACAATGCAAACACTAAATAAGCATTACTGGAAGTGTTTGAGTGACTATGTCCTGTCAGTGCCAAAACTACAATTCCAGAAAAGAAATACCCACTCTCCTACTTGGTTCAAAACAAACTCCAACATAAATATTGAGATATACAGTTCTGCAGGAGTTCTCCTTTCTTAGTTATCCTAATCTGTGATCAAACAGAAAATCAAATATACAGTTTCAGGTCAAAATAGTTACTTGGGGAAAGAAAAAATATAAGAAAGAAAAATGCAAGTCCCTGATTTTCCAGATTAATGAAAAGCAATAAAAGTGCTTGCCCAAATCTGTTCAGTTCCATTGGTTTCCAGAAGACGGGTTTCCCCTTTCCTTGAATCTCTTGTGCTATTGCTAGGAATTAGTGAGCTGTGAAACTCACCTAATGAGGTCAGCATCAGGAAATAGCTCTGGAAAAACAGGCCCTGGGGGACCTACTAAAGGACTCCCCCAGTGTCCAAACGAAATCCTGGATGCATTGGCACATTGTACAGCTGGGGCTGTGGGAGGAACGTGCCCAGCTTTGTTGTTGTTTTTCCTATAAAGGGACAGCTAAGGAAAGTGAAACTATTAACTCATCCACTGGAATTTCTACTCACAAACCGTGCTCCCTGTTAAAGCTGCTCATAAAAGCCTTTCGGCTAGTTAGTTCCATATGTTCCCCAAATCCGCAGTTATTGCTTCTGAAAGGCAGGAGTAGTTAACAGTCTGCGGCTTGGCACTGACCAGGGAGACCTAGGGACCTTGATTTCCCCCTCCCTTTCAAACTGCCAATTAACCAGTTTAATAAACCAGTTTGAATCTGACTGAGGTGCCTGGAGAAACCCCAAACCACCACCCATCCTAGGGCTCAGCCATGACAGTGACACAGGGGTACGGCCCAGGGCAGAGCAGTCACGCTACTGATGTCCAGCCACTGGACTAAGGTTGGTTTTCTTGATGCTAAGAAAGCTGCAGGAACGTTCAGGCCCCAGATTTCAGCCCTATATGCCCAAAGCTCCAGCTGAAGTTGACTCCAACACCTTGACTTTAGCCTCCTGTTTTCTCTCCTTATGCAGAGATCCCACAATAAACTTGCCCAGGAAAAAAATTTGCATTTTATTTTTGCTGTGTTTTGATTGAATCAAAAACCAACAGAAAATTTCTAGACATCAAACACCGCAGAGTGCATGAGAACCCCATTCTCTCAGCCTTAAGTTCCCCAAGCCAGAAAAGGAGTCTCCTGGTTGATGACATTCCTTGGGCTGACCCTATTACACTACTGCTTCTGCTCCAAGTTCCTGGCTTCAGTAGGGCTGGGGCAGGCACCAGGTTCAGTGAGACCCTGGAGAGCAGCACTTTGGGGGTTTGGTGGGTTATGTGATAGAACAGGCAAGACAGCAACAGTTTGGGCTCTTAGATGCGTGTCTTCTCTTGCACAAGGTCATTAAGAGAACAAAGATGTGGAATTAATTTCTGTCCTGAAAGCACTTTTAAAACTTATACTATAATACACTATAAATACCACACCCACTCAAAATAGGTCAATAAAACTCAAATAAAGGTCTTAAGTATGTAACCTAAAGTCAGCAGCAGCTGCAGCAAAGGCAGTATTGGAATGAGGGTAAGATCTGAAAACTTTTCTTCTAGTGGCAGTGACCTCAGTTACTTGCTAAAGGTACTTAGAGTTCAGATTAACATAGAAGAAGGGATGAGGGAAAAAGCTTTGATATGGAATTTCCATCCTTTTCCCTTTTGTGAACCACTACACTGATGGAAGGATGTTTCAATGCCCTAACCACATCATCAGCAGGGTCTCTTTTGCCAGTAACTCAGCTTGATGTCCAACCAGTCACAGTGTGAGTGAGCAGCAACTCTGTGGGGTAACTCTGCTTTGGTCAATGCCCACATTCAAGCTTAGGAAATAAATTAAGAAACAACGGGAAGACAGATTTGCATTTTAATCAGAACTGAACCTCTGGAAGAGACAGAATTACTTCTGTTAAATTTGCGATATAAATGAAGGACTTTTGTGGATTTTGTATGCAGGATTTACTTGCATCCAGTACTTCTGCATCAGTCTTGTTTCTCAGCTGTGCTAAACTCAGCAGATTAACTTTGATGAGTAAACCTATCTAAAAGGTTAAATATTTTCACCAAATGAGTTACACTCTGAGCAGTCTAGTTCTGCAAGTGGTTTTACAATGAAATGCAACCAGTTCCAGTAACCAACACCCTGCCCAGCAGTGATGGCTTGCAGGTCCAAGTGTCACTGTTTAGACTTCTGCACTGGAGTCTTAGGTCTTGTAAACAAAAAAGTAAACACTCAGTAAGATCAGCTCATACTTCTGGCATGAGAGAGCACTCTTCCTTCTTGAAGGATGGTTGAACTCAGAGTGGTTCTAAAGCATATTTCTCCTTCCTAGAACTCACCTCAGCTATTCAGTCAGTTATGTGACTTAAAGAAAGGACATAGTAGACAACAAAATGCTGACCAGTAACTTAAAAATCCTGTATTAGTTTTAACCAAGTCAGACATGATGGTGTAAATTGCTCCAGCTTCTTTCCTTACACCCTTCATGTTAATTTGTGGCAAGGCAGTAACAGGTCTTCCAGGACCAAGTAGCTGGCAACTGGGTTTGATTTTAAACAACCCATAAAAGGTATCAGAAATATCATTGTGAGGGCAAAAGGCTGGAGGGCTCAGTTGGTGTGAATGGACCCACTCCACAAAGAGAAAGGAGAGTGACTCTGTGAGACTGGATGTCTAAAGCAGCAGCCCTGGATCATGTGAAACCCACAGGCACAGAAGAAGGCAGGGACATTTCTCACCCAGACAAAGCAGGCAGTGTTCCAGTGGGACAACCTGGACAGTGCCCTGCTGCCTATCTGGTGCTGCCCATCTGGTGCTGCCCTGGGCTGGCTGCCAGCCTGGCTCCTGCACACCTCTGGGGCCCCACCATTTCCCCTGTGCCACCACCCCAGCAAGCCTTGCTTGGACTCCAGCTCCACTTTGTCATTCCTGTTCTGGGGTATCTCACACTTACTAGTCAAGAGCAAACCCCCTGTATTCAGAGAGCCCAAATGCTGTCTCAGTGTCAGGAAACTCACCCCCACACACCCCCCACGTAACACAAGAGCTCTGTGAGCACTGGAAGTTTGTGAGGAGGGTTTCTGGAGAAGAGCGGTGTTCCAGCAGAGGTGCCGCAGCGTCTGCAGCACGTTGCTCAAAGGTGTCATTGAAACAAGTACAGTCAGCTCAGATAAGCCCAACATCCCCAAAAGTGTCTGGTAGCAGATACTTTGGGAAAGCATGTAAGAAATGAGGTGAGCAGAGCGTGAACTTTTCTCAGACAACACTTCCCATCTTCTGGAAATCTGCCAGTTGGGGACCTTGTGGATGAAAATACCTCTTCTCCTATCACTCCTTCCCACCCACCTCCCTGCTCCCCATGCCTTCACCTCAAAATTATCCCTGTGCTTGGTTGCACCACTTTTCTGAAGAGCAGCCATCTGCCTGCTCTATGCAGAGAGGAGCTCTCAGCCTGCTGCTTTGCCCAGCAATTTCACTCCCAAATGGACGCCTGGCAGGATGCCCAGAGGGCAGCGCCCACGATCACTTTTCTCCACCTTAAATGGGCACATTGTCCCTTCACCTTCAGAGGGGGCACATGAAATCCTTCCCAAGAACCTGAAACCATGTTTGCACTCGGCTCACAAGTAAAATTGTAACTGGGCCCTTCTGGGGTTTCGATTTTTCTTTTTTTGTCTCCACTGTAACAGAAGGAATGTGGGAACATGCCCTGAGTGGAGCGGACCAGTTGGCCCCAGTGACGAGTGAGCTGCAATGAAAGGGGCACCCTCATGGAGAAAAGCAAAGATTTTGGGTGGTTTGGGGAACTCCCAGCTTTAGACACCCAGCCTGAGACATTTTTTTAAAAAAGTCTACTTTCATGATATGCTAAGCATCCACCCACTGAAAAATGCAACCTGTCCTGGGTATATTTAATTTGGGGTTTATTCATATTACTGCTTAATTTTGAACTGTTGCTTTTTAATTACCAGCTGAAGCTACATAGTAAAATGGACTAGCCCCACAGGCATGTTTTTCTTTCTATTATATTACAGTGAGGCAGCAGATTAACTCCTTCAGCCATCCCAGCTTAACACCTCCCGATGCCAGCACGTCCCCTTTCCAAACTGCTCCTGCAGCAGGAATGGCTGGAGGGGACACAGATCTTTCTGTCCTGAATTTCCAACTCCCAGCCCGGGGTATCAGCACAAGCAGGTGCCAATTTCAATATGTGTCTATCCTGGAGAATAAATCACAGTCCATCAGGAAGGGGAGCACTTTCCAGGGAACCAGATGGAGCTGCAACTTCTGGCCAAAGACAAACACTTTGGGGCAACAACTGTCTCAGCTTTCTAGTTTCCACCTGAGCACCACTGAGTTAACAGCTGTAGAAAAGGGAATGTTTCCTAAGCCTGAAGGAGGCTGAATCTTCATGAGGTCCAGCAGGGAAAGGGGAAAAAAATTAGAAATTACAATTTAAAACAGTATAAGGAAAACTTAAGAGGAAGCAGGGAGCTGAACTCATCAGGGAGAAGCACTTGTTTTGAACATTGTTTTTTCCTTTAGCTTAGCATTATCTCGATATGAAATAATTTTATTATGCAAGATTTTTCTGCCATTGGGGTACATAGTGACCAGGCATGGAGTACCCTGTGTCTCTTAAGAAACACAGAGCTTGATCTGGCAGCTGCTCTTTTTGGGTCTTCCCCACCTGGAGCAAACCTATGCCCTTAACCAGGACAGATGATGGGACCCGATCTGTGCCAGCTGTTACAGGGCACAGAGGTCCCTGGGTGGCCTTACCAGGAGAGCCTCTCTTTCCTCCTGGGAATCCAGTTATATCCTCAGGGTCAGGGTTCCAGTGCAGACCTTGTAAAGCACAGGTGATGGGCAGTGCACTGCTCACCCCTCATGCTGCCTCTCTCTCCCAGAGCTCTCCCCAGATGCATTTTGCTGCATCAAAGCATGAAAATGGCTGAAACTGGTGCTCCCCTCCCGAGTGTTGCAGCCCTGGTACAGTCTACATAAAAATTACTCCAAATTCAGTTAGCCACGGAAAGAAGGTGACCTACCCATCAAATCACAGCAGCTCAAATTTCTAATATCATCTACTTGCAGCCAAGCACTTGCCTTCAAATTAAGCAGAGGCCAAGAATAATTACTTCTTACTATTCACTGAGATATTTACATCAATTATTCAGCAAATAAATTCAGCTAACAAATAGCTTCAAGGAAACCGCAATCTATTCACAGTCAAGTTGCCAAGCCAGAAGAAAATTATAAAATTAATTATTCGCAACAAGCTTCTCTGTTAACTTTCAAAGTCAGAATGATAAATTCAGACACTTTAATTTCTACTATATATTGGTTCCCTCAATCTAATGCTCCTGTTTATGAATTATGGGAGGTTATAGCTGTCTCTTGAAAGATAACTATAATTATATTTTTATTATCATTGGAACTAAAAGATCTTTTTGCTTGAAGGTTTTTTAAGCCTAGCCTAAACAGTCTCTACTCCAGTCAGAGAACACCTATGAAATCAGCTACCAGTGAGGATATGCTGCTAAAGAACCAGGGAGAGTGTTCTCAGATTCTTCATCTCCTGGCTAGAGCCAGGAACCCGATGCTACTGCAAAACATTTCTTTAAGTTGGCAAATTCTGAAGAAAGCACTTCATTCAAGTAACACTTCCATTTTCTTTTTTCTTCCAACTAAGAAAGGATGTAGAAGAATATTCTTTGCACAGCTTCATATATTACTGAAGGTGGGATATTTCCTCAAATAAACAAATAGCAAAAAGAGTAATTAATCCTGTTTTTAGGCACCATTCTGTTTTATGCACATAAGCAGCAGAGAGAATACCTGACAAAGATCTGCCTCAGATTCACCTTCTGCCCCTTTAGTTGTATCTCCTCACTCCTCACATGCACTCTCAGAATTTGAGCCAAATAAACTCCTTCTTTCCCCCTCTCCTCTTTTTCCTTGCCTGTTTAATGCTGATGCTCTGTAAATACACCCACGACTAAGCAATTATATGCTGCCAACCCCTGAAACACTCCATAAATGTCCAGCAGGTTTTTCCCTCTCCAGCTGCGCTTCACCAGGAAGATTCCCAGAAATCCTATTGCCACTGAAGGCATTGAACATGAGGACACAGCTCAGACAAGTCCTAAAGACCCCAGAGGGAGAAAAAGCAATTCCCAAAAGCAAATGTCTTTGCTCTTTCCCTGGAATAATATGGATGGATAACAGCCTTTTGCACAATCATGACAGTGGGGCTGGAGCTCAGAGGCTTCATTCCACTACTCTACCTCAGGACAGAAGGGAAGATGTCCAAGGAGAAATCCCAAAGCAGTGGTGTGGGTACTGAGCAGAGCACAGAGGATTGCTTCCAGGTCTGACTTCATTTCCTAAGGCTGACTCCAACCAGTACAAGGAGACTCATATGGTGTAATTTAGCATTGTCCTGATGATTGACACCCATTGAAATCCTGCCCACAAGTCCCAAAGGAGATGGGGATGGTGCAGGGGGTAGGAAATGACATCCTCCAAAACCTGTGGGGGATCAGCTCATTTTGAAGATAATATCTGATCTGCATTTCTTCCCTGCTCTGGGTCTTTTTACCTTCCATAAACCAGGCAGGATGGGGAGTAGGTTCAGGTGGCTTTATAGGCCAATTTCCTTGCAGATGGGAGTTGATCAGATTAACTTGCCCCAACCATACACTTGCCCCAACTAATACACTTGGCAGGGAATTTTGTGCTGTGTTTACATTTTGTGCACAGGCAGCTATGCTTTCCATTTAATTGTTCCTCAAATTTAAAATATAACTATAAAATTCTAAGAAACTTAGCTTGGATTTTGAGTAGCAAATGTTCTGGACCACTTAGAGATGAGGTGAAGCTCTGGAATTACTCAGTGAAGGCACAAACAATGAATACATCTGAGAAAAATGTCAGAGAGTTTATATAGAGAGGCAAAAATTGAATAGATTGCAAAAGAAGTTGCTCAGGAAACATGGCTTTACTGAGCTCTGGTAAGTAGAACTTACTGGATTCAAAGCATTAGGATACAAGAACTCCTACGACAAAGACTTTGTGGAGTCTTGTTTAAATTGCAAATTCTGACTCTTTTTTTTTCTAATGGGGTGACCTTTCCTCTTTGCTTTTAGGAAGCTAAATTACACTTTAGTTTGCCTGTTTTCATCACATTTTGCTTTGGGCACAAATGACTGCGAGCTCTGCTCTTTCTATGCTGATAGAAACTGAAAAGGGATTAACCAAAAAGCAATAAACTATTCCCTCCAAATTGTTAACCCTACATTTTCTTATTAGTGTCTTATCCACACTAACTTGAAACTTAGCAATGCTGGTTTTCTCCAGAGCTGTCAGCTGAAATAAGCTGGTTTTGTTCCTTGCAGACTGCATTTGCCAACAATCCTTCTGCTTTCAAAACACACCCCCTCCACCAAACACAGCCAGACTGTTGCCCTTTTCAGAATTTCCCACAGGTACACCGCGACGTTAAAGAGGGAACAAAACCAGCATGGCATTTTTCAAGCTATTATCATGGGAATGCTTTGTACACAAGAATGTCAGAGTGAAGCCAAGCTTCGTGCAGAGCTCTGAAGGTAGATGGACGTAGCAAGCACACGAGTGTACGAGCCAGCGACTTGCAAAGATTACAGACCAGAGCCATTAAAGTCTTGAGAGGAGGGGAAGGATTCCTGAGGCAAGAAGATAGTAGGATCTGAAAAGATCCACAAAATCCCTTTCAATTACAGTGGAAGTTGCTCAAGAAAAGCAATCCCATTGTCTTCTCTTTGGACTTTTCATAAGAGCATTGGGAATGGCAGAGCAGATGTGCTGTAGCACGGAATGAAGGCTCCAGCCCAGCCCTAGACATCTTAAGGCCCTTTTGCCAGCCTCTTCTCTAATAAATTTATATGCTCTGGCACCTGAAAGTTTCCAGATGATACTGCAAGCCAACTACAGAGGACTGACTTAAGTGCCCTTGCCTTTGTTACACTGCCTGACCAAGAGACCAACTGCTAGCTGGCACTGGCATTCTTCAGAACTGGGCCTGCTGCCTACTCTGCAGTCTTGGGCAGAGTTTGACCCTTTGTATTCACAACTAAATGCTACCAGATGGATGCATCAGTTCAAAGGCTGGTGGAAACAATTAAGATTACAGGAAGCCACATTTATCCTTCCACCTATAGCACTGAATTAATCACGGCTGATAGGGATCTAAGCAGAGCCCACTCAAGGCTCTGATTTATATCACTACCTGTCAAGAGATGGCAGAAGATTGCCCAGTAGCTGCTGAATGCTTTTCTCCCACCCTCTTCCTCTCCCAGGGAGACAAATATAAGCCAGGACATTCCTGCTTTGCTCAGGATGCCATGAAACCTAACCTCCTGTTGACACAAGCATTAGGCCCCAGGACTGTATAACAGGTCACTGACAGAAAGATATAAGATAGAGCTTCCAAATTTGGCTGGCCACACACAGGCAGGCACTGGGATACGCATGTTCCTGGCTGCCAGGGCCTGCATACCTGTAAGGGAAACTTGGAGGCTGATGGACATCGTGGAGCCCTCAGCAAAACATTCTTCAGTTGTGTCTTCTGTCAAGTCCAGTGGCTGATGCTGCCTGAGACTCCTAAGAATCCTGTTTCCTTCCTAGGTAGCAAAGGTTGGATTTCATTCTAAACACAGGGAAGATCCAGGGAGCACTGGACAGCCGAGCCCCTATAGTTGCTATTAAAAGAATGACAAAGGAGGAGTGCCAGAGCCCATCCATACTGGGTGGGACTGGAAGCTTGAGTGCCTCCATGTGAATCTGAATATTTGTGCTTAAATAAATGAAACCCTCAGTGCTCATCTGCGGTCAGAAGTCCAGTGTCAAGACTGAGAGGGGACTCTCAGTAACTGTGAGCTCAGTGCTTTCTTTGGAAGCAAATCTCCTGAAGTCTGGATGCTCCCTTTCCCAGAGACTCACTGAAGAGCACATTTCATGTCAAGCATGACATGGGAATGGATCTGTTACCATATGCTAAGCTTTTCTCCATCCATGGGAGGCAAAACAAAGACAAACAGGGAGGCTTGAGTCAACACAAGGGTTAATTTAAGCACTGAGCTTGCTTAAAATAAAAGTTGTCACCAACCAAAAAGAACAAGTAGCCATTGAAGAGAAAACTGTTGAGATTTATGGGCCCCATTCTAGAGACATAAAAGGGGAGTCAATCATCATTTGAAGTTTATTTTTTTAATAAGAGCTCCTCAAATATTCCCCCCACTTTTCATTGCCAGAAACGTAAGCTTGTGGCTGTGAAAAAGTTAAAAATTAGGGGTTTCCTAAGTGGGAGCAGAATGCATGGTCGCTCTGTATGACCCCAGCTACTCTAACAGCTACTGCTAATTCCCAGTGGAAGCATCAATAGCTTGTGAAATAGACCCCTTTCTTTTCTTGTACAAATTATTCCTTTATATTTTTGAACTTCTGAACCTCCTGGCTTAATAACAACTCCACAAGAAAGAAGGAGAATAATTGAGTGTTTATAACAGCACGCATCCTTTTTTATTATCATCCCAGGCTGTGGCACTTTCGGTTCAGCAAAGCTTTAGTCGAAGCTGCTCTGAAAAACTATTTGGAAATGAGAGGAGAGGGATGGGAAGTACATCTCCTCCTACACAGGAACTGTGGTCAGTGGACATTTTTTAAATTTCTCAAACATACAGTTTCACTATTTTCCACCTACTCCCTAAATTATAACCTACCCACTTACTACCTGTTTGAGTTACAAGCAGAAATTAAAACATTGCTCCAGCCTCACAGCCTGTGAGCTGCAGCACATCAGAATGTGGGTCATAAAAAACTGCAAAACAAAGCAAGACAAAAACCTTAACTCACCCACACATGCAAGGCAAGAAAGAAACAAAACAAGGGAAAATAACAGGAATAACTGTCTTTAGCCTCTTTCCTTTTCCAATTTTAAATGGAAAGCAATGTGACAGTGCTGCAACAAATGACAGTCTATTTATTTTCTCTAACAGATCTACAGTTGGTGGATTCCCCTCTACTTCCCAAAAGACTTACATGGCTTGAATTAAAAAAGGCTAACAGTAGAAAATAGGTTTACTCAATAGGAAATGGCCATGCCAGGCTCAGGAAGTCCTCCAGCAGGCCATGCTCAGGCTCATCTTCCTCCAGCAGCTGGTTTAACAAGCACTAAATCACTGAGTCTTACATTCTAGATAATTTGCTGCCCAGTATCATCACTGTGTTGATTAATATGCTAACTCATAACAATGACAGATTCATAATGGTACACTTGGCAATTCCTATTTTGAGCTAGACACTCAGCCAGGGAACAGTGCTATGCCCCTCCAGGTCAGTGGTGCAGCACAACCCAACTCTTTTACAACAAGATTATGACAAGCTCAGATGAGCATTGTAAGGACTCGGCATATAAAACTGAGCAGCATTTCCTTGAAGAGGCTCAAGAAATGCCACCACCCACATTTCAGCAGAGCTCACTGCTCAGAGACACATCTTCACTTTGCTGTCAGCAAGGACAATTGAAACCTGCTTCACTGGAGCAGCTTCCTGTCAATAAAACTCACCTCAGACCATGTGCAAATAAGAGCTTGGTATCCTTGAGGTTTTCAAACATTTGCCTTTCCAGCAGTCATTTACAGGTGATATTTTTTTGGGTTTTCACTGGTATAATCCAGTAGTAACTCCTTCAAGCTGATGCATTTGTACCAAGCTCCACCACTCAATTGATTACACCACGAAATAAGGGGCTCTTACCTTCTTTGCTATATACTACAAAGATCAACTGAAGGGACAAAATAGGAACAAATTTTAACAGTTTCTTAATGGGTGTTGGAAGCATTTCCTTCAATCATGTTTATCTAGACAGCTTTCCTTTCTCCTTAGTGCGGGTTCTTAAATGTAGCTTCTGAGGCCAGGCTAAACCCCCACTAAATCTTCTCCATAAAATGAGGTTCCCTGCAGCTGGAACATGTGGATGGTGTAGGATTCAAGTGGCAGCCACTGCCTGCTGCTCTCCCAACCACTGGCATTTCAATTGAAGTCCATTTATCACAGGCTTACTGTCAGATCTAACTGTAAATGAGCCATTCCGTGACTATGATCTAAATTAGTTATTACTTCTGAGTAAGTACATTGAGATGGAAAATTAAAATCCAAATCCTAAACCCAAACCAAGAAACAACACTGGAATCTCAGTAAAAGGCTGAGCTGGAAGCTCTGGAGCTCACAACAAAAATTGAGATACTTTTTTTTTTTTTTTTGGTGTGGGCTTCTCTCCTGGGTTTATTTCCCTTAGACACTCTTTTTCTCTCTGATTCTTTTTCTCCTCTCCCTTTGAGCAACTAAATAAAAACCTCATTTTAGTGATGCAAGGATGCCTCCTGGCTCCTGAGGTTTTGTTCTTGGAGAGCTCCCATTCTTTCTGAGCTCACTTCCATTCAAGTTTTTATTCCTCTTCTGTGCTGGTTTTGGGGCTATGACTGAGGGGGTCAAGAGAGTGACCCACAGGCTGTCAGACATTTCTGTCTCTTTGCGTGGGATTTTTGAGGAGCACTCAGAGCTGGCCGCAGAGAGAGCTGAAATCATCCTGAGTTGGTTGAGAAGAAGCTGTTTGGATAAAACCCCAGAGACATCTTTGGGACACTCTACTCACCTTGTTTCTCAATCATGACATGCTCATATAAAAGGCACTACAAAACCCCTGACCCACAAAAACCCCACAGCCAGCTGGGATTACCACTACCACTAGTCCCAAACAGTATAAAGACAAAACTTTGAAGGCAACTTCCAAAAAAACTTGTTGTCAGCTTTGTGCTGCTCTTTTCCTACTTTCAAACTCAACCCCAGAGAAGTCTCCACCCCAGGCTTTCAAACATGAGGAGACATCTCAAAGTCCTCGAGTTTCAATCTGGTTAACTCTGGCTGTCTCCAGAGCCACGGTGTCCGGCCATGAGCAGGGCAAAATTAATCCATCCCTGGCTGCTTACAAAACCCTCCTTTGCTCCCTTCATCTCCTGCTCTTTCCAAGCACCACTTTGCCTTGACCTCATCCCAGCCAAGCCCGGCTGACTGAGGCTTGTCATGCAGCACAGGGAGAGCAGCTCCAGCCAGCCCTACACACCGGGCTTTTCCTGACTTCCCTGACACTTCTGATCTGATGGATTTTGTAGTGGTCTTGTAAATGGGAATTAGTCATGCCTGGAGGGTCAAGGTTGTCAGACCTCATGCTGAAGTGTACATGTATTCCTCAAAGGAAAACTAACACAAGCAGGTTCTGTGCCAGGCTAGGATGGAAAGAAGATATCAACAAATTGACAGAAAACAGCTTCTGTGACTTTTCAGCCCAGCAAGAACCAGGCAGCAGGGCTGGGGGGAAAAGAAACAAAAGGAAAGAAAAAGGAAGAAAGGACAAGTAAGGAAGGGGAAAATAAAAAAAAGGAAAGGGAGGAAAGGGAAAATGAAGGGGAAGGAGAAGGGGATGGGGAAGGGGCGGGGAAAGGGAAAGGGAAAGGGAAAGGGAAAGGGAAAGGAGAAAGCTCTACCACCACTCAGTGTACCAAATAATGTCAGAGAAAGAACTCTTTCTTTGGCTGTGGCAACCACATTCTAGCTAATCACTCACGATCCTTTACTAATGAGGAAGGAATTAAAAGCATTGCAAGATGTGATGAATTCAGACAGCCTGGATAATATAATCCCTTGGCCTTACAATAATGCTGTTAGGACAAAACATACTGATAGACAAACAGGAGTGAACACAAAAATACAGCTAATGAAATTACAATAGACTTAGCTGGTACAAGTCAGCCTAGGTCATCTAAAAACAGTCAAAAGAATCAACAATGACAATTTTCCATAGCTCACGGTCCAACTTCCCAGCTTCTAATCAAGGGAGTAAATCCCATCCTTGTGAGTTGCACCAATTCACATGGACTACAGTGAAACTGAGCGAAAAGGGCTTCTTGTAAGGAGTGAGATGGAGGAAGGGTTGGGGGGAAATGCTAAAAACATCAAAGTCTGAATTGGCTAAACTGGCAAGTAGTATGGCCTGACAGGAATGGATCAGGGGAGAGGTAGGGCCTGACATAAACATTACATACATTTCAGGAGGTTTATTTTGGCTTAGTACTATGCTGGTCTCATGGACTGAACGTCTGTTGAATCCACAATAAGCACCAAGGTGCAATAGGGGTAACACTGAGGGATATATTTCAAAAGCAAGTTCCTAATCCAGACTAAATGCTGATGTGGACAAGTCCAAATTTATTTTCAGGTAGGGACTACATTAAATCCTGCTATCATTTATAGGCATTTTGGGAAGGAATGGGGTAAAAGTCATGTGCTAAGCATGCAAACCACAGTTGAAATTACTGTGATGCAGTAAGTTCGATGTCAGATAAAGTGTAAATAGCTGTCCACATGCCAACCCTTGGCCTGCCACAATGGCACACAGGGAGGTAACTTGACTTAATCTTCATTTAAGAACATTCATGCAGCCTGTTTGGGAGCTCTGCAGGCAGGCAGGAATTCCATGAGCTCCCAAAGGTCCCATATACCTGAACTCCTAAATGTTACTTTTGGGTGGGTTGCCAATGCTGAAGTAAAGATTAATACGAGAGATCCTGACCCTGCAATAAACACTCAACAATACTTCTTCCTATTAGGACTTAAACTTCTGCTGGCTTATCTGCTGAACCACCTCATTTGGTGTGTCATCTCTGAGAAAATCAAGTCTGATCATGATAGAAGACACAAGAAGGTTTTCCAAATAGATGAAAGTTATTCACTTACAGTGAATTGGAGAAACTGCTAACACTGGAGAACTGTCCCACCTGGAGATCTCCTTTAGCCTTTGGGGAGGCTGCAAAGCCCTCCCTGTACAAAGGATGCGGAATCTCAGGGCTGACACACAGCACCAAGGACACAGCAACAGGGCACAAGCTCTTATCTAGTGAAGATACAGAATAAAACCAACACTGCAGAAGCTCAGGCTGTCAGCTTTGTTTGTCTACAGTGCTTACATGACCTTCACTATCAGAGTTTCTCTCAGTGCCTGTCTGATACTGCCCTGAGGGGCTTCACTAGCTCTGCCCAGTGCACTCGTTATGATCTGCAGGAACCAGCCCATTGCCACTACAGCTGTCCCATACACCTTTCTGGTAACAACACGAGGCTGAAAACATGATCTTGGGGTCCCTTCTCACAGAAGAGAGACTTACTGTGACCCATTTACCCAGAAGCGTACAGAAGTCCATGACAAGCCATAAATCCTTCAGGACAGAACTGGAAAAATCTTTATTTTCACAGCATTCAGATTAGAGTCTCAATGATCTGATTATTCATTTACTCTTGGTTTTCCTTGTGCAGCAGGATCTATCAACTTCATCCTTGGAGATGCTGACACTTCAATGGGAGAGATGCTACATTTTATCTACAGAATGGGAGAATGGGGCCAGTTCTGGGCAGAAAGGGTTTCCAAGGAGGAAGCAAAGCTATGCAGGAGCTTGATGCTTCTGTGATAACAGCAGGATCGTCAGCTGAGCTTGCTTTGAATGCCTTCCTAGTCATGAACCACCCAAGGAGCTGTCAGAAAAAGGTGTTGTGTCCTGAGAGAAATCCCAGTCCTCTGACACTTGCTTTCATGTTGATATGAGCCCAAAAAGTTGAAAGAGCAGATTTTTCAACTCTCAAGTGTGACAAAACAGAGAACATCACTTTCTTTGGTGTCAACAAAAGGGAAAAAAATCAAAACAGTCTCCTGACGGCTCTCACAGATTTTCCCTGGACAAGCAGCATCACTAGGTTTCCTGGATTATTACTTTTAGTCTGGAAAAAGTTGAGCCTAATCTAAACCCAGCCTCAACAAGAAGACACAGCAGACTGAAAGAGTGAGATGGAGGCACTCATGGAACTCCCTCTATCTGAACAATAACCAGCTGTGATCCACTACCCCAGAGAGCACCACCCTGCCCTGCTGAGCTGCCATCCTCCCCCTTTGCTCACAGCCAGACAGAAAGGACTCCATGGCCTGAGCAATAATCCCCAGCAGAGAGACATGAAATGAAAGGGTCAACCTGTGCCTGTAAAGTACATTGAGGCAAAGTCACTCGTGCTTATCAGTGGTGATAGTCAGAAGTGTGAGAGTCATCCCTGAATGGCACAAGTGTTCCTGCTTCAGTCACAAAGACATCATTTCCCTGTATTTTTTTTAATAGGTATGCTTTTATTTAAACAGCCCTTTTTTAAAGACTGTAGGCTAAAATGGCCTTGCTTCCCCAGGGCTCTCACTAAAAGCCAAACTGCACCCGACTCACCAGTGTAACTTAAAAAGCTAAGCAGTGGTTAGGGACAAGCCACCTCATTCTTTCCAGCCCTGGAATCTTAGTGCATATGAATTTTGGATACTGCTGCAAAAGTGGCACATTACAAATTAGCAACAGTTTAGTTTATTAGTCCCCAAGTGGATTTATTTATGGCACAGAATATATTGCTGTAGGTTCCCTGAGACCGAGACTGTGACGTTACTGAAATTAAAGGGGATTTCATGTGGAAGACTGTGCCAAAACGGACTTACTCCTATTGTGATTTCAACATGTGGTATTGTTTTACCATATACTTTTTAAGCTTGATACCTTCACACCTTACAAAGATCCCCTGTTGCAACAGCTGATGGTGCATTCTGCTGAGCTCACTGCCACAGCATGGAGAGAGCCAAACACAACAGGAACCTGGATCCTTCAGCCCTTGGTCCACTTCTTCAGGGAACAGCAGCACCAGCTGCTACTCACAGCAGGAATTCAGGACTTCTGGTGCCCTTGACTGCCGAAACAATAGGACACATAGGTTTGTAGTGGTGATGCAGAGGGAAAGAGGCTTCCCTCTAGGGATGTAGCTTAGGCAATATCTAAGCTGCAGTAATTCATCCCTTCTCATTAGAGCAATGAAAAAAAATACCTTCACTTTTGCAGCTGGGGAAAATGAGGCACAAAACTCAGTATATATGCAGCCCTTCTCATCATCTCAAGGAAATCATGATGTCTCTGATTGAGCAGGATGTTCAGAGGCTGTCTCAACAAAGTTTAGTTTTCCTGAATTTTCTGAGTGAGGGAGCAGACAGATTCCAGTAACAGCTTCCCTCACACTACAATGTGCAGCTCCAACATGCAAGGGTCCTTCACCATCATGATGCAAACCCCCAGTACCAAAACCAGCTCTGGGCAGAGTTAGGAGCCCCTCAAGCAGGTTAACCTCTGAGCAGAGCTCTGAGCACAGCAGAGATAGGAAGGGGAAGCCAAGGAGCTTCATCCCCTTTATTCTCACACTGTATTAATGTAACTCTTTTCTATGAGTTGGATCAGCCCTATGCCTGCCCTGAAAGAAATATGCCAATATATGAACTTTCAGTGGCTGGTGCCATTTGATGGTACACCTTGTTTTCAAAGAACTGGCAAAGAACAACTCCATCTTTGTGTCTGGGATAGAAAGTAACTGCTGCTGGATTCACATGATTATTCACTTTATTTTAGTGTCTTCCCTCTTAGCTGCTAGTGTAAGAGGTTCTACTCCTTAGCAGGATGCTATTGTTTATCCCAGCTGCAGCTTGGCAGGTGTTATTTCCCCGTCCAACAGAAGGAAATACTGCTGTGCTGCAGAGCTAAGTGAGTCTTCCAAGGCCACACATTGAGCAAAGAGCAGCTCCAGGACTAGAAAACAGGAATTCAAAGTGCCTCACCACAAACACAATCCACTGAGACCACAGTTGCCTGACAGCCAATGCCCAGTCTCATGTACTGGAACACAGGAAGTGAAAAAGCAGAGTTTGGTTTTAGTGCTGGCTAGCCTCACTGGAGCAGCTCTCAGCTTCTGGGGAGGGAGTGGGGAAGACATCAGTGCTACAGGGGGTGGAGGGACAGTGCCATCCCTGGGTGACAGCAGTTTTCCCCACAGCAATCACTGCCTGTGCAGATTGAGCCCACGCCATGAGCCTCTGCATGAATCCAGCAGCAGTAGAAATACAGGGAGACCATCAAATTTGGGTCCCTTTGCAGGCTTTCCTCCAGGGGTGATGTATGTATGAAACCGGCTAGGGTGAATTCCTGTTGCTGAAGATGTTTTGGAGCTGATTCCCTGCCCCGTTTCCTCTTCAAGAAAGGAGAAGATGTTGAACAGAATGGGAAGGGGGGGCTTGTACTTCTTCCTCCACTCTCCTAAGTGAGGTGAAGCTAATGACAATCAGACTTTCTCCCAAGGAAAGAAAATCTCCTTAGTGCTTCCTCACCCACTGCTGAACTGCAGAAGAGTTAAATGAAGGGTGACTTGACCAGCAGAAGGTGGCTTGCACTGTGTGTGGCTTGGTGGCTTGGTTCATCTCCACAGACAGATTGCAGGGATGGGACCTTGATCACAAGATGTTACCCATACGATTTCTGGCCAAGTCATGACAAAGTTCACACAACCTGTTACCTTCTGCCAGGGACAACGGGTGGCAAGAACTGACTGAAATGTTTGGTTTCATCCCCTCCCACATGAGTCAACTGGATGCACTGAATTCAGCAGAGTTGCCTCAACACAGCTCCTCACATTAGCCTCCTTTGGTTTCAAACAACTTTTGGCATTATTTACTACATCTGTTTCTAGTGCCCAAGGCCAAGATACTGATTACCAGATTGCTAATTTTAATTACTACCTGGCATGTAGAAAACAAAACCAGCTACATGTGCCATTTACCCCAAGGAGAAGAAAAAAGAAAAAGAGTCAAAACTAACCAAAAATATACAGAACATTGCAATGGAAGAGAAACCCAACCTCCTTCTAACAAAACAGTTTCTGTGGCATTCCTCCCTTCCTGTGTTTGTGTTTCTCTTTTTCCTAAGGGCTATAAAATTTAGCATACTAGGAATTGTGGGTTGCTTTATAGACCAAGCGGTTGGGTTTGTTAGAAGTTGGCTTGAATGGGGTACTTCTTTCTCTCGGCTACCTGGCTGCCCTAACTACCTTGACACCTGCAAATTATTCCTCTTTTTCTTCCCAGAACACATGCCAGTCAAAAGCAGCAAACCTAATTCCTCTGAAAATTTGTGCCTGAACACGCAGTTCTCTCTACTGAAAGCAACATGAAAATAAAGCTCTGCAACCTTCAGCACCTGCCAAAGAACATCAACTCGACATTTTCTGAATTGTTTTGGACCAACTGTTTTTTTCTCACTCACCTCTAGATCTTGACTTCTTCATTGACCTGTGCTAATCCTTGGCATAAAGGGCAGTTTAATCTCTAGAGATGGACTTTGACAGCCCTGCAGTAACTATGTCCCATAGCACCCTATGTCACTATTCCATAGAGATTATGAATTAATTATTCCTCTGAATGGGAAAACATAATTAGTTACATATGAAGTAGCACCTCAGCAGCTCAAACTTTGCTGTTCTAACCAAGATGCTGACTGAGGTTCATCACACTGCAGTCAGTCAACACCACTGCTCATTATCCACAACACTGGGATTCATTCCACCTTCTTTCCCAGACATGAGTTTCACCAGAGAGAGACAGGGGATGTTAGTTAAGCAGTTGTATTGAGTTGAATGGGTCTACTTGGATGATGGAGGAATGACAGAATCAGTCATCAAACAGGCAGAATTCCCACCGGTGGCATAAACATGTCAGGGCTGTATCATACTGTAAATGTCACCCGTTTCTACCGACAAATTTTTATTTGCATTGTTTCTATATAAATATTCTTTTCTAAAAATGTCAGCGAGAAATACCAGTTAGTTTCTGACAATGACGACAAAGAGAAGATACATGGGAAGCTAAGTACCAGAGTTTCCCAGAAAAATCGTAGGGGATTTTTCTAATGGAATATATTGCACTTTTGTTGAAAAATCCCTAATCCTTTGGCTACTGGCCAAAGTCTCTTGGAATGAACAATATTAGGTTTGGCCAATGGGTGTTCAATATGGATCCACAGCAAACAGACAGATATGGTCAAAGAAGAAAACCCCAACAAGTTAAGCACAAGTCAAGCACTCAGCTGATCACCAGAAAAGTTCTGATAGCACTTTTAAAATGAGCTGTATCGAGTATGTCACTGGAATTGACACTAAAGTCAATGAACTCACTCCACTGTAAAGCATTTAGCACAGAGAACACCAGGGATCTTTCCTGATCCATAATTCAACCTGGCATTCTGCTGATGAGGATTTTCCAGAGAATGCTGCAACCCATACTGCTTTGCTGTAAGGGTGCTGATTTCCATATATGCACACATAAATATACATACATATACTTTTATATATATCTATTTCATATATATTACATTTATTTATATACTTTGATGTGTTGGATTCTATTTATTATTTATAAAGAAGTGTTCCAGAAACTGTTTAATGTGGTTATAAATTTTAATTGAGGATTTCCCTGCTTTTATAAGCAACTATATATGAGATTAGCACTTTAGAGACTAAAAGACAGCTTTATGAAGAGCTGGATCATCCCTGGTCACTGCAAAGTCTGAATTATGAAGCCTCCAGTATTTCCTGCCTGTGGTAATTAAAGATGCAAACCTATATTTACAGAATTTTCAGAAATTCTTGAAGACATAACATTTTCTTTTAGAAGAGATATGCACTAAAACTGTGTAGAAATGAAAAAAAAAAAAGGTTTTAACTGCATTTATATAGTACTTTATCTCTAAGATCTTTCTGTTTGCCCTTTTCCATCAGGCTGAGAGCAGCTGACAGTAATACAGCTTAAAGATCAGGTGGCAGAAGCAGAGTCAGAAGAAGCCCTTCATGGCCACAGAAACCCCACTTGATTCACCATTACAAGTCTCGGCATCATTTAAGAAGCTGTTCTGGAAACAAGGTATAAACCAATGTGTGAACGTGTCTAAGCCCCCATGAGAAAAACAACTGCTCCTAGATTTTACTCAAGCATGGCTCTAAAAGCCAACAGACAGGGATTATATTTGAAAACCCTCTCAGCTCCTCCAAAGCCTCAGTATCGTCTTTGAAAATTCTTCCATTTCTTTGGAAGAATGCTGACAATTCTACTCAGCTCAGTCTCAGTAGAACCTCCTAAAGTACCCTAGCTCCTAGGAAAAGCATGCTTCACTTTTCTACTTTATTTCAGGCTCTGAATGTGGCAAGAGAAGGATGCCTACACTTCCAATGGCAAAGGGAGGCACCACTGCGCTGCCCTGCATAGGGAAATCTCCAGTGCTCGGGATCACTCCCCACACTGAGGTTTCTCTGGAGCTGACCCCAAATGAAAACAACACAGAACTGAACTTCCCACTGGAGAAAGGTAACTCTGACAAGGTGAGAGCTGAAATTCCCCCTCCTGGTGAAGCCGTGCTGTCCACACCTACCGATTAGGCTGGGGGTCTGTTTGGTGCCATATTCCCCCGATGTGCACACCTGCCAGGCTTTGACACAACTGTGCTCCAAAACCAACTCTTCACCAACGATGTCTTATATTCCACAGAAATCAAAGAGCCTGAACAGATGTCTCTAAATATATTTCCTCCTTGTAATGATGGCAAATGAAAGCACTGTCCTCTAACATGCTCTGCACAGCATCTGTAACGCAAGTGCCGCAAAGGGAAATCAAAAGGAGCAGGGTAGGATGTTATGTATGCTGTGTGCTCCCAGAGTATTTTAAACTCCCTTAGCCTCTGTAATGAAAACCACACTGTCTGAAAGTGAAACACTGCTGATTGTTAACTGTAGGTCTGTTGGAAATAAAGTGGGGGACACAGGGAAAGGGAATTTCACGTAAATCTAATTTCTTCTGTGTCAAACAGTGCTACTGTATTTCCTCCCATCTGCAAGGATACCCTGTGAAATGTGGATGAATGTTATTACAGTTTGCAATAAGCAGAGTTCAAAGCGGGGAAAATTTGGTTCAGATTTGGATTCGGCAGTTCAGAAGTTTCTTCACACTTTCTTCAAACGACCCAGAAAAAAAAGTCTCAAGCTTTGACTTGCCAATCTTATATAAAAACTTTTACATGAATCAGGTTGCTATGCAAAGTAGGTAGATTTAAGCAAATATTGAAATATTTTGCTTTTTCAGCAGAACTAAAATAGATTATTTTGCAGATAGGATGCTGACTGGGATGAAAGAGAGAGCTACATCACAGTTCCCAGTTCTGTCTGTGGCTCCCTGCATGACTTTGGGCAAGTTATTGCTCCTCTTTGTGCTTCATCCCCTTTCTGTAAAACAAAGAGCCTGCTCTGCCTCCAGTCTACCTTAACTAGATAGAAGTAGCCTGTGGTACGTGAGCAGTCAGAGGAAACCAGATGGGGACGGATGGCTGGGGGGCTCTGATGGCAGTGAGACCTCTTGGTGCCATTGTGATGGACATTAATAACAGAAGCTGTGTCAGAAGAGCTCTTTGAAACAATTTCCACCCAATTCTGACTCTGAGGAGCCAGACGACAGCTTATCTTCACTGTGCCTAATTGAACATCCAAATTAATTGTTGGGCTGTTAGTTCTTGAAATAGGGGTTTTTCTGTCCACCTCCAACAGACTGTGCTGCAGTTCAGATGCTGTCAGATGCTCTGGACAGCAAGGCTGCACCCACACCCCACAGCTCTGGCTCCTTGTCCTCCTTGGCTCACCTCCTCCCTGGATACCCAATGGCAAAGTCCATACAAACACCTCAGAAAGTGCATTAGCAAAACTCAACACCAAACCTCCTGGAGTTTCCTTCCTCTTAATGTCTCCATCAGCATTCCAGATTCCTTACCACAACACAGCTCTGGCACAGACAGTAACACTTAAGCTGGTGAAGGTCTCACCACCAAGGAGAAACTGCTGACACCTCTATCTTCCTGAGCAAGCTTGGCTGACAGAACAGAGGGTTTCGGAGCCAGCCTCCTGTCCTTGCTCCTAGACTCACAGCCCTGCTGGCTGTGGCTCCCAGGTGACCTCTTTTCCCCTACACCCCAAAGCCCTCACCTTGGATGTTGGACCTATTCACCTCCTGAGTTTCCTCAGGGACCATTAACCTTTCTTTCAGTTATTACTTTCTTTGTCAGCTGGGTGGAATAAAGACCCCTAACACATACACAGATCTGTTCAGTCCTGAAGGGATTTGGAGCTCCCTGCTCAGTCTTGAAGGGACCAGCATATCCCATTACAAAGTCCCAGACTAAATTCACTACTAACAAAATGTCATCTCCCTTTGGACGGGTAAAGTCTACCTTTTGAAATGTCCACATGTTGTCTCAGCAACTCTCTTTATGGCTGTTTACATTGGATAAGAAGTGCAACACAAAGCAACATTCAGACGAAGAAAGCGCTCAGAAGTAGTAAAATACAGTGTTATCTATTTTTTTAGCTGAATAAATTGAGCTTGCTTTGCATTATTCCTGGCTGTCTTAGCCCAGCTCTTGAAAGTGAGAAAGAGAAAGGGAATCTTGAAAGGCAGCTCCCGAGAGGACACTAATATTTTTAATAGTTTGTGGGTTATGAAACAAATCTGTGTTAGCAGTATTATATATCTCAGCCTGAACCACTGGGGTGTTTCCAGGCTCTTTAATGAAACTAAAGCACTCACAGAGCATTGCCAAGAAAGTAGATTTATTCACAAAGAAATGTTTGCTAGCAGAAATGAAAGCGTAGGCATGAGCAGGGCTGTAGCATACTAATGCATGGTCTTGCCACTTACATTGCCCCTTATCTCACCAGCTGAACTCTGCTGTTGCTGCTGGATCATGGGTCAAACCTTTTCGCCCTTTTTCTGCCATCCAGTCTTGCCTCTTCCCTGATTTTTGGGGTCCACAGCAAAGCAACACATCCACATAGGCCAAAACCTGTGCTAAGAGCAAAACTTGATCTATAGCTGAGGGGAGCTGAACATAAAAAGAAAAAAACATACACAAACACTAGGGACTTTTTTTTTTTTTTTTTCATTTTACAGTGTGAAATAGGACCCAAACTAATCAATGGAGCTCAGTGGGAGTGCATAATTATTAATAGGCCCTACATGGGGCCTCAGAAAATATGCAGTTCTCTTGGAAGTTTAAAAGGTCACTGTGAGTAACTAAAACATACTTTTCTTGGTAGTTATTTTGCAGTAAAAAAATATTCATAAGGAAATCAGTTTAGGAAAAAAAAAAATCTCATGTTCTAGCAGGGTGGTTTAGGAGTCATTCCTATGTCTTCCATGTATCTTTTCTGGCAGGTTAATGGGCCATGTTTTATTCTCTGCCTTACTTCCTAAAGCTCAAAAAGCCCAGTCTTTTTTCACCATTTGTTATTCCAGAACTTGCCTGCATGCTTCCCAGCTGAGAGAAGGAATGAAAAATGGGAGTGCCCCTGGAAGAACCCACACTGGTGGGGAGCAAGGCCAGGTGAACACTCCTGTGTGGTGCTACTGGTCAGCATCACTTACTAATTACACAGCAGCCTGAAGGGCTGGGCATGCACGTGCTGCTTGTCAGGCTGAATCCTGGTGGGTGCAGACCTTTGAAGGAGCTCTGCACAATGTCTAGGCATCAGCAGATTGAGGAATTTCAATGAGGAATGCTGAACAAACTGCCCAAAATGCTGAACAAGTCCTCAAGTCCTCCTCCTAAAAGTGGGTGTTTAGTGCTGGCACCAAAGAAGTTGTGCTCCTTCAAGAAACCCTGGGAGGTTGCAATGAAGCAGCAGGAGAACGTGGCAGTGCTCCTGGGACACACTTCAGGTACACAAGTAACCAGTATGAGAAATCTCCAGCACCAAAATTCCTCCTGGCAGGATGGACGATGACACATGAGCAGAGATCCCACACTGAATGGTTTCATGCAGCAAGGTAGTGACTATGGCAAGGATCCTGATGGAAGCAATAGCTGCAGGCATGAGGCAGAGCCCAGGCAAGAATCACCTTCAGGCATCCTCCCATCATTTTCTTCAACATCTACTTGAGTGATGTTGGAATACAACATACAGAGTTCAGCACGAGTGAATTCTGAATTTGTATTCATTTCAAACAACAGCACAAACTGCAACTGAGAATGTGTGAGATGGACAAACCAAGTTTGCCCCTACCTCATACCAGGGAGTGACAGCTGAGCTGTGTGATGTGCCAGAGGGCTGCCACCACTCCTGGACATGGAACACATAGACAGCTGAACAAAACACCACAATGCAGTGGTGCAGCACAGTGCCAGCGTGGGCTGGGAGGCTGAGCAAGCAGATATCTTAACTCTCAGATCTCATGAAAAAACCATCCAGCCTTATTTAATACAAGCATGGCCTTAATCTGAGGTAGCTGCACACCATCAGAGGGTGGGTGGGGATGTGAACAATGTCTGTGTATCTGCCTAGATATGTGCTTCTGGCCACTGGGAGCTGAACCAGCTAGGTCCTTGCCCAGACCTGGTTTGATAAGTTTTATCTTGTATTTATGCTGTCATCAGCTCTGCCCAACAGCACCCAGAGGTGCACAAAGCAAATGCTGTCACTTGGGGCAGAAATACCCACAAACTGGCCAGGTTTCAGCACAAGCCCTTTTCTCAGCAGTGAAGTCATTTTATTACTATGCTCTACCCAGGCATGTGCAGCATCTGGTTAATATATTTCTGGGTAGTTCCTAGCTCTCCAAACACTCCATCCTGCCATACTGCAACACACACAAAAGGCAAACTTTCCAACAGTTTGCTTGGGTACCTGTTCCAGGCACTTACAGACCTGGTTAGGAAAATTTTCCAAGGAGCTAGCCTGCATTTTCCCATGCTTAATTTAGTTATTGGAATGTCTGCCATTTATATGTGTTCTCCTTGGCTCCTGCACAGGTCAGCTACTATAAATCAGCCCAGTATCAGTGACTGTAATGGAGCTACAGTAACTTACAACAGCTGAGTATCTGGTTTATGAATGCAGTTCCCAGAGCTTCATGTTAAATACAGCCCAAGGCTGGGGCATTGAAAGAAAATGAAGAGGTTATGAAAGGTACGTGTGCCAGTTCCAGTTCAATATTGTTTGTCCTAGATACTTACTAGGTGATGAAGGGATAAATAAACAGACCCCAGGCACAGTGATGTCAGACACTGCTTATGCCAGTGATATTCTCTCTGTAAAAGGAGTGCACGTGAAACAAATGAAGAAGCAGGTGAGAGTGAAAGTCTGGCTGCCAAACTTGGCCACAGATAAAACACGATGAAGATATTAAGCCTGTGGACTGGAATGTGGCTGGAAGAATACCTGGGGAGGGAAAGGAAATCACCATGGCCATTGAGAGCCCTGCCTAAGTACCTGATGGCAGCTAATGAGGAGGTGTGCAAGGAAATTCACTTGTGAAGCCACATCAAGCATGATCCTTAAAGCTCTGATCCCATCTGGTGAGGTAAAGAATTTACTTCACAAATTCAGCTTAGTATGCTCTTCCCTGATCCTGCTCTTCACCAGTTCTCTGTAGACACATCCAAGTCAGGTTGCACATTATGGGAGCTCCACATTCTTCATTCAAACCCTTTTTCTGCCAGCAGCAACAGAAAGTAAAAAGGAACTGATTACTTCCCACTGAAATGGAAACTGTGTGGAAAGCATCTCCATCTAATAGCGCTTTGGTAGCGTTTGGTTTTGCTTTGGGGGAAGGTGTGGTTTTAAAACACTGGGAACAAACATTATGGATTTCTTGAAACTGAATAATTCTGCCCAAACTAAAACCTCTTTCCAGATTGGGCCAAGGTCTGGTACAAGGCTCCACTGCACATTTGTGAGCCAGCTCCGCTCCCCTACCCAGGAAAGCACCAGGAACTCCTGAATCTGCCAGAGACCTTCACACCCTCACCAAGCCTGACCCGACACCACCATTCCAGGGAGCTTTCTCTGAAAAACAGGATAAAAGCATAAACCCCACGAGCTGTGCCAGCAGACTCTGCGATCAGCCGCAGGATTTGACACAGCTAACCTGAGCCAGGAGAGACCCCAGCTGGCAGCTCTGCCCATCCTCTCACTGCAGCACGGAGCTTTCTGCTCCCTCTCCCTGGCCATGCATTAGGGAGGGGAACCAAATGAGCAGCGCAGCCGAGATGTCTCTGCAGAGAGCAGGGCAGCTCCCATGGGAACTGAAAATTCTGTGTGAACTTGCATCAAACACACCGAGGAACGGTTTCTTCCCGCAGAATTTACTATATATTAATTAGAGAGCAACTTGACATATCTCTGGCTAGCATACATTAAAACAACTCCTCAAGTATTTACCAGCTGAGGGCTATGAAGACAGAGGCCAGAAAGAAACGCAGAAGATTAAAAAGAAATTCAGCTAAGTGGGGCCATGGCAAATTGCCCTGCTGAGCTCCCTGAGAAGAGGCTCCTTCTCTCTTCTTCTCCATGCACAGTTCTCCACCACTCACAAAGATGCAAAGGGCAACCTGTGTCAGGCTAGAGTGATGCCAGATAGGGAGAATAGACCCTTATACTTGTGATCAAAAAAGAAAATGTTCATACATGTGGTTAAAACACTCCGGTACCTGACATTTTGGGAATAAAAGAAGGTAGCAGGGTAGAATTTCTCAGTGAAATCAAACATAAATAAAATAAGCTGTTTCTTCCCTATCAAAGTAATATTACCAGAGATTTCACTTCCTAATTTACTATTTCTATCACTGTCATAATATATGGACAGCATTCAGCAGCTCAGAAGTTTCTCAGAAAAGAAAATGCCAAAGCCACTTTAGCAAATGTAACCACAAAGATTCTTGTATGCTTTTATATGGATAAGAATAAAAGGCTCTTTTCATCTAAATTCAATGATTTTGCTTCAAAAGACAAGTGTGAGTCTAATTAAAGCTATTTTCTGGCATCAAGCAAAACTACAGTAATCTCGTTATTTACATTACATCATTTACATTACATTGCAGGATATTTTATATTTGCAGTCTTTTCTCTCCCCTTTCTTGATTCCAGAAAGGGCTTTAATGATGGTGAAAAAGCTGAAGTATTTACTGACAGATTATAGGTACAACAGGCACAGAAGCTGCTGTCTCTGAGTTTAAGTTCTTGGCAAAGGAACTGGGTCTTGCAAGGTTTGGGCCCACTACCTAGGGATGCATTTTCTGTTGGGTTTCCCAGATGTCCTGGAGTCACCAGTCTGATTTACAGCATATCCCTAGCATGGACAGGACAGGATGAGATGGGAATAATGCTCCCATGGCATACATGGAGAGGGCAGAGACGCCAGCAGCGAGTGCATGGTCACAGCCTGGCCTCCTCCATTGCCATTCCCAGGGTATTTAAAAGCTTTGTCCCTTGATACATTTGAACAGTTATTCATTATTTTTGTGCAGGGGGTGATAAATTACAAAGGCTGATTGATTTACTACATCAAGGTAGCAGCAAGTGATTTCCCCCAGAGCAGCTGCTCTGCCGAGCCCCAGAAAGGCACATGCCTTTGGAAGGCAGAGCACCAGAGGCTCCTTTTCCAGAGCTATTTCAGTCTCTTGATGACTGTATAATAGAGGGAGAACCAAAGTCATCTGCTTTCCTATTTTATGCAAGGTGACTAAGAAAGTCTTATTTGGTTTGAATAGATTTCAAAAGTGTGCACATGTATTTTTATATATATATATATAAATATATATATACACACATGAATAAGCCTCTTTCATAAGAAAGGCTTCATGAATATTTCATGGCTTGCCCCTCGGGTTTGTAGGTATCTGGTTTGCAGGCTTTGCTAAGTACAATTTACTGCCACCTGGGCTCAGGAACAGAAGATTTCCCCTGGATTCTGCCGTGTTCATCAATGGCCACAATGTCAAGGGTACCTCAGTTCCAACAAGCCCCAGCACCCTCTCCAATCAGAGCCACCTTCAGTTGTTGTTGAAGCCATCAGATGACAAAATAACCTCTAAGTTTTGCAGCCTAGTTAGCTACAAGCCAGTGTTGCCCAGTGGGTCTTTCTTTCCCTGCTTAGTTTTTAAATGTTTTTCTTTAACGCTGGTGCTTGCAAGATGCTGTTCAAAGGGAAAGAAAAGTACAGGGTCACCCATGGAATTCATCTCTCATCACATCCCACCACTTTCCACATATTTTTTTTAAATGTAAGCTTGGATAGCCAGGCCAGCTTGCTGTCATGTCTCCCCCTTGCAACTGCTGACAGTCAGATGTTCTTGCTTACTTTAGGGTTTGATTTATTGTCTGCAATTAGGCTAAAAATGGATATTTTAAAAAATACAAAGGAAATCTATGATTAGTTGCAAATTGGAAGGAAAAATAGAGATAGAAAGAATGGTTTCTTTATCCAGCTTGCCAGGCATGAACTCATTTGTGCTTGCATCTCTGTAAACCTGTTGGAGGGCTCTCTGCACTCATGTAAGGAGTACTCATCATACTGAGCATCTCATCAAGATGAATGAATTTCAGTTCAAACCACTGCGAACTGAACTTTCTGATGCCCTCCCTGGAAAGACCCTCAACTCCAAGCACCACATTCAAAATGCTGGCACAAATCTGATGGTTTTGACAGGGCTTGGAATCTGCAGAAATCCAGGTCTCGAGTGCAATGCTGACAAGATCAGCCCAAGAAGTGTGGCATGCACCACTGTGAAAATTAAATTCAGCATCACAGAGCCATCTGCTAAGAAATGCCATGACTGAACAGTGCAGCTCAGGAACATGAGTCCAAACCAAAAGCTGGAATGAAATTCCTCCAGCTTCCACCAGCTCATCAACTCTATCTCAATCAACACCTGAACTGTTCATCCCATTCCACTCCTTCTCACAAGTACAGGACATCATACATTAGCCAAAGGGTGGTTTAGTGCAAGCAGTGTCTGTTTTATTTTGAGGAAGCAGAGGAATCTAACACAGCCACCTTCTTTGGGCTTCTTTTGAGCACATTCCAGCAGAGCAAAAATGAGGACAGGCACTGTCTGGTGTAAGGCAGCCCGCGGCCTTCACATGCTCCACCTGCCCAAGTGCTTGGCAAAGGCTGAGGCTCAAATGCTGAAGGGTTTCAGTGCATAAAGGCCTTGTAAAAATGAGGCTGGGTTTAAGTAGCCAGGCAAAACCTTTGCATATAATAAGGGGCATGAGAAAGGTTATGCCTACTTCACGGAGCAGATTCCAGCACACAGATCCCTTTTCTTGGCCACCAAAGATGCAGAACTCTCTGCAATTTGGTGTTTATTTATACAAAAATAGCCTTCATTTTTGTTCCATGCCTTGAGGCTGTGCAAACCACGATAGGAGAGGCATGTTTCTAGCAGTGATAAGCAGCAGTGTTCTGTCCAGCAACTGCTATCACACCCCTCCCAACCTGAACAGAGCAAATTAAAATTAGCAAGATATTAAAGAATTAACACTAAAAGCATTTATGACCAGTGTCAATCATTCACTCTCTCCTGGACCATGCAGCAGAGGGTGAACAAGCAATGCTGTGCTCCAGGGATTAATGGTACATGACTGAAGTCATGATTACTGTGGGCTGTTTAGTGGTGAAGCACATTTGCCCTCAGCTAGGCAAAACGAAGTAATGAGCTGAAATAAAGAAATGGGAAATATGAGTTGGGAAGGAGAAGAAAACATCTAACAAGCTGCGAGGGGAAGTGCTGGTTCACTGCTTGGGTCATTTCAAATTGGACTGGATAATGCACTGGAAAGCATCCTGGTTTCTGGGAGGTTGTGAACTGAATGTGAAGGATGAAGGGGTGCAGCACATTTCTGCCTCTTTGACTGGGTATCTTCCATGACCTGCTCTTCAAATAGCTCATGGTTCAAATCAAGCCCAGACTTATCTTCCACCTGCACCACAGCGGAATTACTGGAGAAAATAAATATGCTCACTGTCCATACCTGTGTTAACCATCCACACCTCCCTGGGTAGGCTTCACCTCCTCCCTTTGGCTGCAGCATTTCACAGCCCTCCACAGCAGCTCCTACCAACCCATTTTAATCCCCACTCATCACGGAGTGACAATGACTGTCACTGGTCACTGACTCAGTCACTGGCGTCCACCATAAATGAGACAACACAAAACACCTACTCAGAGTTTCTTCACAGGCTCAGTTGCCTCTAGGATTTCCTTCTTCACATGGCTCAATCCATTCTTTAGGGTCAGCAATACCCAAACTAAAGCTCAGACCCCATGGGGGGCAAGCACAGTTATTAATGGCCTTATGAGCCCCACAGAAATTTAATTACTTGGACATGTATTCAGGGATCACACATATTTTCTATGTGGAGGTCGTCTGGCAATCAGGAAAAAAAATGGGGGGGTGTCTGCTGTTTTATAACACTTTTTTCCCCACAGAGAACAAGGAGGTAATATCCAGCAAGGTATGGCCACCCCAGCCTCCACAGGCAATAAGAACTCATTTATTTCTATGCTGATAGAGGGAATGGTGGTGATTTGGGAATGAAACTCAGCCAGCTTGTTACATTACATGCCCTTTTCAAACAGGAGCGATACTGCTTTCACATCTGACATGCATCATTAAAAAGCAATCACTTTGAGCAGGGCTCTTTTTATTTATCACGAAAAGAAACGGAATGGGAAAAACCGAGAGATAATCATCACTCAACCCTTTCCCTGCTGAAAAGCAAAAGCCTGTGTCCAACAAGGCAAGACCACCCATCTTGAAAGGGTTTGGTAAGATTTACATTTGGCCGGTGTTTTACGAAGCAGTGATTCCTACGCCTTGCACACACATTCAGGGTGATAGTCCTGGGAGCCCCATGTACTAACCCAGAGAGTAATAAAAGTCAGATGCTTCTGCATAATAGATATTGATGGAACAATGTGTCTGCTGAGAGTGCTCTGTCCTACCTGCAGACAGTTTGGATTTGGCTCATGTCCTGGACAAAGTGTTTATACCACTTGCAAACGTTTACTCAATGTCATGGAAGCGAGCAGAGCCGTGTAAATGTCCAACTTCCCTCGCATCTTCCTGTGTTCTCAGAGTGCACTTTTGATGGTATCTTGTGGACATAGTCTGGAAATGCCAAAGCCATTAGCAATATTCACCTTTCTGGCAATGTTTGGCAGCTTTGGCAGAAGAGGGAAGTTTGGAGGCTGGCAATGTGGTGGCAGTTCTGGGGGGAGAAAATCTTGGCTACCTCAGAAAATGATCTTTATGTTGACATGTAAATTATATTTCTGCTCATGTGAAAGGGGTAAATAAATGTTGTATCAGGGAAAAAATCCCTAACATAAGAACCTGAAAATAATTTTTCCATGATCAGTTAGGAGTTTTGATCTAATCTGCCTTCGCAGACAGAGTAAGTATTTTGACAGCAGTGCAAGTGTTGCAAATTGGGGTGTAGGGAATGAAAAGATACCTCCTCATTGATTTCCATGGCTTCTCCCCCTTTTTAATGCCTGAAGCCTGGAACCTGAGTCCCATGAATCTTAAGCCATCTACACCGCATGATAAGGCAAAGCAGGATACCAATGCCTGGAGGTGACCCAAGCAGCTTCCCAAGGACTTCAGCAATTGATTTCCATTTGTTTCCAGGCGTGAAACTAGAGAGTCAAAGATGGGAAACGATTTTCTAGGTGCTTTGTGAATGAATTTCACAAGCCATTTTTTTTTACTACAGAGAGACAACTGAACAAATTGGAAATCTCAGCAATAGGGCTGATCTTAACCAGCAGACTGAGAACATCCTCCCTAGTGCTGCTCTCATAAAAACTTCAGTCCTACCTTGCCCACTGAATTAGCTGTGAATTAAGTCCACCACCTCTGCTGGAGAGATTCCTGGTCTGAAGGTGAAAGCAAACAGTGCAGCAGGAGGATGACACACCCAGGTCTGGTGCTGCTCTCAGCAGGAACAGTAGCAGGGTCCTAAATTCAGTGGCTTAGTCTGACCTATTCAAACAGCATTTTCTCTGCCCAAATAACTGATCCTTAATGAAGCTATTTATGTAAGGAAATTAAATTAAAAAGGAATGTTAGTCACCTGGGTGTTGCCACACGGCTGTAATGTGTGTCTGGGAGACCTGAGACTCATAAATTGTATACAACACATTGAATGGAGGTCTTTAGCCTGTAGAATTAAGTGGCAACTAGTTTCATATTAAAGATATTACACATACACAGAGGCACAAACAAAATGTCATATTCTCCATTTCCTGTGTATAAATCTCTGCTCACAGAAAAGTCAAAGAGCATGGGGTAGGAGCAAAGGAGTTATGGTATCAAAGAAAAAAGGTTTCAGACTAAAAAGTGACCTGCAACTCTGCACCGACAGCTTTTGGGTGGGGTAAGAGGCACACACCAATCCAGACACTGCTGTGGCCACAGTTACAGCTTGAGTCTTTAGACACTCGAGATGAAGCAGAGTGCACAGGCTCTCTGAAAAATGAATCATCAATTGCCCAGTGCTAAACAGTACAGGCCATTGCATCACATTAACAGAGTAGGCCGAGTTCAAGGCCAGGTTATGCCCTTTTTCAAATACCTGTGGCAAAGATGCAGGATGAGAGACGGCCAAGAGCTACTGACTGTCAAGCCATGTTTGACACTGAACTGGCTGCTACAGCCAGAGCTCACAGTGTGCACAGCTTGCCCGGGACCCTAAAATACAGAAGGTAAATCTTCATATCAGGGCAGCTCAGGTAACTCAAAAAACCTGTGTCCTACAGACCTTCACTGTTGCTCTGCAAATGCATTTTGACTCAGGACAAGGACAGCTATGAAATACATAAACCCTCACAGTCAGTTCCTGAGCACTCCTACAGTGCCAGGCTGGAGGGCTTCTGAATTTCTGAATCACAGGCACACAATCCTAGCATGGCTCTGCCTAAACACAACATGGACTTACAGGATTAGCTGTCCAGACCTCACCTGTGTTCAGCAAAGAGCAACTGTACCCTCAAGCCTGAGCTACAGCAAGGTTTCCAGGCACTTCTTGGACCAGCAAACCTTGAGCCCAGGGCTTTCCCTCCTTCAGCACATCGAGGGACCTGCTCTTCATCCTGCAAACAGCCACAGCTATTGCTAATCCCCAGGGGATACAGCCTCACTCAGCACTGAGCTTGCACAGGATCCCAGTTCAGCCCCAGCAAACACAGCAGTGCCAGGCTCCAAGTGCCCCAGGAAAGGTGGTTCTGGTGTGAAAGGGTTTGTAAGACACAGGACTGCATCAACCCATTCGCCTTCCCAGCACTCTGCTGGCACGTGGAGCTAATGCTTAATTATCCTGAGTGATTTATTAACATATAAAGTCAGATTAAATGGGTATTTAGAGCTGAGTGGCTGAGAGGCTTTGAAAGGGAAAAGTGATTCACGCTATTTATCCAGCTGAGACAGAAGCCACGTGGCATGAACCCGCAATACTGATTTTTCCAGATAAAAAGAAATACATTTCTAGGAAAAGAACCTCATTAGCATCCAGCAGATGTGTCAATTAGGAGGAATTCCTGATTTAGACAGGCACACTGTTCACACCTCTAAACAGAGCAGAGAACATTACTTAGGACCCTGTACATCCTCCTGCACAAGGATGGAGAGATCAGGCAAATGACCTACATCAGCTAATGAAGCAGCTGCAAAGGAATTAAGACATAAGCAAAATTTTCACTGGAGTCAAACTACATTTTTTCTTCAAGACTAAAATGAAGTTCTTCAGTGTTGAAAGTTTTCCTCTTTAAAATTTGCTTAAATTAAAACTCCACCTAAACTGGACAAAAAAAACTGGAAGGATTTTATCTTGAAACAGCTGAGAATAAATTTTTGAGGTTCACCTCATCTTTTCTTTTCCCATATTTTTCTGTCCATAGATGAAAGGATGCCCTCTGACAAGCAGGTGAGCTTTTACAGCTAAATTGTCTCACCTGTCTAAAACTGATGGGTTTGTACCCACCAACCCCGGATGTTCACAAAGTGATGTCAAACAGAGAACAGGAGCAGGTACCCCCACCTCCCACCCACCCCAGCCACTTGTGTAGCACAAAAAAGACAATTTAATTGTATTAACAGCACCAAGTGAAGCTACAGAGCAAACAGCACCTCCAACCCTGTTTTAAGACTCAGCTGCTTTTACAGCTTATTTTTATCTCTGACAGGAGATGGAGTCCAGCTGAAGAGCAGGGCATGTACTCTCACTTCTGGCTCCGCACTGAGCTTTCCCAGCCACTTCATCAACACAGCCTCAGATTGGCTTAAAGCAGGAGTGAATTTCTATTCCTCCCCATTGGCCAGTGAATGAGCAGAGGTAGCCAAGATCCCCCTTTCCTTCAGGCCCAGCAGTTCCCACTTGCCCATGTCCTGCCCACAATCAGCCTGGTGTGAAAGGCTGGCGGTGTGAAGGTAGTTGGGAATGCAGGTTGCTGGTTCCTGGCATGGCCCGAAACCCAAGGCACAATCAAACCCACAGAGAGCCACTAGCAAATCACTCAAGCTACTTTTTTATGAGACACTTTAGCCAGCCCTCTTTTCATATCCTTTACGAGGCTGCCTTCAGCAGTACTTGTAGTAAAAAACTCCCAAGTTATGGAAATCATAAGAAAGAAATTATGTATGGAAAAATCATTACATTATAAATTGGTTCCACTGTTCAGAACATGTAGGAAATGGGGCATATAAAACTCAGATGGTGTTGCAGGCTTTGATACAAGGTTCATTATTACACCACGACACAAGTGAAATATGTGCTAACACACTGCCAGTTAATTTGCCTTTACTCACAATGCAGACTCATCGCTGGGCAGCTTCACAAATTTCATCAACCTGGGTGATTTCTCTGATGGGACATGGCAGCCTCCATGGAAACACCAAGGGAAAGAGCAGATCTTGTATCTTCAGGGCTGGGAATGTGTTCCTCCACCTCATTCAAAAATAACAGCCATCTCCCTCTTTTCTCCTAATCTTTTTCAGATTTCATCCGTGCACTAGACTATTGAAATGCTGTTATCCAGTTATACAGGTGTTGTGTCTCTGGTTTTTAATGACCTAACGAGGTAGGAGGCAGGAAAACTGGACAGGAACAGCTTTGACAAAGTGTTCTTTGTTAGAAAATACCAATTGGCTAAAACTGGAAAATTTCCATGAAAATGCATCAGTTTTCATTAAACTTTCATCACAAAATATTCTGAAGCCAACCAGGGAATTTCAACAGTCAGAGGCTGATGCCTGAAGCTGTCTCCCAGAAAAAGGGAAAACTAAGGAGATGTTAGAGATGGATGTAAGATGCTTCCCTAGGAAAAAAAAAAAAAAAAAAAAGGAAAACCATGGGATTGCACTTAGCCATGGTTGTTAATCGAATAAGAGGGGGAACAGCCTGAGAAGTCAAGAAATCTACAGAGCTTACACCAGGTATCCACTGGATTTCTAGTTTTCTTTAGAAAAGCTCGTTTTAATAAAACAGTTTAAAAATAAAATCATAGTCATTATGAAAATATTTCTTTACTGGAAAAATTCAGGGCAATATTTTTTTTTTAAGATACAAATGGTCTGTTTCCATACATCCAATAAGAAGTTTGGTTTCTTCCTGCAAAATTACTTTCTTTAAAATAGACTCTACTTTCTATTACATTATAAGGGGTTGAAATCTGAATGAAGTGCTTTGAATATATTGAAAATGTTTCAAATGACCCAAAAACAATTCTACTTTTTTTTTTTTTTTTTTGTTCCAACACGGAACAAAATTTCTTTTGCTTGCTTCCCAAAACCTCAACAAATTGGAAAATCCATTTGCCATGTAGCTCTACTTAGAGCAAGAATGTCAAGAGGTCCAATTTTTAAGGTCTAGATGGTGTCTGGATTGAAGAAGTGCCATCAAAATGTAAAGCATTATGAGCCTCTTCAAATTTCCAGCTGGTTTTGCAGAAGGAGGGAGCCTGATTCGGGCTGGTGCTAAGATCTGAATGCTGCCATCATCAGGGAACGTGCCTGTTAATAAAACCTTGGATCACCATCCAAGCCCCTCTCTGCATACCAAAGCTAACCCCTAATTTAGAAGATACTGAATTCGCCGACTCTCAGGTTACAACCCTGCTGCCCGTGGGGGGTTGGTTTTTTTTCCCTGAGGCATGCTGACAGACTGGAGGGGTTTACATCTTGCTGTGTGTATCTTCTTTCACATCTTTCACCATAGTTTTAAATGAAACCACGTACGGAGTGAGAGGGAGGAGGGGAGGCAGCCGAGGAAACCCATGTAGGCTCAGGAGATGCTTGGGGTGTAGGATGGGCCTGTTTGTGAAATGTGTTTTTTCACTGAGGTCCCACAGCCAAGGACTTAGAAAACCATTACTTACAGTCTGCAAATTGGTGTGGAAAGTCTTTAAGACCCACAGGCTCACATGGACTAATGGCCTTCCATGTCAGATTAAAATTACAAAAACGCCACTTGAGGTGGATGGAATGAGAGTTTGGGGGCTTTTGCTCACCACAGGGACTTGAGGCCCCACTCCCACCTCAAGAAGCCCAGATGCCTGGCTACTATAGAGGTAAGAATAAAGCATCCTTCACTGCTAACACAACATCAAGGATTGCCTAAAGGAAAGGTGCTTCTCGCCACCTCTGCTCATCCACTTACAGTCCTGTCATGGCCAGGGGCTCAAGGCAGCTCACTCAGCTGTGAGTGAGTAGTGCCTGCCTTCCATGTGGGATGAAGAGCTGTGCTTGGTATTTACAGAGGAAAACCAGCTCTGCAACAGCTCCCTTGCCATTAGTGCAATTAGGGCACAGTCCCTCTGGTAACCACTCCTCTTCCAAATGCATCCTGGTACCCTCTGCTGCTGCCTGAAGTATTAAGAAGGTGAATAATGAGGTAATAAGAAGGTGAATAATGAGGTAAAATACCCGAGGCATTTTTCATGGGGCACATTTCACCAAATGAGCAATTCTCTGGGGGGAGGTGATCAATTCACTACAATTCAAGTAATGGTGAAGGCCTTGCAATAGATGCAAAATGACAGCTCTGGAGCTGCTCAAGTTCAGCAATTTTTGCACTGAGCACATACCCTGAATTCATGAGATTCCCCTTTATTTTTACCTTAGATTTTACAGCACTTTTTTTTTCCTTTAAAGAAGGAAATTGCCTATTTAACGGAAATTAATCTCCCAGTCCCTCTCAATAAACCCTTTGAAGGTCTGTATGACTATGACAGGGGAAGGTATTTTTAGAAGGACGGTGCAATAGTTTTCTCTGCAGCATTCAATAATTTACAATATGATAGCTGAAGGTAAAGATTTCCCCTAAGGATAATTTGGCATTAACTGGGCCTTCACTGCAGACAGGGCACCAGCCTAGAACACAACTTTACCCTAAAGATGCTGGGGAACTGCCAAGCTGAATTACCCAGCCTAACACAAATTCACTGCCAGGTAAAGGCTGGACAAAAGCCCCACCTCAGACACAGTGATCTGTCACCACTGGCCAGCACCTCTCTCCAGGTGTGCCCAGGCAAGCAAGGAAGAGCCACACCTTCACCCAGACTGGCATTATCACCAGGAACATCCTTTCTGGGAGAGGAAGGCATGGGGAGGAGCTGGCCCACAGCACAGCAGCTGCAGCTGATAGACAGTGAGCCCAAGTGATCCACAATGCACAGATTTATGAGGTTCTCCATGACGGCTCTGGGTCCCTTCCTTTCTTCTCCCATATTATTACCATGGGTGATGTTTTGCAGCAAGACAGGGAGGGCTTAAACATAAGCACTGCAAGGCTGTGTACTGGATCGTGGCAAGAACAAAATGCTAAACAGGGTATGAAAGAAATGCAAGGCAGAAGATGTCTGATTTACACACTGCTCCTAAAATGTGTGTCCTGTGCATCACTGCATACACTTCTTCACCAGAATGGCTGTCTCAAGCTCCTCAGTGCTTTAAGGAAAAGCCATCTAACAACACTACACCCACAAGGGAATAACTATTTTATTTCCTGGGCACTATGTCATGGCAGCTTTTTTAAAAACAAAGTTGAATTCAATATAGATGTACACAAGCATTGTATAGAATATGGGGGTTTTTCTCTATGCCTTCCCCTCGCTACAGTATCTGGAGTTTCTTATTTGAATATTAAAGAAATAATTTTTTTTTACAAGTTAAAGAATATCTTGCTAAAGAATAGCACCAAAATGTCTGACTAAGGGGCAAAAATCCAAGAAACTTCCTTATTTAATGAACCACTGAACATCACTGTGAAGAGAGGAGGTCAAAGCTGGCTCTTACCACCCTATCACCTATTCCCAAGTACCCCGTTAGCAGATCTGCACGCAGTGGTGGCTATCATTAGAATTGCCAGAACAGCAAATTGTGTGGGAAATGTCAACATCTCGAGGCCTGCATTCCCAGCAACCAAAATTTCTCAAGAACAGCAGTTCTGGAAGGTTTTTTTGCTACAAATGTGTATAGAATTACAGTCTGTTAAAACACACAATAAAATATTACTAGTAGAGATGTAGAAGAAAAAATCTAGACAAAAAACACAGAAAATAATTTTAAAAGGAATAATTTGTTAAACCTGATATTTTTCAATAAACTTTTCCTCTTCAGAACTAACCATAACAATTGCTCTGCAATGAAAATTTCCCAACTGGCTTATTTCCTTCCGACAAATCTTGTCAAAATGAGCATGGTGTGGAGGGAAAAAACCTGGGTTTACAACAAGAAATAAAACCAGATAAACATTAAATAATACTTAGTGTTTGGCTGCATTCAAGCTGCTGGGAGACATGCTGCTGTTTATTATGGACACACACAGATCTGCAGAGCTGGAATTCCACGTTCCCCCCGTTCATTCAGCCCTTTTCCAACCACAGAGAGCATCTTAAATCATCCAATATCCTCCTGCTTTCATTTTACATACGTATACCTTAATATCTGATTACAGTGGCATTTAAACTAATGACTTGTGGATCCACAAGATGCTGGATGGTGGCTGGCAAGCATCCAGGCTGAAAACATGGAAACAGAGGGCTCCTAAACCTGTGAGGGTGGGTGCCTGTGTGGTGGAAACACTCCCAGCTCTCCTGCCCCCATCTGCTCAGGATCTCATCACAAAGACTGTCGTTCTAATAACTTTATTATGGACCTTCTGGGGAAAGCGAGCTCCCAGCGAGGGGTTTGCTGCAGCAGACAGGAAACTCGTTTGCTCCCCGCTAGAGTAAAGCCCTTTATAATTAATGCTGGGTAAATAAAGCACTCATCTGTAAACACTTTTAATTAGAAATTGGTTAAAGCTAAACCCCTGTGACCACACTGGCCAGGGGGATTAGACGCACGTCAAGCTTTGCCTGATCAGCAAATAAGAGGCCCTTTAGTATCCTCAATTCCTGTGCTGTGGGACCTTTTTCAGCTCCAATCAGACATCACTGAGCTGCTCCAGCCTGCTCTCCAAGCTCAATAGAGGATCAATATTTGTCTGTACTTTCTGAGAAAAAGCCTCCTTGACACAGGCAGCATCTGTGTTTGAACAGTCACTTGCTAACATATAGCAGACTTTAACCAAAGACATCTTGAGCCGCTGGGTCAAGCACAGCCAGGGTCACCCAGCAGTGCTGGTGCTTTCTGGGCTTGCTCAGGGCACTGCTCACAGCACAGCCATCAGAAAGGGCTGTTGTGAACCCTGCTCAGTGCTCCCAGGGCAGAAAAGGCATTGCAGAAAAACAGTACATGGATAGAGAAAAATAAAGAAAACCCCCGAAGCACCCGTAATTCCATTTTTTAATCCCTGAAGGTGACCTGTGCCTGATGTCTCTATTCTTGTGGTAACATTGAAGGTTTTCCATCAGTGGGGCTGGTAATATGTTATCAGATTTCAGGGAGAAGAGACTTTCTCTTCTGATTGCTGCCACCCCTCCTAGTTCCAGGTGTCACCTGTGCATAAGGAGAATAGCAAAAGCATTCAGGGATGAGGGAAGTGCTTCCAGCAGAGATGGTTCTTGTTTTGGCCAGAGCGTGCCAGCCTGGCAAAATGTGTGCATTGCAATGATTTGTCTCCATTATGGAAAAGCAACAAGCTGGCTCTGCTGGAAGAGGCACCAATTTGCCTCCCCGAAGACAACCAGCACAGTACTGACCAGCAGATATGTGTCCTCTCCCTTCCCCCTGCAGGAATGCTGATCACTTCTGGTGCACCCCCTCCTCTCCATGCTCTGTCTCCTAGTCCAAAGTCATTACTTATGGAGAAAAACTCCCAAAAACCTCATCTTCATTCACCTGTGTTGCTGCCAATGTGTATCTGACAACTGAACCAATAAGTGTAAGTCAACACCAACACCAAGATTTATGAGATTCTCCTCTGCCTCTGCTGCCTAGGGCGAAGAGGGGGACTGCAGGGGAGCTGAGGGGTCCTGAATGCCATAAAATGTGAGGCCCTGGCACAGCGTGAGTGAATCTGAACACACGTGGGTGGTACTTTCAGAGATGGGGAAACTGAGGCACAGGAGGTCAAGGCAATCTGACTATGCCTGGCCAGAGTCAGAACCACTTCTGCTGAGCCCGGCTAGCACTGCTCCAGATAATGTTCTCCCATGCCTCCCATCTTCTTTGGTCAATCTTGTCAGCCTCTTCCTAAAGAAAAGGAAGACTCTTCTGGAGCACAAGATGGGATTTCTCCAGCAGAAGTGCCTCCCTTTTCCCTGGAGGCCCACTGACTGAAGCCACCATGCTGTGTGCTGAAATGCAGCTGGGGATGGGGAGGCTGATCACCAGGGCAGGGCTCATGCCGAATACTGTGGCCAGAACGTGCCACACTGCAGAGGCAACCTTGCCAACTGCATAATTCCTGGCCCATAACTCCAAACCCCTGGGTTTTTTTTTTCTATTCCCAGCTCTTTTGCGGATTTTTTGTGGACGTTAACTTGACTTCTTTCCTCCCTTCCACATTTTCTGTCTGTGTTGGAGTCCCTGGAGGGTACTGTGCTCAGTTATTCCCTTCCAGCTGCAGCTGCTCCAGCCCAGTGACCTGGCAGATGCACAGCCATGCTGCTGGACAGTGCTGGGCCTGGCCAGCCCTGCCACACCTTAGAGCACTCCCAAAGCCATTATTCTCCAAGTACATGGGGCCAGCACACATCCACAGCTCACTTGGCCTGCCAGGAACTCAGACACTCCTGGGAGTACATAGAGGGGTTGTAACATCAAAGCTGTCCCGTTCTCACTAACGGACTGGACTACAGACCTCTGGAAATGCCTTCCAAGCTGAACTGAGCTGGGATGCAGAAGGGATTTCCACCTTTGTCTTACAGATGGATCATCTCCAGCCAGCCTGGCTGCAGACTGAGCGGACTTCCAGCCCAAGCCTCTGCTGCAACGGTAGCTGACAAGCAGCCCTTCTCCCCTGACACGTATCAGGGAGACAAGTTGCTCCAAGACAAGTCTGTCCTGAAGTAACTTCTGTCCTGCCACTATCATCACCTGTGTTTTTCCTTTCTCCCACATCCAGCTGGAGGCAAAGTCCAGCTCTAGTACTAGGCAGACCTTTTGTTAATGATGCCTTATAAAAGAAAGCCAAAACTATTCCATAGATCCCCAGCTGGCTCCTGATCAGAAGGCACTTGGTGGCAGCACATCAAATACACCCACATGCAGCATAGCTGTCTGGACAGACATCCCTCCCACCCAGAGACCCATCAGGAGTCAGGAAGTGGTGTTGGCTAAGGGCATCTTGTGGGATGGAAAGATTTTTGGAGATGTGGAATATGCCAGTCTTCCATCAGATACTCCATCACAGTTCCCAAGAAGTTTTTCGAAGACAAGAAGCCTGGCTACCAGTGCAAAGGAGTCTGAAATGTCAATCTCACCCCACTCCCCATCCACACTGAGGTGAGGTCTCCTCCACTGTCTAAGCCCTGTCTTTGAAACAACTGAATTTCCTGAAACATTAATTTCAGGCATTTCCAAATTCAGCCTAATATCATCTGTCATCCCCAAGTGGCTTGAACATAAATGGGCACATGCGATGTGTGGCTGCTGGAGTGACCTTCATGTGGGAGGTGAAGCCCATCAACATGTGTAGGAACAACAAACGATCCAAGAACAACACTCCCAGCTTCTTATGGACCTCCAGTAATGCAGGATTTGGGTCTTCATTCAGACATGGCCTCAAACAACCTCCTGAGTAGGGGTGGTAGCATGGATGTCTCCTTCTCCAGGGATGGCTTTAAGTCTTCCTCCCAGCCTCAAGTGAGATTTAAGGTTTTAAGAGACAACCATCCATTGCTGCAGTGAAGGCTAGGATGAGTTGCTGGGATTCTTGTGGTTTCTGCACTCCTCTCTCCTAGCAGGAAGCATTTTAATTTTTATTTCAAATGCATAAATTATCCTTCTAAAAAAGAAAGTCAACAGAGACATTTTCACATGGCCAAGAGCCCCACTCAAAAGGCATTCAGTCTCTTAAATCATGACATAGTGTCCAGATGTGTTATTAGTGTATCTATTATTAGTTCTTTTTAAACCCTGTCTAGTAAAATAATTGAGCTTTGGCCTCCTCTGGCCAGTTGGTGAACAAAAGGGAATGGTGCCCATTTGGATTACCTACACCTGGAGAGAAAGCTTTGATTCCACACCCCAGGCCTGAAGCTCCCAGCTGCCACTCCGCTGCCCCGGGAAACGGTGTCACCACTGCTCCCTGCTAGAGGGATCAGGGGCTTAATGGGATTTAGGGTGGAAAATCCAAGCTCAGCCAGAGGTGTCTGCAACACAGGATTTTGCAGAGAAAGGGGAAGAGAGCCAAGTCTGTTCTTTCCCTCCTCTCTCATCCAGGACCTACCTCATTTCTCTCAACCACACGTAGAAGGGGAGATGGCAGTGGTATAGTGTCTGTTATTAATGTCATTACTATCCTAATTGCATTATTATATATCACACATGCCTAAATGATAAAATAATAATAACTTCAATAGCCATTATGAACAAAATAATGAGTCTGCTGGGTGAAGAAAGCAGGAGTCTGAATGCAGTGATGGAGCAAATCTCTGCCAGTCCTCAATGCTATGGTCCTGCCCCAGAAAGAGGGACATGGAACAGGAGGCACAACTTCCTTCAGGGAAGGAAGGAAGGAAGGAAGGAAGGAAGGAAGGAAGGAAGGAAGGAAGGAAGGAAGGAAGGAAGGAAGGAAGGAAGGAAGGAAGGCAGTTAGGAAGGCAGTTAGGAAGGAAGGAAGGAAGGAAGGAAGGAAGGAAGGAAGGAAGGAAGGAAGGAAGGAAGGAAGGAAGGAAGGAAGGAAGGAAGGAAGGAAGGAAGGAAGGAAGGAAGGAAGGAAGGAAGGAAGGAAGGAAGGAAGGAAGGAAGGAAGGAAGGAAGGAAGGAAGGAAGGAAGGAAGGAAGGAAGGAAGGAAGGAAGGAAGGAAGGAAGGAAGGAAGGAAGGAAGGAAGGAAGGAAGGAAGGAAGGAAGGAAGGAAGGAAGGAAGGAAGGAAGGAAGGAAGGAAGGAAGGAAGGAAGGAAGGAAGGAAGGAAGGAAGGAAGGAAGGAAGGAAGGAAGGAAGGAAGGAAGGAAGGAAGGAAGGAAGGAAGGAAGGAAGGAAGGAAGGAAGGAAGGAAGGAAGGAAGGAAGGAAGGAAGGAAGGAAGGAAGGAAGGAAGGAATTAACAGTTCATGAGCACAACTGAAACCATTCCACATAAATGGGAGTAAAATTTGGAGGGAAGAAGCTGTTCCTTTTACTCGTCATTATCCTCATGTGTCTTATTCAAGGAGCATATATTGAACAGAGCACACCCCACATGTGCTGTCTGCAGTGTTCGTCCAAAGGCAAATGCTTTTGATCTGACCATATTTTTACAGCTCTGCAAATACACAGGGTTCTTGTATTAAAATTAATTACCATGAAAGCCCCACAAATTCACAAGATTATTCCCAGACAAACCTCCCTTATAAAACAGGTTCAGGACGTCAGGCATCCTTCCCAAAGACACAGAAGAGAGATCTGGGTGGTAGAAAGCTTTAAGACCTCTGCTGGCAACACTTCCAAAACTCAGTGATTGCTCCACATTGCAAAATTCTGTTCCCGTTTGTGTTATCCGAAGTAGAAACTCCATGTACATGACAGATACAAAAGCCACGCCAAATTCATAGGAGTGATTTTGGGTTATGCCAGTTAAAGACAGGATGACTCATGGACTACACAGATGAACACTTTGGGAGAAAATGTCTCAGGTCTGCATTATTTATGAAACATGCAGCTAATCTGAATGGTCAGGGAGTTACTGTCTTGTGTATTTAACATCAAAAAATAAATCTGGGAGCAGGTACCTTCTCAAAAAAAGCACATGTTAAACCATCTCCAGTGCATGGCGCTGGCTGATCATCATGGCCCCCCTTGCAAATGAGTGTCCCTGTTTTCCTTTTCACCTTTCATGGGGCTGAGGAGAATGGGGTTATTTGGACTTACTCTGATACACTCTGTCTTGATCCTGAACCTGATAGCAGGGAATGGAAATAATAAACTCTTCTGTTTCAGGACTTCAGATGTGTTCAGGATGAAGAAAAATTTCCTCTCCTGTGCACATACACACAAAGGTCTAGAGGTTATTTTCACTCCAGACTTCCTGCAGCAACACCAAAAGCTGTAACAGTGGCAGAGAAGAGTTTGAGCAGCCTAGATCAGTGCTGCAGGCTGAGTACAGAAAATCTGTGTCTGACTGGTGTGCACAGTGTAACTGTGTGGATACAGAGACCTCCCTCCACTCCATCCCAGAGAAACCCTCCAGGACGGCAGAGAATGGTCCCTCAGGATTATTTAGGAATGTATCACCTGAACAGTCTCCTGCTACTGTGGGAGCCATGCCCAGGATGTGTACTGGCAGCTGAGAGTTTGGTCTCCTGTGATCCATAACGCAGAGGTATCTTTACCTCTAATGTGGAAATACAGAAAGAAGCCAGCTCTTGTCAGATGCCTGCCTAACCTCCCCTGAACAATCTCTCATGGTGGAAGCACCACATCTTGCCCAATCTATTCCCATCTGAGTGCTAGGAAAGTCCTTGCCAAGGTCAAACCCACCTGTCCTTGGCTGTGCTTAAGGCATAGCACTTCAAGTCCTGTACAGGGGACAGTTTGCCTCCTGTCTCAGTTTTGTTTGGGGCTTTTGTTTGTTTGTTTGGGGTTTTTGGAGAGACTTCCACATTGGATAATGTATATACCTGGAATGAGGTTTATAAAGAGTTTTATCCGGGCAAAACACTCCATGAAGTGACTGCAAACTTCTTCCTGCTTTGTGTCTCGCTTGAAGGAGCTCATCTGTACACCACACCTACATGTCTCCATCTTCCTTCATGGCATGCTGCTCCTGACCTGAAGCTTTTCTTGGTTCTCCCAAATTTCCATCCTCTTTTGCACTTTCCTCCCAGGCCAGACCTGTGCTGCAGTATTACAGGAACAGTGTGATGAGCTGCCAAGAGCAGTAACAAAGGACTCATAAACTTTCCCTCTCAGCCAGGAATAATACCCGAGGACTAGGAGTCCTAAATTGCAGACAGGAGGAGGGAAGGAGTGGGGAACCTATTCGCTTGTTTTGCTGTTTAAACAAAAACGTGTTCTCCAAGCTATATCCACACACTGCTTGGCAAGCACAGGAATATTAACTGGCTTTGTTGGAAATGCTGACAGCACAACCCTGAAAGACATTCCTGAATATGTGAAGCATGCAAGACAGGGATCTGGAAATCTGCCTGTGTGTCTTTGTGTCTATAACTGAAGAGATGTCCTTTGGGAAATTTTGGGAAGACACAAGTGCAGCTTTGGATTCTCTCCCATTTACTCCAGAGAAGAGCTCAAGGTGAAAGGGGTGGCTCAGCAGCATCTAGAGAGCAAAAGAGGTTCATGCCTCTCTTTGAGCCTTATGATATTTCCATCTTGCCTTCCCTGTTTGTGTTCACTTCCCTCCTTTGCCTGTCTCTCTCTCCAGGACGGAGCATTTTGGAGGCTCTGTTCCAGCTGGAACAACGTTCATCTGAGCTCCGCGGTTTCTCAACCAGGCAGAAGCCAGGTCCAAGAGGACTTAGGGCTTTCCTCTAAGCCATTACCCAAGTGTTAATATTACCACCCAGAAGCTCAGATCCGTGTTCTGCTGCTGAATGCTCATTAGGCCTGTAACCTTCTCTCTGTGGGGAAGCAATGGCTTCACACCAGCACACCACCTGGCTGCCCCATTAACTTCAGCTTCCCCAGAGGAGAAGATGGAGGGCATCAGCATCTTGTTCAGGCAGTTTAATGTATCAACATTTCATGGTGGTCATGAGAGCAGGGAATCTGCAGGATCATTACTATTCCACAGACAGACATGTGGAAACAGAGAACCATCTAAATATATACAAATAAATATATACACGCTCAAACCCCAAATCTCAAGTGTCCTAGAATCTTGGCATTCCTTTAAAGAGATTTATTTCATCCATAAAATTCCCTGCAAGCTTGTGTTCTTGTAAATCTGTACTACAGACTGTCAAATCCCTTCTATGTGATTAAGGGAAGGAAATCTGCCAATGTCATCTAAGGGCAATCATAAGAGGCAGGCTCAACCTCACCAGTCCACCTGGCTTTCTCCAAGAGGAAAAGGCTCTGGTGTGGCTGAGGGTGCAATGATGCTCCTCCTGGCCATGGCACAACCTGTCAGGACACAAAGCTGGGATAGGAAGAGGCACGTTTCCTTCCCTGCAATAAACCAAGGAAATCACAGTATGCCACCCTTCGAGGAAACTCCCAATGTAATCAACTTCAGTAGGTTTCAACTAGAGATCTTAATTTACTGAGGAACAGAAAGGGAAAGCCATTAGGCTTTTTATTAGGTGGGGAAACTGAGGCAGAAATTTGCACAAAGCTTAGAATCATAAAATCACAGAATGGTTTGGGTTGGAAGGGACCTTAAAGATCATCCAGTTCCAATACCCCACACCACGGGCAGGGACACCTTCCAGTAAACCAGGCTCCTCAAAGCCCCATCCAATCTGGCTTTGAATACTCCCAGGGATGGAGCCATCCACAATTTGTCTTGGCAAATCACAAGCAATAGGAAATCCTCACTCTGACTTCGTGGTCCTGGGAATTTATGCACTGGAACACACATTGCACCATTTATCTGCTACACATGCAAACTCCTCTGGGATGCTGTCATTAAAACCACTTTGTGTGTGTGTGTGACAGAAAGTTGGTCTTGGCTCCTCTGCCTATGACTGGGTAAGGCTGCTGGGTTCTTAATTCTGGCTGTGCCACACATTTCCTGTGTGACTAACTCTTGCTACAACTGCCTGCACAGCCAAGAATGAAAATCATTAGTGCCACATAGGCTTAGTTTCACAAGGCAGAAACACAGAGTTGTAAGCACAATATTCAGGAGTGGAAAAGCCTCCTGTTCTTGATCATAGCAGGATTTGGTCCAGTAGGGTTATTGTCCTGCTTCCAGCAGCTGCTGCTTCCAGATGCTACAGGAGAAGGTGTCAAAGCATCCATCTGCTGTGAGCGGCGTGATTCCTTCCTGACCTCAGCTCTTGTGAACTTATGCCTGGAGCAGGGGAACTGATGGACCATGTGATTTTATTTTCCCCGGCATAACTGCAGATGGTATTCGCCTTGCTAAAATATAATTGACCACAATATGAGAGATGTGTTGAAAACCAAAGGTTAGCATGGCTAAAATGTGTCAAATTCAATTACTTGGGACAGAAAGAACTATTGCTACAGGAAGAAAAGGTGAGGTGCTTATGAAAGCTATGGATAGTGGTTTTCTGCTCTCTCTCCATTCTTTCCTTTCGGGTTTCATTGCTTTCAGGTGGTGTAATTTCGCTAGCAGCTGCTGAGAAAGCCGACCTGGGCTACTCAGAGACTCTTCAGGATGAAGTTGTCTGGTTTTTATACTGTTGGGAGTGGCCTGACCTTTCTGCTGCAGATGTAGCCTCCAACTCAGGAAGTTCTCACAATGCCTGTCTGCCCTGAACCAGCCAGAAACACGTAGGAAAAGGTCACTGCACTTGCACACTGAATATTCACCACCAGCCCTGTCTGATGGCTGGCTGGGATCTGAACCAGTTCTGATGGACTAACACCGTGACAGTGGCGACATTCCCATTTCTGGGAAGCAGCTGTGGGTTAATGAGGGGTGTGGTTTGCCCATGGGGAAGGGTGAGTGCAGGATGGACCCATGGCTAGAGAAGACTGAGGCTGAACAGTGACTATGTGGGACATAGCACTTGGGATTTGTAGCACTCTCACCTGCTTCTCTCCTAGAATGTCAGAAAGGTGCTCTGAGACAGGAACACAACAGGAAAACCACCACACTCCCTGGGACAGGCTGCCCCATCATTCAAGACCTACTTCTCAGTGTGATGAATGTTAAAAGAAGAAAATGGGAATGCTTCAGGACCTTACCAAGGAAACAAAGGAATTTAAGAGAAGAAAAAAGATCAAATAGAAAAACACAGTCCATGCAAACTTCAGATTCTATAATGCACTGTCTAAGCCAAATTCAATCTGGGCTGCTTCACTGGCATTGAGGATTTGTATGGCCCAGTAACAGTGCCTGTAATCAATCCATCTCACCATAAAATTCATCCCAAATGCTGCAAATACCTGGTGTCATTCCCTTTGAGTTCCTTTGTCTGCCACTTCATCATTTCCCCTGCTCATAGAGGAGTAGGGTTCCCCTTCAAGCCCATTAGCCCTGTGGTGAGGGTGGCTGGCTGGGTCTGTGCTGCAGCATTTGTATATATATTGGCTGATGTGGAGGGGCTGCATTTCTGTTTCTTCAGCTATATGAACCATACCCAGAATCAAATGCTCCATCAAAATCTTAAATTCACTTCAAACCATTAGGAATTTCTTGTTAGTGGTGGCCTTGTTTCAACCCAAAAACCAGATCTTTAATGGAAACAAAGACGGCACTTATGCAACTTCAGCATTGTGGGGAGCATTCCTCAGCAAATACCAGCACTCTCTTTTTTTTTTCTTTTGTTTTTTCTTTTGTTTTTTTTCTATTTTGTTTTCATTTCAAACATGTCTTTCTCCTTCTTTCCCACTTCATACAGGAGAGGCTCACAAGGTCTGCAGAGATGTAGCATACTGGAAACCACTGCAGCCCTCCTGGTTACAAAAGAACAATAACAATAAAAATAAAACATAGTAAAATAAACCCTGGAATGGATGTGGGTAACCAGCTGTTGAAACCTGAGGTTGTGCTTGACTGAGCCATGATAGGAGAGAGAGCCCCAGCTACTGAGCACGCTAAACAGCTCCATCCCCAGCATCCTCGTCCCGCATCCCCATTCACAAAACAGGAGCAGCAGATCATTAGCCCGAGGGCTGTTTGTTTTCACTGGGATTTTATTTTGCTTGTAAAGCCCCAGCCCACAGCATTAAGAAGATCTCTGCAGTGCTGTGGTTTCTCCCCTCAGAGCCATCTGGGGATGATGGAGAGATGCTTTCCCCGCCTGCACGCACATGCACACACAGAGCATTAGCACGCTCCATCCTGGCTGTGGATGATGTTCATATACCCTGGCTCTTGATGATGTTCGTATTCCACTTGTTTCAAGCTGAAAGAAAAGTGTTCCCTGAATGTCTGAAGGATGCACTGGATATGGAAACGCCTTGTTCAAACCTCCAAAGGGCCACCCTAGTGAGTCTATACCTGGAAGGATAAAACCTCTATAAGCAGCTATGTCCCCAGCACTTTTTCTTGTGGAGGGGAGTAACAATTCCTTGACTCCAGTTAAACTGCATAATTAAAGAACAATTATGTGTGGCTGAAAGCACCTCTGTGTCAGGAGAGGAAGGGCCTTTGGATTTCCAGGCTAAAGTCTCGGCTTAGAGAGGTGCTGAACATCCTCACCTCCTGCAGACTCGCTGCACTAGTGAACTCTAAGCACAAGGAACAAGGTCCAGGGAAAGCTAACAAATCAGATGTTTCTTTGCTGGGTATATATGGCCAGGATGTCACAGGTGTGGGATGGGTTGGGGCTTTATTAGAGTCACTGGCACATATGAGGAGAAAATCCGTCCCCAGCAGCAGCCATACTGCCCTGGCACCACCTGACTGCCCATTTCACTCGTGTTTCATGAGTTTTGCACCATTTCCATGGACTATGAACATGTGTAGTGATCCTGGAGAGACTTCAGCACTCCAGACTTCCCCAGCTTTAACATTTACTACCAAGGACAGCAAAGCACTGATCCTGACAGTCATGAGATTCATCTTGAGATTCAGTGCAATTCCCACCAGCACACAGGACCCCCTCAGCACCTTTCAGTCCTCCAGACAAGTTCCCCTTTACCAAGACTGGGTTTCCACACAAGGGCCTGCAGATCCTGTGGTGACCTGTTTCAGGATGAATCTCCAGCCATACTCACTCTTGCCCATATCACTGTAACTGGGGAAAAGACCACAGCAACAGCCTCTCCCTCTCTACCCAAAATGGATTTCATTAAAGGCTTTCTACTGGCCATGGGTCTTGTAAATCCCTTTGAATTACAGAAAAGAGATGTTTCAGCAGACAGTAAGTGAAAGTGAACCAGATTTGGAGAGGAAAATGCATTCTTTGGGAGTGTAATAAAACACATATTGACTGGGGATTTCATTTATAAGGGGAACCATTGTGCCTTGGGTTGGAAGCCTTGTGAACACTCTCTATGGCCTGCAGGGCATTGCTGACATGTCATAAAGTTCAGCTCTCCTCAATAAACAGCACATGCACACGTGTAGCCATGTAAATAACTGCACATGGAGATGCACAGAGTGTGGGTCACACACTTCAACATGGCCTTGGAAGCCCTGGAACAATAGGCTGAGCCAGATGGTGGAGCAGTCCCACAGGAGAACCTCATGCACTAATGCAGAACTTCTGGCAGAATCAGCACAGTTCTAAGAGAAGGATAAATCTCTTACATTTAGGCATGATGCCTAGGCATTAACTTTCCTTTCTTAAGTCAATAGCCTAAGTAATATTTATTTTCGGAGGTAATCTTCTTGTTTCCTCTCACAAACGTAAGACCAGGGCTGCTATTGTCATCACATTCTCCCAGACTGCTTTCTCCTGTGTGTTGTCCTCTTTCATTCAGAGGCCCTGGACCTGGCAGTGCCCTGCACAGCTCTGTAATCATCTATAAAATTTGTACTGCTTGACCTCACAGAGGCTGAAGTTGCCCCTTCCATAACACGGATTTGTCGTCTTCTTGCTAACTCCCGTTGAGAACTTGTGAGAAGAAACTCAGGTCCCCTTCCAGCCAACTTCAGATATCTCAGGGACATTTCCTTTTGCAATCATAATTTCAGTTTATTTATGCCTTTCCCTTGATCACTTATATGAGGGGAAAGACCTCAGTGTGCTCCAACCACCTCAGCTGCAATAAGGGTGTACAATGTGTAGACAGTGTGGCTGGTTTCCACTTCACAGTCTCTGAGCTTTCAGAGGTACATGGACTTTATTAAAGCCTCTTTTATGTCACATTCTACCCAAATCAACTCAATGAATTTTGTCATCCTTTCATACAGTTTCTAGTAAATAAGGAAAAATTTTGTGTTTACTTGTATGCTGACTAGAAATTTGAGAAACCGTGAACATGGTGCATTTAGTATGGATCTACTTATATGATCTTTGTTTAAACTATTGACACCTGAAAGATGAGTACATTTAGAATATTTGCTGAGGTGTTTCAATGGAAAAAGTAAATTATTTAAAGCATTTTAATACAATGGTTTCAGAATGAATCATTATACATTTTTCTTTCTTAAAATGACACAACTTAAGAACATGTTGAGTTTTCAATAAAGATAATTTTGGTTAAATTCATACACAAAATAAATAACTTTTCCTTTGGAGTTCACCCCTAAATGACTTAATTTTCAGTGCTGGTAGCAACACCACAAGGAATTCCTTGCTTTGATTCCAGCTCATTCAACTCCTGGGAAGGAGTACTGAAAAAGCGTCAAATTCTAGTTCTAAGTTTTGCTCTGATAATAACTTTCTCCAGAATTTCAGAGATCCTAAGGAAAAAACTATTGTTATGCAGTTTAAATATAAAGATTTCCCAAGACAGAGAATAATCAAGGATTGTATTTGCCATCAACCCTGCTTGTACAGCTAACCAGACTCAGACATGCTTAGAGAATCTCAGCATCTGTTTAAGAGTCATAAAGCTGAAGCAAATGAAAATATCACTTTTTTTTTAACATCTCATGCATATCTGCAGCCAGGCTCTGGCCTTCAAGGCTTTTATGGCCAACACTATCCACACGGGATGCTGGTGGATCACAGAGCAGCGAGAGACACAGTGCAGTGAAGGTGTTGCACACATATTAAAATTGCTAAACCTTTTCCCCAATGCATTTCATGAAGCGTATCCTATGACATAATTGGTGAGCTAATAATAAAACCTGTGGCAAGTTCTGGACAGCGTTTTAGACAACAAGACATGTTTTCACTTGATGGCCCCACAGAGGGGAGCCCTGGGATGTGACAGCACGCAGCCTCACCCAGTTCCCTTTGTAAGGACCACAATGCTATTTTACTGGGGTTTTAGTGATCCCTTCTGCAGATCTGGGATCAGACTGAACTCCATAAACTTCCTTTCTGGTGCAGCTCAGTGCTACACCATGCTATGCTCAGGAAAATTAATGCCTTATTCCTTGATACGCGGCTACTGGGAGGTATTTCGGCACTGGTAAGGTTTGGAAACACATGTGCCCTAATAGACTCTCTGCGGCCCTGTTCAGCAGCCACAAAGCTGCTGAATTTCACATCACATTATTTGCAAACACAGAAAAAGGGGATCCTGCCAACCTTCCCAGTGTTCCCTGTAAAACATGTCTGATTTTCACTGACGGCATCACAGCCTGCTGACAATAATCAACACCTCTGCCACAGTGCAAAGGAGCACTTGTGGGAATGTGCATCAGGCCCCCAGGCTTTGCTGATCCCAACCGAGGGGCTGTTCTGTCCTTCCAGACGTGGTATTGTCATAACTTTCCTCCCAGAAGCAAACTGTGCCTGGACTTGTTCCAGCCCTGCCGAACGGCACAAGGGCCTTAGCTCATTCTTTGCTGCTTAAAACATCTAAATCCATTGCAATTCCTTAACCAAAATTAATTGTAGGTTTCCAGTTCTTAAAACCTTGGAACCTCCAGACTGTCCCACACCTTTTCCCAGTGCTATACTGAAGTATGTAATAAACTAAACACATCTAGGCAGAAAGAAACTGGAGGGGGTAAAAAAAGCTCACAGTGCAGCTGAGCTCTGGGATTTTCACTGTTCAGACTGCTTTCCCAGTATTGGGTATACCAGTAACTCCTGATGACTCCTGGAAGTGATTCCCAACATTGGAGAGGAATAGATACATGTTACTCCTCTGCACTTGCTCCTGGTACCATTTATCTCCTCCTCCTTGGAACATCTCAGTCACTGATGGCACCTACTCTGGACCAAGTTTCCAGCCAGTGTCCTCAGGGCTAGCAGAAAGAAGGCTGAGGAGTTATGCCAACCAACAGAGCATCTGACCTTCTTTGCATTTTACTTCAATTGTGTTTTGGAAGTACAAAGTGATTTAAAAGAAAATGAAGTATTACAGGGCAAGCTTTGGAAGGGCCATGCCAAACACTACGTAGTCACCTAAATGGCATATTTTCACAGACAAATTTAACAAGCTCTCTGTCCTCAGTCTGTCCCTGAAAGCAAGTGCAAATCATAATGCCCATGCACACTTCAGGCCTCATTTAGGCCTTGACATCTGCTTGCTCAAAAATAGCTTTGGCACAGACTTACTGAACAGCAAATCTACTTACACTAGGAAAACATGTTGTTTGTTGTTATGGTGCATTAGAAGTATAATTTAGAAATATTCACAGGGAAAAAAGAGAATGATTTAGGTCTGGTTTTCTGGCATCAGTCTCTTTTTCCTCCTTTTTTTTTTTTTTTTTAAACCACAACATTTTTCTAAGCAGGTTTTATCTTGATGTAAAACTATATATGCACACACAGAGCCTGCAGACTGCAGACATGCAAAAGTAGTTAATAACTGCAGCATCTTTTTAAGTTTTTTTTCCTGTAACCCCTGGACAAAAAGCATACATCAGCAAACAAGAAAAGTTAACATCAAGGAGTAAAACAAGAAAGGCCAGACAAACTCTGCAGTAATTTTCTTTTGACATTTATGCTTTAATAGATTCCAGAACCTCATAATTTCTAGGAAGTCTGAAATGGCCATTTGACAGATTTTCACCCTGATGAAAAAGTCATATACTTCAGAGTAAAAATGCAAAATAAAAACAAACAACTTTCCCCACACACAGGAGTGTCCCTGAAGCTTGCACAATAAAGACTGAATACCCCAAATCCAATTCACCACCACCTACAGCTCTCCCCAGGCTGCTTTGTGTAGAGGAAAATTTGGGCATTAGGCTGGATTCTCTGCTCTTAACAGTATGAATTCCCTGACTCCCTGTGGGTGTGAAGTGCTGCCCATGCACCTCACCTATATCCATACAGGTGCAAAGACATCACTCTGGACATCCATCCATTTCTGGTTCATTGAATTGGCAACTTAAATAACTTCTTAATAAGCGCAAACGTCCCTGTTTTTGCCTTCTCTCTCTCTCCCTTACTCCCTTGCTCCCTTCGGCAGGGTGGCTTGGCAGTGAGAGTGGCACAGAGAAATGCAAACACCACTGAGCACTGAGCAGTCCAGCTCTAGCCAGAACTTGTGCTCTCTGAAATGCTCCTGGATGAGGGCTGGGGCAGAGAGCCTGTCCCTGCCAAACTACTTGCAATGATTCCTTTGGATCTCAGGGAGGCATTAATCCTGACTGTGCCACATCTGTACGCTGGATTAAGAGAGGCTTTCATTTTCCAGAGCTGTCAATCTGGTATTTTTCCATGCTCAATAAATTCACTTCTTCTATAAACAAAAAAATAACAAAGGAAGAAGATGAACTACAAGGCAATTTAATCCTGAAATTTCTGGCTGCTTTTCCTTTCCTAGTGAGGGATCAAGACATACTGCTACAGCTTCATTCAGAGAAGTCTTATGGAAATCTCATTTTGATACTAAAATGATGTTTCCAAATGTATGTTTTACTCATTGAAAAATCCACCCTTATTTATTTCTCCTATTGGACAGAAAAGGAAGAATAAATTATTCCAGCTCAGAAAGCAAATAGCCAATGACAAAAAAAAAAAAAAAAAAAAAGAGAAGTTTGCCACTTGCTTTTAACTTATCTGCCTAAACATTTCAAAATATCTTCGTATTATGTAAAATATGTCTGCCTCAGCTTTGGATGGGGGCTTACTGTGGCTGCATCTCCATGGCAGTAGTAATCAGAGATGGCAGCCAGACCTGTGCAGCCTCAAATCTTCCTTCTTTTCTTGTGATTTCAGTGGTCTTCTTGCCACATGACTTGATAACAGAGTGGTATTAGCTAACCTGTTCTGTTTTTCAATTGTTGGTTAAAGCTGGAGTTGCCTTTCTTTTGGATGAAGCTGGTAACCAAGGACTCACGTGAAAATCCAGAGGTACTTCAAGACTTCACTACAAGTAAAGCTGGCACCAGCAATGCAAATGGGGGCTAAAATACCTTTTTCAGGCTATTGGCTATTGACCAGAAAATGCACTTGCAGATGATGATGCAATCACCACAAAAAGCAAACCCATGCCTTTTGTTTTGCAAATATTTCTTCACCAAGATACTCTTCAGGTCAGTGCACCAGCTGACAAACCCTGCCAGGGAGTATGATGAGATTTGGCAGTGCAGATGAAAAAAGAAACCAGCAGAAGGGAAATCAGGACAAGGGATTTGTAATGGAGACTGGCAAGTTCCACGGACTCAATTTTTAATGACATAATTTTAAGGAAATTCCACACTGAATATCTATCATAAGATCACAGAAATGCTGGTTGGAAGCAATCTCTGAAAGTCTCCAGTCCAACCTTCCACTCATAGCAGGACTATTGCTGACAGCAGGTCAGGTCAGCCAAGGCTTTGTCTAGCCAAGCCTTGAAAGCCTCCAAGGACAGAGATACCATGGCAGCCTGGGTAAGCAGAAGTGCTTCCAGTGCTGCTCCACCTTCCTTGTGAAAAGTTTTTCCTCATGTCTCATTCAAACCTCCCAAGCTGCAATTTGTTATTGCTCATGGGTCACTGCTTTGTTCTGTGGCTTTCCTCAGATTCATGCTGACATCTTTGTGATGACCTTCAAACAGCCTTAGGAGGCTACCCCAACACCCCTACGCCTCCTCCTCCCAGTCTGGGACAGCCTGCATCCCTCATCCCTCTCCAAAAATCGTGCCCAATGCTCTTGCAGCCCTGGCTGCAAATGCAGAGGGCTCTGAGCAGCACCGCAGTGTGACAGCCCTTGGGTACAGCCTGGTGTGGCCACGCTGATCTCTGAAACCCCCCTAGCCACCAAGCTCATGGCCCAGATGCCCTCCTACAGCAATGAGGTCTGCTGCTTAATGATGACATTCTACATACAAAGGCAACTCTACATAATTTTTCATTCCAGTCTTGCTTTCCCTGAATATTCCTAGGGCCTAGAGTAAAGAGACTGAGCAGACCTCCAGCAGGCCTCACCCCAGCATACATATTTCACTGTATTTCATCATGGCTTCCCTTGCTCATCTAAGATACCTATCAGTAAACCAAACATTTATTTAAGGCCGAGGTCTGCTTTTTGGTATTGTTTTTTGTTTTGGTTTTAATTCACTGCATCCTTGATATTAAGCAGAAACAGCATATTACTCTTGGCCACAGAGGGAATGTGCCACCCCCAAAAACGGGGCTGACTTAGTGGCTCTGCACTGACTCAGAGGGATAAAACCCTCCTGGGAGCATCACCATTCCAGTCTCTGGCACCCTGTGTTCTCCCTGGCAAGGGAGAATTCCCAAGGGCTGATCCTGCCTGAGCCTGATCAGCCAGTGAGATAAGGTGAGCACACACCTGAGCAGCAGCAGCGATGGTTCTAGGCCAGGGAGAAGTCACACAAGCTGGCAAAACCAACCGAAGGGATTTCAAGAGAAAATAAAGAGTGGCAAAATGTGTTACTCCTTACCAAAACCACAAACAATGTTTACTGCAAAAACAACTCCAAGTTGCTCCTCAAAGGTGTGTAACTATTTCAAGTAATTATTTCAGTTTGGGTTGAAATCTGTGTTCTTGACTTGTACAGCGGGTACGAGAAGAGAACAGCAACAAGGAGAATGGAGTTCAGGGTCCTGGTCTGGGCACTCTCACTCACTAACACAGCAAACTTCTGTGACTCTCTAACTGTGGTTTCTCCTAATACTAGCTCTTTATTTATCAGTGTTCCAATTCCTGAGAGGACACGGCTTACTGTGTCCTCTGCAGGGAGTCATGAGCTCATTTCAAACCTGATACTGTTGCTACTCAAAGTAGTTCTCAGGATAGCAGTACTTCCAGACTATTTGTAAATTATAAAGATGTGTCTGTGTCCCATCCTCCTCCTTATGTGCGTGGGGCTAGTTGCTTTTTGGATGAATAGAGGAAGTACTGCATTAATAATTTTTTTCTATTACACTTGAAATTATTTAAACTAAAGTTCTGGTTTTGATTCCCTATTTATACTCTCAATGCCCTTCAAGTGCCAAGTAGTTAATCTGAGTCTTTTATGCACTGAGAATACCACAAGTTAGCTGCACAGGGATCAAAAGAGGAGGACTGATTTGATCTGAAGTTAGTGAGAGTTGGCTGTCTCATCTCTCCAGTTCAGCTCCTTCCATTCTACTGAGCCAAAGGAGATGAGAGCTGCTCTCCAAAGGTGTCCCTGTTAGCCTCTGATAAAAAAGTGATCCTAGATATTGAAATACCAACCCTGAGATTGTTAACATAGGATGAGTATCACCACATCGGTCTGATTCAAAGCCTAGAGAAATAAATTGGGAAATTCCTGCTGAATGCCAGGAATCAGGTTCCACCCTGTAGCAGGATTATTAACTAGTACATGAAACTGTCTCTGGGTCTGCTCCAAAGCCCACAGGAGTCAACAGTGTCTCACTAACCCATGTTAACAGGCACTGGATTAGGGCTTTTCTGGCAGATCAATGGCAAATTAGTGCAGTATCTTATTCATTAGACATGTCTGGGTTTGTTTGTTCCAAGCTCAAGATCCAGTGAACAAAATAATTTTACCCTTTAAAAAATGAACCCAAAAGCCCAAACCTTGAGCAGGGTTTGACTCTTTTTTTTTTTCTTCTTTTTTTTTTTTTTTTTTCTTTTACCAAATTGTCACTAACATCACTGTGGAACAGAATTTATTTGGAGGACAATTGCTCAAAATCAAATTAATGATTCCTTCTCTCTTTACTTGCAAATGCAAAACCTTAAATGTAACTCCAAGCAGTTTGGATTTCAGTAGTGATGGAGAGCCACTGGAAAGTGAGGACTCTTTTCTGGTATATTGTTACATATGAAATGTGATTGATTCCTTTGCCATCATATTTTAATATTACAGTGTTTTTCTTGGGGAGGCATATTTTTCTTTTCATTAACAGATAATAAAGCATAAATCTCTATCTTAAATGCGGTGTAGAATTGTTTGTCTTAAACAATAGACTCTTTTCCTGGCACTCAGGAAATCTTTACTGGGAAAATGGCAGTAAGTTATAGAGGCCATAGCTGAGCTGAAGATGAGCTGATAGCTTTTCCTACTGGCTGAAACCAAGTGGATAATGTCACTTTTGTCATACTGCTTTCCCAGTCCCCTTGTTTATCTTACACATGATCCCACATTCAGAACAGAATGGGCTTTCACCACTAAAGCAATTGTGGGCTGTCAGCTGAGCTGCCATAGCAGACTTGTGCATGCTCTCAGCACATTGGGAAGTGGCCTGCGTTGGTTCAAATACCATTTCTGGAGCTCAGACCTCCCTGGTGGTAACAATGGTACCACACTTCAGGGTGTTGGTGGCTCAGGGATCCTTTTCAACTGCATCCAGTGGTCTGCTGGGCTTCTGCAGCAGAGCTCTGTAAGCCTGGAGGACAAGTCTTAGGAGAAACAGTTGAGGGAACTGTTTATTCTGGAGAAAAGGAGGCTTGGGTGACCTTATCATTTTCTACAATTACCCGAAAGGAGGTTGTAGTGAGGTGTGGGTTGGTCTCTTCACCCAGGTAACAAGACATAGGACAAGACGAAATGGCCTCAAGGCGCACCAGGGAGGTTTAGATTAGATGTTAGGAAAAATTTCTTCACCAAAAGAGTGGAAGAGGCTGTGCAGGGAAGTGGCAGAGTCACTGTCCCTGGAAGTGTTAAAAAAACTTGTTGATGTGGTGCTTAGAGACATGGTGAAGTGGTGGGCCTGGCAGTATTAGATTAACTGGTGGATTCAATGATCTTGGAGGTCTTTTCAGACCTTAATGATTCTCTGATTCTGTAATCAGGCTTCAGCAGAAATCCCAGTGACTCCCATTCCTTTGTGCAACATGCCTGCTTACACTCCAAGACTTCCAGGACTCCCAACTTCCCAGCAGTTAAAAGAACCTGTTAGGCCCAGCAACACAAACCTGCCCTGATCCTGCCAGGCAGCAGGAACCAGGGCAGTCTGCAGTGGGGGAGAGGAGACCAACAAGCTCGAGCTCCTGCAGTGCCAGCCAGCCACCCACACCCTTCCAAATATTGAACAAAAACTGTCACCTCTCCCACACAGAGGGTTGTGGGGAATTTAGTGGCTGTTACTGGCTGATCAAAGGCCCTCAATGAGACTGACTCAGTGCCCAGTGAAGTCAATGGAAAGCCCTCCCATAGACTTCAGTGGGCTGTGGATGAGACACTCTGTTCATGGACTATTATGGCTATAATTGATTTATATGAATGCCATGTGTGCTGAAACAATACAGAAGAGCAGAGCATTCAGAAAATAAATAAATCTTAATTATGTCTCTTCCAAGTAACATGTCACAAATTTCTGTTAATCTGAAAAAATGATAGTCCAGATGTCCTCTCCTCTCCCTTGTGTCAGTCTCATTCCATACAATATCAGGAGAGCAACTAGAGGGAAATTACTGCATTATTCACCATCCCTCTCCACAAATGTATCTTTCTCCCTTTACTTCCCTTTTCTCTCTGTGCTATTTTTTTTTCCTGAATTGCTGGAATAATTTAAGCAAAGAAGCCAGATGTTTCTGTTGTAAAGACAAGCTCAGTACCTATAAGTTATGGAGGGGGCTTAATAAACATGAAGTGACTATTCTTTAAATTGTTCCAGAGTTTTGCATTCAATTTTCATTTCGAAATCCACCAGAGCTCTTCAAAGCTTTTGCTACTTTTCAACATCATGATGTTCCTATCAAAGAAGGAACTCATCAAATCTACTCAGTAACAAAGCTACTAATCCCAGTTTTTTCTTCCAATTTTTTTTTCCTTGTAATTTCATAGCATCAGGATGTCCTGCCACAGTTAAAGAAAGCAAGCCAAAAATTCCATGGGATATAGCTTTTTCTTAGTATGCTTTACCCCAGCTTGCCAGTTACAGAAAGATCAATTGATTTCTAGCCATTGAAAAATAGAATAAAATTAAATTAAAAAAAAAAAAAAGAGGAGGACGAGAAACAACACATAATTCTAAAAACAGTCACCTTTTGAGGGATCTGTAAGAACTTTGCCAGACCAGCATATTCATAGAATAGCAAAAACACATGGAACTTTATATAATAAAGATGAATAAATAGCAGTTTCATGACAGATACTGTTGAGTGGCTTAAAACTTCTCCTGCATTACTGGCCAACCAGCAAATACAGAGAATATTTTGCTGTCTGTACTGCTTTGGATGCGCATTGCCCAACTAAAGAACCCAACTGCTGCTTCCTAATCAAGTTGAACTTCTTAGGATAAACACCCATATTTTCATTACAGGCACTGCAAGATTTATATCCACCCTGATCCCACATCTTTACACACAAGATGAAGGAACGGTGCAAAGTCAGAAAACCTTCACATTTACCTTCACACCTGCACATTATGCACGACAAATCAGCCTCAAGCTGAGCAGTGCCTGGGAGGACATCACCAGCTTTAGTTTTCTGGCATTTGTAACAAAATTGACCCTGTGCCACCACCCTCTCCAAATTCTCAGCCTGAACTCTCCCGTAATCATTGAGATACGTCTAAGTGATGTTATTCAACACCCTTTTTCTCTCCCTCCCTGCCCCTCCTTCTATTTCCTTCCACCTCTCTACCCCACATTTGTTGTTGAATAAAATCTGTACTGTTGACTTCAGCATTTGTCCTTGTTTGCACCATAGTTCAGGCAGTCATCTCCCATAATGGGATCGTAACAGGTATCAAAGGGTTAATTTACATTTCCAGCTATTCCACCATGCCTTCCACACCCCTGGCTACATTTTTAAATGTAAGTCACTCTCTCAGTCTTTCCTGTCCTCTTCTTCACCTCATTGCCTTTGGTGACTCTGTCTTAAGCTCCCCTTCACCTAAAATAAAACTGGACAGAGGTTTGGCTGACAGGACACCAAGGGCACGACAGTGGTGGCAAAATCCATTTTCCTTGTCCTTTTCTGCATGGACTCATCATCTCAGCAGATGATCTGCTGGAAGGCCTTTGGGGCAAGGACTGCCCTTTCTCATTTACAAACGCTTCTATGCACTTGTGATGGATGCTGCTGCACCACAAATCTGAATTTACAACTCATTATTCTTCTATTCATCACACTTCTGTTGTCCAATCAAAAAAACCCTAGAGTCAATATCAGATGATTCAAGCAACAAATTGCAAATAATCAGTAATGAAAAGTATGTCCTAGCAGTTTATAAATTAACCTGTGACATGGCCAAAAATGACATAAATTGTCCTCTGAACATGTATGAAGAGAATTAATGTTATTACAAAACAGTATTTTTTGTAATGAATAATTTCACCAGCTTAAATCAACAGTTACATCTGGGCATTTATTACATCAAATATACTCGTTTAGAAAACAGTCATCGAAAACCACTTCATAATTTGCAATATCGCAGAGAGGAGCTCATGGTTATCTATCCAAACAAATCCGTTTCTTTAACAAAGGAGGGAATTTCTTATAAAGGAGAACTTGGAGAGCTCTTAAGCACAGATAACATATACTGGTTTCATATTTCCTAAATACATAAAGTGAAAAAATATGACCATATACTAAAAAAAACGCATCAGTCCTATGCAAAGTATTTCAGAAAATCAGGTATCTGGTTTTTAACGACACATTCCGACACATTCCGGATATTTGAGGATTTTGTTAACTTAGACTGTCGTCTCCAATACTTGATTATGGACAAGACAAGTTTTGCATGACCACTGCCTATCTGTAGATTTCAAAATATATCTTAAATTCTTTTTTGATGTACATTAAAAAAAAAAATCTTCAAGCATATTACAAAGATTTTAAGTTGATTTGAACCATAAAACAAGAATGTTTACTACCCATCTGCCAACCCCACCATTATGTCTTCAAAAGAAAACACCCAAAAAAGCAAAAAGCAGTAAGAAAATACTACCAGAGAGTGATAAATGCCTAGTATTTTAACTTGGGTGTCTTTGAAAGGGTGACTGAACACAACATGATAAAAGCAAGAGGGTACCAGCTGGAAGGAAGCACTCAACTGGCAGTAGAATGAAACTGAATGAGTTAGAATAGAAACAGATTTTCTGGACTTGGTCTGAGAAACACCACATGGATGATAAGATAAATATGCAAAAAGGCTGCCAATTTTCTAAGAAGCAGAACTAGCAAAAATGTTTAAAATATTAACATCCTGCATGTTGTTGCATTTTTTAAAAGCAGGTGTTATCAGTTCTCAGAAACCAGGGTAAATATTTCTGCTGCAAAAAAAAAATTGTTTAATCACTTCTAGGAATTTAAAAAAAAACAAAATCTCGAATAAATATGCTACGGAGGAAGCAAAGAGGCCATTCAACAACTGTTCTGTCAGCTTTTCAGGAACCCATCCTTCTGCCATAAAAAAAAAACCCATCCCAGACTGCCATAAAATATTATGAGAAGTGTGTCCAGAAGTTTTGGGTGGATCTAGATAGTAACATAAAGTTCCATCAGTGGGAATACCTAATTAGGATCCCAAAAGTGTTCATATTTTAATTACTAACCTGAATTTTCCCTGCAAGTGTCAACCACGAGGTGTTCCAAATCTCACAGTAACTTCAGTGAAACACCATGGTAAGACAGTTCTCACGGGCAACAAGGGTGGACAAATCTTGCTTGGAGACAGTGCACTCCCCAGGCAGGGCTTATTTTTGGGGTTTTAGCTTGGATGGCCTCTAAGCCATTCGGATCCTGGCCCATGATTGCCTCAGGAATTTGTTAACACAAATAAATGGCAGTAGGCAGGTAACACAGCCATGACTTCAATCAGCACTCTGTGAGCTTGCTAGCTGAAACCTGGTCACCATGGCAGATTTTAGAAATGGTGATGCTACTTCCTACACAATGTAGCTTCCACAAGCACAGTAACCTGCCCTTCCCTTCTTTCAAACCCACACCATCCTTTAGCCCTGCACCCTTGTGCAGATCTAGAGGAGTTTTTTCCCTTTATCTTGCTTTGCCTGGATCAGGCCTCAATTTGGCAAGGGAAACACTCTGAACACACACAAAAAATTTACATTTGGGAAGAATCCTGAGTTGTTTTCCTAAAGAAGAAAATTCTGCAGAGCACAGAACAGGAAATAATGTGCTCATGGGTGGTTTCCTCCTCCAGCGCAGCTCATACGCTGCAGCTGAGACAACACACGTGGTGGCAATGGAGTGGTTTGCCCAGATCCCTCTAATGGGGTTTCACAGCACTATAAGAAAGCTACAGATGGAGGTGAAGATGGTTTTTCAACGTGTGTCTACAAAAGGTGGAGAATTCAGTCATCTTCTTCATAAGCTGGAGTTGTTCTTCTCAATGGGATGTGCTAGTGCTTGCTCTCTGCTGTGAGCAGTGATAAGTCTCCCTTTCAATAAACTCTTTGACACATTCCCATTCTCTGTGGTTTCCTCACAGAAACCATGATGGATAGCCCACGCCAGAAGGACATTTCAGCAGTGGTGCCATACAGAGGAGGATGCTCGGCCCATGAAGTCAGACACAGTGCTGAAGATTGATCTCTTCTGGAATTCCTGTCTGATGCACTGACCATTAAGTTATGCAAACATGCTAATTCGCAGCACAGAATAAAGCAACTGCCTCCTGCCTTCCCAGGAATGTTTCATTTGGGGCCCAGCAGGGAGAAGACATTCTGTTAAAATGAACATTTTGTTAGTTTTAGCAACAAGGAATGTAAACTACAATGGGGAAGTAATGAATGAAGATTGAGAAAGAAGCTCAAGGTTAAAATTTGTGTCCTCCAATAAATTAAAATTTGTCTGAGGGGTTAGAAATGCAGGCACATAGGCTTTTAGAATTATTTTACTCTTTTGAAAAACTATGAAATGTGTCAAGAGTGTTATTTGTGAACCACTGTACGCTAAGCCAAATCTCTGAAGGAAGCAGAAGCTCCTCCTGTACAGAAATTTGGCACCAAAGTATCTTCTAAGATCAGAGCCTCTGCTCAGGACTCGCTGTGGCATTGCACCTATTGGCAGGTACTCTACAAACTCATATAGAAAACAATGCCTGCTCAGAAGACTTCATCATTTAAATAAAGAGTGGATGAAAGGAGGGATTAGCACTTCTTTGGGGCTGGACTCAGACCACTGAAGGTGGGCCAAGATGATGCAGGAATTTCCAGAGGTCATATGGAGAGTCTGTGGCAGACCTTGGAAAAACTCCTAGATGTTTAATTATCATTTTCCTTGCACTCATTCCTTTCCCTAACTCAGTGTCTGTAGTGCTCTGTCCATTTATAAAGGTCTTGTTCCTAAAACTATTTGCCATATTGTATGGCCACAGCTCTTATCCTGGAACCAAGAGAATCAGGCAGAGGGAAGACAGAAAGAGAAGGGACACTGGTGTCCGCATAACACAGTTACAGGACATCCATCACACCTTCAGGTTTCAGTGGGAACAACTCACTCCCCAGACCCTGTGCTCCTCCAATCTACTCTGCCATGAGCTCTCCAGCCACACAATGATTTGTCAGCATGTCTCCAGTGCCTCTCAAATCCTTCCATTTCCCAGAACCAAACTGCAGTCTAGAGCTCATCCTTCACACTCCCTGGATTAGCACCCCACCTTTTTCTCCATCTGCAGAGGCCAAATGCTGATCCATGCCTGAGAAGATGGACTCAGGCCTGTTCTTTACCTCCCTCTGCCTGCACCAGCAGCATGATGCCAGCACAGCTCATGGCACTCTGCTTACACAACACAGCCGAGCTGAGAGGGGTTTTCCTGTCTTCCCTCTTCCAGAAGTGTCAAGTGCTTTCTGCTAGATCAAAGGAGAGGCAAATTAGTCAATCACACCCCTAATGCAGCAGTAGCATGACAGCTTCCCAGAACGGCAGTGTGCACGCTGCCAGCAAACTGCAGGTGTAGCCTACTCCTACAAGCACAGCTATCCATCATCCCTGGCATAAAACACCAAGATTCACCAAAGAGGCCCCTCTAGGCCAGCCCTGGAGTCTCCAAACAGGAAAACTGCAGCAGAAGTGACACCCCAAGACCACATTTGTTAGTTCAGTCCTGACTGGGACCTGGAGCACAGGGTGGAGCACACAGCAGGTGCCCAGTGCAGTTGGGACACCTTGTGCTGCAGAAACATGGATAGAAAGCACAGCAGCCCTGCAGCATGATGTTATCACAAAATACCTTGGCATCCCTGCCCCTTTCCCATCATAACTGGACTTCTGGCTTCACTGGGAGTGCTGGGAGCCCCCTGGGGCAGCTGCTCTGGGAAGTGGTGCAGCTGGTGAGTCCCAACACTGCTGCTGCTGCCCAAGGCCCATGATCAGCCAGGGCACGAATTCCACACACTTGTGTACACCTCTCCAGTCAAAAATACCTTCCTCCTTCTTCTCTCATCTCCCTCTAAAGCTTCACAGGCTTGATGATTCGGTTTTGGTTAAACTTTATAAATAATTTCATTATTTCTCTAGCATGTGCATGAAATAATGTGATGTGAGGAGTAGGAAATTCTTTTGGCTTACATCTTCGGTGTTCAGCTGGATGTGCAAAGTGGTTGAGAAGGAACTTAATCATGGTGGTTTTGAGGTTTTGAGAATATGGGGAGCAGAGTAAACTGCTTCCTGACCCTGATTTACATTGAGTTGAATCTAATGGAACAAGCATTTCTATAATGATAAACCCCCTCTGAAGCTACACCAACAATCAGTTTGGCATCATCTCCTCTCCTTTCCCCAACTGTTTTTACAGCAAGCAATCAGTAACAAAATAGACATCTTTTTTTAATAAACACCCCTTGTTACTACACGATAACCAGCCCCAGGATGTTAGCAAAACAGACAACAGCCTTGCTAGCAGCAGGCACCCCAGCTCCAGCCCTGTGCTCTAGCACCACCAAACTCCCTTCTGTGGAGGTAGCATGGAGCACAAAACCACTCCTGACCAGCCCATGTCCCCAGCTCACACTGGCAAGCTTAAAAATAAACAAGTTGCAGCCTGAGGAGTAATTATATCTCATTGGCACCCAGCACTGTTCTCACAGTGAGGGGGGCAGGAAGCCAAGGGGATCAGCTACCAGTCCATCTTCCCGCAGCTCCCCAGCGCAGAGGCAGAAGCAGCAGTGAGGAGGGGAATCCATGTTCTGCCTGTCGAGCATGAATTCTTAGCTCTCTGCTTGTTCAGGATGAGTTTAAACAACTTTGTCATCTTCAAGATGGAAGAGATTGCCGAGCCCCTGAAATTGCACTCTGGTGCTTAAAACAGGTATGCAAGAAAAATAAATCCCCCATGGCCCCTGGTTTCCTTACAAGCAGGTCAGGACACTGCTCACATGGATGCTCATATGGTAGAGCTCGTGCATCAAGAGCACAGCAGAATAAAAAATGTGAAGTCTCCCACAAACAGGCCTCTGTTGCATGACACCAATTGCTGTTGGCCAAGAGTTATTGTGAGTGGAAAGCTCAAGTGAAGTTTGGTTCAGGCTTAATGAATTATGTTCATTTTCCAGCACATTGTTTTGGCTGATAAATCACAGCTTCATGCACCATTAGCATGTCATGATTGGAATATTTAATCAAAGGCCAGCTTTTTGTATCATTTACCTTTGAGAAACTAGATTTGCTCGCTGGAACAGTTTTGAACCATTACGCACGCTTATCAGCAAAAATCTTTGCTTTATGTCAAGTGTTGCAATATTTAAAACCCTTGAAGGCAAGGAAGGATTGGGAAAAATGAGTGGCTCATTTAGCTTGACAAATGCAAATGGTTTTGTGATGTTATTTGAAAGAATTGCAGGAAAAGAAAGGAAAAATTAGAAGGAGAACAAACAATTCTGCATTTATAATCAATTATTATAAATGCTCTTTTGTTTTGGGTTTGGATCTCCAAGCAAAATGAGGACCCTTTTGTTCTGGAAGATGTAAGACCTTGTTTGGAAGACAGAACATCATTGTTTTTGTTGTTTGTTTTTCTTTCTCAGAGGATGCCTCTCTTGAGAGCAGCCTCCTCTCCACCCAAGAGTCACCCCTGAAGTCCACACAAGGCTGCCCTTGACACAAATAAGAGCTCCCTAGGGAACATGTTTTGGTGCCAGATGAGAAATCGAGTCCTTGCCTGAGTGATCAGGATGGTTCATCAGCATGGTCCATCAGCAGGGACCCTAAACTCAGCCCTGCCTGGGAGTGGCAGAGGACAGAGAGCATCTTTTCATGCCCTCTTTACCTCACCACTGAGGTGAGAACTGCCATGAAACAGCTGGAGGGAATGTTTTCTGCACTTCAACATACTTTTCTCCACTGTCTATATACACTTGAAAAGGGGAGACAAAAACCTCATTTGTTTCTATAGAAAACTGTTGGGAAATGGTTTGTCCAAAAAAACTACGGAACTATCAAATTAAAATTAAAGACGCCTCCTACTGAAGGGTGAATCAAAGGTATGCAAAACTGAATACAAATCTGAGCTTAAACAGGGTTTCACAATTCCCTCCTGAGTACAATTTGTGCTCCTGGATGGGAATGAAGTCTTGTATTTCCAGAGCAGTGGGTGCTTTTGTTTGCTTCTTGAAATGCTTGGTTGAACAGCAGTGCAGAGCTGTAAAAATAGGTTTATTTTTATGTGCTTTATGGGTCTGATTGTTAACAGAAAAGGCCCGAGGGCTGTGTGAATCTGTGCTTGTGCACTTCTGCACTAGACTTTTATGTGTGTGATCTCCTACACTGTGTAAGTGGTGTCTGTGGCCACATGAACCACTTGTTCTACCCCAAACAAGCTTCTGTTCAGGCACAGCGACAGTAGCCACACCATCAGTGTGGTGGCCACCAGCTCCCACGTGCTAGTGATCTCCACCTCCCAAATCCCAAGAACTAGGGATTGGGATCACAGTTGTACCTGTGTGGGATATACAGGTACAACTGGAACAACACTGTGCAAAGAAGGAGTGTGAATCTTTCTACCTGTCACTCTCCTTCTGTTGTATTTTCCTCGATCTTGTCTTCCCCCAGTTGCTGAGCAGGCCCTTCTCTTCAATTTTTCCATAGTTTCCAACCTATGCTGAGAACTCCAGATGTGAATTCCCAATCTTCTGGGGTTTCCAAATCCATGTGCAGATCCAGTCTGGATCCAATTAAGTCAGATCTTCTGCTGTGAGTCAGAACAAGAACGACAGTACTCAGCTTTCTGATGACAGCAGTGCTGTTAACTTGGCCCTGGACCTGATTTCTCTGCTTCAGTCCACTCCGCTTGTAAACATTTGCCTTGCAAGGCAGATGCAAAGAGATTTCTTCCCAAATGAATAAAATGAGGTGAAGCCCACTTGAAACAGCAGAAATTGCCACACCAGACCATAGACCTTCAGCCAACAGCTGCATGTTACAAATGTGCCACTAAAAGGCCTTTGTCATCAGAGGGTCTGCAGGTCTCTAAAGTGCCACTTGTGGCTCCGGAGATATTGACAGAATAGCCAAAAACCAGCATCCATCTCATCCTTTCTTGATCCTTTACATCAGCTAAACTGTCCTCAGAACAGTAAATAGATTTGTTTGAAATGAATGGTGCTTGGCACACAGAGAGAAATAAAAATATAATTAATTTCGTTTTTTCCATGGTGACAGTTCTCCAGGTCACCCAAGCTGCATTTTCCAGAAAGCTCAGTACTTTCTACCATAACTGTTCTTGTTGAACTAGAAGATGGCAATGCCTTTCTTTTCTTGGTCAAAGAAAAAGGAATGGAACTGGTTTGCTAAAGCCTTCCAGTTCCTAAAGGGCAGGCATGCTGATATGCTTTCCAGATCTTGGTGTCGTTTCCTCATACTTCCCTTGGAAAATGTGTTCCCCCTGACAAAATCTTCTGGTTTTGCACCCTTGCAGCAAGGTTTGACCAGAAGCCAGAAGCCACCTACAGACCAGAAACCTCTGTGACAGTGACCTGACTTGTGCTCCACACTCAAAGAGCTGAGGAAATACACAAACATCCATGTCCTATGTCTGCACGGTTTCTGATCACAGATCTAGGAGTCACTCTCCAAATTGTCCTCCCTGGTCTCCTGAGAGGCCAACCATCACCTTTGCCTATCTTATCAGTTTCTCCCTTCTTCCAAATCTCCTGTCAAGGACACCACAGGCAGAAGCTTAGGCAGAAAGCCAATGGTGACACAGTTTCACTGACTATGTGAGATAGACAATGACCAGTAACCTGAGGGTCACATTTTACTGAGTCTGACAATCTCTCTCTCTGTTTGTTTTGACAACAATTTATTGAGAAGCTTCCTCAGGGCCAGGACAATGGTTTTCTTCACAGTCAGAGATAGGGGAACTTGTTCTTCAGGATCACCAGCAAATCAGACACCTTAGTTTAAACCTGTGTAGCACATAGGAGGTGTCAGAAGAGCCCTACAAGTTTTGTGTTCCCCTTTGATCTTGTGCAGGGTGATCAAGTCTCTCCTTCTGACTCTTTAAAACTTTTGTCCTAACCAAAGTAGCTTTTCCCAATGTTTTATCAAAACCATCATACTTCTCCCCAAAAGTTTCTCTGTCAAAGAATGAGCAATTTCCAGAAACATCAATGAAAACATTTGTCAGTGAGCTCCCTCCCATCCCTCATGTTGAGTGCCTTTCTCCCATACTCCTGTGAGAGAAGCAAAGAGGTTTGTGTCTCATTTTGTGGGACGACTGGCAAGCTCAGGCAGATTGCTCTGTGACCCACTTGGTGGCAATGACCAAGAACTTGTGTCCTCACCTCACATTACTTGCTCTGAGTCCTTAAATGTACTCCTTCTCTAGGGAATTTTAGCCTGAAATGTCTAACCACAGACCTGGAAATGATTTCAAATATACTATAACGACTGTTGTTAATCACACCCACTCTCTTATAGCATGGCCTGTAAAATAAGAATATTGAGGAGGTCTTCCTGCTCCCCATACCCTGGCAGCAGATGCATTTCCTGTGTTCCAGAGCTATACATTTCACTGGGAAGGGATGCTCTCTAGTGGTTAGATTATGAGACGGGAAAATTAGATCCTAAAAGTTTCACTTCCTGTCTCCCCCCTCAGTATCCTGTGTATGATGAGGCAACTCATCCCATCCCACTGTGCCCTGCTGTGTCCCTTCATGCCTGTGGGTGACAACAATCCCTCTGCTATGTGGGAAGGCTTAAATGACACATCCAAATGTTTGGAGGCGAGGTTTTAGGATAGAGACAAGCACTGTGGCCAAGTTGCATTAGGTTGGAGTGAAGATAGGAAAAAGTGAAAAGTGGTACAAAGAAAGGCAGAAGAGTCTGAAATGCCCCTGTCAGATCTTTCCCCCCTTTTTATTTTAAGTCATGGAAACTGCTCTTTAACTTGACTGCTCCTTATCTTTACCTAAGGCATCACAGAATTTTATGTAATTAAAATTTCCTTGACAATTGCCAAGGATTTACAATGTGAAATGTTTCAGTTTTTCTTACATTATGTCTTGGCATCAAAGAATCTGCACTCATTTCCTAAGTATGGGATAAAGATGATTTCTAGTGGGAGACAAATGAATCAAGACCTTGACACCCCCTTTTTTTTTTTCTTTCTCTCTCCTTTTCTTTTCCTTTCCTTCTTCTTCTTCTTTTTTTTTTTTTTTTAATACATCTGGTTATTATTGAACAGAGGCTTTCATGTTTTAATGATAAATTGTCTTCTCCCGCTGTAACAATGTCCCCAGACGGCTTGTCTTGGCTGAAATGTCTTCTAAGAGCATCTGCTTTTGATCTATAGGGGTTTTAAATCTTTGGATCTAATCTCTAGCCTGGCTGACTTGAAAGCTGATTTCCACAAAAGCAGAGTGTGAAACTTGTAGAAACCCTTTACTGGAATCACTTGAAATTGTTTAAAAGACTATATTGACAATACTCAGTATGTCCTTGTGACTTTTTTCCTTCATATTTACATATATACACATGGATATAAAAATACAAGAAAGAGACATAAGAAAGGAATTTCTTTTAACAAATGCTCCAGTGGTATTTCCATGTAATCTGCATGTGTTGTGGCTTAATACTCTAATAAAGAAGGACTGGAAGCTTTCCAGAGCACAATATTTATGCCATGTATATCAATTAAGATAATTGCCAATTATAATGATATGTCAATTAAAGTCAAGTGACTTTTAAAAGAGTTATGCCTGCTATTAATTTAGTTCTACTCACACACTGTAAGTGTATTTGTAAGGGTTGATCTTAAAATTTCTCAGTGTTGTTCCCATCCAGTACATCCAGCACATGATCCCTGATTTCATTTTGCTCTTTCTGGTCCACTTCAGGCTGCAGGATAAATACAGAGAAGGCAAAACCCAGCAGAGAGCTGTCTTCCTTGGTGGCATGGCGCTGGCACACTGTCTGCTGTCATTTGAAGCATGGCAAGTCAATTTTGATTTTACCCCAACACAAATGAAAATAGGAGCTGGCTTGTGAACTCATGGGATTTCTGTGGCTAAGGAGAAACCACTGTGGTCAAACTAAAGAGAACCTCATGATGCTACAATATATATATGGACATGTAAACATTTGTGTGTGCTTGGGTGATAAACACCCTCTCAGAGTTCATTTGTCTATCAAACCCCACACAGAACATTGTAACACATTAATAACGATGACAGACAGACCCTAAAGGACTAAGAGCTTAGGTTTTGCTGTGATTAAAGTGAATTTAGAACAAATTCAGGAGAGTTTTGAGCACAAAAGCTCTTCAGCGTGAACTTTCTGGTTAGGATATAATGGAAGCCAGACCCCAGCCTCCCTGGTTGGAGGTTTGCAAAACCAAATCCTAACAACTGATGAGGTTTTGCTAAGCCAAAGCACCCTCTGTTTTCTCATCACAAAGATGAGATAAAAGAGGAATCTTTTTTCAACTATTTACTACTTGCACCTTAGCAGCAGTGCTGAAATATAACCTATAAGATATTTTGCCATTATCTCCCACTATCTCCAAAGCAATAATTTTGCTAGTCAGCTTTTAAAGCCTCAGAATGCAGCCTCTCCCAAACCATCCATAGATTTCCCCCAAAGTTCATGGCTGAAGATTAATTTTCGAGGCTCCACCAAAACTTTAAACTATTTCTGTGGCTGACTGGGCCAGAGACATGACGGAAACAACCATTTCATAACCTTTCAGCACTGCTGCTTCTATCCAAACCCAAACTCCATAGCTGGGATGGGATGTGAGAAGCAATCAAAAACAACACTGGAAAAGCACGAATCCATCCTAGTAGTAAGACTCAGCTTGGCTTTGGGCTTGATCCCAGGCATGAGGAAATATTCAGGGAAAGTGGGAGTTATTTCCTTAGATTCATTTGCCCATTTCTCATTAGCAAAGCATTTTGATACTCTGCAAGAAAGAAAATAGAGTGAATTATTCCTAGTTTGTTATAAAACTGGACTGATAGAATAAATATCTGGGCAAGAAGCCTCAAACTGAGCGAAGAGGCTCATTCATCCCCAGAAATGAGCACTGTGCAGCACAGAATTCTTCTCTTTCTTTCAAGACGATCAGCAAGCGATAAGATTCTCCCTGGATTTGAGTGTTAACTGAAGCATCTTGCTTTAAGTGAATGTTTTATGGGGAACTTACTACACTGAGCCATTATCTACAAGTTCTTCTGTTGTCACAATTGTTGTTGCTTTGACCTCAAAAATGTATGAGCTAACTGGGGAGCCAAGAGTTCAGTCCAGGCTCCCCTCCCCAGGCACACTTTCTATCAGTTTTGCTACAGCTACTGGAGGGTTTGGTTTGTGGGGTGATAAAGGAACCAGTATGAAGAAACCCCAGCTGCCAACCAGAAATGATGACACAGCCCAGTGTTCTCAGGCTGGTTTCTGGCGGGGGCATTAGGAACTGTTACTTGCTGTTGCTTTGCTCCAGCCAGCCCTTTTCAAAGGGGAAATTCTACTGCACGTGGTCCTAAACTTCCTCTAAATTCAATTTGAGCCACTGAGCTGTCAGTTTAATTGCCCTGCTGTGGATGCCGCTATTTTATCTGAGTGTAAATCTCTCTGTCACTCAGAGTATCATGTAAAGTATTTTTGATGAGGCATGCAGACTGTCTGCTTTTAAATGCTACAGCAGGGAAGAGGCCCAAGTGTCTCAGATTACCCCAGAGACAGACAGCTCACACAGAGATAAAGAAGAAGGAGACAGGATGCAAAGGGGCTCCCTGGGATGCAGGGACAGCACAGGATGAGACACTTGGTGTTTCCCCATTATCAGGAAATGCCTGCAAAGCCTGTCCATGATGACAGGGAAGAGCTCAGCGCCTTCCTGACTCTGCCAGGTGAGTTTAGGACCCTCTCCCACCCTAAGGACAGGTCAGCTGCGGGGTATCCACAGCCATGGGACACAAGAGGTGTCTGGGTACAGCACTGGGCCAGCACAGGGCACCAATGGCTTGGGCAGGAGCATGGAGCTGAACATCTGGCCACAGCTGGCAGCAGGCTTATCCCCTCTGCGCTGCAGTATCACTCTGCAGATTTGCTAACTCTCCTGTTGAGTGCAGTTACGCATTAGAACTGCTAATATGCAGTGATTTTGCCTTAAGCTTGAAAGCACCAGAGGTTAAACAGATTTTGATATAAGAGCCTACAAGGAACACTCTATTTGAAAAGCCTATGCATCACTGGCTCCGACTGAAAGGATGATGAGTGGTAGGAGGAGATGAAAGGTGGTTCAGACATGGGTATGATGACAACAGTAAAGGGAAATTAAATACACTGCAGGGAAATAGAAGTCATAATCATCTTGGGTTTGCAGCTCATGAACAGTGAAAAGCTTATGTGATGAAACAGCAGGTAGAAGTGCCTTGAGACTCAAGTTTTTAAGGCCCCAAGAGTTTAAGCTTGACATTCAAGCCTTTTAAAGTTTTATGAGGGCATCCAATAATTCCTCCTGCTCAGCCCCCACCCCCTGCCTGATGTGCTGGTTGTTTGATTTACACACCTTCCTGAATGTACAATGAATTCCAGGGAAAGCATTTAGAAACCATTGCAGGTCTCTAATTAAATAGCCTTCATGCAGCTTAACTCCTCCAATAACAAATGTCCATACCAATGCAAAGGGTCACACACCTTTGGCTGGTGAAAACTGACACAGTCCCACCAAAGACTCCAGGATCCAGGACAGTACAGTATGGTCGTTCCTAAAATGTACTCTCTGCAGGATGCAGGCAGGAAAATCTTGCTAATACACACAGGGCTAATTTATATGTTTGAGGATCCTCCCATAAAAATTATTAGCCTGACAACAGACTCTCCATCAGCAAAGAATTCCCAGCAGAGAACTTCAGCTGTATCAATTCCACTGCCAAGCTCTATCAATTCCTCTGCCATGCAAGTGCATGAACCACCCACCTGAAATCACCTGAAATGCAGAGTGACAACAGCTGTAATGACCAGGCCAGGTTCATGACACACTTAACATACCTTAGTGCTAATTTTATACATGTTCTAATTATACTAATGATGTTTCTACTTCAGCATGCTAATTATACTGAAATTAGACATGATTATGTTAATTATCTAGCTCTGCACTAACGCCACTTCTATTAGATACAATTCTCTTTTGTTAGTCTTAAGTAAAACTGATGATTGCTTAAAAATTATCAAAAGCAATGAGTGCCCTTTCTTTCCTTTTTCCCACTTTAACCATTGTTTCCTTTGCTCTAACTTCAGGAAATTTCAATGCTTTCAGTCGTGGCCATTAATTTGAGATCCTCAGTCTGACAGAGAGCTCTGGAGAGTGTGCCCATGGTCACAAAAGACAAAATCTGTTCTCCAGAGAATACACAGGAGAGCTGCTGAGTGCCTCAAATCATGGACACAGACCCAAGAGCCCATACTGGGCTGAAGGCATTATAGAAAAGAGAAGCTGTCTGTGTCAAGATCTCAATCATTCACCAAAAAATCAATTGGAGGTCGCTTTGTTCCTGATTTGCAAAGGATAGTTCAGGACTAACCATCCCTTGGAGCATGTTTGACATTTGGATGGACGCAAGGACAGGCAGCACATCTCATCCATTATGGGTTAGCAGCACACAGGGTTAGGGAGAGAAACCTGAGCTCCGGAGCGGGACAAAGAAGGAGCACTTTGTTACAGATAATTTTTGAAAAATGGGAACATTTGAAACAGTACACATGGATTATTAGGTAGAAGGAGAGATGAAGTGCACGTTGGGCCTGAATTCCTAACACGCTTCCACAGATGTTGCATCAGCCTACAGTCAAAAGTCAACATTGTCAGACACGTCCCAGCATAAGTCCTCAATCGTGTTTTGGCAACACTCTGCCAGCTTTTAACAAATCGTAATGCAATTTTTTTGTGCAAGATTTTTTTTTCCCAGGCAACTTTAACTTCTCATTCAATGCTCTTTATAGCCCAATTTCCTTTGCCCTATCTAACTGTGCTTCCTTTGGATCTACCTGTCACAGTAGCTGTCCGTTACCTTTTAACTCCCTAGGCCCATTTCCATCAAAATGATGGGAGCAAAAGGCCACTAACTCCTACATCTTTCATGAAGAGAAATAACCAAACACAGGACAAAAAATCTACTAAAAATCACTAAAGAAACAGCATGGCTGCAGCACAAAATCAACCTTTACTAGCACTGAGAATCCAGCCAAAAATAACTTCCAGTAGAAATTTGGTTCCTGTGGGTCAAACCTTCAAAGAATAACAACTTGATACAGAACAGAAAGAGTGATAAGGATTCTGTTCAGCATCTACAAACATAGTCCTGGATGGCTGTGTGTAGATACACCATGCCCAGGGGAGAAATCTTAACAACTTGTAATAGCCACATGGCTCTGAGTATCAGCTCTGATTCTGTACAATTCACTGAAAATACTTTCCTGGCTTTTGTTTGTTTGTTTGTTTGTTTGTTTTGTTTTGCTTTGTTCTTTTTTTCTTTTTTTTTTTTTTTTTTTTTAAGATGTATCCTTGTCATGGCTCCAGGTACTCAGGATGTCCCAATAAACCTATTTCTGACATCTCAGCTGCCTACCAGGCTCATTGCACCCAAGAGACATAGGTTGTGCCTTACAGTGTCAACACATCCTTAACATGCCCATGAGCTTTCAAGCACACAAACTGGGAAAAAAATCAACAAACAATACGGGCCATGCTTGTGCTCTTCTAAGTGTGAGCCAATGCTGCCTTTGATGCTACACACAAAGCTTCCTTGTTCTTGTTTTCCTAACTCCTGCACATCTGATCGCAACATATGGTCAGGTTCAGCAATTGACAAAATATTTCCTTTCTATTCTGTTTGCGTCACAGCTTTCTGGAGCCACGAATTGCCGTGACTTAGCAACTGACAACTGAGAAACAGTGACATGCTCTCCGTGTTTGAAAACAAATCTCAACAGCAGCAGCAGCAACTCAGCTTCTCTCACCCTCAGACTCCCATCCCTTCGTGCTGGATAGCTGCTGTGTTGTTTTATTCCAGTTTTGATGATCCCCTTTTCACTTGTGATCTGTCCAAGATTTGAGAGTATCTGAGACAGAACACATTGTCTCCTGCTCTACAAAAGGCTCCAGATAACTCACAGACAGACCAGAGGAAAGGGGCTGAAAAGATACACCACTTATTAACAGCTTGAATATTCATATGGCTGTATATTTAAACCACAGAGCGTTAAAATCTGGCATTCACTCCCCAACTGACGAATCCTAAAACTCCCCAATGAGAGGTCCAACCTAAACTCCTACTGCAATTATTACCATCATTTTCTAACTCTGATAATGTATTTTCCTCAGTAGAACTCAGAAAGAAAGTTGGTTTTTTCCTCTCTGCAGAGGGGAGGTGATTTGCCCAGGGCCACCATGTGGCAGGACTGCAAACACAGCCCAGATCTACCAGGGCAGTACTAATGTGACCTGGACATCTCACATAGAATGAACTTCACCAGTTGGCTGGTGACCACAAATAGATGTTTTGTACACACATCAGACATCAGTGGGATCACCAGGAGCATTGAGACTGGAATAAACTGGAAACTTGAGGGACAATTTGCAGGCACAGGATTGAAGACTCTTCCTGTTAAAAAACCAACAAGTCCCCATTGACCTTAATTTCATGTCCCTTCAAACAAAATGCCAAACACAATTGTAATGGCCTGGGGATGAATGAGAGGAACAGAATGTTAATTCCATATAGAGTTAACTGGAAATTAAAAACTCCTCCTGCAAAATTAACAATGAATTTTTTTTTTTTTTTTTAATCCTAATGAAAAGATTGCTTGGGTGTGTTCTGTTCCCTTTTTCTCCAGAGACTAAATTCCCTCCTTAAATCTTTCCCAAAGCACCAGGGTGGTGGTTGTTTCCTGAGGCTCCCCAGGCAGTGAGCCTGAGGAGAGGTTTCTGTAGCCGGGAGCTCGACCCACAGAGGTTAACCAAACTACAGCTCCAGAGGGGATATTACACAAATGTACCCAAATTGAAACATAACCCTGTTTTTCCTCTTCCTTTTTCCTGAAACATCTTCTTTTCCAAGATTTTGAGGACAAATAAATTTTCCCCCCTGCTTTCCCAGAAGCAGACCCTTTCCCATAATAAAAAAAACCAAAAGAATGCACATTTAGTTGTGCCATTTTCAGAGTCTCTTGCTGGTTCTGGGGAGAGGGGACAGCCCCCTTGGATGGGTCCTGACTCTCCCATCTCCAGAAAAGAGTGGAAGAAGAACCCAGGCTGGGGGAGCCAAAGCTGCTGCTCCTCTGAGCTTCCCTTCCTCTTCTCCTCTGCTTCCCTTCCCATCCAGGGCTTGGTAAGGAATGCAGCAGCTCTGGACTCAGTGTGGGTTGCCCACATTAATCTGGCAGAGTATTTGGGCAGTATACATACTTTAAAAAAAAAAAAACAAATTTTTTTTTTACCTTTCTTCCTTCAGGGAAAAATACAGAAAATTTTATTTGACAGAGCAGCAAGCCTTAACACTGCAGAGGCTTTATTTTTCTTACACCCATAATTTTCCCCTGCTGTGGCAGTACGTGGGGATAAAGGAAGAAGAAAGTTACTTTTTAAAATTGCAGCAAGATCTGTCCAGAATCCATCACTCCATTTATTCCCTTGGCATCCTGAAAATGAGAGCCTGTGCAAAGGGTTTGCATTGCAGGAAGGACTTCAATTGGATTTGCTAATGAAAGCCATGGAACTTTCTTAGATGGGGGGAAAAAAGTGATTTTTCAATTGTCCTTGACTTTTTGTTTTTCTCTTCAGGCTGGAATACAAAAACTTACTCATTCTCAAGACATTCACTGGAACTTTTTGAGATATAAAAGACTATGACAAGCACTAGGCCTCTGTTCATAAAGTAGAAAAAGAAATGAGCGGCAGTTTGTTGGAGAAATGTACTGGAGTAATCTCATTCCAGAATCTTGGGGACTCTTCTCCCCAAGTGACAGCACCTGTGGTTTTGTTTTCTGTTTGGAGAGCACCATGTTCAGGCATTTTCCAGATCCAGTTCCAGGGAAGCAGATTTCATGAGGGAAGTCTAGAATTCAGTGGAGTTTTAGGAGCTGCCAATGATTTCTTGCCAGAATCTTTTAAATTTTTTGTGATTTTTTTGCTTGCTTTTCTATCAGATGGAATTTCCTACTTTTTCCTCCCACTGTTTTTTCCGTTCCACTTAAAACACAGATGTATTTTTCACAATATCTTATTTGAAACGCATTTCTCTCGTCCAAAGAAACACTAATAGTCTGTTTTTTCCTACCATCTGTAATAAGGACAGACCACATCAAACTTTCAGAGTTCAAATATCAGCTGACATTGTTGAAATCCAAAGCCATTTTTCAACTGGATAAATCCCCCTGATTTTTGATATGAAGCCATATCACGAAACTTGCCGCCTTTAAGGTCCTGTTGTTCAAAACAGTAGTTCTGCATCACTAAAAATCAAAGAAGATTTTACACACTTGATCTGTGTTTTGGGGTGCTTTTTTTTAATTTTTCATGGTCAGCACATAACACGGTGTTACATAAACTCGCTATTCCCGTCACCTTGGATGACTTTATATTTTGGCTGAGGCTCGTTCCAGGTAACCATTGCTGCTGAGTACTTGGGTATTAAATCTGAGGGGGACATCTGTGTTCTTCCCAGGTTCAGTGGAGAGAGACAGACCTTGCCAGAAATAATTCAGACCAAAGGTGGTCTCAGCCCCTCATCTTTGAATGAAAGGAACTCCACCAGGACTTGTATTTTTCTCCTTTGATTACAGGAGAAAAAAAAAAAAATTCTGTGACTGGAGAGACTCCACTTTTCTGCAGCTCAAGATGGGTGTTCTACATGTGTCAGTCTCTCTGAAGCTGCTGGAAATTCCCCATGGAGGAAAGGACAGAGCAGTGGCCAAGTTCCTGCCCCTGGAGATTTTCAGAGCTGAACTGGGCAAGTCCCTTGCACAATCTGACTGACTTTGAAGCCAGGCCTGCCTGGAATGGGGTGTTGGACTGAGATCTGCAGAGCGCCCTGCCAACCTAAATGATTCCATGCATTTATGAAAGAAGCTTTACAGGAGCTGGCATTACAGAGGGAAGTGCCCCAGCAGAACGTTTTCCAAACCACATAAAACAGGTACCATACAGAATTCGCAGAAGAGCGCATGAGCTCCCAAATCAGGCCCTTCCAGGTAGTCAATCAAATTCATCATGCTCTTCCTGCAGGGGCCAGTGGCAGAGGCTTCAGGGAGAAGTGTGTGGAGCCCACAATAAATGGCTTTAGAACAACACAAAGGAGAAATTCCTCCCTAATCCCATGCAGCCAGTAATGGGTTGGTGCCCTGGAGCACATGGGTTATTATCCTCATTAGATTTGCACCTCTGCAGCATCACCGGGGATGTTCTCATTGCTCATGCCAAGAACATGTTTTCTTGGCACACACCTGAGGTGATACAGAGCTTGCTCAGGCCTTTGCTACTCAAGCTAAGCTACTGCATGCCAATAAAATCTTTACACCACACCATCTTGTATTAGGCAATATATATTTACACAGTCTGTGTGGTAACAGTAAGGGTTGTTGGTTTTTTTTTAAGGCAGAAGTATGTAATAAATGACATCCCTTCAAACACACACAGACTTTACATTTCAGCACCTTCTGCCTTGCAGTCCTCCTACAACCTCAGCTCCTATATTTTGTTATGAAATTTATAGGTTTATGCATACCAAAATTGTGTGTGTGTGTGGACTGTTACTGCCAGGGTGGTCTTTGAGAAAAGAAGCAAGTAAGATGCTCAAATTTGATTACAGGATATAATAAAAGTCAAAGACTTCTTCCTGCTCATTCTCATATAGTCCCTTGAAAGAAGAAGAAGAAAAAAAAATCTTTCCTTTTTTCTCTTTTTCTATAAAGGAACTTTTTTCTCCCCACCCAACAGAGCTGGCAGTGATAGCCAATTTTCCTGTGTTTGAACCTTTGAGTATGCACTTGAGAACCTCACGTGGTGAAAACTAACCCCAGAATACCCAGGAGACAGCTGAAAAACCCATTTCAAGGGCAATGCTTTGATTTCTTCACATACACAAAATTGAACTTTTTTTTTTTTTTTTTTTTTCTTTTTTTTCAGTCAGGAAAAATCTCCAGTCTCTGAGTGAAGGGAAAACTGCAGTGATTACTCCTGTCTTTAGATGGCTGGATAAATATTTACCCTATAAGACCGTATATTAAGGAATGAGGTTTTTTTCTTTTTTTTTCCTCCCCAAAATACTGTTTCACTGTCTCAGCAACTATGAATGGTGCTGGTGTCTCTCCCAGCGTGGGCAGCCATTTTGCTGATGCATCATCTCACCTTTGCTGGAAAAGGATTAGAAACCAACACCATTAGCATCAGTGGCAGAATTCCCAGGCGTTGCTTCACTGTGCCCCACATCTTGTGTTGTTGCTCATGTCAGGGCAAAATAAACACACAGTGGTCTAAATGCACCACTAGAACAGAATCAGATCTTTCTGCGGCCACCTTGCACTTATTTTTCACAGTAATAAATGACTAACCAAGGGGCCAGGCTGTGATGGCTGAGAACTGTCCAATTTTGGTTGTGTAGGACCACCACTCTCCCTCCTGCATCAGCCTCAGAGTTAATCCAAGAAACTTCACTTCGCATTCAAAACAAACACATTTATATAGGAAAAAAGCATTTTAAAGTTGTTATTTAGCAGATTTTCCAATTTTCTGAGCCCCTAGAGGCTTTTAATATCTCTTTGCACAGGGAGAGCCAATTAGTTTGTAATAACTTCACTGATGTTATACAGGTATTTTACCCCACAAAAAGTCCTACTGGAAGGAGTGAGTAAGAAATCCATCTGATATAGGGAGAACAAAAGTAAGAAGAATGGAGCTGCCAAATCACACTGGTTGGCTTCCCCCAAAATTCTTCCCAAACCCCAAAAAAGTCCTCCATAATGGCAAAACTCCTTTTCAACAGTATTGCCTGGCTGTTGCTGAAATAAATATTGCGATAACTGCAAGAAAAATGTATAAGAAAAATGCAAAGCAATGAATTAAGCATTGTTGTCTTGGGGAAGAGTGCTGTGTGGAACAAAAACATCCAATATGCTTATCTATTGGTGACAGTTTGAACTAATTTAGATAAAAATTAAAAGTTTTGAAAAGCAAAATCCAAAGAGAAAATAAAAATTTGCAAGAGAAATTATACAGTAGATGCTGCCATTTCTGCAAGGTTTTGAAAAAAAAAAAAAAACAAAACAACAAACTGAAGTTTAATTGAAATATTGTACAACTAATTTTGTGGTATTTGCTTCTTCCATAAGAAATTCCCTGGCACTAGTGGATATACCATCACACAGCACTGATCTGAGAGATCATTTCCACAGTGACCTTTACTGGTAAGAACCATGGCTGAAACATAATATATGATCAATCACAGAAATAATGAAAACCTGAAATAAATAATGTATTGTTTCATTATGGAACTGTCACTACAATGCTAAAGTAGTGCCAACAACAGCATTTACTGATGATGAAATTATTATTTGTATTACAAAAGTTATATATTGTGCATGAAAAAGCAAATTTGTCCATTTCTGGGGGTTTTATCCTGAGATTTGAATTACATTTTCCTGTATTATAAGCCTTATTTAGAAAGCACTGTGGATTTCATCAGAGTGTTCTCCTTTTGCATCCATTCAAGCAGCAGTGACGCCATGTCACAAAATGGCACTATCCAGGTTACTGGAATGATAGCGAGGGAATTTTACCTAAGTTTGCTGTCAGTTTTCTCCAATACGCTTTGCATTCAGCAGAAAGGCACTGTGAGACAGACAGAGCATTCTTCCTTCTTTTGGCCAACCAAGTCCCTGCAATACGTGTTGTTCCCAGCATACCATCTTTCACTCATTAAGGAAACCTGGGTTTTCTCAAGGTGAATTTTCCTCCTCTCCTTACTTCCACTCCCGCTGCCCGCCTCAACCCCAGCTTCATTCATCAAGTGAGGGAAAAATGAAGCAACTTTGGTTCACCATTAAGTGCCACAGGTCTCCAGTAAGAACATAGTATAGCTACTATGTTCAGCAGGAGGGAGTGAGAGAGAGAGACGACAGAGCCATCCAGTTCCTTCCAAGCACAACAAACATGACGTTGAGAAATGTGGTCGGAATAACTCTGGATAAGCCTCACCTCAGCTTGGCAGCCAGCTCTCCAGAATTTCTGGATAACAAATACAGCACTGGATGAATAGATAAGGCAGGAGGTATCTCATCCCTTTCGTCCAAACTCTTCCCTCCAGCAGCTAAGCCAGCGTTTTGGCCTCTAGACCTTTCATCAGAAATAGTCATCCATTAGCTCAAAACAACATCCAAAAAGAATTAAAAACCAAACACACAGATTGTGCCCATCTTGAAAATGGGCTGTTGCCCACAACATGCTGCTGGGAGCACATCTTAAAAGTGAGAGAATTTTATTTTATTTTTTTTTAGCTATCAATCATCTTGAACTCCTACGTGTTTGGGACTGATGGCGAGACAAAACTGCTGAGTGAAACAAGAATTGCAGAAGACCATTAACCTGCATTCTCCTATGCCAACAGAGATGCAATTCCCATAAACTGGCCATGTGTAAGCTGGTCCTGAACCACTCACACCTTGCCTGATGCCAGTTCCCAGCATGTTCACTACAACTGAACAAAGAGAAGGTTATGTCCATACCTCAGGACCCTTCCCCATTTGCTATTAGCACCCTTCCACATAATACCATGCTTCTCACTGCACTCTATGACATTTAAAAGTAAAATAAAATTATTAGGTGGCTACAGTTATACCACAGAATTGGTTTTCAGGGAAGACATCTAAAGCCCCATGCAGCATAATGCAGGAAACACAGAACAGCTTTATAGGCCTTCCCCTGCCCCCACAGGGGCTGAGGATCTTGGAGTGTCCCTGCATCTGTCAAGTGTGATGTTTATTTCCTCTGTGGAACAAGCTATCTTTATGGAATGAAATGACTGCCCTTCATATATTAAAATAACACCTCCTTAGGAGAGGCTTCCATGGGCACTGGCTATAGCTTACTTCATAAAGGGAACATTTACACTGCAGAAAACTTAAAAGTAGCTCAGGATTGGAGCAAGACCAATTGGGAAGCATTGGGATGTGGACATTTCATCTTTGCTGTGAAATTACGGACCAAGCAAAGGCTGGGGTTTGGTTGTTTATTGTTGGGGATTTTTTAACTGACTTTCCCATCTTTCAAAGCCTCATTGCTAGAAACAAAGAAAGCTTAAATGTGGATTTTTAATAGTACTGTTAAATTTAATAGACATTTTGTGCAGCTTTGCGCTGAAATTGTTTAATGGTTTATATACATGGCTGGCTTCATACCCTGGTGCTTTTACTTCATGCTAAACTATGTAAACCTTCTGCTGGGAACACAACTACTTTTGTATCCAGGAAGCAGGGCTTTGAAGAATAATGTGTAAAAGTGAGTGGGATTTCAACACACGATACTTAAATGCCATTCTTTGCCCCATATGGACAATGTACTTCTTGTCAGTGCATCAAGGTTTGAAGAGAAAACAAGCAGAAAATGTCTTTAGATATTAGTCAGCTAGTAAAACCCGACATTTTGGAGCTCTGCATTAGGTAATCAGCTGTATAAAATAAAAGCATTTGGGTGCCTTTCTTAAACCTTTAGTTATGCATCACAAACTTTTTCCTGAGAGCATTCTGAGTGAAATGCCCATTTTTCCATACAACCTTTCCAGCACTTGGTCTTTAAACTCTGGTTTCCTACCACGGAATGCTCCTTTTGTCCACATACAGATGATGTTACCAACCCATGAACTACATTAGATTGGCCTGTTTTTTGAACCTTTTATGCCTTATAACCATGGGATCACTTCCACACTATCAATAAAAGCCAAGGTTTAGGACTTGTAAAATAATTCTTCATTTCCTACTATGAAATATGGGGTAAACTACCATTATAATGCTATAGTTTATAGAGAACACTGAATCTAAGGGGTTCAGAGAGCATGGAACTTACACACCCATAAATCAGGACTTTTTAGTTCATGAAGTCCAAGAAATCCCAAAGGCAAGCATAACATAAAAAGTATATATCTAAGAGGGGGCTCTCAGGAAAATTTACTTTTTCAGAATGTAAACATCTCTTAGGAAATGCAGAACAAGTCCACATCCTTCTTCTCAGGTCTTCCACTCATGATGCTCACTTTACATCTCACCTGGCCCATGATGCAAGCATGCAGTCCCTTTATATTTTACTTAATGTGTAAATTTAATCCAAGAGTCTCCTTTTCACTGAATACTGTGAAACCTATGTCTTGCCTAGAAACTTCTGCATTCCCATGCCTGAAAGAATTAATCAATTCCCTTGTGACTCCTATCTTACATTCCTATCATACACCTAGATGTCTGCCTGTTTCCATCCATCGCACCATTCTTCTCCTAAATCATTGCTGGAAATCTGATTTCTTTCTGAAATCCATTACAGACCCTTTGGCAAGAAGAATCGAAGCTGGATTTCACAGACTGCCCATGTGCATTCAAGGGTTTCAAAGCTTCAGTTTCCTGCTCACAGAAGAAACATTTTCTTTTTAACTCCTTCTCAAGAATGCTGGAGAAAGACAAGGGTATCTGACATATTTTGGCTTGCTGTAACTAATACTTCATGGTCTGATGATGAACATAATAGGCCGTAAGCTGGGTATTGTGCCGAAATTGTGTGTCAGGCATTAATTGTTGGGAGCTGGAATCTAAATCAGATGGTCAATTTTGGACTGGCATAATGCAACGGGTTGTTCTTTACACCTGAGTGACAAATAAATCAGTGTTGGCCTGAGAGCACGTGACATTGCACTGTTTATTACAACACCAGTGCAAACAGATTGGGAAAGAAAGACACACACATGTGAGCACGCACATCCATAAATACATGGAAATTATTCAGGCTCCGTGTTGCTGCAGCAAATACATGGAAATTACTCAGGCTCTGTGTTGCTGCAGCTGCTAAGCTTTTACATTAGGGACTATTTTAAAGCTCTTTAAAAAGAAACATTTTGTCTCAGCTTTAATGTGACTGAGCAATTGCACTTTCCTTGTGCGCCAATTCTCTTCTCCTTTCTCAGGATGTCTCCCTGAGTCAAGAAGAGCATTTCCAAACCCTGTTGTACAACTGAGAAGTTTTACTAACACAATCAGAACAATCCCACCCTGTCAAATGCTGGAGCCTTTATGCGAGTGCTTCACCAGGACAGCTGAGGAAATTAGTCCTGGCTGGAGCCAACTGGTCTGTGCACAGTTTGGGGAGGAAGGCAGCAAAAGTTACAGGACTCAAAGGGAGCAGGGGGAGAGAGAATTGTTGCTGAATAATTATTTTTGGTAGAAACAGCATTGCTACAACAGACTTCTAGTGTTAGAAAAGGCATCATGAAGCAGAACATACTTTTGAAAGCAAAGAAACTCAGGCAATTAAGATGGTTGCATTAGGTCAAATGTTGTGTGGGAGGAGGTATCATTTGATTGACATTAATTGCTTCTATTAGGGCTGTGTGTGCTATACTTCAGCCAGGCACCAATAGAGATACAATCCACGGATTAAGCAGAGGACAGTGGCTCTTTTGTAGCTCCTGGAGTGCATTTGGAGCTGAATGACAGTTCCTGAAGCCTGGAGTCAGACTGCCAAGAAATCCCAGTGGAGCTTAACATCACAGGTGGAAATAGTCTCCTGAAAGGTCTTGTCACCTGCTCTAATTGCTGAGCTTAAAAGTTTCAAGGCTTTTGCATCTGTAAGCGACCTCTCTCCTCAATGCACCCACAGGGAGAGGCCCATCTGAGTCTTTCTGGCCTATTGGTCACCTTAGCAAACGTCTCCCAGCCAAAAAGGTTCCCAAAGACGGTAACTTGAGGCTGGCTTCCCTTCCAGCACTCATCAGCCATACATCCACTGAAAGCAGATGGCCAGAGGAGCACCATTTCTCACAGCTGCAGCATGAAGCCCAAATTCACATCTCGGAAGGCATTTGGAGGACTCAACTACCATACTAGAAACAAATCAATTCCTTTCTTTTCTTCCTCCCCTGATAATATGGCTCAGAAATCTCCTAAAGGCAGAAACAACCTCCCTGCCCACATTCCACAGTCCTGATGAGAAGACCTAACAGTGGGAGAAAATCAACCACAATGTCGCTTTAGACAAGCAGCTTAGCTGCGTTGTTTCATTTTTAGATAACTAGAATTATATGAGATAAATCAGTCTCTCATCATTTTCCCATTGAAAAAATAGAGCTATTAGCACTTCCCTGTGAGCACACTCTGATGAAAACATTGTGAAATGCTTAGATGCTTTGTCATAGTAAGACATGAAAGGATCTTCAGAGATGTTCTTCAGGGAACATATCTGTAATTGCAGTTGAAGAAAGAACTTGACAAAGATACATAACGTCTCATCCCAAGGTTGGCGAATAGCTGACTTTTTTTTTTCTAACTCACTGTCAGCAGTAATGAGAAATATTGCTTTACGTTGCTTTGAGTAGACTTTTATTTTTCCCTTCTAGTTTTCTTAGTTTTAGTCAAGTAAAAGTTTTTGTTTCAAAATTCTCAAACTCACATCTCACTTTATCTCTCAGAGATTTTCCATCCCCTAAACAAAGCCCTTTTAAAGACAAGTATGTATACATAACTTCAACAAATTTCAAAATTAATTTTGTGTTGAAATAAGAAATCTAAATGTTTCTTTCAGAAATTATCAAAACAGACCTTTGCCCAGGAATGGAGTATGAGAGGGGAGGGCAGGGATGTCACCACTCAGCACAGATTTCCAAACACTCTCAATTAACTCAAAAATTACTTTTCCCAGGAAAGAATCCATTTGTTCCCAATCACCTGACCTCTGTCGGTGGGTAGGAGGAACCCAGGCCTGATCCTGCTCTTCTCTGGGACAAGAGCCCTGTGCTGGACCTATCATCAAACCATCAGAGAGATGGTTTTAACTGCCTGTTCAGTAAGGCTTACAGACAGTCACAAAAACAGAATTGTAATTCTTGCAATTACATTTTAGGAGTAGTTTTAATGAATATTAAACAGCTTTAAACATCAAAGTATTGACTGAAGTGGAAAAATGGTATCTTTACTGGCAGCCCTTTCCCCTTGCTCAAAAAAGATGCAGGGAGGAAGGGAAAGCATGGGTTTTATCAGGGATGTCAGGAACAATTTATAGAGCTCAGTGACCTGCACTTTGAACTGAGCTCTTCACCTAGAACCTGTATCATCCTATAAAAAGATAGGCTGTTATCTCCTTTGCTGCAGCCAGCCATCCCAACAGGAAGGGCAGGCTGCCTGCAATGCCTGAAGAAACACTCAGACTATTAAAGGCAGACATATGTCCTCCTTTTTATTTTTTATTTTATGTGCACGGTTTGCTGCACAGGATTTCTTTACAGTATCTCAAGAATAGCAATTTGGACCTTTTGAAAGTCAGCTCGGGCCATTAAAGCTATCTAGGAGAAAATCTCAACAGGAATGTCAGCACTGATGCTGCTGTGATTTATTCTGGACTTGGTGCATGGGAGCAGAAAGAAGCCACGTTAGTCTCCACAGCTGTACCCTGCCTGAGGCTGGGGGCTGCCCAGAGAAACACTGCCTCTCCTGCTGCTGAGCCAGCCCAGCAGCCACTCATTCCCTCAGCTCTCTCAGATACCAATCCATCCTGTGGCTCATGGAGAAAATGTGGGAATCCTGCAGGACTGACCACTGGTAGCTCTAACCCTTTCTAAGCCATGTGCACCCTGGCAATCAGTGACAGGGTCAGCAGTTCAGCTGGCAGCACATCATCATCGTGGCTAAATTGTGACACACCCCTGTGAGATCAAGGCTCCTTCTGCACATGATTACTGTTTATGTATAGCATGTGATAAAAATTCACAGTATCACAGGGAGGCTAAAGCTGAGACCAGGACAGGAACTGTAAAAAGATTTTATCACGAGAATAGTCAGTTTTGCATAAGGAACAGTTTTATATGAGAAAATACCAATACAAGAGCGTTTCTCAGAAGTATGCTGATATTGGCAAAATTTCTAGCAGGGAAAATTACCAAAATCTTTGATTTCAGCAAAGCCAAAGTGCTTTATTTCAACTGTTTTATGGACAAGAAGAGAGTAGGACACTGCAAGAAATTAGTCAATCTTGAACAACTTGATGCCACAGAAGCAGACCTGACAAGTTCACTTCTCAACTTCCTGAATACATTCTTCCTTATTTTTTATTTTTCATTGAAAATTTAGCCATTTCAGTTTTCACTGTGAGTAGTGAGGAAAAGCCTGGTTCCACAGTGCTCCCAGTGGGAGAGTGGTCAGAGCCCTTGACAAGTTTCACCTACAGTGCCCAGGGATGAGTGAGACTGACATCAGGGAGCAGGTCAAACCATTTCACCCACTCAAGTCCAGCCTTTCCACCCACACTGGCCTCTCTCCAGGGCTTGATGGCAACCTCCAGACGGAGAGAATGTGCCAGGTGAGCTCAGCAAGCAGGCTGCACCTCTCTTCACAGTGATGGCAGGAGGTGAAGCACTGGCCATGAGCTGGATGCCCTAAACTGCACGTGTGCTCTCACCAGCATCTCCTTGCCTACAGTAAATGTATGTTTGGCTCAAGGATGAAATCATTCAGCATGTTTCATATGGTTTCTGCTGTTTAGTTCCCCAGTCCCACTATAAAATGCATGATAAAAGGACATAAATAACCAAGCTGGAAACAGCTTCTCTAGGAATCATCCAGAATATTTCTGAGCCATAAATATTCTGTCACTGCTGATTTAATTTCTAATACTCAGAAAAATGCAATTACAAGAGACAAATGGTGATGAATGCTGAAACCAAGGGTATGTTTTTGACAATGGGTGTGAGCTGTAGTCAGAGGAATGCCAGTAGCCATCCATGTTTAGTACTGCCAGCTTTTGAAATGCCTCGCTGGCACTGAATCCCCTACAAGACAAAAATTTATGCAACTGTTTCACTCAGTCATTGCATTGCTCATGTGAATGGGTGGATGTCAGAAACCCAAATGCTGGGACAACATTTATAAAGAAACTTGTCAATTAAATTGGTAAGAATAAAAGCAGGCAGGGTAGCTCTGATTCACAAAAGCACCCAAGAGGGGTTTCCTTTGAACTCAGCACACCCTAAATACCACACTGAATGAAGACAACCATCTCACACCTCCTGCAAAGCTCACAGGACCCAGACTGTTATTTACTTGTCCCAGCTAAGAGAAACTGCTGACCATGAGGGACCCAACACTATCCTCCTCCCTGGGGCCCAGCTCCAGTGACAGAAATGCTGTCAATATTCATGGCGAAGGCTGTTGAGCAAGAGCTTGATGGCTTTGCTGAAGCCATAGCCATGGCACAGCAGCCTCACTGTCCACCTTCTCTGTGAACCATTCCATTTGCATGACACTATATTTTGTTTTTTAGATCAGCAAAATGAGTCTCTAATGAAAATACGAAAGGGTGGGAAATAAATGCTGACATTTCAAATTAAGCCTTTAAGCTGAAAAGCTTTCTCTTAGCATTTCTCCCTGTGAGGCATCTCACTGAGTATTTATCATGTTATTTCTCTGCTATCAGGTAACTTCCACTTTAGGAAGTGTATTTAGTACTTAGGCCATGCAAAACACCTTGCTATCATGAACATAATCCCAGGGCTCCAAGTTTTCCCAGACACTGTGCTCCTCACCTCACTTGTGCAGCTCACTGAGAGCTTCCTGCACAGTAAATACTCCTTCATGGTGCATGGCACTGATAAAATCCCTCTTTCCCACAACACCTGGCTGCTGTGTGGTAGCTGCAGGGTAATGTCAGGCACTTTGGTTAGAGACTCATCCCAGAACTGATCCATCTCCCCTTAGGGGACAAGGCTGCTAATTATTGAGCAAATAACCAGACTCTGCTCTTTTATGTTCCTGTGTGCTGAAATACAATACAAATCCTTTACGGGGTCTGATCCAAAACCAATCTGATTTTGTGGGCTGTGAATCAGGCTCGCTGCAAGTAATTCCCCACACACCTCCAATAAGACAACTGCATGAAAGGCAGGTAACCACAGGGAGAGCCTTCCTGCACAACTTCAGAGAGTTGGGACCATGGAAAGAAAACCTCCGTGCTCAGATTTCAAGTCCTGTGGATATCTTCTCTCCTGGGGCCGAGCCAGTGCCATGGCTTGCCCCCTGGCACAGGATCTGCCTGATGTACTGCCAGGAAGGACAAGGGCTGCTCTTGGAGAATGTGACTTTTGACTGTCTTTTTCTGAGTGGCGACCACCCAGAGGATGATCCTTCATCTCACCTCCTAATTCCAGTTTCTGGTAGAAAGGAGGCTGAGAAACCAGAGCTGTGTGGAGCTTCTGAGGGAGCTTGAGGTGGGAGAGTGCTGGGAAGCATTGTCATCATGTCCAGCTTTAGGCGGAGGAGCTGGCTGAGATGGCAGCCCCAGGGCCACCCCAGAGGGATGGAGCCCATGCTGTGCTCCCTCAGGAGTACTCACTCACACTGCAGATGTCCTCCCTGTGCAGCAGAGACTGGATCACTACCTTGAGCTGTGCTGCAACATCCTGCAACAAGAACCCATAAACCCCCTTTTCTTCAGCCTTCACTGACAACCCTCAGGCTGGCCCACAACAGAAACCCCAGGAGGCCAGAGTACCCCAGGAAACTTGGGGGCAAATGTTCTGCTGGGACCCCACACACTCCGTTTTCCCCTAGATTAATTCAATCTGCCTCAGCTTCCAGCCAAATCAAGACATGGGCTCATCTTGCTTAATATAGCTCTCAAGTAATTTCCTGCATATTGGGACCGAGTCATTTGGCAACTGCCAGATCATGTGTAACAAAAACATGGGGCAGCAGCGGACGCCTGTGGCTGCCCATAAACCATTAGCGGCAAGGTCAGCAGCCTCCGACCTGATTGTGTAACCCTGGGCATTACCATTCCTCCGTTTGTTTTCTCTTCCTCTCAGGAGGATGGTGGAAACTTTAGGAACACAGAAAGGGCATCCAGCACTACTTGCCAGCCATTTCCCAGCAATCTTCTTAATCCTATTCCATTCTGTAACACTTCTCTTTTCCCAAGACCCTCCACAAAAGAGAGATGGAGGTGTCCCTTGAATTTAGAATGTATCGCCTTAAAGTATTATCTTAAAGACTCAGTGTAATGTCTTTACATTGCTTGCCATTCCCCAATAACTTATTCCATATGCTTAAATACTCCTTGAGCATAATATGTCTGCCTTATTCCCATCTAGCTTCCCAGGGTTTTCAGACTACCCCCAACTTGTGAACCCCTTGCCAATGCGATTCATCTGCCCTTTAGGAATTTCTAAGTCTTTTTAAGTAATAAAGATAGAACCGAAAGACAAATCAGAGCCTACATCTGTCTAGTTAAATATTCTGTCTTCCAAGCTGACTGAAAAGGGAAGAGTATAAAAAAAAAGGTCACATGGAAAATGGTCGCTTTCCATGGCACGTCCTCCTGGTGTCTGGAAATCATCACTTCAAGGACTGCCCGGAGGTCACACCAGGACCAGGAGCTACTCATGGACTTACCTTCCACAAACGTGTCTACTCCCCTCTCAAATCCATCTGTACTCTTGGCCTTCATAATATCCTGTAGCAATGAGCTATTTAATTACGTGGTATGTGCCACAGCTCTGCAGTCCCTCCTCACTAGGTGAGATTAACATCCTTTAAGCATTTCTCATGGAGACTGTCTATCACCTCATTATCCCAGAAAACTGCTTCCAAAAGCAATAATGTTTGTCTGTGGTCCAGCGGCCCCCAGTCAGAACAATGTTCCTGATGAGGACAGAACAAGAGCCAGACACCTTAGAAGCATCGCCCAGGGATACTGCAGCACCTCAGCAGTCAGCCATGTCCCCTGCTCTGTGCCTGGCTCCCAGTGATGCCAGCACTTCAGAGAAGCGCTGTGAGCAGTAAGCATTTCCAGCATCCTTCTCAGAGGAACAGAGCATTAACCCCAATGAGTCAGAGATGAATTCATGTACTGACGCAGAACTGTTGACAAAACTGGATATTCTTGTTATCCATGGAAATATTTCCATGTTTGGGGTTTAATGTTTATTTTTAATTTCTGCTAGGTTCCTGATCTCAAGGCAACTTGAAACAACGAGCTCCCCTTTTTAATTATGTACCCTGTGAAGAAGTACTCTTTTATCAGCATTGCTTTCATCACCTTTCTATTTTAATCAGATGTCCCCTTCTCCTTTTATTATGAGGCAGAGCAAATATAAGTTTCTGGTCTCTAAACTGTGCATTTTCTTCCATTTACTCACTCCATCTCTTACAATTTACCCTAGGAGGTCAGCAGCCATTTCTGTTCTGCAGCTTTGCCCTGGGCTGTTTAAACAATAATTTCCGGATTCATTTCCTGAGGACTGTTGCTTTCAGCCCACATTCCCTGCGCTGGCTCCACCATAGCCTTAGCCCTGCTGCCATTTCTCTGCATGTTTGCCACCTGCAGCTTCCCTTATCTCAGTGATCTGGGACACCTTGAAGTTGGTCACACTGACCATGGCCTCTGTCTCCACTTGGAGATGCAGGTGGGCTTTTGTTCCATTCACAGATAATCCCATGGATATTATGCACAGGGCCAGAAGGGATCCACTGGTACAAAACAGCATAAATGCACACTTACTGACTTCCACCATGGGCATGTCAGGTCTACCCACTCTCACCAGAATCTTGAGCTGGGGAACTCTACATGTGGGATCACCCATTCTTCTGATTTATCACTGCAATTTCTAAGGGAGTTTAACTCCAGTAAAATTCATATTCATCAAGCTGACTTGTACTAACTCAAATTGTATCAAATGACATCAAACTGAACCTCTGTTCTTCATTAAGGCCACTAATTTATGCCACTAAGAGTGACACATAAACAATGACGGATGAGCTTCAGGAAGCATTGGAAGGTGGTTTGGAGGAAACATTTTCATCTTCAGGGGCTGATTTCAGATGCAACAGTCCTGCTGGGATTAAGGTCATATCTAGAGACATATGAAACCGTCACACTTTGCATGGTTCCCACCTGGAGACATCAACTCATTCCAGGCCAACAGCAGGTCAAGCTCATTTCAGTTTCCATACATCCAAATGGATGCAGGTTTGCTGAGAGGTTTATGGGATCCTGAGGAATCTCACCTGAATTCATGTTAGCAAGAGAGGATTTCCCTGCTACAATGCACCTAAAATACACTATTAACTTATGAAATTGTCTCCTCATTTCCTGACCAAGCAGATTTTTCTTTTCCTACAGTTGTCTCATCTAATTTTGGATTGGGAAGCCCTCTTTGTGCAACATAAGCACCTTTCCAGTAGAACTAAATCAAGGCTACATCTCTCTCCCACCAAGTGTCAAAACAAAGTCCAGGGAAGCTGATGTTTGTACTTCTCAAAGTCCACATTTTTCTCATTAATTTCACAGAACTTGAGTAACAAACTCCTCTAGTAGTTTTAAAAAAAAATCACATCCCACTTATCTATCAAAAAAAATCTTGTGATCATTAAATTACATATTAAATTAAATGAAAAAAACATGGATGAGCCAAGAAGGAGCTAGGCAATGTATTTTTACTGAAGTATTTCTGTGAAAAGAAGCAGTTTCTCACCAAAAACTCATACATTGTGAAAAAGTTACTGTGACAATTAAAATCAGTAATGAAAAAATCTTCTAAAAATGAGGTTCAGGTTTTTGTCATTATAAATCAAACTATTTTAAAATAAAAGAAAGCAGAAGGTCCTTTTTAACTGAAAAGACAAACTGAAAACTAGAAGAATTTAAATAGCAACATTTTAGACTAAATAAAAATTATACAGTATTTTCCACTGTATAAGTGGAATAAGTAAATGAGCATGCTTTGGTTATCTGTACTCCCACCAAAGCTGGCATCAGCTTCAAGATTAAGTAGAGAATTCTCCCTTCTGCTTCCCCTCTAACTGCTTCTAGACATGCACAAGATACATCTTCTCAAGTGCTGTATAATAATTTGGGCTTTTTCCACAATATGGGATAAAAATTTCACTCCTTCAACAGGTTATGATGCTGTACTAAGGTACATTGAGATTTTTAATAGATAATAAATATCTCTGAAACGCCCCAACCTAAGACCAGGCTGTTTGCCATCTTCCCCTATGAGATGATGAGTTCAATTCTCTGAGCATTCCTGTCTGATTTCAGGGAGTTGCATTGCTGCAACAACACACTGCTGGTTTTTTACTGCACGCAACTACAGTGTGTGAGTTACCACGAGTAAAAACACAGCCCACAATGCAGTGAAAATGCAGTAAAAAGCACTGTCATACCACTTCTAGGGTGAGAAACTAGGAAGGGCCTGAGAAAACTGAGTTCGCAACCCCACCCTCAAACACTTGGAAAGAGTTCAGATACTACAAAGATGGGGCCAGACAGACTTTCCTTCGATATTTCAATAAACAAAATTCCCAAGCCAAATCCCTGGTCTTAAATAAATGAAAAGAGAATAAAACCTCCCCTTCAGTGTTTTGGTGGAACATTGTTTTTCAATGAACACTGTGTTTCAGTGAATGGCAAAACTCTTCAGTAACCTTGGAGGGACTCCCCTCCAGATACACAGCCCAGACCAGATCTCAGGCTTGGCTTGGAACTACTTCTTATACCCTTCCTGATGGGAGGGATTTGGGAGTTGGACACTACTAATGCAGGACCACAAGGTCTGAGGAGCTTGAGGATCTGAAGACCACTTTAAGCAGCAAAGGACTCTGGAAAGGTTTTGCTAAACGGTTCTGGGGTGCTATAAAACTTCCCAGAGGAATTCATCAAAGATTATTCACAGGCTGTTCTGCTGAATTCCTCTTTGTTGCTTAAGTCACTGTGAAGATACCAGGCACTCTTTTCCATCTCCAGCAGTACTGCAAACCTCTTCTTCTATGGCTTGTGGTAAGCTCACTCTTCAGGAACTTCTGCCACTGCTGTATAGTGTTTATTTAGAATTCTGAGAAAGGAGATTTCAAGACACGGCAGCAAAAGAAATAAAGGGCAAGGCAAGGCAACAGCTTCAAATTTTACACTGGCAACAAAGTCATGATGGCAGAGCAGGTGAATGTCTTTCTCACAAATAATGTCCCAAGAGAGGCTATGGATCTGGGAGCTGGTCCTCCAGGATTCCTTTGCGATGCCTAAAATTAATGCCCAGTTTGTGGAACTGCTGGTCCAAGCCCCTCAGTGCAGGAATTACGTGACAGCCCGTCGATCCAGCCTGAATGACTGGCAGAGACCCATCAGAGGCAGCAGAAGTCAATTAAGTCTCTGCTTACACACAGGCTTTCTGAGCCAAGCTAAATTTTTATAACCCCAAACGTTCTGTTTCAAATTCTAAACTCACACTTTCACATCCCTTCCAGTAGAAAATATGTGAATTAAACACATGTGTAACAGTCAGACAGACACACTCAGTGCACCTAAGGAGACCCTGACAGAAACTGAGGGGGAAAAGAAGGGTTGATTTTTGGGCAGGGGGAGGAAGTGTATTTTGTTTTTTACAATAAGGAAGCAGGACTTGGTGTGATGGGCCGTGGGGCAGCTGAAAGCCCAGTGGGAAAGGAAGAAGTTGCTGTCCTTTAAAACAGCTAGAGGTGAGATGAATGCAATCAGAGCTCTTCATATCTCCAGGATTTAAGCAGGGGTGGTGACTATCCCACCACAGTTCTCCAGGGCCACATCCTGAAGAGCTACCTTCACTCATGTTTCACCTTTTTTAGGCATTGCTTCACACTGTTTCCAAATAACTACTTGTGGCTGGCCCCAGCACAGAAATGGGGGGATCCACCTGGTAACAGCTACCCTCAGAAAAGTTCAGGCTCCAGGCTCTTTTCCATAAGCAGGCAAATGTTCAAACACTTATCCAAAAATACAGGTACAATCTGGCAGTACAGCTCACAGGAAACATCCCTCACGTGGGAGTTTCAGCACTTGCCGTTTCTAGAGGTGCCAGAAATACTAGGGGCGGAGGGAGTGCTTTTCTAATAGTATTTGGAATATTTCTCACATCATTATTAGTGTAGCTGGGAGAATAATTTATAATGAATCATTTTATTTTAATTAATTTCCCTGTTTATTCTTTGGGTGACTAACACACTCCATCAACTGCCTTACAAGTGCTTAAAATTTCTTCCTTAGTAAATATGGCCAGGAATAATGGGGGGAGGAGGCTTGATTACATGTGATTTTGGAGTTTATTTTATCTTTGAGAGCTGAGATTTTTTTGATGGGTACTTCTTCTGACTTATGTACTGTGATTCTGCACCTTGACGTTTGGCACATTTTGGCTTGAATTCATTGAATTTCAACACCAGCAGGTGCCACTTCAAATCTGGAAGTGGTTATCCACAAGCATCTTTTAGCTGTCACAAGCTTTGCTCTTTTAACAAAGAGACTTCTTGGTAATCAGAGTGAACACAAAAGTGGCTCACACATTCAGAAGAGTTCATCTTCAACTCTAACAGAAGGGCATATACTATTTACAGTCTCACAAAAACAATGCATAAAAGAAAAAATATTTCTTTGTGGATGTGGTTTATTTTGTTGCATGTGTTTATGAAGGAGCCCGTTTCACACCAAGAAACAGGGACACAAAGACATCTGTGGCCAATTCTTCCTTCATGGAACTCAGAGAAAACAAGCATTTTTTAATAAGCTGAAATACCTGTCCCATATCTATCTGGACAAATCCTTTATGGGTGAGGGGTCCAAGGCCTCTAATTACAATCTGTTTTCCTTAAAAAAAAATTAGCTCTGTCCATCTGTTGTCATCAGAGCTTGGCTCTGCTTTCTGCTCCAAGAGAACAGATTCAGCCCTGCTGCAGCCTTCTGAATCTTTCACTGGGGTGGTGACAAGCCTTTGTGCTGTTTCCTCAGAAGAGGACCATGATACTTGAACCAGATGTCATCACTTGAAGCCCACATGAGTTGTAGGACTTCCTCTCTGTGTTAAGTGGAAGATATATTCTTTAGCAAAGTCTTTTATCTGCCTGAATGCAATTCAGCCAGCCTGAGTTTCTTCTAAATGCCTTCCATCTGCTTTTGATTTGACTCGAGCAGGCTTCCAAGGTAGGTACATTCCTCTTGTTTTGTTTAATTACTTCATCACAAGAGATACCTTGCTGCCCCAGGTTTCCTCTGCCTGCTCTTCATTTCAGATATAAGCTGAGTACCCACTTTTCTGAGTTTCATTACTTCTGAGTAGTCTCTACCCCTCTAACTGTGTTCCACAGATGCTGATGTGCAGTGCATACCCTGTCTCTGTAAAGCTGACTCCGGTAAGACAGCATTTCAGCAAGACTCAAAGAACAATGTGGAGGCACCGCACTCTGCCAGAAGGTAATTATTTCTGAGTCTGCACACACTGTAGAAGAAGACTGAAGTTTTTGGCTTTTCCTAACCTGTGGAGTTGACAAGTATACCACAACAGTGGTGCTTCTAAATCCAGTATCCTGTCACCAGCAGTATCAGCTCTTTCAGAGGAAAAAGCAGGGATTTCCGTAGTGCTCAGCTAACAGAGAGTATTATCTGAATCAAAACTATAATTCTGCAACACTCTACTGACTGCCGTGCTCCAAACCCAGGTCAGAGGTGCGATGCCACAAAAGCCAAAGGGTATCTTAGTCAAGCAGAGGAGGAGGTAGAATTTTCTCCCAAAAATATTTATATTGAAGTTTGATGCCTCAATGTCATCTTTAAAATCCTATCCCAATACTGTGGATTTAAAGGTTTTCCATGAATTAAGACAATATTTTTGTTCAAGTTATCTGCCCATTTCCCAAATGCAAACAAATCCATTCTCCTTTTCCATCATTATCAGTCCTACCTATGATGGTTTGCTGTGCTGGGTATTCGGCTCAATTTCTCACGTTTTCACTCACTAAATGCAATCTGCTAGCTGCTATAAATGGAAAACACACTGGAACCCTTGGATTTGTGCCCACACACATTAGTGGCTTGGATTGTTTTTAATTTGGGAGGAAGACTTGATGAGACCTTGACATCACAAAGGATGCACTGTGTTCCTCGAAAGAGTTCCTCAAAACAAAGTTTTTGCAGGGAAATAGATGCGATCACTTGATGTGGAAGAAAAAGGATCTCATGGTCGAGAGATGTCCTGTGAGGCGGAGTCTCAAGATGGAGAACAGTTGTCATGGATGAACAGTGATTGTTAAAGAAAATGTGCCTTTCTCATAGGTGTTTATGGGCAACATCTGCTCATAAGCATTGGAGAAGAGCTAGCCAAAAAAGATGCCCCAAAGTCAAAGATTATCACAAAACAACACAGGCATCAGAAATCCAGCCTGTCAAGGGGGACTAAGAAAAAACCAAACCAATCTCTTAATCAACATTTTTTTCCTGCCACAAAATGTAAATCAATCTATTTAGTTAGAAAAACATGGCTTATTGCAATCTAAGTAATTTTTATTTCTTTATGTACCACAGGATGTAAACTAATCTAGTTAAGGAAACATGGTTTCACTGCATTCTGAGTAACAGCCTCTGCTTTTCTACACTCTGATATGTTTTGTGCTGCTTTTACCACTTTCTCTGCAGGCCTAATGGGTTTCATAACGCCTTGAAAACTCTTGGCCACTCCCTTCTGGAGTCCACTTGGATTTCAGAGCATACCTTGGAGGTGGCATGAAAAACCCTCAATGCACTGCAGTGGAAAAACAATTTGTAACAACATTTCCTGAAGCAATAGGTTCCAACCCATTGAAAGTCTATTTACCATATGCTTGAAAGACTCCAGGAACAACAGAAAGTCATGCATGGATGCCTCTGTGTAAACACAAGGCAAGTAAAAATAGATCATTCTGACCACCATCCAGCTGCACTCGAGGAAGCCATTTTTAGCTTCTCTGTGTACCTCAGCACTCCTCAGTGCTCGTCATTTTATATCTAGGAAACACTTGCTCTTGCCCCATGGAAAGCCAGGGGAAAACATGAGGGGAAGTTCCCGCCTGATTTCCTTGGGGTGTGCAGGCACATTTGCCAGCGGAGGAACTGCACCTGAGAGCACAGGGTAAAGTCTGCCTGGAGAAAAGACACACATGAACATGCAACCACACGGCAGTGCCACATGCCAGGAGGGTAAACATCCCCACCCAGCAACCTCCCATATCTGTGCAAGTCTGCCTGCCCTGGTTGGGTTCTCCTGGCTGGGGCAATCTCACGAGCACTGAGTGCCATACATGTTTTCCATACACAGACCCAAATGTGTGTTTGGTTTCTGTAAGTTTGTCCCAGAAGAAGGGGAAGGTTGACCACCAAAAGCTCATGTTTTTTTGTCATTTGTAAGATAGCAAGTCAAGCAAGTTTCCAAAACCAAAACTGTCCAACAGAGAGTTGTGGCCAATGTCTGCACAGCAGCTGACCACTAACGTTTACCAACACCTCACATCTCTGGTCAGACAGCTTTGTTTTGCAAATATTGACCTTAGAGGTCACAGCTTAAAGAAGTCAGAACTTCTGTTTGGTTAGGATGAGTATTAGGGAGCATTTAATCTTTTTTGGTTTGGAAAGTGCACTAAAAACATGAAGGAGAGGACTCATGAAAGGATTTACTATTGGGCTAACTCTGGTCTCCTGGAAATTACTGATAAAACTGCCAGCACTGTTTAGTAAGTTGTGTTTGGTTTTTGTTTTTTGCTGTTTTTTTGGTTTTTTTTTAAACCAACACAAGGTGCTTCAGTCAGATTTTTTTCTCAGTCAAGCACCCAGGAGTAAAGGCAAAGGGAAAGAGCTAAACACTGTCTAAAAAGGAGTTACAGAGAGGATGGAATTGAGCTCTTTTCAGAGGTGCCTGGAAAAAAAATTACAAAAGGCAATGGACACAAAAAGCACAAGATAGGTTGAAACTGGGTATTATGAAACAAAACTATTCAGAGGGAGACTGGTCCATCACTGAAGCCAGGATCCAGAGAGGTCCTGTCAATTATCTTCTTGCAGATTTCCAAACTTCAGCTGGATCAGCTTGGAACAACCAGACCTGACTTAGAGGACTTTTCTGAGGAAAAGCAAACCAGAACACAATTGCACTCTGCATCATTACTTTCAAGGTGTTTGTCCAAGACTCTTATATTCATGTGTATTTCAGCACATTGTGATAGTGAAGAGTTTTCATTTAATCAGAAAATTGTTTCAATGTTTTAAAAGTAAATACAGCCAAACTTGAATACCTCACAGGATATGGACCCATGGGTTCTAGACATCATGGTCAAATGCAGGTCACATCACTAGTGCTCCAAGGTTTCCATCTGATGCCTGCTCAAAGAATTCTGCTCAAAGAATCTGCTGTGCGTACACATGCCATGATTTTTACCAGTTAACATTTTGTGCCTGGAGTCCTGATAGTACAGACATCTGAAATGTTTTTAAACAAAATTCAGTAGTAGGAAAAGTTTCTTCATTGAAAAGGTGATCAGGCATTGAACAGGCTTCCAAGGGAAGTGGTGGAGTCACCATCCCTGGAGGTATTTAAAGGACATGTAAATGTGGCATTCAGGGACAGGATTTGTGGTGGACTTGGCAGTGCTGGATTAATGTCTGGAATCAATCTTAGAGGTCTTTTCAAACCTGAATAATTCTGTGATTCTGCTGGATGAAAAGGGGGGGTGGTAAAAAATCACATTTCTTGGGATTAAAGTATTTTTTTATCAGGATTGTCCAATCCATCAAGAATGGGGATGAAACCGAAATATTCATTCTAAAAAAGAAGGCAAGAGGAGGGTACAGAATGGAAACCTCTTAGTATTTTTAGTATTACAGTATAATATGTATACACAGAACACATGCAACATATTTTTTCCTTCATAATAAATAAAATTATATTTTTCAAGAGTATAAATACTTTTATTTTAGTTTTCTGTGAAAAAAAAAAATATCATGTTCTTGGCCCAGTTCTCCCTAATGGAAAGGCTGAGGGAAGAGATACATGGGAAAAGAAAGGCTTCTTTTCAGAGGTGACCTTCCAGGTAAGAACTGAAGCTTCTTATAACGTTGCCAATGAGTTGCTTGACCCATAAATAAGGAATGAGAGAACACGAATGTCTAAGGCTGCCTGGTGAGTTAGCACCTCTGGACAGTTTGAATTCCCCATAAATATAAAGATTAAGGCAGTTTTTGAAAGAAAGTGCAGTAACATTTACTTGCATGTGCCCAAATGAATGGAGAATCCCTGGACTCAAACACAAACCTCTGGTTCATCACATGCAGCCCCTCGCAGCCAATGTATAACAACATTTATTCAGAAAGGTCCACCAAACTTGACTCCGCATAACTTGACACACCACAAGCCACAGAACACTTCCACATAATCTATAACAACTTAAAATCTCTAATTTGAAAAACCAAAAGCCACAAAAAAAAAAAATTACAATGCACTACAGGCAGAAAGAAGAAACCCTGGTCCTTGCAAGAACAGGTAATTTGTTAGGTGATAATGCCTACTGGTCATAGAAAAGTGGCTCATACCCAATGCTGCTTAGCAAACACAAAAAACTAAGGAAAAGAAGGCCTTCTGTCACTCCTAGAATTTTTTTCCCTAAGTCAAACATTGGCTTTACCCTGAGTGCATGAGTGAGACACAGCCACAAGGCACCTGAGCATTTTTAATACACCAAAGGGAGCAACGGATGGGTTCCATCTATTCTTTCCTCTCCAGGGAATCAAGAGAAAGAGAACAAACAAAAAACATTTAAATTTAGAATGGAATAATAATCAACAAATAAATAAAATCCTGCCCTTTGTAGGCAGCTAATAGAACCATTTCAAATCAAATGAGGGCAAATGATGACAGTGAAACCCAACAAGCCCTCCCCATTCTGGTAGAGTCAGGGAGCACTTCCCTTCACAAGAAGCTGCCCAGCACTCCTACCTGAATTTGTGATTTCTCAGGTAGTGACTACAATGAGAAATGAATACATAATCAGACTAGTTTCTGAAAAAGGAAGAAGAAAGGTGTGGGAACCTAAAAGCCTAAGGTGTTTTACTTGTCTTCAAGTAGGTTCTTGCTCCTCCGCTGACAGTAGTGAAGAAAAAAGTGGGTGTAGTCTCTGTTGCTAAGGGCAAAGTCATGTACAGTCAAGGTGGATAAATGTTGAAAGTTTTGGTTTGGATAAGTGCTTGGGAGTTGCAGTGCTTATCTACATCTCAGCTTATCTGGAGCACTTCGATCAGCAGCACTGAGTCAGGAATCATGCCATGTCTCTGGGCTCTTCCCAGAAGGTTCCCAGCACTGACTCTCACCATCCTGGTGAAATTAGGGATGTCCACAGATAGGTCACTCTGACAGCATCCCATGGCTACAGCACCTCCATTCCTGTGTAAAACAAGAAGGCAGCCTGTCGGGCAGAACCAGACTTACACATAGGCTGTAGAGTGAAGGGGATTTTCATCAAATCCAAAAGCAGATTCTGTTCGAGTTTGGGCAGGAAATTCAGAAATGCTCAGATTTTTATCTAATTGATTTGCATGCCCCTGTTTATAAGGAGATTCCAGACGTGGAACCATACAGACTGTTTATTATTGCTTGCACAACTGTCATTTTCAGACAGCTTAAATTCCACCCCAAGTTCCCAGGGGTGAAATTCACCTCCCATACCATCGGCTGCCTACAACTTAGGCGCCAAGTCTAAACTTCTTGGCTAAGCTCCACTGAGAGCCAGTGGGGAAGGTCTGGCACCTCCAGGGAGTGATTTCTGCCCCGTGTCTCAGACATCTTTGCTCTGTGGAGATGAGTCACCCACCAGAAGGGCCTGTCCCTCCACAGCGCTGCAGAGAGGAGCTGGGTGACTTGCCAAGACCAGCCCCGTTGTCTGGAGCCCCAGACAAATGCACTCCTGCTCCCACCAAAGCGGGCAAACACTGTACTCCATCTCCCAATAAGCCAAGGGAAGAATGAGGTGGGAAGTGCTTTACCATGAAGACCTTTAGATGTGTAACTCCAAAGGGAACACAGGGCAACTAAGCAGCAATAAGAGGCTTAAATCAACTTGTGGATTTAGGCCTAAGTGACTTTCCCCAAGTTTTCACACTAATTTAAAACATCACTTTTCCAGTCATGCCTATGATTTTCCCCTGGCTGTGGTCCCCTTTGAAGATTCTCTTATGAATCCTTTACTAAAAACATCTCCAAACTCCTGGATAACCAGGAGGAAAAAAAAAAAAAAAATAAAGGCAGAAACAGAAATTAGCATGAAGGAAAGTCTCCAGCAGCACTCACAAGGCATCCTGCTGCACAACATTTTGCCAACAAAGCAAACAAAAGCTGGGAGACCTTTTCTCAGCCCCAGGCTGGAGAAGTGAACGCTCACACCAACTTTCTGTGCACTGCCCTGAGTCTGAGAGTCCCACCAAGTGACCCCAAAAACCACCCTGCCCTCCACACCGACCCCCTACCGTGCCCTTCCCCATCACATCCCATTTAACTCAGCACAGTAGCCCCTAAGAATTGCTGGGTTCATTCTTAAGTTCCTTGCTGAGAATGAAACATTTTTATTGACATGGAAAGATTGCGCCATGTGCATAATTGCTGCATACAACAAGATGGAAACCACAAGCAATAAAACACTCCATGGGCGATGACTCGTGTTTACAGTAAATAGGAACGATGCTGCCAGATGTCAGCAGCACCAAATCATGTGTTGCTATCCCAGGTCTCCAGAAGAAGGAAATAAAACCCCACGACAGATATTTTTATTTCTGGCGAGAGGATGACTGCTGGGTTGATTGCATCTCTGAGGCTCTGGGTAAGTGGCAGAGACAGGATCTTATTTTTGTTTCAAGAATTCTTGTACATTGTAGTGGGAAAACAGACAGTAATAGTTTTTTGAGTTTCAAAATTTAGAAATACCATGTTCCCTTGTCTAGATCTGCTAGTGTGATGAGCCTGCATTGAAGCCCAGGGGAGCAATTGAATGCAGAACATTTGTTCCATATGTCACCCCTCCCCCAGGCCACAAAACAGATCCCAAAATCCTACAGTTTGAGCCTCTGGTGATAGACCAAATGTCACAATTGCAACTTGCCAGGAGAAGGAAGTAGGGGAGATCAAATGTGTCACTGTCATCACTGGAACCAGGGTACATCCTCCTTCTAAAAAAGTCTTTCAAATCAAGTTATCCCAAGCACTGCTAATCTCAAGAAAGAAAGCAATGAGCTAAATTCCTGAGTAAAGCACACCAGTTATGCAGAAGGCTGGACCAGAGAGTTCTTTGTGGATTATAAAACTATGTATTTGTGCAGCTCCAGTCATTCAGGACCCATGGGATGGCTTTTAGGACTACTTTCCTGAAAAGAGTCTACCCATTTTGAAGTGCTCCCTTTAGGATACCTCAGAAGTTCTGACCTGAAAGAAGTGCCAGAAAAAAATCAGCCATAAAAAACAATAATTCAAGACTTCTCTAAAAAGGATTCAAGTTGTCTGTTAGAGCTGTAAGAATCAGTTCAACTGGCAGGTTTTGCTTCAACTGCGAAGAGCTTGGACATCCAGTTTTCAGTCTCCTTGCTCCTGATTAAAGAATAAATCCCAAACCCTACTTTTCAGACTGCAGTGTCACAATTTTCTCTGGGTATGTCCAGATGGAACCTGTCACCAGATACGGTCTTGCACTTCCTTTATGCTCCCAGCTGTCTAGAAATGAGCCAGCTCCAGAACAAATGCTGGCTGTGAGGGCAGATCTAGGTGTACCACGCTGAAAGCCACCACATGCTGCCTCAAGATCACAGAGGAGCCTCTACAGCGTCTGTTGGTGGATGCAGGCAGAGGACCAAGACTGTTCATCTTAAATGAACAGCATCCAATTAAACCAGTTAGATCTGATCCTTAATGTCAGTATCAGAGATAGCTGCATTTGGACACCAGGCCATTAAGGGAATAAAAAGATAGAGGAAATATCCCAGAAATGGGATGCCTGTAGACTATCATTTTTAGCTAGACCGATAGCCCACTGACTGCAAAATCTCTGCCTGTCCATCACAGGGTTCAAACTGTCCTCTGAGCCTTCCCTGTCAATTCACATAACTCCTGGTAATGGTCTCTTGGCAGCTTCACCCTGGAAACTAATAAGCCAGCAAATTACATAGTCTTGGACTTATTTCAGAAATACAAGTACCTGATCTAATTCAATAATGCATGATGCTAACAGTCCTTCTTGCAGATGTGATTATCCTGGTAATGATGTATTGTGGAGACCACAATCTGGCAGATGACCTCATCCTTATCTGCAGCTGCAAAGCACTACTGGATTCAAGATTTAGGCTGCAAGTGGCCTCAATTCAAATATGTCCAGTGCTCTGAGGCTCTCAGCCCTAAACACCCCCATAAGACCAGACATGACCTGTTGTCTGAGCCAAATTCTCACCTAGTGTAAGTAAGAAGGAAAAACGTACATTTCCAAATGGCCGGGGTTCTTTTTCTAATTTATTTTTCCTATCCAAATTTCTGAAACAAAAATAGTTCTAAATCTGCTAGTCCTAGAAGACTGGAACATTTCATTAGGAATTGCTATATATGTAAGAATAATGCCCTGTCAAATCTAAGTGTTTTACTTTGGTTGAATACACTGAACACAACTTTTCTTACTCAAAACTCTCCTGAAATTTTCATTTCACTGCATCTTCCACCTCCTTGGCAACTATTCTGATTTCCTGTGCTTATTAGAGGAATTACTTAGGAATACTGATATTCCCTATGCAAGAAAAAGAAAAAAACAGTTGTGAAGTTGAGCATAAAGCACCCATAACTAGCCAAAATTTGGTGTGTAGGACACAGCACACTAGAAGAGACATGACCCTGATGCTCACACCCAGAGATGACTCTCTCAACTTTCTTGCTCTGCAGCTTTTTTTTAGCTCAAGATCAGGTCTGTGTCCATTTCACAACTCCTGCACAAGTGTTCCCACTGCATGACCCCTGGATAAATACCCCACATCCAATGGCTGAAACCCTTATCTTATTCCAGTGCAGTAATCTGTTTTCCTGCTGCATCCTACAGACCTAGAAACTTGTTTGTCTTCTCTTAGATCACAATGTCCAGATAAAAACATTCTCCCAGTTGTGGCTTTCTCTACTCAGGTCTGAGGAGCACCTGTTATACATCACAAAAGCTTCTCATACCATTGGCAGCCTTTCCCTGTTTGGAAATGGCTCTCTTCATTTAAAAAAAAAAAAAAAAAACACCCTGGTCTCGGTTTCATACTGCCAGAAAATATGGATTTTTTTTCCCCTAAGCACAATATTTGCCTTGTATTCCACTGACCTTCACTGACTGTCCTGTCTAACCGCGATTTTGGTACAATGGGGTTTTCTCCACATGTCTGTGGCTTCAGGGTGACGTTTCAGCCCATTAGAAGCTCCAAGTTGGTTACAGCAAAACCTCAGTCACCCCAGATCTCAAATACCTACAGCACTCTGCTACTCTAAATGGGCTTGTGTTCCCTCAAGGTCAGCAAACAACACTCAGCATTGCCTCAGTTAGCCCAGACCTTGGCAGAGCAGCGTATTTATTGGTCCTAATCCACACAGCTGGAGTTCACAGGGATGGCAGCACCCGAGTTTACCTTTAGGAACGGAACATTTCTCCTTGAAAGTCAGCTGCCTGTATTTTTCCATCTTCAAGGAAATTCTCCATGCCAAGCTGCTCTCAACCTGCTTCTATCTGCCTGAGGTGACTTGAAGAAGCCACCCCATAGCTTCTAATGCCAGTAAAATCCAAACAAGCATCAGAGGAGCAAATCTGAGAAGGAGGTTGCAATTAACCATTCTATTCCCAAGAGAAAAGGTGGATCATCATTTTCTTTTCAGAGACACACTGGCCAATCCTCTGGAAAATATGCTTCAGCCACCCAGCTATTATGGGTTTCTCTGCTGGAATAATAAACTGCCCTCCTCCATGACCTGTGATAAACAAGGGATTGGATTTGTTGATTAATGGTCCTTTGAGCTGAATGTAGAAACCTTCCCACACACAAAGACCTGTAATCAGAACTCCTCACTCTTCCAAACATCCTTGCCAAACGAGGAGTAATAGAAAGGTTTTATTGGCAAAACCTTTCCTGCAAATTCCAGCTGACGTACGTCTCATTCACCTGCATTCCCATCAGTTCCTTTTAGCACTAATTAATACAGTCCTGAACACCAGTCAGTGCCACAGCAAGTGCTTTCTCCAACATTTTCTCCTATTTATCTTGATTTCCTTAATTCCCCATTCTTCTCATGCCACTATATATTTTATGCCTGTTCATCCAGATACCATCTGTTCCCTTCTTTCTGTCAGGATGTATGGCATCTAGAGCCAAACCAGTCCAGTTTAGCCTTCTAACCATTCAACAGGAGCCATTTACTTGAGGGAAATTCCTATGATAATGCAAGAACCAACTCCTTTCGTGCTTTGATTTCCTTGCCTACGTGAACCACAGTAAGATTTTCATACCCTTTCCTCAGTCTATAATGGCATGTTTATTGTTCATGATGGGGAAGATAAATTGCCAGGACACACAGGGTTCTTCTAGGGGGTTTTCCAAGAATAAAAATACAAATCTTCGCCTAAATTACAATTAAATGAACAACAGCACTCTCTGGCTGTACTTCCAGGGCACAGCATGCACCAGGGACATGCTGCATCCATGGCTGGGGTCCCTGGAACAGGCTCAGCCTGTACACCAAATCAGCACATTGTGGATGAGCCACGTTCTGCCTTGTGCCTGAGCTGAGTTTGTAAATCCACTCCTGTCATTCCTAAGCAGGGACAGTGTCAGCCAAGAGAAGGCAGCCTGGACACTCACACTGGCCGTGGACATGGGCTGGAAGCTGGATGTGTCCCATAAGGTCAGTCCAGACAGAAATAACTCTTACTTTTGAACACCAGAGCAGCTGGCTTTGAGGACAATTCAAAAGTGGGACCTTGGGGAAAATGCCCCTAATTTAATAGCTGTAGCCTTCCCAAAATGTCTGTCCCCTGAAGGCAGATTGTCAGCCAGAGGATCCTACATTTCTGTCCTCTTGCCAGCTCCCCAAGGAGGATCCATCCCTCCACAAGGAGTCTGTCTGCACAAGATCCCAGGGAACAAGGGGACAGCCTGTTCTGGCCATCACTCGGAGCCGGCAGGGAAGCCCGGAGTCACCGCCGAGCCTTGTGTCAATAAGCACCGGCAGAAAGTCCTCTCTGTTTCTCTTTAGCACAATAAACTGTGCCTCCCCCTTCCCTCAGCTCCTTCCTCCGCATCCAGACGTGCACCACAGGGATGGATCCCTGCTCCCTCTCATCACCTCCAACCCCTCCCCCATTTTCCTGTCTCCACTCCTGAGGAAGTGTCTCTTACAGACAAGGGCAGGACGCAAGTAGTTTTGACTAATTTTGCATGGACTACAGATAACGGAGGTATGAAATTCCAGCAATATCCCAGAGGGCAAGGAAAGGACCCCTGCAACTGCTGAAGTGGAAGAAGTTGTGCACCCTGTTTACAGACCCCAAAGCTAGCTGAAGAAATGGGGGAGGGACAACACATTAACCCAGAAATCCCGGTTTCACATCCAGGAAAACATCTGATAAAAAAAGAATGAAAATGAAACGTCTTAAGTCTAGGAGAAAGGATTTGTATAGCACTAGAAAGAAATCTGGTTTTAGACCAGGATGTGAAAAAGACATTGCAGTCTTTCATCATGGAGGAAGTAGCTGTGAGAAGAGATTGTGGAGCTGTCCCTTTGGCTTCCTCCTTGTCCTACACTTTAGCTACAAAACTCTTTCCCTATTGGACTTCAAAGCTGGGGATGAAGTTTGCCAAGGTTGACATTTGCCTTGATCTCAAACCAAATGGAACTTTGGATTTTCCTTTTTTGTGGCAAACAAACAGCTTGTTAGTATGCAACAAACAGGGATGTTGAAGGCATTCCCTGCCCAAGTGACACAGTTGCTGTACTTTCACTATTCTTGGAGTACAAGGCTACCTCTTAACACTGAATCACAAATCCTTGCTCTCCATGTGCTTTCTTCTGAAAGGGAAATAACAGGGTGAGAAAGGGGCTTGATCCTTGGTCTTGAGTTTCTTTATACAAACCTGCAGAGTTGTTTCTTTTCCCCAGTACATTCAGCATACCCAGGCCCCTTTGTGTCTTTCCCAAATGAAAGGCACCTTCCAGATGTTGACCCCCAGGCTGAGGAGCTGTGCCAGCAATGAAGAAGAGGCAAATAGGGAATTCCAGCTGCTGTGGCCACATCCCAGCAGGGAGGCAGATTGCAGCACCTGTGGCTTCCTGAGCAATCATTCCCTACCTGACTCTTCTCATGCCAGTGAGGCATCCCAGCAGTGCCTCAGCCTGGTCAGGGCTGCTGGAGCTCAGGCTGGCTCCAGACAGTCTCAGCTGGACCATGACTCTTCTCCCCAGCTCTGGGCTTGTCTGACCACCATGGGCTCACAGGAGGTGACCCTGTGGTGGCCATGGGAGCCAGGCTGCTCTCCCCACTGGGCATCTCTGTTTTTTGGTCACGCGAGAAAGCACTTGCCGCTAGTAAGACATGCCTTGACAGAGAGCTTTGGCTGATGGAGCTGCAACTTAACACTATTGAGGACAAGGACCTTGCTCGCCACTAAAACCTGTGAGGCTCTTTAAAATGGTGGCCCTTGTGGAAGCTACAGCCTTTCCTAGTGATCCCAGACAATCTATTCTTAAGGGTTTTTTTACATGCCTCAATACACTATATAAACCTTATACCTTTTATACAATAGAATGTCTCCTGAATAAAATCATATTCTGTAGCTGACCTCAGGTATCAGACAGCTTGAAATCAGAAAGAAATAGTGAACTGAGGCTCCACCTTCCTGATTGGTGTCTTCCTTAAAGGATTTTTCAGTGAGCTACTGAAGCCTGTAACAAAAACAGACTTAAAAGAAAAAAAAAGATCTGAAGTTCCTTCCAAATTTCAACTGAATAATGAGCACAGGAATAGTTTAGTTCTCTAAAGCCAAGGGAGACGTAAAATAAAACCTGAAATACCAAACATGGAAGCAAATGGGACTGGACAATGGATAGCTAACATTAACAAACTAAGAGCGTTTTGCCAGTAAATATAAAAAAAAAATAACATGACAAATATCAATGGAAACTAAAACATATATAAAGCTTAAATATGAAATTAGATTTTAGATGGGCTGTCGAAAACTTGCATTTGCTTTCTTGTGCAAAAGTGCAACCTTTTGACCACTGGATGTTTTGTAACACTCTACAGTAAGAAATAAAAGGAGATATTTTGATTTGTGGCACAGTGTCTGGAACTAAAATCTCAAGTAACAGCCCTGATCATTTACAGTGCATTTTTTTTAAATCCATGGATCACAAAACATTTTAATGTTCCTAACTAACACCACGTGCATCAACACAGAGTAGCACAACTTGCCTCTGATGTAGGCGGTATTATTCCCATCAGACAGGTGAGTAAACAAAGTCACAAAGAATGAAGTGTTAGGGTCCGAAAGGAAGTCTGTGGCTGAGCTGGGAACAGAACTTGTCCCTTGATACCATCCTCTTCCTTAACCGCAGGGTAATCCTTCCCTGACCTATGCACGCAACAGTAGATCACAACCGGGACATTTTTTCCTATCCAAAACATGAGGGTTTTCATTTCTTCCTCTTCTCCCACATCTGCCCATGATGGCAAGCTGAGCCCTTCCTTCCACAAGCAACTGTCTTGTACCACATGGTTAAAACCTGACAAGGTGAAAAGGGAAACTGAGCACAACTGTCCCAAGGTTACATGGCCTATTTAGGGCAGAGAGCAGCTGGATTTCTTCCCTCGGAACAATATTTCACTCACTGGCTTGCAGAGAAGTGACTCTCCCAAGACAGATGGATTTAGACAGTGCCTCACTACAATAGGAATCCTAATTTTCTATAATGGTATATAGCTCTGTAACATGCAAGGAAAAAATCCCTAATGTCTAATCCTAATGAAGAAATGGCTTTCAGGCTTTCTGAAACCTTACGAACAGCAGCATGAGGCGTCCAGCCTATGTGTGACACCTCATTTTAGCTGCCACAGCTTCATCTCTGGGAAGTGCAGGGAGCATCTGTGACAGTGATGCACATGGAAATGGAGCTCAAAGCCTTTGAGCACTGATGAAGTTCATAGTCACTGTTTTTACCGTAGATTACCCAGAACACAAGACCCTATTGTTTTTGACAGTTACTATGCATGTTTGTGATCCACACTTTGCTTTTCAGACCTTGGATTTTTCTTTCCCATCACTCTAACCTCCAAAGAAACTGGATCCATGATAAGAAAAAACTCAACATCAAAATTTCCTGCTTACCAGGCCAGAGGACAGCACTTCAGTACAAAGCCTCTCTGGAGCCTACCTGCTTCCTCTGAGCCTTTCCCAACCAGCTGCAGTGCAGCTTTGATAACACCAAGAAGGAGATGCCAACACCAGGCTGCCATGGTCAGATGAGGATGGAGGCTTCCAGCCCTTCAGGACAGCCCTGCCTGCACCCAGCTGTACTACACAAGCTGATTCTCAAGCTGAGCCAAGTCATCACTGGCAGATAGAGGGTAGTGGATTTATAAGGATAAGTGATTTGATCCGTTACAACAAACCTTTATGTTCTTTGGCAAATCTTGTGAAAAGACTTCTTAAAAAATTTAATAAATGCGGGTATTAAAAAACAAACCCCAGTAAACTGTACTTAGGAGCAATTCTCAGCTACGAAGCTCACTCATCCCTCAGATTACTGGGAGATTTAAGAAAGTGAAACAGTTGTTATCACTTGGTCTGTGGGATTTTGTTGGCTTTTGTAGGCTGATTGCTGTGTTTAAGGTAGAGCTGTTGTGTCAGACTCCCTGTGGGCCAAGAACAATATATTCCAATTATTGACATCCCAAATGTATCTTTTTTGAGGGACAGGAAATTTTGCAAGTTTCAAAGACAGAAGAGGCATGGTAAGTACCTTGAAGAGCTCAGCAGACCTGGCAGGCACAGCACCACAGAGGCACTTGGGTGGAAGTGGTTTGAAGATGTGATCTCCTTGCCCACAATCTCCCCACAGAGAGGGGATATAATTACCATCCATCACAATTCAGAGTGTCCCTCAATAAACAAAATCTGGAGGGGCTGAAGTGATTTGCCCTGGGTCACTCAGTGCACCAAGGACAATTATGAACCAGTGCTGAAAAGCTGAAGCCCCAGCTAGCACCTGTTCCAAGCCAACTCATACCTCCATTCAAGACAAGACATCCAAGAAGGATTCTCAGATTCTTGAAAGCAGACACATTCTGAGTTGTCTTACAGGATAATCAGCAGATCTTGTAGCTGTAACTCATTAGCTTTTGTACACTCTCCACCTCTTTAAGTTTTCTTTCCAAACTGGAGTATTATTCCTAATGGTTGCAGAAATCAGCTGTGATAACAAAACAACTTCTAACTTTGTCCTCTTTTAGAAGCTGCACTCCAACAACTGGTTTATCTAAATAGGTTCCTTACAACCACTGCTCTTCTTCATTGCTTAACAGCTGGCAGTAACCTTTCTTCTTAGCGCAGAAACATCAAGCACCAAAATAATTCAGAAAACAAACTCCAGCCCCAAACTCATCCCAGTAATGCCCAGAAGCTCTTGAAATACATCTCAGAACATGAAGCCAAGCCAAATATTAGGCTCCCCATCCCAGACATGCTTTTAAATTGTACAGAACAAAAGCCTTTAATTTATATTTGAATTTAAAATTCTAAGAGCAACAATAAATTAGGCAAATAAACCTGTTGCCCAGGATCAAAAAAGCTCTGAGAGTGCCTAACTGGGAACATGACCAGCAGTTAATCTTCTAATGATCAGTGGAAAATAGACCACTGAAATACCCCCCGCTCAGAAGAAGCTTTCTTTAGTTTCTTTCCTTCTACCATTTTTTTTCCTAGCCAAATCACTTACTGAGAGCCTCGTTTTCTCATGGTGTGAGGTCAGTGCAGCTCTGCTCCTCACACTGAGCTACCTCTGTGGAGGAGTCATGCTCTGAACCTCCAGCTCAGAGGAGGCTCTGCATGAGCCGCCTGCCCCTTGCAAACCCCCAGCCGAGCACGAATCCCAGCTGTGCTCACACACGGCAGGAGGAAAACAAAGAACCAGATAAATAACTCCTTTTGTAGAGCTTTGTTTTTCTGCTTTCCCTCAGCATGTGTGTTTCTGTGTGTACATATGCAATCAAGCTGTGACTGTTAGCAACTGACTTCTGAATTTCCGATCACCCAAAGCTGAAACCTTACCTTAGGGATAGGAAATCAGGAACGCTGACAGAACCTGCATATTTGAAGCAACCTATCTAGGGTTGCCACAAATCTACCTCGTAGGCTATTGCTTAAATACATCAGGAGCAAACCTCAAGTCAGGATTATACTTTTACTCACACTCCTGTGATGACCTAATATCTTAAAAGTAGTTGCCACCCTGAGATGGACAGCCAGTAGCTGAAATGCTGAGAAGCACCTGCCCAGTGCCACAACCAGCTTTATTTCCCAAAGGTAAGTTATCATAAAACACATGGTAGGAAAAGTAGAGGAAAAGACAATATTGAGCTAAAAGCAAGTAGGTTTTCTGTGAAAAGCATTGGAGTAACTGTAACTGCATTTTCATTTTCAGATGCTGCTCTGAGATTGCTTCAGATGTTAAGAGAGTACCAATGAGAGGACACCCAAAACCAGCAATATTCCCCAACCTATCTAAAGCTTTAGTGGAAACACTGTTCAAGCACATGCCAAAAATATCTGTCATTCACTGTTGGTCTTTCTATCTCTTTTTAGGAATGGCTCACTAAGCGTATTAAAGGTGTTGCCCCTGTTACTGCTTACCAATTACAATTACACACCACTAATAACAGGAGAAATTAAATATTCCCTGAATGAGATCCAATGCTGTGGATTATACATGGGAGTTTATACTGGCACTTGAGAAGATATACAGAAATATGTGGCATTGCAAGCTCTTTGCCCCTGGTGAGAGATGGATGAGGTGTGGCTAAGAGCATGCAACCCACCATGAGAACACACAAATCATCGTCCTGAAAACAACAGCTATGGGTGTCCATTTTGAAAAGAAGTATTCTGTTCCTTTCACAACCTCAGTCCTGCCCCACTTGGAAGCTCCACATCAAGCAAAGAGTGGGTTTCAATGGAGTTCTCCATAATGGCATAGATAAAAAGCATCATCATTAGAAAACAGTAGTTCATGTGCTTCATGAATGTATCTCTCTCAGTCAGGACCTAGTGGATGACAAAATCATCACCCTGCAGTGTTGGCTATTCTCTGCTTCAGGTCTGGAGCAAGCATTGGGTAGTATCTAAATCAGAGCATCCCTGCAGGAGCTCCAAGCAGTGACAGGGACCCTCACAAGGACCCAGGCAGCTGCAGATTACAGAAATTACACTCTCTGTTCAACTAGAGAATTGGTCCTTGCTGTCCCAAAACCCAGTGTAAAGCCCTAAACACAACACCATTCTTTCCCCGCATGTGCCTGCTGTCTAGCTAGCTGGAAAGAAGGGGATTTTTGTCCTGCACAACTCCAAGAAACCCCTCAGAGCCCTAACTCCACCTTCCCCATGTGTAATCAATGTACTCAAGCCTTGCAGGTCAGCTCCTGAGTTTGGCCCTTTATGAATAGATCACTATGCTGGCTGCTCCCAGACGTACACAGCCAGTTGTATGTGGTGGAGAATCGTAAGCAAGGGCAGGAATGCTTATTTGGCAGCCTTTCCCAGCCTCTGAGTGTCTACTGACTTCTTTTTTTTTTTCTTCTTTCTTTTTTTTTTTATGTCTCTGTCACCTAATTTTTAAGCCAGGTTTTGATCTTCTCTGCCAACATAAATCAGAGAGAGAGTCCCTCCAGACTGACATCAAGTGGGCATGTGCAAGTTTCAGAGCGCTGTGTCCAACCATCTGCACATCTTGCAGCAGATGGGCGCTGGGATACGTGACCACACATTTCAACCTGCTGCCTCACCCCTCGGGATCAGCTGAGGCCTGTTCCCTGTCTGTTAAGTCAGCAGCCAGGTGAGAGTAGACAGGTCACACTGGTGAAGAAAAGAAACAACTAAGAAGCCCTGCTATTTATATACAACCTGCATGCTCTCACCCACTCTTTCCATATATATATATTAACTTGCTTCTGCAATTAAAACACATTACTTAAGGAGAATATAATATTTCATGCTGAAGAGTAAATTGGAAAGCTGTGGTTTTCATTTACATGAGTTAAACCCACAAGGGACAGCTGGAATGGCAGTTACAATTAGGCTACCCATTAGGATGCATTAGATGACATTAACCCAAGACCTCTCAGGTCCACCACAAAGCCGCCAGGCTGCAAGGCGGCTTTAAGAGCAACCTAGAGCTTTCTGGTGACACTCATGTTCAGTGCAAACATTGGAAGGGAGTTATTTTCCCTCTCTGTGACATGGCAGATGGTCAGTGTTGCTGCTTCCAGACTACAGGGGCTTGGCACTTCTTTTAAAGCCTTTATAAGGCTGAAATCAAATGCTGCAACAACCCTTTCACTTCAACAGAAAAGTATTCCAGAAATGCTATGCAAAATACACCAGCAAGCATAGCCGGACAAGGGTGTAACCAATCAGACTCCATTCCCAAATACTGCTTATTCATCCTTCCCATGCGTGGTTGTTAAGATTGGAAATTATCCATCTTCCTGGTAAAGAAAGAAAAAAAAATATATTGAGGCATCAAGTCATTGAAGTGCTACACAAGCACTACTGCCTTTGCAGTATCTACCATGGTTGCTTATCTAGGCTGTGATTTTTCTCCTGGGATACAGCTTCATGAGTCGTCAAAGACAGACCATGAAACACCATCCAAGTATTAAAAGACTCATAGGAAGCTTGAAATGAACTTAAACGGCAGAGTGCCTGCAACTCGGAGTACCTCCTGAGATTTCGCTCACATAATAACTGAATTATTAACTAAAGAAAGAGTAGTGTGTGGAAAAATGAAGCCACTTGCTTGTATGTGGCTAGAGTTCTACAGGGATTAAGAAGACATTTAAAAATACCAACTTTTTTCCAAATGTCTCCTTAGTTATGAGAGGAGACTTGCCAATTGGAGATCATGAATGCTTTAAGGGAAAACAATCACTCACAACTAGATGCACTGCTGAGACATGTTTGAAGTCCCAGAGACCCGATCCAGTCTCACTTGCATCACACTACCTGATCCTCTTGAAATCACCAGCAAGCTCCTGTTTGTAAAGCTGCAGAAAATCAGTCATAGCTTTTCACAAAAATGCTGAGTTGTCCATGTCAAGAAAATTATAGAAAGTCAGGCTATGGGCAGGAGGGGGAGAGGGTTAGAAAAAGAGAGCATTGTTTATGGAACATGAAAAGCTCCAGCGACACAATATATGGAATTCGGAGGGAAACAGGCCCTCCTTTCTTTCTGTACAATTCAAATAATTCCAATGGCAGACTGGATATTCCCCAAAACGAGTTAAAAAAGCACAGGGCTGTCAAAGCAATTTAGAAAGGGAAAGCTGAAGTAAACATGGTGACTTTTTTTTAAGCCTTAATGCTTGGAAGACCTGAATGTTACCCTACCTAGAGTATGCTTTCCATAGAATAAAAAGAAGTAATAGCTGGATATGCAGCCCAGTGCAAGAAAAATGTATGGAAGTACCCCTAGAAAAAAAACTCAGCTCAAGCATGATAACACACACACCTAACCCTAACCCTATCTAGGTGGTTCTAGGTTCTAATTAAGGAAAAAAAATCCTTATGAAGTCCTACTATTGACTTGGAGTTGTTGTCTTCAGTAATGAGACTCTCCTACTCAACCAGGATATTTTAAAAATCAGCAAAGAACACAAACAGTTTTTATTGCTTTCATGCTTCTGCATTCATGAAGATGGGGATTTATCATTAAAAGTCATACTTTCCATAACTCTATTCTTCTTGCTACTGTTTTACCTCCTTACTCCTGCTCCAAGTAGGAACCAACTCCTGAATTTGAGGGACTCTTTGGACCTTCTAATTTCAGGCAAAGCCTTGTGCAAAGCATATGTAGGACACTATTCTCCTTTGCTATGGAAAGATGATTTCCAGCATTTTGCATGATTTGGTTTTCACTGAGAAAAGGAGAGGTAACACCATTTCCACCTATCATTTTTATTTATATGTACATACATGAAATTGTGATTAGATTATGGTAAGTATAATCTTGAATAATTGGATCTAAACACATAAGATTAATGTAATCACAAGACCTCTCTTCAGCTGGGTCTACAGCAATTACACCCAGTAAAACTGCTGGGTTTATATATAAACTTTATTCCTGTAAAGGTGTCTGTTCTTTAAAATATCATTTTCACAGAGTTTGTATCAAACTCAAGAAAGGTTGCACACTTTGCTAATTCTGAGAGATAGGTCTGCTAATTCTGAATTCTAGGTCTTGCTCACTTACCATTAGAAAGACTTACTGCCTGGTGAGCAATCTCACCAGGATTCAACTTGTTGAAATTTCTTCATTAATGGATGACCTGAAACCTAAAAAAGTCAGTGTCTTTCTCTTGCACAAAGCTTATCATCTAACTCACTCTGGATTGGTGTGTTTGAAGGAATGAGGTTTGCTTTGTTATTTTTCTGAACTGACTAGTGTGGTTTTGACTGAGAAGCTAAGAACCCCAGCAACAAACTGCATCTATGTAGTCTGAACTGCCTGCTGTACTTCTTCCAGAATGTGAGTATAAACTGGAGTATGGGAATCTAGGAACTAACCAACAATTCCCTTCATCTTGGAATAGAAAATTTCCTTCGATAGTTTTAATTATACTCAAGCAGGCAACATGTTGCTGTTGGGTTTGGGAGGTAATTATATTTTAGAACAGATTTGCTTAATTGTTTCCATCAGAGGAGAACTTGAAAAAATTTCTAGATTTTAATTAGCAGGTTGGCAGTCTCACTCTTAACTCTTTCTCAAATAACTCGGGATGTTGAGGCTTAGAATAAATTATTTTGACATGAGCACGATGCACTCTGTAGAACTCCTGACAGCCACGAGGTGTCTCTAGGAACTGTCCCAGAAGGGGTGTGAATCCTAGTTAACCAACAAGAAAAAACCTGAAATTCATTCTCTGCAGAAGCCTGGTTTTTGTCTGCACTTGTAAAAACTTTCTTTAATAAATGACTCCTAAAAGAGAGAGCGTGATCTTGTCTATCAAATAACTGTGCAGTACTAGAACCAGAGAAAATATATTTACAGAGTCGAAGAATGGTAAAACAAGGGTCTACATCTGGAAGCAGTAAAGGAAAACCTTAAATATGTTAGGAAAAAGTTCCAACAGTGGAAGTCACTTAGACAAAGGAATACGTTGCTAGTTGAGAATGCATGAGGCAACGCTAGGAAGAGGTGCTTCAGAGATGAATTTTGAATTTTATCATAACAACACTATTTGGCTGTGTCATCAAGAGTATTAAAACCCATGCTGATTCTCAGAAGTTGAAGTCTCATAATCCAAAACCTACATCTGCACTCGGGCAGCAGCACAGCACACAGAAAATGCTCTCTGCACAGAGCAAGTGGTCAGGACCTAGAATACTGCTGAAATAGAGCAAACAGTGCCTTTGTCAGGGAGAGGTTATTGTCCTGATAGTCACTGTGTCCAAGGAATTAGCCAACGTGGGCTTCACTGACCGAATCACTTAAACATTACTCTGCACTGACCAGTTAAACCAAAATGGGCATAACAGAATGGGAACGGATACAGAAATTGTTTAGAACCAAACAGCAAAGCCAAACAAGAATTGCAAGCAGGAGGTTAAACTTCTGACTCAAAAGCTGAACCAGGCAGCTCATCTCCTTAGCAATACAAAGAGAACATTTCTTAGGAGAAAAGAAAAAGATGAAGCCTCCAAGTCCAAACCATGACCACCTCTTCTGACTGTCTCCTCAAGTGAAAGGGTAAAGTGGTTGTCTGGTGAGATCTGAGCTACAAAGACTGAAGTCCTGGAGCTGCAAGAGATGCAAACCCAGTATTTATATGACAGCTTATGTGGCCTCCATGTATGTGATTTTTATTTCTGAAATGAACTTCAAGCTAAGACATTCCAAGAGAGATCTCCTTGATGAAATGTTGGGGTGAAACTGCCATGTCCTGCCTCCCATGTCATTCAACTGTACTTCAAGAACTTCAATGATCATGCACAGCATGACACTACTGATGTGACCAGAGACCTGACCTGCTGCAAATCAGGTGTAATTACACATTAAGTAAGCTGTAAATGCTATTACTCTCCTGACATCTCTAAAGAATTTTCTATATTCAACAGAGGTAAAGTTACCCTATTTCAAACAACCTTCCAGTCAGGCATCCTGGAGCTGTGTTACAGAGCTCCTACCAAGGAGGCACAGGAGGACTTTCTTCTCCCTTGGCAAGTTTATCTAAAGATGCTACAAGATTTACATTTCTGTTGCTATCTACAGTTCAGTGGGGAGAAACAATATCTCAATAAAAAGTTTAAAATTCAGCCTTTTCTATCTCTAATGTGTTGTTACGCACTAATAGCACAAAAATTTCCAATTGGGTCACTCATCAGGTTGTTCTTTTGCTGATGAGACTCACAGGTTTTTCTAACTTCTCTTTAAATTTGAAAGTGAGACATTTCAAGGCATATTTCTTTCCTCAAATACAAAAAAAAAATTACATGAGCACTGTTTCTGTTTTAAAAAAAAAAGGCATTTTTGAAAAACAAATAGCTCTAATATCTTGCCCATCCTGCACACAGAGAACTGAAACACAAAAGGCCACATCAGGATTGTCTCTGAGGGCCCAGAAAACTCCTGCCTCCTCCTAATAGAGCTTTCCTGATAAACTTGGAATAGTGCATGTAGAGCTCATAGAGTCCAGCTGGCCTAGAATGCTTCATGGATCATGGACAGGTATATCCCACATATGGAGAATGAGCAGAAGAAACTGTGAGGGGCTGCTGCTATTTCAGAGCCTCATATACCCACCAAGGCTTTGTCTCATCCCATAAAATTTTCAGACACTTCAAGTTTATTCTCCCTGGGCTCTGCATACTCCAAGCTGCATCCAGCTGCTGCTGAAGGGGCAGTGCAGTGTGTACTGCACACCGGGCAGAGCAGCCACAGGAGGTGACAGGAGTCTGGCACAACTGTCCCCATTTTCCATTCCCTCTGCCCTGCAGTGTTGAACTGCCACTCAAGTCCTTGCCTTGAGCTGGCTTCTCTCCACTGCAGCAGATTCCAGTGGCAATGGTCCCGTTGTGCTGTGGATGGTTGGAGGCACCATGGGATGAGAGATACCAGCAGTGTGTAAAGGACAGCCCAAAAGGAACCACAGAGCCTCAGTGGGGCTCACTGGCTACACCAAATGCCAGCCTCTGCCTAGTGCAGAAGGCTCCCAAGAAAGGACTAAGTTTGAGCAAACACAATGGCACGTCTTACATTTGGACAAGCTGACGTAGCCCAAGTCAGCTTAAAACACCTCGTTCACTTCAATCCTCTGTTTTAGACTTGGACAACACTTCGCTCTTCACAGACTCCTCAGAAAGTGTCATGAGCTACACATCAAATGCACAAGGCACATGAGGATCAACATTACTGTCTTCTCTCAAACCAGGGGTTCTATTCAGGGCTGCCTGCCAAACTGCTGGATGAACCCGGTCACCCCTGAGGAATATAAGCTCTTGTGAAGAGGAGGACAACTGGACAAAGACCACCAAGGACATACTCTTCCACTGATCCCAAATGTAATGGGGAATTCAAAGGGCTTCAGAGAAGAGGAAAGGTGAATTTGATTAAATAAAACCAGTATTTTTACTGTTTTGATAAGCACGATGGATGATAAAAGATCTTGGAAGGCATTAACTCTACTTCACACTGGAGTGCTGTTAAAGCCAGCATGGCAAGAGACTATAACTCTGTAAACATATGTTGTGTATTAGATTTTGATCTGGCAGCTTGCCTCAATTTTGTTTTTTTAAGACTCCAGCTAGTTCCAAATACACTTCCATGTTTGTGTTCCAGCATATGAGCAGAATGCTTGAGTGACGGGGACAAAAGAATGCACTGGACTATAAGTTCATTTAAAAAAAAAAAAGCCTTCATTAGTATTGGCACATTAGAAAGAGGATGACAAAAATATCAGCAAATTCTTTTTTCTATCCCTTTCTCCAAGCTCTTTGTTTTTTCCGGTGTACACTTCACAGCTGCTGAGAACTCTGTTTTAGTCTCTTCTATCTGAACTATCAATACGGACAGAAGTGACAAAAGGACACCTTTCTAGACAATTTTGTGACTCCCAACTCCTCACCAAAAAAGCAGCCCACAGAGCATCCTCTGAAAGGCAATTAGCCTGGGTCCCTGTAGGTGCAGACGAAGAAATTCTTTTGAGAAGCGTTTCAGTCTGCTCAGGATTGAGAGTTCCAGCTCATATAAACAAATACTGTTACAAGAGGCAAAGTTGATATGGATTTATGCAAGGAATGCATAGACTGAATAAGCAATTTGATAATTAATGGAGTTGACACGCACTTTCGAATAGTACTCAAGTATGTGCAGACTGAATGGTTTCATATACAAGCTGAACCAAAGACAGTATTAATTTTTAACCCATTTTATACCTAATCACTCAGATGAAGGAAACACATGCATTTTTTTTCCTCTTGGGTATTAGTTTTGACCTCCCAAAGCCTGACTATTGGGACATAAATCCTTTGCACTTAGTAGTATTGCACACAACAGACCTGTAGATGTCTTGTACAGGCTGATTTTTTCTTAAAGACTGAAGAATGATCTTTCTGGGTATTGATTACTTCTTTTATGTCCCACAGCTTAAATGCAGCAGTTTTGCTCTAACAAAGAGCTGAGAGCTTAGTTGCATGAGTTCACGGAATTTCTGAAGAGCCCCTCATGAATAAAAGAAAATTTCTTTTATTACTGGCTTCCAAGCAAGCCAAACCACTGCTCCTACAAGTCCAGCTGCAGAAACTAAAGATGCTTAGTAAAGTCTTGAGCGAAGCGCTGTCCCACCTGGCAGGAGATGATGGTAATTTATTGTGCATGGAAGACATTGTGACATTTTGAACTGCATGGGGAGAATGGAGCAGTAATATAACTGCTCCCACACAGGAATGAGATACTCAAAGTGTTTTCTCAGTCTGGAACAGGTTCAGGGATGATGCCTTGATCTGTTTCACACTTCACCCCTCTTAGGATCAGGAAACAGGCTTCTAATACATTTGCTTTACGTTCTCATACCCTAGACAACAGAATAATCTTCTAAAGGTTGTATCCACGAAAACCACCTATGGAAACAAGATTTGGTCAGTCGTTCCTTATCCCACACTCTCCTTCTCCTTTAGTGACAAAATCAAAAGGAGGATGTGGCAGTTTCAGTTCAAAACCAGGCAGAAAGACAACCAAGACAACCATCTTCCAGGGCCTCCATAAAAGCATTGAAAGATCAGGAGGGACTACTTGGAAACACATTGTCTCCAGTCATTGAAGCTGCAGGTAATTGGAAAATATCTATTGAATGACCGCAGTTCTCCAGCAAAAGGTAGATGAACTGACAAATGCAGTTAGATTTGAGGTGCTTCAGGGCCATTATTCTGTCCAGCTCAACAGCAGACACCTAGGAAAGTATATATTAAATCTATCCTCTGTTAAAAGCCTTGTAGATGGGGCAGAACTCTGGCAGCCTGCTGGGAACCCAGCAGCAAGTCAACTTGCTACGACTGCTCAAACATCAAATGACACAGTGCTGCCTGCTAAGTGCCCCCCACTCCAACTCCGTCTGCAGCTGCCTTTGAAGAAAGGTGCAATGCCTTCTGCATGGATGTATATGCCGAATAAAGTCTTTTAAAGCACGTGAGAAAGAAAACTGTCATCAAAATGTACCGAGCAATTACGGGTTGAAGGTTGAACTATTATTGCTTCGTGCCCTCCCATTCCCCTCCCCGCCAGGGTGGGAAGAAAGGGGGAGGATTATTCATTTGTATTCAAGCACTTCATTAATGTTTATAAGAGAATCCAAACACGCAAGCAAAACAAGGACGAAACACTCGCGCCAGACGTGTGATGCGATAAATGTCACTGGAGCAAATATTTAGATCTGTTTACAGAGAGGCCTATTAAGTCCTTTTTGAAAAGCTGTGCAGTGTTGTGGCTTGGTCTCTGCCTAGCAGCTCCAGCATAAACACATGGAAGATGGCTAAGTCTCTCTCTCTCATTTTGTTATGACATCTGGAAACCTAAGGAGGTTGGGAGAAGCCAACTGGCTGCCCTACTGCGATGTCTAGCTAGAGGGTCTGCCTGTTGAATGATGGCAGGACATGCAAAGTGGAACTGCTGAGTTCTCCAGCTTGTGCCAAAATCAGTGGATTTTCAACACAACAGTCCCTCAACAAAGGTTGTTGCAACACACAAGCCCTTGGTCCATTGCTAATGATGCAAGTCTATGCTCTCTGCCATTTTTCAAGACAATTTGCATTTGAAAAAATCAATTCCTTTAGGGGCTAAAATAGCAAAGAGGGGTGGAGCCACTCTATTCACCAGGGATGAAGATGTGTCCCATAGTCCCTTGCCCAAAGAGCTATAGGTTCTGGAGTTCACAATCAGGCTGGACTTCTCCAGATGTCCCCTTCACATCACCATCTCATCAACTCTAGTCCCTGCCATACAAATATTTATTTTTCTAAGAGTACTAAATAAATTGAAAGGTGTAAGAGAAATTTATAGATGGAAAAATCATTGTCTTTGCCCCAGATGTAGTAATGTAATTGGGGTATTTCAGCCTCTGAAGTGATGCCTCAGTTTCCAACACATTATGTAAGGCCTAAAGGTATAAAATTGTCTGTGTTGTGTATACAAAGAGTCAGGGTTCCTTATCCACATGCCCAGCTTGCTTCCCTTCTGTTTGGAAGGAATGGGTGCTCAGGCCACACAGACGTACAGGACTCTGCACAGTGACCTCAAGTGGTGCTGACTGAATCGAAACACTTTCAGTTTTCCTTCTGACTTAGTGAGTTTAGTTACCTTTTTTTCATAGCATCAAAAATTCAACATGAAATCACAAGTAACTCTACTCAGTCTGGTTTTTAAGGCTATCAAAATCACAAATAAATTAGAAGAATATTGACTAATATTTAATTTCTCCCTTGTTCTCTTAATAAATTATTTGTCTACATGAAACTCCTTTCTGCATAAATCAGCAGGAAAGGCACCTTGCCTGGTTTCAAGAGATACAGTTTTGGGTTCCCAGTAAAAGGATTGCCAACTTGTTTGATTTGTTTTAACGGGAACTACACTGAGCTCTGCCCCAGAGAACAGAGGAACAGGTTCCAAGTCTTTTGGGATTCTCCTATAGCTATATTCCAAGCTATACCCTCAGGTCTAAGCACTCTTGGGAAAACACACTTCTTCCTTCCCTGACCGATAATGATGGATTATTGATGTGACAGTTGCTAAACTTGTTGTTCTCTTCAAAAGCGTAAGAAGGTTGTGATACTTCGTGTTTTAGAAGAACAAAAAAAATTCATGCGACCACTCAGCTGAACAGTAAATAAACATTGGTTGTCCCTACTGTGAAACAGGGATTAATCTTTTCAGACTTAAGCATCCAAGAGAATTTTTTTTACTGCTGAAGTTTTCCTTTCTAATTAGTGTCCCTGATTAATTCTTGCAGAAAATGCACGACAGCTTAGTGGCTTGGTCTCAAACCATGGTCCCTTCCATAATGCTACATTCAGCTGTTATTCTCTGCTTTTGCTGTGTTATACTGCTCTTAATATACCAGACTCATCAGGAGTGCCAGGCCTTAAAACATTGTCAGTAGCATGCCAAACATCCACAGGGAAGACAGAGGAATCCCTTCCCCTACTCTTGTTCAGCTACCTCCTGCTTTGGAGCTAACCCTTGGGTTATTTACGTTGCGTGACCTTGAGATAAATGGCATTTGGCAGGCAGCCGGATGACTTTGTGTTTCAAATCAAACATTCTCAGTTTCTCCCACACTGACAATGGGAATAATTCCTGAATGCTTTTTTGGGGGTGGTTCTTCCCATCTCATTGCCTGCCATGGAGCTCTTTGGTAGCTACGTCAGGGTTGGTGAACTTTAGCTTGACTTTCTTGTTAGACTCAAGTACCAAGTGGTGTGTGTGGTTTTTTTCTGTGGTTTGGAGTGGGGGGGTGTGTGTGTGTGTGTGTGTGTGTATTTTCTCTTTGTCCCAGAGTGTCTGCACTGCTGGTATTAGAGCTACAATTGTTCTATATATAAAGCAAAGATCCCTTGAATGATCTGCCAAAGGCTTTATCTGTGAAAAATCTTTGTCTGTACTTGCTTTGCCGTTAACCAGTTTTGACTCTACTCCATAATGGCTGGAGTTGCTTTGCCTTAACTGATATGTATCAAAGAGAACTGCTAAAATTAACTGCTCATGAACTGTGTCCAGGATGTTAGATTAACTCATGTGGAATCCTTCAGTGAACAAACTGATTTATGATGTGTTATGACATTGTTATTTGATGTGTTGCACAACAACTCAATTTTAAAAAATGAAGAGTGCTCCATTAATAAGAGATAAATCTTTCCAGTGTAATTCAAATGAATCTGCAACAACTTTAGAGAGAGTGTGATAAGGGATCTTGTGTGGGTTTAGTGATTGTGTTTTGCATTCTTAGGAATATCTTCCACTGGGATCTCTTTGTCAGTAATGACAAAACCCATCCAAAATATAAAAAAATCCAACACCTTATGGGAGATTTTAGCTCTTTGTACTTCCGAAAATACAAAAGGGATCTTAGTAGGATCAATCACTACTACAAGTGATTCCCAACAACTAATACTCCAGCTTTGAGAATGTACAAGTGCATCAATGATGCCTGCTTTCCACCTCAGAGCCATAATATGCTGTAGTCCCTACAGGGTACATCCGTTCCAAGCTTATCCAGCCACAGTTAACACACAGCAAGTGCTCAGAGCAGTCAGTTTCATTTTCAGGAAAAAAGCCCATATTTATACATTTAGATATAAATTGAGTATGTTTTTAAAGCAAGCACTATTCCATTACTGGAACATGAACCAGTGCAAATGCTGACCTTAAATTACAAAGTTCCTAGAGTGTGTTTCAGATGACTACATGTTAAAGGCTCAGATCTCTCTGGATACCCAGCTTCAACAAAAATTCCTTTCAAAGCGAACTTGAGTTATACACTGTACAGTATGTCTCATTTCACAGCCAAGCCACTCAAGTTAATAAAGAAAATCCTCTCTGGCCTCACACAATTAGCTGGGTAAAAAGCTAGCCAATGCCAGTCTGCAGACAGGGACAAGCTGATCCATAAAGCTGGACAGTGTTTCATGCCTGCAAAGGCCTGTTGCCTTGAGCCTCTGAACTTCATCTTGCCACCAAACACCTGGATTATTTCAGGATGGTATCACCCGGTCTCATGGACTGAGGAGGTATTTTCTCATTGCTATTCTGGCACTGGAAAGGAGAAATGCTGAAGGAGCTGAACTGCATCCCAGCTGTTTGAAGGCTGAGCCATATAAGAATTGATTTGGCCATAACTTTGTATTTGAAACTTGACTTTGCTCACTTCTGGGTGTTAGTGAGTTATCTTTTCCAGCAGGCAGACAATGAGCTTTTTTGAGAATGTTCTTTCTAACTTTTTCCTGTCTTAATCAGGAAATTCATTATGAAAAAGCAGGACTTTTTGTATCATTAACTCTTACGAAAACAACATTTTTAGGCTCTTTTTGCACACTTGCACCTCTCCCGCCTTCCAAAAATAAAGAATTGTGATATTGTGATATTGCAAAAATAAAGAATTACCTCAGCTTGAAAGCAAACTACAAGTTTGTATCCCATTTGACTCCCAGTATGTCAGGACCAATTCCTCTAATGGTGTAAGGCTTAACATTTTCACAATTAATAGTGCTGTGATTATTTTACCAGTGCTTTAGAACCAACAAGACACACTGGGATGTCTCATCACGCTTCCTTCTGGCATAGCATTTATATCAGTGATCATTTCTAAAACTGTAAATCAATCACATGCCAGGAATACAAAGACCTTCAAAAATTTGGGCATGTTTCTCAAATCACCCTTTTGGCCTCTCCCTCTCTGCTGACTCTGCAAACTCCTGCACTGTGAGCAGTTGGTCTCACATTTAAATAAATATTCCCCATCACTATTATGCTGTCACCTGTAATAGGAAAAGGCTGCAAGAAATCAAAGGAGAGCTAAATTTGTGCAGTGGCAGAAAGCGTACAGAGAATAATCAGTCTTCATTGTGATTGTTAACAAAAGTGAGGGAGCCTAATGGAGACCTTGGATTTAGTACAGTCTCTAAATATTGAGGGGATACTTTCAAGACACAGAACCGCCTACTTGAAAGAAATACTTTTCCTGTGTTCCTCATAACTTGACTTTTATTAAAATGGAAAGAGGTTAGAAAATAACTCTAAGATTTGTTTCCTTTTTCTCATTCCTTGGCTCACTAAGGAAGACTGATGAATATTGCTTTGCTCTATAAAGGCAGCTTCTTCTCTGTTTTATGTATTGGAGATATCTGTGTCTCCCAACAAGTGACCCAATTGGAAGAGTTAAGGTAGAAGCAGCAAGCAACCTAGGGGAAACATAAAGCATTTGTTGCTATTTTCTTGATTATGTTGATACAGCTAACAGTTAACTGCCTGTGACTGAATTCCTAGCTTTTTGCCCCATCTTAGCTAACTCCTATTTTGTAGGCATGAAGAACCTCTGGACTGGAATTCATGTGGAAGGCTTCATACCTTCCACACTAACTGAGCCTAGGAAAAGAAGAAATCAGATTTGTTTCTTTTTCTTTTTTTTACAATCCTTTCTCTATGTGTTACTAGGAGTTTCTGGGGATGGTTCAGTGTTTTCCCTGGCTTCAAGGGACTCTTTGGAATGGGTACAACACACAGGATTCAGTCTGTCACTTCTAACACTGCTACCCACTGGCATAGGCTGCAATCCTGATTTTGAGGAAGTCAGGAATAAAACTCACTTTTGACATCTGCAAGACTCCTCAGCACTGTTGCAGTGCCTGGACAGAGGTGATCAGCAATGGTCCACTGATAATAAATCTAATTACAATATTTCAGGGATGATGATTTCTTCAAGCCTAACTGGCCTATGGGAGTCTATGTATGATGAGAAATGGGGTGTCCAGGACTGTGCTAAATGACCCTCAGAGTGGAAAATCTTGGGTCTTTGATCTCATTCAAACTAAAAATACTTTTTCTAATGAGCCTCCTCAAGTCATACAACATCCATTTCAAAATGCTGAGCACACGGTTTTAATTTAAAGTTTTTACCAAGTTTCATTTATATTGTGCTAGAAGTCCTGAAATGACTTGCACCAGAAGCTCTAAAATATTGGACATCCAAATGTGAAGGACTGCTGTTGGAATAACTAGTGATAAAAGCAGCAAACATGAGTGTCAATTCCTGGCTGAGCTTCTGACAAATATTAACCAGGTCACTTTTCATTCCCTGTGACTTTAAATGACAAATAGGTCCAATAAACAGTAACAATTATACAAGGTAGCTGTATTGTTCTCTTGAGCACCAGAAAAAGCAAACTCATGAAGGTGTTGAGACACCATAACTACCAGTTGTTGTGATGGATACAACCAGTCTTACAGTCTAGTTGTGTGTCTCTTCCCACTCTGCACAGGGCATAGTCTTGCTCCAATTCCAGCCCAAGATCTGAGGTATTAAATTCAAACACGGACATCTGCAGTTTTAAGCTCTGCAGACATCAGTTTAATTTCTGGTGTCTCAAGCAAAATGGAAACTATAATGTTTTTGGGGTTACAGAAGGAGTATTAAGTTCAAAAATTGTTGCAATGTTCAGAAAAAAATGTCTTAGTAATTGCAACCTAGAAATAATTTGAGAGCTTAACAAAGATACTGAAATGTTGTCATCAACCCACAGTGCTTTCTGCAGATTTTAAGTATAGTGGAATCAAGCATCTGTACTGGTTGTCTGCTTGGAAGAGGGATTTGGGAAAGTGTGAAAATACAAGGCAGATATGTTTCCTTGCAAAATGGGGATCTTCTAACACTGACCCTTTAAAGTTAAAACAAATGAAGTTTCTAAAATGCCAGTCACTGCTGAAAATCTCCATTTTTGTGCTGCAACCTGAACACTGTCCTCTGAGGATGTCAGCTTACAGTCATTCATCCAAGCAGGCAGGGAAGCTCACTAATAAGACCAAAAGATGAAAGAAATCACACAAAGTTCCCATGGCTCAAGCAGTAACACTGTGATTTCTTCTGCCTTTTACCTGTCTCATCAACTCCTAACGACAGTGAAAAGATTAATAAGGGTTTGCAGTGTAAAGTGTAGCACAGGGGAAACCTGTTATTTTACAGTGTGTCCCTCTGAAGTCCCTAAATATGCTTTGCCAGGAGCCCTGCCACTGATCTCCTCTCTGCAGGAGTGCAAGGTGAGTGAGTGCCCTTGTTTAAGATCATTTCTGGCCTTTGCAATCCAGGAACCTCTGACTCGCCCGAATGATGTGGGCTGGCTTTATAACGTGGATTGCTACTCACTAGGGAGCTGAGGGGAGGCTGTTAAAGACTTTCTGAGCACTGTAGGTTGCACTATACTTCAAGTGGAAGATTTTAAGGTCAATGGTTCATTCTGTTTATAAGCAAAGCACTCTGGGCCCAGAGGAGGATCCTGACTGCTACTGCAACAGCATCACAAAATGACAGCAAATAACAAACAGATTGAAAATCATCACTGTGACAATACCATTTACTAAACAGGGGCTTTTGTACCTACTGGGTTAGCAGCTCTGAGGTGGCAAACACACACAGGAAAAATGGCACAATTCTGCTATCTGACTTCTATATACTGGTAAAGTTAAGCTGCCCCAAGTACAGTAGGGACTCCCTTGAGTGTCTGTCAGACTGTTTTCTGGGGATTTTTCCCTTTCAAGGCCCATCTTACAAAGATGTAATTCCTACCTAATAGCAAGCACAGGCAGCACCCTTAATTTTGAAAAAAAAATCAATCAGCAGAATTCTCCAGACCAGGTCATGGGAGGCAGGTACACCTGCCTTGGGCTTGGATGTTACCAAGGGAGGTGTGAAGGATCAGAGGGAAAAGAAGGGCTCATACCTGACCTATTGTACAAACACTTCTGGCAGTTATATACACAATAAATAAAACAGATGAATTGCCAGCTGCCCCTTGAGCCATCATTAGTGACTGGTTGTTTTCTTAATAGGCATCAAATACCTGAGTGAGACTTCCAAGAGGCTGTGGGGCAGAAGCACACAGTCACTGGCTGTACAGAGCAACGCCTACATGTGGGTACAGCTATAATTTTTATATCAGCAGCTGCTGATCCTTTCAGGTGTTACTGCCACTACTGTAGTTTTAATACTTGCATAGTTTCATCCTCAACAGCTCCCCTGGTGAAAACATGAAGCATCTCCCACTAGTATTTAAAGAGAATTAAATGGAAGTATTTCTATTTTTGCTGTATGAATTTCTACCCCGAGGTTAATTTTGCTGGGGATTTTTTTTATCCTAGTGTAAAAAGGGGATGAAGGGAGTGATAGTTTAACAAAAGCCAGCAAGCTGAAAACTATGTGCACCATGTATAGGTATAGGAAATCAAACCCTTTAACAACACTTCTTTCAAGAACATTCAGCAGTCAAAACAAGTGATGCTGTTTTTGATGACTCCTGCTCTCTTCACGAAGCCTGAAATTCTATAAAAGCAAGAAGGTACAATTTCTACTAGGCAAAACCCACTTTTATTTCAAAAATTAAAAAAAAAAAATCAGTAATACTCCCTCATATAAACTATACACACTATCAAAAGTTAGCTAGCTCTGAAATTGAGCCCTTTAATTCAGTTCAGAAAACTTTGAGCCCAGATCTTTCATTAGGACAAATAAGTACATTTCTCTTGAAGTAGTTACACTGCTCCTGTCAGCTTGGAGAATCCCAGCCTTGTGATCACAGAAATGTTTTGTTTTTCAAGGGGACAGGGCAGATTGAATAGAGAGTCCAGGATATGGTTCTGCTTGCATATTACTTTGTATATTACTGTTTTGCCACTGAAGGTCCAGCTTCGAGGCTGCAGAGCTGTCAGTGACCAAACATGATGGACCACCCATCGGCCTTTTATTAACCAGCACTTGTTCCCCCCTCTAATCCTATCACCAGAGTAATCAAAGCTGCCATGTCCCAGGGTTTGATGGAACAGCAGGACCTGGGAAATGAAGACTGATTTTGTTAACAAAGTCATTCCTGCCCCATGGATGCTGTCTCATTGGTAGAAAGCAGGGAGATGAGGTTTATTTGTGCACAGAATGAGGCTGCAAAGAAATGAAAGGGGGAGAATGGTGAAGTGTGAAGTTTAATCTGGCACAGTCTGAGGTTTCTTTCTTTGAGGCTGTCTCTGATCCAATCAACACTGGTTTGATATTTAACATCTCCCCCTGCAGTTGGAAATGATACCAGCCAGAGGAGACCAGAGTCAGGGCTTTCCAAACAGCTAAAGGGGAGAGACAGGGGTGCTGGCAGCTCCTCACCAGCCCGACAGCTTCCCCACCAAGAGGCTGGCAGGAAGCTGGACCCCGACACAAATTTCCTCCACAAACCTTGGGATTCAGGGCATCTGCTATGAGCTGAATGCACACTGTCCCTGAGGAGAGCAAGCTTGTGATGGGATGGGATGGGGAAGGGATTTCAGTTCTAATGTGGAGGGCTGTGAACACTGTCTGGGACTGCAGATCCTGCTGAGAATCAGGACCAAACACAAGCAAGAGATGCCACCCACCTCCCCAGGGAACAGCAGTTCGGGTAGAGGAATAAGACCTTCCCCTTGCTGACTGTACAGACCTTCAGTGGGGACACACTGCAATCACTCCAGGGTGATGGGGGTCCCATGACAGCCCTGAGCCATCAGGGAGATGCACCAGACATGAGCAGCTGCAGGAGCCACCATCACAATTCTCCGTACTCCAACAACAGCCTGGGGAAAGCTTCCCATCATAGGTCCACATGAGGGTCCCAAAGAGAAGAGAGAGCTTAGCCCTATTCCCAGCTGGCCCTCAGAAGACACATGGATGAGTCCTCACAGCCAGTAGTGGCTGCAATGCCTCTGCCAGAATTTCACAAGAAGGCCTGGAATGTCATCTGCCCCTCACCGGTTCTCAGCCCTGGACAACTTGATTTTGCCCTTTTCTGGCCACTCTCTACATAACATCAGTGCTGTCAGACAGACTTGTCTGCTTCCTCTTCTTCACTTACCTCAGCTCTTTCTGTCCCACCTTCCACAAAAACCCTGACACTTCAAATAGCAAGAAGCAGCAAAATTTCTACCTGACCCAAACCTGCTATGAGCTCCCCTGTGTCCAGGCTCCCAACACTGCCTTCTGCTGGGATTTGGACACCTTGACACCACCTCAACCATACACAGGGCCTGGACTTTGAGTGACCAGCAGCTGCCAGAGTCCCAGGAGGTGGGATAACACTTCCCCCCAGGATCCAAGCAGGAGAGCAGCTGGTCAGCAGGAGGCAGGAGGATGGGAGTGATGTGGAAAAGCAGCAGGAAATACTGTGCAAGGGTTTCAGGGGGAGCAGAGCATCAAACTACAGGGGTTTACAATAGAAAACAATGCTCCCTGCCCTACCTGCAGGAGCTGGCTCTCCAGGAAGCAGCTAATTATATGAGCCACCTTAATCTTTTTATCCGGCTAAGACAATCAACATTTCAAAGCCACGCACAGAACGTTTCAAAGATCGTTCCTGGTCAAAAATGCAAGTGTATCCACTTTCTTTCAGAGCAGATCAAAACCAAGTACCACACCGAGACCACTCCTAGATTTCCTCCTCCTCACGGTATCAGATTAACAGATTTGGGGTATGTAGTCAGATTAAATATTTGCAGTAGCACAAAGCTGCCTTTGAGGAGAAGAAGTAGGGAAAAAAAGCTTTTTTGTCTTTTTTTTTAATTTGCTTAGGGCAAAAATACTGGACTTTGGGGATGTGGGAAACAAAAGCATTGACATGATTCAGCAAGGCACAGTCCTAAAACCTGAATTCTGAATGCAGAAATAATGTGTAGTGTTCCTGTAATAGTAATGCTGAAAACAGGTAAAAAACCGCTGATGCCCTTAGCAGATTTGGGACTATAATTTATCACAGATGTTCTCATCAAACTATGCAAACACCCTGCGAGACAAAAGCTGCTCAATTTCTGATTTCCATTTTTAGTGCGTTTTAATTATGTGTTGCTTAAGGAAGGCTCCAAGACCTGGAATTGGGAGGTGAAACCTTGCAATAGTAATCCACCCCACTAAATTAGCACAGTAATACACCAAGCAGTAGGACTGCCAGACGGTGTGATAACATTACAAATTACTATTGTTAAACAACTAGCCAGGTGTCAGGATGCATGGAAATCTAGAGGAAGCAAGAAAATAAATATCTGGTTAGTTTTGTTTAAGTTTGTCTCCTGTTGTTCTGGTGGCCTTGTTCCTAGAAAAAGCTTCAATCTAGGAAAATTCCTCCTGAACACTGATCTATTTTCAGCAACTTTGTCAATTCTCTCTAACAATTAAAATGGAATGTATTCTTTTAATCAGCATAAATATTTTGCATAAGTGACTGTCATTTGCTTGCCAACAGAAGTAATACCTTTACTGTTCTTTTTTAGATTATTTTTGGAGCAAAATGAATGGGAAATTTTTGTTTCTATTTAAAAGTTGGACAGAGAAACAATTATGGTTAAGGGCAGCAGTGATTTTCTGTCCCTTTTCCTTTCTCTGTTGTTCACTCTCTCTTAAAAGAAAAAAAAATGTAGTATGGTTCACATTTAAAAGGCTTCCAAGTGGTACATTTTTAACCTGGTGCTTTCATGTGCTTGATTCTAACTGCCATTTTTGATCGAATACAACCAAACAGTATAGGATGTCTGGAATGGTTAATTATTTTTACCTCACTTTAAAGAAGGGGCTCAACAAAGAGGACAGGCACTTAAACCTTTCAGACAAAATAGTGTAAAACGAATTCCTCGATTTGGATGTTTGTTAAATAATGCAAAGGTCCTGAGGGGCTTTCTTTTAATTATTTTTGTTGATAAACAAGAAAATACATTCAAAAGTGTATGTAACAAATATTCTCAGAGTTAAGACTCCTAGTTGAAATATCAGATGAACCAAGTATTAGTGAAAGCCAAACTTTTTCCCCTTCAAATAGTTCCTACTGGACTTCAGGGGAGCAGGGGGTGAAGGCACTCTAAGGACATTTTAATCACACCGAAGATTGCTCCTTTAATCCTTATTCCCCCACATCACCAAGAATATTTTTGGTCAAAGTAGGACAGTAAGATAAGGTTGGAAAGAGACCGATCCAAAACTAATGACAAAAAGCAGGTTAAAAATGAAATATCATAGCAGTAACTGACACCATCTTAAATCTCCCCTGGATTATTTGTTTTCTTCTACACACATTCATTTCCTCAGTTTCTAGTAAATCTCATTTCACATAAACAGTTCCACAAAGCAAAGTCAATAGCTGTTACTGTGTTCCTCATTAATCCACTGAAATGAAATAGATCTCATGGCTTAGTATTTGGATGTTTAAAGCTAAATCCATTGAAAGAATTCCAGAGTCCAGTTACACCAATAACTTTTGTTTCTTAACCTACATCCTTTTCTGTTTGCTGAAATTTACCTGCTCTAAAATGAAATAAACCCATGCATATTGCACACTTAATTTCCCCCAGTACAAGGGCAACATGAGCCACTTTGTTTTGACCCGGAGTGACCACTAAAAAGACGACTGACAGTTTGCATGTACTTAAATCAATTTGAACAATGCTGAAATTTCTATTTTCATTGTTCATGCTTCATCCTCTTCCTGACAAGTACCACAGAGCTGCTTTACTTCAAAACAAACAAATAAACAAAAAAATCACTTTTTGCCCAGCTCCAGCACAGGATGGGAAGCATGTAAGTTTCCCTCACAAGTGGCAATCAAGTTGACACACACATTCACACCCCAGACATTTGCCTCTCAAATAAATTATACACGTGATACACAGGCAGCGCTCGCCACGCACATCACGGGCTTTCTGCAGGCAGCACGGGTTGGCATGACGGAGAACAGGCAGCCAAACACAAAAGCTGCTGAGGCCCACGAGTGACCACCCCACTGCAGCAGGCTTGGGGTTCACCCCCATCAACTGACGGAAGCGCAAGGAGAACGCCCCCCACATCCTGGGATAAGACGCGAGGCCCAGAAGCCTCCTTACCTGGGAGAAGTTGAGCCCATTCAGCGGGTGACACTGCTCCTCCACCCGCTCCACCGCACCCGTCTTCTTCTTCATCCTCTCGGCCTCCTGGGCGAGGTAGAGATCGAGCACCGGCACCCCTCTGGAGCGGATGTCCGTCTCCGTCAAGGAGTTCACCATGAGCATCACCCAGACGGGCCTCTTGCGCTCCCAGTTCCCGGCGATGGCGTTGAAGAGGTAGTCGGCATAGAGCCCTTTGCCCCGCTGGTCCGGGGTCATCCAGTGGGGCAGCATCAGCTTGATGTAGTCCAGGTGGCGTTTGAGGCGGCGGTACAGCTCCCGGGGCAGCACGTCCTGCAGGTTCTCCCCGTGCGGCAGCATCTGGCAGCTGGCCAGCCCCGAGATGGTGTAGGGGTCCGTGAGGTCCAGCTCGAAGTAGACGCTGGAGCTGGCGTGGAAGGCGGCCTTGGAGTTGTCAGGGATGAAGTCCCAAACTCGCGTGTAGGGCACGTGGATGGTGCCGAAGAGATAAGCGGGGGGGTCTCGGCGAATGGTCCAGAGGAAGGAGTTGAGCTCTCCTTGCTGCGGGGAAGACAGAGGGGCTGGTCAGTGATGGAGGGGCACAAAGGAAGGAGACAGCGATGCCACCCTCAGGGCTGCCCCCCGGGCAGGCGGAGCGGGCTTCCCGCTTCCCCCTCGCCTCGCACCAGCCCCACGCGGGCTCGCAGCAAGCAAAGCCCACGGGCACCATGAGGCCCGCGTGGGGCTGGGTCCCGCTGGGATTCCCCGCTTGCCGCGGGGGACGCAGCCCCGGGCCCCTCCGCGGGGGACACGCGGGGCAGCGCCGCCACACCTGTGGGGGCCGCGCGCGCCCGCGTGCGCTGGGCGGGGGGGGTCCCTCCGCGCGCCCCCGTCCCGCCCGCGCCCCGCCGGACCCCGCGCGCCGCGCGGACACGCGCGCATCCCCCGCGGGCCGGCGCGCCCCCGGCCCGGCCCGGCCCGGCTCACCGAGCGGGGCAGGTCGCACTGCCCCGTGTCCATCTGCTCCCGCCGGGCCGCGGCGTCGGGCAGGAACCCCCCGAAGACGAAGCAGATCAGCGTCAGGTTGAGTTGCATCCCGCTTCCTCTCGGTCTCCTCTCTCTCCTTCCCAGATGAGCCTTTTTGGATTTCTAGGATCTTTTTTTTCTTCCTCCCCCCTCCTCCTGCTCTTCCCCTTTTTTTTTTTTTTTTTTTTTAGCCTTTTTTTTTTTTTTATTCAAACAAACTTTGCCAGTCCCATCTGCATCTGACAAGTGCAGGGGGAAGGACTGGCTGCCCCCTCCCTCCCATGCTCTCCCCCCTCCCGCCCTTTCCCACCCCCACCCCCTCTGGCTCCGGGCTTGTCAGAGGCGCTGGATGCTTTGGGGAGGACGGTTCTCATCGCCAGCCTCCGCCATGCTTTGGTGTTGCAGACCGGAGACGCTCCTTCCCGCCCCGCCGCTTCGGGAGGAGGTTGGGAGGAGAGGGGCGGGGGGGGAGAAGAGGGGGGAAGGGGGGGGAGAGCAGCCAGAAAGTAAAAAAGTTTAAAACCAAGATTTTTTTTGACTGTTTTTATTCTTTAATTCTGCGGTCGAGAAGGGGGTCCCGCGGTGCCTTGCGGAAGACGGGCGGTGCTCGGCAGGGCGGCGGCGGCCCCCGCACCCCGTCCCCGCTCCGCGCTCCCCGCTCCGGAGGCCGGACCCGCGCGCCGGCGGAAAGTTCCGCGCAGCCGCCCCGGCCCGCCCGCGCCTCCCGCCGCCAGCGGCCGCCGCCAGGGGGCGATGGCGCCCCAGCGGCGGCCGCGGCTGAGGGGCGGCGGCGCTTCCCCGGCGCCCGCCCGGCCCGCGGCACCTGCGCGGCGCGTCCCGCGCGTTAAACACCAACAGCGCGAAACGGAGAAGTGCCGACAGCCCCAAACGCCATCAACTGACAGGGTCCGTCCGACGGGGCTTGTCACGGGCAGGAACCGAGGGCAGCCGGCTCCCCGGGGGATGCCCTGGGGCGCCCCCGCTCAGCCCTCGCCGGCTGCGCTGACCCGCGCGGTCAGGACATGTCCGGCTTTCCTCGGCCCCTCCGAGCCCGGCGGGGAGGGCAGGACAGGGACGTGGCCACTGCATGGTGCGGGCAGCACGGGACCCGTACCTCAGCTATCCTCACCGGGACCCCTGCCTCCTGATGGAGGGAAGGAAACTTGTGTAGTTTTCAAACACGCATCATTAGCGATCCAGCTTCCACTGGGACCGAAAAGCCTCAGCAACACGACCTGAGGTGATTCTTGGTGACGGGAGCACTTCCAGGATCCCTGGGCGTCTGGAGCCCTCTGTGGAGGTCGTTGCAGAAGGCGTTTGAGTTCAGCAGCTCCAATGCTTTAAACACACCGTGTGTTTAAAGAGTTTCAGAGCAGAGGACAAGCTGACAGTGCCTGTCACCGTCACATGCCAGAACTCCTGCCTCTCCAGATCCATTCTGGGCAGGGATGGGAGTCAGGGTGCCGGACATAGCCCATTTTCCCTGCAGGACACTGCCCAGCCCCGGGTATCGCCCTCATCCTGCTGTGTGCAGCAGAGCCGATCTGTATCCTGGCTTGCCCATCACCTCCCTGACTGTAAACCCTGTCCAAAACTGGGAAGTTCCTCACTGTATTGACAATGACCAAAATTTACATGATGAAATGCAGTCATTTCTATTATGATGCACAGAGCCAGCAGAGTTTTGCCAAGGACAGTGACAGACTCAGGCCCACCTGGATGTAAATGTGGCTTTCCTGAGAGCCCCGTGGAGACTGTGAGGGACACCGGTTGCTGTGGTGACTGATGGACCAAAGCAGCCACCCAGGCTGCTGAAAGGCATTTTGGAACCACTTTGTGTGCATCCCCTGCATGCTGCTCCTGGCAGGAGAACATCCTCGTCACCACAGTGTTGGAACCAGCAGCTCCTTTCTAAGTAATGCCACTCATCCTCTTCTCTCGCCTCCCAGATCTCCCAGACAAGTAAAAATCAGGCAGAGTAAGGGACTGTTTTCTCCTCATTGTGTTTCTAGTTCTTTAATTTTTCAAATAAATATTCCATTTTCTGGTTCCACCTTGAGGGATATGGTTCAGATAAGGGAAAAATAGAGAAGAACAGAGGCAGAAGGATTTTTAGCACACAGGGTGTCCCATTGCTGCAGCACAGGATGGTCCAGTGAGACAACCAAGTCATGGCTGGGTGCTGGAGTCACCTGTGGCTCTGTGCTGTTGGGATATGGAGTGACAGCAGCTCTGTGTGTGTTGCTTTGTAGGCAGTGATTGCTCTTGTGCCCTCCCCACCAACTCACTTCCCTGGCATTGTGGTGTGATGGCACAATCCCACAAGGACTGGGAGGGCAGGGCTTGGCTTCATGTGCCCACAGCATGTTTCTCTCTGCAGCAGCCCCACCTTTCTCCCAAGTGTGCCTCAGCACACACTCCCAGCCCGCCCACCCCAAATGTGCAGGGTGCTGCCTGGTCTCTGCAGCTGGCTGTGCCCAGAGCTGAAATGAAGGTCCAGAGCAGGAAAGTTGTGCAGTCCATGTTCCAGCAGGTGTCACACAGCACGGGCTAAGTAGAGTCACAGCACAGGATCCTGTTGCTTTTCCCTAAGCTGCCACAAGCGATTTCAAATCTACAGGCTTCAAGCCGTCATGACACTGTAACATAGAGCTGCATTTGCTTCACCTTGCATTCAGCAAGTGCCGCTTCCAAAGTGGCATGGCTGCACTTGCCTGGCTTAGTGGCTTTGACTTGATCTACCCAAATCTCTTCCAAAGCTGTGGAAGAACAGAGGGGCCTCGTCAGGAGACTGGTAGGGACATCAGGAGTGACGTGACCCGGAATCTCACGCCCTGGAGAAGACGCCTGGGAGGTCTGTGAGGATGTGAGGCCCTGCTCAGTGCCGGGTGCTGTGTGTGAGGGAGGCGATTGCCCTCATCGATAGCATACATATCAAAGCACCCAGGGCAAGAATAAACAAACATCTTTGGCACTGTGCTCGTCTTCTGTGAGCCAAAAGGCAGGTGTGTGTGTGTGTCTCTGTGTGTGTGTGTGTGTGTAGATAGCAAGTTTTCCAGCCGTTTCCCTGAACTCAGCCCTGATGTTGCAAGAACTGTCTAGCTGTGAAAACACGGCCTCGCCTTGATTTATGCCACTTGTGGGTAAGATGACTAAGAAGAAGGGGGGAAAAAAAAGAGCGGAACAGGAACAGAAATCCCAGTGGGAGCACGATGAGGGTGTGTACAGATTTGGTGGGACAGTCAGGTTGGGGAAACTGCAGCCAGAGCTTCAGGCAGTAGGAAGAGAAGACCACAAAACCACATGGTATGTGTCATGATGTTCCACCTAAGATACAAAAGCATGCCACAAGTTTTATGGAGGCAACTCTTTGGTAACAGTAAAGAAATTAATTCTTTTGTGAAATTGTAACTTTTTTTTCTCCTTCAGATGAGTTCCATATGTCCTCATGATTTTTACTTTTAAACACAGCAGTTTAGAACAAATCTTAAGTAACATTTCGCCTGCGTCTAAAGTAAATATTTACAAAAACATTAAATAATGGTGCTGATCTTTGGAAAATGTGTATTGCTCCCTACCTGCTACTGTTTTGTGCCTATCTGGACTAACAGAGGAGCTTTGTAATAAAGCCCAAGGCTGCAAAAACAGTAAATAGTGTGATTAGAAGTAATCAGATGGAAAATACTGGTTATTAAAAACTGTGAAGAGAAAAGAGGGCTAAGCTGCAAATGGAAGGTTACGTTAGTTTGGTTTAACAAATTTTAAGAAAATTAATGGGAGAATTGGCTTTTAATCTTACAAGAGCTGTACTATTTTTGTGGAAGCATAATAAATAGTTATAGCTGTTATTTATGTCATGTATCATTTTCAAAGAACCTTACTAAATAAATATTAATAATTTCACCAACCACTTAAAGGCAACCACTTTAGGGGTGCGGTGAGGCAACAACTTACCAAGTGAGTTGTGCTTAAACAGGAAGTGAAGACAGCCAGATTCAATCAGGAGTCCGTGCAGGTATAAAAAATATTTGTGGAAGCTTTAACAATATGTTTAATGAGGTAAAACAAAACTCCATGGAATAGAGGGTAGATTTCTTTGTTTATGAGAAGCATGCATTGAAACTTGTAATTACAGTGAGTTTCCAACAGGTAAAGATGATGATTAGATCTGAGAGAAAACAGCTTGTGAGGGATCAGTATTTGCATGCAGGGAAGTGTAGCTTTTTTCAGCGAATGTGCTCCTCTCTGCTCACCTTCCTCACAGGAAAAACACCATGTTGTTGGCCTGTGAGGTAGCAGTATTTCCCTGTCTCCACCGTGGTGTACTTTCATTTGAAGGCACCTGGTGAATTTCAGTCTCTGCATTTCTTAAAACCTTCCTGCAGTAGGGAACTCTGCTGGCCAATGACTCTCCCCAAACCTCTCCTGTATCAAAACTGGAAAAGTAAGAACCCAGCTTTTCCTTTTTCCATGAATGAAGCTGAAGGTGTCTTCTGCTCCTGCCAGAGATGGTAGATGAGATTCAATCTTCTTGTATGCTACAGATCACAGAACAATTTAGGTTGGAAGGAACTTCCTGAGGTTTCTGGTCCAATCACTCTGAGCAGGGTTCATTTCAATGTTCAGTCATGCTGCTGAAGTTCAATTAAAGATGCTAATTAGATTTCTTTACTCTTATACACAGGTGGCATTCTCTGTAGCTGTCCTGGACTCAAAAAAGTATTAAGCCTAAAGCAGTTGCACCGCTAGCTGTCATGCCATGACTTGTTATTTGCTGTGACACCTGTGCTGTGATGTGTCTGGCAAATAGATTTTCCTGCAGAAGATTGATTTTGATGTTGTAGTCGCATAAAACATCGTTGCTCGGCTGTGCAATTCATGATTTGAAACATGCAGTTGTCAGATGAACAAGCCTCCACTACTTAAGGCTGTCATGCTGAAACTGCTGAATTACCACAATGTTTCACGTATTTTTTTCATGTGTGTTGCAAGCAATACAATGTAGTCACTGTAGTCAATCTTACATTTTCTTGCCTGTTTGTCCTTCTGTGTCCAATTCAGTGTCTTTTGTCTCAGTGTAGCAAAAACAACCAATCTAGTTCTTGAAGAAAATCCCCTCTCAATCCTGACATCCTCCCTTCTAAGAAGGAGGTATGAATTTTGCAGACCAACCAGCATTAATAGCTTGTATTACATTTTGCAAAGTCTCACCTTGTGCTGTGGCCTCTGCAATGACAGACCACATCCTGCCTGGGACTAGGCGTGTAAATAGCTGAAGAAAACCTTTCCCAGTGTCAGACTCTGGAATGCATTCTCCCTCTGTATAAAGTTTAGTCTGCGCTTGTGTATGTCTATATTATTACCTATGCACACCTCTAAGAAGGTGTATGTAGCTATGTGTGTGTGTTTATATATATTAGTGCATTCATATATACATATATATATATATATATATATATATATACAAGATGATGGGATAGGTGAGTGCTATTAATGCTCCCTTATATGCTTTTCAATCCTTTTCCCCATCCTCTCAAAAATATTCTGAATTTTAGCCTATGGAGGCAGAAGCCTCTCCTTCTCTGATGTCCTACCACATGTATAGTGGAGCCTGTGTTTTCAAGATCTTCTGTCTGCACCTGAAGCAGAACACTACTGTTCCATTCCTAAAGCATATTAAATCAGAGAGATTGTGAAAAAAAGATCTGAAAGCAGCTCATCCACCTGAACAGAAGTAATCTCCCTGCTGCATAGAAAAGGCCATAGCTGTTTCCATAGCACTACAGATTATCTCCTTGAGGCCTAATAAGCAAAGAGATTTCTTCCTGTTCAACACAGTTCAGTATGCAGTTCCAAAAGCTCCACTTAATTTCATAAACAGTTGAAGCCTCTTTCATATTTGGAGAATGATTGTGAGTTCAGCTGCTCAAGAGTCCTCTAAATGCTCCACTCTTTATTGTTATTCACTCTATTTTCTTTTCCTGGTTTCTAGATTGCCATTGATTTATACAACCTGGATATCATATTATGTTCATTGGCATTTATTAATGAGAAGCCTCAGAGGGTTTTTAAAGTGGGATGAGTCTTTATTATAACACAGCTAAACCGGCCCTCCAGGACAGCACTTCTGAAATAGAGTCTCTGCATCTTTGGCCTTACCTGGAGCAGAATATTCCAAGGAAATCCAGTAGTGTTGTGTGTATATCTGATGTAGCTCATTTGCCAACAGCATTCCTATTCCGGTGGCATGGAACACATAATAAACATGCAAAACATGCCAATATTTTGGCAATTTCGTGTAAAAACTGCTGCTTTTTTTCTTTTGGAGCTGGTAGAATATGGCTCACATTTGTTGCGTGTGTGTGGGCCTGCTCCTTATTAAACTCCTGGTCCTTTTTTCCAGTAACCACTTCAGTGCTGTGAATCAACATAACCAGTTCAGAAAAACACCATCTGTTGACTGGATAACCAAAAGTCTAGTTAGCTGGAAGTTTTATAGATCACAAAATCTCGCTGAGTCCATTTTTATGTTAATAAATTCCACCATGGAATATTTTCTGATGTCACATGGTAAAAGTGCTCCAAATAAATAGCAGCTGAAGCATTTTCCATTCTTTATCACAGTGTTTTGTAAGTTTAACAATAGAAATTGGCCAGGATCTAAACTTCCCTAATCTCAGAATGCTGCATGAGTGTGTTTATTTGGTTTCATGAATCTTAGGCAAGTAGGTTTAGAAGGGATCTAATCTAGCCTGGCCAGAGCTGGGTCAGGTGGACCTCCACTATCCCAGCCAGATGTTCATCTGACTTAGGAGTGGAGGCTGGGGGTAGCCCTCTGTAATAGCTACTGACCTCATTTCATCCATCCTGTGCCATCCATTCTTTTGGTTCAGGTCACCTGCATTCTTGCTTTTTAATAGCAGTCCTGCACAAAGCTATTGTTCCTCCAGACCAGTGTGCAAATTCTTGGTGAAACCTTCCAAGTCATCCTGAGTCCATTAAAAAGGGTAAATAACACATTTCCCTACAAAGTTATAAAATTACTTCTAAGTTAGGCTAAGGAGGAGGACTCTGCCTTAGTGCTAGTGGTGCTGAGAGACCCTGAGGCTCAAAGTTCATGCCAGCACTGCAGCAATGATTTTGCAGGGACATCATGGGGATTCTCATCATGGGGATGGTCTTCTCTCTGGATTTCAACACCTGGATTTCAGCCGGTGGTGGTGTTTCCTGATAAATGGGCTGCTGGGGATGGTACAGCCAGTATGTGCTACCCGCTCATGGCCTTCTAGGGCACCTGCTGCAGGAGAAATCTGGCTGCCTCCTTTTATGAGAAATCTGGTTGTGGTTACTAGAAGGGAATCCTAACCATCTGTATGCTGTATCCCTTGTCCTCTCCCCCAGGAGGAAAATGACAGGGAGCTTTTTCAATACCTGTAATTTTCTTGTAACACTGCCAGTTCTCTGTCCAAATCATGATTTTGTCCTGTTTTTAGGAACTCTCAGGTGAGGAGCAGTGCATGTGTATGTTGTACAGCCACATACCTAGTGTGGAGTCTTACTCATTTCTTTCTGTTGCCTGGAAACAACTTCTGCTGGTTTGAGTAGAACATGTAAATGCATTTAATAATGTGGAAGAAGCTTTGACATTTCAGATCATAGTAATCTTCCCCTTTCCTTCCTCGTGTGCAAGTCAAAGTGGTTTATACATTTGAGATCCTGCTGTGCATGCTTGGATCTGTGATATTCAGCCCGTACTTTGAAGCTACTCCTGCCCTGAAATCACACTGTGTATATCCATTCCAAGCTGTAGGGAAGAATTAATCAAATAAAACCTGATGCTCTGCTGTGCTAAAGTACCTCACAACTTACCTATCTCTTCTTACATATTTTCTGATTATTGCAAAACTATAAAGCTCTTCTATTGTTTCTTTGAAACAAATTTTATATAGTCCCAGTAATCCTTTTGGACTTGAGAAAAAATAAACATTTCACACTATGGCAAGTCCCTGAAATGCCTATAAGGGGTCCTCTGCTGAGCTGTCCTAGGGATATTTGCTGAGATCTGGAAGGCTATGGCCAGTTAATCTTTTATTTATTTGGTAGGATCACATTATCAGTTTATCACAGAAGTTACTGTTTTCAGGGCCTTTTTCAGTGCACTCTTTTCCAAACAGTTTGAGCAGACAAAGAGAAAAAACTGTCTGTTTTGGAAGTGTGTCTTTAGTGCATGTTGGTCAGTCCCAGTTTGTGTCTAATCACTTTTAGTCTGCCTGCATGAGGAGTTAAGGACTAGTCTCTCCTCTTGTTAGCACTGGTCATGTGGAAAGCACCAAGAAAGCAGGGGGAAAAGCATCAAATAAAAGAAATATTATTATTTGGCAAGAAGAATGAGCTCTCTCCCCTTGCTAGAAACTAGCTTTGTTTTCATGTAGAAGAAGATCTTGCAGGCACTGTGTTTTCTGAGCACATCTTCTGAGCACATCTCTCTCTGTACATGCCTAGCCCTGCGATATCTAGTCTCTAAACATGAAACAAAAGAATGAATTATGTCTGTATTTCTGTCAAGAGCAGAGAAATATAGCCACAATAAACCTATAAGTTTGTAGGGTGCAGTAAAAAGAGAGACTTTCTTTTGTGAAGCAAAAAGTTATGACTATTTAAATCTCATCAAGATGATGTTCATTGGGATCATCAGTCACACTTTTTGTTGTTGTTGCTAACTTACACATGCACATAGAAACTGCCTTTCATGGGTGAAAAATGTCTTGCTTATTCACAAGCCCTGTAGAAATAAACATCATTTTATATATATCTGTACTCCTGGCAGCGAGGATTTTATTTGTCATGCCATGTGCCAAGCTTTCATTAGTCAAAGTGTGAAAAATCCCATTTGCTGTGTTTTGGAGAGTTCCCATTGGAAGCATTGAGAGAGCAATTCACTGATCTTTCAACCCCTGGAAAGGAGAAGGGATCCCCCTGGGCATTGGCCAAAAACTTGGGACTCGGGGGTTCTGCTTTAGTCCTCAGCTTTGTAACCCATCCTCTTTTTGACTCTGAGCAAATTGCTTCATCTGTCCACATCTTGAATCTCTAGTGACAAGGATCAGGCTTTCAAGTCATAAATTTGTTCAGTAGCATAAACTTAATATCTCAGATGCTAATATGGTGGTAACCACATGGTCAGACTCTTCAAGCTAAGTGAGTTTAATAAATGGAGGCAAGTCTGGGTCTGAGCATAAGTTTTGGAGACGCTCCAGACACCAAACAGCGCAACTCTTTGATTTCACTCTACACTGTCACAAAAAACCAAGCACAATTTTCTGCACACTTGGATCTTTGCCACTGCTGAAGTCCAGGTCCTGCTCTCTGAATCCCAAGCCTACTTCATTTGGGGGCTGATACAGGGAGGTAAGATCCCTGCAGTGTCCTCTCTGAATGAGGTTGCTGTGAAGATAATAGTCATGGAATAAGTAGAGTTGCCAAGGAAATGGCTTTAGCTTGATGGATTTAACTTTGTGAATCTGTGCATATTCCCACAAGTCTGCAAACTGAAGAGTTTGAGGTCCTGTGTAGGTTCACAGTTTGTGGTAATTGAGAGTGGGGCTGCAGCCCAGCCTCATCTCCAGTGGGCTACAGCTGTGTAGGTCAGATGAACAGCGCTGAAGGTAATGAGCCATGGAGTGCCCAGGTGCCCTGACCTATCCCAAAAGGGAGCAGAGGGCACACAGATGCAATGCATGTACAATAAGGGCATAAAAGGTTCTGCTGAAGAACAAGAATGGGTGGATCCTTAAAGCCTTCTGATGTGATCTGATATTACTCTATATGGGTTGACGCTTTCTGAAATTATGTGGTGACACTCTGTGTATCCTGGCTGTCTTGACTGTGACATATGCTATGACAGTCCTGCTCCTACCTGTGCTGGTGAACTGTCTCTATGGCCCCTATTCCTCTGTGCAAAATAGGAAGCACCTAAAAGCCAACATGATTAAGAATAAACTCTGCTTATTCAGATGAAAAGTATTGCTCTAGTCCCCTGGGAGTTTGCTTTCTTTTTTTTTTTAGAAATGGTGTTGCCAAGTTCTGGACAGAATTTACAGAACAAATCTCTTGGCATTGTAATTCATTGCAAAGGAGACCTGAGTTTATCAACTGAATTATAGCTGATGGAGCCTTATATCAATTCTTTAAGTGTCCTTTTGGCTTCTTTTTATGTTCCTTCTCTGCCCTCATCAAGATGCTCAATGAAAGACTTAAATCTATTTTCACCTTCTTTAGAGGCACCGACGATAAAGCAAATGAAATATTATTCTTTCTGAGTAGTAAATTTATAGCAGGCAATAAGAAATCCATGAGAATTTATATGGCCTTTTGCCAAAGAAACCAAGGATTTGAATCCATATACTGAAAAATATATGCATATCTATTCTGGTGTTTAAAGAGCTGTTAGAAGTCCTTTTCTTAAGTGAAATGAGAGAAAAGACTCCCAAATCACCTATGACCCTCCTTTTAAAGCCTGAGTGTTGTCAGAAGTTTAAAACTTTATTAAGACTTTCTCATGCTTTTAGCTCTGTGACATATCTTAAGAGGATGCAGGTATGAGAAGAATGAAGGCATTGTAGGATCAAACAGCCGAGCTTCCATTATCCATGCATGGGACAATGTGACTCAAGGCTCAGTGTCTGTGTCTGCCCATGGAGATAAGGACAAGAAGCCTGACCAGATCTTCCCCTGAAGGAGCCACAGAAGATGGCAAGATACTCCCTTTGAACTGGAACAGCACCATCATTCCTAAAGATGAACTGTTCCTGGTCTCCTGCAGCCTCTGTTCATTATCTCCTTGCTGCTGTTCTGTCAGCCAGCTTCCCACAAAAGGCACTGTGCTCTCCTCCCAGGAAGCCCTATGCTCACTGGCTGAACAGTCTGTTGGAATTATTTTGCTCTTTCCATTCTCCTCTGTTGCTTCTCTTGTGATTCCGTCACGTTGGAGAATAAATGAGGTATCAGTATCAAACCAGCCTGGACCCCACTGAGGTTTCTTCCTCTAGTCTTGGATTTGAACTCTCTGTTCTGAGAAGCCTCTCAAGAATGACTGACCATCACAGTGTCTTGCTTGCTTGGACAGCTCAGGTCTTCGTGGCTCAGTGGTTAAGGGAATCCACTGCATCTCTAGATGGGCATTTCCCAGGCTGCCTGCTAGGGCACAGTAGGGGATCAAGAGCTTGCTTTAATATTGCTGGTAAATCCCACCATGTCTTCACCAGTCCTCGTTTGACTACACATGTGGAAGTCTTCAGACATGTCTGCAGTCAGATGCTTGCCGTGTTTTCAATCAACACAATTCAGTTTTAAATTATAGCTCTAAGAGCTTTTCAGGCTGTGCCGACAAGCCTTGTCCTTAAAAAAAAAAAAACAAAAACAAAAAAAAAACCAAACAAACAACAAACAACTAAGCTCCAAACCAATGTGCTTTGAGGAGAAGAACGGAGGGAAAGTGACATCCATTCTGGGAAGGAAGAAGCAAGAATAACAAAATCTGGCACCCTGGTCTGTGTTTGCTCTAATGATGCATCTCCATGTGCTTCGTGTCCTTTGGTAACACTGCCCTTTCCATGCCACGTCGTGGATCATCAGATGAGGAAGCTTGGCCCAAAATAAACGCCAGGCTGCTTTTCATCTCGGGGATTTGTTTGTGCCAAGTGAACAAAGTAACTTCTTTGTGGCTGTTTGCATTTGTCGTTCCAAGTTGTCTGAGCACTGGGTTATAAATACACACCACCGATTGATAGCCTCAATATGTCCAGTCAGACGAGCTTTGCGTGCTGGCAAGGAAAAGGATTTGGCTTGCCTTAATTATTTTTGTTTTAATACTTTTTAAAAATGTTTGATATAAATCAAAGATACTGTAAATATAACACAGGAGGAGCGGGTTCCTTCCTTACCCATATTTTAGACAGGGTTTCTGTCCAACAATTTTAGGTAAATTTTGTTTCTTGTGTGTATTCTTTACAGTCATGTATGTAAAGGGGTGATGTCAAGCTATGTGTGTAATTTAATGTTATTGACATTTTTAATGCAGAAATAAAATGAAGTCAGAATTTTATCAATTTGCCTCCATTTAGAGGAGATGCGAGGTATGAGAGGAACGTGAAAGGCTGAGTTGTTCTGAGCTCTGCCTTAGGAGTGCTCATGGTAAGCCAAGACCTGCTGTCCTGGCCTGTGACAACGAGGCCTGTTAATCACCGGTGACTCTGAGCAGCCTGAGCTAAGCCCTGAGTCTGAGGGACTCTCAGCCAAATCCTGACTCCTTCATCAAGGAATGTTCAGCCTTCTAGACTTGCTTTATTTCTGCACCCACTCCCAGCCCCTACCACTGAAAAACAATGCTGGTGAAAAATGCCTCTTTGGGAATTTAATTTGTAGGGAAAACATTTTATTTTTGAATCCAAATCTTCCACTCTGTGTAGGGTTTTCCATTTGCTTTCAGCAAAGACACTTTTTCACTGTTTTTCTCATCCAAAATTCTTATTAAGAAACTGAATGCTTTTACCAAAAATGGGCATCTTTTCCTTCTCCTTTACCCCCTTCTCCATTCACTACATCCCCTGAAAACAAGCTAAATTAAAGAAAGCACATTTCTCTTAAAAAAATTCCCATGGAATTGATTTTGTTGTGGTTAATGTCTGCTTTGTCTGTTTTCTGTCTGGAAGAAAATTCCTTGAAACATTATCAGACAGTGCATCTCTACAGCCCAAATGAGGTTCTAAACATCTCATTTATTCACTTATACGATACTCCAGTAACCATAATTGCGGTCATTGGCTTATTTGCAATTGGTATATCGAAACAGTTGTGCACAGTCGTTTGAAACCTGGATCCCTTTCCAAAGGTCTCAGCCTCAGACACATTTCAGGAAGAATGTGCTCACTGGATGCAGTGAGATGTGTGTTGTTACATATACGTGCACATGTATTTTTTTATTAATGTAACCATATCTATAATATGTGCATATGGCTGGAAGTGAAAAATCACAATATCTTGTGCCTGATTTTAGTTTTGCTTTGAACCAAACTTTTCCAGGGTGACCTGGAAACAATATCCACGCAGAGCAGGAGACAGATAGACCCAAGGCAATTTTACATGGCGATGACTCAGTTTCACTTTCAGGTTCTGATGCAAAAGGAGAATATGGGACCATGTCCATGCATGGCAGCGTGGGAAGGTACATGCTGGATCTGTGTGGACTGAACTGGCCAGCATCAATCTGTTCCAGACAGTCTAATAATGAACAAGCCTTCACAGAGTGAGGTTCACACTGAAAAAGCATAAAAGAAAATAGACCTGTGGGTCTGTGTCCCTTTGTAAATCCAGTTTGCAGAAGTGGGCTTCTTACTTGCACTTATTCCTGTGTAAGTTAAGGGGCGAGTAATATAAATTGAAGCCTATTTTTTTCTTTGAAGCCATTAACACCCACCCACAAGCAACAGGAAACAGACTTCAACTTTAATTAGTACCAACACATTCGAAATTCGCCGTATATTTGCCTTCAAGTGCAGCAAAGCAGCTTCAAAGCTAAAAGCTTCTTCACTTTCTAAGTAATAATGAGGTATTAATGAGGCAATTAGGGGCTTGTAAACATGGTGTCAAAGAGATATGAACTAATCACAGCAACAGGAAAAAGACAGATCCCTCTGACTTCAGTGCTCTGCTCTCTCCCTAGGCCCCTGAGGCATTCTGTGCTTGTAAACTAATCCACAAAAATGTTCTAGATTAATTCAAAACACTATCCTCTTTTTAATTCCCTGACTGTCTTCGGGCTTGTTTCTGAATAGATGCTCTGTGTGAAGGCTTTTAAATACGTACTTTTGTTATTGCAATAAAACCCAGATTGAAGTTCTCTTGCACTAAGCTGTCAATTTATATTTGGCTCTTTTCTTAGATACATATGAAATACTTCTAAATAATTTGTTAAAGTATTTCTTGCTGTTTATTTCCTTTTAGGCTATTTAATTTAAAAAATAAAGCATATAATTTAATTAAAACTGACAAACACCACGAATTTGCTCCTAGAATTTGAAATGTTTGCATTGAAAATGAAGGATTAAACACACCAGTTAAATCTTGGAGTGATGCAGAGAGGGCAGGGACAAACATTTCCCCTCACAGATTTGTTATCTTGAATGTTGGGCTGGGGTTAGTGCAATGTGATTTTATGAGAGTAGAGTCTCTGTTTCGATTCTTATTTGCTTGTAGCAATAGAGTTCAGATCTCATCTAGCTAATGCTGAATTCAGCCTGTCATGCTGCTTTCTGATGCTAAAGGAAAACTCACAGCAGGTTTATCCACAGTAAGATATCAAATGTTGTTCTGCTGTCATGATAGATTTTGAGGTTACCCCTATTAGAAAACCACAGGAGCCTTAAAGATCATCTTGTTCCAACCCCACTGCCATGGGCAGGGACACCTTCCACTAGACCGGGTTTCTCAAAGTCCCATCCTTGGCCTTGAGCACTTCCAGGGATGGGGCATCCACAGCTTCTCTGGACAACCTGTGTCAGCGTCTCATCACCCTCACAGGGAAGAATTTTTTCCTAATGATTTCAAAGAAATTTATATTTTTTAAGTGCAAGTAGAGAAAAAAAAGAAAAATAAAAAAAACCCCTTACAATATTAAAAATGTCACAGATATTCACAAGACAATGAAGCTTAAGGTAAAGCATAGTCTGAAGAATTTCATAAGCTGGAAGCAAACATATCCTCACAATATCCCTGACATGTACACTCCAAATCTTCATGTGGCAGTTGAAATTCTGACCTCTCTGCTTCCTTCAAATTATCTCCACAGATGGTATTGCTCCACAACTGGAAGTACTACTGATTTGAGAGAGGATATTTGGATATGGCATGTTGTCTCCTGGAGATTAGTGTGAAACTCCATATCCTTTCTCTGTGTGATCTCATTACAGTCAGCTCTCTAGGGGTGAAAAGGGAGTTCACTAAACCAACTTATTGTGAAAAAATATTTTGAAACATAACACATTGTGGTTTGATCCTGCATTCTCACAGGTATATGTTGGAAATCACTTGGTTGAAGTCAGTAACATGTGTGTTAAGCTCTCAGAAGTAAAAACAGAATGGAGGCTCTAATAGTTTTTCCTACATCAGGAATTTGATCTAATCCACAGGAAAATTGTACATGAGTTCAACAGCCCAGCACTTTGCCTAGCAGTGTGCAGCTGACTATAACTCTGGACTTGTCCCTCCACAGACCAGTCAAAAATAGTCTCCAAACATTTCTGAGAAGAATTCTTATAAATATGATGACAGTGAATCATGTCCACAAATGGGAAAGCCAGTACTGGCGCCTCCAGAAATTCAGTTTATTGTTTGAATTTTCAGCAGCATTTTCTTCTGGACATTACTCACCTCTCATAGCAGCTGGTTATTGTTGCAGAAGAGATTAATGAGTGTTCAATACTGTCACAATTCGCTCTTCTAGAGGTTAACTTGCAGAACTTGATTGTCTCCTCTACCTAAGCCCATCTAATTTATGGCTGATTTAGAACATTTCAGTATTTTTTGAAACATTTGCACATTAAAGGAACAGCCTCCCCCTGTGGTCCTGTGCAGTCTAATAGTGGCTCTCCCATCAGTATTGATTTTTGCAAAGCTTTAGCTTGTACTCGGATATGACCAATTTTTTTTTATGGATATGAAATTTTGTTGCAGCATCCTTGGTCAAGTGAAGCAGCCCTCGGCTATCCCATTGTGTTCGTGGCAGGTTTTGGGGAAAACACCACGCCTTCCATGCTGCATGTAAATTCCCAGACCACAAGAGCACACACTCCTGGCTTTCACCCAGAGCTTTATGCCTGGGAGCTCATAGCCACGTGAAGATTTTGGTGTGTGGTTGTAGGGCCAAAAAGATTGACACTTGGGTGAAGATTTCATCAGCTCTCATTAAGCAAGCACACACAGGCCTGTGTCACAGCCTTTCCAGTATTTCTTTCTTCAAGCACAAGAGCCATCAGTATCTGTGATGCTGTTAAGAAGCTGTTTGTACAGCTACAGACATCAGCTGCAAACACATCTTGGGTGTTTCCTCCCAGTCAGACAAAGTGCCTGAAACCTCTGACTCCTACTGCAAGTTGAAAGGAGTTTGGGACGGGTGACCCTTAACGCAGCCCAGAGTCCCAGAGAGGAGGGAGTCCCCGGCATCCTGCAGTGAGTGCATGGAGCAGAGGCCGAGGTGTGGAAGGGAGGGCAGCCACAGGATGCCCATTTCAATGTGTGAGACAGCAGAGCTGCCTTGATAGCTCAGAGCTGTAGTGTTGGGACATTACATTTACTTCACCTCTTTCCTTCCTCTCCTCCTGTGTTAATCCTACAAAACTCTCTCTGCTCTTTCCATCTGGGCGGGGATCTTAAAAGACCCCTACAGTTCTGCAGGGCCTCTCCTGTTTGCGTGTAATAATACAGGATGGCTGGACCATTAACACCTTCTCTGAGCACAGCATGTTGGAGCTGCAACATTTTCCAGCGTGGGCTCCTTTGCCAAAGAGTATTGTGTGTACATGCTCAACTTTTCTTTTAAAATCCCAAATAGGGTTTTCTTTTCTCTCTTCCTTCCAGGTTGTGTGTGTTTTTGCTATTGGTATCCATGGGACTATTCCTCTTGTGTTTCCTTTAGAGGTAACAGTCTAAGGTTGGTTTTTTTTTTTTTTTTTTTTGTTTCTTCTCCTTCTCCCCATCAAACCACAGTTTCTGGGAGAGTGGCAACTGAGAAGGAGGCCGAGTGAGTCTGCAGAGTCCTAAGTGAACCATTAAGCAGAGCACTTTGCTTTGAGGTCATTAGTTCGAAGAGAAGTGACATCTTCAGTTTTCCACCATCTGAGAGCTGGTAGATAGGTTTCCATCACAAAAACATGATGCAGGCAGGTTACTAGGGATTTATGACTGAGCTGGGTTCCCTGGAATATAATAAAGAGATAATAATATCCACCACTGAAGCCTTTTTCTTGAGACATCCCTAGTAGCTCTGTCACGTACATATTTTTGAGGATCTAAGAAGGGCCAGCTCAAATCCCAGCTGTGCCTCCTGGATTGGCTACTCAAGGGTAAAGGGAGAGGAGCTTTGTAAAGACGGCAACGCAAGAAAATGAGTTTTCTCTCCAAAACTTCCTGCATTGACACAAAGGTATTGTAAGCATATAAACAAAGCCTTGTGTCCCAGAAGATACATGGCAAAGAATGACTTGTAAGTGCATGTGAGGTTGGTCTGAAATGCAGGTAAGCAGTGAGCAAAAAGCAGTCTGAGGGGGAGGGATCTCTAAACTGCAGAGGTGTCTGCTCCCTGCCTTCACATTAAACCCCTGCCGGCAAAACTGTGGGGAGGAACTTCAGATGGACCAGGATGTGTTTTGTGGTTAGTGAAAAGCCAGCTTTGTTTCTAAGTGGATAGACACATCTTTCTAAGAATTTAAATTTTACTGTCTACATGTAGCTTTCTGAGGTGAAATCTTGCTCCATCAAAACTGAGAGTCTTCCTTCTCAGCTGAGTGGATACAGTTCTGTCTCCTGCCTTGAATAAGGGAGATGATACAAGCAACTGGGATAGGCCAAAAACATCTGTAATATAACACTAGCGACAGAGAGCAGTTGCCACAAGTGATTTTGTCACCTTCACTGCAGAGTGCTGGAGATGAAAAATAGGTCAGGCCAGTGACCCTCCACCTGAGCTTGGACCTGCCCTAAATCACACCAATTGCTGTGGGAGCTGTGAAGCTGGAGAAGTGTTTGGCTGTGAGGTGAGCTGTGAGCTAACGTGTGGAACACCATGGATGGCTCTCCTGTAAGTGGAGAGTCTCTCGAGGATCTGCTGGTGTCAGAATGGTCACCTGAGACACGACAAGAAATGACCAGTGCCAGTGAAGAGCTTTGTTCCCTCTCTGTCCTTGGCTTTGCAGGGGCTGCTGCTGAACTGCTGGTGTTTTCCATGCTGCAGTTCCCTGGCATGGGAATGTGTTAACAGTCTGTTTAGCTGGTCTTTGTAGACTACGAGCTTTGTGTATGCATATGCTGTGAGAGACTTGTCAGAGCCTTTCCTGGAATGGGGTGCTGATTGGGCAGGGCCTCCTGAGAGCTCATAATGGAAATCGGTATAATGGTTGTAATAACTAATGATACCAAAGTCAAGAATGGCAACAAAAGGCTTCAGAGCACAATCTCCTTTGATTTTGAGGCTTTTGAAGGGGAGCAGAAAAGAATTATTTGAGGACATAATAAAGGAACCCCCTCCCTTTCATAGAACTTCTCCTGGGAAAAATATTTTATTGAAAGAGGGTATGTTAGCCAGAGCAAGACATAAATATTTTACTTATTAGAGCACTGGCTGTTTCTCTTCACATTGACTTCTTTGCCAAGGCTGGCCTCAGACAGAAATTTGCAGTGTCCATTTCTGTACTGTGTGGGGGGACAACTGGGGGCATGGAGACCCAGGCTATGAACTGAAAGCCTGCCAAAAAGAAAAGGAAAAAAAAGCCCTTCTTAGAGAAATTATCTTGCTCATAAAATGTGACATTTGCATGGCAGTCGCTAAAATTGTTTTTTCTTCATAAACAGAGCTTTGGAGTAAAGATGTGGAAAACCCATGGTGGATCAAATTGGGCAAAGATATCAGATCTCAGCAGCCAACTTGACAACAAAACTAACTACCCTGTGAGGGCAAAACAGATACTGCCACCTTTCCAATACACACTGCCCTGTGTGAGTTCTCTGATGTCTAATAGGGCTTAGGCTGAGCACAATTTCTCTCCCCGGGAGAGCTAATAAGATTTCATTCCCTTTTACCTGACTATTTCCACAAGATGTAGAGAAATGTGGGCTCACTGAGCTCTCCATCATCATTGCACTTCATTGTGTCAGATAATCTGAAGAAAGGAGATAGACAGGAAGGCAGAAATGCTCAGGCAGCTGAACTCATGTAATGAGTGAAATCATAGGTGCATTTCCTTCCCATTAGAGCTGTTCAATCACTTTGAAAATCTGTCAAGGAAGACACCTGTAAGTCTCCATCTCAGAGTGTCCTTACAAAGGAGGTTGTGAGACCCTGAGTGTAGGGGGCACTTGCTCAGAGAAGCAGACCTGTATTTCTTTCATATACTCCCTTCCTGTAGCATGAGTGTCTGGTTCTGAGGACAGATGGATCCAGAGAGTTTTTATCTTCTTATATCCAGTTTTTTAAGGGTGCTGTCTGCACTGGTAGTTTGTGGGAGATATCCAGGGAAAAGTATAAAGACAAGACAGATGATATCCATAGCTCCCCAATGTGTTCTCTCTCAGCCTCTGAAAAATTGTCATTCAGACATATTGACCCAGTAGTGATATCTATTGTCTTTTGGTACCTCTGCAATTGATTTATTGATTTTTCTTCTATGCCTTTGTCTAACTAAGTTTTGAGCCCATGTAAAGGGCCTACACGTGGCAGGAGTTCCAGAGTTTAACAACCTCTATGAGGGTACAAAAACCTCTCTCCCCTCTTGTACTCTGTACACACCTCCAGCTTATTCTAGCTGGCATCAAATACCTCTTGGAATCTGCAAGGTACTGTCCATCCCTTACTGCTCACACAATTCTCCCTCGAGTTTAATAGGGCTGAGCGTATCTGTTTTCTTTTCTACCCTCTAGCATTCTCACACAAAAGTTCTCCAGCCATTTTCTCCCATATCTCCTGTTCCAGTTTTACTATATCCTTGGCTGTTCAAGATGAAAACTGCCAGTTTCCTAGCCCTAAGCCAAGGGTTGTTTGGCTTGAAGCATCACTTAGAGAAGTTTAACATTTGTTCCAGGTTTGAATTCTTACTGGTGAGCTGAAAGAGGGCAAGAAAAGGTGATCCAGAACCTGATATGGCTGGTTTCTGCTCTATCAGGTTAACTCTCCAGCTGCACTGTCTGGAGTGAAAGCAGGTTCAATTGAATTAGAAGTGGAGAAAGTTTGTCAGTGAGTTGGCAGATAAATTTTGCTTTACACCATGGAAACAGATATGGTAGTAGAAATCCTTGCTAGTCAGTGTGCATTCTCTCCAGCTCTCTCTGCCAATGAGAATATACAGCAAAAGCCAACCTTTTGCTTGCCTGGTATCACATTGTGAATCTGCTTAACCACGTGTTCACCCCCCAGTCTGCAAATGCTTTTCAGATTGAATATCTGTTGGTGAAAATAGTTCAGAGGTGACTGGTTACTTTTTAACCCCTGGAAACTGCTTTCAAAAAGCTTTTTTTGCAAATGCTGCATTTTGTAGCCCCCTTTTTCCCATCCAGGGAATTCAGTCTGGGTACAGGGTATCTGCAAGGGGCTTGCAAAAGGTTATGCTTCAAAGCTGAGCATGTGTTTTTATGAAATGCATGAATAGCTTTGACCACACTGAGGGAAAACACACTCTGTAAAACTTCAGCCACTGCAAGGCAAGCCGTGAAGCTGGAAATGTGGTGCTGTCAAGAAAAAAGTTCCTACAGTCTTCCAAGGTGAAATCCTAGCCTTCATCTAACTATACAAAGCTGGTGGCAGATTTCCCAGATTTGAATAGGCCATGATTTCACCTTACAGTTGTCATGGACTGCAGGAACTGAATTGGACTGGACAGAGTTAACTCTGATGTCATCCAGGCAGTGGGATTTTTCCCAGTGTTTTCTGCATGTAGGTCTAAGAACTTGGTATTGAATTAGAATCTGTCTAGGAGGAGTGCTGGTAATTGCAGAAACAAATCCCAGGGGTTGCCATTTAATCTACAAGCTCAGTTTTGTTTCAATTAGCTGTAAAGTTGGCAATGAGCACAAGTGGGTAACCATGAAATGAAAGCTCCTCCAGTGAACACTGTGTCCACAAACTCTCCAAATTGCTGACTCTCATTAGAAAGCAAAGGGAGGGGAGAAAATAAAACCACAAACAGTGAGATCCAATTATGGTCTTTCTTCTTTGTTCTTCCACTGTCTGGAAATGGCTGATTTCTGTTCTAGAAAAGGAGCATGTTCTAGACCTGGGTGTGCAGTCCCTCTGCAGTCCCTCTTCCTGGACTGAGAGAAAGTGCTAAGATTTCATTTACATGGGGCAGAGGAGCTCTCCCATTTCTTTGCTCAGGATTTCTGTGCCCGCTTAGGCCTAAACAACAGATCGTGCTGTTCCCATGTGTGGAATTAGCTTCAAGACAGAACTCAAGCCAGTTAATATTCTGTCCAGCTTCCTCCAAAGAGCAGAGCCTGCCAATCAAGTACCTACCATCAAGTAAAATTCAGGTAAATACCTCTTAAAAACTAAAAATGCTGCTTCTCTGGCAGCTTTCACCAGACTTTGTTTAAAGAAAATATGATATTTTCCTGACTTTTTAAATAAAGCATTCAGTCACTCAAGCAACACTAAATATACCCTCAATTGTTATAGTAACTTTTATTTTCAAAGTTCGCTCATGGAGATCTTCATCAGAACATTTCAAAGGACATTGTGTCCTCTTTTTCCTCTCATCTGCATTCCTGCAGATGAGAGGAAAAAGAGGACACAGAAGTAAATTGTCTGAGGTGACAGAGCAAGCCAGGATCAGAGCTGGAATCAGGATTCCTGACTCCTGGAAAGTTTCTTATCCAGTGAACATAGATCTGTGTTACTACTATTGAAGAGGATGATAGCTTTTTCATTAGGCAATTTAAAAAGAACAATTGTTCTATTCAGTACTATATAGCAAAAGAATGTATATTTAAAACAGAGCCAAGACTGTTAATACCTTGTTTCCAACCCACTGGATTTTGATGTCTTATGAAGACACCCTTAGTAATTTCCCTAACAGGAAAAGCAATAAAACCATCCTAATCATCAAAGATGTTGCTATTTACAGTTTCCAGAGCTATCTCCATCATATTATCTTTCCTTTTCTTTCAGACAAGTTCTGGTGGAAGCCATCAAAGCCTTGTGGTGTGAATTGAACCAGAAACCACCAAAGGTGCCGTCGAGTCTAAATTATTCTCTGATTTTATAGGCTAAGGGTCATCTAATCAGCCTCTATGAGAACTTTCCTGGGCCACAAAATACTTGTTCAGAATACTAAAGTCTGCAGAGGCAAGGTTTATCTTCAAGTAATGCAACTGGCAAAAACTTGGCTAGAAACAGTTCACCACTATGGCTTTTTAAAAGCTGTTTCCAGGACCCTTTGCAACCATAAGCACTTTTATTTTTTAATTTTTTTTTTTTTAATTCCATTTGCAGGCTGTTTACTCAGTGAAAAAGTGCTGGGTGAGCTCATGTCATTCCCATACCAGGTTTTCAGACTGAGAAAGCTGTGTGTTACCTCATGTTCCTGTGGCTTTGACCAAAGCTACAGTCCTGACAGATGTTAGTTCAGAGATCACAAGGTACAGAGTGACTAAAAAAATGTGGTTCAGGGTAGATTTAACATGTAGTATTTCACATATAGTAGTAAGACTTTGGGGCCAAAGAACAAGTGGCAAGAGTTGAAGGAGTGGTAAAAAACAGTGCACCTTTCATGTGCCTTCAGCCATTAATGCAGATAACGGTCAGAGGGAAGTAAAGAAACACTGAGAATTCCCAGAGCTTTGTTTCAATTGATTATAAGCTCTTCTGGCTTCCATGGTATCTTATCTTTACCAGGACAGAAGAGACAACCTAGTGTCTAACACTTTCTCCTTGCTGCATTCCTGTGGAGGAACTCTGTGATACCCTGCCCATTTTACAAATGAAACACCACAGGGTTGAGGGACAGCCTCAGGGTCATGCAGGGAACCAGTCTTAGAGCAAAGAATTAAACAAAGCCCCCCCAAATCCTCATGAGTGCCTTAACTACCTTTGCCTCCCTATCTAGTTTGTTTTAGCACAGAGCAAATTTTAATTGGATGATGAGATAGGCAAAAGCACCTCAGGCACTGTATGAAATGGAGCATGGGAGTCCTTTCAGAAAAGTCTGTCTCTGGTGATAGTTACTTTTTCAATCCTGTTGACCTCCAAAAGTCCCTGGTGTCAAGGGTGGTTCAGCATTGGCCCTTCTCTATAAGCAGTCTCACTACAGAGAGAGCTATTGAAGTCAAAAAGCTCTGGAGAGTAATTTGTGGAACCAGAATCTGGCCCAAGAAAAGAGAAAAAGAGTGTCAGTACTTGTCAGGGAAACTCATCTGAACACCTCTAGCAATTTAAGGGAAGTCCTACAGACACACCAGCAAAGCATTTTGCTGGTTTCCATTAAATAGTTATCACAGATCCTGCTTGCAAGCAGATCCATTTCTTAATACATAAAGCAGTTTAGTCCCAAACATTATATATTAAAAAAAAAAAAAATCCATTCGTTCAGGAGCACTTGCGCAAAGCAATAAATTCTCCTTTGAACTATTAAAATTTTTGTTAGGCAACATCATAGCAAGAACATCACCTTGTCATGTGATGGTGGGTTAGTCCCACGAGCCCTCCTATGCTCTTCAGGTCACTAATGATCTAATCAGCCCTCATTAAATAAACCCTATGGCAGTCCTCACCCAGGAACTTCCACACCTCTTTCAAAAAAACATTTTTTCCCATGTTATAAATGTGATAATACAGGTCAAGTTGTAAATGGGATTTTTGTTTCATTAATCTAATTGGACAGCAAGGTAGATTAAAGGATTAAACTAATAAATGGAGATAACAGACTTTTCAGCTGTTTTGGACTGGCAGAGCAAGTTCATTTTAACATGGTTTAACCCTGTAAGCCACATTTTTACCACCTTGTGGCCCTCTGAGATGATGGTTCTCTGACATCCTGTAATGCTCTGCTAATTCCCATGCCAAAATATTAGCTGCCATCCTTTACCCTCTGTGAGTTACTGAGTCTGAGCCAAGAATCTGTCAGCATAAGAGAAGCAAAATCAGATGGTGCAAGCCTGATTACAGTCCTTTGCTGTCTCACCCAGGCCTCCCACTGGTCGTTCTCAGCAGACTCACTGCTCTGCCAGATTGTTCTCCTGCCAGTGCATCAGTCGACAACATTAATAAATGGATATAAAGATAAGTTCCATCTTATCCTGAAGGTAATAGAAAAGATCCCAGCAAAGAGAAAGAGATGCAAGGGTAGTCTCGGCTTGGGACTTTATTGGTAGAGCAGCAGTAGGCAAGACCTCCCTGGGAAGCAATGTTGCTCCACCGTCAGTGAGACTGTGATGTGTGAACTCAGTAAAACCCTTCTGTCTATGATTTTTCTCTAATTCTGGTACCTGCATCCAGTAAATTAAGACTGTCCACATTGCACAACTCCCATTTCCCTCCTGAGGTCTTTGCTACGGCACAAAAGAAGTCTTGAGCAGACCCAAGTACTTTTTTACTTTGCCACATCCAATCCAAGTTATTTACGTATTATCACATTTAAATAGAATTAGAAAGTCTTCATCCTTTGAGTAGGGTCCCCATGTGTTAAAGTTTCTGAGATGCTTACAGGTTAAAGGCAGTGGGGTTCTTGGATTACACCAGCATTCTCACACAGTTCCCTCTAAAACAGGACTATGCTTATTTCTACTGGTGGCTGTAGTAAAAGAGTAAATGATGTTGCTGACAATCTGGCTTTTCATCACAAGCTTTTTGTAGTATGGATGAGCTTTTTATAGGACACAAATTTCAGTAAGTTAACCTTAAAAGTCCTATAGAGCCCCTTCCTCATCCTACCCCCTCTAATTTGTTCTGGATAGAATTAATCTCATCTCCCACTGTGGCCTTTCTCTCCTGTTCCTAGGAGGACCCTTAGGCTCACAATGCCTTTCCTAATTGAATGTTGATCCTTGTGCAGAAGAATATTTTGGCCTATGGACAAATTTCATCTCAGCTCCTGGGGCAAAGCATGTGCCTTGTAGCATTCTCCCTCTCTGCACAGCCAGTCACCAAGGTTGGGAATGTGAGAGGAAAGCTGGTGTTCCTGCACCACATGATGTACAGCTCCACGTTCACTCTGCTCTTAGCTTGGGCCAGTGGCCAATCCTCCTCCCTGCAAGCCAAAGAGTCTTGGATCTGTCTCATTTCTGGGTGGGACCAGATAATGAAGATACCATCCAAGGTGTCATGTCCTAATGCCAGACCATAGGCATAGAGAAAGTCTTAATTTAGTCCGATTGTCTTCACAGAGCTGTCAGACTAGGAATAGCTCTGCTTACAGACAGCACATGGAAAGCTTCCTGTGAATCCATACAGGAAATATTTTCCCAGGCAGGACCCATTTCAGCCAAGCTATTTCTAAATGAGTGCCTCAGGAAAAGGCTGTGGTCAAAGGCAGAACCTCCCCTAGCTCATCATAAGACTGGGAGATCTAAGCAGTGACAGCAGACTTTTCCTCCCAGCTGGCAGAGACACCACCACAAATTTCTCTCCAGCTCCTGGGATAGAACAGAACAGGAGCCAGAATATGGTGAATGTGAACTCTCTCTGGTACCTGGGCAGAGAAGACAAACTCCTTTGTCAACTTATCACCACTTGTAGTGGAAATGACCTACTAAACCTCTCTTCCTACTGTCCTCTCCCTGGGTTCTTTCTTTCCTAGGTCTGTTAATGCTTTGTCAAAAGGAAGAAACACAGCGTTGACATAAAAAGCTGCTGTTTACAGTTGACAGAAAGCTTACATTAGATCGGGCCACCTGAACCCCCTCACCCAACATAAACAGAATCTATCAACACTGCTTAAGCCATTAACCCTGACAACTGAAGTTTTCCAGGGAAAGCCCTTATCAAAAGGGGGCTGCAAAAGTAACCCAATGAGAAAAATCCTCATTGCCCCAAATGAACCCAAATAACTTCCACGAGAAGATGTGGATGAGTCTTGTTAGGCTCACCCTAATCCCTTTGACAAGCCAGGGATTCCTTCAGGTTGGAACACAAATCCTTCAGGAATCTGTGTCGTCAACTTCCTCTGCTCTCTATTTGTATGGCAGCTACAATTTTTTAAAGATCATTATCTGATCAACATGGGATAGGAATGTTTGGAGTTGGGCATCTGAGTCATTAGTGGAGAGGCCCTTCCATATCCAGTGAATTCAGTTCAGAGAAAGCTCCCCTTGTGTGCTCCCCACAAGGTTTGTGACTCCTCTCTTGCATGTGCCCAGACACCAAAAACGTCCTGGTGAAGCCCTGAGAAAAGGCTGTGTGAGAGACCCCACTTGGAGCATGTCTCCTGAAACTCTTCCCTGTCATCAGTGTTTAGAGCAAAGGGCGAGGCCAAGGGAAGAAGCCTGTAAAGAAAGCTTCACGTGGCTTTCCAGATGTAATCCGGCTCTTACCTCAAACATTTGGCCCTTGTTTGTAAGGCAGAATGCTTCTGGAAAAAGGCATTTTCCAGGACAGTGCTGACTTTCCATCTCCAAATTGAGACTCTGGAAAAAAAACAGAGTTAGAGACAACAAATAAAGAGTAATGGGAACTTTCAAGTTTGTGATGAGTTTTTAATTTTATCCACAGAGGATTTTCAAAGTTTCAAGGGAGACAAGACATTTTCACATTCCAAATGCAGAAATATTTTTCCTTTTCATTTTCTCAACTTCTCCTTCTTTTGAGAAGAAAACAAAAGGAAGTGATAGATGATATAGGAGGTATTGCAAACAGTTGTTTAGATGCACATAAAATTGTTTTCTGAGCTATAGATCTCACTTGTTTTCCCAAAGGAAAATCTAACACACATCTACCTCCACCTGCTGGAAGGAGATTAAAAATGTTAACAATTAAAATTTTCAGCTTACAGACCAAAGATCTTCTACATACTATCTGAGGCTTGAGATGGGAAAAAGATCATACTTGATCCCTCATAGTGAGGGCAAATGTCTCAAATCCACAGTTTTTGGACTTAGCAAGACTTCAGTACATAGTACTTGTAAATGTTTACCACTGTAGAGCAGGGGGAGACTTGCTTTTGTACTGAGTAAGTATTTGATTGACTTTTTTCCATGTTGGATAGATATTTAGGGAACAGTATTAGCCTCACTGAACAGTGGTGGAAATCCAATGGAATTTAGTTCAAGGCAGAAGCAGGCCATTGGTATGTGAACTGTGAAGGCAACTGAGCCTTTTCCTCTCTGCAGATGGTAAATCCACAGAATTCAGGACAGAAATATTCTCATTTTAATGTTTTCACTGCTGGCTGCAAAATGCAATATGTTTAAATCACAGAGCAATCTTTTTGATCTAGGTTTGAAAACCATAAAAAAAACCCCTTTTGTAGTTTTAAAGAAGATTGGAATTTTCCCACTTTTTTTTTTTTTTTTTAACTTTTATGGCAGTTATAAAGAATAACAGACTGGTCCTGAGGAAAGGATTCTTCATGACAGTATGCTAGCTTGGACTTTGGAAGATTCAGTTTTGGGTCTGTATTTCACCACTGTTTTCCCTTGTGGTGGCAGTGGTGGCTGTAAAGCATTTTGCGAGATCAATGACACTTCTAGCAGAAATATAATTTTCTCCCAAGCTTTCCACAGGCATTTTAACTAAAGATGCATAATGGCAAAAAGACATTATGCAGATGATTAAGAAAATAGCCTAAAAAGATATTTGCTAGCACTGTCCATTAAATTAGGATTTTACAACTCTGAGAACATGTTTTCAACCTTCTGAATTCGAACATGGCCAGAAAGGCAGGCCAACTGCACGGGGATATCATTGGATTCTTTGAGTTTATGCCTGGTACCTTGACAATTACCCCAGCAGCAGGAAAATCCAGACTCAAGGGAGAAGTGGAAGGGACTGGTGAAGTAATAGAGCTGCCAAGTATCATTTCCAAATCTTTTCTCTGCTTTCTGTGGATGCACTTCACCATGAGCATTACCAATGAAACGCTACGTTTTTGCACAAAGCATCCATGGGGTGTCAACATCTTCTTTCCTCATCCCAGGAGGAGCATGGAGAAACCTGAGACATCCTCCTATATCCAGGGACTCTCCCACCAGATGGCTGGTCCACAAAGTGCATCATCCAACCACAACTGCTGAGCAATTCTGAAGGCCTGACAAGAGAATGCCGGTATTTTACTGCCGCCACATCCCGCCCTGCTGTTCTCTTTCCAATCAGTTAAACATTGCATCTGTCAAAGCTCAGCTTAGGTGACCTTGAGTATCCGTTCAAAATTCAAGTTTAAAAATAGTAGACAGAAAATGTGCATACTTTTTTTCATGCAAGTCTCCACAGAACCTTCCACAAACCAAAGTATGGTTTTTATTATGGTTTACATCAACAGTCTGATCCTGGGGACTTCTGTCTATGTGTGTTTCTGTTGTTGATTTTTTTTGGAGGGGACATATGTGTATGTGTGTGTGTGTGTGTGTGTGTCTATCGTGGCCCTTGTTTCCTCTGGAGAAAGGAGACAGAAAAACCCACTTGAAAATTTATACACACAGTGTCAGGAGCCCAGTTCATTCATCTGAAGACACTCCTGCTGTGTTGGGTAAAATGCCCAGAAATATTCAGAGCTGAATTAACCACAATTCTCCGCTTCCACGTTGTGCCTGCTGCCATATTTGGAAGCTGTGATTCCTTTGCTCCATGTGGCTGACTCAGAATTTGCATTTGCTTGATACCAGCATTGATTTCCTGTCCTTTTGGGTAGCTGTAATGGATGGAGTGGCCATGAAAAGTTCAGCAGGACAAGTAGTGAGAGTTAGTAAGCTCAGTGGAGCAGTATCAAATGTCAGCCAGTGGCTGCTCAGATGTCAGGGATGCAGATTCAGGTGCTGGAGTCTGGCAGACACATGACCCATGGGTTGCAATGCGTTGTTAAAGAAATAAAACCTACCCAAGTTATTCGTACAAACTCTCACATATTGCAATTGGCAGCCTCATGCTGGGTCTGCCCTAATCACCTGCCAGCATAAGTTAAGAATGTGATTTCACATCTAATGATATTTCTAGACTAGCAAAAGACTTCTTTGAGGGAGTGGCCTACTTTTCCAACCTTCTCTGCTTCACAGCAAAATTTTCATATAGCCAAGAGCCACGAGACTTAAAATACAACTCTCATGAAACAGGATTGCTTCTCAGCAAGAGACAGTGGCTCCCTTCAGAGTCCCACTGGGAAGTGTCTTGAAGTAACCCATCGTTTTCAGACTCAGCTATCCTTGCTGGCTCATTTCCTGCCACAGCTAGGAATTTGGATTACCCAGCAGCTCTCACATGGAAAGCCACACTTGGACACTTACAGCCTACAAGGATGTTGAGTCACAGGATGCCATCCTTGTCCTGGGACGGGACTAGTGGAAAACTTTCACCTGTTTTGAGTGGGCAGTGCTCCATTAAGAGTAGAAGGTACAGGACATTCTGATGCTGATGCTGAAGGGAGTTTGCCATCATGGTAAAACCTGTAACAACATCAGAAACTTTTTCCAGGGTGGTCTATGAGCATGACAGAAATGAAAGCTGTGACTTTGGCTGCCTTTGAAGTACTGGTGCTTGCCGGCAGCTACCACACAGCTCTTACAATTTTGTCTGCTTTCAGCACTTCTGAGGGCTTGTGTGTGCTGGTGGGTGCAGGATGCAATGCAGAAAGTCGGAGGTGCTGGGAGAGAGAGGTCACATGTAATTTTTGTTTGCCTTGCTGGGACTCTCGGAAGCCTTTGTCCTGGAGAAAAGCTAACTGCTACTGTGATGTGATAGAGACAGTTCCTGCTCAAGAGTGAGATGAGAGACAACATCAGATACAGCTGATGAAATAAACTTTCTTTGTTACCTCATCATAAGCGGCACCAGCCTCAGTCTGTCAGTCTGTTATCAAAGCTTTTTCATGCATTGCAGTTTTGAAGGAAAGCAACAAGTTGCCTCTATGGCTTCTTGGGAATGCCCTCCCTAGCATGATGGCAACACACTGAAAACCTGTGCCAATGAAAATCCTGTGCCACTGAATACGAGGAAGGGTGCAGATGGGATGTTAAAAGTCAGAAAACTGTCTAAAGTTAACACGACAAGGGAGGGCACTAAGTGAACACAAAGAGAAGGGCTACATTTAAAAAGTAAATGCTAAGAGAACAGTTGTGTCTGTCAGACTGCTGCCCATAGGGCTGGTAGTTCTCTTTCATTCTAGGAGAAGTTTGAAGGTTGAGTTTCAAGTCATGTTTCTCCTGTACCTTTTAGTACCACAAATGATGCATACATTGCACTCTTCACCCCAGTGTCTTCCCCACAACATCCATTTCATTTAGTAAAATTGTTGCCATGGTAATCAGTATCCAGATCCCACTCTGGGTCTCAAAATAAATGGGAAATACATGTCATAACATCTTCATACTCATAGAAGTAGAAAGAACCTCTGGGAAAGAAATCCTGAAACAAAGGGAAAAGCAACATTTTATGACTCTTGGCAGAGAAAATTCCAACTGTACAATAGTCTTTATCCCAGTGTGATAAAGAAGAGAGCAAGAGACAAGGAAAATGGCTAGTGTGTCACAAACACAGAAAACCTTCTGGAGCAGATTGTCTTGAAAGCTTCTCACGGCATTTTGCACAAGCCTCAAAACTCTCAGCTGCTCTGTCACATTCATGTCATAAATGCAAAATATAAAACATAAAATATAAAATATATAAAATATAAAATATAAAACATTAAACATTTTTGTTTTAACTAATTAATATGCTTTTTCATCCCACACTTAAATAAGCTTAACCAGCCATCTTGTAGTGTGTGATAAAATTCAGGCTCTGCTATCCTGTGCAGATGCAAATGTTTGCAGCCATGTTGATGGATGTCTCTCCAGATAGTTTTCAAGAGCAGTGTCTAGACCTGAAGAGTGAGCACAGTGCACTCCTGACTCTGTCAGAGTAATTGCAGCATTTCGTAGAGACTCTCTTGTCTCTTCAAGGCGACAGCAGGACAGTCAGCAAATATCCTTTCTTCTTCTGTAACTCTGCCCAGGGCTTCAGATCAAAGGTTGTATAGGGAAAAAAGGTTGTATAGAAAAAGGGAGGAAAGTGCCTGAAAGCTGTTGGGAACTGCCTCTACCATTCAGTTGTCAAATTTCCAGCTCTTTGTCACACTTTGTCTTTGCATTTATGTCTGTTTAATTAATTCTTTCTCTTTCTTTTTGCTATTTCTGTGCTGCTTCAGATGATGAGGACAAGGCTAAGCTGAGTCATTGACAGCTAACAAAAGAAATTATATTTTCATCGATATCTATAGAGTCCATAAAGCATAAAAATTCAATGTTTTTTGAGAACAGTCAGGAGTTCCAAAGAATTTGCACTGCAGATCCTTCCAAACCTGAGCATGTGGATCTGTATCATTTATTAGAAAAGATTTGAAATACCATAAAGAATTAGTTCTTCCTGAGAGGGAAACTTTGTCCTCCTGCAAAGAGCAAAGATAAATCATACCACATTGGCAGTCCTCTAATGGTTTAAGAATTCAACTTCAATAGCAGATAAATGTTTCAGTTCTTCTGAAAAATATTGCTGAACTCAGAAAGAAACAGGCCTTTTCAGAGTGCAGTTTATCCCATCCAAAATTGCTCAGGGAAGTCACTGCTATACATGCTCATTTCACCTTGTAGAAAAAGTGCAAATAAATATCTTTCATTTTTGGTATTTTACTCCATAGCTCTCTGCAGCTGATTCTCAGTGTTTATCAACATTAAATATTTAAATACAATACAGCTTTTTAAATGAAGAGAGAAGAAGAGATGTTATGGCAGCCTGATTGCTGAGCAATTACAGTCTTTGTTTCAATTCTTAAAAAAAAATTAAAAATTGGGACATTCATCAAATGACATTCATCACAAAAGAACAAAGTTTATATGTGAAGATTTACACCCCATAATGTCAGCCAGCCATATTCTGATTCTGCAGTAGATGTAGCTTCCTAGCTTTGAAATCAAAGCAATTGCTCCACTATAATTAGGGGCAACTGGGAAGAGTGGTTGTCCTTGGTGGTTTATGCAGCAGTCTTGAGTCCTTGTCTTTCTGTTCCCTGTGGAATTCTGGATGGTCATCAACAGGATGGAGGTGTCTGAGTGTCACCTGAGCTTCCCCAGTTGTAGCAGTCTTTAGAAATCAACATATCTGTGCCATTTAAACCAGTCAGCAGTCTTGCCCCAAAGGTTGATGAGCAAAATACTCTCACAGTTTCTCTCATCATAATATATTCACTAATGTAGTCTCCGTAGCTGATTTGCTGTCATGCATAAACTGCACAGGGAAGATCTATGGACAAAAGACCTGCTTTTTAAAGCCATTCCCTGTAAGGGGAAGCCTGGTGATCCTTTCCAAACAGCAGCTGGGAAAGCAGGGCCAGAAAATGGCTGTCACGTTCCTGCTAGCTGAGAGCAGGGCTTGTCCTCTGACTCCTTAATTCCAGGTTGCCAGAGTAATACTACAGAGAAATGTCTTATTCCAGAAGCTGTTCGTGCATTTAATGAGAAGCAACCACAGTCCCAGTAGCCAGCACTGCCTTCCTTAAGGTGATACCCTGGCAGGTTTCCCACGGTAGTTCAGTAGCTTGGCAATTTCTTTTCTAAATTTACAAGCAATCTCCTGTTACATAGTGGGGCCAGCTTCTGGGATATCAAGTGGTTTTTCAGGTGTTGTATTACAAGGGGCTGGAAGCTTTTATTCACCAGGCGATGTACGCAGCCAGTGTGTGTCCAGATGACTGTGTCTCCAGTGTTTCTGCTCTAATTCGTTGCTCAGCTTTCTATCTTCCCTTGCCCCCTTCTCTACTTCTGGTTCCCACCTATTAGAAAATTAAAACTCTATGGGGAAGAAAAATTCTTAGCTCAAAGAAGTGATGTCCCGCTTAATTACAAGTCCAATGAGCACCTCAAAGGGACAGTGTTGCAGAAGGTTTTAAAACTGGTGGCACATCCAAGCTCCAATTTATGACAAGAGAACACAAAGTGTAAATGTAGTTCACAGGACTGCAGATCAGTGACTGGTCCAGGGTGATGAAGAGATTCTGGCTCTAAAATGTTTAGGATTGTTCTTGTGTTGTTAATATCTGTCTAACTGCTTAGTTGAATTAAGCAAAACATCTGAAAATGATCAGTCCCCCCCTGTAAACGTCACTGTTTCATAAAAGAAGACTCTGACTTACCAAAGATTATAATATATACACATGTGTTTTATCTCTGCAAGATGTTTTCAAGAGGTTGAATAAGCCAGTCTATGTGCTGACATGAACTGTAAGCAGAAGATCAGCTTGAAATATTAGGCCAATAATATGGATAATATACATCCAGTTGCACTGCAATCCATCTCACTAGGTTACTCGGGTCGTGGTTTTGCCAACTGAAGTTAAAGTGCAACATCTGGGATAATCCCACATTTCACATGTTCTTGCTTTGTTTTCTCAGTGCTTTTGGAGTTATTTGTAACCCCAAACATTGACAAAGCCCCACCACCACTGTCTTTGAGAGGAAGACATTAACTGGGCTTTTTCCCAACTTGGTCATTCCAGTGCTATCTAAGGGTCAAGAACAGCTGCAGAAAGCTCTCCCTCAAGCTCTGTCTCGACACGGGTGGCAGATTCCTCTGTGAGGGTCAGTGGCTACTCAGAGTGTGCTTTGTATTTACCAAGTCATTGTTTAGAAGACAATTTCTTTCAAAAGCCAGATTGCTTTAAGACCTGTCAGGGTTCCACTCCCCAGGTGCTGCACACCATTTCTGTTGTCCTGCTTTCGTCCTGCTACAATCATGCAGGGTGAATTCTGTGCCCCCACACTATCCTCATTCCAGCTTATAGGAAAGATCAGATAAATCAGTATAGACTGGACTTCATTCTTGGGAACTCTTGAAGATAAGCCTAATTGTGCACTATGTTTTTTTTTTCACATGAGTTCATGATAGCAAGCCTGTGAAATAGTTCATGACCTGGCATCCACATTCAGTATATCTATGGTACTGAGAAAAATGAAGTGCTATACCCATGACCTCTAACATGGTAGATAATTCAGATAAAACTTGTAGTGAGCAGAAAAATCTCATTTGTCATAATTCTGGCACAGACTCCATAGCAGCAGAGAGGCTGATGGGTACAACATGAGCACATTTAAAATCTAATAAATCGTAGCAAGGAAATAGTTGAGTCATGTGTAATTCCACCCCCCCCCCCCCCCCATTTTACTGTCAGGAACAGTCATTATTTCTTAAGCATATCTTATTAATGTGATGCTCAGCCACCAGTTGCAGAAGGAATTTTTAGTTTGACCAGAAAAGCAGGGAGCATTTAGCATCTTTCCTTGGGTTGCTACTGCTCAAGGTTTCCAGTTACTCCTGTTTTCTAGCAAAGCTCCCTACAGAACTGGACAAGGTATTTTTGACAGAACTATAGGCTATTTGCAGCCACTTAATGGTTGTTGGTTTGCAATCAACACTGAGCTGATTGAATTAAAGGTATGACTATTCCCCTAATGGATTTAATGTAAAGCTTGTGTGGACAGGTTTACATAAATAAATTTCTGGTAATGCCAATCTTTAGTGGGTAGGAAAAGGTTTCAGGTCAACAAAAGTAATTTTTAATTTAACCAAGTACTCATTATAGGTGGTTTTCTGCTAATTTAAAAAGTCAGATTAAGTATTTGAATAAAGCCTAAGGGGTTCCTGTGTGGACAGGTTTCATTCAAGGCAGGGAGGAAGCATTAACTGCTGGACAATCCACAAAACCATTGGCTTCCTAAGGTCACCTCAAAGCAGAGAGATTTGGAACAACCAAGACACTTTCTACCATCCTCAGTGTGAAATATTAATCTCATTTAATTCCACTGATCCTTCTGTTAAGATTTCTGCCCTGAATGTTTTGAAACATTAATGTAAGCTTACGTATCATGTAAGCTTATGATATGCAAACAGAGCAGCTCCTGGGAAAGCCACTCCCCAATAACTCAACAAGCTTCTCCAGCTTCTCAGTCTTTTGCTGGATTGTTTGTCTACAGAAAGCTTTGACAGTCAAACTGAGAGGGAGTGTCTTCTTAGCTTGGACTATATAATCTGTTCTTAATGAGCATCTTTAGATCCTTCCCTTGCTGAGACAATTGTATTTCAATATTTTACATTAACAGACTGGGAAGCAAAAAAGTCCTCACACCTTTCCTGGTGCTGCTGGCAAGTCCATCTGGAATTTCATGAAAAGATATTCTACTTGAAGGAGTTTCCTAGGTCAGTTTTAGAAATTCAGGTGAAGTTACAGATGGAATCTTACCGGCTTCATAACTCAGTGAAGAGTTATCACTGATGCAAAGTGTGTTAGTGCAGGAGCAGAAGGACTTGTCCAGCATTGAGTCTTTACTGTGTGATGCCTCATGTACCACAGCTGAATCCAGACCCTGAGCAGCCACTGTTAGTTGGGCACCTGGATAATGTGGGACATGCCTGGGTCTGCCCAAGCATGGCAAGATAATAGATCTGTCCATAGCCACAAACAGGGACAGTTACAGAAGAAAGGTTTGAACTGTAACTCACTAAATTCCCACCTCAGTAGAACAGGATTGATGCTGCCACTCCCAAGCATCATGCAACAGCATGAATCATTTGTGATCATAGGCAGACAGGGATAAGGAATAAACACAGCAAGGACTCCTCAATAGTAAAATTGACCTAAGATAAAACATGCTAAAAAGATGTGAGCTATTGGTGTTGGTATATCTCAGCACTTGTGTCATCCATGGATTGGTTGGCAGGAGGAGCCATCTTTTCCTCTGGACACAGTAATATTTGGGAGTTCCCTATGGGCATGAAGGAGTCACCAGTGTTATTGATGAATGTAAAAGAAGAGCACAATTATTTGTATGGGTGCAGTTTGTATGTAGCAGTTGCTAAAGAAGCTCCATCTCCAATGGCAGTGGTGGATCAGGGAGACCCCTAAGCCTGTCCATCTGTCTGTCACTCAGAATTAATGGTAATACAGACAGCATGGGCTGGGCGATTTCCCTCAGTCCCTTACAGCAGAGGTCACTTTTTTTTTTGTTAATAGCTGTAGATGGATTTCTCTTCCCTGATTTTGTCCAGTCCCTTTCTATACCTGTCTGCATTTATGTCAGATTCCTTCTACTCCGGTCTGGGCTTCTGTCCTCTCCCCTGATGAATTTTCTGGTCCTGCATCACCCTCCTCTTCTGCAGGAACACAGAGTTTGCTTTCCCTGAGCTGCCACAATGGCATAAACCTTGAAGGAAAAAACCCACAATTTTTAAAAGGGGAGGAGGAAGAGTAAGAAACTTGAACTGGAGAAGCAATGATATGATTTAACAACCAGCAGCTTTTCCCTATTTGGTGTCCTAAAAATTTTAGGAGTAGATGAAAATCACAGCATGCAGGTGATCAAACAGAGTACTTTGCCTCCTAAATCAGTGTAGGGAAGAAGGACTAGCTGGCATTTGTCACGCCCGCCAATTTGGTTGAAGTGGAATTTGAACCACGCTGCTGGAGATATTGGACAGTTTTCTTTCATCTGGTTGTGGGTCGTGTCACATGGTCACCATATGTGTTGTTCCCCAGCACGCACACACACACCTCTCACTCTGCACAGCTGTAAAAACAAACATCAGATGCCTTTTTTCAGTCCAGGAGAGTTTCAGCTCTGGAAGCAGTGGAAACCCCTTTTCTAACAGGATTTCACATTGCAGATTATCTTTAATCCAATTCATCTCTGACTGATACACTTTTTGGAAGCCTGTGACCCATCTGCAGAGTTTGCTAGATGCAAACTTCTGTCAGCTGTGCTGAAACCGCTTTCTCTGCTGGGCTGTAATAACAAGGAAAATCCTGTAATGATCTTCCTCAGCCATTGAAGGGCTTTGTTGTGGTCATGAACAAATCTGAATTTATGGCAAGAGCCATAGGTTGTATACAAGGAATAGATTTTACTGGACCTATTGAAGTCATGCATATTAAATTGGGCTCTTCTTATTTCTTCTAGAAATGAATGCCAGAAAAATAAATTTTTGTTGTTGCTGTTTTTAAAGTAGTGCTTAGCCTTAGGATTGCACCAAAAACCCAGAAAGCCCAAGGCAAAATTTTCTATCACAATGCAAAGAAATGGAGATCTTTCTAAGCCCTCAGAAAGGGGAGCTAGTCACAAACTGCTGTCTTGTCCTAGTATCTCTAGGAAAGGGATCAGTGCCACAGTACAGCACTGAGAGAAGGGCTGGAATTTTGGAGAATGCTGTTCTGATTCAGAACACTGTGGGATGTAAAATGCAACAAATGTTTTGGGGGCTTTTTTTGTTTTTTTTGTTTTTTTTTTGTTACCCCAAAAAGAAACCTGACCCAAAAAGTGAAAAATACTGTGGCTAGAAGTTTCCAGTCCAAGCCTGGGCTGATGGATGAGGTAAGATGCTGTTGGGCAGGAACAGAAATGGTCTGTGCTGTTGTGCAGTGGCCACAGTAACTCTGCTTGTGGCCCACTGGCTGGGTTCAAGGGCAGGGTTTCTTTGCTTCATTCCTTACTGGTGTTTCCAGACTGGGTACAGGATTCCTCCTATACCTTCAGTGGGCCTGTGAGTAAAACCACAGCAGCTGTGGGAGTGCTGGGGAAGGAAGCAGTGCCAGTAAATGACACATTTCCCTCTGCCTGATACCCCACCTCCTGTTTTCCAGCAAGATACTCAAGTAGGAGGCAGGGAAGGCAGAAGCATTTGTCCTGAGATGCCACAGTCCCTTTCAAATCTTCTAAAGGCCAGAATTTTCTTTATGTTTTTTATCCCTGTTGCCATTTAACACTGACTGTTCCTTCTTTAGCCACATTAGCCATGCAAACACCCTTGCTTCCAAATGCTGGCTTTATAGTCATGTTTTTATGCCATTGTGTCCACAAATTTTTAGACTTCTGGTAGTAGTGATGACTTGTGTCTCTGACACTGTTTGTTCTCTTCATCTTCTTACGGAGGTGAATTTTCTAAGAGCATTGGACTCCCTGTTTTGGTAGGTTTTATTAAAATGATGTATGGGGTTTGTGTGTGCAGGAGGGTGTATACATATGTGCTGATTTATGTTTGCTTTAGAAGAGGCCCCCACATTCAAAACCACCCAAAACTGCTGACTTCCAAAAAAACAGCATGTAATCGATGGATTTCCTCAGGGTTTGGAAGGGATGAAGAGTGGGGGTCTTTGGCAACAGAGCTGAACTCCTGCTGCTGGATTTTGTATTACTACTTCTGTTTGTCTAAAAGGGAAGCCCACAAACCTCAGATGAGCTCTAGCACTGAGCAAGCTGCTGTACAAACCCAAGCAGAGATAACTGTGCCCAGATGAGCTGGAAACATGATAGTGACATCGACCTTTTTACTAGTTCATTGTATCTTGACTTCAGAGATTTTCTTGGAAGCCACAATCATATTTCTACTTAAATTTTTGTTTTCTTTAGAATGAAACAAGATAGCAATGGGTAAAAACGGTGAACATTTTAAAATGAAAATGTGTTTTGAAAAAAGTTCTTCCATAGAAAACAAATACTGGAAAACATAAACAGTAACAGAGAGAATAATGGCATAAGAGAATTCAGCAGTTTATTGCAGAACTGTGCTAACAACCTAAGAATTCAATTTTTAACAACCACAACATTTAGACTTCAAGAGACACTCTTGGTGTGATTATTTATCCTGCTTCTTAAAATCTCAGGGGCTGTGGGAGTCTTCCAGAGGGTAAAAGTTTCCCCTATAGAGTAAATCACAGGCAAGGCAGGCAATTCCATTTATACTGGAGGAGCAGAAACTTAGAGATATTAAAGGTGAGACATCTGAAAGTGCTCAAACAATACCCCCTTTGAAATATTCTTTGACACCATCAGAGTTAGGACAAGTAACATAGCCTTTGAAGATACCACTTAAAAAGCTTTCCAAAATCTGCCAGTAATTCGAACCTCTTCTGTCCCTATCTCAGAGTTCAGAATCCATCCCTTCCCTCTCTGGCAGTGTCAGCAAGGCAGGAGGTACTTTCTCTGTGCCATTCCCAAGGCCATGGCCCACAGCACTACACTCCACTGCCCTGTAAAAAGCCCAGGAAAGTTTCTTCCTGATCAAGGTTTAGGATCCTCAGGCCAGCACAGGTTTTATCCCTTCTGCAGCATCATGCAGCGAGATACTCCAGGGTGGTGGCTGGAGGATGGTGGGGCTCGGCCCTGCTGACACAGAGGCCTCCAGCTGGCAGCAGTTCAGAACCAACATATTTGGCTTTTGTGTAATTACCCCTTCGTTCCAGGGATATCTCAAAGCTGGAATGGCATGGGAAGCCTTCTTCCCCCAGCTGCCTCCCTCCCCCAGCCCATCTGAGAAGGGCTTTGCATTCTTTGGTTGCTACAGTGCTGTGTGGATGTGTGTGTGCAGATATTCCTGTGCTAACAGATATGTCAGGAAAGGAACCTCCTGTTAAGTTAAAATGCAACCAGGAGAGACTTCCCTGCAAGATCGCGTATGTTTTCCTTAAGATAAGGCTTTAGAGGGATAATATCATTCCCTGCAAAAAGATTTTTCAGCTCCCATGACACCTGAAGCAAACAAATGCCTTGTGGCCCAGCATTGATAGATGCAACATTAAAAGCAATTTGATATCTTCTCCAAGGCTAAAAGGAATGAGCCTTCACATGCTGTACCGAGGGACTCGTGATGAAGGAGTTTTCTTCTTCCAGCCCTGGGATTCGTTCTGCTGTCTTTCATTTATGTAAGGTTGCTGATGTGGAGGGATTTGCACCATTGAGAACATGAAGAGAATGAAGCTTTCTGTTGTGACAAGATCTGGAGGAATAGGAAGTGAAAATGTTCCCTTGAAAGAATTGAAAAATTCCTTCAGACACAGAGAAATCACTTCCATGTCAACCTTCTGCTCCTTTTCCTCTCACTGAATGTTAGTAGTTCCCCACATCCATTTATCTCCTGTCTTCATCTTACCCCTTCAGTCATTCCAAGCTCCCAGACTTGACTTGTTTCTCCTTTGTGGCAAGAGAGCCTGAGGCACAGATTCTTCTCCATCCTCTATCACTACTGCATTTGTAGATGTGGTCTCAGGCCGATTCATCTGTTTCTATGGATATATGAAGTATCTGGAAATGGCCTCCAGCTCCTAAAGCTTTACTCTGTACTCTGTTCCCTAGACTGCTCTTGTTCCTATCACCATGAAGAACTTCTGTTCTGCTTCCCTGAACTTTCCAGTTCCTGGAAGTCACTGTAGCCCTTTTTTCTTGGTTATCCAGACTCAAAAGATCACTGAGTTCTCTCAGACAACTCCCAAAACTCTTCCTGTATTGCAGGATCTGGCCAAAGCACCAATCCTAGGTGAAGGAGCACCTCTGCTTAATTAAATGTTTGATTATATAATGGAACTCCTTGCCATGTGATTCTATAGAAGTGAAAGGTTTGTGAAGGGGCAACACATTTGGGCAAAATTCACGGAAGAAAAATACACCAAGTCCTTTTAAATCCACAGACATGATCACTAGCTCCAGAATCACCTGGACTTATGATTTCTGATTTTTGGAGAAATCTTTTAGAAAATCAGGACTGTGTTGGCTTTGTTCCACGACTACCTGGTAGCTCTCTGTACATGGGTGCTGTGGGTGAAAGCAAGTATTGGCAGATTGGCATCAGGCCTGAGCAGCTCCAGGTGTGATATCCACTTGCAGTTCCTTTTGCAATAATCCTGCCCAAATCCTGCTCTCACTCTCTTTACCCCACTGACTTTCAATCTCATCTATCACTGTGTTGCAAGAATCTTCTTTCCCTACAGCTTCCTTCCAGCTTTCTGCTTCTGCTTTTCTTCTTTCCTTCCCACTCAATCTCTCCCCCACATCGTGTTTAATAGTTGGGGGAGAAAACAGTTCCTTATCATGTAAATCTGCAAAACCTCTTAGGGTTCAAGACAATTTACATCACAGAGGCTGTGCACCTTAAAGCAATCCCGACCCCTCCGGGGGAGCTCATGGAGGAAGTTACTCATTTTGTGGTTCAGTCAGTTTGTCCAATGATTTCACATTTCAATCCACAGTTTGCTAACCTCTCCTTTGGAAACGCTGATGGAAATCTTGTGGAGTTCAGTTTGGGGTTTCTGGATTGTAGTCCCTGCAGGTGACTTTTACTTTTCAGGCTGTTTGGCTGCTCCTTTTCCCCCGGGGCTGTATTCCCGCCTCCCCAGAAGCCAGTTGTGCAACACAGGGTGCAGTGATTTACAGTCTGCCTTTGCACTGACTCACTCAGGGCTGGATTCAGGGCCGAGGTGCAGGACACTCCTCGTTGTTTGCCAGGGAAGCCAATCCTTTCCTACAGTTCCAGTGCCGCTGAGGGAGAGCTGATAAAAATCACTGCATTGTTCTTCCCCGGGATCCCTAAGGACAGGGTGCTGGGGAGGAGCTCCTGAAGGTGTCTTTTACTAGTGAGCAAAGCAACTAAAACAAAAGAGCCATGGAAGCCTCTGTCGAAAGCTCAAATTGAGCCTTGCTTCCATCCTGCTTTATTCTGGAGGCAATTAAATGTTTGCTTTTGATTTCTTGCTGTTCACAATACTGGGAGATGAGGAGAGGGGTCAGTCAGTTAAATGTACACTTGAGCCCTCTTATTCCCTTTTATTTTCTTTATGCTTTCATTTTGTTGCCTAATTTGTTGCAAGAGTTTTCTGCAACTGGAGTTGTCCTATTATTTTCTCAGGGTACAGTCTGGACCTCTAAAACTTTCTCAGTGTCGCTGATACCTGTTGATGTTGATTCAAGCCTATAGACTTTTAAAATGTTACCAGTTCTTCATGGATATTCAGTTATATTTCTTCTTACAAAGGTAGGCAATTTTCCTTCAGATGATTAAAAAAAAAAAAAATATACTAATACAGACATCAGTAATTAGATTTAGGTCAACTTTCACCTGAAATATCTTACTGCTGGAGTTCAGGATACAGGTTCTGTATCCTACTCATAGTGTGCATATTAGATCTATTGAGGAGTCTACCAGGAATTCAGCTACTAAACATCTGAGAAGTGTAATATGGCATTAGGAGATCTTTTCAAGAATAGCCAGTTCACAGGAAAGGTCTGGAACGCTTTGCTGGGGGAAACCGTGCTGGCTAAAAACCTCCAAGGGTTCAAAGGATGGCTGGACAAGTCCATGGGGAAAAAAAAAAATCTAACAAGATCTATTAAATACTAAGCAACCAAGCCTGGTTCAGGGAATCTTGCAGGCTGGGAGGTTTCAGAAGTGTTGCTGTATATGTTCTCTGTTCTCATTATTTTCCTCAAGATGTCTGTTGCTCCCATTTAGAACTGTCAGCCTTCACTCCCTACAAAACCTGAGTGGTACTTTACGAAGAAAGTTTAAAGAAGAAGAAACTGAGGAGAAATAACCAATTACAGAGATAATAAATTAAAGAATTAGTCAAAATACGATTTTTTAAAAAAAACTCTAAGAACAAGAATGCAGAGAAGGACGCTGAAGGGGACATTTCTTATTTTCCAAGGATCTACAGCAGCAATCTAAGACTGGAGACGGGTGGGACTTCATGGAAAACACTGGTCTGACAAAGTGACTCTTCTGTGTCCATACTGCTGAGCTGATTGTCACGAATATTTCATGAGATTCCAGACTTCAAACCCATTTTACTGGAGGGGAAATGTGGCTGCAGGACATTGTGACTGAACAACCCATTTCAGCCTGATGACTCATAGATTGGTTTTTGCCTTGGTTTTTTTTTTTTTTTTTCTTCTGCTTTTCCTAGAAGATGAGCTTTTGTCTGATACCAGTTCAAAAGCGATTTAACTTTTGTTTAGTTAAGGCTGACTTCATCCTATACTTGTCCAGCACTGGCTGGAATTAAAGACCCCTTATTCTGAACATATTCATATGTGATATGCATTACAGACATCCCTTAGCCTAGAGCAGGAACCTCATCATTGGCAGGAAAAGTCTATGGGCTTTCAGGGAGCCATTTTCAGAAGAAATATTTGCCTAAAACTTATTATCTGCTTAATATCTTTTTTGTCCATCTGCCTGTGTCCTGGGTTTGAAAACACAGCCCTGAATGCAGGTCTTTATGTGGCCCTTTTGATGTGTGCTGCTGACCTGCGAGCCTCACCTCTCGCAATGAAGGGCTCCCTGCACCTGCACTCCTGGCAGACCCGTTCCGTAGGTGAGGAAGGCAAAGGAAAGGCACCAGAGCTTGCAAATGCAGCTGGTTTGTCCCAGCACTGGTTCAGTGGGGCAGCTTTGCAGGCAGTGGGGGCATGACCCATCTGGAGAGACCCATGGCTCTGCTGCAAGGCTGGGAGAAGGGTGAGTGTTGTTCCTTGCACTCAGTCGAGCCAGCCCTGGAGAGGAGCTGTGTGAGAGGGTGCTGGGGGATGCAGCTGGGCCTTGCTGGCCTGAAGGCAGCACCTGTGGCTCTGGTGGACTGGGAACAAAAGGATGTGCTGAGCATGGATAAATCAGGAAAGCAAAGCTACCTGCCTTCCCTTTTCATCCATGCTTGAGAGTCTGTAGCTGAGCAAAACCATGAAAACTCCTGATTGAGGCCAAAGCAAAATGAATGCAAACAGGGAAACAATGGTAGGCAGATGAGTCATCTCTTTTGAGGGATGTCATAGTGTAGTGGTTCCCTACATGGAGTGCCAGCAGCAAGTTAAATTGGACATGTCTCCCAAATCATAAATCTAAGTCCTGAACGGCTGTAATGTGTTGCTGGGTGTGCAGAGAATGTGTTGCAGGTGAGGATGATATCCACATCTGACTGCTCTCTTCATATCTGCACACAGAAGTGCAGAGCATAAAAGGCTGTAGTGACTGTCCACTACTGCTTTAAAATTAGGATTCCTGTGTTGTTTCCCATTGTCCTCAACTAACCCTATATGCAAAAAAAAAAAAAAAAAAAAAAGGTAGAGCTGTTTCAGGATACAGGTAGGAACAGCCTAAATGGAAAAGAAGTCGAGGAAGCCAAATTAGAAATAGAGAGCTTTGGAATTTCAGCCAAGTTCCAGAGAAATCCCTGGCAAAAGCTTTGGTATTGGCTCCCTCAGAAAGGTCTGAATATCTTGAAGCTGAAAAGTCTGAAAAAGTAATCCAGAATATCTTGATGCAGAGCAAGGTGACAAAATGAAGGATGCATCACTCTGTAATTACCTCATCAAAGTGTTTTCAAATGACTGTGGCCTTAGTTGCACTTCCAAAGCCAGGGGAGGGATTAGGACCTCTGTTTGCTTGGATTTTGTGCAACAGGAGGAGTCTCTGCCCTGCAAATCCACGACATAGGAATTGGACTTCTATATGAGGGCTGAGGGAAGGTCAGCCCAATACCAGGCAAGATTCTCCCAACCAGCAGGAGCAAAACCAGACCCTCTCATGGGAGAAGCTGAGTTACGCAACAGGGACCTGTGAGAAGGTACTGAAATTGAATCCCTGAGACTTTTGCTCATCAGCCTTAGAAAAACACTTGTGTTGGAAGGCTCCGCATTTAATTGCTGGGGAAACTTGATCAGAGCAGAAAGGAGATTCCCAGCCTCTGGCTAAACTGTTGGCTTTACTCAGTGGTTTCTATCAGCCATGTGCTTCTCAGAAAGCTCCTTTCAGGTGCATCTTTCCTGAAAGATTAAATGCCTCTGTGCAGATTACAGTGCTGGGGATTAATTGCCCCCTGAGGCAGAACAATTGAGTTCTTAGGCCATGTGCACAGAATGCAAACCATGTATAAAGCAGGAAGCACAGAGTGTTTGCTACACAAAACAATAGGGAAACATATTATTTAAGGATAATCTAATCTCTTAAGGAAGAGAAATAGGGAAGGAGTGCAGAGCAAAGTCTGTCCTATGCAAAAAGAAATAAATGGTCTTAGAAAGACACCCAAATTCCAGTTGCTGCAGGAATTTGGGCTTAATCCAACTCCTCTAAAGTTGATTGGAAACTTGTAAATGTTGCATCCTCCATGCTGCAAGAAGTGAGAAGCTGTTTGAAAGATGGGAGACGAGTGGGAGTAAAGGTTGGTGAAAACAGAGAAGCCTGAACTAAGAAAGTTTTCAAACTTGAGGAGACTTGAAGGGTCTGGAATTGAGGATACCAGTTTGGACAGTTACCAAGAGAGAGTAATTGCCTCAATATTTTGATAATAATCTTACTTCCAAGTCTGGTGTGTCTGCCCTCCCTTTCCCAAATTTATTTAGGTTTACTGAGAGCAGCTTCCTAGATCCCATCTGTTAAGTGGCCACATCCACTTTTGTGCAAACCCTCTGCGTAGTGTTTCAATTTTGGTAGGTGCTTCAGGTGCCCTGTCCCATAGGGTGCCTCAGGCTGCTGCTGGGGTGGGACTGCCTGAGCCCCTCTACCCATCAGATGTGGAGAAACCCAGAAAAGGCTCTGCCTGTAGGACAGAGATCCGTGGGCAGGAAGATGGGAGCGGATGTGTTAGATGATATCAAGAGTTCACTCACAGATTAAATAAACCACTGTGATGATACAGCAGGACTTGTGGCTCTGGCAGACAGCACACTTCTCACATGACACTGAGTCACTTTGGGGGTTGTTTTCTTCCGTTCATTTACCTCTCATTTAGCGCTGCCTGTGAGTAAATAGTGAAATGGGATTCTCAGGGTGTGATCTTTACAAAGGCCACTGAAACACTTCCTCCGGAGAGCCCTGATTGGAGACAACTGGGGCTAGAGGGGAAGTGTCCTGTTTGAACTTTTTGGTGAAAAATGCAGATTCAGTGCCACCAAACTGTAAATTAATTTCATTTTCTGTTGGAGAAGGGAAAAAAAAGAAAAGTCAAAACAGTTCTTTTTGTTTCCAAATTGAATGCTCGTGTTTTCCCATGTGAAGAGACTTTTCATGTCAAAGATTATTTTTTATTTCTTGTTTGAAATCTTGCAATGGAAAAGAAAATATTTTAGCTGATTTTTTTTCTCCATTTCATCAGATACTTGAGAAAGTAATTTCAGATCAAGCCAACATTTTATTTCAATATTTAATTTGGAAGAGGCAGGAAACTGAAATACCCACCATTCCAACAGTTCAGATTAAAATGAAAATATTCTATTTCCATGGAGCTCCCACTCCTCATCCCAGGAGTCCGGAGCCCTCTGTGCAATTACTGTGGAGGACAGGATAAGCACCTGGGCAGTGCACTGAAAAATGAGTGTCTGGTGCCCTCTACGGGTCCATCAAACTGGTGGGCCCGAGTCTGACCCCCGAATTCCAGTTTTTATGCTTGAAAATCAGATTTAGGAGATTGTGAATTAAACAGATTATCCCTCTGAAGAAGAAAAATCCATGAATGATTTGCAAGTTCTTCTTGAAACAAAATTTGCTACTGAGTTTTAAAAATGTGTTTTTCGCCCTAGAATGCAGGATCATTAATTTATTTGAAGACAAGAACTAAAGAAATTTGAATTGTTGTCTCTTAATCAGGTTTAATATGCCATGAATGAAATGAGACAGGTCTCTCACAGGGAAACAAGGCAGCAGGGTCTTAGGATATTCCTCTTAAACTAGACCTGTACAGAAGCTGTGAAGTCCCTCTATCTGCATGCTGAGCTGGCTTAATTTCCTCAGTTTGGGCAGAGCCAGTGACAAACCCGACTTTCCAAGCAGGCTGTGCCCGGGGCAGCCTTTTGAACTCAGTGTGTCTGTGCTGGCTGCGGTGCTGGGAGCCCCCGAGAGCTGCTTCAACCTGACAGTGTAGGAATAGCTCTGGTTTGCAGTAAAATACTTGAGGTGGAGGGAGCTGAGAGATACCAAGGGACTCCTAAGGGGTTTTTTGCAAATCAATTTACAAAGGTGCCAGAAATAACATGGAGTGCTGGCTGGGATGAGAGCAATTTTTGGGACTGAGACTTCCTGAGCAGTGCTGATAAAATAAACTCTACTTACCTTTCCCTGCTTCCCTACACCAATGTGGCTTGTTACAAAGTTCACCTCTCCCAGCCCTTCTTTCTCATTTATTTCCTCCAGTGAATAGGGAGCTGGCATGGGAAATTTAAATGGCAGGCTGGAAAACTGATGGTCTCTATGCTCAGATCTGGCAAAGCCCAAATTACAAGCAAGTATAAAATCTTTGTTCAGATTTTGAGTTGTGGGTCTAAGACCTGTGAATCTCACTGGTTCCCAGCCTCATTCAGGGTCTGTGGGACAACCAGGCTCTTCCATAATGTGGGTTGTGGAAAGATAATGAATAGGAAGCCAAGGGCAGAGTGTGGAGCTGAGCTTGGGCAGGAGAAGGGACAAGGCAGCGAGAGTGGTGGGCCAAGTGTCTCTCGCAGGCAGAGGGTTCCCTGACTGGGCTGACGGTGCCTGCTCTTTCCTGACTGAGTTGTAGCAAACCTTTCACAGCAAAGTGACCCAAATCCCCCAACTCTTGATGACATCTAAGCTCTGTCAGCATGTGGGAATCCCGTTGAATTTCTGTGGCTGCAGCCCATCTTCATGTTGCCAGCAGCAACTTCCCGTATCCCATGCTTTGCCTGCACCAGTCCTGAATGGAAGAGATTGTATATTCACCTAGAATTGAATTTTTTAATTTGACAGAAAGCAAGAGAGGTGCATATAGAGTAAAACTTACAGGGCCTGATTGATTTGAAAAGAGAGGGAAGGGAAAAAAGTCTTAGGTGTGGTTTACCTTGTAAAGTATGTGTTTCCCTGCTGGTAAGGTATGTATATGAGTTTCCCTCCAATTCAAAGCAAGCTCTGTTCATCTCTTAAGCTCCTGTGTTGCCAGGATGGACACTTTAGGAGGGAGCAATCCATTCTGTGAGAGGAAGCAAGGAAGAGCGAGGTGAACGTGCAGCTGACCAGAGACATTTCCCTGTGGCAGGTTCCTGGCCAGATGGTGCGGCTCAGCACGGGGCTTCTTCAGCAATGCACGGAGCTCAGTGCCTGGAATGGTTTGCAAATGATTTAATCAGATCCCTCATGTGTCACTGACTGATGGATCCCACCTTCTGCTGACCTGAATCATATGAGAATTCACCACTTCCCGTGGTAGTTTGTCCTAAAATTAATCATCCTCTCTGTTCAAAATGTGTCTTTTATGTCTCAGTTTCTGGCTTTGCCTTTCAGGCACAGACTGTAACTATGCCTTTCTCTGCTGCCTGAAAGGGTCTTTTCACCTGAGCTGCTTTCACTCAAAGAAGATATATTTTTTTTTTCTAACTGACTCATCTTAATACATTTTGATAACCGATCAGATTGTAAATTAATTGTTAAGAAGGGTCTTGTCTATCCCTTTACTTCTGGTATTGTGTTTTACCCTCCCAAAAAAATGCCTCCAAATTGACATGTATTTTAGTTATTCAAACAAAAGTTGGTCTTGGTATTGCACCAGCACCACACAAAGAGTGAACCACCTGCCTTCATAGCTGTCTGTTCCTCTGTTGATCTAGTCAGGTAAAATTGATCTATTTAGTTTCTTGCTGTTTTGTCAGTGCATCCTCTCTAGACTCTTCTACAGATCTCAAATAACTAAGCTTTGCCCAAAACATGCCTTTATTGATATGTTGTAATGGCAGTTTGCATGTGGAATGTTGCATTGTGTAGAGCCAAATGCATACCTGGAGTTTGCACATTGCCAACCATCTCTCCAATTGATTGCAGATTTGCTTATCAAACTCTCTTTTCCATAAGGTATTCTTGATTGGCATTAGTTTTATATTCAGACTTCCGTTCTTTCGTTGCCTTTCAGCTGAATCATCTATCAACTTCTCCATTCTTTTTGCCTGTGCTGATTTCAGGCTCCCTGGATGAAAATTGGCAGGGTAAGCCACTTTTTCTTTCTGAAACTCCCCCTGTGTTTACCATGTCAGTCCTTTTGAATTTCTTAGCTTTTTAGGACATGCTAATCATGTACTGACATTTGGTTAAGTCTTTGGGAGTTTACATGTGCACATAGACCAGACAGGAGGAGAATCCTCCTTCTCCATATTGCTGTGCTCCTTCTGAAGTGTTCCAAATCCAGAGCTAAGCTACTTGCTGAATATTTTTTCTTTTCTCGGTTGTCTCTTATCAGCAATTTTACACTCTGCAGTCAGGTAACAGACAATGGTTAGAAATTCTGTTATCACGTTCTTGCTTAAGCATTTGTCTTTGGCTTCCAATCTGCCAGCAGTAACTTTTCTGATATCTTTTGCCTCCTTTATCAGTTACCTGCAGTTCACAGCTTCTAACTGATATTTAATGCTGATATTCTTTCTTCTAAAAATGGCTTCATGTACCTATTTCTATTACTGCTGTTTTTTTGTCTGAATTTGGCTTTTAGCCAAAACTGGCCTTGTTCCTTGATTGGGAAATTAGTGGTTTATTAAAATATAAATAAATAGAAAGGAGGAGGTGGTTAATGATGCAAAACTTGGCTGAAATAGTGATCTCCTTAAAAAATAAATCCTGTGCCAAGAAAAATATCTGGAGTCAGGTCAGAAAGACCCAGTCTCAATAACTATGTGAGGAGAATGTGAACATGCAGAGATAAGAAGTTACTGCACATCCCAGGTTGTTTAGGGAATAGCTTAATAAGCATAAACCTTTGATGGGAGGCAGTGAAAGAGCAGAAGAAAGCAGCATAGTTCATCTTCAAGTTCAACAAAAGAATTGTAAAGGTCGCAATTGCAACAACTGATCTGTTCCGGGCCTGCCATACCTGAAGTGGATCTTCTTGACAGATTTTTACTTTTATTTTAGTAATGGAAATCAATAGTACATGATTATAAAAAGTTCATCTTTTCTGGCAAACCTGTACTTTTTTTATCAGAGTATTTGGATTTTGGGAAAGTGTAAAATTACAGTGTCTTGTAATGCAACCTGCTTAGGTAATCAATGCAAAGTTGTCTTGGAGAGAGGTACTGCTTCTGAAAATGCTTTCTGTGGGAGCAATGAAAATAAACAGCTTTAAGATGAGGGCGGGATTTTTTTGTGAGTCGCTGAAGAGATGAGTATAGATCCAGGTTCTGGACTTGCAGAGCTGGTTTTAAAAGGAACAAAAAAATTTTCAAGATCGTTGTGTTCTTGGTCATGAATTCTGCTGCAGTCTTCAGCTGAGAGATGGGATCATGGCTGGTAAAGACAGACGTGTTACTAAAAAGAAAAAAAAAAAAACACAGGCGAGAGAGAAGAAGGCAAGCAAGGAAGCAGGCTGTGGAGAAAATAAATCTGAGACCAATCTATTTAGTAGGAAACATAGCAAAGATAAACTTATGCAGAAGCAAGACTGGTGGAAACATAGGGGTGTTTCCAGAGGGATCATTCTGGCACATAAAATGGGATGCAAAGAAAAACCCCATAACTAAAGTTTTGAGGCTGCTTGTGCAAAAGGCATTATCTTATGGAGTAAGGAAGGAATCAGCTCTTCTGATCTTGAAGGTTTTTTCTGAGCTTGACAGTTCTGTGAATCTCTTATGGCTGTGTCTGGCATTGGGACCAAACACTGAATTCCTAATATTGTCAAATTGGAGACAGTCCAGAGAAAAGCAAGGGAAAAAAACTATTAAAGGAGCAAATTTTTTTTTACATAACTAATAGCCCATGCTGGGTCCAGCAGAGTTACTGTGTGTTCACACCCTGAGTGACTGAGACCACAGTCTGTGGCTCTCCTCTCCTCATGAGTCTTTAGTTCCATGTACAGAAGACATTTGTGGGCCCATTTAGCTGTTCCTCTCTGTCCTGGGCCAGTGTTGCAGTCAGTGAACCTCTAGCATTACAGAAATATGGACAACAAACACTATTCCATGGGAAAGTTTCCTGATAGCATGATGTATTCAGGGGATGGATGTTCCTGGAAATGAAGGAGTAAGGAGTAAATAGCATCATTAAAATGGCATGATAAAGATTCAGAGTAACCAGGATATGTTGGATCTGTTGCCTCTATTTCAGGAGGCTGTGCCTTGGCACTGCTCGAGCTGCAGGTCCCTAGGGAGGCTGGTGGTTTGTACTCCCTGACTGCTGTGCAAGGGCTGCACAGCGAGTATGGAGTGGCCTTATAGGCAGGAAACAAGACTGAGTTTTATAATCCCCCAAGACAGCAAATACTTATTTCTGAGCTACACCTGCTTTCCTGATTTTGTTACATCTGATTGCCTGTTCATACTGCACTGTATCGTTACACTTAGCTCCCTGTCCTAGCCAAAGTTGCCAACATTGTGCCCCACATGTGATGTCTGCCTTAAGCAAGGGTTTGTAGAATTTCTTCAAAATCTTTCAACTCTACTGTGTCAGAGTGGGCCATCAGAGATGGCTTTGAATTTTCTGTTAACTGACACATGCCCAGATTCTCTGAAGAGAATATGGCAACACTCCGGGATCTCAGTTGTGGAGATCTCATCATGCCCTTCTGTGCCAGCCAAGACTCAGAGGCATTGCAAGAAGGATTGACCAGACCACTTGCCATGACAGCTATAAATTGTCCTGTCTTTTCAGGCAGACAAAAGAGCAGTGACAACTGTATTGTAGGCATTGGCTTTTGTGTGCAGTCGGATGTTGCCCTCATTCCAGACACACTGAATTCCTCTCCGCAGGGCTGCCCTGGCTGGTGCTCGGCACTCATGCCTTTCCAAGGCAGCACATTGCCAGGGTAGCAGTTTCTTTACCCATGTCAGTGCAACATTGTCAACTGCCTTTATACGCTTGCCACCAAGGCCTTTCTTCTCCTGCTGCTGGCATTCGGCCTACTTAAGCAACTAGTAATGATCAGAGCATTTCTGAGTGTGTGTACAACCAACAAATGATTGTTAGAAGATGACAGATTGCAGGCCAGCAGCTCTGTGATTTTTTTGTCCCATGAGAATGGCTGCAATGGACCAGACCACAGTTCCATCAATCCCAGGATTCTGTTTCCAGTCGTGGCTCAGAGAAGGGAGCTATAAAGGATATGAGAAAAGATTGAGTGTGTAATACAGCTCTCCCTAATGCATTCCTGACCTCCAGCTGTTATCATTTTGATCTTGCTAAGGCAGGCACAGGCTGATGGCAACCTCTGTGGATTTCTCTTCCATAAAGTTGTTCACCCTCCCCTTGAGTCTCTGTAAATTCCCAGTGTTTGTCTTGCCTTGTAGTTCTTCTGTAGTTCTTCTCATCTTCTGTATGCAGAGACACCTTATTTGAAATTTTTCTCTTTGCCTCTATTAATGACATTTACTGTCCTTTGGTGTTTGTAGTGTTGTACTCCACTGGGTTACAAGTCAGAGTGACACACCAGTGATGTGCACAGAAATCTGCTCTGGGGTATCAGTGTTTACCCCTCCAGCTCACCCACCCAGAAGAAAAGACTACTGACTTCATGTTTGCTAAGTGATATTTGCTGCCTATAATAGATCTGCAAGACACTTGTGTAGCACTGTCCTAGTGACCACAGTCACTCCCCAGCTTCAGATATGCCTCAGATACTCACTCTTTGCTGATTCTCTCTGCAGTGTGCATCACTGTGAAAGGAAATAAATCAGAAGGGCTCCCCAGGGTTCTGCTGGAACATCTGAAAGAGAACCACAGAAGGCATTGTCTTTTTTTTTTTTTTTTTTTTTGGTGTAATCTTGAGAACACTTTGTAGCTTTCTTTCAAACAAACAAGAGGAAATGAATGGGAATTATGCATATTGTGTTAAACAATATTGGTTTGAATATTGTTTATTGGTTGAAACATTCATGGCAAGAGATGGGACCTGTGCGTGCCATGTCTTTTCAGTAGAAAATTTTAACCAGCAGTTTTCTGTATCACTTTCCTGACTTATCTTTAAAGAAACAGAGTAACAGACCTTCACCTTGGCTGTGTGGACACCGGTGGATCTCTGCCAAGCTCTAGCTGTTGGGAATCTAGGCCAACTCTTTTTATCATTAGGTATCAGTTACTTGTGGCCTTGAATGAATAGGTCAAGCTAGAAATAGACCTTTTTGAAGAAGAAACCATGAACTTTTGTTTCGTGGCCTGTAGATTTATTGATCTATTCATGGGGTCTTCACAAGGAGTTCAAAGAAGTACAGTGCAACACAAGCAATAGAAGCAGTGGGAGGACTGATATTTATCTACAAATTCTGTCAAGTGACAATGAATATATGGAAACACAGCTTGTGCTAGTCCACCTAATCATAATTTAGATGTGGACTGTGCAGCTCAATCCAAGGTACACTTACTGTGTTACTGCCTTTCATGATCATGAAAGTGTAGCTGTACTCTTGTGCATGTGTGTGCATCTGTAGGGCCTATAATTTTTCTAGAAAGAAATAAGTCAATGAATCCCATAATCTTCTTTATAGGCAGCATCCTCATGGTTTGTCCAGATGTCATTTTCAGTCCTGAAGATCTTATTTGTTCACTCAGCTGGATTGCTCCTAGCAGTGCAGTATTGGAAATTCGAGCTGTGCTGTGATAAGCATATGATGTCGCTCCTTTTCCCTGATTAAAGGACTGTAACTCTCATTATTTGATTTCTGGAGTGCATAATACATTTAAAATTCACTTTTAGGGTCAAAGTCTTAGCTGGTATAAAATGATGAGGCTATGTTATCTTAAATACCTAATAGACAGCCAGGAAATACCAGATAAATACAGCACTGACAACTAAAATTACAATAATTCCGTGATTTTTAGGCCTCCTTTTAATCCACAGCACTAGTCCAACATTTTGCTGAGATTTTTTCAAAGCCATATGGGTCTCATTTTCTTCTCACATATCCTGCTCACATACAGATGCAACACCACTGAGTTCAGTGGAGTTGTATTTTGATTTAAACAGGTGTCAGATCTCAGCCTAGAAAGGCACTTAAGCACGTGCTTTACTTGAAAGCAGGAATGTGCTAATACAACTTCTGATCTGACCTTGAAAATGTTGACTATCTGCTTAATGCTTGCTATCATAAATGAAAATCAGAAAATAATTGCTGTGTTTCAACCACTCAAGAAATCAAATAATTGCTCTAAAATTGTTGCCATCAATCCATAAGGAAAACTGTTGTTTCAGCAAACAATAATAATATTTGGAGTGAGTATAAGCTGGTTTATATAAATTTTAAAAAACTCTTCAGGAAGAAGGAAATGTATTCAAATGGTGCAATTTCTTGAATGGCACATTTTATCTTTTTTGATCTTTTAGAAATGAAATTTCAGTTTAAATTTTAATGCAACTTGTAATTTAAAAAACCCTCTTTCTCTCCTTCTTTGGCAAATTTGTTTACTGTATGCTTCCAGAGATGACAGATTGTCATGGAAATATTTTAAACTTAGCTGAGTAGTGAAATATCACATAACTAGAATAAAGTACAAGTAATAGGTGTTGTCTCCTGAGCATCTCAAAAACATTCAGTAATACCTAGCCAAAATATGCATTTTATTGGAAATGTATAAATTAGCCATTCAGATTTTGTCTTTTTAGCTAATGCAATGCACAGGCTGCAGGCTAAAGGTATTTGGTGATTCAGTCTCCACATACCATTAGTAAATCCTCTGTGCCAATATGAATGCAAAATATTGAACAAATATAAAATACTGCAATTATGTAAATCTATAAAGCATTATTGAATTTCAATGTAGAATTCAGAACTGAGGTGGATTTTTCAACATTTCAAACAGGAAATCTACGAATTAAGCAAACCTACCTTTGCCTTCTCTTTCTTTTTTTTTTCTTTTTTTTTTTTTTTTTTTTCTAAAAAATATGCTTAAGGTAAAAGAATTTTGAAAAAAAATGTTTCCCATGTGTCTAAAATTTAAACATTAATGGTTTTATGGGAACAGGTTTTTGAGAGGGTTGTTTTTTTTTTGTTTATTTTTTTTTTTTAATCTTTTGTTTGTGAATTCATCTGTGCATAAAGATGAGATGGTTTCATTAAATTTTGGGTGATGAAGGTTCGGTTCAAGCTGATAGCACCAGCCTGGTGCTCTGCAAAGCTCTCCACACAGACCAGTTTCCTCACTTGTCTCTCTCCACTGGAAATGTGTTTTGCTCCTTGTTCTGTCCCAGGGTGTTCTGTGCACCCACATCCACACCCAGCTGGATCTGAGGGCTGCCCTTGCAGAAGGAAGTCAGACAAGTAAGAGAGGCCAGATTCCCTGAGTGCCACGCTCCATATTGGTGGGAGATGCTTTTACCAACAGTTTTATAAACATGTACACAGGAAGGATAAATTCTCCAAATTCTTCCTCTATCTTGGCTTAGGATGCCTAATGTCTTGAGATTTTGGGAACATCTTACCTCTTTGAAGGCTATATAACACAATGTTCAGGGATCCTGCTTACAAACCAGTAGTTCACAGACACCTGCATTTGCTTATGCAAATCCTGTTTGTGCAGAAATTCAAAGATTTCTTCTGCACGTGAAAACAGGTAAAGAAAAATCAAATTGACTCTGCAAATCCTTGTTTCAGTTGGCCCAGTTCCAGCTGTTTTACTGCACTGTGCAGTATTTCATGCAGTTCTGATTGTCCAATGAAAGAGCTTAGGCTGAGCCCACAAAGCTGGACAACACAAAATGCAAGTTCAAGGTTTTGATAGAAGTGTTAGAAGCATGTTCAGTGCCCTAGCTCATCATCCGAGACTTCATAACACTGATATGCCAGTTTATGGTCCTGACCATAATTCTCTAGAGAAAGTAGAATTAAAGCCCTGCTCTGGAAGAAACCAAACACCTTCAAATCATGAGCATCACCAAGGCTTCATCTTGAGTGCTATGAGTGAGGAAGCACCTAGTGCTCCATAGTATCTTGGTGTGGGATGAAATAAAGGAAGAAAAGCAATTTAAATAGATCACCACATTCAGAGAGCTTGTTTACATCGGCACTGTCTTTAGTCTGAAGAGGGAGGAGTTAAAGGGAGCAGTGATTTAAATATTTAACATCACTCAGCGGAGCTCACTGCTAGGAGGATAAAACTGTAGAACTATTACATGAGGGGTTGCCTTTTGCTGATGGGAATAGCCCTGCTGCTCAAAAGGCTCCCCCACATGACTACTGTAAAGCCTTTCTGGTTTACTGTGATGGGTGCATTTTTGAGCTTCCAGAAGGCAATTTGCTAATTGGGGGATGGGGAATGGATGCCCAACAGTCACTCTGTGCTGTAGGGACCAGGTTGGACACGTCCTTGCAGCAGGATACCCTGATGGAATGCTGTCCCCTGTGCTGCACAGGCTGGGGAGCAGTGTCCAGGTGGGAGTTGGCAAGTGGGCACAAAAGCAACTACAAACATTGTTATATCTCAATGCAAGCTTCTGTCTCAACTGCTGTGAACACAGCTGTGCTCATCTGGCCTCCAAAGTGCTCTTACGTGCAGCAATTCAGATGACAGGAAATGGGGAAGGAGTGGATGCTGTATTTTTGTAGTTTGTGTACAGCCTCATGGCAGGATAGAGTTTGGTTTTTGCACGTCAGTCCTTGCTGCACAAACATTTATCAATGGACATATCCCTGTGTCCAAATGACACATCACAAGGAATATTTTAGGTGTGGCTCAATGCTCTCAGTACCTTTGGGACCTTCTGGTTGGCTGCCTGTTGGCAAGCCCACAGTTTCTGGCCTTTTCATCTTTGCTCTTCCCCCAAGAAAGGCAAGAAGGCAGCTCCATGTGCCAGGCGTTAACCTGGGAGCCTGACCTGAGGGGAACATGTCCCATTTGTGCAGTTCAGTGCAACAGAAAAACATCTGTCCGTCATGTCGTGCAAGATAAGGTGATTTGTGAGTCTGCCTACCTCAGGTGGATTCAATTTTTGATCTTGGAAGGAACCCAAGCTCAAGAAAGCTGTGTGTATACTCATCTGTCCAGCCTGCAGAGCATGCACTGAGCAACTGGCTGTTGCAGAGATCCTGTCTCTTGGATGCTTTCTGGAGGTGCTTGGAGACTCCCAGGCCCTCCCCACCCTCCTCTCATCACTAACAATAACCAGATACCCCTGTTTGCCTGCAGTACCTAAAAGGAGATACCTCAATTAAACTGAATGTTTCCCATTATTTAGGCTGATATGGAAGTTTCTGTTGTTTCAACCTCGTAGTGATTCATGTGTGCAATATTTTGTTTCTCATCATAGGTTTGTTTGGTTGGGTTTTTCTATCTGCAAAACTTGCATTAATTCTGGAATAGATCTCTGCTTTTAGGGGAACTATATGGAAAAAGTGAGTCAGAGTAAAGCCAGTTCTAACCCCAGCCTCACACACGGCAACCAGACAGGGATGAAGTGCTGCCATAAACTGCTGATGGCCAGAAGACCTTGCAGGTGAAGTGTTCAAGTGTGCTTTGCTCCCTGCTTTGGCCTGACTTAGCTTCTGTGGAAGCCAATGATAGTTTTATCCCCGACTCCATGCCAGCAGAGTTAGGCTGCTCTGTGGAACAGTGCAGGCTCATAATCCCAAAATGTGAGTTTCTGGACTGCAGCTGACAGTGAAGCACTTGCATTCTTTCAAGTCCTGTCCCAGGGTTTCTTGAAGAGCAACAGAAATATGAGTGGGGAAAGGGAACTGGGGTGCGCTGGGGGCAGCCAAACATCTCCTCTGGAGGATGCAGGTTAGGGCTGAGATGTACTGGGGGCTCATTGAAAGCCAGAAACAGGAATAGGGAATTGGACTTCAGTGATCCTTGTGGGCCCCTTCCAACTAAGGGTATTCTATAAATGTGTTTGCAACTCTACATAAAATCTGAATTGCTCTACTCAGAAAGGAGCTCTTAAAATGGAGGCCTGGAACTCTCAACACCTTAATTCATCTAGAGATACCTTTCCTTCAATTGCTCAGTGGCCTGGCTTGCTATGCTGACAGGAGATAAGTGAAAGAGGAGTACGTGTGATATGCATGATTCCAGAAATTTAAATATCAAGATTCTTGCGCAACTTACCGAATCAACAAGACAAAATTATGTGGGAAGAAATTCAGCCAATACAGCAGAAAATTTGATGCAGTGCATTAGATCTTGTGTGTTAAGTGTCACCCGTGTGTGAACTCCTCTAGGAGGGGACCTTCCTTTCCCTGTTGCAAACCTCAGCCTCTCTCCTAAACATGCCAGGCTTTATTGCCACAGGTCTCTGGTGTGATTTTGGCATTCCTATACACCAGAATCTACTCGGCATGTAATCCCTTTCAGGGCTGGATGCATAGCAAAGGAGGGTGTGTTTGCTTATTCAAGAACAGGATGATGATCTCTCTAAGAAGAGGGGGAAACTTTAGTGTAAAATGTGAATAGGCCCTCAGATCTCTTCAGAGATCTGATCAGAGCAGGAACAATCTGTATCATCTCTTTGGAAAGCACATGGCACAACAGGATCTCAGTTATTTACTGGGACCACAGCAAGTCAGTAATTGTATAGTCATGTTCAGGGGATTGAGGTAACATGATTTTTTAGCTCCACCCAATGTGCAATTGTAATCATCATTGCTCCTTTGCAAATTTGTGTTGACAGATTTTAATTGGAACAGATTTTTCTGGCAAATCCCCATCATGTTGTAATTAATTAGTTTTTCAGGATCTGCTCCAGTGCCAGAGCATTGGACCATGTCTGCCATGCTTTTGTGGTGAGTGAGAGAAAGGGAGATCTGGTTTTGTCTCACTTTCTGCAGATGACAGGATTTCCCCAAAAGAACTCAGCTTTGCTGACCTGAAAGGAGAAGAACAAATACAACAAACCCCAGTATGAGAGCTGCCTTCCCTATGGTGCTCCCCTGTGAAAGCTCCAACCCTCCCCACACAGGAGCAATACAGCAATACCCACTGACAAACCTTGAGTTGTCTTTGCAGCCTCCAGATTTTGGCGACTGTAGAGGTCTAAAGCACTCTCTGGCATAGTTTTCACCCATCAGATAGAAGAGCATGGCACTTCCAGTACCAGAAATTGATGTCTCAGCATCACACTCCTTATCATGGTGCTGGCTTCAACTCTGGGGGCTTGGGCGTGGAGAGATGCAGAGGAAGAGCATGTAGGTCAGTGATCTTCAGGCTGTGGAGCAGATATATTGTGTGATGCAGGATCCCAGTGTGAAAGTTCCTTACTAGAAAATTATTTAGTCTTGAGGAAGGAAAAGGTTGAAAGATTCTATCTAATAGAATGGAAACAACACAGATCTCCGTTCCTGTTCCTACCAAAGCTGAACAGAACTATTTCTACAGCAATAATTCAAATTACATTTGATTGTGGTAATGCCTAATCTAAGTAATGAGTAAGGATCTGTGATTATTTAAAATGTACATTATTCATTAAAGTAAGATGCTGTGCTGCCAATAAGAGATTTTACCAAAGGGCCTTTTACTTTTTAATTTGCAGACCAAAAAGGAAGCCCTGTTTACAGCTTAGAAAACAGAGAAGTAGGAAAAAAGGGTGAGCAAAAAAATTATTTCAAATGCAGGTTCAGTTGTCATCCTTCTATCAAAGGATCTTGGAGCTTCTTTAAACTGCTGATAACTACACCATGACTTACCTTTTCTGTAGGCATTGTTAAGTCCTTGAGGAGCTGTGGTGAAGGCAGTGCAGGGATTTTCACTCAAGGTCATTCCGTATGTGAGGAGTAGGGATGGACAGACTATCCTGTACATGCTGCATACATTGGAGAAACATTCAGCTACCATGGTAATGTGTGTGAGGGGAGAGAGAGGCAGAACACCTGTGAACTTCACAAGAAAGTATCCTGGCATCCTGATAGCGAGAGAAACACAAAACTAATTCCTGATCCCACACAAATAATTAGAAATACCAAATCATGAAGTTGTCTTGCAATAACATCATGTTTTCTCGGCCATGTGTTCATTCCTTGTATCAGACATTCTGATTTGTCTGAACTTATAAATCATTATTTTGTTCTGATTTTTAATGGACTTCCCCCCCACCCCCCAGCTCTCTTTCAATGTGGATTGAACATATTTGTGCAATGTTAGTGTAAGTTATCATGGGCAAATGTTACTGTCACAGTGGTATTATAAAATATGGGTTAGTTCATGTGGACATCTGCAAAAGTGGGCTTTGATTTCATATCACTAACATCAGCTCCACTCATACCTCTGAAAACGAACTACTTGGAAATCAGGAATCTCAGCTTCTACTGGCTCGGAATTTTACTTACCATTTGTTTTTTTTATGAGAAAATGTTCATTTTTGTCCAGATCCCCTGTGAAAATCTCAGTGTTAAAGAAGAAACAGTGCCAGTGCTGAAACATCTTCAAAGCTGAAATGTATGTTTGAAGTTTTTAAAAAAAACACAATGCCCTAAATTCAGCCACTGGTTTTTAATAAGAACACTTAATAAAATCTTTTTTCCTTTCTTCAAATATATTAAAAAAAACGGTTTTGCCATGAAAAATGGCAGCAAGTTGTAGACAAGATTAGAAGCCATTTGTGACAGCTGGGAGATGAGAGTCTTTGCAAGGCCAGCAGAAAATCCTCCTGGAAGACACTTGGCCATCCAAGTTCCCAAGCATCCAAAGCCTTCATCAGCAGGGTGTAATTTATCACATTGGAAGATGAAGGGTAAATAGCCCATTTCATTAGCACAATTCCTTCCCTCTTCCCCAAGAATTTATCATTTTGCTAATTATATGCCTTCAGTTAACATCTGCAACATAGAAAGTGATTTTATGTGCATCCAATCCAGCAAAAGCAGCTTTTCTGGAAAAAAAAAAAATCTGTTTTCACATTCTGTGTTATGTAACTTCCATCTAAGAATCCCAAAGACATGTAGAAAACAATTGTTTTACAGCTCTCTCCTATATCCTCATTGCCCACATAACACCACCTTCTGCCAGTTATGCAAAGGATTCAGCACTCAGGGCTACAGCATAAATCCAGGTGTAATGTTCAGATCACAGAACATCATGTTCCCTTTTTCAGAGGTGTCAATCTGCTAAAAAATGGCTTTTTCTCAGTGCAAGCTGATGCCACTGATTGCTAAAGGTTGAGACCTGCCCACAACATGTGGAGGGTGAAGCAAGTTGTCCCAGAGTAATTCTGATCTTGTGTCTGCCTCAGGGGGTGTTGTGAAAGGGACTTATTCTCCTCCTCCAAGTGGGCTCTCCACCCATCCTACTGACAGCTTAACTTGATAGGGCTCACCCGCAGGAAACTATTAAACTGATGATTATTCTTGTGGTTTATGCATTGATACAAAAATGTTTCATTGCAAAAACAAAAAGAAAATATCTGTGGTAATTTTCATCATAACTTTTTCCTCCTCTTAAATAAACTTGGGCAGGATCCCAGTGAAGATGGTTGACTGCGTTGGTTAATTGAAGGATAGATCTTTTTCAGCATAAGAGATTTGTGAACATTGTGTAAATATGCATTTAGGCAATTGAAGGACTGTTCTTCATAGCATAGGCAAATTCATGGACATCTGTGTGGGATAAGGCCTGGATCAGCCAAAAGGAGTGTTAGAAGTCAATGCAGAACACTTTCTGCCTGGGCTTTGCCGATGTCAAACACAGCTGGGGCATTTTGCTGAAATCTCCTTGGAACCAATGTTATGTCACCTCATCAAAAAGCTGTGCATTGTTTGTGTTTTCCCAAAATTTTTCCAGGGGAATAGCCAGCCAGCAAGGTTATGCTGAAAAAATTGGGAACTTCTCCCAAGAGGAGAGAAGGTGGGACAATATTTGGGAATGTGTTTGACAGTGTTTGGAGTGTGGGAGTGGTGTGGAGTCGGAGTCAGGATGCTCTGAGAGGAGAAAAAGATGGTCCTTCCACCAAGCACATTTGGCTTAAAAAAAAAAAAAGCTGATTCCAAATTGGACCTCTTCAGTCTAAGAAATGAGCTGGGCTGCTCCCTGGAATTTCCCTGGAAGACTCCCACCTACCTCTGAGCCAGAGGTCAGAGAAAGCCAGAGATCAGTCAGTACCTCACCCTTAGTCCTATTTCCTACTTCTTCTGTTAAGGAATGACCTGGCTGTGAGATTGGGCCCCGACCAGTTCAGGTGTCAGCTGAAAGGGTGTTTGACAGTGCTTTTAGCAGTATTAGACTGACAGGTACAGCAGGCCCAGGCAGATGGGAAATCACTGAGTGGACCAACGAGTTCTCAGAAGCTCCTTGTGACCTCATTTCCCCCTCCTGTTTTCCTGTTGGTTGTTCCTTTTCTTCTCCCACCTGCAAAAATAGGGCTCTGCCCAATTATGTCTGAATCATTCCCTAGCAAGTGATCTGACCAGTCCCAAAAGGGACACACAGGTGCAATGCACGTAAGGTGAGGGGTTTGAAAGGTTGGGCTGAAGGACAGGTGAGAAGATGCTTGCAGCCTTCTGAAGTGGTATGATGTTACTCTGTATCGGCAGATGCCAGCAGCCTTCTGGTGAGGTATGGTGTTCTGTTTGGGTGAATGCTTAAAGCTTCCTGAAATTGTCGGGTGGTACTCTGTGTATCGTGGCTGTCTCGTCTGCAACATATGCTGTGACAGCTACCCAGGAGCTCTGGGCAACATGGGAATTGACATGATGGTTTCTGTGGAAATAAAATCTCCTGGCAGGAGTTTATGGTGTCTGCAGAGGCTGATCAAAGCATCATTTGGGTGATAAATGAAACAGCCAGCAGCTGTCTTGCTGCTAGCCCTGTCTGCTTGCACACTTGCTGACCTTTCCAAGGACTCCCAAGGAAAGGATGAAACAATCTAGTGATCTGCTTTTCTAGTAATGTGTAATCTTTTTTATGTTTTGAGGTTGAAGTGCCAGTGTGTAGAAAATCTGTGTGAAAACTTTTTGTGTTAGTTTGCTCTTTTCAGAGCTGAACTCCCTCCTTTGACTAGGGAAAGAACATTCTTAAGAAGTTTCATTAAAGAAAATACTTAAGAAGGGTCAGGACTGAGCTTGGGGATAAGCAGTTGAACCACAAGAAGGTAGAGCTTGACAACCATGTTTGCATTGTAGGAGTGCTCAAGAGGCCCTGAGATTCAGCAGCTCACCCAGCCAGAGTCTTAAAAGAAAAGAAGCTTAAAAATCAGAAAAACCCCTAGAGCAAGGTCTCCTAAATGTCATGTGAGTGTCAGCATTCACAGAGAGACACCATGAAACATGAAAGTAAAGAAATAAATATTATCAATATGGCTATGGAGCTGTTGTTCTTGAAAAATTAATACTGCTCCCATCACACTTAGAAATATTCTGCAATACTAGGAGTCATTTGAGTTAGAGCAATTTAATCCTTGAAAAGTGCTTGCAAATTCAGTTTGGACTGTAAGTCACAACCCATTGTCACTGAACCAGTTTACAAGCCTCTGATATATATGTTACTGTTAAGTTATTGATAAAACCTGTATTGCTTGAGGTGGATTTTTTTTTTTTCTTCTCTCCAAACCAAAGAGTTCCCTAGGAAGGTGTTGCCAGGTAAATTACTAATGTGTGTCTTGCAGAGACAATTTCAGGAACGTTCCAATTCCTGTTTTCCTTTTCTGTCTTCTCAGTAGGTTTGTCAAAAGATGGCTTGAAGAGGTGGAGTCTGAGATAAAAGAATATAAATCAGATCATGAAAGTATACGCAGGGGCCTTTCCTTAAATGTTCCAATTCTGTAATATATTTAACCCCAGGAAGTAACTTGATGGGTAAACCTTACATCATACTCAGAGCCACTAATTTTGCCTGAATCCCATGTTGAAAAGGGGAATTATCCGCTCTAAAACTTTATCCTCATCATCTGACTTGCATTTTAAGAGGTAATTCATCTTTTCTTTAGTCTGCTTCCAACAAAGGTGTCACCTGTTGTGTAGTTTAAGGGCTGTGTAGAAATGACTCAGAGCAATAACCTCTTTCTCTTGCAATTCTTTAGAAAGGGGATTTTCTTGACACTCATCCCACCAATTAAAACTCCACTCCAGCAGAATGTGGTCGGGCTCTGCCATCTTTATCTTTCCAGATTGGTTTCCTAAGGAAGTGAGAAATGACATTACATGCTCCATATGTCTGTTTTTCTCTGTCATGCCCTCCTGCTCAACAGTGTTAAAATCTGCTGATTTATTTTAACCACAAGTGAAAGAGTGGAGTGCTCTTTCCAAAAATATTGAGCTGCTAGAAATGTCATGGAAATCAGAGTCTGCATAAGGTCAGACAATTTACAGCACAAACTTGCTCTTGTTAGACAGCAAAGAAATTTAGCCTTAGATGTTCATCTGTAGGAAACCAGGCTTCACTACTTCTGCTGCTCCTAGAAATACATGTTTGTATTATGGAGAACAATTATGTCCAGCGATCACATTTTGCTATCATGCTTGTGTTTAAAAGTTAATTCCAACTGTCAACACTTCAATTTGCAGCCAGAAACCAGGAGTGCTAAGACCTCCTCTCAACATCAATCTACCCCAAATCCTGCTGGGTGTTTCTTCTTCGTTTTTGGCTACAACACTGTGCAGGTTTTTATACAACTTTTGTCATTCACAACCTTAGTCTAGCTCTGAAGGAGCCATTTTTCCCTGTCATCCCCTGTTTTGGATAGCTAACTTCCTCCTGGAAAGCTTTCCAATGCCTTTCCAGTAATGGCAGGGGAATTATGCACATTGTGTTTGGCTGTTTGGTTTATTGGTCCTAGAAACTTAGACTTGTGTGGCTCCAGTACTTCCACTAAATTCCAGGTTTTAAAAGCAAGTTCTTTCAGCTGTGTCTCCAAATGGAATCCTGGGCTTTTCTTGTCATGTAGGGCACTGAATAAAAATGTGGGTTCTCTCTATGAATTTAAAGAAAACCAGAAAAAGGATTTTTTTTCCAAGCAGATGCTGTGACAAAATGGAACAGACAAATTGTGTTACATTATTATTACTAACATTATTTTGATTCAGGCTTTGTCTGTTTTCTCAAAGCTGGCATACTGCCAGGTTAAACATCCTGTTATGTGCCCGCGCAATGGTGAACTTGTATCTGATCTCTATCAGAAGTATTGGCTCTAGGAAACTTAGTAGCGGGCATCAAGATTGGTGGAATCATGGTCCTATTAGGCTTTTCTTCAGTTACATCCCTGCTTTTAAAGACTTTCACTCCAAGGAGTGACTCCTGGCACTGCAGAGAGAAATGGTTTGCATCCACCAAGCTCAAATCTACTCTTCTCCAAAGTCAGTGGGCCTTGTCCAGTGCTTCACAATAATTTCTTGGTCCCTTCTGAGCCAAGGAGTAACATCTCTATATCTCTGAGATACAAGAATTCCTTTATTTGCTTATTTCAGGTAGTTTTGCATGAAAAAGCTACAGATTGTGTGGTACCCAGTAACAGTCACCATGTTTTTATCATTAAGGATGTTTCATCTTAGGGCTTGGAATGAGTGAAGGGTTTCCCTGGAGAGTGTTCAGGGAGCTGGACAGCATGCTCCTACTTTCTTAATGGCAGGGGTTGCTGCAACAAGCTGCTTCTAGAGATGCCCTGAGATTTTTCTGAAGGAATTAGCTAGTCCAGTCCCAAAGGGATCCCAAGGGAAAGCACCACAGACAACTGAAGAACCCAGATCTGACAGTAAACCAGGGAGCTCAGCTACTTGGCAGTGTAGATGTTCCTACTGCTGTTATTTGCAAACCAAATCTGTTCTGTGTTGTGGAGCAGTGGGAGATGACTCTGGGCATGCTGCTCCTGTTCACAGCAGGGCTGTCTTGTAAGTACAGCAAAGGGAATTTTAAGTGATCTGCAGGATTATTCAGTTAATTTTTGGTGAGGACAGCTGGGTGACTTAGGTCCTCTCAGCAGGGAGCAATGTATGATTTCACTCTGCTTAGTAAGACAGGCACTTTGCACTTGTGGTGAGACTCTGCAGTGATTCTATGACTGTGTTTCCAAGAGGCAAGATTTTCTGCAATAATGAAGGGGATGTACAGATGGGACTTTCACTGACATCAGGACAAAATATTCCTTGGGACTTGAGCTGAAATCACATGCCATGATGGAGACGTCTTGACCTATAAACTTCATCTTTGACCTGAAGAGGTTATTTGGCCCAAAGTGCACTGGGGTTCACAAAGGAATTGTACAGGAAGTGTCTTAAACATAATCAGATTGTTGTCACTCAAAGCCACAGCAAGTGGACTTCTATTTAACAGACTTCTCATCCCCTCATACAATGAAATGCCCTCTCCACCCCTTCTTAGGGGAGAGAGATCCTGGCAGTTGAATTTCCTTTTGATTGCATGTACAATGTGCTAAATGACTTCTAGAAAATTAGGGGCTAGATTTAGGACATAAGAATGCTTAGAACCAGCATGACTCCGTGGCAAATTCGAATGCAGTGTCATGCCAAACAGTTGGACTTGCTCCCTTGGTCCAAGTCAAGTCACATTGTAACACAGGGCATGCCCTTATCTTTTACTTGGAGGTGTGGGGCTGGAAAAACATACCCTGCTGTCTCACACAGCAACATGAGTGCCCTGAGAGCTCACTGAACACTGATGCTATACATTAAAGCCAGCAAAAGCCTCGCAGAAGAATTCCAGCCTCATGGGAAATATTATACACAAGGATGTTTGAGAACTAGGACTGAAGGGTTTAGTTTGATGTCTTAATTGGGACCTGATGCACAGCTGCCACTGGGTTTCTCTGCTCCCTAATGTTCATTTCTTTTGCTTGGCAGACACTCTACAGACAAGCAAGCCTTCAAAAACCAAGGAAATGTGTTGTAGGTGAGGGTCTAACAGGTTTCATCCCAGAAACCTCTGAAGGATGTGCACATTTATACAGACTTTCCCACTGAGCTATTAGTAGTCTAAAGTCAGGCAGAGTTTTCTTTGGATGAGACATACATTTCTGTCCCTCTCCTGATCTCCAGGCCCAGTCCAAAAACACTTGGGTAACTTTTTTCTCCTTTTACAGAGTTCTGTGACCTGCAGGAGATTTATAGCTGCTTCAGAGAAATGGGTGCCAAAATGACCATGGCATATTGGGAAATTCCATTCCACTGACAAAGTGCAGATTTTTCAGGAGATGGTCAGAGCTGGTCCAAGACTTTGAAGAGAACACAATCAACTTGAATGCCAACTTCTTTATTTCCATTTTTTCCCCCTCCTTTTTCCAGAAAGCCTAGGAATTGATGTTCAGAGTTCCTTATGTCTACATGATGATGATACAGGAAGGAATAAAGAGAATTCCTTGTGTTTGCCATTAGCGGAAAATTGTTTGCATCATGAATGATCAATATCTGTCATATGAGAGAGGGTTTTTCAAGACTGGCTTTCAATCTTCCTTCAAAATGCTTCCCCTTGCCAGATTCACCACTGAGCTTGGCACCATGTGGATGTCTGAATGATAAATATGGAGGGTGGAAATTCACCTGCTCCAAAGTCATTGTGTCTAAGTGACAAGGAAGTGCAAAAAGAGACATTGTCAGACAGAATAAACCTTAAAAATGGAAAAGCAAAGCAAAGAATTTAGGGGAAAATCTCTCTGTCTATGAGTTAGACTTACCCTAGAGAGATTCTCTGCCTGCAGACTCAACATCTGGCTGCCCTAAAATGTTGGTTTGTGGCCATTTTAGAAGTTGTCATCCTCACATTGTGTATTCCTTATTTCCACAGAAACATTCTTCTGACTTGACTATTTTGGTTTTACTGCTTCCTGGGGTCATATTTTCCCATATGACTTGTGGCCTGGTCTCCTCCTGGTTCCTCAGTGACAAAAAGGAGATCAGAGCTTGGGCACACACCAAGTTTCCCCACAGTACTCTTGGCTTTGTGTCCCTTGGAGCAGTTAATTCACCCAAGAAGTAGTGATATTTGCTTTTGCCTTTGCTACCACAAAAAAATGACCACCCCAGAGTCAGCTTCTTCTCCAAAAGAAGCAGACTGTTTTATGAAGTCCTAGAAATATGGGGCTGAAAATGCCAGCTGGCTTAATCAGCTGGAGTTTTCTCTAAATCTATTTTGTTCTTCTATACCATATCTATAGTAATGTGTCCAGTCTCAGTCTCTGTTTCTTGGCATCCTGTTGTAATGGGAAAAAGAAATTTACCAGAACACACTCTCCAAAGCACGGAATTTCTTTTAAATTTATTCTTTTAATAAAGTTGGAGATGAAAATTTGGGGAAACAATGGTGAAACATGTCCAAAACGTCAAACCACGGAGCAGGCTGAGATGCTGAGATCCAGCTGTGAAATTCCACAATGGATCTCCTCTCAGAGATCTGCCAGAGAGGAGCTGGGCTTACAGCTACTTACAGCTTCAAGTTAACTCTATGCTCAAATTTGGCACAAAAGGAAAAATGTCCCTTTTTCTTGCATTTCTAGCATTTTCCCAGCAGGGACCAGTGGCCAGTAGCCAGGTCTCAAAGAGAACTATGATTGATGGGTGAATATGTAATTGGGAAAATATCTTGCTGCTTCCTCATGTTTAATTCCCACTGCTTGTGAAGGCTGTATCCCAAAGTACTGCTGGGAATAAACAAATGAGTTTCCTTTCTTGGACATGTTAATGATTATGAGATGGACAGTTCAATGTGAAATCACTTCATGCTCATTAAGTGCTGATTTGACATTTGTATACAGAGGTACATAAGCAGAGCTTCCCAAATAATCAGAATTCATAAAGACTCATTGTTAGCAGGGGAAAATAAAGTCTTCCAGGGATCAGGTCTGCTGTGGGTGGAGATCCATGTAAGTCCTGGATGGTCCTCCTGGTGTTGCTGAAGGTGGGTCTTTCTGGATTCCTGCTGTGGCTAACTCCCCAGTGAGGTCACATCCTCCTGGCAGAATGCAGGGGGATGTTTGAATATTGTACTGGGACAGAAAGTGATTGATATATAAAGGATAGTTCTGTTGTACTCTGCAGTTGTTTTTAGTGTGTGGTTAAGACACTTCTCCTACTGTAAGGTTGGGCAGCATTTCATACATCAGGATTCTACAGGGGATAGCATCAGTGTGGATGAGTGAAGCACCTGAACATCTGAATGAGTGGTAAAAGACAGAACCCAGGAGCAATGAAAACTTTCTTGATATCCATCTATTTTTTGAGAGCAGTTGGTTGATGGTTGTGTCTTGCTACAAGGAACAAATTTGGATGAATCCCCCCAAATCATTACATCTTCCATTTCTTTAAATGAAATGTCAAGACCATATGAATAAATGAAAAAATATACTAGTATCAGAAAGGAGCTATTAAGGCTTTTTTCCCCCCATTCTGATTTCACTATTTCTGCAGTGAGTATTTGGACATGCAATTTCTTTTTAACCTTCAGATTCATTGAGTGCTAGTGATTGGTTGCAAAGCAAGAAAATGTTCAGATAGCCAGTGTTTTGCAGATGTTATCCATTGTTGGTGATGCTGTCTTGAGGTTAACTACAAAATAATAAAAAAGCAGTCTCAGTGAGAGTCAGAGAGCCCCTGGGAATGGTAATGCAGTGCAGAGCCTTTCACCCCGAGGTCAGCAGGTCAAACCCATTCCAGATTGGGAGTGACCAGCAGTGATTACATGTCTGCTTTCAGATTCACAGAGAGGATTTGCAAAATGTTACTTTTATTACTGCTACTGGAAGGCCATTCATGCACCTATATTACAAATCCTGCTGTTCTGTGTGATTGTATCTTGACAAAATGTCAGTGAATGAATACTTTATAAGTGTCCACAAATATGGGCTTATTTGCAGCACAAAAATCATCAGAGTTGTCATCATTTGCCCTTTTGTAGGCCAGCACAGTAGAAAGATCAAGGATGCAATTGAGTACAATTAAGGACTTTATTCTTGCCCTTGGGGTCAAACTTAGAACATTCACAGCTCCTACCACAAAGCTAAGTCACTCTTCCTGGGCATTTCACTAGACAAATTTATCATCAAAAAATGTCCAAGCATCTTAACTCAAGGTAAATTAAACTGCACACAGATGGAAAGAGCAAATGCAATAAATGGATTAAAAGAGAAAAACAAGAAATAGCAATTAAAAAAATGAAAAAGCTGATAACACAAGAAAAACTCATCAGACTCTCTAAGTCTGTTAGGGACAGTGCTGACACACACACTCACCTTCCATGAGAAGCATAGCTGCAGGCAGTACATTAGACATGTGGAAGGAGTACTGCCTGAAGTCAAAGAAAATCTAAGATTCTCTTCCTCTGCCATAAATCATAGTGCATGGGGATTTTTTTTCCCCAAGGAAAGGTGGAAGATTGATTTTTTTCAGTGTAGGGCTGCATAAATTAGCTTCTGATTTTCGAGAAAAGGCCCCATCTCTGAATTACGTGACATGCATTATGTTGTCATTTTTAACATGGGCAGTAATACCTAAACCTACTCCATCTTGTGACCCTACTCTCTTCTCTTGTGCCCCATCCCATCTCCTGATTACTACTTTTCAAGCAATTTCTCCTAAGCAGCTTCTGTTCTTGCTTTTCAACTGAAATTTGAGGCTGTGGAAAGATATTAGCTTCTTTGACGTGGCAGATGAATGAAATTCACCCCCACCATGGCCACAGATTCAGGAGGCCAAATATTTTGGTCTCATTAAATGTACCTGTACCGTACAAAGCAACACTACACAGATATACTGAATATAGCACTGGTATTCTAATAAGGGATTGGATCAGACTAATTAATCCATCTAGAAGCTAAGCATGATGCTGACTTTGCACCACAGTGGGATCTGGTTTTGGGGCTTGTGCATTGCTCATTACCTACAAGAAACAACACAAGATGAGGGAGAAGTTAGTATGAAGGAAGAAAGCATAAAAAGTAATAAAGGTAGAGGTGAAAATATGAGTTTCAGGAGGAAAAGGAGTGGGATTGCCAGAGCACGGACAACATGGCAATCATAGGCTGCACTGAACCAGGAATTAGGAAATCTATTGGACTTTCTGCCATAAAATAGGTGATGCTGATGGTCAGTCCCCTCTTTGGAAACGTTTCTGTAGGGCCCAGAACTGCAGTAACGTTTTCAGCTTTATAACAACTCCTACAGCAGTGTTTGTGAGCTCTTCCTATAGCACAACTTGATCAAATACTGAGCACAAACTTTCATGTTTTGTAACAGTGGAACACTGATGGAATTGTTTTCTAACATAATTTTCATTGTAAAGAAAAATAAACTGTCATTCTCCATCTCAAGGGTTAAAGTAACTCTCTTGAAGACAGTGGTGCTCTAACAGTAGGGGCCTTGAGTCTATGCCTAAACCACCTGCCTTTATTAATTATTCTCATCTATCACATCTATGAGGACAGTCTCTAAAGGCAACCTGTTAGTTTTGGTGCAGACTGATATGATTAATGGGCATCTCCAACCTAACTGGTGCACCTCTCCCAAGTTAATTTCATCCAAGTTAATTCACTTCTCCACCTCTGCATAAGCCCCACTGTAAGGCAAGCTTCACTATGGCCTGCAGTTTGCACTAGGCAATGGTCTGAAACATTTAGGGGCCTTCAGGCGGTTTCCATCAAAATTGGCTTTCTTTGAATCCACACCAGTTAGGAGCTGGCTGTGCCACAGCAATGGTATAAAAGAAATTGTTTAAGAGTAATATTTTTCCCTTCCTGATCTTAAATTAATTGGGTTTCTCCAGCTCTTCAGTTCTTCAGAGTAGTGGATCCATCTCTGCTCTGACGCTGGGCAGAATCCGGTGTGCAGGCACAGAAGAGCCTTGAGCTCAGTGTTTAGTCTGACATTTCTCTCTCCTCCTGCTTCCTGGCACACCCAACCTGCAGCTCTGCTGAATCAGCCATGGGAACACTGCCCTTTCTCTCAAGCTCGGCAAGCCAGTGCTTCCTCTCAAAATCTGGCAGGACAAAGTGGTTATGCCCGTGTGGCTGTTTCACTGCTCCAGCCTCAGCTTTGCTTAACTTCCCTTCCTCTGCTGCAGAATGGGCAGCTGTTCAAAGAGCTTTTTAAATCTTGAGTTTAGAGAAGCACAGACAAGGTAGAAACAAGATTACAAGGTCACAGAGGTGAGGGGAGTTGACCCTACCTGAGAATGGAGGAAATGTGAGTTCAGAGTAGGTGTGGCTGGTGCTCTGGGCTGCTGACCCTGCTCTGGGAGCTGTGTGACACAGGGCTGCCCAAGAACACCCCCTTTCAGCTGATTTCCCTTCCCAGCTCTCAGGAGCCAGTGCTCTGAAGACTTAGATTATTATTGGATGTTACTCAGCCCATTGGTTCTCTGCTTTCTGATAGAGGGCTGCTGTGGGCTCTAGCATATGTGGGAAGCAAAATCTTTTGGAGGGCTGCTTCTTTGTGGCTGTTTACTGCAATAGGTGGGAGTTTTAGCTTAGGACTGGATCTGCACTGTATGGGAATGGTTGTGTTCGGTGCTTGTGTTGTTTTGGGTGTGTTTTTTTTTTTTTTTTTTTTTTTTTTTTTTTTTTTTTTTTTTTCCCTGTAAGGTTTAGAAACAGATCAAAGAATATTTGAATACTCCTTAGCAGGAAAACATGTTCTGCTTGGGTGAAAAATCTCATGACAACATTTCTGTTTACACACGAAATGGGGGACAATGGTAATCCTTAGTTTGTATCTCAGCTAATGATAAATTGTATCTAAACTGAGAATTACATGTTAAGTGATGACTACTTGCTGTGGTGACTTTCTCCACAGTAGCACATTCTCCCTTAACTGTCCATTGGATTAAAGTCTTCGCAAGGAGAAAAATTCAATTTAGGAGAACAGCAATCCTCCAAGAAATTGAACTAAAATTTTTCTTTTAAATTTCATGGGTTCTGCAGAAAGAAATCCCCCTGAGCCCAACATGGAAAAGATATCATTAGAGAAATTAAAATTAGTGGAATTGCTACAATAAAACTATATTGCACAACCATAAAACTTGATGCTGCCATGTCTGTTCAAAGGCTTGTCCCCTATCCTGAAACTCTTTAAAAGAGAAGATATTCAATTAAATTAAAGGTTATTTCAATAACCTTCTGGTTATGCACTGCTCTCCCCATTCTGATTACACTAATCTTGCTTCAGAAGGGGGTTAGAGAAATTAATTCTTGATATAATATAAGAGAGGAAATCTTGTGTAGTTGAGGTCAGGGTGACCTGATGAGTTCCTTCCCCCTCCCAATAAACATTCATTTTATGGTCAGAGGGAACTAAGTCTTGGGTGGATCCCAAAGATGCAAATAGAAAACAATGCCCCAACCCCTCAGACTGGGCCCTTGAGAATTTTTTGGTTTTTAAAAACAACAGAACTTCTTAGCCCTTTCTGGCTTTGAGAGCATATGGCTGTTGGTGATTAATTTCTCTGGGCAACCTGACATCTCTGCTATAAATTTCTGTCCATGAATGGGTACAGCTGGCATCTACTGAGTGTAATTCAAGACTATAAATGAACTATTTTACTGATACAGGTGTTTTTTTGAAAGCTTCCCAAAGGTTTAAAAGACCTTCTTGGCCGTGAATTTGAGTAGGCAATAGTATATCCTTCTCTTCAGCTCTAAAATATCTGGTAGAGATAGCTCCATTTCTCCTCACTGCAAATTGGGAAACATCCTCTCCTTTGCAAGAAAAATGCCAGAGGTGCTCCTTTTTGTGTCTTTGAGTGGCCAGCTCTCCTTGTTTTTACCTTTTCCCAAACAAATATTTTTCATACTTTGGGTTATTATTTATGTGAACCATGATGATGTTGTGGGACAGGGCTTTTCAGCTTGTAAGGATTTCATTTTTTCCCCTTCTCTCCCCAAATATTTGGGTAAATTGGAACTGAAATTATTCTCCTTTTAATCCTTAATACACCAGAACTTCTCTAGTCCCTTAAGTGCTGTGGGAAATTATCATCTCTTTATTTTCTGAGGAAATGGCAGCAGCAGCCTGCAAGAGCTGAGAGATGTCTCATTTTACAGAGCAGCTTCTTTGGGGCTCTCGTGATCCCCTGTCTGTAGGACAGACCCATTAACAGGAAGGCTACAGCCAAGGATCAGCACATTGAAGGTCTCCAGCCTCAGCAGAGACCCCCAGGAATCTGGGCAGATTTCCATTGGAAGCTTGCCGTGGAATCAATAAAATTTCATTAAACCAGTGCTGTGCCAAATGTAGCATATAAGGCTCAATGAAAAAAAAATTGCTGGCTCTCATAGTTTTCCCAGTACAATTCTCTGGCCCACACTTTCTATTTCTACTGCCTCCTTGCCCTTCCTAGTAAAATTAGCTATTGGAGACAACAGCTGTAAACAAAAGGACAGCTAAACCATTACCCCAAAGCCACTAACTACTGCAGTGAACCCAAGTAATTCACAAATAATTTTGAAAAATTTATAGCTTGAACAAATTTTTCCATAGATTTCAGTTATCAATTGCAGACTTCTCTGCACTACTATTTTTAGGAAAGATCAGCCTATGATAGTTTTCTTTTTATGACTTATAGTGCTAAAAATGGTTGTGGAATATTCTGTCTTTAAAGGATGAGTACTGCTCTGGGAGATCCCATCACAGTCCTTATTTGTGTCAGCAACCTTAGAAAAACCAGTGAAGCCACAAATGTTAATAGCAGAAATGCAGGTATAGAAGGATGGAAAAGGTATGAGAAGAACCATATTGGTCTGAATCAAGAGAACATTCTTTACAAAGGGGAGAGAAATGGTTGGCTCTTCTCTGAGCCAACATCTATTTTCCCAAAATAGATTATCTGATCTATAAACTATCTAAACTTTTTCTTTTGTTAACAACATGGCATAACTGCTTTACTCTCCAGCACCACACTCTACAGTGTGCTTTACTCCACACCATCAAAACTCCTTACTAGATTCCATGACTGAAAGCTGTAACTTGTCAAATTCAGTCTAAAAATAAAATGCAGAACTTCAGTTTTGCAAGTAATTGCAGAACTGGAATAATGTATCTGAAAACATTGGGAATTGTCTCTAGTTTGGTGTATGGCTGCTAGGATTGCAATGTTTTTCTCTCCATTCGAATAAAAATTATAAGTATAGTGCAAGAAATCTGAAATGACATGGGATTTTTATTTGGCTGGTGCTTTGTAGAAAAGGCAGATTAGAACAGTCTCTTCTAAATCAAAGATTTAAAGTCTATGAATTGTTCAATGTTATGTTATACAAACTATTGATTCTTACATTTACCAAAGCTCTGGGGGAATTCAGTCATAACATTTCCTCACCTATTTGCTGAAAGGATCACTATGATCACACCAAGATAGGTATACAGAGATAAAATAAGAAAGAAGATATAATGCATAAAAAGAAGCAGTAATTACTTTCCCCCTGAGTTTGAATAAAAGCAATGGATCTTTTATTTTTTTACCAGTAGATATTTTTACAAATAGACTTAAAATATTTCATTTTAGATTTGTGGCTCCAACAGCTGCAGCTGAAACCAGAAATCAGCAAAGCCCCTTGTTTTTATTGGCACTGAAGTGGCTTGTTGAAAATGGATTGGATTACGGGGATCAATCAGCAGCAGGTCGAGGATGCAGAGGGAACTCTGCCAATGCAGCGGGCTGCCAGGAGCAGTGAAAATCCTTGGGCTAGTTGCAAGTCCTAATGTACTGGAAAATCCATTGTTTTATAAAGAGCTTTGGAGATAGGAAGAAGATTGAGTTGCAGAAGAATGCAGAAATAACAATACTATCCCAAGTTCCTGTTGTTCCTTTGCATGTGACTGAAAAGAAAAACTCCATGGAGATGCTGCCTGAGTGTAAGTCTAGGCAGTGCCAAGAGAAGATCAGAAATAGGACAGATGCTAAATCATGACCTTCCCTGAGTCATAATTTAGGAAACAGAACATTTCTGAATTTCAATAGCAGTCAATTAGAAATTAGCAAGCTGCTGTATGGTTCTGTCCTGGACAGTTCTGGATTCTCCCAGAATGGTGTTGATTGTTGTTGCTTTCTGTTAAATGAGCTGAATAATCTTGTCATTGTTCTGGAGATAGTCAGTTCAAAAAATATTAAGCCTTGGTTAATGTTGGGATGAGCTGACACTCCTTTGTGTCCCCAGTTACACAGTAGATTCATTACACAACTTTCTGGGAATATTACTAAATAGGCTAAAATCAGAGTAATTAATAACTTCTGCATTCAACTGTGATGGTTCTGTCATATACTAATTAGCCCCCTCATTAAGCTGAAGATGCCTCATAGCCATCTGACTTCTAAAGCCACACATGGCAGAGAGATGATCATGAATCCTGCCCGGCCTTGTTGACTTAGGAATCAGATTTTCTAGATGAAAGGCAGGCATTTGCTGACCTACACTCCTGAGTATTTGAGAATATCGACCTCCAGCTGGATGCTGAATAGAACAGTAGTTTGCAATTCCAAGAAATATTTGCAGCATGTGGCTTGTTCTCTTGAACTTTGGTCACATGGCGAGGTAAGACAGATGTTTTCCCCAAATATCATCATTATTAAAAACAGGTAGCTGTGGTAGAAGCATAGAGGAGGAATGGATCTATCTGATGACAACATCTATTCCTGTGTCAGTGGCAGGATATGGTTCCCATGAGACTGTGTGTCAGATACCAAATCAATTCTGTGCTTGAATTTGGCCAAATGTCTGGCATGAAAGGATTAGAAAATCCACTTAACGAGCATAGTTTATAACAATAATAAAAGTTTTCCAAACTTGGAAGCCTAATGAAAATCCACATAACAATCTAAGAAAAGCTGAACAGTGGAAAAAGTGAGGCATTTGAACATTCTCCCTCTTTCTGTGTTGGGCTCTGGTACTCTTGGTGGGACTGACTCTTAGATGTGGGAGAGCTGCAGTTCCCCATAGAGAAATGTTCTCCTTGTCTGCTTGCAAGAGACCAGATTTTACATTCTAATATCAGGCAGAGAAGAGAAAGTTTCAGAGGTTTGTTAATTCTGGTTTGAAATAGCAAAGTCTTTGTGAAAGAATTTAAAAAGTAAGGCTTTTAGGGACAAATGGAAGTTTTTACTTCACAATTTCATATCAGTGCTGACTCTTAAAACCTTGTAGGATGTAAGATTTTTTAAATATAAAAAAAAAAAGGTTACTTTGTAAGGAAGATGTGGAATCTTTCTCAGATCTGAAGGCTTCTGAACGTATTCCTCTCCAGAATAAAGTGCCAGCAGACTGGAAGATAGTTTTTGTTCCTTTCCTTATTTTTTCTGTCACTCAGCTGCTTTTTATGCTATAAATGGGACATAGATGTTAGATGATTTGGGAAAGGAATGTCTATTTCTAGTTGCTCACTGGAATGCCTGAAACACTTTTAAACATTTTTAGACAGTAAAATAATATAATGTAGTTCAGACATCTTGGGATAGAAGGTTAGAGTAGAGGGGATTATTTCAATTTTCTGTAATGTCAGTTTCATATATCAGTGTCTCTCCCAAAATACAAAATATACACAGGACTGTGTTCTGTTGCTTGCTAAGTGGAGGATAACCAGAAAATTGTTCTTTTCCAAAGTTCTGTGGTAATGCTGCCAGAAAGAAGGGCATTGTAAGGGATCTGTGTGCTGCTTTTGGAGGACTGTCTCTCAGACCATATTTCATTTGAACTGCTTTCTCATCCCAAATGCTCAGGGACATTTTCTGGACGGGACTCACTTCTAAATAGTGAAATACCTCACATACCCTCCTATGATAAAGTGCAGAAACAGTGAAGTCTGCCTGCTGCCAGGATTGACTGATCATTTATTTTTCATATTCATAATACACTATGGTCATCACTGGCTGTCAGAGAATGGACCAGGACTTCACAGGTCAAAGCAAAAATCTTGCTGCTTGAGCTGGCAGAAGTGCTAACTTGTTGTCCCTCAGAAAGGAGTTAGGAATACAAGGCATATTCTATTTTAGGCCCTGAGTGAGCCACCTGTCAGGGTGTAGTAAACAGCCAAACTCTATTCACACCTACTGATGCAAAAATGTCATGTACCTGCATCCCATTTAGAAAACTGTAACTGTAACTGTAACTGTAACTGTATGTGGATTTCATCACTTACTATTTTTTTCCCTTTGCACTTCAGGCCTGAATAGCTGAACAACAGAGTGATTTAGCAATCCTTCTGAAAGAGTCTGTGATCATGTAAAATACATATACATAGTATTTTAATTTTGCAAACAAAGGCCACTCTATGTTTAAAGATTTAATTCACAGAGCAAAGCTTCAGATGGAAACACAACTTGTCTGCTTGTGGTAGACAAATAGCATTTTAAGTGACTCTTCAATAGCTCCCATGGCATCCTCTTAAACAATCAGAGGCACAATAAACTGGTGATTTAGATGAAGAACCTTCTTGCTGGAGAAATAGATCAATAGGATTTAATGGAAAAGTCACTAATTTTTACTCTGGAGTCAATACTGATGATGTGACTAGAAACTTGATAGTTCCTAGGTTGGATTCTCAAGCATCTAACATATTCACACGCAAGATATTCATCTTTACTCTGACATGGGTCTTCCTTTCTGCATTTCCCCCCTCTCCTAGGACTCAGGTTTAACCAGCAGAAACCTACCTAACTTGCATTTCCTATTTATCTTGCTCCAAAGAAAGAGTCAGCTTTGTTTACAGAGTCCAATTGATAAAATGTGTTTACCAGGGCATTTACCAAAAAATAAAGACCCTGGAGATTTCATGATGGTGAAGACTTTGTGTGACTTTGTGTGACACAATTTTTCATGTCCTTTCCTAGGTGATGGAATCCTCTGGTTTTCAAATGGAATAAAAATAGAGTACAGCTATGTCTATGTCTGAGTCTCCTGCATCCACCCCCTGTTCTCTTCTCAGCACCAAAAGGCAGTCAGTCACTCTGGCATTTCCCCCTGCAGCAAAACCATGTGCCAGCTGTGAGGAGATCCTCATGTCCAAAAGAACATGATGCTGAACTTCTTGCAACAGCTTCTGGAGGGAGAACAGCCTCTGTTGTTTGCCCCTTTGAGGTTTAACTGATGGATCAAGACACCTATATATGTTTTTAGGGGTTTAGCCTAGCATGAATTTGTCTGCTAAATTCCTGTAGAAGCCATGAACAAAGACATGGTGAATCTCTATGCTGCTGTGGATCTGGGTGATACTGCACATCTGTAAAGAAGTCAGAGACCCTGTGCCCTTAGCAGGATTTCCTACGTGACAGGCTGAAACATAGGAAAAGTCCATGGTCTGGGTCTCTTTCCCATTTTTTTTTCCCTTGAAAAATTAAAAACTTTGAAGTAATAAGGTTGGATATGATGGTCACAGAGAGCTGAGGATATGAAGAGTTCAGTTTGCAGTCCCTACCCTAAATTGAGCATCTCCAGCAAGAATGACAAGACTTTTGCTGCTGTTCCCTGCAAATGAGCTTTGCTGGTTCCTTTTCACTCGGCAGCTAAGGGAATTCTGAGGTTCCAGGATTTTTCATTTTAAGATGTATGTTTTAACTGTTCACTCATATAAAACACAAATCTGGATGGAAAGAAAAACATTGCAATCTATTATTTACTCTGTTAATTGTTTCAGACAGCCTGCAGAGAACTCATGTAGAGGGAGAACCAATCTAAATCACTTTTATGAGTAGAGATAGTCGGTAGGGAATTTTGGTTTTACTGTGCTGCAGTTGGATATTTTGTATCAGGCTTCCTAAATGGACTTAATCTCAGATTATGGTTCTCTGTGGAGCCATTTGGGTCACTTTGTAATTGGCCAGCTTTCCACACTTCAGGTGATGAGAAGGACGTGCACAGGAACAGCATTCCTGTACTCATTTGGTTTAAAGAGTACAGGAATGGAGGAGGTGCCAGTTTGCAAGGACTGGGGTTAGGAAGAAAGACCAAAGCACACAAAACCATACATTTCTAGAAGTCCTGATAATGATTCCTGGGAACAGGGATATGCACTGTGAAGTTGTGTTTCCTCTGGATGTATCACTGTGGTCTGGATGGTTTAATTACAGCTGTGACTTCCTGTCTTAAAACCATCACTCCTAAGGCATGGGCAGGAGGGATAGATCATAAAGCAAATTTTTTGGCTGACTGCAATCAGCTGGCCTCAGGATTTATTCCTGGGAAAGGATGTCAGCAAGTGAGACTGCAACCAGAAGGAGCACCCAGGTACCTGCTTTGCAATCTAGCTTTATTCTTGTGGCTTAGAAATTTTGCTGAACCCTGAAGTAGTCTTCAGGAAGACAAACAAAAAAACCACTAGAGAAAAAAACAAAATATCAAACCTGAAATAACAATGGAAAAAAACAAAGCAGAGTTTGAATCATGATTTCCCATAAATGTACAAAGAACATGGAAGTTCAGTTGTACAGGCAAAAATTAAGAAGAGATAAATCCTTTTGGCTCTGTAATTCATATGGAAGCTGTATATAGAGTTTTATTTTATTTTAGCTTTAAGGATCTAGCTCTCTAAATTCTCAAGTTTTCTTTCCTTTTCTTTTTCTTGTGTCCCATGATGTCCATGAACATGAGAAATGATTAGGGAGGCTGTAAGCCAAGTACCAGTGATGTTAGAGTTGTTTTCACATGGACCAAAATAGACCAAGGAAAAGAACTAAACAAACTTGCCCTCCCCAGAAGTAGGGAGGCTCCTCCTTGATGTTTAATAGTGGTGTGCATGGGCACGATGCAATTCACTTGAGTTTAATGGATGAAGAAAAAAACCCAGGAACAGATGCTGGAGGGTGATCTATCAACCAGATCCTGTCATTCACCTGGCTGTACACACAGTTCTCAAGGATAAACATCTCCAAAAGCATTTAGGCAAGTTAGCAGAGGAGAAGTTCAGCACAGACCATTAAACACGATGTGTCCAAAGGCAGCTTTTGCTGCCATGAACTGCTGCTTTCTGAGGGCTGGAGGGGCAGAAGAAAAGCATTATAGCACTTGGCTTACTCTGCTTGTTTGAGCACTGGCTACTGGCTGCTATAAAAGCAGAGCACTGGCCCAAAGGACCTCCTTTTGTGACTCAGTAGAGTGGCTCATATCCTCTGTATTTGGCCTCTGTAAGATTTTCTGGCTGACTTAGAAGGTTGGGTATTTTTGAGTAAGAAAGCATATATGGACATGTTGCCACTTAAGGAAAAAAATCCTCAGTTAATTTCATCCCGTTTTTTTTCTAAGTGAAACTTTTCTATTGCTAACTGAATACTTTCAAATTAAATTTGTTTGACTTGAATATTAGAAAAATTAATATGGAAGGAAACTTGTCTGAGATGGATTCAATACATTTTTCATTGTTAACCTTTTCAACGAAGCTAAAAAAGCAGTTAGCACTCTCTTGTCACCTCTGTGAATAAGGAATATTTAGGTAGCATATGTTATATAGTTAAACATATTAATAGAATTTTATCTGTTAATATATATTAAAGCATATTGTATGTGTTAAAAATACATGCATTTATGTGGTTAGGTAAATCAAAATGTTAACTGCATGGTTTATTCCTGTGTAAAGAGTGTTGTCATGCCAGACAGAACTTCAGCCTGTACCTGCAAGGCTTTCCCTGCTGTTCCACTGCAGGTCTTACAAAACTTCCAATGAGTGACCTATATTTTTGGAGGGAAGGTTTCTGAGTCTTGTCCTTAGCAGTGTGTGGTTGTTACATTGCCACTGAGTTGTGGAGAAGAGCTCCATGGAAGGCTGTTTGCTGGGTAGGATACAACCTCTCCAGTGGGTATGTAAACCAAGAGCTGAGGGGCAGGGGGAAGGATCTCTCCATACATTCCCTATTCCACTCTTGACTGAGCATGCCCTGCCAGATGCATCTTGTGCTGGGTGGACTTTTGCTTTGACCTGCTATGGCTGTCTCTGTGTTCTGCAATCCATGAAAAGCATGATTGCAAGTGAGGTAGCGTTGTTCCTATACAGCTCTTGGAATGGCAAACCTGTCAGCAATTTTTAGAGCAAAATTTTTACAGAAACCTTTTGAATTTCATTCTGTTTTGGAAGAAAATGAGTCCCCAGGTCAGTCTGTGAAGTCACTCAATCACTCAGCACTTGGATGAGGAGAGCCTTCCTGAGCACATTGCAAAAAGCACTAGCAGAGAGCTGGCTACTCGTTTGTGTTTCACACCTCCTTAATTACCCACCTGTGTTCCTTTTATTATCAAAGCTTGAATAGGATTGCTCATAAAATAGAGGCCAAGAGGAAATTGCTGGTTTGCTCAGATTGCATCAGCAGCATAAAGTGGAATAATTTAATATCAGAACGCTCTGCCCCTTTCATTTTCATTTTCCTTTGTCCCTTCCATGCCACTGTGGATCCTGCCTGCCCAACACCTACAATACACAGAGCAGCACATACCTGTTGCTTTTTCTCAGTCTTACACGTAGACTTCATACAAATTGCCACTTCAGTCTCATGAGTGATTGGAAAACTGGTGAGAGCTCTCTCCAGCTGTAAGGAACGGCCCATGTAACCCTTGTCATGCAAGCTACTCTGTGAGAGAGATTTGAACAAAAGCTCATCTTGGATTAGGAGGTGTGGGGAGTGTCCAGTCCACCCTGGTCAGGAGTGGCTTCATTCTTAGCAGTTTATTTCTAGAAGTGGAAGAGTTTGTAAGACCTGTAGAGTTTCTAAGCAGTGTGTGTAACCTGGGTGTGTAAATGCATGCAGTCACTCCCTCTTGCAAGGCCAATTTGTATCTCAAGTATGTAGCAATGAAATGATGACTCTTTCCCCACTGTGCATGTTCTACTCAGTTCAGGGGATTTTTTGGGTACTTCTCTTCCTTCATCTGGAGGATTCACTTTGTGTTGCTTTCACTCATCATTTTTCCCATTTCCATTTATCTGGGTCTTTACTCCAATTTTTTGGTATCTTCACTGAGGGCATCCCCCCGACACTACAGAAAACTTGCTTCCTGATCTGTGTTAGTTAAAACTGGATTGTGCCATGAACATCACTTTCAATGACATCCTATGAGTTTGTGATTCAAGGGTGGCACACTAATGTGGATTTTCCAATGGGTAAGGTGGAAATATCCATGCAGTCCCTCTATGAATGATTTGTCAGTGACCTCTTTTCAAGAAATAGGCAAGAACTTATTTTTTTGTTCTTCCACATCTGTGCTAAATTAGACCTAAACATTACTGAGAAATACTATCATGGATTTCTTGTTATGTTCAGGGACACAGTGACAGGCTTACAAGTTTGATTTCCCTTCATAACCAATCTAAAAGTAAAACCTTCTTACATTTTGCTGGCTTGTCCTTTACCCAGCTTCCCTTCTGAAAGTGGTGCTTTGGTTATTCCATGTTTATTTGGAAGTACAGGGGTGGCTCAGTTTTCACCAAGGTGATGTTCCAGTTCTCTATGTTAACCACACACTTAACCCACCTTGCCCAGACCTTTTTATTATCCTGTTCCTCCTCTTCACACCTGAATGTTTTATCCTAGGAGCTGCAGGTCCTGACATTTGCATTTCTTTCAAGTAGCAAAACATACATGGCTTCTCTGTATGATGGAGGGAGACACAAAAGATATAAAAATACCTTTTTTAAAAATTTATTTTAAAAAATTAAATTAAAAAATACCTTTTTTAAATTTCTTAACCCATGCCTCTGCAAACCATAGTTCAGCAGCAACAGCAACATGATCACACCATCTGTGTGTATGACAGGACAGAAACAGTCACCTTTAGGGTATAATAGTTGTTCATGAATCTGGCTCTGGATGTTAAATGGAAGCTTGTTGTTGTCTACTCTGGTTTTTGCTCCTGTTTTTCTTGTGCAGACTGCTGTATCCAGTAATAGGTCAGGGAGGGAACAGAAGTTCAGGCTATGCCTTCACTGGAAGAAAACATTGTGTTCCTCCTTGGGGTTCACTGTCATGAGTTACCTGGCCTGAGGTGAAAACCCCGTGGAGACAAGTTCATTGTGTGAGCAAGTGTGAACAGGCCACAGTAAAGATTATGGGGAGAAGCCAACATTTACCTCTCACCACATTCTTTTATGACCTCTGCTCTATCTTCTCTGGTTTTGTCATTTTGTTTCCCATACCATCAAACTCAAAAAGACATGAGCCTCTTCCCTCAGTGAAAAAAGCCTCTCTGGCTGTGACAAAACACTTGTGCAGCATAAATCCTTGCAATTCTTCCCTTTGATATTACTTTTGCTTTTGGTAAATGTTTTCCTTCTAACATCCTCACAAAATTATCTGAGGTACAGCCTAAGTGCTTAAAATGATGAGTGATTTTCAGCACAATGACATAAATGCCAGATTGCACCAGTCTAAGTAGCTGAAAAGGCCAGATTTTGTGATCTTTAATTGTATGGTTGAACAGATTCCTTACATATGGCTACTTCATTGAGCATCTTCTACTTTCTGCTGTGAACAGTTTGACTTGATGACCTTAAAGTTTTTTTCCAACTTAAATGATTCTATGATTTTACGAAAGGCAGAACAAGGGAGTCTGGCAAATTGTGAAGGACAAAGCTCTGGTAATGGAGGGTGGAGATAGAATTTGACTCTGTGCAGGTTTTGGCAGGTTTGTGTCATTTTATCCATGGAGGGCAAAGGAATAAAATCACAAACATGCAGTGACAGCGAAAATCTTTTCTCTCTCAGACTCTTCCTGTGCTATTCTTCTTGTCCATTTCAACCTCCTACTTTTTTGAAACAAAAAAGATGGAAACAGATAAGAAGTGACTTCAATTAAGTCTGATTCTTTCTTCACCTTAAAGAGGAATCCAGGAAGCTCTCCACAGCCTTCTTCCTCTGTTTGAAGTGTTGACTTATCATCCTCCTGCCATTAAAATATAATGGGCTAGCAGTGGGCGTGCTGGGATTTGACACCCAGTGGGGAACCGCACCTAATCCTGCATCATCACCTGATCTGGTTTGGCTTATTTTCCCAAGACACCGACCCCATTTTCACCATTCAAAGCAGAAGAGGGGGAGGACCAGAGAATTATTGTAGAGGGCTCTGTCCAAGCCCGTCAGTCTCCACCTAGGTGTCACAGAAGATGGTTTCAAACATGACCACATAAGCAGGTGCCTGCAGGAGGGACTGCCTGCAGACCCCCTGAGGAGGAGAGGGGGGGTGGGATTTTATCAGGTGTTTGGGTGCATTTGATCACAGGGTGCCTTTATCTTCCCCACACAGTGGGGTGGGGACTCACCAGTCACTTAGTGGAGTGGAAACAGCTTATGGGTCATGGCAACAGACAAACAAGGATGGGAGCCAGAGAGACAGAAGACATCTGCTTCAGCATCATCGGCCTTATCTCTGTCACTTGACAGCGCAGAGCACTTTGGGTCTGGTCTGTCAGCCCTGTACAAAGCAGAGGTTTGGCTGCCATGGAGCTGTGGGTGTGGGATTGGAGGATGTTGAAGGGAAGATGAGCTTTATGCTTTCAGCAGTGACTGTGGTTTCCTTAGGAGACAGACAGCTGTTACTGCCTCTACAAACCCATTTCCCAACAACAGTGTCTCGAATTATCTTGTCTAATTGCTTTTCCATCTGAGCCATGAACAACACCAGAGCTGGGATTCACCTTCGGTCAGTCTTCTCTTTCTTCAGCAGTGGAAATGGAAATGAACTTGTGTTGTCATGCCATGCACACACACACTCTGCGTTTCTCTTCTGGCACAGCAAACAAACCAAAGCACAGTGCTTGCAAGGCACAGTCCATGAAGTACTTCCTGTTGAAAAGAAGGCAGCTCCCTCTCTTTACCTGCTGTGTGGTGGGCAGTGTGTCTGACAGCCCCATCTAGGGGAAAAAATCTCAAATATTACTCAGGGGTTATTCTGCACAGGAACACATCTGCTCCACTGCTTCTGACCTGCTAGTGCCTTGTCACATCGTCCAGATGCTTGTTCTGGTGGCTGCAAAAGGCTCAGAGCTGGGACTGCAAATATTCCCTGAAGGTGTGAGAGTAAGAATGAAGAAGATATCAGGAATTTTGGCTGTTTTCCCCACTCCCCACTTTTCCTGCTTCTACTTAATTTTGCTGGCCTAGCCCTGAATATTTGGGAACATTTTTTCCCACTAAAATGGAATTAATTCATCTGAGCTGTAGATTAATAGCTCCAGTCATTGCAGTCACCTGTCACTACTTGTTCATAGATGGTGAAAGGAAGGGTAGAGGCAGGTAATTGCAGGTATTTGGCATTCCTGGGCTTTCCCCAGGCCTGTTTCTTCTCTCTCCTTTTCTCTCTGTGTCCAGTCAAAACCAGGGCTGTCCTGTCCACTGAACACAGCCTCAATTTTAAGGCTATGAAAACAGCAGCAGGCAGAAGATTTCAAGAAGAGCATCACTGCATGTACGCCTGTGTTGTGTGAGATGATCTGTAATGATTTTGTCTTCTGACAGTGGCTGTCTGCAGTTACACAGATCAAAGACCATAAAGAAATGGTACCTAAGTACACAAGATTGACTGGTAAATAACACCAACACCTCATGAAAATCAAAGTAAAATGTTTGGATTCTTCAATTTTTTAGCAGGACTTTTCATTTAAAAGTCAAACTTAGAAAACCAGAAGACAAAATATAATGTATAGCTTGGGCTGGATCATGAGACTTGGTCAAAAAGTTTTACTGAATAGAGGGAAGAAATTCCATGTTTTATTGTCTCTGCTCAGCTCACTACCTGGAACACAACATCCCAGCCTCCTCTTTACCTTTTTTTTTTTTAAACAAAACTGAAAAGCATTCAAGTCCAAGCACAGCAACTTAGTCACATCAGCAGCCAGAACTGAGCTGGAAAATCAGATCCAAACACCATTTCTGTCAGGTTGACCGTTGTTATTTTTATCTCTTTTGATGGTTTCAGGTAAGTTCTTTCCACCTACAACTTGTTTCTTGGTTTAGTTGTGCTTTCTCTACAATCAGCTGATCAAAGGTTTCTAAGTGGAAGACTGGCTACAGGTGACCATGACATTTTGTAACAAGTTTCTACCATGTAACCATTTATGCCAAGACTTTAAAGCTTTCAGGAACTATTAATTTTTACACAAATTATGGTGTATTTCCTAATAACTTCAGCTAACATGACATGATGAATAACAGGGAACTGAAATCATCAAGGAAGTAAATCTGTTGTGGACTCAAATCAGTCATTTTTTTAAGTTGAGTTTTGGTCCAGCTACAAAGGAAGATTTGCTCTGCTGGTTGGTTTTTTTTTTTTTTTTTTGAGTCCCACATAGTCTTCAAAGTAAGAGTGTAGGTTCAGTTCTGGGTTTCAAAAGAAATAACAATTCAAATCAGTTTTCAATTTGGGTTTGGGTTTGATTCAAAGCTGTCAAGCATATTCACAGAGTGATTAAAACTGTTCCAACAGTTCTGGCCATGAGGAAGGTAAGGCAAACCCAGAGGACATGCAGATCTGGACAAGTACTCTTGCTATTAGCTAATTTTTTCTATTACCTAAATGTTCTTACAGACCAAAGCCCCATTGTTTTAGGCAGGGCAAGAAACAGGTAGTAAGAAATTATTACCCTGGCCTAAAAAAATCTTCCTGTCTACAGACACAAAGCTAGAGATGAGAAAAAGCTACAAGACGAGAAAAAAGAAGCGATATTGTCTTTCTTAGATGAGGAGCTGAGGCACAGGGAGGTGAAGTGACTTGGCAAAGGCAGTGCAGGAAGGCTGGAGCAGAGCTGGGAGGTGCAGCCGAGCTCTGGGAGCCCCTCAGCACAGCCCCAGCCCCAGCCCAGCCTGTCCTTCCTGCCTCTCCCTCGTGTGGCACCCGCGCACAGCTCCAGAGAGCAAGGCACAGCAGTGACGCCAGCGGCTGGGGAAAGAGGGAGAAAGGAGCCCCGTTTATTTTTCTTTCTACTACTTTATCTCACTTCAATGGGAGCAGTTGAGAATGTTGAGGATAAATGAAAACAACTGTTGGGCATCGGTCCAAGTGGTTAACAAAGAACCCCAAACTCTTTTAAGTCCTACAACTAAAAGGTGCTGGCATAAAAAGAATAGCATTTTTCTCTGCAGAAATCATTTGTTGAACTCTCTAGTTCTGAATAGGATTCCTTGCCTTCTCCCCCTTTTCCCCCCACAAAATTTTAAAACAAATCACACAAAAATATCATGTTCCTCCCTTATATGCCATATTAGATGTTTCCTGAGGAGCCCTGTGGTGCTATCCCCATGTGACATCAGTGTAAGGTCCTGCCTTAGATGACATTCATTAGAAACCCAGTATGATTATCCACTTCCCCCTCCCAAAATTGTACTTGGAATTGCATCATATGCCAGGACAGGTACCTATTTTCATCCTCAGCTGGACAGAAGTTTTCCTGCTTTCTGTGGCTCTGTGGTGCATCTGAAAGCACCTGTCCATCCTCAACAAGGAGGAACGCAGCACTGGAGAGGAAACATGGATGGGTTCAGTATGAAGCTTCTCCTGATAGCATGGTAGAAATTCTTTGGAAAATTAAATAAGAAGCCAAGGGAAAAGGCTGGATTTTTGAAAGGAAATTGCTGATGCAATAAAGCAGAACAGACAACCAGAATATCTTTAGTAACCCAGTAAAGAGGCTGACCTGTATATCTTGTGCTGTGGAAGAGGTTTTTGCCTGGAGAGAGAGACTCTGCTTTCTGCAGCACTGGGAGCATATCTGTGCCAGGGTGGGAGCATGCAGGGGAAATTTAGCCTTGAGACTTTGATGCCTGCAGTGGGGAGATTTTTTAAAATGAGCTTGCAGCTGTGAATTCCCTGTCAGTTTGCACGGCAAGGCTGAAATTGTGTTTGAGACTTCAATATTGCTTGAGGACAGCAGACTTTCACCTACCCTGTGCTTAGTACAGGTCGAGGGGGGGAGCCCAGCTGTGTTATTAGCATGGGCCAGACCTTGTCATTATAAAATTCTGTACTGTAGTTGAACCTTGGGTTGAAATCTAACAAGTAGAGTGCCAACAGTGATCTTATTGCACTAAAAGAAAACAAGAAAAAACTCCAAACAGAATGTATATATAGGGGGAAAGTATATTATTTTGCTTAGTAAGACCCACAAATATCAATCTCAAAAAACCTGAAAAGCATAAACTTGGCCCCATTGTTTGGAGGTGACACATTATGGCCTGTGAATACCTTTGCCATCTCCTCTCTGCCTCCTTCTAAACCTTCCCCTGTCTGGTTACAGCATGGTGAAAGAAGCAGCTGATTTGACATTTCCAATTCCTCCTTTGTTCTGAACTTCTGTTGCAGGAACAGAATGAAGGAAAGGGAGATGCCTTGAAAGCCTGTAAAGAAGAGACAATTTACAATACCTTACTCATATACAACATTAAAACAGGGCATGTAGTACCTGGCTCTTTCCAATTCTCAGCCATCAGCAGAGACCTCTGTCCCAGGGACAAACTGCCTTTATTCATGTCCACAGCTGATGTGGCAACCTATGGAAATGGCTGATTTTTTTTTTCAGGTGACTAAAGTCCATCCCATACAGGCCATCCAGGTTCTCCATTTCTCTTGTTAGCTGTTTAATAGTGAAGCCAGATGCCCCTGAAAACATTAATTCAGCCACTTTCTATGATGGTTTTTACTCTTTCAGTTAATTATATACACTGGCCTTTTCAACCCAAAACTCTTGTCCTTTTCTTAATGCACAGGAAAGTCTCACTCTGCAGACTGAAATAAGTTATCATCAGGACACATCTGCCTCTGCTGCCAGCGAAGCCCTAAGTGGGAAGGTCAAAACATCCTCCAAAACCATAGGCTTGTTCCCTCCTGGGTGCCAGGCATTACTTCCATTAGAAAGATGAAGTGGCGAAAGAGCAAAAAAACTAAAATCTTCACGAGGTCAGAGGTTCAGTGTGGGAATTCTTAGCACAGGAAAGTGGTCCACATCCAGTACTCCCTAGGAGGCACTGGGGAATCAGTAGATGCCTCCTGTAAAGCAGGCATCAGTTGTCTTCTCTGCAGTGCTGGAGCTGTGACCATGCTGATGCAGAGCTCTGGTGAGGTGCAGGTGTGAGAAGGGGATGAGGAAAGTGCAGCCAGAAGCTCACCTGGCAGTTCTGAAGAAAGCAGGATGCACTGTCAGCTGAAAAAATCAAGTCACAGGCCCCTTGAATTTCTCAGGCTTGGGAGAAATATGAGATTTAACACATCTTTCTATCCTTTACCCATCCATGAGGCAGCAGTGGCACCAGCCAAACTAACTCCTCACCAGCAAGTTGGGAAAATAAACCCATTTTCATCATCATTTATTAAATGCTTGGATTCCTTTCTGATAAATGACATAGAAGAGGCCACAAGGAAATGAATAATTCCAGCTTCAGAAGAGAGTTTGAGTAGTGTGCTGAAAAGAGATGACCTTGGGACCACATGTTGATTGTGGATGTTAAAGAAAAATATTCAGCATCTCCATATTAAACTAGCACTACTCACAGGCTGCTACATGAGGCAAAGGTGTTACCAAAACCAAAACCAAGCAAAACCCAAATGAACAAGGATATGTTTTGAAGACTGACAATTCCATAGCTGCCAGAATATGCTTCTTCAGATTTTTTGGACTGACATATGTCTAAGCAGGGAATATCTAATGGTGTCAGAAAACTTAGAGGGTGAACAAAAAACCCCATGTAAGGATTTCCATGATAATATTGTCAGGAAAACCTTGTAGTAGCCTCACTCTTGCTGTCTTCTTTGTGCAAACCCAGAATATCTCATATGGCTTTGAGTGCTTCTTTCCACTCTGCTATGCAGGAGGAAGGGAAAGAAAAAGGGGCAAAATCAGCTGGCCTGATTTCCCTTTCTGATTTCTCAGAGCACAGTACCACCACTGTGAGCAAAACAGAATTAGTGTCTAAATATTTATTTAGAACTCCTTGAGGATGACAGAAAGGAAAAAGTGGGGATGTACTGAAACATTGCCCCAGGCACATTCAGCAGTTATTAAAAAGAATTCACTTCCATGCAAATTGTATTTCATCAGCTAATTAAGAAGGTATTTATCCTCTGCTTTAATTAATATCTTGTATCTTCCTTCCGAAATACTTAATCACAGAATGAAATCATCACAGAAATATTGCCCCGAAGTTAGGGCATTTTATATCTCAGCAAATCTGACATGTGTGTGTGTATGCATATATATATATATATATATATATATAGATATATATGTGTATGTGTATATTTTAATAGCAGTAATTATAAACTACTCTGCCAACTTACAGAGCTGTTTTACATTTCTGGCTTGCTGCCAGGCTTTTTTTTCCCTGTGCCTGATGAATAGCAACTGTTGTGTACTCCAGATCTGTGCTCCATTTAAGCAATATCCCCAAAGAAATCGGCCCCCTTAGCCGTTAAGCACAACTTTGTTAGGTAGCGCCTGGGGCGATTGACAAAACCTATTTGTTAACTAAAAACTGTAATCAGTGGTTTGTGCATCAGCAGCATAATATTCTCAGTAAGGCTACAATATAATGGATGGAAAATCAGTTATTTCCTGAGCATCAACAACCAATTTTCCACCAGTTAGGCTAGAAATGGATATCCCAGAGGTATGCAGGAGTCAGAATTAACTAGTGCCAACTTAAGCATGGGAAAGGTACTCGCAAGGCAAATAGGAGTGGGCTTTCTAAACAAATTGGAATATATTTATTGCCACCTGTAATTCAAGTTTAAGTTACAAATCTTGCTGGACTACTGATGTTGGATTGAAATGGAATACATTTTCTGGGAGAAGGTGTAGTCCCTGTCATTTGTAATATCTCAATGCAGACTGTTTACAAAGGTGTTAAAGAGAAGTTATGGGCTTGTGGGAGGTGCTGCAGAAACTTTAGTGCAAAAGAGAACAGCTTAAAGATAATAATCCTATCTGGGCTTTAAAAAAATCCATGAAATTTTGAGATGGAACCTCAATTCCTTAAGAAAGCCTCACTCTTGCCATTAAACCAGTAGGCAACGTTCAGTCTGTTCTGAGAATCACTCCCATGAGTGTTGACTTTCCATTCATCTTGGAGACATTCCTCACCCAGAATCCTTGATTCAGCTCAGCTAATCCATTAATATAAATTTAAAAAAAAACATCAGCAGGATGTAGCTTATCAGTTATTCCTGAAATGCTCTTATCTCTTCCAGAGTTTCTAACTGGGAAATAATGTGTAGACTTCCCCCCCCACCCCCTCCCTTTCTGTCAAACCTGTGGCTGGAGTGCTCCACAATTGCTAAACTGCAAACCAACAGTCATAAGCCTAATTGGAGCAATTCACTCACTGCAGCACTCTTAGAGATTCTGGAGATTTTTGGAGTTTCCCTTATGAGTCAAGAGCTGGAAAGCCAGGTCCCAGAGGCAAGTGACTGCACGTGTCATCAGCCAATAGCGCAGAGAGGTCACAGGGCCCAGGCTTCAAGCCCTTAAGAGTGTGTGGGAAATCTCACTGTGTTAACAATTCCCTTCTTTATTTCTCCTCTTAACATGGCACATTATTTGAACATTATGAAGTGAAGCCTTTGTTAGAGAGCATGACAAATCCCCAGCTAAGTGCAAGCGCGATGCCGCTGGACTGAGTGGCCTGTGGATCTTGCTGCTCTAAAGGGAATGATTGCAATTCCTTGTGACATTTTTCACTGAAAAGATGAATTAGTAGGCAGGCATGTGCTGGGGCTGTAAGTTACAACTTATCTCAGAAAGTTTTAACTTTATGCCTTTGCATGCCTAGGAAGTAATTTTTAAAGGGAGCTTTAGCCTTTATGAGTCCCTGTGGATCTCTGCACAAATCTGTAGCTGCAAAGACTGTCCAGGCTTTTTGATGAGGGCCTGGGAGTTCAGACAGGACAAGAGGAATCATGACTCATTTTCTGTTCCTGAGAGTGTCACCAACTCTCATAGTGTCACTACAGTTCTCCAGGCACCAGCTTTCCATGTAAAGCAGGTATAAAAACATCTAGAATATTTTAATGTTTTGTCAATAGTTAGAGAAAGGCTTGGCTAAATGGCATCACCAGGAAGTGTTTCAGATCAGTGCTGAGTTACAGAACACTGGTGTCTATACCTTTGTCTCCCTAGGCTTGTTACTGAAAATGACAGAATGAGGGACTCAGAGTCCTGGTGGGATTGTTGTGAGGTCTGATGCGAGGAAACTCAGGGGTTCCCCACTGCCTAATTCACCCACATCCATGCCTTGACCCTCTTCTTCCTCCCCTTCAGAGCTCAGTCCATGGTGTCCTCTGGTCAGTGGATCCTACACCTTTCATGCTGACTAAACAGTTAAGAGATCTGTGCTTCTAAATCTGTGTCCATTAGTTCCATCTCCAGTCAATACAATCAGGTTTGCTGTAATTCCCACATTTCAGAATTCGTATTTATTACTTAGAAACAGTCAGACCAGGGAGAGATTATTTTCTTGCCTAGGACAGATGGGAACTATCTAAACATTTTCATCTGCCAAACTTAGTAAAAAAAATATGAGAATAAGACCAAATATAAGACTTCTTAGGACTTATTCTGAGGAGACATATTGAAAGATCACCAGAAAAAGCCCATGACCTACCAGCCCTGAAACAATAGAGTGCTTTAGACATTTTAAAGGCTTTCTTGATTTGTTCAGGAGTCTTTCCAGATTTGTCTCAGTTCTTGTATTTTCTGATCTGCTTTACCCAATCAGTGCCCTCATTAAGCAGTGGGTGTGGATGCTGCTGGGAAGTTTAGTAGGAGCTTAGGATGAGGCAGACATTGATCGTTTTTCCCTTCCTTTTTCAATCCCTGAAATGACATTCAGGTTCCAGGGATGAACAGATATGGACACTCAACCATGTGATTAGAAGGGCCGAAGCAGAATCTGCATGTGTATACAGAATATATCTGCAGACTGGGCTGTGATTTACTGTGAGGCTTAAAAATGCTTTAAAGACTTCTAAGCACAGGAAGAAATATGCTGTTAGTAAAGCTTCCGTGTTATCAGCCCAGCTAAATAATGATGTGCAATGTGTCATGTGCAAAGAATATATTAATGCTTGGATAAATATTTTCCTAATGTCTGCTTGGTTGATATCTCCTTGGCATATAACCAGGGGATAGTAAATAACACTCATGACTCTGTTTACTTAAGGTCTGTTTTCTCTCTTGTCTTTTACACTGGCAATAATTTTGGGGGCTTCAGGGGAGGAAAAGGCAGAGGGAACCAGAGCCTTGTAAAATGTTTGTTTTCCTTACAAATTTCTCAAGAAATAAACTGTTTATGCTCTTGTGTTTCACTGCCATGGAAATGTTAGATGATTTTGTGTGACTGTCAAAGTGTTTAATGTGTAGCCAAGCAGTAGCATTATAGAGAGTGGGAGAGGAGGAAAAGGAGAAACATGAGGAACACAATGGAAAAAGAAAAAAAAAAAGAGTCCACTTTACCTCGTAGTTTTTAGCACGTTATTTTCCCTTGCTTGTGGGCATGACTTAATGCTGGTTACTCCCCTTGGCTGCAAACTGCATTCATCTTAATCATCTGTTTTGACAGCTTCTTTCCCCCTCAGGCTCATCTCTAATTGAATTTGTCATGCGATCTCACCTCCCTTGAAATTGTTTGTACGGGAGGGAACCTGGGAGGCAGCTGGACCCAGGTTGGTTTCTGTAGTGTTACCTGCAGAAATCAGCCTGTTTCAATCCTGCCTTTGGAGCTGAGATGTCTGCCACTGGCTGGTATCCCACAGACGTGGCAGTCATACTTCCAGATCTAATCTGATGCTTTCACACGGGGCATCTACCAGCTCCTGCCCTTCTCTGCTGTCTTCCATCTCATGGGGTAGACATGCTCAGAAAGAACTATTCACTATGAGATTACATTTCTCCCTGCAACCCCAAAAATGCAGCTCTCCAGCTACATTCTGTCCTTTCTGACGTCCTTGTACACTGAAGGGTGTTGGTAGATTGAGCAGAGTGGATTTAGAGTCCCTCAAGCAAAGATGCAACCCTGAAAAACTGCAGTTTTCAGGGATACAGGCATCACAGAATTTGACATGTGATGTTTTTAGTGAGGCTGTGATTTGTCCTAGTGGTTGAGAAGGATCTTAGGAATAGCACTTCTTAATTTTTCTCTCTCCAAATGTACTCAAGCCTATCAATCTCAAATACCATGTTTTTATTCTTAACAAAGGAAAAAAACACTTTAAAAAAAAACAACTCAAAGGCAAGTTTTCCATGTGGATACGTTTTCTGTAGAAAAGAGCTGCCTATGTTTTGTTCTCTGATCCCACAATAACAAAATGAAATCCTTCTCATACCCAAAACAAAGTGCTGGTTTTTTAAACACTTCTATTGTTGAATTCATCTGAGTTGTTCCACACTGCGAGCCCAAGATGACAGAGTTTGGAACGGGGGGGAGACACACACATTGACATAAGATCACTCATCTTGTTCCTTAGCATAAGTGGAGCCATCATGCTGTCTACATCTCCTCAAAAGTGCTATGTCAACATGTCCCTGCAACAAAAGTGTTCATGGTGTCCAGATAAGACATGTCACGTGTTTGACACACCAGCCTGTTATCTCAGCTGGCCAAACACTGGAGATAAACTGTGCCACGGAAGTGCACACGTGCTTTAGACAAGGTTTGTGATCAACTCAAATTTACAACCTTTATATCTGACTGCAGCATAAACAAAAATATGACAGACTTATATTGTCTGCATCTGAAAGATAACCTGCAGGAGAAGTTGCATTATAAAATCACAAGTGTTACACTTTGGAAGTCAGAGTATTTCCCAGCAGAATCTACAAAATTTCCTATCTCTCCCTACCGGGGTCCTAAGTGCAACAGAGATACTTGCTAGCATTTTAATGAAATGCTAGTTAAGTATTTGTTTTGCTTTCTGAAGGCATATGCTTTCTAAAATGTATGTCTAAAACTCACCAAAGCCTATTTATTCCAGGTTTTTTTTTTTTTTCATCAGACTCTTTATTTTGACCAGCAAACTTCTTCCTCTCCTCTTTGTCCTCTCCACAGAAACAGCTCCTTCTTTTCCTTGTTTATTTTGTGCATTTTTCCAGTGGTATTGTCAGAAAAGAAAGGAAATACTTTGAACCCTCCAAAAGTCTTCTGTTACACTGATGAATCACAGAATTCAGTGGTGGGCTAAAGAGGTTACAGTGCAATCTGGAGTCGATGAAAAAAATCAAACTTCTTATGGCAATGCCATTATAAAGTGAATAAATATTTCCAGATTCCAATTTGAGACATTATTTTCTTTCTTTCTTATACGCAGATGATGCACAGGTCTTGTAAACAAAGGATATAATGTCACGGAAATGGAGGTCGGAAATGAAGATTAGTTTCCTTTTCTTCTATCTTCACCTCCCAGGGAGAAGTTAATTTTGGCTGTGTTCAGTCTGAGTTCACAGAAGGGAGAACACTAAAAAACTTACTTCTTCTGTAAGTCCATTGCCAAATTAAATGGAAAGAAGAAGCAAAAATAATAATAATAAAGATCATATTCAGATCGGGGGGAAAAGCTAATATCCTCTCCAGATTTCAGCTCTCACCCCTTTGGCTTCTATATTTGCCAATTCATTAGGAAACATCTCAGTATTTTGGTCTAATTTAAGTGGACAGATGCTATTTTTCCACAAAACGAAGTGGTATAAGAAAAGCCTGTCAGATTTAGTTTGGCATTTTCTTTTGTTACATTTTATGTTTATGGGCCACTTTTTTTTCCTTCCCTCAAATAAGCTTTCTAAGATAGACATGAGCTCCTTGGCAGCAAGGAAACAGAAATCCTGCTTGTAGGCATATGCCCCGCTCTGCAGTCTCAGAAAGCTTTGCCAGTGTCCAGGTTTGGCTGATCCATTGTGTTACATATATCTTTTACATGCTGGCAGCAGTCCTTTCCATTTAGGATAAACTGAGTGCTGAATAGGCATAAATGTTTGGGCTTAACCGAGATACAGCATGGGAAGGCAAGGCCAGATGGTATTATATGCACACCGTGGTGCAAAACATCTGAAGTCTGAGAGGTCCTGTAGTTGTACCTGGCAGGAAGTCCAGCAGAAACCCAGCCAACCCCCTCTGAAGGCCCAGCCTCATTCCCCACATCTTCCTGGCCCACTTGCAGGAAACTCCGGGTGAGGTTTATGGACTCAGTTTTGCTGCAGGTCAACCAAAAGGCTTGTTGGTCCCTCTTGGGCTTGAAATCCAGCAGAGCAGGACTGGATCTGGTTCCCATGACTCTGCTTATTGGCTGTTCTGAAAATTAAGTCCAGAGTATCCAGAGCAGAGTAAGCAATCAATGTATCTGAGCTGATGTCTGTCCTGGATAAATATTCACTCAGCCCTGCCAGCTCCAGAACCTGGATACCCCTGAATCCAGGTGGAAACCAAACAGGATTTCCTCATGCAGAGGGGCACACTGAGCAGCAGTCTGAATCCCACATCACTGCTGTATCTAATTACCCCCAAAGTCACTCCCCATCTATCTATTCCTTGTCACTTGGATTCAGTCTCCCCACTAACACAGCCCCTGTGCTGGAGCATTCCCCTCTGGAATCGCTGGTCTGCATTAGCTGGCTGCTGGAGCATAACAGCCCAGCCTGAAGCCCATCAAAATCAACCTGTGGATTCCCAGGGGCTCTCAAAAATGTGCAGACATCATCTGGCAACTCACAGTCCTAAAAGGCTGCCTTGGAAATCAGCGGAGCCAGGCATTTCTTGCTGGGACAGAGGCGGGGTGGTGCTCTGGTGCCAGTGAGGAGCAGCGTATTCCAGCCAGAGTGGGCAGGAGCAGAGCTCTGTCCAGCACATGGGGTGTCATTCCAGCAGTTCTCTGTGTGTGTGTGCCCAGAACTGGACATACAGAGCCAGAGCAAAGGCAGAGCACATGCTGTGGGGTGTGATGAGGTGATTTGGAGCAAGTAAAGCTTAATTAGCGCACAGTGACCCTTAACAGTAATTTCCTGGATGATGAAATATCCACTGCTAGTGATCAAAACATACCACTTAATCACATAGCATTTTTTTGGAAATATGCATTTACTTTGAGCTTTCATGTTTTTTTCTTTCCTCAGGGAAAGGGTAAAACACACCTCTCACACAGATCTGATGCTGAAGTCTCCTTTCTGCTCTTAGTTCTCATGGCCAGCACTGCATTTTCCTCTCTCTGATTTGCAGGTTTGGCCCTGAGTTTTCCAGTGTTAAGGGTAGAGAAAAGGACTCTGGCTCATTTATAAGGAATATTTGAGGCTCAGGAAAGTGTGCTCTGTTCTTCAGGGCATCTGTCTGAGGGACCATGTGGGACTCCTCTAGCCTGGGACTCTGTCCTCACTGTGTTCTCTGATGTCTCTAATTGGATGTGACCTCAAGGATTTTTTGCAATTGGGGCACTTGCACTCCTCTCAGGAGATAGTTGTTTTCTCAGGTACATAGGAGCTGAGATTGCAGTGAAAGGATTCTCCCAGGATGGTGCTGTCTCTTCTGTCCTGATTTAGTGAGATGTAGAAACATAATATGCTCAGGACTTCTCCTATGTGTCCAGTTTTGTTGATATTGGCTCATATATTCAATGTTGTAAGGCGTGGGATGGGGTAACAGATGAGGAAAGACAAGCTGTATGGAATCATTAAAACTCCAGCTGCAAAATAATGTTAATTGCATGGTCCCTTACTGCCATAAGAATTGGGGTTTCTATTAGCAAATTAAACCCACTCCCAGATGAGGTACACCACAGATGAGATACAGCCACAGCTCTTTTCTCTCTCTCAAAAGCTTTTTGAATATTGCTCTTTTCATTTCCCTTGCTGACAGAGCCTCACCCGACAAGGGCTGCAATTGCAGAAGACTCTGCAAGAGCCCGCTGACAGGTGATTAACAGCTCCTGGATGCTGTGAGCCTGACCACACTTCTGACCACAGGAGCAGCTAAACAAATTATCAGCAGAGCATTTTGTGGTTAACGCACCCTTTTCTCTAAATAAGTCTGCTAATGACATTCCCTGGCCTAGCACCTCTACACACTTGTGTGCTGAGAGATACTGTTTCTCGTGTCTAACAGACTCCTTAGAAACTCAACAACAACAAAGGCAAAACTGGAAGGCAGAAAGAAATCTGGACTCCCAGTAAAATGAATAGCAAAAACTGAATAAAGGAGTGCATTTTAGTAAGCTAGTTCTTTCAGCCAGGTAAGGGAGCTGGAAATGTTTTCATCCCGTTTATTTCAGGGCAGTTTTTAGCCAGGGCTTTCAGACTCAATACTCTTTCCATCCCAACCAGTGCCTGAGACAGGGGGCTAGGTCCCTGGCATTTTGAAGGGCTCAGAAGTCAGAATCCAAGAAATTAGCTGGAATCCTAAACATGGGCAGTGATTGTGCAAATACTTTCCCTTGCTGCTTGTCCAAAGCCTTTGTTAGAAATGATCCACAGGGTGAAGAGAAAGGCAGATCACACTGTGGGACTGGATGGAGAAAAATCCCCTGTGAGCACTGTGAGATGTTGTCTGTATGGGAAAAGGAAGGAGGGATCCATTTAACCCCCTTGAGAGTCACTGTGGGCTTTGTAGGGTGGTGAGTCAGAGAGCCTCACAGTAAGCCACTGAAGCAGGGTTTGATCACAACCAAGTCACTGCTCTGACAGGTGAAGGACACAGATAAAGCTGGGCAGTAGCATATATAGACCTACAGCAGTGTGGAGACAGACTATTTTCTATCTTGGATGCCTCTCTGGTGTATCTTATTCACTCAAACTTAAATTTGATCAACAGAGCTAAGGGTAGAAGAGAATTGAGGATATTGCACCCTCTGATGTGGCTCGTGTGATCTTGTGGACATCATCTTCATGACTGTGCAGAGGCTTTGGGATCTTGCACCTGGATATCTATGACCAAGAGCTTTATCTCCTCAAGAAAGGGGAATTTAGGGCTCATCTCAGTCCTTGTCCTTTAGAGGTGTCTGGAATTGAATGCATGAGGATGAAAGACACAAAAATACCCTTCTAGCTTTAATCTTTTAGTTAAGAATGTGTGGTGATTCAGGAAATTCCTATCATATAATGTATCTTAGAGCCAGTTAGTGATCCAAGGTATAAATCAGCTCTTATGCCAGCTCTACTGAAGATCCAAGCCAGGAACTCCAGGACTGGCTACTCATTTGTACTCCTCTCCACATGCCCTTGGGCTTGTCTTCTCCTGAAACTGATGGGGGAAGACAATATTCCAGAGAGCATCAGATCATGTCATGAGGAGCATGCTGGGTGACACCTGATTGTTTTGGGTTTCAGGAGACAGGAGTTACTAAGGGAGATTAAAAGTTGTAGTTACTCGGGTAGTGTGTCCACTTTAATTGTAGCCTCTCCACTTTTGTCTTTCCTTCTCTTTTGTAGTCAAAGAAATCTTGTAGGCAAGGAGTCTTTGTCAGGACAATTAATTCAATGGCTCCCCAAGGAATAAAAGAGATGGTTCCACACCTTTACAAAATGAATTATTTAAGTGAGAAAAGAGTCCTTAAGAGAGGTTTTCAGCTCCAGTAACTCACTGGGGTGTGTGCAGAGAGCTCAGAGAGTGAGGACTTGCTGTACTTATAGGATGATGTTTGCAGTGAAGACCATTATGGGAACCCTGCTTTTTTTCCCTTGAAGTGAGTTAGAAGCATGTGGCTGAGCAAAGTCCAACCCTGAAGTGCTTTTCCACTTAGAAGACTTCAGAATATAATGCTTTTTAATTTTCCTCCTTGATGCATGAATGAGAAGTTAGGTCTGCTCACAACCTGGCTTGGCCTCCACATACTTAACCCTGCTGAAAACACTGGCTATGTTTGTTCAGAATTGAGAGGGAGGAAGAAATCAAAGCTGTTGTCATATTCAGGCTCTTCTGAGCCTCTTCTGCTGTGTCCTGACATTTTCATTTCAGAGAAAGAGTGTTATGCCTTCAGCATGTCTTCAAATAAAGCAAAAATGTGATTTCTGAAAGCATGCAGTGGGATATGCAATTTATAGAGCAGTTCACATAGCTGTTTCTTTAACAGCATTTATTAATAATTCAATAAGCAGCTTTTTTGTTCAGGAAAAATAAAAGGATAAAAAGTGAGAAGACTCATTCTGGGGTGAAGCTGCAAGTAACTTTTGCTGCTTTACCTCAAACAGTAGCAGCTCCTGCTTCAGGGTTAAAGACGGTGAGTGTTTCTACCTGCAGGATCCACTGCGAACAGCTCTGCCAGAGGGTGATGAAGTGTTTTCAGAGAAATTTTACAAGGGCCCTCGATTTCCAAAATAGGCTTGACAGATCTGAGGGCTCCATTCTGGAGACAGGAAGGGTAACAACCCTTCATTTGCCCTATAGACCCTTAAGTCAAATGATTGCTGTCTCCAGGCCATTGCAAAATTCCACTGGTGGTAATTTAATGTGCTGGATGCTCTTTTTTCTTTTTTTTTTTTTTCTGATTTTTTTAATGTGGTTTTTTTAATGTGTTTAAATGAAGAATAAAGTGCAAATGCATAATTACTACCATGCTTTCTTAGTCAATGCTTCTTAAAGCAAAATTCATGTCAAGAAGTCTAAGATTTTTATTTGGGTTTTTCTGCCCTCTGATGAGTTGTCATGACTCTTCTTTTCACTATGTGGAAGCCACAAGTTAGTTTTGCCAAGAAAACTTTACATGTTCCTTTGTGTCTATACAGCAGTCAGAGCAGGTTTCTGTGATTTCGCTTGCTTTTGCAGAGATTTCTTAGCAAAAACTATCTCTGTGTACTATGGAAGGACCATGAACAACAACATTTCTGGATTAAATTTGTTGCTTTCAAATCAGCCACAAAAAGATGTGGTCACTTGAGGTCACAGGTGAGCCAGACCTGTACAAAAACTGACCTTTTTTCTCCCCTGTGGTCACAAGGAAAAATTAGGACAGGGAAGGAAAGAATTGGGTTTTGTCAGATCAAATCATAGTGTTTTGGGCCATTTGGTGGAAAAACAAAGAAAAATTAAATCAGTCAATTTGGACAATTCAGTTTCACTTTCAGGTTATTTAACTCTGAAGATAATGACAACAATTTTCAAAGAACAATATCAGAACTGGCAGAGCAGACTTCAAAATGCATCAATACAGAGGGAGGAAACCAACCTGCATGGTTGGTTCAGTTCATAATTATGTGCTGGAGAAACAGCATGATTTAAATTTTCCTCAAGTTTTGAAAGCTGAGCCTCCTTCAAAAGAAGGTGAAAGTCTTTTACCTTCCCCTCTTCCCTGAGTATGTATGTTCAACAAAAAGAGTTTGGATAGCAGATTTTGTAGCACTTCATGATGGGTTTCTTTTTATGCTTTAAGTGGTGAAACCAATAAAAAACAAACCCTGAGGGCAAAGAGCATTTTAGAGGTGCTCAAAGTCTCTGCAAACTCAGGGTTCCATTGCTGCTTTATGTATTATAGGTATTTCCTACTGTGTATGTGCTATATCAAACACTGTTCAAACTCTGTAGGATAAATGCAAGCAAACATGCAATGTCTGTGACATCAGAGATTATGCTGTCCTTTCCAAAGAATATTTTCATAAGTTTATTTTCATAAGTTATTAGTTAGGGCCTTAGGTGCTTCACTTGAGGTGTATTCAAGCAGCCACTTGTTTCTGAGGATCTGAGCCTATGAGTTTCTAAAGGAACTCTTAAGAGGCCTTTCTGTTTTCACCCATTTCTCTTACCTCCCCACACCTAGAATTACAGAGAATTTTGGGAAACACTGGATTATATTCTTTATATTGGGAGCTTTTGTTTCAGCTCCAACATTGCCTTTGATCCCTTGTGACCTGGAGATCTGCTCTGCTCAGTGCTTGAGTTTCCACATTTATGGATAATTAATAATGAACCTGTTTCCTGGCACTGTGGGACCAGTCAGGTTCATGCTGGTGTGCCTTCCAAAGGATACTCTCTGGCCTCTTCACAGGTCTTCTACTCACATGCCAAACCAAACCAAACATTTTCTGGAGTGTTGAGTCCTTGTGATAGAAGCTCCTGAACTGCAATACCAGAAAGAACAGGAGCTACAGCAGGGGAGTTTCCCTTCCCCACATAGTTCAGATTCATCCCTATTGCATTCTCAATCCCTTTTTATGCACAGTGAGACCATGGGCAACACTTCCTTCATTTGGCCACTCTCCATCAAGCAATCCACAGCCCCCGGGTTGCATGTGTTTATGTTTGACTGCAGCAGATTTAGGTCTTGTTACAAGTCAATGGCCAATCTGTTTTCCCAGATATGTTTTCTAGCAATTTTATTCCTCTGCTCAGCCCTAACACCCCAAAACCTTTGCAAAATACTCCTTTTTGGCTTTTGACAATCTTGGTTTCAGATTCCTTTTGCTAGCTAAAGGATTTCTGGGCAGTTTGACAGACATAACATCTCCTTCTTTTAAAAATAGTCCACACACTGGAGTGATGAGCTGGGATCTTTGTTTGTCCTAACTCAAATTGCAGAGCCATCACTCAAGCTGGGAAGATCTCCCTTTCTTAGCTTTTTCTGAAATGAAAGACCCCTTGCCTTCACCTCTGTCCAGGTTGCTTTAAAGTTGCTTCTGCATTTGTCAGAATCTCTATTTTATGTATGAGAGAGTATTAGCATGAGAAGAGACTTTTATAAAATATACTGATGGAAAAGAAGTAAAAAAATAATTGAGAATCTTTTTTTTAGGCCTTGAGTCAGGAGTGCTCCTTTGTCAGTGACTTGATCTGAGTTAACTTGTGTACTATTTTACAACTGCAAAGAGACTTTTGTTCCTTTTGGGGCAAGTCAAAGCAGCTTGAAAGTCCTGGTAGACACTTCCATGTGACTGTGCATGAAGCATTTCTTAGGAGTCTTGATGCTTCAAAGAAAATAGCACCAGGGACGGAATACCAGAAGCGCCTTGTTTCCACTTACTGTAAATGATCGTAAATTCTACTGCTACTTTATTGTGGTGGCTGTAGTTCTTGGAAGAGTAAAAGGGGTGGGAAACCAGTTCCCAGTCAGTTTTATAAAGTACAAGGTTGCTTGTATTGGTACCAAGTCCAAAGTGCAATATTTCGACTATGAATGATTGGATGTTTTCCCAGATTCCCATAAAGTCATTAAACACACTGTAAAGGGTCACCCATAACATAACCAAAAGATCAGTACAAGCAGGACTGGAGCAGATTGTCAAGGCAGTCTTAGTTTTCCAGGAGGTGAATTCACACTGAATTGTGCAGCCTTGGAGGTTGCCCCATCTGGGAAAATAAAGCCAGCCCTGATCATGTCTCATTTACAGCTCGCTCTGGCCATTCCAGATACATCTCATAAAAGCCAAAAGAGCTTTTCCATCCCTAGGGAACTCATCTCATGTGGAACTTCCCTTTGGAGAAATCTTCCCTTAAGATGCAATCTTGGACCAATTCCCAGTGATCTTCCAAAACGGAGAGAACAGCAACTCTCACGTTATTTTTTTTTAATGCTTTTGGGGCAAAGTCTCATCTAAAAGAATGAGGATGATGCCCAGAGGATCTACATATGTTGTTTTAGTCCTCTCCACAGAAGTAGCAGAGAATTGGGTAGTCACCTATGTTTATTGAACCGTTCTGCAGAATTTGATAGCTGCAATGTGATTTTTCTATTACTCTGTATGACCATTCTGCAGCTAGTGGGGAAATCAGTATTTTACAGCACACTCTGGTAGAAGGTGAGAGCCCACCGCTGGCAACAGCTGGAGGTGTTCTGCCTACAAAAACACTGCTTCCACAGGAGGACTCCTCCAAGAAAAACTGAGGGGACTTCATCCAGCAGAGACACAGCTAAGCACTGGGATGTGCTCAGCAGCTCAGCAGACAGCTGAAGTTTCAGCTTCATCATCGACTCCTCCAGTGGAGGATGTCCCTCAGTGCCTCAGAGGTCCAAGTGTGCTGCCTCAGCACAATGCCTGGCTTCCAGTGGCGTGGGAAGGAAAAGAGGACATTGGGAATCAGCTCTTGTTTTCTCTCATAGCACACAAAGCATTGGCACTGGAGAAACACAGGTCATCACGCATATTTAAATATTCACAAAGAGTTTGCTTTCTCAGGAAATACTGAGTTTAGGATGGAAAATAAACTTTTTAAATTTGGCTTTTGACATCTGCTGTAGAGACAGCTCATTATGAAGCTGCAACAAGAAGCACTTCCAAACCAATGCAGGAAATATATTGGTTCATCTGTGACACACAAAAGGCCTATGCAGCCCACTTCATGCTTGCTTAGGGCAGCAACAGACATGGAACCAGAGATTGGATACAGGACTGAACTTTTCACAGTCCTGGGTGTGTTTGGGTAAAGGCTTTGGCTCAGTTTGTTGTGCTAAAATACAAGCAGGCCATGAATCTGAATTTTCCCAAAGTTCAAATGCAGCTGTATTCAGACTCGTCAGACCCTTGCTTATATGGCATGTTGTGACATTTACACACACACACAGGGACTCATTTAAACCATCCAAGTCAAATCCTCCTACAGCCACAAATGCATAAAATTTGAATGCTTTTTTTTCAGACAGTTTGGCTGAAATTAGACCTTTTTTACAGTAATAAATAACAGAATAATTATTTTTACTTCCTACACAGGAACTCAAATGTTTGATTCATTTTGCTCTTTTTGGCAGAGCTGATAGTTCTGAAATAGTTTTCCCTGGCATCTCAGCAATAACAGTTCCCATTAACCCTAGAGACTCCTGATGACCTAAATTCAACTTCAGGATATTTAATTTCTCTTTCTCCCTCCTACCCACATGGGAATGCAAAATGAAACATAACACAGCATAGCAGTGACTAGAGCCTAACTTTTCTTGTGACTGCCTCTAGCATCTGTGCAACGGCTTGAGGTACTTCACATCTGTCTTTACACAGAAATATGCTTCTTTTTTACTTGGATATCAGTTTTGGTAGAATCTGAGGATTTTTGATATTTTTCTAGGATTTCCTTACCCAACAGGAAGAGCAGAGAGCTACTGAGTATTGCTCAGAGGAAATAAACTGATCACCTGAAAATCCCTACCCTTTCTGGAGCCCACAGCTCCGTGCTTCCTGGAAGCTCTGGGCTAACTGTGCCCGCACTGAACAGAGGGTTCTTCAGTGAGCAGTAAGCCCTGTGCAAATCAACAATGTTGGTGTTAAGAGCCTGCACGGAGTGGCTGTACAGCTTGATGCTTCCCAGAAACCTCAGAGAGAGAGTGTGTGTGCAGCACATACTTCTGCCTGGGAAGTGCCAGGTTCCACTCACCACTGGCAAATGCTGGGGTTTAATGAGAACTACTGCGCTGACAGATCTTTGGCTGCTTCCATTACATGGGAACGGTAAAGACATGATTGTTCTCACTGGTGTGACTAGACCCACATGCTTGCCTGCCCTGGCCTGTCCCAAGCCACTCGAGTTTTGGTGGCTTGTGTGGCACATGTTTGACTCATTGTGTATCTGAGCTGGTTCAACCAACCATGGAACGAACCCAACCCACACGCAGCCTAATCTCTCAACCTCTGATCAGTTTTATTGTTCATGCACCCAAAGTGATACAGCAATCTCATTCTGGGGATATTTATAGGTGGGATAAAGAAGTAGAAGAGTGGACTTGTTAATTTAGCCTCTCTTAAATAGTTTGTGAAGAGCTCAGAAGCTGAGGAGCTGCATGTGTTGAATGGGATAAAGATGTCGAAGAGTAGACTTTTGTTTAATTTAGCTTCTTTTTAATAATCTATGAAGAGCTTAGAAACTGGGGAGCTCCATGTGGAGGACAGTGGGGTGAGACACAGCACTACAGGCTTTTCCCAATGAACACAACAGGGATGATACCAGCTTAGACCTGCAGAAAACAACAAGAAGCAGACCAAAATGCTGGGATAATGTTTGGAATATCTTTGGTGTCTCCACATTTCTGGTGGAGAACTCTTGGATCTGTTTGACTGTCATTCTACTAGCAAATTGTTCCAGTTTCTGTGGTCTGGAATGATTAAGAAGCAAAGGATCTTCATGTTGGAGAACATCCCTCTTCCCACTGCACAGTAATGTACAGCAGAGCTGGTTTTTAGATAAATTATCCTTCCACCTATGACTGTGTTTTCTCAGTCCTCATCCTGCCAGCCAACACAGTCCCTCTCCTACATTAATCTTTCCAGTCTGAACATGTTTTTCTTAAACTCTAGACACCTTTCATGTGTCCTTTCAAGTGCCCTAAAGAAGTTGTTTGGAATGAGGTAATAGCAGGTACAAGTCAGATGGGGATCCTTCCAGAGAAGACAAAAAGGGAAGGAAGTCTGAGGGGGAAAAAATCACTAATGCTGGTACTTTTAGCTTTGCCTGAACTTAGATATGTTGACATCAACTGCTGAAACTGTTGTGCATTACTGGTTCTGCAGGGAACCAGCACATATTCCTGGAAGTTCCTGCCTTCCACAGGTAGTTTAGGTCTTTGGTGGTCTGAGACATCTTCTGAACATACCAGTTTGTCTTTGGGAACCACAGGGACCCCGGGAGACACTTAAATGTAGGCACTGTCTGCCAGTGTGTCTGTGTATCAATCTGCCACGAGGAGCTGTCACTGGCTTACCCATATGGTGGCTGAGAGGATAAATATATTATCAGAGATATTTAGAAGTGAAGGGATAGAGGAGCACACATGATAGAGATGCTGCTGTGTATGAGTAAGAGATAGTCTGTGTGCATAATCTCAGTCAAATTACACAGGCACAATCCAGCATCTGAGAATCATTTTCTCTAAGGATCATAATTGTAAAGTTTAACCAAATAAATATTGAAAGACATTATATAAAACTCCCACACAGGGCCCTGCAACCTGAAACATAAAATATACATACAGCAGATTCTGCTCACCACAAAACTATGCCAGGAATATAAGAGTATCTTTTATATACAGATTGGCTCCCATCCCATTCTGGGGTCAGAGACATGACGTCCCAATAAACATTCATGGATCACTTGAAAATCACAGGCATCTATGAGCTGTCTTGCCTGCCCTCCCTTTTTCAGCTGAACATTTAGTGCTGAGTTGATAAAGCTCCTCACTCCTTCCTAATCATTCTCATCTCCTTAATTCCACCAAATAATTCATATGGAGCTGTTTCACCCGCTAAATAATTTTTAAATAGTTAAGCCTCTTCTGGGGCTTTTAAAACAATTAAGTAGAACTGACTCAAAGTCTAATCTGTATCTCTCCTAAGAGGATGCTTTTTTCTGCCTCCCACCTTCTTGATGACTGCAGGACCCAATAAATACAATACTTCCTAATGTTCTAGCTGCTTACTTGTCTGCCATCTCACAGAGGAAGCCACTATACTGAAAAAACAGCAGAAAGAAAATTCTATAAATTCAGTCTTATGCATTCAGAGCTTGTAAAACCGACCAAGGCATGAATTCCCACAGGCACTGTGCTCTTCTGTAGTGGTGAGAAGAGTAAAGCCCCCACTATCTGAACCCTGAAGTGATGTGTGCTGGCAGGCTCCCAGTAGTAGCTTTGGCCTTTCTTGGTTTGAAAATTAGTGGGAATTTCTATTCTGTACCAGCTAGTGAGCAGAGAGTGGGGACAGCAGCCACACCAAGCCATCCACCCCTTTGGTCATGGTATTTGGTCAGCACTTGGAAAGGCTGGGCATTAGACAGCCCTCACGTAGTTTCTAGGCCTGCTCTTCTCCATGGTAGCTGGTAATACTTCTATATTACAAACATACAAACGTGCATCTGTCCAGTTTCTCCCTCTTATATCTTCCATTAAAAGACAAACATAAAACCTCTTCATTGATGTGGCTTTGATATGGGGAAATTGCCATTTATTGTGGAGGTAACAAGGTCCAAAGTCTAGTGCTAAAAGACAGAAGTTCAAACTCTTCTGTCTCATGCTCTTGTTCTACTTTTGCCCATCATAGATGTTAGATAATAAAAATGTTATTCCATGCTGAGTTACTCCTGTGGATTTCAGGTACATCTATAGATCCTTCAAGCTACAGCAGCACAGAAAAATAAAACCATTATTATTTTACACTGAAGAATGAAAATCTGGGTATTAAGAGAATGGATGACTAAAGATTGTAAAAGGTAGAGCTGGAAGACCAGATGATGTTTGATGCATTTGTCTGTATGTCTTTAGAAGAGTTCACCAGCATACAAAGGGGACAGGTGGATAGAGACTTGCACTCAGACCTAAGTCCATGGTTATAAAGTATTTCAGTATTTTTTGTTAGAGGGGTGTTAGGAAATACATTAGAAGGACTGTTCCATTACTGCCTATGTCTGGTGGTTCTACTGATACGGAATTATTGCTCTCTCTTGCAGTCAAGTCTCTCCTTCAGAGGGGACAGGTCACACAAGGTGTGGGGACATCTTTCTGTAGAGAGCTCCACAGAAATGGAGGGGCTGGTAGGGTTTGCTGAGGAAAAAGATGAGAAAGGCATTTGTGCTCAGTCTATAAAGATGGGCATGACCTGTCTTCATTCACATTTCTGGGAATGTGAACTGTTTCAAAACTTTGGAAAGTGCTCTGAAATCTAAGTATAAAACACATGGGCAGGCAGGTCAGTCAGTTGTCCTGGGCATCATTCCCAGAGTTTCTGGGACAGATGGGCTTTCAGGGACAGAAATTGAATCCTGAATTCTGTGGCTGGTACACATCCTTGATGTGCTTAGATCTGCCTTCTTCTGACTTAACCACGTGCAGATCTGGGCCTACTGAGGCACTTGGGAGCCCAGTCCTGGGAGGACATGGTTACACAAACCCAGCAGTAGCCCAGCCAGTACAAAGCAGTGAGATGAGTCACAGGCTTTGTGGCACACAGAGGCTGCAGATGGAGATTCTTGTTCACGCCGAGAAATGTGGCCTTGTTCTGTACTCACTGCCATCTGGAGACACAGAAACCAAATCCAACTGGCATGTGTTAAAACCCCTCCACCCTTTTGTATGGTTTGGTCTTGCAAATTGCATTTGTTTAGCAAAGGAAAAATGTATTAATTGTTCTACAAGTGTGACTAATGGTAATTAGTTCTATTCTGCTGTCAGGAAAAGGGCCGCAGTTGACTGTATTTAAATCCTTCTTGAAGCTGCCCTGTTTTATATGAAGTTTCCAGACTTTTGCCAGCTTCAAAGCTAGCATTGCCTATCCAAAGTACTCTGGTTAGCAGAAGGACCTGCAGAGGTAAACTGCAGAAGTCTCAAATTCAAGACTTCTAGAGGCTGAAGAAACCAAGGAAATCCGAATACAAAAGAGTTCCCTTCTAAACAGAAATACCTGTGTTTCTCATTCCGCCTCTTGAGGCTGATTGCTGACTCCTTTAGCCCTGTGGCCCTTCAGTGGTTGGAGACTTCATCTTTTTTTAGGTTACATAGCAGTAATATGGTCTTTATATCCAATCTGAAGAGTGCCACATTTTGTTTCTTAAACATATAAATACATAAAATAGTCATGTCTTAGAGGTTTCAGAGCTAAAAGTCTGAGCAGAACAAATGATGTTGGGATCCCCCTCATCAGGGGGGACTATCCTCCTTTCAGTGCATGGAATTTGGAAAAGGCATTTTCTACACTGCTGGAAATGTACAAATAATAAATGTGTGTGCTGAGGGATAAGGAATAGTTGGGATGTCAAATCTATCTACAGTTCCATTTAACATTTGTTTTCTTAATCCTCCTGCTTCCATCTCTGTCTACGTCCTATAATGCATCAGCACCGCAGTTGCGCGGTGTGTGGCCAAGAGCAGCACATAGATGTGGCTAAGAAATGCCACATAGAAACATAATGTCATCAACATAAGTGGTCTTTGTGTGTATCAAAGAAACCTGTCCACAGAATGAAGATGGGACAAAGTATGGATGCAACTCCTTCTCCTCCCTACATACGATGTAAAAAAAAAGAATCTTATTTGAATCTCCTCAAAGCCTGAGGAGATAGGATCAGTGCAGTTGAGGGAAAGGAAACTATGGGGACATAGAATAATTTAACAGGGAGATCTGTTAGTGGGAGTCTCAGAGAAGTAGAAGACTTCTCTCTATAGCATTTGAAAATGAGGTCATTAGAGCACTGAAGAAAATTCACCAGGGCACGAACATCTGTGATGAAAACAGAGGTGCATGGGAAGAAAGCTCTTTTCCCCAGCAGCCTTCTTATGGAAAGAAAAGGAGAAAACCAGCATTTTTTTTTCCTTTTCTAGGGATTCCTCTACCAAGAAGTCAACTGACTAATATATTTGGAATGTGATCCCATCCTAAAGCCACACTCAGCTTCACTGTATTTGTGCTACTATTGTTACAGCTGCTCCTGTTGCTTACAGGACTGGACTGATAGCATAGGACTGGTAAATCAGAACTGACAGCCTAGGAAGCAAAATAGTCATGTTTCAGCATCAGTCAAGTGATTTCTCAGGGAAGAATTTGCAAAGTAACTTGTCCCACATCTCTTTTTGGCATAGTCATGAAGGAATAAGCGAACAAAAGGAGCAGCATGTCTTCTGTCTACTCTGCAGCAACTTACATAGATTTTCTCTTTAAAGAGAACAAATCTGCCAAGGTGGAAGAAACGTAAAAACCTGAAACAAATTTTGGCCTGCTTTGTCAATGCCATGGAATTTGGGAATGCTTTGTAGCTATGAGGACTCCTGGATATATAAGTAACCCTCTGCTTTCTTTCCATGAAATGGCTATGCTCAGAAACATGGGCAGGGTTGTGGCCCTTCTGGGGATGCCACAGGCCTGCCTTAATTTTCTCCTCAACTTGCCTAGCCTTGCCTTTGTAGCACATGGACTCAGAGTATACAGACAGCAGAGCTGTGAATGATGAATGTCAAGGGTGTGGCATCTTTACCATGGGCAACAAAAGCTCATTGTCAACTTTACTGGATTTTCCAGTGATCTTATGTAGAAACAGCAAATTAGGGACTGATGTGAGTCAAATCACATCATTGGATTTCTTCATATCCGTGTTGCTCCTGCCATTTTAAGCCATGTTCCCTACACTCTAAGGAATGTGCTAACTGCTCTCAGACCTACCTGTATTTTGTCAACCACACAGCTGAGGCCTTGAGCCTAGTCCAGGCCTGACTGCAACCAAATGCTTTGTTTCTTCTTCATGAACATCACTCTGTAGACTCTGCCATTCACTCACTCTGTATTTTCTCTTGCTGTAAAGGGACTAAATTATAGGTGAAGTGATTTGAAACAGAAGGGAACTTGGCTTTAATGATCTGTACTCTGTTCGCAAAATAACTCACAAACCATTCACTGATACCTTTTGATTTGCAGACCTTCCTTGCAGTCTCTGAGTCAAATCAATGATCGAGAAGAGCTCAGAAAGGAGACATTTCTCCCCCCTCAAAGCAGTGATATTGGAAAAAGATGTGGCCCTCTGCAGCTGTCATGGCCTTTGATATCCAGCTACATGTTGTTTCCATATTGCATAGTGAACTGTGAGACCAGATGATCTCCATAAATAGTGCAGGCTTGTGATTTCCTCAATTACCAACAGAAACTTCCAAAGGGTTGGTGCACCAGGGAGCATTCATGAGCACATAGGGACACCCAAACTTTCAGAGTGCTCAGATGAGAGATGTCCTGATGTGAGAGGCCATCTAGACACAAGCATCCAGTCCAGCACAGGGCTCTGACACTTGGAAATAAACCTAGAACAATTTGCGTTATGGAAGAGTCTAGTGCTGGGCAGTGAGAGTTCTTGATGACTAGTGTTGTTAAGGCGGTTCTTTTTTTCTTATCCAAGGCTGTCTTACACATGAGATTTCATTCTCAATGTGATAGATTGTGCACATTGACTATGAAGATTCCTTTATTACCTCTTTCTATAAAGTCCTTCAAATATCATTCCAGAAAATTCCCATGAAGAATTTTTTTCTATTATGATGTCATTGCTGTTCTAACAGAAACTTGTTAGATATTTTTCCAATACATAAGAAGGGTCTTAAGAAGTCTCTTCCCCAAAGAGCACTCAATAAGTCTTTCCCCACCAAGACATTGACCACAGGAGTGAAAAGCGCATATGACTCAAAATCATCTTTATACTAAATAAAATTAAATACAGCAATGTTTCCCTTTCCCTGTCACAAATTTACACCTTTGCACTTCCTCCACCAGTGGCTGTAAATTAATTTACAACAGGCATACTTGTCTGGTCTCCAAAAATTCTCCATCCCCGTGAAAGACTACACAATCTCTAAGCAGAGTCTTTACTAGGTTAACTAAAGGCATCCTTGAAAGACTGAGCCTTCTGAAAGGACTAACAGGGTGTAGTGAATGGTGATGTTTTTAGAGAAACAGCAGAGCAGGATGTTAAGGCAGACAGCACTGGCACAGCTGAGCAGATGGCAAGGTGAGCTGGAACAGATCAGTTATTCACTCAGATCCCAGCTGAAAACTGATTATACGGAGAGTTGTGTGTAAAGTATTTATAGTCCAGCCTCAAAACTCAAAATCTTTTCCAAGTGGGATAGTTTACATAGTCAAATGAATTGCCATTAATTACCTGTATTTTAGTTCTAAGATGCTTTGATTAGGTTTGAGGGGTTTAGCACTTTTTGTTTTTCTTTTTTGATTTTATTGTTTTTTAAATTTGCTTATTATTCTTAAATAATATCATGTTGTGAAACGTTCTTACTGAAAGATAAAAGATATGAGAATTGCCACCTAACTGAGAACAGATTTATGTCTAAATTCATCCCCCTGTCTTGCCTCCCACAGGCAGCTCCCAACAGAAGAAGTGGTTGAGTTTCCTTCTTTCTGTTTCTGAGCCCCACATGCCACATGCACGTAGGTTCTTGTAGTTATGCCTTTAATTTGAGGCCTGACTTGAGAACATGTGGTACCACAAAACCCACCAAACACAGCAACCCAATGACTGGCTGCAGAAATCACAGAGGGCCTGGAGAGCTCAGGGGTAGCAACTGTGAGTACCTGTAGAACATCTCACCGAAGGGTAGATGGGTCTTCTCAGAACAAGACACAAATTCATGGACACATTTTCCAACATTTCTGTGTAAATGCATGTGCCCAAAATAGACACTATGTTCAAAACTGCCTTTTGTAGTCTGATATTACAGCTGCATTAAAAAGCAGCCTGGGAACATCACAAATGAGTGACATGTCAGATCTCTGTCATACCCTCTCTGAAGGGCTTTCACTTTGATACTCTTCAGTTATGTTTTGTCTGCTGGCTGTACATATTCACACACTGAAGCATATCTCTGTGTGCACACAAATATTTCTTTAGAAGGGATGTGTTTCTTCTATATTTTGTTTTTTCCTAACACTATGATAGCCAGGATTCTGATACATACATTCCATGTTTTATTCTTGTATCTAGATGAACACATTGGAATAATTCCCATAATTTCCCAGTGCCTACAGTCTAATTTACAGTCTAAAATGAGGGGACAGTACCTTTTTCTTAGTGTGGGTTTTGTTGAACTTTCAGGAAGAACTTTGCTGCCATGCGACTTGAGACAGAGAAAATGTTGATACCAATAAAATTTTAGCAGAGCATGCCAAGAAAATCAGCATTCAGTTTACCTAGGCTATCCCAAAGGAAACATACAGTTAATACTGAAGTTTAAAATATCTTAGCCTTGGAATCTTAAAACTCCATCAGCTCTTGGAAGAGGGGGAAGAAAGAGTAACAAAAAATCCTGTAGCAACAAGGAGGTTAAATACACACATATGCAAAATGTAGCTCAACTCAATGGATCACTTTTAGCAGCTACGATTTTTTCTGACATGGGTTTTGCTCTTGATCTCCTCATATTTGTAGCATTTCACCAAAAAAATTAATAAAACCTTCCCCTTTCTGAGAGTACCTTATAATGAAAACAAGAATATTTTGAAAAGAAAGAATAGGAAATGTTGACTGGGGTGTCCTGCTGCTTTCTAAGTAGTCCAGCTCCCAAGATTTATGTCAAAAGCAACAGAAGGTTGGAAATGAAAGAATGCCCTTGAAGTTACGCTCTGTAACTCAGCCAAGCGAGATGGATTTTCACTTACCTTGTCGAAAACCCAACATGAAAAAAAAAGTTAGGTTGGAGATAAAAATCTTGCAGCATTACTCGAGATTTACAAATGATGTGACAGAATAACATCATTGTGCTCCACTCATAAGAAAAAGTGCTCAATTCCATGATATAATGGCTCCTGGGCTCAAGATAGGTGGTTCTTAGTTTTAAACCTCTGGAGCATTGGCTTGATTTGCTGCCCTTCTGGTCTGACACAGTTGTCATACACGGGCTCTCAGTAGGGATGAGGAACTGGCACAGAGGCAATTGAGTTCTTCCTTTGCTGCCCCTGGTGCTCACAGGTCCTGTGGCATCATTTACCTGCTCCGTGTTTGAACTCAACATCGTCCCATAGATTCCACTGCTCTGCCGCTGTCAGTGTTCCTGAATGGGAGAGCAGGTATTGGTAGGGTTGAGACTGTGGGATTAAACGACCAACACGAGACAACAATGGAGGTTAAAGAAGTAGAAGGTAACAAGGCAGCTCTGTGATGTCAGCAAAGTCTCATTTCTGTACAGGAGTGGGGATGTCCCCATTGCACATTGCAGATGTTGATGCACAGCAGCTTTGAACCAGAGTATGAAAGGGCTCTCATTGGCTTCTGTTGATTTTGGACTTGCAGCACTGGCCTTAGTTGTGCTTTTTCTTAACAACAGCCATGTCCAAGAGTCATTGTGCTGAGGTGCTAATGACTTCTCTTAATCCATTTGGTTCAGCAAACACACTAAAACCTGGAAGCAGCTTTCTTTCTTTGGGAACCCAGGCCTCCCAGCCTTGATTAGGCACAGAAGGAAGCCCACATAACGCATGCAACATGAGATAGGTGGGTTAGTAACTGGAACGAGATACACGGTTTGAATGCATCAATAGTTTGAGATTGATTATTAAGTGAAGGCCGTGCCACATAAATAGCATGAGCATTTTCAGTAGGCGTGTGCAGTGTGTAATTCAGCCTGCTCATTGTCAAACTGTTGATTATTTTTGCTCTTTCTGATCTGTTTCTCAGTCTACACATATATGGCAACAATACCTAGACAGCAACACCAGAAAGGGTTGCCATGATTGTACTGACTTTTGCAGAGCACAGGTGAGGGAATGGCACATGGTTTACACGTGGCAAAGCATAATATAGCATGACCTAGCTTCATATTACATGGCTAAAGCATAACATAGCATGGCCTAGCTTCATATCGCATGGCCTAGCCTCATATAGCATGGCATGGCATAATATCACGTGCCCTGGCCTCGTATACCATGGCCAACCATAATATAGCATGGCGTGGCTTCATATCGCATGCCCTAACCTCAAATAGCATGGCCCAGCATAATATAGCATGCCCTAGGCTCATATAGCATGGCCTAGCATAATATAGCACCGCCCGGCATACTATTGCATGGCCTAGCCTCATATAGCATGGCCTGGCCTCATATCACATGGCCTAGCCTCATATAGCATGACCTGGCCTCATATACCATGGCAAACCATAATACAGCATGGCCTAGCCTCATATAGCATGGCCTAGGTTCTTATTCCATGGCCTAGCGTAATATAGAATAGCCTAGGTTCTTACTGCATGGCCTGGCCTCATATAGCACAGCCCAGCATAATATTGCATGCCCTAGCCATATATAGCATGGCCTGCCTTCATATAGTGTGGCCTAGCCTTATATAGCATGGCCCACCTTAATATAGCATGGCCTAACCTCATATAGCATGGCCCAGCATAATATTGCATGGCCTGGCCTAATATCACACGACCGGCATAATATTGCATGCCCTAGCCTCAAATAGCATGGCCCAGCGTAATATCACATGGCCTAACTTCATATACCATGCCCTAGGCTCATATAGCATGGCCTAGCATAATATAGCACGGCCCAGCATACTATTGCATGCCCTAGCCTCATATAGCATGACCTAGCACAATATCACATGGCCTAGCCTCATATAGCATGGCCTGGCCTCATATCACATGGCCTAGCCTTAATAGCATGACCTGGCCTAATATACCACGGCCAAACATAATACAGCATGGCCTAGCCACATATAGCATGGCCTAGGTTCTTATTCCATGGCCTAGTGTAATATAGCATAGCCTAGGTTCTTACTGCATGGCCTGGCCTCATATAGCACAGCCTAGCATAATATTGCATGCCCTAGCCATATATAGCATGGCCTGCCTTCATATTGCATGCCCTAGCCTTATATAGCATGGCCACCTTAATATAGCATGGCCTGGTCTAATACAGCATGGCCCAGCATAATATCGCATGCCCTAGTCATATATAGCATGCCCCACCTTTATATAGTTTGGCTTAACATCAAATAGCATGGCCCAGCATAATATCGCATGGCCTAACCTCATAGAGCATGCCCTAGGATCATATAGCATGGCCTAGCATAATATAGCATGGCCCACCTAAATAAAGTATGGCCTAACCTCATATAGCATGGCCCAATCTCATATAGCATGGCCCAGCATAATATTGCATGCCCTAGCCATATATAGCATGGCCCAACTTAATATAGCATGGCCTGGTCTAATATTGCATGGCCCAGCATAATATTGCATGACCTAGCCATATATAGCATGGCCCACCTTAATATAGCATGGCCTAACCTCATATAGCATGGCCCAGCATAATATTGCATGCCCTAGCCATATATAGCATGGCCTAGTCTTATATAGCATGGCCCTGCATAATATCGCATGGCCTGGCCTTATATAGCATGGCCTAGCCTTATATAGCATGGCCCAGCATAATATCACATGGCCTAGCCTTATATAGCATGGCCCAGCATAATATCACATGGCCTAGCCTCATATAGTATGGCCTAGCCTCATATAGCATGGCCCAGCATAATACCACATGGCCTAGCCTCATATCGCATGGCCTAGCCTCATATAGCATGGCCTAGCCTTATATAGCATGGCCCAGCATAATATTGCATGGCCTGGCCTCATATAGCATGGCCTAGCCATATATAGCATGGCCCAGTATAATATCACATGGCCTAGCCTCATATAGCATGGCCCAGCAAAATATCGCATGGCCCAGCATAATATAGCATGGCCAGCCTTCATATTGCATGGCCCACCATAATATAGCATGGCCTGGCCTTATATAGCATGGCCCGGCATAATATCACATGGCCTAGCCTCATATAGCATGGCCTAGCCTCATATAGCATGGCCCAGCATAATATCACATGGCCTAGCCTCATATCGCATGGCCTAGCCTCATATAGCATGGCCTGGCATTATATAGTATGGCCTCGCCTCATATAGCATGGCCTAGCCTTATATAGCATGGCCCAGCATAATATCGCATGGCCTGCCTTCATATTGCATGGCCTACCATAATATAGCATGACCTAGCCTTATATAGCATGGCCCAGCATAATATTGCATGGCCTGGCCTTATATAGCATGGCCTAGCCTCATATCGCATGGCCCAGCATAATATAGCATGGCCTGGCCTTATATAGCATGACCTGGCCTAATATTGCATGGCCTGGCATAATATCACATGGCCTACAATTGTATAGCATGCCCTAGCCTCATATAATATGGCCTGGTCTCTTATCTGATGGCCTAGCCTCATATAGCATGGCCCAGCCTAATATTGCATGGCCTGGCCTTATATAGCATGGCCTACCATAATATTGCATGCCCCAGCATAATATCACATGGCCTAGCCTCATATCGCATGGCCTAGCCTCATATAGCATGACCTAGCCTCATATCGCATGGCGTAACCTCATATAGCATGGCCCAGCATAATATCGTATGGCCCAGCATAATATAGCATGGCCTGGCCTCATATAGCATGGCCTGGCCTCATATAGCATGACCTAGCATAATATCACATGGCCTAGCCTCATATAGCATGACCTGGCCTCATATCACATGGCCAATCATAATATAGCATGGCCTAGCCTCATATAGCATGGCCTAGGTTCTTATTACATGGCCTAGCGTAATATAGCATAACCTAGGTTCTTACTGCATGGCCTGACCTCATATAGCACAGCCTAGCATATTATTGCATGCCCTAGCCATATATAGCATGGCCCACCTTAATATAGCATGGCCTAACCTCATATAGCATGGCCCAGCATAATATAGCCTGCCCTAGCCATATATAGCATGGCCTGCCTTCATATCGCATGCCCTGGCCTTATATAGCATGGCCCAGCATAATATCACATGGCCTAACTTCATATAGCATGGCCGAGCATACTATAGCACGGCCCAGCACAATTTTGCATGGCCTAGCCTCATATAGCATGGCCTGGCCTCATATCACATGGCCAACCATATCACATGCCCTATCCTCATATAGCATGGCCCAGTTCTCCAGCAGGTAGCTACTGTACTGACTTAATGCATATATCATTCTCTGTAGAATATTATATACTTATTAATTCAGGATGATAGTGTATTTAATTTAGACACCTAGAACTTAGCATTTTGAGAATCTCATCTTCTGTTTACAGTGTAATTCAAACCTGGGGAGTATCCACTGCAATGTCTTCTGCCAGTGTAGAGTGGCAGATCCCTGTGCGTGCCTGCAGATCCAATTCCCTCCTTGCATGTTTTCCTGCAGAACCAGCTATAAAGACAAAATTTGTTAAGTCTTCTTTCCAGAAAGATTATCAAATGGGCCTGGCTCTTGTTAAAAAACAAAGCAATGGTAACAATTTTGTGGCCAGAACATTCATCCCAGGGGACGGATACATGTTCTAGGGTTGCCTTCAGGAAATCTGAACGTCCACTCCACCAAAGCTCTTTAACTAGTACACATCATCATATTAAAATAAGTTTGCTCTGTTTAGGACTAGTATTAATGGCTCATGAGTCTCCAAGGCTTTAGGTAGCTGTGTTTAGGTACCTGCTCCCTAATCACAGCAGAGTTCTAGATGTGAGATAGGTTTGTCTCCACACACAAGCTAATTCCACGTTGTGTTGTCATCTAATTCCAGAGCCTTAAAAACTTTTAAGCCATTGAAGATAGTAATTAAGGGCTAGACATGAATGGATTTGCAAGTTCTGAAGAGTGAGTGAATTACATGGTGAATTTTACTGTGTACATTTTACATAGCCAAATCCCAGTTTTAGAGGATTTGATGCTAAACGGTTCTTAGACTCACAACTTTCTTCCCAGCTACCTGGGAAGCAATTCGTTGTCTTCAGTATCACAGGATCTAAATATCTGTTACTTTAGACATATTCAATCTATGAAGTTTTTGTACATGTAGTATAATTTCAGTGCTTCATAAAAATAAATGAGAGCAGTCTAAACCCTGCCCTGAATGCACACCCAACCACCTAAAAGACAGAGAGAAATATGAATTCCAGTTTACTTCCTCACTTCTCCTGTAATGGGCCAAGCCAAAAGCCTTCAGTCCAAATAGCCCTGAACTGTGAGGAAGTTCAGATCCAAACTCTTACAAGCCAGGCCATTTCTAATTATTTTTATTGCCTCATTAAATTTATTATGTTGAAACATTTCATGTGACCTCATTAACTCTCAACAAAGAGTTTGTCACGTACAATCCTTAACAGATGTCTGATTTCAGGCATTGCAAAGTCAGTCATCTGGCCCTTCCCCCAGGATGTACAGACCCTTAGCTCTCCAGTCCTATTCTCTACTCTCTTTCAAGAAGGATTTCATTTTGATGATGCTGTATTACTGGGTAATTTGCTGCAATCCTGCTTGGGCCAGTTTTTATGCCTTCATTCCCTAGCCGCATATTTCTTCTCATCTGCCTTGTTTCCTTCTGCATGTATCCAGATGGGTTGTATACTACAATTGCACTCTCTCCTGTGGAGAGTATCTTCTGGCTTCTTGACTCAACCAGGGTTTGCGGTGCCCCGTTGGGCTTAGGCTGTAAAACCCCTCTATGATATGTGCAGCTGGGCTCAGAGAGCAGATTTCACTTTGTTCTTTCTTTATCCATGATTTAAATGGCTCTGATGGCACTACAATTAAATGCTAGGGTTCTGGACCACAGCCTTCAAGGGCTGTCAAAAGGATTCTGAGGCGCTCTGTAGCTGAGAGCAGATGTGGGACTGACAGGATCAAGAAGGAAGGATGGAAGGAAGGAAGCTCCCATGTGAACCTGAGACTCAGCCAGGTCTCCTACCACGGCCTTGCTGGGTAGGCAACAAGCAATGCCAGAAGTCTGGGGATGAACACAAGGCAAGAGTCGTTTTTGGAAGAACATGTGAGTTCTGGAGTCATCTCCTGTTCCCAGAGCAGGAGATGCAGACATTGCCACAGCAGGCTGTATCCCATGGATTGACACAAGAGCAATCATTGCTCCATCCCTCCAGCCCACATTCAATGTCCAGGATACTGCTAAAGGCAGCATATTTATCCAGAATACCCCTCAGGCTTTGGTATGACACAATTCAGATGACTTCCTGTACTGAGCTTTTAACATTTCTTGATAGATTTGGGCTTTTTTTTTTTCCCCAAAACCACTTTTTGAGCTGTTGTAAAACTTTACTCTCCACAAGCTCCTGTGACAAGCATTTCCACAGCTGAATGAAAAAACACTTTTTTTTTTTTTTTTAAGCTGTCTTCAACTTTCCAAATTGTTTTATTCTTTCCTGTCCTTGAGTTGAAAGACTGTGAATAATTATACTGTTTTCATCTTCTACACACTAGTCATGATTTTGCAGACAGCTATTTCTCTCCTTCTCAGTCACATATTTTTATGTTGCTTCTGTATAAATTTCACGTCTTATTTCTGGTAGGTTAAGAAATGTAACAGGCTGAGAATCAGGAAGAGTTTTCAGTATTATACAGGGCAGGGAGAAACAAGATGGGGAGAAACCTGGACAGCAATGATTAGGTGTTTTGTTGTGAAGGTGCTGCAGCCCTTTCCTGAAGGAATATCTAGTTTTGTAACTCATATTTGCTAAGTTTCAGAAGCTGTAAGCATATAAAAAGGGGAGGACAGGAATTTATATAAACCTCCAATTTCCACATAAAGCTTAAGCCCATTTCTCCTCTTGCTTTTCATAAAAGCTGGCCTGTAACATGGTGCTAACTTGAATGATTGCAGGGATTAGAAGGTGAGATGGGTCCAGTTCTTAGTTCATCTCATTTCTTGGTTTTATAGAGGTGCAGCTCTCCTGGATTTATATCTGATTTACACCAGGACAGATGGGAGGAAAGTCAGGCCTATTGTTTTTTCACTCTGCTTTTGACAGTGCTGAGAATCTTCATACTGTAAAAGTGTCCACGCTGTGCCATTTTCCATCTGTATTGCATATATTGTATCTGTCATGCTGTTTGGGAAGAGCTGATATTTTTGGCAATCTTTCCTTCTTGTACAACTCTACATATAGAATCACAGCATAAAAAAATAGCAATGGATGGGAAAAAAATATCTGACTCCTGGGAAATTCACATACTTGTTTCATCCCATGTCAGAGCGGAAGAGGAGAGTACCAATGTTTCCCCCAGTGGAATAAAAGGTGTTATCAGACTTTAATTATTTCTCATCCAAATGTAAGAAGAATCCTGACACTGGAACATTTCAGTCATAGGAGGCTCAGATTAATTTCTTAGAGCTCTTGTTGCCTAAAATGTCTTCTAAAATGAGAGAGAGGGATGAGCCAGCCTAGAGTGGAAGTCCTTCCATTCTGAACACCACAGCTCAGATACAACACATGTTTAGAGATAACTTTGCTTGCTGTCCGGGCTAGATAAGGAATCCAGACATCCCATTTGACTAACTGCTTGCCCTCCAAATTTTTTTGGGGACACAGTGTTCAGATGAGGAGGAGACAAGGTCACAGCAAACTCAGAGTTGCATCTTCAGTGAGAAACATGTTGGATGATACAGAGTGCAACACTGATGGGAAATATTTTATCTTCATTTTTTTCTGGCAAAGAAAAAATCATCTGAAAATCAATCATTTCATAGGGAAGACTTTTGAATGAGATGACACCCTGACTTCTCATGGGAAATTTTTTTTCACTCAAAAATTAAGAAACAGCTCCAAGAAGTTAAAAAAACAGAGTAGAAAATTGTTTGCTAATGAAGCATACAAGTGGCAGCTGATAGATTAAAAGCCATAATATTCTTGGCTTCCACAGATGAAATTTATGAGGGCCTTTTCTTTCACACTGGCACTGAATTTACCCATGCAAAATTTAGACATCCAATCTAAGCAATGTTTGATCTCCTTCCATACTCAATATAGAGACACAGGCATGTCTGGAGAGAGACTCATCTCATTGGTTTTATAACTGTGTTAAAATCTGAGGAATTTACATGGCTCTGAGTAAGGAAGATGCATCCGATAAGGAAGTTTGCACCATTTAAACTCCACTAAAATACTTGAGTCATTCCCACCATCAGTTTATAAAGATGCTATGAATGGATAAGGTACCTAGCACAAGATATGTCTCCCACCTTCAGAAGAGACAGGGAACACAAATCCCCAAAGATTTTCCCCAAAATTAAGAGGTATAGAGAGAGGCAGAATGAGGGAGACCTAAAAGAATTCTTGATTAGATCCATTAACTGCACCTGAAAGAAATGTCCTTAAATATAGTTAACCAGCATTGCTACGTTAAAAAGCAGCTTCTATCTCCAGACATAGTGCAATCTTTAATTTCCTTGGATCAAATTTTGGTGGATTTTGATTGATTTTGATTTTCATAACAGCACTGATGTCAGCCTCCTGATGATAGCAGTCTAGAGGTTCTTGGTGGCTGTAAAGTTTCAATGACCCCAAAAACCATCCTGTGTGTCTAAAGCATCCTGGCATGGAGTGAAGGGAGGGATGCTGCAAACCTGGCAACTCATTTGGAGTATGACAATGGGGAGACCAGCAGTGAGGAAGGAATCTGGGAAAACAAGCACAAGGGCAGCCTGGCATTTGCCCCAAAACACTGTGCCTGCTTCATGGTGTCAGAAGTAGAAACACATAGAAGCCACACCCCTGCATTTCTGCTGGTCCTTGGAAGGGTTAGTGTGTGCCACACCCTGTGGCATCATTTTTTTTAGCAGGCTGAGGGACATGTGGGAGTTGGGTCCTTGCAAGGTGAGTTTTCAGCAAACACTGACCCTATGACTTAAGGTTGTGTTTTCACCCTCAGTGACCCATAAACACATTCCCTGGGATCTTCCCCCAGAGTATTTCCAATGACTTTACTGACTGACTTAAGTAAAAAAGCAAAGAGCCCTTATACCTTCAAAGCCTCTGAGTATATTTTTCACTCAAAGCAGAAAGTTCAGGCACTGTTTATCCTGTTCTGCCCAGGGCTTGCTCTTTTTTATTTTGCACTGAAGTTCTTTCCTGCTAGACATTGTCTACGAGCTAAAGTTTTCTTTGGAACGGTGAATGGGAAAGGACCACCTGGGTTGGGAATTCCTGTCTTCTGGAATTGCAATCTTCTGTGCCAGTTTAATAATTTTTTGTCAGAAAACAAGGATGGGAATGTGTAGACATGCCCTTCCCTTTTGCTACAGCTGTGGGTCGACACAGAGAATAACCTTCCTCCAAAATAAAATGTATTGTACTGTAATGACCAAGGTGCCTGCCTGTTCCTACCAGTATCAAAATGCAGCAATAAATACATTAACAATACATGCAGTTACTCCTGGGAATGTTAGGAGGAAAGCTCTACCAGTGGCAAGTCTGGTATTCCACTACAGCCCTCTGTAATCCCAAGGAAAGAAGGCAGGTGTGAGGGAGGAGCAGGATTAGGTCTATGGCTCTGTGTCATCCTAAGGGCCACTCCTGTGCCCACGTGAGCTGCCACGGCCATGTCTGTGTCCTGTCAGAGCCAAGGAGTGAGGCCACAGCACAGGCATGTCAAACACATTGTCAGAAGGCGCTGAAGTGGCCGGGTTTATTTTAATCTGGAAATATGGCCCTTGCTGCCTTTTATGATGTGCCAGTCTAAGCTGCCTCTGGCAGCTGTGAGAATATTGGTTTTGGCAGGCAGCTGCAAAGAGCAGCAGACTGGAAGGAGTCAGCAACAAATGTGATAAAAGGGGAAAGTTGCTGATGCCAGGAGGAAAAGCACAAGGTCCTGCTGATTACCAGAAACCCTTCAGGAGCTGTGAGGAAGAGGAGGTCTCCTCTGACATTGGGATGGGTGAGCAGATAATGACCAGCCCTCTCCCTTTGACTTCCCATTAAATTGCCCCTCTCCCTGTGTAAGATGCCCCACTGGCTGGAGGGGAAGGATGCTCCAAAGGAGAAGGGCAGAACTCATGAGTAATGCCAGGGAAAGTTGTCTCTTCATCTGGCATTTGGCCAAATTGATCATCTTTGAAAAGAAGCACTGGGTGCTGGCCATCAGTAAAACACAGGGATCTGTTGGACCTGAAGATGTCCAAACTAAAGGGTAAAACCATGTATGCAACCTAGCCAGTTAGCCAGTGCTATATTAATAGATCCAGTATTTCCCAGTACTGGAAGTGCAAAGAAAAGATCTGTCTGTCTTACAATTACAACCCTCCTCTTCTGTAATTTCAAGGTTGGCCTTTTTTTTTTTTTTTTCTTTTTTTTGTCTTTTGCCAGCTGGATAACAAGCTCTTTGGGACCATGATTTTTAATGTGTTCTGTGCTCACAAAGAGAGTGAGATCTTCACAAGGTCCCAAACCCTTGTGAATGTTAAACAGTGATGATGACCATATGAATGCCAGTGAAATTCCCACAGTTCCTTCTCAAACCAGCTGGCTGTATTGAGAAGGCTCCTCAGAGATGATTTCTGAGGGTGGATCCCTGAAAACAGGAACAATTTAGATGCCAACTTGAGGATCTATCCTGCTTTGTACCATTGCTGTTGCCAGTTACACCCAGAAATGAATGGAGCTGCTTTTTTTTCAGTCAACCTGCAGCTCAGATCACATCAGGACAGGAGGTTTTGATGCAGCACAAGGCTGCCAGCAGAAAAGGGAAAATTTCCAGGCAGCATTGCTAACGTTGCAATCAGAGGGAGCACAACATCCATAAGGCAAGACAAGATTCTTCAGAAAACGGATTTAAAGGTCTTGGTTGGCTTGTTTGTTTACTCTTTTCCCAAGGCCTGTGGTGCTCTTTTTTTCAACAGAATTGATTTTTAGCATAAACATGGAAGAGTTCTATTTAAGAGAGTCATACCCAGCAAAGCAAGATGCTTGGCCAGAGGACTGCTTACCCTGTGCCTGCCTGGTTTGTACTGGAGTGCCCAATGTCTGGGTGAAGACACAACAATGGGTCACAACTGCCCATAACCTCACTGGAGACTGCCCTGAGCACACCAGTGCTCTGGAGGTTTTGGATCGACAGGAATTGTTGGAAAAGGTGAACAAGTTAATATTTTAGCATTATTCACAAATAAACAAAGGGCAGAATCTCTGCTGTCAGTGGGGCCCCACAGAGGGGCAAAGAAATGCAGAGACTGTCACAGTAACCCTCCTGTGCAGGACCTCCTGCACGACTTGGTTTAATCAAGTTTCTCCTGGACCCCAGTTGCTTGGGTGTCACTAAACCAGGTCTATTGGGATAATTTGCCCATAACTCCATGTGTTCTCCTTCAATATCCAGTGGTTACAGTTTGCTTTCTCTTACATTTCCTATGTTTTATCCAGCAAAAGACAGTGCTGTAGGAATAATCTTAAATACTGTTCTTCTAATTTCAGTGGAAGGAAAAGTAGAAAAAAGAAATCAGGTGTAAGAAGCTCTTTGTCAAGATACTTGTAGCTTAATTTTGCAAACTGAAGACCTTTAGAAGAGACAGAGATAAGTCTCTGAAGCATTTATACCTTATCTGAAACAAAAGCACACTTTGAAACTATCTGAGATATGCCTGAAATTAGCTTTCAGAGAGGAATTTGCAGCCTGGAACAGTTTATGGAGACAGCTTTCCAAGAAGTAAATGTAAGAATAAATATTTACCTCCTTGCTCCAAATCTCCATACTAAGTCTTGTGCTGAAATAATTATCTTCCCTTTTAAGTTGTATTTATTCAGAGATCTATGGGGCACGAAGGAAGCAGCCCGGATTTATATAAGACACCTTGTGTTCTTGTGAGCAGAGAACACCATAAATGTTAGTCACCCCTGGTGTGTCAGATCTGTCACTTCATGGTGATTCTGGGGAGTATTTTTAGGAAGAGAATAGATGTGGTAAAGTTTGTTGCTTATGATACTAGATCAGAGTGGTTTGCTGGAATGGTTGCTAGTTGCACAGATGGAAATAGCATGCATACCACAAGTTAAAGACCTGCTCAGTGGTTTCCATATACTTAGGCATACTTGCCAGGCATTCTGTTTTCCCAGCAATTTCAGATTTTCAAACAGTTGATTTTAATAAAATAAAAATCACTATTGTGACCTGAAAACTATGCCTCCCAATATTTTCAAAGGCAACCAACTTCCTGAGTTTTTCTTATAGACCTAATTTGAACATTTTTTTATTAGAATTGTTATTTGAAAATAAAATTTAAAAAGCAAAACAAAACAAAACAAAAAAACCAACAAAGAAAAAAAAAAAAAAACAAAGCAAAGAGGCCTTTCATGCAAATGATCAGCTTGATCTGACTGGCATTTAATCTCTCCATATTTTACATAGAGCCCTGAGATCTATGGCTGAGGCGATGTTGTTTCCACATTCTGATAATGTGGTTCACGGCATTCTGCTCTTATTTACTGGTGTAACAGCAGTGGCCCGTCACCAAAGCCTGAATTGTGCCAGCTGGTGCTTGTGCACCTCGAGAAAAATTATTCCCATCACAAAGATAAAAACCAAGAAGGTGCCAGAGAGAGGACAGTGTGATGGTGGCTACAAAATAAGAGAAAATAGTGGAAAATGATAAAGATGATGAGAAGGACTAAGAGTAGAACTTCTGTGAAAAAGATTGACAGAAGCTGGATTGTTTAGTCTAGGAAAAAGACAACTGTGAGACAGTCATGATAACAGTCTTCAAATATGTTAAAGACTGCTGCAAAGAGGGAGGTAATGAACTCTTCTCCATATCCACTGGGGATAAGGCAAGAAGTGATGGGCTTAAATTGCTGCAGTGGTGGTTTTGGGTTAGACAGGAGGAAAACCTTTTTAAGGGGATGGAAAAAACACCACAGGGATAGATTGCCTGGATTTGGAGACTCTGCCTTGTAAGTCTTTAAAAGCAGAATGGAGGAATATTTGGCTGGTATCATCTCTCAAGGTCTCTAACTCTCCCAGCTGTAGGATTTTCCTGGTGGAGAATGTAAGCACAGAACACTGAAGCGACTTTCTGATAGCAAAATGGATAACCTAGAGCAGGAGTAGGAATCAGGTTTATTAGCTTACTGAGCAAAAAAAAAAAAAAAGTGTTGGGAAATAATATTAAAAAAAATAATAATTACCCAATTGTGTGATAGCAAATAAAAGAGAAACTGCAATTGAGCCAGATTATTACATTTTCAAAGATTTAGATAGTTTGCTCATATGTGCTTTTAATAAAAACTGACAAAAACACCAAAATTTCCAGTCTGCAAAGAATTCCAATATTTTGAAATGTCTTTATTCAGAATTGGCTTCAAGATAATGTGTTCCATTCAATGCTGAAACATAATGTTAAGTATGGGAGGATGCACACATTAATGCACTGCAGTGACTGATGTATATTCATGTTCAAATAGCAAATCAGAACACTATTACTGACAGATACATTTTAGCATTTAAAGAACGAGAGGAAAGAAATAAAAATGATTACTTGTTATTCCTCTCATGCCAAAAATTTAGTTGCTGTAATCAGAAAGTTTTGCTGAACCAAGCTGGATCAAAATTTGCCTATTTTAAACATGTTTTTTGAGCAGCTCTGTCAATGTATTTTTCATTATTACAATTTCTCTCTCTGCTAGAACGAACTCTGAATGATCAGGAAAAAAAAATACACAAGGCTTCTCTAGCTGGAAGCTGTGTTACCTGATATAACCCTAAAAGGTCTGCTCCTCTCACATTTCCAATCAGTGAAATCACTGCGTTGTCAATCTATTTATTTTTGTATCACCATGTTCAGTGCAATAAAATCGGCTGCCTCCACTGAAAAGGCAAAGGACTGTGCTGGTATCCACCTAACATTCCCTTTTTAAAGCACATGCAGGGAGCACAATAACCTGAGCAGAAATGCCTGGGTGAGGATGGCTCTCTCATGTCTGGGTGGGTGTCCTGCTGCCCATCCTGCTGTGTCGTGTCCTTCACTGGCAATCACAGCAAAGCCAATTCACTGTAGGAGGAGCATTTTATCTTAATGTCTTTTGTCTGTCCATCTCTTTCAACTGGATGTGACAGTCAGCCATTAAAAGCCTAATTTAAATGAGATGCTTTGAGTCATGTACCAAGGGTTTGTAAAAAAGAGTTTCCCAGTGTGTATGGGGCAAGCACTCCAGTGGAGATGGTAAGAAAGGGAGACCCTGAGGACCAAAACTACAGGTGTCCTGCTTGGATTTAGCCTCAAAAACTCCTCACTGACTTTGTTTGTGCAGTAGCTATTTTGCAAAATAATTGCATTGCTCATCTGACACCTTCCCCAGCCGTTAAATTCCGCTCTGGAATGGCTCCACTGAAGAATGTACCACACATGCGGCACAAAATGTACAACACGTACGTGTCTGATGTTGCTGTTATCGCTTGGAGGGTCTGACTGGCATATTGTCAAACATTTTACAATCTAACACGTTGCCAAATACCTTCTAATTAAACAAACCGTTCCTTGTGTAATGCCAAACAATTAAACAGGCTTATAGTTTTTAATCTAACGCTGCATCTGGTTTAAAGGTCTGTGTTAAATATCAAAGTTGTCTGATCATCCAATGACAGCTGACAGCTGATGATGGGGCATCTCATCCTCCCATCTGGAAGTGCCTGGAGAATTCATGTTTCTTCAGGTTTTTTTTCCTCCTTCAGTGTATTCGTGACAAGTTATACACAAAACCTTTTCTTGACATGGCTACTGTTGGGGAAGCACTTTTCCTACACAAAATAGGGTAAGGTTCCTCATTATTTTCTTGAGAGCTTCCCTCCAGGATTTGGTGAGTCATTCCTCTGAACAAGAGCATGCACCCATAGCCTGTTTAAGGACCAGATCAGAAAGTCTGGTAGCAACCAGCGAAGGTTTGAAAGGATTCTCAGTGTCCAAGGTGATTCATCTGAATGTCCAAGATGGTCCATCTCATTCCCAGACTCCACCACATCACCACTTGCAACAGCTGGTCCAGACCTCATCAGAGAGGAAAAGAAGGGTTGCTGAAGCTCTCTGGAGAGCTGATGTGATGAAGGAGAATGCCTCAAAAGTGACCCTGGATGAAAGCTTAGGATTATTGCCTGCACCTGAACTATAAACAGAAATGTTCAACCAGAGCTCAGACACAGAGCGGCCAGTGAAATCTGAAATCTATTGACAGTAGAACCCTAATTTATAGCAAATTTCACAGTGGAGGAACTGAAACAGTTGCTTTTTGCTTCTATGGCAACCAGAGGGTCAGGTTCAGCAGCATGTTCCTTCCGGGAAACTTTGTTGTGCTATTCAGTGAAATTCTGTAGCTCCAGCAAGGTCTTTACAACCTATTGTTACTTTCTATTGTTACTTGCCTTTTCACAGCGCTAACCACTCAGGTAGAGGATGAGTTCCCTGTAGAAGGCAGGCCAGCACACCAAGCCATAATGAAAACAATGGCTGGTACAACAGCAGGGCATGAACCTGGAAGAGACAATGCCTGTACCAGCAGCCTGGCCCAGCTCTATTTTTGCAGGTGTAAAAGGGCTCTTGCCATTGGAAATGGTGTGGAGTCATTGTATTACACATTCTTTCCTCTGCCGGCATCCTGTTTAAACAGGCTGAGTGCGACGGGGGTGTCTGCTATTCATTTGTGGATGCCTTGTGATGATATGAAACATAATTGTATAATTTATGCCAAATAAACCAAGGAATGGCTGCTGTTCAAGGGAACTAGCAAGCCCCCAAAGCACTTGAAATATTGGAGCAGGCAGAAAAGATAACAAAGCCTGATCTTTTTGCTGCTCCCTATGTTAGGGCTGCTTTTGTGCAGGGGGAGAGGAAACGGTTAGCAGAAGAATGTGATTCAGATGTGCTTGGAGACTGCTGGAAGTGAGACACACAATGGCACTGCAAGCCTATTGAGTAACTCCACCAAAGCCAATGGACTTGCCTGGGAATGAATATTGGCCCCTGGACCCTTCTCTCTGTGTAGTGCAGCTCTTCAGATGTTTGTCAAAATGAATGTGCAATTGTTTGTTTGTTTAGAGCCAACAATGTCAGGCTGCATGTTATAGCCCTGTTGTGTTTGGTTTATTTGTGACTTCTCTGCCTGAAATAATTTTATTTTTATATAGCTGTAGTGGAGTGGAGGACTCTGGGGACTTTGCTTTATCTTGTAATGCATGATTCAAGCATTGAACATTAAATTTGGGGCTTGGCTCAGAGGCAGGTCAAAAGAGAATAACTTGGAAGAAACTGCTGATGTAGAGCCTTGCTTTCTATGTAATGGCAGGATATTTTCATGCTAAGAAGCTATGAAAAAATCCTCTAGAATTACTACAATCTTACACTCCAAAGAGATTTTCTGGCTTAAAACTATTACCTGCAGATTTTGACCTCCTGAGAAGGAATGCTTTTGCTATATCAAGGTAATAAACTCCTAGCCTTTTCATTTCAGTATTTCAATTTGGTTTTCAAGAAGTTTTAGGCTGAGAGAAAATAGTATCAAACTGCAGCTGATATGCTGCAGTTGTCTAGCTCTGGCCCAGTTCTTGTGAGACAAAACTTTCTTTTTCTTATTGTTCAGTAGCTTCTTTTAGAAAATCTGTCTCACGCAAGTGTTTTCCTGTTAACTGATTTCAACATAATCTGTGTTCAATTCTTCTAACAAAACAATGTTTGTTTGAGGTGCAACCCTGAGCAGGGCAGGACCTTAGGTGTTTGAGAAAGGTGCACGCAGCATCCTCATTAGACACAGGCAAAAAACAGATGTGAGAAAGCATCACCAAAATTCCTGTTTGCTCAGCTGTTTCACTGCAGCTCCAGTCTGATCCCATCTTCTACTTCAGGTGGGATTTGTTCAATGTGTGTGAAGGAGATTCTGAGTCAAAGATTCTGATTCACTGGGTCAAAGTGAACCTCTAGTTTGGTGTTCTGAAATTTGTGAGGTTTTTTTGGTTTGTTTTTTTTTTTTTTTTTTTTTTCCAGGTGACGATAAATGGCTGCTTTTTAAAGAGCTCCTTTGGTACTTTCCAGGAAATCTAAACCTCATGCCCTTGGCCCAGTCAGTCTCCCTTTTCCTGAATGTGCAGCTGTGTAGGTGTGCACTATAGGGTTTGTTCTGATTTATGAACAAAAAAAAAACTTTTTTTTTTTTTAAGTATTTACATCCTCTAAGACCTTGGTGGTTTTCTTTTTTTTCTCTCTCTTTGACCCTAGTGGAGGCTGAAATCCAAATGTCAAAAGAATGGTATTTAGTGCAGGGACAGAGACGACCTTTTCCCATCAGCTATATTAATGAACCTCATCAGAATGTGGTGTTACTTGGCAAAAAAAAAACCCATGTCCTTTCTCTGAGAAATATATACATTTTGAGGCATAATCGAAAGCTGACATTTTCAGAAGACCACAGAAAGGGCATTCAGACTGTTTTGCAGTCATGAGAAATATTGACCCTAAAAATTCCCAAGTTTTAATTATGAAAATATGGTTACCATGAATAATAATTTTCTTTTGTCTGTTGTCTCAGAAGGACCTCAAAAGAGTAATTGCTAAGACTCTCAACATCTCAGAGGTGGAAAAAATATCTCGCTGAGTGAGACCTGTTGCATTAGCAGCGTTCCCAAACATGCCACAGTCACACAGCGTTCCCAAACATGCCACAGTCACAGTGTGACTGGTCTGGATTCAGCCACAGACCAGAGTGACTAGTATGGATCTGTCTGTCCTGACCAGTGCCATTCTGATCTGAATATTGTTTCTGTCTCTAAATTGGACAGTGCAGCTAAACCTAGACTGAGGGACTGATCTCTGCCTGTTTGGTCAAATCCTCAAATCCTTTCTGTGGGCTACAAGGTTGCGTTTACCAGTAAGCAATAACATTTAACTTCCAGTGATTGTTTCAGATGTTTAAAATTTTCTAATGTTTGAAAGTCAGTGTGGTGCAGAAGCTTGTAGGATCAGGTTCCTTGCAGATCGAATTGCCCTGACATCTGCAAAGTGATTTGCCTCTCAGTGTCTGTTTCAAATTCAATAAAATTTACAGTAGCCATATCTGACCACAAAATGCTCCTATCAACTGCTTTTCTCTCCTGAAGGAAAAACCATATTTCCATGTTTTTATTTTCACAGAAAAGCATTCAGCACATGACACAATGTTATAGAATGGTAGTATAAGATGCCAGAAAACAAATGCAACAGAAAGAGAGAAAAATCATGGTGTGTCTTCTCTGTTACCAATTTCTCTCATTCTGCTGTGAGATAAGGGTTGGAAAGAGGACTTCTTTATAGCATTTCTGTAGATATGCTGGAGGGGGTTTGCTTGGTGCAACACTACACTGTGCTTGAAAAACTGAAATATGAGTCCTGCAAGGTGTCTGCCTGTACGATGGATTAACAGCAGCAGGGAACTCCTCCAATCAACCTCTCCTCTCCTCTCCTCTCCTCTCCTCTCCTCTCCTCTCCTCTCCTCTCCTCTCCTCTCCTCTCCTCTCCTCTCCTCTCCTCTCCTCTCCTCTCCTCTCCTCTCCTCTCCTCTCCTCTCCTCTCCTCTCCTCTCCTCTCCTCTCCTCTCCTCTCCTCTCCTCTCCTCTCCTCTCCTCTCCTCTCCTCTCCTCTCCTCTCCTCTCCTCTCCTCTCCTCTCCTCTCCTCTCCTCTCCTCTCCTCTCCTCTCCTCTCCTCTCCTCTCCTCTCCTCTCCTCTCCTCTCCTCTCCTCTCCTCTCCTCTCCTCTCCTCTCCTCTCCTCTCCTCTCCTCTCCTCTCCTTTCCTCCTCTGTAAATTCTGGCCAGACTACATAGATTTAAAATAAAAAGCAGAAGTACCTGCAGAAAGGCTGTGTATTTGTGTAGTAAATTCCAGAGCACTGCAGCCTGATTTTTGTAAAGTCAGTTTGGTTTCAGGCAAGTTAATCTCCACAAACCTCTTGTCATGAAACACTTGGGAAAACTCTTCATATCTGGGGTTTGACTGTTGCCATTCAATGATGAGATGAGGTCACTGGGGTGTCAGGAAGAAGGAGAGCAAGAGGGAGGTGGTTCTATGGATGACTGGCTCAATCGTTGTCTGTTTGACAGTGAAAGTTGGGGCTGCTTCTGGAAAACATTTTGGCATGTATCAATTTGCAGCACTGCTACCAAATATTACGTGCAATTTTTACCTTGCCATCTGTGTATATGTGCATGCATGCTTAAGAAACATCTTCTGTCAGGTAGCATTTCTTCTGGGCTCTGTTGCTGAATCAGGCCTTGTGAGATCTGTTTGTATTACTGCGTGGTGCTGGGCAAGCCTTGCCTATCCCTGTCCTTTGCTTTTCCCACTCTGTAAAAAAATACTCTGATTTTCTTTGCAATATGTAGAGAGGAATTGATCAGGCTGATCAGGCTGGTGGTTGTTATTAGCAACTAGAAATAAGAAATGATAGCTTGTGAAACAGGGAAAGAGCAGATGTCTCAAATAATTTCCATTGACTGCCCCCACTAAGCCTGGGGAAAGGCTGTTGCTCTGCAGCATTTCTCCATTACAGCAGTACCAGCAGGTGCTTTCTGTGGAACCAGCCCTGAAACTGAAGCAGGAAAGTTATTGTTGTTACCTCCATAACGATGTGTATCACACTCAGAGCAGTAACCCCTGCCAAGAGCAGGAAAGGTTTGATCAAACGTGTCAACCTTTGTGGCTTCACCTCCAAACCTCCTGGTATTCAGCTAGGAAACTGGAGAACATGTTATTGCAGTTGAATTTCTGCCTGATCACCAAACAGCCTGCCAATTTTCTGAAAATTGCCCAGCCCTCCCACATGAAAAATATATCCTCTCTCAGCATTAATGATTGTAAAGGGTCAGCAATTTTTAATATCCGGTAGTTCCCTTTCTCTCTGCACTCTTCCCTCTCCACCATGCATCTCCTGCATGTTGCAGTGCTGGACTGGAGCAGGGATGGCTGTGGTGGACACTTGACACCATATAATTCATCCAGAACAAAAGGGAGGGACAGAAGGGAAGGCTAGGAGTTGGAGAAAAGCCCTTTGTAAGAAAATGCTCAAATATTTAGAAGTGTCTTCTTTTGAGGGAGGGGAAGTGGGGAAGGGAAAAGGAAAATCCTTCTCAGTTCTAGGCTCTCACACACGAATTTTGTGACAGAGCAGGTGAAGGCATAGATGTAGTGAGAACAGAAAGCATATGGGTAAGGAAAGCTCAGCATCTTTCTCACAAATCTTTTTCCCAGGGGAATGAGCTGCTCCTGATTTTGGCTGTCAGCAGAGCTGGGATTTACAGTGTACTGCTGGGCTTTCTCGTCCTAAGCCAAAGTGCAGGAGGCAGCAGCATGCCATAATTGTTGTCATGGCCTAAGAAGAGGGCTGGCTAATTGCCCAATGAGAACATTCTTGAAAAAGTGTTTGTCTGCTTTATGGTTTGTATTCTTTCAAGGTGCAAAATGCTCACCTGACTTTGGTGGTGGTGGAGAATGGAGAAATTTGCATTAAATCTTTTTTATTTTAGAAAAAAAAAAAAAAAAAAGCTAGACAGCAACTGGCCCAGACTTGTTTTATTGGGGTTTCCTTCCACTTCTTTCCCAGCTTAATCCAGCAGCGAGATTTCTGTTGCTCTCAGACATGGCTAGTTAGCAAATGCCTGCAGTGTTATTTTCCCTGGCGAAGCAGTGGATGCTATGAGTGTTTGTTTATGAAGAATGACCCTATTGCTGTGTTTTCCCAAGCACAGCTGAAAACAAGCAGCTGAAAACTAGCAGTGGGAGATGGTTTCTTTGCATATGGTTCTCCTTCTGCCTGCAAAGCCTCCACATTTTCTCCCCCAGGATGATGCCAGTAACTCCTGCCTGGTCTCAGGTGCTTCTCTCATGCCTCCTCTGAGAGCTCCTAGGGCTGTTTTGCCACTTCACTCTCAGATCAGCCTCCTGCTCCTGTACTACATCACCTTCCTTTGGAAATGCCTCCTGTCCCTCGGTGCCCCACTCTGAGCAGTTGACTTGTTTGGAGGTGGTTTTCCCTTGTCTCAGTCATCACTAAGCAAGGATAATCTAAGACTGATTACTTCTAGCCAGAATGGAAGGTGGCCTTCATGTCCTGCAGCCTCACTCAGGTGACAGACAGCAGGCAGAAAACTGATGGGGTGCATCTCTGTTGAGAGATTTTTGGAGCCAAAAATGGGAAGTGGTCTGCTGGTCCACATGACAAAGGGCACAGAATTTCACCTGCCTCCTGCAACATCATGACCAGTGTAACTCCCTAGCTAAGAGAAACCTGAACTGAATGGCCTGCAAGTATCCTGCTCACTCACAAGCCCAATTGCACAGCAAGAACTCCTTCCCTTCACTCCCAAGAGACCATGTGGACAGTGATGCAGACATTAGCAGAGCAGGTCAGTACTGTAAGTTTGATCAGGAGCTGGAGATTGATGCCTGACGTCAGTCTACATTCCTGGACACCTTGGTATAGCAATACTCAAGGTTCCTCTTGAAATGCAGCCCCTTTTCCAGTTCCTTGCTTCACTCCATTGGGCCAGGTTTGTCAGGGGTGAAGGGCCAGGCATGCATTTCATGCCAGCTCTCTGTTGTACCTTGTCTCATGTGTCAGTGCTTTCTGTCATGGCATCCAGGCAGCTTTCTTGTCCCATGGCTGCTCCACGGATCCAGTCCTGTCTGCTTAAATCTACTGGAAAGGAACAAATACAAATGAAAAGGGTCAGAGGAGACATCAGTGAAAGGAGACATCAGAGAGGGTTGGCTGCAAGGAAAGACAAAGGAGTTCAAAGTGCTCTGAGGTGGTGAGGTGCCAAGGAGAGGAGAGAGTAGGAGGTGACACACCAGACTAAGGCAGCAGAAAGGCAGTAAAGTGTTTTGAGTGCACTGGAGCAGAAATGATATGCCAGTTGTTTTCAGTTCCCCAGATGTGAGAGGCTTCATGAATTGATTCAGAGAACATACAAGAAAAAAACATGAGTGTATCTTGTGCCCCTTCTCTTTTCCTGCCTTTGTTCAGCTAAATCCTGAGCATGTTGGGCTGGGGCTGCTTTTCAGTATGTGCATACCCTCCACCTCACACCCCACGATCCTCCACAAAGTGCTGGTGAGAGAAATAACAGCTTGTGTGAAAGGGGAAATGGTCTGGGAATGGCTGAGGCACAGCCACTCTGATGTCCAGTGAGGGTGCAACCATATGCACCAACTCTTTCACTGCCTCCCTTTTGAAAAGGAGAAGAAAAAAAGCCCCCCCAATCCATGATGCACAAACATGTTATTTTTCCTCTCTTGGAAACAAACGGTCTTTTCAATTAGACTGATTTGTCTCTGAAACAATCAATCTGAGGTTTATAAAAGCAAACACTTGAGTAATTAGTTCTATCCAGGAAGAATATTAACTCTGTTTGTCTTTGTGTAATTAATCACCGACCCTGCCAGCTCTACAAAGCCTCCTTTGCACAGATGGGGCGGTGAAGGAGGCGAGCAGAGGGCAGGAGCGAGGTGAGTAACAAGTGATATACAAGCAGAGGGTGTCAGCATGCTGGAACACAATCCTCCCCCCCACACACCTCAGCAAGTGCCCACGTAAATTCTGTGAAACCATATCCCAGCCACAGAGGCTGTGAAGGCCTGCTACTTGAAGAAACAATAAATAATGTTTTTAAATATAGTTATTTATATTAACCTTTTAGCTGTGGGGACATTCAGCTCTCTGTGGTTCACATGCCTAATTGATAAAACATTTGCAGTGTTGTTTGTGTAGCACTGCTGTAACCAGGGCCCCAGCCACTGGCAGGTGAATTGGCACTCAAATGCCTTCAGCCAGAGGAATTGCAGCCTCTGGTCAGGCTGGATTGAGCATTGCCAAGTGCCACCCCAGAGCTGGCTCCGTGTCAGTGCCTGGTGTTACAAGCAAGCTGTAGTTTACTCTGATCTCAAGCCTACAGGGAATGAAGCAACTTCAAGTCTCTTCCTCTGTCCCTGACCTCTGGTTTAACTTTGAGGAAATGTTTGGATTTATTCAAGTGTTTTTCAACAGCATGAAGTAAGGTCGAAGTTTGTTTCCTTCTTCTTTTACGTCTGGTATGATTGTACAGACCATCTCTCCTGTGCTGCATCAGTGAGATTTTTTTTTTAAGTGATTTCACAGTAGCAGCTGAAAACACTACAATGAAATAAAAGGTACCAAATATGAAACATTCTGTAAACACATAACTAAGGAATGTCAGGTAAAACACAGCAGGTCAGGCAGATGAGAAGAGTAACAGGAAGATGAACAGGGCTGATGGGCACCTTGTGTTGACTGAGGTTAGAGAACAGCAGACTCCCTGTTGTAAGAAACTGTCTTAATTTCTGCCCACAGTCCTATAGCACTTCTGTGTGTCCTTGATATAAGATGAGAAGAGCAGATGCAGCTCTCTGAACTCTTGACAGAGCCCAAGGGCATGGGGAACTTAATTTGTCTGCCAAGGCCTTGGTGATGCTCCTCATGGCCATTGCCACGGCTGATCACGGGTGTGTAAAATTGGCATGCAAAGTTGCCAGGGAGGAAATCGGTGGCTCTTACTCCTCCACACCTCTAAAATGCTTCCACCTGTGAAAACAGGAGACATTTTTGCACTCATCCTGGTTCTTTTCCTGGTAAGGTTTTGCTGTGACATGCAGAGCACAGTGGTCTGCATGCGGATCCCTGCTGCTGCTGGCAGCTTGTGAACAGCCCCAGGCCAGGCTTTTCCATTAAGGAAGAAAAAAAGGGTCTCTCTCTTTTCTCACTCTCTTTATTCTGAGGTACCTTGCTATCTCAGCCACTCTTGGTTGCATCCAAAGAAGTTGAACTCCAGGTCAGAGGAAATCTGATCATCCTCTCCCACCTCCTACCCCTGAGTGGCTGTTCATTAAGGTGAGGTATAGCTTTACCTTCACAGGACACTCCTTTTGCTCTTTATCAGCCCTGTTGAACACTGAGCAGGTCACATATGGCCTCTGTCAGCTACACTGCAAATCTTTTGTACCTTTTAATGAAAACATTGCCAGTGTTTTCCTTCTGCCGCTGCTGGAACCCAGCCGCATCTTGGTGATAAATGGTGCCTATTGATGAAGGAATGCCCCAGCCAGAGCCACGACTCTGCAAGGACACTGTGCTGATCCCAAACTGTAGCCAGGGGTTGTCTCCATCAGCCCTGGGGTTTCAGCCCCTCCCTGCAGGTGGGGAAATAAAAATCTCTGCCACTGCTTTTTCCACTAAGCATCAGGAAGGCTGAATTTCTGTATTAAATCACATTGTGGTCATAGCTACTAAATTATGAGATTGTCTATAATCAACTTCAAAACACGAACTGAAAAGTTGTTTTTTGGGTTTCTTTTACAAAAATCTCTCAATTTAAAATGCCAGAGAGCTTGTTTCAATTTGATAATGGGCAGTAGAATAGTGAGGGTTTATGGCAATCTAGTGAATGGCTCTGCATCTGTGTCACATAAAACCAGAGACCAAGATATGAAAGCAAGGGATGTGAAAGACTTTTGAACCCAGGAACCAGTCTGTGTGCCCTCTGACACATGAATCTACTGCTGGTGTGAGGCAAACCTGAGCTCCTTCTGTGGCTCCCTCTGAGCCCCTACCTGGGCCAGGTGATGAGTGCCATTCTTTGGTTTGAGAGTTCTGTACAGTGGAGGTACTGTCATGATCTGAGGCTCACAGCTCTCCTGTGCTTTCCTGTGGTCCATTCCTGGGGGAATTTCCATTTCCAGGAGGAAATACTAAAGCTCATAGGAAATAAAGGAAATACTAAAGTTCTCCCAAAGCTCACCAGGACCTTGCTATGCCAGAGCAGGCATTTACTCCTGTGACTGTTTTGTGGTGACAATCACAGTTATGGAAGATTCGGACCTTCTCTTTTATCCAGCTTAAAACTACCCTTTCAGAAAACATTTGCAATGTTTTATTTTTATTTTTTTTTTTAGATAGATCACCTAGTAGATTAAACTCCCCATGCAACTCTGTGATTGTTGGTGTTGAGACAAAAGTACAAGCTGGTCCCTTTGGCCAGGAGCTGGAGAAAGGTGAGTGCTTGTGGCTTTGTTCAATGATCTTAGATCACTGTAGAGCAGCCATTCATCCTCTCCCTTTAAAGAGTCATTATTTCATTGTTGGATAACCTTAGGCCAAGCCCAAGCTGGGTGTCAAGATGGGTGGTCATCCCAATAAAATATAGGATATCAGGATGCAACTCAATTTAGCAAGTAATCTGCCAAAGTCAGTGACCCTGTAATTAATGTCTTAAGAAAAGGAAAAGAAAATCTTTTCTTACAGGAAGGGAAAGACATTTTAATGTCTTCAGGGAGTTACACAACTGAGCAGTGCTGTCTGAGAATGGTAGCTGGGGAAAGGAATCACTCTCAATTTCCAGTTTCAATACTTTACTCACAGATGCAGGAGACTGGAGAAGTCAAGCCAGCCTAACAACCATGGGCTCAAGTATATTTTTTTCTATTCAGTCTGAATGGTCTTCTCTGACCTTTACTGAAAATTTATCAGAAAAGATCTTATAAAGATACATTACCATCCCCTTGATATTTTTCTTTTCTGTTTCTTTCTTTTGTTTCCAAAGTACGATGACTTTTCCACAGCCACTGTGGCTGTAAATCGAAATTCCACTCATACACTGCCTTGGACACTCAACACTTCAGCACTTGTGTCTTCAGCCTTCACTCTAAAGGGTTTTCTGGAGACTCAAGAAAAATGGGGAAATAATGCTTGTGTTTCTCTTCAAAGCAAGGCAGTTGGATACAGGGCAGATTAACCTGATAGTCACATTTCTGCCTTTGTTTTAAGATAGCTTTTGCACTGCTTGAGGCAAACTCCGCAGCCTTTCTGCCTCCATATAGTTTGAAAGCATTCCTGAACGTGTCCACCACAACAAGAGGTTCCACACTCTCCCATGGAATGGGCACAACTGCATGGCTGTGGTCTGTGGATGAGTACCAGGCCCAGGGGGAGGAGAGGAGGTGGCAGGAGCAGGATGACGGGGCAAGGGGCACCGAGATTTCTGTAGGAGAATCTGTCTGTCCCCTGCTCAGCTACAATTAGAATTTCCTCGTGCCTGACACCACTGATAGGGCAAAGCACTCACAAGGAATTTGTACAACCTGCTCATTTCTCCATTCAGTCCATTAGATGCAAAGCACCACTTTCAGAGACTTCTGCTGTTTAATGGTTCTTCACAAGTCTGGGAGGGAACTTACGTAGTTCTTTGACATTTTCTGTACACAACTGACACAAGGCTGCCCATATCACCTGTCCAGTATGTAATCTCTGAAAATTATGGGAAGTCTTACTCCTAACTTTGGTAGTCCTGGCAAGTCACAACTGCAACAGCAGAAAACATGAACAGAGCTGGGTGTTTATTCAGTGCTGCCCTTTTAGGCCACAATGACACTGTGGAAAGAGACAAGCTGTTTCTCTTTGATAGTGGATTTTGGAAGGTGGATCAAAAGGGGATTTGTCCAGTGGTTTAAGGAAACGGGTGGGGGAGGGAGAGTACATTTACGTGAGAAGTCATGGCTGTTCCCACAGAACAGAGATGAGAAAACCTCTTCTTCCCCCAATCTGCTGTCCCATTACCCATCTGCCTGAGCGTGAGCTGCTGTGTGACTGAAATGAATCTGACCTTCAGAAGGAAGCAGCAAAATGTTACTTTTTATTCTACACACATTCTAGCCTTTGGGTAAATGCCTTGGTGGTCTGATACACGCTGGCACAAAGGAGCCATTAATGGCACTGCGACTCTCAAGGAAGCGGCCGTGCCACCTAGGAAGGCACTGCGGTCGTAATTCTCCCAAAGGCCTTTTGCTTTCTTTCCCACCTGCCCCAGATCAAAGGCACCAAGGAAAATGGATCTCAGGAGGTGGGGGGGCTTTGCTGTTTTGAGCGTTTGCTTGTGTGTTTTACTGCCATATCCCAGTGGTTGTGCAGCTCCGGTGAAAACCGGAGCTCTATTATTAATTCTCTTGTATCAGTAGAAAGGAGCAGGGCAGCGGGGTCAAGGGAACTGAAAGAGGCCTTGCAAGGCAAGCAAAAGAAAGCATTGAGGGGAAAGTAGCACTATCAACTCTTGTGATGTGATAGCAACTTTCACCATCCTTGACCTCTTTCTGAAAAACTGTGCCTATCAGAGGTAAATGGCTGTGCTGGGAAAGCTTAGAAATTGGACTGGAGAGCAGTTTCAAAAGGATTTTAAAAGCACTGGGGTAAAAAGAGTAACTACACGTTTTATATAAAATGTGAAATGTTGGTGACAATATCAGTAATGTTTTTGAAATGAGAAATTAAACCTATGGTCATTAATGATATTAAAATGAAAAGATTCAAACTAATCACAGGCTGAAATGCAACAGTCTAAGGATTCACAAATATGATCAAAAATGTTTGTGTACATATGCTATAATGAAAAATTCTTTATATGTTCTTTATATATAACTGCTGTCTATAGAATTATTTAGGTTTTGTCTTAGATATAACAGTATGTTTTATACAAGCTGAAGTGTAGTTTTTTGTAAAACACAGGGTTTAAGGCCATTTCCCACACTATGGGATAGGCAGGTGAGTTCTGATGGGCCCTGAAGCGCACAGGTAGTGCCCAGTGTGAAGCCATAAGAGATTCTAGTGGGACACTTTTAAATGCTTAAGAAGATAATGACTCAAAGTCATGATTGCAGTGGGGAAGAAGAAACAAGTAGACCTTGGCTTTAAACATGCCCAGAGCAGCCTTTCCTGGGCCCTCCACCCCTTGCAGTGTAAGGGGAAAACAGCAAGGTATTATTTTTTGTTTTCTGCTTTCCTACTTAAAAAAAACCCCAAACACAGAGCTGGCTCAGTCTGGATGCTGATTCACATCCAATGAGATTCCCATCTCCTGGTCTTACTTGTGCAGTCACTTGAGCAAATGCTGAAATCTTCATTACAGAAGGTCACCTGTGCAAGTATTTTCCAACTGTGAGATGCTTCATTCCCTGTAGAGGTTTTTAAGATTACTGTTAGAGTCAGGACTTTCTGTGAGGGAGGAAGGGAGAGAGGAAGTAATCTGTTTATCCAGGTTTCTGTGAAATTGCCATTAACCTGTGACACGATGCAAGGCTTGCTGGCTCTACCTGCTGGCTAGAGGGGAAAGCACACTCTCCTGGCTAGAATGTCCTTAAAGCATTAACGTGCCATTTCATGAGACAGTGGATTAGAGATAAGAGAAGAAATCAAAAAACAGCTGCTACCTGATCATTTTCGAGCTGTCAGGTATGCCAGAAGAGAAAGACAGATGGTCTGGAGCAGAGGGAATTCGATAACGTTTCTCTGCTTCCTCTCAGGCTCTCAGTAACTGAGAGATGAAAAACATCAGCCCGGAAACCAGTCCCACTGCAGCAGTTTCATCTGTGTGAAGATTGAAGCTCAGACCATGGTCTGCCCTGCTGCAGCTTGGAGAATTGGGGATCAACTCCATTTGACTTCAATCTCAGCCTGGTCTAGGGCACTGCACAGCCATGGGCTGCAAGGAAGGTTTTCATTACTTAGGATTTTAGCTCCATGGTCTGAGTTCTGACGGAAAAAATGAACAGTTGCACAAGCAAAACGGGGCTTGTCTGTGGTTTAGCTGATCCCTTTTTATTTGGTGTATCTGCAGGAATGAAGTGAATGCTCTCTTCTCTCAACTTTTTCTCCAAAAAAACGACTCCTCCAAGCAGCGATTCTTACGCAACCAGTATTACAATCTTGACATTCTAATCCTTTCCTGAACACATTTTCAAAGCTGACAATAAAGAATAGAGTGTTTTTTTCCTTCCTAACTGCCATCCCAGCCTGGGCCTTCATGTCAGCTGGAGCTCTCCTGTTCATATCTTGTCACAGGCAATCCAAGGTATGCCTCTCCAGGAGCCTTAGGGAGCTTGCATGCCAAACCCGGAGATGAAAATCAGTGGGTTTCCTGTGGAAAAAATGCTCAGAAATCTTATCAGCCCAATAATGTTCATTTCCAGACATGTCTAATCCTGAGGGACTTGCCACTGGATTTACATCTGGATTGCATAAGTTTCACTGAAACACCTGCATCAGGCTCCCTCTCCAGTCAGTGGAAAAGATCAGCAGGGTTGACAGAGTACTGCTGGAGGTACTCACTGGGCTGTAGGATACAGCAGGAGTGTAGAGTGACGAGTGTCCTCGCTTGGGCACTACAACAAAGGGCAGAAAGCATCAAGGATACACTGGAGCCCTAGCTAATGACTTTGAGGTATCAGGCTGGAACCCAGCTCCAGTCTTTCCAGAGCAAACCCTGCATAATCTGGTTTTATCCCTCGGAGGAGCAGCTGAGCATCAGCACACAAAAGGCCTGTGCCTCTGGAGAAATAAGAGCTCATTTTTAAAGCAGAACCATTCAGCAAGAGAAGGATCTTCCCCAACCTCTGCCACATATTTGTTAAACTTTGCTCTCCCTGGGGTCAGGACTCCGCCGTTAGACCACCCTAGGCGGCCTTTGAAAACCTCTGCTGTTCAGGAGATGTACCTATGGGATTTGCCAAGCACAGATCACAAAGTTGTTCTTTCTTTTTTTGGTCTGTCACTTAATCCTTCAAACTATTGTCCCACATACACTGACAGTGACTTGAGCAGCTGATGTCTTCCCTGAGAGACGTGCTCTTCTCCCATAAGCAAGAAACTCAGATGGGAGCGCTTGGCTGGGTGTTTATGGCCCCCTCTGGGTACAAACTGGAGAGAGACATTGCAGCTGGGCTGTCCCACTATGAACAATTTGGATCCCAAATTCTTTGTCCAAAATTTACTACCACCACCAAGCACAAAAAACAAATACATCAAAACCTCACAGACTGAGAGGGATCTGTCCAGTGTTCTGGTGGAGATAAACCATGACATTGTCCTTTTGTTGCAATGTAGGGTCAATTCTGAGCAATTTTCTGCCAGGAGTTGAAATCCTTCTGTGAGATTTTTAAAAGGTGCTCTGAAGATTGACTTTTCAACTTGTGAATGAGCAACAGAGATGGCCAGGAGGAGTTGTTCCCTCTTTAATACATGCCTGCCATACTGATCGCATAATCTATGGCTATAAAATCATCAAAACTCCCCTAAAAACACTCCTTTGAAAAGTCTGATTGTATGCATTATTTGCATTTCCTTCCAACAGCTGCTTTGGACACCCTAAATAAATACTACATTCACAATAATTCTATTAAGAGGAGGATCATTGTGCCTAGTACTGTCATAGCACTAGCAAAGATTAACTTACCCCAAAGTACTTATGTTCTCAAGCTGAGAAAAGAGGAAAATTAATTTTGTTCACTTTACAGGTGGACAAGAATAAATGATTCGCCCAAGGTCACACTAGCAGTCTATAAAAGATGCAAAAACACAACCCAGTTTTGCTGAACTATATTCTGGAACTGTAACCACAAGGCCATTCCACCTCTCTCAAAGCAGAAATTGGTTCTGGCTGCAACAGTTTCTCAGTGAGGGGATTTAACCATCATTTGGTTAATGATGGTTAATGGGTGGGAGGAGGTGAGACAAACCTCACCATTAAGCCCATGAAGGTATTCACAGGATTGACCATGTGGATGTCCCTGATGCCCAGAAGAAATTTATTTTGCAAGTGACCCTCAAAATCAGTCCATCACTTCTAGCTACAAATGGAAAATAATGCTCCCTAAATTGCAGATCCCAAACATTTCCTCCAAGCAGCACTTTAAAATACATAGATGAAAATATAAATTTTTTATTTAATTGGTGGTGTAGTTCCCTGACAGATTGGTCCAAAATGCAGAGGGAAGGGAGAAGCCACTGGAATGCAGTCTAAATTAATAGTGAATTGTGACACAATCCAGAGCACTCATAATAATCAAGTTAGTATGTTTTACATTTTCTCTCAATGTGTTTTGCATTTTTGCTGCATTGGGAAGGAGGCTTTAGATATTGAAACAACATAATGTTAAACTTGAGAAATGACAATTCAAACACTGGCTGCTTTAAATAGTTTATACCTTGATAGCCTAATGCTCTGTGCAATGTACACATGGCTTTGTTAAGAACCCCTTGGATAAATATAGATTATTTATGGTTAATGGATGAGTGCTATTATACATTGAAAAAAGTTGTGACTGCTGCTGGGCTGGCCACTCAGGGGTATTTATTTCACACGTGGGCAGTAACAAAACTGTGGTAAGGAAACGGAGGAGCATTGGCTCCTGTTGTTCCTGTCCTTGACGTGGGACTTCTTCCAGAGCATGGAGTATGTGTCCCCTTGGTCCCTGCAATCCAGTTTAGCTGTACCAGAGAGATAATGCGTATGCCTTTGCCAGCACCACATCCCACTTCCTCCTGTTTTCTCTTCCCAGCTATGTTAAACATTACCTTACATTCATCTTACAACCTTGAGGAAAGGCTGTCACAGGGGCTTGGGCAGCAGGGTTATTCACTGGGTCTGTTTTAGGAGTCAGGTAGTTTGACCTTTAGTGAAAGGGTGAAATTTGTTTCCTTAACTTTGGTCTTTTAAACTACAGTTATCTTGTTTAAGGTTATTGCACAATATCTTTTCCATTCACCTCAGCTATCTTGAATAGATGAATCAACTGAGGATACCAGTCCAGGGAGTTCCATTTTCTGTCCCATTCTGTATTATTTTCCTTTCTAGGACAGATGAATGACAAGTGATTCCCATTGGCCTGATGGCTAATTGTATATTTTATTGGTAATGGCAAAAAGCAATTTTTACCATTCTTCTTTGTATGTGTGTTGTTGGCTGGACAATCAGGGTAGACCTGTCTAATCACTGGCAATAGATATATTAATTATGTCTCATATTTATTTTTAAGTCAGAATTAAAGATCACAGTTATTGTCTAAGTGACAAATGGCTTAAGTCAATAAATGATTATTGGAATAAAATTGAAATAAATTGTCACAGAAAAAAGCCACAATACGTGCATGACTTGGAGTAAAAGAATTAAAAATCAGCTCATGTGTGTCATCTTTACTTAATTTTTGAAAGACTATTTGCATCCTGTGGTGATGGCTTTGATGCCTAAATGAGATTCTCAGAATGAGAATGACACAGTTAAGCTGATCCATTATGTGCAATAAACAGTCTCACTGTAAATTTGGGGGTTTTGTACTAGAATTGTGTATTTGAGACCCCCCATCCTCATGCTGGATGGAAGCCATGCCTACAGCCAGACAGAAACATCAGTGCCAAGGAACTTCAAGTACAGCAGAGCAGGCTGGCGGGGCAGGAAGACTTGTCCAACATCACGCAGCAAATCTCTGGAGAACACTTGGCATCAGTGGTGGCCAAACACCAAAACCAACACCCAGCCAAGTTCACACCCTAATTAATACACAGCTCAAAGAGACTTGAGAAGAATATTTAAGACGATTTTCAATGACCCTTGTCACATTACGACAATTACTTTCGCAGGAATGAAATAAAGCATGAAAAATACAAGGTGATACAAGTACTGACTGTGATTCCCACCATCTTCTCTAGAGTGCCCAAAACAAATGAACAAAGCCAAGGAGGACTGATGCCACTACTTTCTTGTAGAAGCAAGAAGTCACTGTCTAAACATTTTCTAGTCAATTACTAGAACATTTGGAAGTCCCTGTTCCTTGGAACATCCTGCAATCAGTTTTCCCAAGAAAGAAAGAACATCTCATTTATGTACCTAACACATAAACCTGGACTTTTCTAGACTCACCCTGCCCCTGCTCTTCACAAAGCTCAGCTTTCTTAGCAGCTGAGCAGCACCTCTGCTTGCTGTAAAGGGTTCCTTTGGTCTGCCACAAATTAACTAAAAAGGACATAATACAGGGATTGTCACAAGCATGCAGTGCTCTTTAACTGGAACTACCACACACCTTGCAGATGCAGCTTTGTTTGTCTATGATGCACATCAAACAAACTCAACCTTCTTGAGTCGCTGTGAGCTGTTTTACAGTCTGGATTGACTTAATCCTTTTTGTTTGCTTTTGTAAGAGGTGCAGCTCATACAAAGAACTTGGCTGTCCTTAACCTAGCACAGAGTATTACCAAAAACAAAACGTGAATTATTGTGATGGGGAAAGAAACTTTAAAAAACCCCAAACAATACCACAGAGGGCAACTTCATTAGCTTTGTCATTCACAAAAACACTTCTTTATTAATGAATGCTTCCACAAATTCTTTTCTTACTTACATTTAGTCACCAAACACTAAGTTTTAACATTATATGTTAACTTCAATCTGCTCATACCAAATATTTACTGATCTTTGCCCATGGCTGGTTATTTATTTTGCTCAGTATCCCTCCTGTGTCCTTATTCAATTCCTAATGCTTTATGATTTTATAATGGCATAATATGACTCATAAGAAGCAAATAATGAAGAGCAATTAACAACTGAAGTCCAAGCAGTCATTACCTACAGTCTGGACTTCATGGTCCATCAGTAAGTCTCCAGACACTTTCAGCAAACAAGTAATATGATGCTACTTCTCAGAAAAAATATGTTCACCTGTTGTATTCATAAAGCATTGTTCCCAAATCAAAGTATTATGGTACAATATTTTGAAACCTTCTTTTCAGCACAAACAGTGCTGTTAGCAAAAGAGGGAGCTGCAGCTTTGTAAGTAGGAGCCGTGTGCTGTTCAAGGATACGAGCCATTGTAAAATTGATCCAAACTGGTTTATGAGACAAATGGTTTCTCTTGTTTGGTGTGAACCACTGAAGGCTGAGAGAAGATACTGTTGACTAATGTGAACTAAAATAAGATTTTTGTCTGCAGAAAGCGGAAGATTTTATGGGGGTTATGTGTTCTGTGGTCTAAGACCTCATGAAGACCCAAGGTAGAAACCTAGCCAGTGGTAAATACATGTGGGAGAGAAAAGCTATTTAAACCAAAGGACACTGCTGGCATAGGAAAGAGAACAGGAAGAATAGGATAAAATCTGGCTACCAATATAAACTGGCAATGAATACGTTTGAACTGAAAACTGGGAAGAAGGGAAATGTGGTCTTGTAGGATTCCTCAGGAAGAGGAGGGAGGATGAAGAAGTAAGCAGCAGAAAATATTATCTGTGGCAACTTTCAAGATGGAACTTAATGAAATTATATTTTGGATGTAGGTCCAGAAGGTCCCTCCAGACCTATGTCGTCTCTCAAAGGAGTCCTCCACCAGTGTGAAAAAGAGCTCAATAATGTGAAACTAAGCTTTAACCAGGGAAATTTGGGGAACATAGGAAGCAAATCCCAGTTTACAGTGTTGTGCTTCTGGTATCTGTCATTGTTACCTTAAAATGACAGTCCACTTTCTGTTAGAGAATATGTATGGAAGTTATCCTGATGCAAAACCAGTCCCAGCAGCAGATCTCAACAGTGGCAAGTTACTCCTGTGTGTGGAAAATGTGGCTGGAAAACTGTACATACACTTTGTTACTTGTCATGGAAGTTTATTTCTTTTCTTTCTTCTTTAAATCAATCATTTGACTCCTCTCAAATATCAGCCTTTAGAGGCAGAAGGCATTAATGCAGGCAGGCTATTACTGTATCCACCCAGACCTCCACGCTGATGGTGCAGATTATATAAACCTTTTGGTTACATTAGCACCTGAATATGATTTATGGGGGCAGACGGGAGATGGTGATTGACCCGCTTTCATGAAAGCAGCCTGTTTGCTGTGAAACAGCTTCCAGCATAAATCATTTTAGACATGCTTTTACACCAGGACTGAATAAACACTCACTTACCCCTGGTACCTGCTAATATGTTAACAAGTAATGTCCTCAAACAGCCTCATTACTTGATTACATCCGAGACTGGGGACTCTGCGCTGTTGCTTTCTCCGCCTGCTGGGATCTCACGAGCCCAGACACATTAACTCACTTGAATACAGAGAGAAAGTGGGAGTTTTATCAGCCTCCATTATCAACCCAGGATAACAAAATACAGCATAAGGGCATTTATGATCTCATGGCTGAGGTATTATAACGCAAATGTCTTAATCCCTGCAGTTCTCAACACTGCTGTTGCCATGTCTTTGGGTCAGTAACGTGGTGCAGGGTTAATTAAGAAAGACAAATACAGTAGAAACAAGGGAAGCTGGAGGGGGGCCTGCATCCCATTCCTGCCTGCTCTTGTGATCAGGGTGCTCCTGGCCTGTGGAAGTTGTGCCCTGCTGCTGCAATCTGTGCTAGACACCTCTCCTCAGCACACACACCGTAGTGGACCATGGCTGAGGGTGATCCTGTGTCCCTTGTGACTGAGGAAAGCAATCACCTAACAGGGAGGAGAAGCAAAGACACACACATACACAAGACAGTTTTTATAACCAGTGCAGATTTCAGTTCCTGGCTTTGCTGTTGAGGTAATGGTGACCACCAGGTCCAGGCCTAAACCACTGCATCTCTGCAGGTAACCATCCCTGTGAGCAGGCAAACACAAAGTCAGGCAATGGAGCTGGGCCTGCACAAACCACAGTTACCCAAGGTTATATCACATTTCTCCTTTCATGGCTCAAGAGTGTCAACATCGACAGCTGGACTCACTTATTGTATATAACATCATTATTTTGATTTTACTCTGATGTGTTAACAGGCCTCACAAGCCACTTTGGGACCAGATCCTTTGTTAGCAGGAGGCTCTTTCCAGCATCAGTGATTTTAGGTGTTTTGGGCACTGAAAGATGTTGTAGAAAGTGCAGGAACTCAGCTTATATAGAGTGGAAGGAGAGAAAAAGAGATCCATGAAATAAGAGAGGCAAACAGCATTTTTGGAATTACATAGCCTTTATGCCAGAATACAGTGGCAACCACTTGCCAGTCACATCAGCCACCAGAAGCACCTTCAGTGATTTCAACAACAAATGAAGTCCTCCCTAAGATACTTTATCAGCTCAGCACAATAAAAGATGGGAACTTACACAGAATTATTAATTGTCCTTTCGGGAAAATCAATGCACTTTTTGTAGTGCGTTGAACTGCACTTTTGCTGTCTTGGGCAGGTGAGAGTGAAGGCCTCTGTATGGCACATTTGGGAGCCCTTGATGGAGGGCAGAGGATGATGGAATGGATGCTTCCATCCCATTCAGGAGCTCCAGTGAGGGGCCAGGCTTCACCTGGAGGCTGAAATTCCTACTAATATGAGCCTGAAGCTAAACCCATGTAGACACATCCCACCTCTGGGCTTTGAGGGCATCCTGGTACCACAAAACTGTCCTTTGTAAAACACAGGGCAGAATCCATCTTTATGTTAATATCTGGGCAGATGTCAAGGAAGGTTAACTCAAACTGATAGATACACGAGGGTGCAGGTTGCTACAATAAGAAAATCAGGCCTGTACTGCCAGGAAATTGTCCCCATTTTCAAGATAGTTATCTGAACTCAGAAGTTTTAGAAATCCTTTGAAGTTATCAGTAACTAAAAGCTTTAACATTTTGTTTCTCCAGCTCTAATGGAGATGTGCCATATTTTACAACAACATGAGGTAGATTCAGACCCTGACTCAGGAAATCTTCCCATTGCAGGAAAATGTCAGAAGGACATATGAGCCCTGTTGTAGTGAAAAGAACAAAACCCTATCCTAGAAGTCAAACACGGATTTGGATGTTTTTCTGGATCAGGCCCTAAATGCAAACTTCACCAACATACTGAACTCCAGATACTCCTTTACCTAGGACTACATATCCCCCCCAGTCTTTGCTAAGAAAGGTTAGCAAAACTGATAAAGGTGAACACTGAACAGAGACTATTTTTATTTTATTAGATTTACTTTGCACCTCACATTTATCATGGCTGTCCTAGCAGTGATGCTGTCCTAGCCATGATGTAATCTGCAATTAACTAGTCTCCCTTTGTCAGCCTACATCATCAAAGCCTGTTTTTATGGAGTGTTAAGTCTAATATTTACAGTGTTAAATACTTGGACAATATTTAAATTGGTTTCATCACGTACTATATTTAGATGGAGTGATGTTGTCTGGTTAACAGCAATGAAAACAATTCTGTTCTTTTGGGGTTTATATTTTGAGTGGGTATTAGGTAACTGGAAAATATGGTCATTATATTTGTCTAACATTTCTACAAGTTGTAACATGGCATTTCAATTTGGGCTTTAACTCATGAATTATCCGTAGGCAAAACTTTTGAGAAGTTTCCAGGTTCAACATGCAAACAAGAGCAGAGTTCAGTGGCATGTCTGAAAGGAAGGCAGTTTAATATTTATACACATACATGGAAAACTATGAAGACATTTTTCAGGACCTTTTCTTTCCAGCAATGCTGCTGTTACACAAAGCCTGCTCCAAAGGAATTTTTAATGTCAAACAAAAATCACAATTAATGTGTGATCTAATCCCAGTCTCACAGAGACAGACAGCACTGAGTTTCTGGGTATTGCTCCTTGGAGCTTTTATTTGTCCATGTGATTCATGTTTGTCTCCACTTGTAGCTTATGTGGGCAACCTTGCCCATACTCTGAGTAATTTTTGTCCTTCAAATCTAAGGCCTTGCAGCTGTGTTGACTTCTCATCCCCAGCAGCAAAACCCCCCTTCAGACAATGAAGATGTCTCCATTCTTCAAAGTAGAGATCTTTTCAGATTTTTCCCAATGTTTATGCATTAGAGAAACTGCTGTAATACTTTTTTTTTTTCTTTCCAAATGCAGGCAGTACATTTTGCCTTCTTTCTTGTCTTTAGGTTTTCTTTCTTTTTCTAGTGTTTGTGTTAAGACATCTTCCCATCTCCGTTATGTGATTTCCAGCTATCCCACGGAGTTAGTAATTCCTCTCCTGGATGATCACAGCCACAGTCTCTGCCCCAGAGCAATGCCTGTGCCATCTGTTGGCTCTTGGCTGCCAGAAATTTCTGCTCAGAATTGTCTCCAGTTCTATGCAAGAAGCAGAACCATGAAAGGGGGTGGCATGGGGAAGGATATTCTCCTGACTCTTCAAAAGGACTTTGCTCACAAATCCATGACTCTGACTCAGCCTTGTTGAGCCAGGTCTCTGTGCAGAGGATCTCATCAACAAGAGGGATCTGTAATCCCTTCAGACAGCTCTTTGAACAGCCCAGGAACTCTTTGACAGAGCCTGATGTAACTTCTGGAACACTGGAAACTGTTCATCACCCATTTCATTTTGTTTTAGTAGATAGAAGTAAGAGATTCTGCAAAAAAACTACAGTCAGACTACAGAAAAACATTTTTTTTTTAGTTATCATCTGAAATGTTTCCTCTTTGGGAAGTCATAGGCTTCTGAGGTTTGAAATCTGCCTGTTACTTAAAAGTAACTTGCGTGTCTCCAGCTTTCAGAGGCTCTGACTGAAAGGAAAACTTACTCATCCAATAAATAACTGAATAAAATCATCAATAATCAAGTAAAATATGTTTGAATTCACCATCCCTGGTAGATCACTTGCAGTCCGTTTGGCTCCCCCAGTCCTCTCACTAGCTCAGTGTTCCTGAAGGAAGTGTGTCAAACACGCAGCCTTTTCTTTGGCTTGAATGCCAGTCCCAAATTGTCCAGGGCTAATAGAGCCCCTGCACAGCCACTTCCAGTGTGGGCAGAGCCTCAGCAGCATTTATCTGTTTTCTCTATGCTTATAAACCATCCACTCCCACAGAAGTGGATACCTCTCTAAGACATTTCCTTTTCTACAAAGGAAATGTAGGTCTGAACACTCCTTCTACAAACACTGATCTTGTTGCCTAAAACACATTGAGAATCTCAGAAAAGGTTTGAGTGGTCAAAGTTGGAATTTTTTGTCTTGTTTTGCATTCTGTCCTTGATATTACATCTTGGATCTCAGTATTCCGTGCCTGGCAAATGCACTCTCTGACTGAAGTCTGGAAATCCCTGATGAAAATGTTACAGAGTGCTGTAGCTGTGGGAAGGATAAAGACCTGGGAACCAGTGTCTTTGTATCTTATTTCCTATTTTCCACATGGCACCATGTCATTTTTGTATTAATTACTTTTTATAAACGATATATAATGCATTTTTCAGCTTTCACTAAGGAAGACAGTCTTTTGCATTTTCTCTTGGAGAAAATCTCCTTTCCCCAGCAATCTGCAGGACAATTTGTGAAGCTTCCAAGATCTTGTTGTTTGTACAAAACCAGTTTATTTCAGGCTTTTCTAAAGCATTGGGCTGGTTTGGTAAAATGAAGGGGAAAGGGTTATTCATATTCCTTAATGTAATTGTCTTTTAATTTAAAGATGTCCAAATTTTATGGCAGTCTTTATTTACTTTCACTTAGCTCCTAAAGCACAAGTATGACTTCCAGATTTGCTACAAAGCAAGTAAAAAGGCCGTAAATGTAAACCAAACTGTGATTAAGAGCCTGATTCTGCTGATTAAAATCACTGGTCAAACATACTCTGACTCCAGAGATCAGATCGGAACCTTTACTGCACTGGATCCTCTCCAAAACTCACTAAAGTCAATAGGAGTTTTTCTTTTGAGCTCAGTCACTGGGTGTCTGTCTGCCTTTTTCCCTTGTAAATTATAAATCACCAGGAGGAGTTTAATCTTGTAGTTTTCAGTGCCAGTGTGACATTTATTTTAACTTTGGCTGTTGACAAAGCACCCCGCATCCTGCATTTCCCTTCTGGCAATCACATGTCTATTTTAACTCACATGTTACCGTTCTGTCAGGGATTTTATTTTACTTGTTCTCTGCTTATTTCAACCCACTTCTCCAACCCTCCTTTTTCATCTGTCCATCACGTTTGGCAGCAAGAAAAATGGATCTATTTTGCAATACCAATCTCAGTGCCACTTGCCAGTCCAAATAAGAGTTGTGTATCTAACACACCATACAGGGGCTCAGTTTCTGGATTTTGTCACAAGAGCTGTATTTTCTCAGCAGCTTATTAACAGCGTGTGTTTGGGGTGAAAATTAAGCAAATGGAAAAAGGATGTCACAGCAAGGAGCTGTGTTGCAACACTTAGGTTATTATATTGCATTAAGTTAAACAAAGACTGTTTAGCCATGTTATGACTATGATTCTCATTCATTCCAGTCCCGCAAGAAAATGTATTTGAAAAGAGGCAACTTTGCTCAGTCAATTTCCCCTTGGTCAAAATGCTCCCAGGTGCCACTCCTGTGAATTTGACAGGAAAAAAAAAAATGTTAACAGAGTAGAGCTTGGGAAGGGGGGAAGGGGGAGATTGCCATAACTCTGCTGATGCCAAGAATAAGAAGAATGATGGGAACCGCTGCAGATCGGAAACTTTCTTTCGGTCATTTATCAAGCCCATATTATTTTCTCATCTTTCACTGTCTTTGGAGCACATGTGTCAGGTGAACAAAAAAAGTTACAAGAAATCTTGAATTGCACTCTGCTTTCCCAGAAAAATGTGCTGACCATCCAGTGTGTGCCTGAGGTCAACCATGAAGCTTTTAAGCAGTCTCTGGATCCATAAATAGCCCTTGGATAAGGCTCACAGTCAGCTGAGGAGGCTTTGAATTTCTCATTCAAGGAAGGAGCTACATAGAATTGCTCAGCACCATCCCTTTGACTGTCTCTTTCCCACATCTGGCCAATGACTTTGTTGCCTAAATGGGAGCTGAGCAATTCTGGAAATTGGACTCTAAGTAGAAAACATTCCCACTTCTGCTTCATCACTCGTGTTCATAGGGAAATAAAGCACCGTGATGCTTTTACCATCTGTGGATTTGAGAACAATTTCTAAATCCCCCATGCCTGAGCCATAGCTTGCTGAGCAATTCCCACCACCATTCCTGATAAGGGTAGAAATGATGTAGGTGGCTTTGATAAGTTGAACTTCTGAGTGACCTCATTTAAAGACAGCTATTCTACCTTGCCAGGGCCCAGCCACTTGGTGAGCTTTAGCCTGAAAGCTGTCAGTGCTTAGATGAAAGGGACAACTGTGTCTGCCAGGTTGGTCTCACTGACCACTGTAGAGAAATCAGTCCCCTCATGTGTTGCAACAACAGGTGCTGTGTCCTTTCTGCCTGTAGGATTTCCCACTTTAAGGTCTTGCTTCCAAGTGTTTGCATACAGATCACAGCCTGCAGCTCTCTTTTTCTTCCTTGAACTGGGCATAAAGCTGTTAGAACACAATTTCTACATTCCTGACAGGGGATGCTGCCTTCAATCTGACCATCTTCTACCGCTCTGACAAGCACGTCTGGTTCTGTGCTGCCCTTCATTCCCTACCCAGATTGTGCCCATCTTCTCCTGTCCATTCTCAAAAGCTGCCTTTATATATAATGCAGACAGCACCGTGAGACCTGTTAGCAACCAGGCAGGTGAGGAGCTGTGTCTTGGCTCCTAAAACACACCCTGCTTGTGGCTTACTGATAATTGCACATCTGATCACAAAGCAATGCCATTTCAGATTCCATCCACCCATCCATCCATTTCTCCTGTGTCAGCTGGATCCGGGGCAGGTCTTGAGTGGCATCCAGCAGAGAACACTCACCCAGCCTCAGGGTATGAAAAAATAGGCAACACTAAACAATACGTGTTGTTAAGCTGTGAAACTGCTTGCCACAGGAAACTGTGGGTACAAAGGGATTTAGAATTAGCTAGGTAAATTCCTGGAAGCAAAATTCACCAGGGGCTATTAAATACAAAGGCACTATGTCTGGCTCCGGAAATCCCAGCACCACAAATCACTGGCCCTGAGCCACGATCTGCATGCCCTGATATTGTGCATTAAGAACCTACTACTGCTGACTGCCATGCACAGGGTACTGGGATGGATGAGCCTCTGGCCCTGAGCAGCTCAGCCTGTGTTTCTCTACAAATAGATGAACTGGGACTAAATATCACATTTGGCACTAATGTTTCTGCATTCACCCAGCAGCATTTCTATCACCAGCACTCTACAAGTGGCTTCTGCCACGACATCTGGACATCACATAGCACCTGAAGCACATTAAGCTTTTTCAGCAGGTAATAAACCCCTGGACAGTGTATGGCAGGCAAGCCCTGGTCTCTAAATACCCATCACGGACATTGCTTTCTCCAGCAATTGCCAAAGCCTGCTTTAGATTAAACTGCTTCAGACCAGCAACTGCAGAAGGGCAAGGCTGGAAAAGGAAGTCTCTCTTGTTTTGTTTGGGCTCTTATTTTACTGCTGATTGGTTGTTTTGGGGTTGTTTAGTTTTTAACAAATTATTTAAAGGACAAATAAAAGGCTAGACAGCTGAATGCATCAAAAAAGGTCAGCCAGTTTCTCAGGCTACTGTCTTTTCCAGCTGTTCCATATGAGAAAAAAGAATCAGCCAGGGCTGGATCTCCGTGGTTGCTTTCCACAATGTAAAGTAGATTTCTTTGATATAAAGCAAGGGGCTAGGGAGGTTAGAGGATGCTGAGGTGGTGATGCCACACAGGATGCCAGCAAGACCCCTCTCCTTGTTGGGCAACTGCTCTTTTTGAAGCCATTCCCAGCATCCCACACCCAGGACCACTGTCCATCAGCTGTTTAACTCTGGGTCTGGGAATGATACAAACCTCGAGCCTTCCTTCAAAACTCCACCAACTCCACATATTATAGGGAAGTCTGGGCCACAGCAATGGAAAGCTCCTGTGAGACAGAGGTGGTGTCAGTCTGTCCCCTGCAGCCCTCTCTCTGGAGGTGCCAGTGCCACCAGTGTGTCACAAGAACAAATGTGCTACTTCAGCTGGGGCTCCCTGAGATTCCCCTGGGAATTCTTCCCCTTTTGGTCTTGTTCTCTGGAAGCGGGGCAGCTTAGCCTGGAAAGAGTTGCATCAAGCAAATTGGATATGGGAAAGAAGAGAGGAAGGGGAAAAGGAAGGGAAGAAAGAAGTTGTGGAAGGAAGTTGCGGAAGGGAAGAAAGAAGAAAAAGGAAGGAAGGAAGGAAGGAAGGGAGGAAGGGAGGAAGGGAGGGGACGGAAGGGAAGGAAGGAAGGAAGGAAGGAAGGAAGGAAGGAAGGAAGGAGAAGGAAGGACAGGAAGGGAAGGAAGGAAGGAAGGAAGGAAGGAAGGAAGGAAGGAAGGAAGGAAGGAAGGAAGGAAGGAAGGAAGGAAGGAAGAGGAAGGAAGAAGGAAGGAAGGAAGGAAGGAAGGAAGGAAGGAAGGAAGGAAGGAAGGAGAAGGAAGGAAGGAAGGAAGGAAGGAAGGAAGGAAGGAAGGAAGGAAGGAAGGAAGGAAGGAAGGAAGGAAGGAAGGAAGGAAGGGAAGGAAGGAAGGAAGGAAGGAAGGAAGGAAGGAAGGAAGGAAGGAAGGAAGGAAGGAAGGAAGGAAGGAAGGAAGGAAGGAAGGAAGGAAGGAAGGAAGGAAGGAAGGAAGGAAGGAAGGAAGGAAGGGAAGGAAGGAAGGAAGGAAGGAAGGAAGGAAGGAAGGAAGGAAGGAAGGAAGGAAGGAAGGAAGGAAGGAAGGAAGGAAGGAAGGAAGGAAGGAAGGAAGGAAGGAAGGAAGGAAGGAAGGAAGGAAGGAAGGAAGGAAGGAAGGAGAAGGAAGGAAGGAAGAAAGAAAGAAAGAGAAAGAAAGAAAGAGAAAGAAAGAAAGAAAGAAAGAAAGAAGAGAAAGAAAGAAGAAAGAAAGAAAGAAAGAAAGAAAGAAAGAAAGAAAGAAAGAAAGAAAGAAAGAAAGAAAGAAAGAAAGAAAGAAAGAAAGAAAGAAAAAGAAAGAAAGAAAGAGAAAAGGAGAAAAAAGCAAGCATGCATTTCTGATGACAGCTGCACAAACGTGCCTTATTCTGGCAGATCTCTCAATTAAAATCAAGCCACCCTAATTTAAGGGGAAAATAAACACAGGCCTTATGTTATGTGCTTTGCTTTCAAAAGGAATCAGCCTGAGGAGAGGCAGGAGGGCCCTGAGCTGGGGATGGCTGGTTGTGTGGGGGAGGCAGGTCCTGCTGGCCCAGCTGCTGCCCCGGTGTTCAGGGCTCTGGGGCAGAGGAGCCCCCACCCTGCAGCGGTTCTGGGGGTGAGGGGGTGGCTGTCCCAGGTAGGTCTGGGGCAGAGATTCAGTGCAGTGACCCCAGCTCCTTTTCAACTTAGTCCATATCAGGCCACGAGGGACAGACTGGACAGTCTGCCCTGACACTGTCCCTTAGGGTGAAGAATTAGGAAGTTCAAAGCACAACAATGTGTTCTCATGTTTTTCTTCTCCCACACTTCTGAGTAAAAATGAGGCTGCTTCCCTTGCACACAGCTATTCTAACACCACTGGAGAACAGCATGAGGGGCTGCTTTCTGAGCAAGCAGGCTGAGTGCCACTCACAGGGAATCCACACAGTCCCTGCGTGCTCTGCTCTGCTGCAGTGCTCCTGCATTCTCCAGGATGGAAAGATGAGCCCTCCCATGTGGCATGATGCCTATATCCCTACCTGGGAACAGCAAAACTTGCTGAAAAACCTGTCTGTCCTTCTGCTGCTGCCTTTTTTCCTCTTCTCACTGTATCCATGATGAAATAAAGAATCACCATCCACCTTTGGATAAGAAATAGCTGGAATCAAATGAGTTAGCACACAGAGCTCCCACCGTGTCTCCCATGTTTTTTCTTATAAATTTAATTATGGAACAGTAGGTACTCTCTGTGCCACATGACAACCAGATAACACAATATAGACAAAACTCTACAATTAATTCTGGGGCTCTTGCAGACCTCTCCCAGCCAGGTACAGCCTCAGCCTGCACAGGGGATCTACTACTAGTCTGGGATGGATGAAACAAAAAACCCCAGGGATGCAAATTTCCAAGGGTCTGGGGAATTGTCAAAGGGTCATTTGCCCAGGCTGGACATTTAAACTCCTCATTTGCTGCACAGAAAGAATTTGCCAGAATTTCCAGGGAAGAAACAAAGGAAGAATTTAAAGAGTGTAACAACAGGAAAAAACTGGAAACTCTTCAGCATAAGCTCTCATGGATTTGGGTCTGGATTGCAGAAGTTCAAGAGATCAAAGCAGTAGCAACCAGAAGGGGCAAACCAGAGACAGCATGCAGATAAAAGAAGAGATGAAAGCCAAAGAAAGCTTGGACAGGAGGCTGACATTGGTAAATGAGGAACTGGAGCTGGATTAAATGGGTAGTGCTTGATGTGTTGTCTAGCCCCTTTTTTGGCTCCACTGGCTTCTGCAGAACTGAAGCTTTGGGGCCTGGGGGGTGGGGGAAAGGGAAAAAAAAAACTATTTTAATTTTCTGTCCTTGCCAAGAAAAGCTTCTGTGTGTGAATTATCTCTGTGCTGCCTGTGCAAGGAGCCTGTGCAAGGAGTTGGGACAGCAAGGATCCTTCAGGGGGTGAAAGCTGCTCAGTGGGTCAGTCAGCATAGGTTGCCCAGAAATCACCCTGGTGGGGCACAGCCTACACATTTGACTAGGGATCCAGAGGATGCACAGTGCTTCTTACACCTCGGGATCAGCTATGGATCTGACCCTTAGACAACAAGGAACTTTTTTAAGCTGGGGGGTTATCTTTTGCTTTTTAATATATTTTAATACAAAGCATTCCTATTGTCTGGGCTGGAGGGGTAACCCAGCTGTGTTAGCAGAGCCCATCTTGGCCTCTGCAGGAAGAAGCAATTATTCAATCCGTGCATGAGGGACTGGGTGGATTCTCACATTTGCAGCTCCTCAAAGCCAGCTCCTCTGGGTGAGAAGGTGGGGATGATTCCTCCTAGCAGTTGCCTTCTGCGACAGAGCTCACCTGGGCTATCAGCTGGGAGGAGGGGAAGGAGAATGGAGCAGGGAAGAACATTTCAGAAGGTGTGGAACTGGGGTTGTGCCGTGGCCCAGTGAGTGAGTCCTGTTGCAGGACTGACTGTGGTAGAGCAACATTTATGGGTAGTGGGACCTGAAAAGGAAAAAAGCAAGAACTGATAACAGGGTAATGCTTGTTTCTGGGGAGCTGCTGCAGTATTGGGTTTGGGTGAAGCTTTGGTGCAGAGGGAGAACAGGGATTGCTCCTGTCCTCTGAGTTACTCTGCCTAGAATGCATTTGAGGGCTGGCTGGGACCTGCATGAGTGAATTTGTGGTGGGATTGGGTTACAAAATGACATCTAAATGATTCTGTGGCTTGAGAGGTCGAGCCTGGGGTGAAGGGAGGAGAGATGTGGCCTGTGAATGTGTAGATTTTTTTTTTTTAATTCTGTTTCCAATGTCTGGAAGCATAAGCACCATGTCTTTTCCCACCCTCTCCTCTCTGTCCTTGCTGGGGCTCCTTGTGCATCCCCCCCAGCTCGGGGTGAAAAGCGAGGAGGACCCATCCCTGCTCGGTGGTGAGACCGTGTCTGTGCCAAGGTCACCCAGGATTTGTGGGCTGCGCTTGCAAGAGCAGAGAACTCCCAAATTTCCCTCCGCGATCTCCAGCTGCCATCTGCTGGTAACTGCTCCCTCGGAGCCTGGAGCCAGCGCATCCCTGCGGGCAGCGTCCCGGGCTGGCCGGGCATCCCTGGGGACCAGGAGCGGCTTCCAAGGTCAGCCGGGGGAAAGCAGGGCTCAGGAGATGGCAAAGAGCTGAGCTAAAGGGACCCCTTCAGGGACCCCTTCAGGCCCCTTTAGCTGCAGGGTGTGCGGGGGGAATCAATCCCCTTCTAGCAGAACGCTGAAGGACAAGCAGGATTGGAGTGCTGCAGTAACTGATGATTTATTGGAGATGAAATTTTCTCTCTGGACAGATATTAAACCTGCCTTGGGAAGGTGGGGAAGAGGTGGGAAACAATCTGTTAAAATATGTTTCTGCTGCTTTCTGCTCACTTAGGCACAGAAAAGCAGGTTAGCAAAAAGTGAAAGAGGTTACTGAGAGCTTGTCTTTGACTAGTGGGGTTTGGGAGGTGTTTTGTTTTGTTTGGTTCTAATTGAATTGTGCAACTTCAGAACTGTTCTGCTGTGTATTTCCCAGTAAAAATATGAGTCAGGTCTTAGGTCTTTCACAAGATACTGGCTGAGCACATGGCCCAGGTAGCACCAGGCCCTGTGACACCATTCCTGCCTTCCCTGTGAGTAGGAATCTTGTAGGTGAGAGGAGAAAAGCCACAGATACTGCCAGGGGTGATCTGAGGAATTAGTTTCCCTGTATTTGGAAGAGGGATTTCCTGGGCTGGTCACAGGGAGGAGGTTGCAGGGGTCTGTTGGTCCTTGTGAGCATCACAACCTAGTGGGTGCCTTGGTTAACACCGACTACCTCTGATAGAGAGCTGATAGTTTTAAATATATGAAGTCTTTACAAGGTTTATGAAAATAAATTATGGATCAAAAGAAAAAGATTATATCCATCCCACCACAAAGGAAAAATTAAAGTGTGAGCTTAAGCCTCCTTAGCAGCAGTGCATTCTATCAAAGTGGATCTGTGAGACCCCACACCTTCCTCTGACATCAGAGCCTCCTACACTAGGATGGACATCCAAAAAAAAAAGCTGTTTTCATTGGTTTAATTGCTCACTGAAGACCTTGTTTCTTGGGGTCCTCTTGGGAAGCCACCCTTGGAGCTGCAGCTTGGAATGCTGCACATTTCAGAGCAGAGGCTTTGCCAGGAGAGTGGAGGAGTGTAAGAGTGGAGATGAGTCTCAGCTGAGCACCAGCATTGGCAATTTTCCTGTGAAACTGGTGAGATTCATTGTTTTCCCTGAAGTCCTAGATTCTGCAGTCATGGGAGTGCAGTAAACTTCCCAAATTTCATGCATATATGAGACTTGCTGCTAGAGCTTATTATGATGGAGAAAAGTATAAAAATGCACCCTCTGGGAACAGAAATCAGAAAGAACAAAAACCTCTACTGCTGAAAAAAAAAAAATTCCTCATCATATCTAAGCCAATATCATTCAATTTTGTCCCCCACCTCAAGAATTTTTAAGGCTTGGAGTTGGCAGTAAGGAAGCTTCACTGATGCTTTGGCCAAGAACAAGGGCATTATTTCCTGTGTCCTGGCCAATGTCCCAAACTGTATGATTCCCCTTCCACGTACTCAAAATCCTCCTTGGAAACTGAGGTCTGCAGGGGGGAATCTTTATCACATTTTGTCCTCAGCTTCTCTAGGGCATCACGGAACATCAGCATCCTCCCACGCTAAGTCTCATCACACTGTGCAACTTGATGGCAGTAGTTTATCAAGTCTGATGCATTCCTCAGGATATGAGCTCAACTGTGGTATAGGAATAATACAAGTTGTTGTTATTGTTATTATTATTATTATCGTGGTGAAGATTAGCATTGGGGATGTTGCTGGAGAATGTCAGAGTCTTTCTGTCTCTTAACAATTATTTTTCCTTTTGGTAGTGCAGCTAGGTTTGAAGCAGGACCAAAGAGGCCTCTTATTTTTATTTTAGTTTTGTTTTAAGAAATCTCAGCCCTGGAGGGAGCTGTCATTTTGGGATGCTGATTACTTGTGCAAGCTGACAGGGAGCAAGGCGGCTGTCTGTAGTGATCCCAAGTCCTTTTGCCTAATCAAGCCAGCACTGCAGGCTTTGTGTGGAGGGTGTGTAACCCTATCTCACTGCCTGACAGCTTCAGTCCCAGAATTTGTTTCCTCAGTCCCCACAAACTGCAGCAAGCCATTAAGTTTGATTTTACTACTTTTTCCTTCCTCCTCCTTCGTTGTCTCAGCAACTATTTTGTCTCAGCCTTCCTTTCTGGTTCTTTTCCTTAGGGATAGTAACTCTGAAGACTGTACTCACTTCCTATATATCCTTGACCCTCAGAGCTTTTTGACTTCTATTTTATCAACTAGTCAAAGGAAATTCAGCATCAACTCAAAAATGCTCCTTTTTATAAAAAAAAAAAAAAAAAAACACAAAAAAAAACCCCCAAAAAACTTATCTTATCTGGCCAGTTTTCTTTGAAATGTGATTCAGCCAGAAATGGATCGACAGACTTTGCAGAAAAGTTCAGCTCTTGCTGAAGCTTAAAAGGGGATCTTGCATCTATAGGGTTTGGCTCAAAGCCATGGATTTCCTTTCCAGTTCTGTGAGTCCGTAACACAGTGACTGCAGGGAAATGGCACTGAAATATACTTGTCTTTCGCTGACCCTGTTATGTGAAAAGAAATTGGATGTGTTGATGGACTCCTCACTGGAGCAAGAGGAGCTGCTGCCCCTGATGCTCAAGGCTGCCTCCAAGGGAGCATCAGCAGCTGGATGGCGCTGGCAGAGGGGCTCTCCCTGGGGCCCTGATGCAGACGTGGGGCACAGACACCGAGTGAGGGAGAAGGAGGGAAAGCAGGAGCACAGAACATCATGGGGGAAACCTTGTAACTTTAATAAAAGCTCTGCAGAGCTCTGGGATGAGGTCCCAGCTGTGAAGAAACCATTCCTTCATTGCTTCTCTTGGACTTCAGTATTTCTAGACAAGTGGGTTTGTACCAGACTTCACCTCCCTGTGAGACCAACCACCAACCCCCAAAGACTGACTAACCTGTCATAAGGGAGAATGCCTTTATCCTGCCTCCTAACTTTAGAAAGAGGGATCTGATTCTACTTTGCCATTTTCTCCTGACATGGAGGAGAAGGATTTTTTAAATAGTCACCAAACAGAGATGGACCAAGCTGCTGGTACCTGTCTGAATTCACAGTTTCAAAACAGATATTCTCATCTGTGGTTTTGCCATGGGGCATTTTCTTTTGAAAGGGGCCACAAAGTGAAAATTTAAATGCCTCAGACTGCTTTTTAGTTGTGTTTCAGGAGTGCTTTTTGGGAGAGCACAGAATCATTCAGCAAGGATGGTTTTCTTCCCCACTGTGTGATCTGTGAAAGGATTGTGTGAGGTCCTAGTGGGAAGCAGAGAGAAACATCCTATTCCCTGCTCCACAGGAGCTTACCAGGAGCTCATGCACCACCTCCAGTTCTGCCACTTGGTAAGTGGCAAAACTTGGACTAAGTTCCCTATGATTCTCAGACAATGGATTTCAGGAGAACATCAAAGGAATCTGCTTGTTCCTGCAGTACCAAACATGCTGCTGCAGGAGCTGTGAGGCACTACCTTGCCTGCTTTGCTGTGCAGCATTACTGTCCCAGCCACCGTGAGTTGCTCCCCCATGGCTGTTCTCATCTTCAGAGGGACCTAGAGTGAGGTGAAGAAACTTTTACTGCACCTCCTCCATCTCTTCTGCCTGTTGATGCACTGTTACTGTGTCTGCATCTTGCTGGTGGTGCCAATGGTCACAGCTTACACCACCTTTGTCATGGAGCATCACCCTGAACGTGTGAATTCACTGCTTGGATCATAGGGCTGATGTGACTTTCATTTCTTTGGTGTTTCTCAGACCATCATTTCATTTGTACTCCAAACCTGAGACATCTTTCCAGAAAAGCAATACCCAGAGTCCTAATAGAAACTATATCTCTGCATGTCTTAAATTAATTAGAAATGCTCTCATAGAAAGATTTATTTCCAGGATTTTTACCCAGACTTCTGCATGGAGTTGGCAAAGACATTATGTAACAGCTAAATCTTCATTAGTTATATCAGTTTTCTTTGTGCCTTCATGACAATGATGAAAGCTGTAAATAAGTATATTGTCCCATCTTAACAAGGATAGTGTATCCATCAATAAGGACACTTACTCTGCTGAGATCTTTGCAAAGCTGTAGAGGGGAGTAAATTAAAGGGAGAACAACATCCTTCATCTAAAATGTCCTTGTTCTGTCACTTAATGTTTTACCCTTGCTAATATTTTTCAAAGTTTGGCTGTTAGTCAAAAAAGTCACTCAGTAAATGTGACATATTTTTTCCAGCCTAAGTCTGCTTGGTCCTAGAATGATTCTTCTAGGCAGCTATGGCTGGAAGTGTGACCTGAAACTCCTTCTGTGTCTTCTCACCTTAATTTCCCAGAAGTTTCCCAGTGGGATGTGTGGGGATGGAAGGGGCAATCAGAGGAGGTTGTTCAGCTGAACAGGGAGGTGAAAACTCTTGTTTGGGGCAGCAAATGAGTCATCTGGATAAAGACAGCCGGGATGAGACTCCACTCCTAGTAGTCCACCTCATCCTGGACTGGCTGGTTGCTAACACCACGCTTAGCCCAAGGTGTCTCCTCTCACTAAACTCACTTAACTTAGGTGCAGCAAAAGCTGTGTGGTAACTTGAAACTGTGCTGTTTGTCAAGGCTGTCCTTGGCCCACAGGCAGAGGCCAGGGTTATGGGCCCACAGTGCTACAGGTGATCTCTGTAGAGATCAGGGAGAGAGTGAGGAGGGGGTAGGAGATGGTCAGTGCCACTTGCTGGGAGAGATCCACGCTCCCAGCTCCCTGCCAAGGGAGCCCAAACAGGGGAAGTACATCCCATGTGAGCCCACCTGCATTGCATGGCTGGAACTGAGTCCACACAGCCTGCACAGGAGCTCTGCCCATCTCCAGGAATGGAGAGGAGCAGTTTCCAGCACCCAGAACTGTGAGCTTCCCCCTGATGTGGCAGGGCTCAGAGCAGCCTGACAAGGTGCTGAGGTTCCCACTGAATCCAGCACCTTCCCTGGCTCCTCTGCATGGCATTTTATCCCTGCCTCAGCACAGGTGTCCCTAACTCACCCCGGTTAAACAAACAACCAAACAAAAGTAGCGCAAGGAGTCTTGAAGTGATGGAATGCCGCCAGGTTTATGGGACAGTCCAGGAGTGAAAATCAGAGTGTGGCCTGCAGAGGGAAGAAAAGAGCCGTGGTAGCACCACTGCGCTTCCCGGGGGTCTGCTCTGCTTCCCGCTGCTCCTCTGGAGCAGGCTCCGAGCTGAATAGCTGCCTTTAAACATTAAATACATTCAAAGCCCATTCATATCACACCAAAATTAAACTGTTGGATTTCATTCAAGAGTCGCTCCCCTGAGAAAGAGCTGAGAAGAAAATAATGGTTAGCTGAATGCCTCACCCATTCAGCACACAGGAAAATCCCCCAGGAGGAAAGGTAAGGAGGGAGGCTGGGCTATCACCTCACCTCATTGCATCGGTATCTGTGTATAAACCAATTTCTCAATCCACTTAGAAATTCACTAATTGTCATTGGAACTATTTGCTGATGACTGTGAAGTAGCTTGGTAATGAAGAGGAAGTCCATTTATTCGTTAACATTTGTGAAAATAATTGCCTGTCACTCCACCGAACATCCTTTGCCCCAGAAACACTTGCTCTTCAGCACCTTTTTATTTTTTCTGAGCTGCACCCTTTGAAACGCCACTTACAATTTCCAGTCCCTGGAGGGCTCGTTCTCAGCCTCTGTGACAGGAGTGAGGGTGAACACCCCACAAGGGGACACTAAACGTCCTGTCACTTCTGCTGCAAGGAGAGGAGAGTGTATTAACTGTGCTGCAGGGTCTGGCTGCCCGGCTGCAGCTCCCAGGTACTGCTGAAACTGTGGCGTTTACAGGGCTGCTGCAACTCTGCAGCCCGCCCCACACTTCTGCTGGGCACCACAGCAGGGCTGGGAGAAGCCATGGATGCAGGGCTCGGTGACAATGGGGCTGTCTCTGGCCAAGGAGACAAGGTGGCCCCAGCAACACCATGTGAGCTTCAGGGGCTGCCTTCTGCCCCCTGTTTGATAGCCCTGCTCTCAGCCTTCACCAAGACAACAAAAAGACTGCAAAAAGCCAGGCAGGCACCAGGACGTGAGTCCTGGAGGGAGGAGGAGTGTTTTTTTGGAAGGTACAGGAGTGAGGTCTCAGGAGGGGAGGAATGGGGAAAGGATGAAGATCTGTATTCCTCAGCTCTCTGTGCCAGTTGCCCCCATGAGTGCAGCCAACACCTCTGCCAACACCTGATCCTGCCGTGGATGACACAGTGTGGGGATGGCTTTGTCCCCTGTGCCCACAGGCTCACCCCTCTCCGTGATGCCCAGCACTTCCTCTGCTGCCACCACCGCTCCCACCAGCACAGGTAACTTAAACCAACTCATTTCTTCACTTTGGCCAAGCAAAATTCAGCATTCCCATGTGGCCAAGAGGCTCTGAGCCCTCTGACAGCTGGGGAGAGTGGGTTTGCTGCTGCAGGTAAGCTGCACACTTGAGGTCCCTCACCAGATCCCTGGAGAGAAGTGGGAGACAGAGTTTGCCACCCTCTGAATCAACAGAGATCTGCCAGATCGCACGTGCTGGCTTACGCTGCTGTCATATCTTTCACTCCAAGGCTGCTTGTTTGCTTGTCAGCTGTGATGCACTTTTATTGTCTCCTGAGCATGTGAAGTCCCAGATCTGTACCCAGGGCAAGGAGCACTGCATCTCCTGGGCGTGCATGGCCCCCAGTGCTGGCCCAGCAGTGCACAGAGCAGGAGATAAGCGCTGCCCTGCTGCTGGGACCCTGCACTGTGCACCCACTTCTTGCCTGGGGCTGCTGCAGCAGGGCTGGGAGCCACGGAACAGCAGCATGTGTCATTCCCTTGGCTGTGGGCAGGGACAGTGGTCACATCCCCAGCAGGAACCTTTTGTGATCCTCCCAAAGCTGTCTCAACAGAGGAGGAGAGGTTTGGTGTGACCCACTCCCTGTGCCCTGGTTCAGGGGGCTCATGCTGGAGGGTGCTCACCTTGTCTGCAAATCAGGATGAGAAATGTCCCTGCTGAAGGCCTGGGTTCACAGTTTGATATGCCATGGGGTCCAGCACTCTCCTCCTTCCTGCCCATGTCCTGGGACACAAGGTTCCTACTGGGGCTGGCAGAGCCATTCCAGAGCTGGCTGTGGGGCACAAGCCTTCTCCAGGCAGTCCCCAGACCTCAAAGCAGAACCATCTCCTACATCCCAGTGGGTGTCACCAATGGATAAATGGGCAGGAGAAAGCACCACTGGTAAACGGACACGAGGGGAAGTGGGAGGAATCCTTACACCACAGAGTTGTGTGGTGGCCCTCTCTGATGAGCCATGGAGACCAAGATCCTACTGAGAAATGTTAGTCACAGTCCTTCCTGCCTGGCCTCTGCTCCCCACTCACATCTTCTTGGCCCTGTTAATTATTACAAGGGAAACGATGAAGGCCAACGTGCACTTAAGTCCAGCATGAGGGAGAAAATCACCAGTTTGCTCACAGCCATGAGCCAGCCGACCACAGCCAGCACGGAGCTGCCTGGGCTGCCAGGGGACACGGCAGCAGCCTTTGCAGTGGCAGACATCGTCGTGGTGGCTCTGTACTTCGCCTTTATCCTTGCTGTCGGGATATGGGTGAGCCCCTGAGGTGGTCGGGTTTGGGTCTGCCTGAGCCAAGAGGCTTTCATACCCCCTGGACTCCTCCTGGGTACAAAGAGGTTTGCCTGCAAATCACATCCTCTGCACAACTTATTCCACGGCCTGTGGAGCAAATCTGGGGGTGACAGGAATCCTTCTACGAGCCTTCACATCCACCCCGCATGGGGACAACTGTGGGATCACTCCCTGGAGGTTGTTCTGAGAATGATGCTCGACTCCTGTGCTGCAGAGCAGTCTCAGATCTGGGTGTGGACAGGCAGGAGGCAAAAGAAAAGCCAAGGTTGTGCTGGAGAAGACTAAAATGGGACCTTAAAAACCTTGGAAAGATTGTTGCTAATGATTTGTTCGTGTTGTTTGGCAAAGGCCTTTGTCACAGACATCTACTGCGCTCTGCTTGGCTGAACTGTTTTTTCTTCCCCAGTTGGTACATTAAACAGGTACAAGCAGGTTCTTTCCAAAGCACAACTGTCAGAATCCTGCACAAAAAGGGGCAGAAGCAGTGTGTGAAGCCTGGCATACTTAAGAGATCCATAAAACTATTTTGGAGCTGGTGCTGAGGCCAGGCACTAAGGATTCTCCGGGCTTGGTCTGACTCAAGGAGGGTGAATGGAGGAAAACACTTTTTCCTGTTCTTTTTCCTGTGCTTCCAGTCATCGATACGAGTGAGCCGGGGGACTGTTGGAGGATATTTTCTGGCTGGACGATCCATGTCTTGGTGGCCTGTGAGTGAAATGCTTCTCTCTGTTTCTCATGGTTTGAAAGCAATTCCAGGTGTGAGAGCAGGTCTGGTGAGGGGACCCAGGCTTTACATGTTCTGACTGTAGTCTTGAGATGAAGGGGACAGATGAAGGATCCATAAGGAATCATCCTACTCATCTTTGCCAGTGGGCTGCAGCACGGAGCTGCCAGGCCAAAAGGGCAGCTCAGCACCTTCAGGGTTTTCCAACTCTCAGTTTCTCTGCTAAAGCCAGCAATAGAAATGTTCCCATTGATGAAAGTTGGGGAATGCTGGCTGCCTAGCTGGGTTGGAAACTTTTTGGCTTGAACTCACCACTGATGTTCCCAAGTCATGGCAGCATTAGGTAATCTAGGAATGTGTTATCCAGTAAAGAGCATTTAGACACTGAATTAAAAATAATCCCTAATCCCAGGACTTTGAGGCCTTGCTATTTTAGAGCAGAGTTGAGTTTATTGACTAACGATGTAAAGGATATAAACTTCAAACCACTGAAGTATAAATCTTCACTGTGAAGGAAAAAATAATCTATTGAAGGCGCCTTTTCTTGGGAGTGAAAGGTACATATAAAGATAATTTAGAGTTGGAAAGGAATAAAAATGCCACAGGAATAAAGATTCTTCTCAGCCAATGCCAGACTCTAGAACCATATATCTCTCCAGTGAGTCGTGGGTAACGGAATGCACTTCTCAACCAAAACAGGTTTTTTCTTTTTTTCCTTTGGCTGTGCATTGCCCATAAATTCTCTAGGCTAGATTTTCAGCCTCTTCCACCAGAGACACATACACCTCTCTATAATCTGTCATTTCTTAAACGTTCTTTAAACTTCTGTCTCAGCCAAGTAACATTTAATGCAAAAGCTTAGCTTGATGGTTTTCTCTAATTAGGAGGAGGGAAATTAAAAGATACTAAAGTTGAATATTTTTTTCCCAATCTTGTTCTTTTAAACAAGATTTCTGGTGGGTTTTTTTGTTTTGTTTTGTTTTGTTTTTATTTTTTTTTAAATATTAAAAAAATCCCCCACACAAATCCCAAAGCCTCCTCACTGCTTTGGCTCCAACCACAGGTGGCTACAGAGGCTGTTACAGGTCAGCTCTTGCCTCTTCTGAGTTCTTTTAGGTTCAGAGCAGCCTCTAATGCTGTTCACTTCTCAGATTTGTTTGTCAGAGCTGATTCCACCTCTGCAGCTCTCCTGCAGGCTCAGCTCCTTGTGGCCTTCACCTTGAGTACATGACTGGCTTATCTGCATTTTATTATTGTTTTTATGAGAGTGACAGGTTTCAGCTGTGCATTAAATAGCCTCAGCTAAGACCTGATATTAAATTTCAAGACATGGGGAGGCAGAGCAAGGGTCAGCAGGGCCAGAGATGGCACCTTGTAGCTGCCTAACATGGGAATGGAGAAATCCGCCACATTTCATGGACACTGAGGAGTCACCAGGCTCCCCTCCCTCTGCTGTGCCCCTGTAACAGGCGTGCTTCTCAGGAGAACCACTGGCAAAGTGAGCCCTGATTCTGAGATTAAGCTTTGCACAGCAGTGGGGGCAGTGGAAGGGAGCAGGAATGTGCTTTTAGATATGAAAATGTAGGGTTTTTCAAGAGGTGAAGGAAAACCCAACTCTCCGTCAGCTGCCTAACCACAAGGAGATGAGATCCCGGGGAAAGAGCCTTCCTGGGGGAAATGCTTGGGTTGATAGAGAAGTTCCTCAAAGTGACTTGCTCAGTTTTATCCCTGTGCTCCAGATTGGAGCATCCCTGATGTCGACCGATGTGGGCAGCGGTTCGTTCATCGGCCTGGCGGGCACGGCAGCAGCTGGGGGCCTCGCTGTTGGGGGCTTCGAGTGGAATGTAAGTGTCAGTTCTCTTGTCAACTAAGATGTCACTGTCTACAAACGGATTGGGGTTTCTCTCCAGAATCAGGTGTTTAACAGTATCAGCAGCAACAAGTGCTCAACTCTCAGGAGAGAAGCCTGCAGACATTCCGACAGCCTTGGAAACATGAGATCTTTATTTTAGTTTAAGTGGAATTCACTAGAATTATTCGCTCTTTGGCCTTCCCAGTGGTGCATGGCCTTATTTTTAAGCTTTAGTCTGCACTTGTGAAGATAAAATAAAGGATAATGAATACTGGAAAGGTACTTGGATAATAGCAAGATTCTGGGTGCAGGGAGCTGAAAAAAAAAGCAAAAAGAAGCAGCATGTGCTCCCATATTCACTGTAAATCCATGAAAATCAGCATCACTCTCTTCACCTGGCAGCTGCCAAAATGTGGCATCTCTGTGGTGAACATCCGGGTGTGAAGGCAGGTCTCATTCTGCCTTGTTGAAGTGGCCTGGAAAATTGCCACTGACTCTGCACAAGAGCATGAAAACCAGGCCCTTGGTGTGTGGTGCTAATGAAATTTCTCAGCTGATGAGGAGTGAGATTAGTGCCAGCCTCACAAGAAGCATCACTCGCCTTACTCTGAATCTCTTGCCTACCTCAGCAGAGAGTGTTAGGAGTGCCAAGCACAGGCAGGGTCCACCAAAAGCTCTCTCCTGGGGTATGTATTCACTGCAATGTTTTTTTCTAGACCATTAAGGTCACCTTTAAATCCTTTGTGAAGAAAACAGAGACTGTGTTCAGCCTGGTGCATGTAGGACATAATATTGGTGTACTCAAAGGAAATCTATTCAAGTCACTTTAGAAGATCATAAAAACAAGATTGTATTTCAGGGCAAATCTAACTTCATGTGTTCAGATTAATTTATTTCAGATTGGAAAGAGAACTTACATGTGCCATTACTCTCTCCCTGTGCCATGGGGCATCATTCAGCTGGAGGGATCATATGAGCATCTTTCATCACAGCCAGTCTCTGCCACTGCAGGCGCCAATGGCTGCTCTCAGTCAGTCACAATCTCTGCTCACAGAGATCAGGTTTTTTCTGAAAACTTAAATAACTGATCAAAACAAATATAAGGATGACAGATAATGGCTGGAGACAACCAGGAGGGGTGAGGTTTGATGATCCAATGGCTTTCATTTACCTTTAAGTTCTCCTGTTTGGGCTTTTGTTGGGAATCAGAGAAGAAATACATGAGGAATGCCTTTACGCTTTCCAAAAGACTCTTCACCTGTGGCAAAGCAGCTAAAGTGCCTCTTTATCTACCAGTGACAGAAGCACATCTGCACCAGCCTGCAAGAAGAACATCCCAGCAGAGTCTTGCTGTTGCTTATTTTTATGCTCCGCAGGGACAGTCTGCTGCCTCAGCCTCATCACTTGCTAATCGAGCAACAAACAGATGCTCCCATCCTGCTCTGAATCACTTAACTCTTCACTGTCACAGCATCAGCGGTTTTAAAGGCCACCAAATACACCACCATCTTTCAGAGATCCAGAGCAACAGAATACACCACCTTGCTCAAAAGACCAGGGGATGGAAGAGGAAGTGACACCCATGACAGAGAGAAATAGAGTCCTTAGGAGGGGAACTTCAAAAGCTTTTGACTGAACTGTAATAATTCCTCCAGCTGCTGGCTCATCTTCTGAGAAGGGAGAAAAAGTCAGTCTGCTTAAATACATCTCATGGCACTGTACCTTTCTGCTTTTTCAGGATGGCTACTGACAGAACAGGGGGAAAAGCTGTTCCCATGTGTTGAATCCTGTGCCTTTATTCTCTGTCTCTTTAACAGGCCATCTGGCCACTGCTGGCTCTCGGCTGGATCTTCGTGCCAGTTTACATCACAGCAGGAGTTGTCACCATGCCTGAGTACCTGAAGAAGAGGTTTGGAGGGCAGAGGCTGCAAATCTACATGTCTGTGCTGTCCCTGATTCTCTATATATCCACCAGGATATCCGTATGTATCCAGCTGAACGCCACCCTCGTGTCTAGGGCAGGGATAGGGCATCCTGGTACGAGGCAGGGCTGCTCAGAGAGAGCTCCTTGAAAGGATCAGCCCTGCTCCCAGGAACAGCTGCAGTGTGTTACTGTGCTGCTCTTGCCTCTGTATTGATCATGGAGACCTTTCCTAAGAGAGGGACAGAGCCCTCATTAAACAGCAATGCACAGTGAGAACTTTACAGGGATGTGCAACTAATTACTAAACAGTATAAGTACTGTGGGCTGTCTGCCTGCTTTTCCTCTTCTATCACATCAAACCTTAGGCATCAGAGATAGAGGAAGGGCTGCATTACCCCATGTGAAAATCTGGCTGGCTGCATCTTGTAGAGATGAAATTCTCTTAAATTATCATAAACCTGCTGTTGTTCTTGTAGTTGAGTTTTCCGCATTAGGTATTTTATGGTTGTTCCTCTTTCTTTCTCACTTGTGTTGCACAAAAAGGGAACAGTGAAAGGGAGGTAGGTTCTGGCTTAAGACAAAATGCAGCATCTTTTCTGAATTGCTTGTAGCATTGTACCCTGCTGGTAGCCAAAACCCAGCTATACTGGGCTATACTGGGTATTTCCCCCTTTTAAATGCCATTCACAAAGAAACAGAAATTATGCTCAGATATTTACTAAGAACTACCTGTGCCCTTGGAGGGAGAGAAGTGTATTTGAGAGTCCATTACAGGGACTGAAGATGTCAGTCCTTTGTCTCCAGCTGATTATCCCAAGGTCAGTACAAGGGCCAGTTTTCACTAGACCCTTCTGAAATATTCAGATGTCAAATTGCCTTGGGAGACACTGACTGGAGATAAAACACTCATGTGACTTCAAGGTCCTTCTCCCAGGCTTATTATATCTCAGCTCCTGGGAGGGGCATTAAGAGGAGTTCCAGGCTGGGAGTGTGGGATAGATTTCCCCCTCTAATGGGCAGCTCTTGGTCATGTCACCCACTGCTGTCACCACTGCCTCCAGCTTTGCTCTGTGGGACCGGAGCATAGCCCTGGGTGACAGAATGAGTGAGGTCCTGCAAAAAGACACTTAAAGCCTCTTTACCTGTGAGGGATAAATGGCAACTCTCTCCTGCAGCAGCCCACAGTGAGCACAGCCACACAGACAAGGTATGAAACAGAGCTGTCTTTCAGAGTGACCTTCAGCAGAGCAGCATTTGCCAGTGCTTTTCAGAGCAGGACCCTGGCCCCCATCACTGCTGTTTCATCTCAGTGGTTTCTCCTCTGTGCAGCCAATTCACGCGTGGCTGACGGATGTGGCTGGAGGAGTTTATGGCCATGACAGGTGCTTTCTATTAAGCAGAGCTATTGTTTGTGGAGAGCTCATTTAGCGGCTGGCTGGACAGCAGGCACTTGGTTACAAGGAGGATTTTTCTCCCTGTGCTTTCTGCCCAAACATAGGTCAACAACCAGGGCACTGCAGAGTCTTCTTGGCTTGCAAAGAAAACAGAGATCTCAATAAACAGTGTTGTCAGAGGACTGATCCTGCACGGCTATGGAGGTGCTTGTGTTTCCTGCGGGGAAGCCAAACCCCAGAAGGGGCAGGGATTCCTGTGGAGTTCTGGCTGTGCCTGTTGTGTCTCAGGCACACAGAGGTCAGGGGCTGCACTGGCTCCTTGCTTTTAAGGTGCTCATTTCAGATACAGCAAATGGAATTCTTGCCCCATCCCTTCTGTCTGCCTTGGTAAAGGTCTTCACCTGTATCTCACCCCATGCCGGACTTGCAGGTGTCCCTCTACCTTGCTTTCCCAACATAAACATCTCCCATATCACCTTCTGCAATTTTGAATGATGTTATCGTGTAATTCCAGGTTTCACCCGGTTTCTGGTGTCACTCTGCCAGAAGAGCCAAACAAAACACAGCTGATGGGACTTTCTGTGTTTCTAGTGAGGTCCTCAGCAGGTATAATCTGTTTTTCTGGAGTCACTTTAATATGCTGAACTGCATGAACAGAAAAACCACCTGTTGACCTCAGATAAACAAATCATGGTACAAGATATCAGAAAGAGTCTTTCAAGAGGGAGTGTCTCTGGACCATGAGGCCACCAAGAGGTAGCCCTGGGAAGAACAAGGTCTCTGCTGTCTCCTCCTCTTTCCCTCCTGTGTCTGCCTGTGGATACATGGGCTGTGCTGTCCAGGGATGTGTTCACAGTCACCAAAAGAGGTGACGATTTACACCAGTCCTTTTCTGTGCCAGCCAGGATTCTATGACTCAAGATGATCTTTATTTTGATGACTTTTTAGTCCCTTGGTGTAGCACCTTCATTTTCACCCTCCTGCTCTCCTGGATCCTGAAAGCTCTGACCTGGAGGAAAGTTTTTCCTTACAGCAAAACAAGGTTCAGAGCCAAGAGTCCCAACAGCTCTTCTCCTCCCCTTCAGTTCACCTTGCTGGTGTCCTCCCCTGTCAATGCTTTCAGCTGCAGAGGGCTGCAGGCTGCTTTATTAGATTTTACTTACACAAAGCACTACTAATGCCAGACTGCCCTTGTTTTTTTTTTTTATTCCAGACAGACATTTTTGCTGGAGCATTGTTCATCCAAACTGCTTTGGGCTGGAACCTCTACTTGTCCACTGTGATCCTGCTAGCAGTGACTGCTGTCTACACCATAGCTGGTAAATAGCTGGTTTTAAATGGCACATTATAAACTGAAGCCTAGGTTATAAGTTTCCCATTTCCTACAGAAGGGAAAGAGTATTCAGGTCCTGGTCTGAGGGAGAGATTGCCCCAGTTGCTGGTAGTACTTGCCTTGTCACTCCCAGCTGTTGGAGACCTTTGACTCTTCCCCTCTCCCCTCTTGGCCCATGGGAAAGTGGTACAGGGGGAACATCACTGGTTTTGGAGGATTTTCTAACACTGCATAAGGCTCTTGGCTCCCTCTGTGCAGGAAGTTACCACTGCCCAAATTGGCTATTTTGTTCCCTTTCTGCAAAATTACCAACTTTAGCTCTTAAGATACTGAGCTGCCTCCAAGTTCTCGCATGAACATGGAAAACCTTCCACACTGCTCCTCCTGGGAGGGCTTGTGACAGCTGTGGGCTCCAGAGGACCAGCTAAGTGCCAGCTTCTCCCAGTGGGTGTGTCCTGAAATCACAGGGCTGGGGCTACAGAAAGCTTTTTCCCAGGTGAGGTGTTTCCCTGTGCATGGTGACACGCTGACTGCTGTCTCTGGTTCTCCTGGCAGGGGGTTTGACTGCTGTGATTTACACAGATGTGCTGCAGACCCTGATCATGGTGCTGGGAGCTTTGGTCCTCATGTTCATAGGTAAGGGGAACCTGCAGTGATACCACACAGCAGTTTAGTGGTCCCAAGGCCACTAGACCTTAGCAGGGTGCCTCACCCTTTCATGTGGTGCAGAAATGAGTTTTAGCCACTCACAAAAGTGGTGCCAGCACAAGTCTCATTCTCCAAGCCATCATACTTTCTTCATCCTTTGCACTAACTGTATGGAGGTGAGGCTCTGGATATCTTCACCTCACTGGGGTTGCCAAAGAACTTTGGAACATCACATTCTCAGAGCCAAATTCAGCTCTCATTAAGCCCATGTCAATTCAGAGTAACCCTGCTGACTTCCACTGCTGACTTTTGGAGTTCATGTGGGTGCAACTGAGCATTATAAAAAAATAAAGAGCAACAGGGAAATGACCATCATCAGTCTTCGTTTTAAGCCTTCTTGGCAAACAGAAATATCTAAACTAGGTATATCTTTTTTCATGTTATACTTTCCTGCTCTAGCTTTTGGAAGGTGTATAAGTAAAACTAGATGCTGATAACATTGCAGGGATTAGGATCATGGAGGTTTTCCTGCACTGATCCTCTTCCAGAATGTATTGTTTAAACCACAAGGACTCTGGGCAAAATCCAGCTGACTTCTGTAGAAACTTTGCAAAAAGCAAGGATGGAATGAAAAGTAAAGGAGATAAGAGGAAGATAAAAGAAAAGTAATCACGAGACTCAGATTAGATAATAACTTTGCATGATGCAACAGCCCTTAAATCACTGCCATTTTCTTTACAGGGTTTGAAAAAGTTGGCTGGTATGAAGGACTTAAGGAGAAATACAGCACAGCAATACCAAAGATCACGGTCCCAAACACAAACTGTCACCTCCCACGTGCAGATGCCTTTCATTTGTTCAGGGATCCCATCACAGGAGACATTCCCTGGCCTGGCCTTATATTTGGTCTCACTGTGGTGGCTCTTTGGTGCTGGTGCACTGACCAGGTAAATAAAATCTTTCCCTCAGCATACAAACCACCACAGAGTTATTTTCAGTCCACTCCTCAGTCTGTGGATCTGTAAGCTGAAAAATCAGTGTGCCTCAGTGTGCAGGATTTGCTACTTTTTTTACTGGTCTAGACCAGAATGTCTCACTCTTTCCACCTTCTCAGCAAGATGCTAATTTTATGCACTTCTTAGTGCAGTGAGAACAGGTTGTTTTCATCCATCTTTATCCCACTGTGGGCTGGTGAGTACTGGGAATCTTCATGCAGTTAGCATGACAAGGATATAAAAATGTGAATCTGGTGCTGGCTGTGCTGTGACCTTGAGTAGACCTCCAGACAATATTCCTCCATTCATATCCCCAGATGTCTCGTGTCCCTTATTCCTTTTCAAGCTACAAACAAGGAAAGCTGCGTGTGTTCCTTGAGACACGGTGCTTCTGTACTTTCAGATGGGATAATTATGAAACCCCACCACTGAGCTTTTACCAAAACACCCACAGTCTGCTTCATTCCGTGTCATTTGCTGCCATACAGTTGCTGTCTCCAGCCCTCAAGGTGGCTTCATTTCAGTCAAGGGTGAAATTATTCCTGTAAAGGAAATTTCCACGCTGCCCTCTCCTGTAGCCTGTGGACTGAGCTCTGAGTGGTGGCAGCAGGCTGCAGTCAGTGAGGTGGGAAAGCTGTCCTTGGCATGCAGAACACTGTGGGATCCTGCAGGATGAAAGTCATCCCTGAGAAGGAGAGACAGAGAGAATGGATCCTGCTCTCTCTGCTGTGCTCCTGTTTCATTCTCTGCTCCCTTTCTGCACTGGTTGCAGGTGATGGTCCAGAGGTCTCTCTCTGCCAAGAACCTCTCCCATGCCAAAGGTGGATCTGTGCTGGCAGGATATCTGAAACTCTTCCCTGTGTTTTTCCTTGTCATGCCAGGAATGATCAGCAGAGCTCTTTTCCCAGGTAAGCCTTCCCATCTTCCTTGACACAGGGCTCCATATCTGATGTGACCACTAATCCCACACAGGTGTGCCAGCACTTTTACATCTTAGAAACTGCTGTCCTGCAGGCATGTTCATAGAGATTCTTGTTGCACCATGGTGTTCCCAAGCCCTCCCTCCACCTCCAGCTCTCCCACAGTGGCAGAAATCACCAGGAGTAGCCATAAGAGGCATACTTTGCCATTGGGGGCATATAGCTCCATGCTGTGGACATTGCATTCATCTGGAGGGAGTCAGTGAAATTAAATTCATGGAGCACTGAGGCTGTCCTTCAGATCCTATGGATTGCATCCATTAGGTATTTTGGAGCCTTTTAGCAACCTACCACACAGATTCATTTAGGTCCTGGTGGATTAGGCTAAATGAACCTCCCTTATATCCCAAGGAGCTCTCATTGCTGGTTTCTCCAGAGCCTTTCCCTTTCCAGGAGGAATAACTTGGTTAGAAGGACCACTCCCAGAGAAAAGAGCTTATTTCCCAGATTTCCTAAATAGGAGTAAGTGAGCCTCCAGAATCCCTGGGAACCCAGCTGACAGGTTCATGGAAATAGTCCAGTTCCCACAAGTGACAAATCATCAAGGATTACAGTTATGCAACACCCAGGAGAGTTTCAGCTGTATCCTGAACAGAATTTGAAAATGTCATCTCAAAGTTTCACCTCTATTATATGATATAAAGCATTGTCCAGCTCCACCCATTGTAGCTGTATTCCATCTCTGAATTTATATGAAACTGCACAAGGCATCAGGATTTGTTCCCTTGATCTGAACTGGGGTTTGCACTGACTCCTTGTTGTTTCCCTGTGTTCCACAGATGAAGTGGCCTGCGTGGACCCAGACATCTGCAAAAGGATCTGTGGAGCTGCTGTGGGTTGTTCCAACATTGCCTACCCCAAACTGGTCATTGAACTCATGCCTGATGGTGAGGAACACCCTTGTGGAGCTGGGCTTGAGCCAGGCTCTGCACGGGGGGGATCAGGTTGCTCTTACCCATCCTAAGGATGTGGGAATCTTACTGCAGATACCAGACAGCAGGGTGGAAAAAACAGCACTCAGAGGGCCAGGGCCCAGTCCTGATTCTCTTTCTGTGTTTGGCTCCCGCAGGGCTCCGGGGTTTGATGATTGCAGTGATGATGGCAGCCCTGATGAGTTCCCTCACCTCCGTTTTCAACAGCAGCAGCACCCTCTTCGTTGTGGACATCTGGCAGCGGCTCCGCAGGCAGGCCTCCGAGCAGGAGCTGATGATTGTGGGCAGGTCCTTGCATTTATTTATGTCTCGTTCCTCTCATCATCTGTTCTGAGAGCAGCTTTTACATCCTCCAGGCTGGACTCACTGAGAAAAATCTGGTGCCTTCAATACAGAGCAGGAGCACAGCTTGGGAAAGAGCGTTGTGCATTCCAGCTTCATCTTGGATAGGCCTGGTCAAGGAGAAACTCTGAGTGTTCCACTGAGCTAAGCAGATAATTGCCTCTCTTCTCTCTAAACTTATTATAAATACTGCTTTAAACGTAACTTTTAGAAAAGCCAAAAATCTTCTTGAGTCATTGTCACCAGAGGTCTATAAAAATGTTATTTTTGCATCAGACAGGAGCGATATGTTGCAATTACTTTTTTTTTTCTTTTTCTTTGGGGAAAAGTGCAGAGCTGAGCCTCCCAGCTTTCTGTCTCTGTGATAAGTTGTAGTGTCCTTTGCAGATAAGCCTTGGTGCTGCATTATGTCAGGGGCATATGAAGTTCTCCTCCAGACAGGGGAATTTGGGCTGCATTCAGTGTGGAGGTTTTGCTCTCCAGTCATGAGCATTAAGGTCTAAATTTTGCTGAGGTGTGGCTGAAGGCTGCAGGCAAACTCACACTTCACCATGGCAGGGTGGGCAGAGGACAAGTACCTCTTGTTCAGCAATAAGGACAAACCTCTGTGGCACACAGTGCAAAGGCAGAGGAAGGTTACAATATTCACCTGAGACCCCAAGCACAATTTTAATAAGCAGCAAATGAGTTGGAATTTGGCAAAGGCAAGAGACTGAGCACATTACCTGCTTGGAAAGGTGGCAGAAAGATTGCTTTCACAAGCTACCATCTCCCTCTTTCTGTCATATCCAAGAGCAAGGTCATTGAAGACCATGTCACACTTTAGGACACACCAGGCTCACATCGGGAGAACAATTTTCTCTTTTCCTGTGTACACAAGGAAAGGTTCTTGAGAGTGATCTGTGGATTTTTTCTTAGAAAATTCCAATAACAACTGGGAATGTGTTTTCCTGCAAATCTACCTGCAGAGTTAATACAATTTTATCCTTCTCTTTCAGAATCTTCACCCTCATCCTTGTGGTCATCAGCATTCTCTGGATCCCAATCATTCAGTCAGCCAACAGTGGGAAGCTCTTTGACTACATTCAGTCCATAACCAGTTATCTGTGCCCACCAATCACAGCCCTCTTCATCTTGGCAATCTTCTGCAAGAGGATTAATGAGCCTGTAAGTGAAGTGTCAACAACCAGTTGATACATGTATTTAATTTGATAAAATAAATAAATATCTCTTCCCTCAGTACTTAGCCTTTGAACTCCTTAAACTCGGAGCCAGTCCAGCTCAAGAGTGACAATCAGACAAGCTTTCCTGGCATGCATTAGTGGATCTTAGCCCAGTCTCTAGTGGGTGTGGGTTTGCTTCAAAGAAGTCACTGCAGGTGGTACTTTTTGGCAGTCCCATTTGAAAGCATGAAAGGGAAGTTGTTCTGCCATTTAGAGATGATGTATCAAAGTCTCATTGGAGCAGTGTTGTTAGGAGGAGATTCTTGCATTGTTTGTGCTCTGTGTGCTCCATGTTCAAGGGCAACGAGAGAAAATGAGGATTTTTTTGCTTGAAAAAATTCTCCTTTGATGCACCTCAGTGTGTATTTCCATCAGGCATAAATAGTCTTGGGAAAGAGGGAGAGGAGAGGGAAAACTACAGCCAGAGGTAATTTGCAGTGACCTTTTCTCCGTGCTTGCCTTTTCTCAGGGTGCTTTCTGGGGCCTCGTGGCTGGGCTTGCCGTTGGTCTGGTTCGGATGATCATGGAGTTCATTTATAGCGCCCCGTCCTGCGGGGAGGAGGACAGGAGACCAGCTGTGCTAAAGGATGTGCACTACCTCTACTTTGCCCTCATCCTCTGTGTCCTCAGTGCCATTGTCATCGTCCTCATCAGCCTCTGCACCCCACCGATCCCTGAAGAAAAGGTAAGTGAGTGGCAGTGACACCCTTTCCCCAGAGCCCCCATCTGGATACCAAAATTCCCCAAGATCTGCCCTTTCCTGTTCCTGCAGTGGCTAGGAAATGGTGTGTGATGCATATGCTGCCAAGAAGCCCTTGCTCCTCAACTCTCCCTATTCCCCAGATCACAGAGTGTTAATGCTGCTGAGCACTGAGTGCTTCAAATTGGGTGTGAGTTCCCATGCTGTGCCCAGAGCAGGGCAGACACCACAGCCCATCATAACTGGAATAGAAAGAAAAGAAGAAGGGGAAGGAGATGAAATCACATTACAGAGCACTGCTGAGGAGGAATTAAATCTATCTAATTGTAGTATCTAGCCTGCTTCAGCAGAGCCAGCATCAATCTTGCAGGCAAACTAGATTAATATCTTTTGCAACATGGGCATTTAGGAAAATAACATTTTGTCCCAATGTGATCTCAATTAAATTTAATAACTTTGAGGGAAGAGCAACTTTCTTTTACTTAACACATTAAAATGGTGCAGAGTTGGGAGGTTTTATATTATAAAACCTTAAAGCAATTCTTTCCAGTCCCAAGTTTTAAAGCAGCTGCCAATATAACAAAACTGCCACCTACCTCTCAGCAAAGGTTACTGGGTAGATTAAAAAGTCCTATTTTTTCCTATCTAACTGCATGAGAGAGAAAATGCTGTGATGGCATCAATCTGTTGCTTCCTCATAACTTGTAAGGCATTAACCAGCTCCATCAATGTTTGATGGAATGTTATAGGTGTCAAAGAGACCCCGCTCCTGAAGATTACATGAAAGCAGGTGCTCAGATAGGGGAGAGGAGGAGGGAGAGAGGCTGGCTTTGTGTCTGCTTGGAGATAAACTCTCAGCTTTTATTAGCTATCAGAGGATCCACATGGGAGAGAGAAATACTGGCAAGGAGGCACCATTAGTTCTGCTGCTTACGTTGTTCATGACTGCTCAGGGGTGGCCAGATGGTTGCCAGCAATTAATTACTGCGGTTTAATGAGTTCCCACTTATCATCTGACCTGTGATAGCTAAACATGTGCAGTGCTCCCTGCCCACAGCAATAGCAAGATAAGATGCATTAACACAGCACTGGTGAACAGTGAGCATCAAACCAGCAGTTCAGGAGATGGAGAAACTGGCCCAAGCACCTCCAGGCTTTTTAGTCTGACCTCTGAGGTATGAAAACATTTCAAACATCTTCCAGGAGGGGCATTTCAGCATGGACCCCACTATAAAAGAATGAGAGAAAGAGAGGTTACGATCTTAGATTCCCCAGGGGAGATTTTCAGTGGTATTTCTACTGAAATGTGTGAGTTTATAGGTGCTGGATGTAAGTGATCTTATTTAACACATTCTTCAAAGAGCCAGGGTATGGTCAGGCAGGGCAGGATTTTGTCTATTATCCCAGAGGAACAAAGGATGAGAGGTGGTGGCTGCCCTGCCTCAGGTACCTCTGGAGAGCCAGGGAGGGAGGAGAGCTTGCTGAAGGGCAGCACTGGCCAGGAGCTAACATCAGCTGGGCTTTTTGAGGTAAATGTTCTCAATAGAGATGCTCAGGATAGCCTTTTGGTATGCCATGGACCCCACATAGTGCTGAGCTCAGTGCTTGACCCCTGTGTAAGAGATTTTGTTGTAGAAAATGAACGAGAATTAATGATACTGCCTGTGGCAGTGAAAGGCTGGACACAGAGACCCAGATCAATCATCTGATATTTGTGGTGACCATCCCATGTGCCCCCTACCCCTCAGTATCTTCCCACCACAAGGAAAATGGGATGGACTGCCAGGAAATTCGTGCCACTAATCAGTAGCTCATTCCCTCTTTCCATAGCTCAGTAGGCATGGGAGAGTCTATCCCCATTTCTTTTTTTCTGATTCCATTCAGTTTCTACTATTTATCCTGATTTCAACAGGAAAAGTCTGCCCTTGTTCCTCAGAGAAGATCCAAAGAAAGGCATGGGGTTTAACTGAAGTAGGAGACAACTCTGCTGGGTTTCTTCCTATCTGGCACGAATCTCAGTGGGCAGCACTGAGACCAAAATTTTTCATTTTCCTGGGTCAGCTTCACCCCAGGTTTTGCCTAGACATGAGCAGAGGTGTGGGTTTGGACCATCAGTTCTGGTGACATGGTTTTTCATGGTTTGCCCCCTCATCTCCAGTGAACCTGTGGCTGTGCTGTGCTGGCTCAGGGACAGAAGTGTTTTGGGGAAGGAAGGGCAGGAGGTGGAGATCAGGGTGGATGTGCCAGGCTCTGACTGTCTGGGTAGAAAGTGGCACCTGGCCTTTGTGTTTGGCCATTATTTACTTGGCATGCAAGTGGGCAAACCTGTGGTGAAGAGCCTGAGTGTCCTTATGACAGTGGCTGGGAGGGGGACACTGCTGAGTGTCCTGCACGAGGATCTCTGAAGCTCTGGTGCTTCCTGGTCCCTTCCTGAGACTCGGGTGTTTCTCCCCTAAGGCTCACACGGGGCTGGTTCTGCTCGTCCTTAACTGCAGTGCTTGGGGATGGAATGATGAAAGACACAGTACGAGAGCTAGGAATTGTGTCATTTGTTTTGTCAAGCAAAAAGAGCAGAAAAACAAGGCAGCAAAGACAAAGCCGAGGAAATACAGTGATAGATCATACCTCAGCAGATGTAAATCACCACAGCTCCATTGCCTTCAAAGACCAGGAACAGCTGTTGAGCACAGTTATGTTACTTTGCACCAGCTGAGGATCTACACTGGACAACTTTAAATATTGAATCTCAATGCTTTTGAGATAGTAAATGGGCAAAAGGAGAAAAGAGATTTGTATCTGATGTTAGAGTGGTACGGCTAATGTTCCTGGCTTTAAATGAATTACAATCTGAGAACTGCAAGCTGTAGCATTTTCTCCTGCTGTTTTGGACACTCTCCCATCCCTGTGGTGATTGATGCTGTGCTGGAAAACAAGTATGCAAAGAATTTGTTTGGTATGCTCCAGAGTTCATATGTCTTCATTGTAGGTAGTCCATATTGTGTCACGCCGTCCTTGAAAACCCTGCAAAAGAGCTTACAATTAAATTTGAGACTGTGAAGCTGAAACACAACTGTCAGGTGCCAGATGGCATTTCGGAACGGAAGGATTTATTCTAGTTTACAAACAACAAAAGGAAAACTTTGCTGAGTTCTTGCAAACTCCCTTGCCCAAGGAGACTGTGAGGGAGAAGAGGGAGGGGAACAGCCCAGCAAGCACTGAGTGCTGCACCAGCAGGCCAGCTCCCCAGGGGTCAGGGTCACCCAGACAGGCTGAGGGACTGGCAATTCCACCCGCTGTACTCTGGGGTTGGGATGTTCTCCCTGTGTCTTGAGGCATGGCTTCAGTGGCTCCTCTTGGTGCACAGCTTAGGCGGAGCACCAAGCCCACCTGGGCTGGTCTGAGCCCACCCTGAGAGCCCTGAGGTGCTGCAGCTGGAGCTCCCACAGCATCACTTGGTGGCACTGAGAGCCAGACACGCTCAGCTCTGTGGGTGCTGGCAGGAGCAAACTAAACGGGGGGGACACAGGGGGGACACAGTGCCCGGGGGTGACTCTGCAGATGGGAGCAGAGCCACAGGGCCCCCCAGGACCCTCCTGCTCCCCTGCCCTTGGACATGGTGGCCTCAGGCAGCACTTCCAAGGTCCCATCTGCCTCCCCTCCCCATCCCTTTGGGAGGTTGTGCCAGGCAAGCCCAGCCAGCCCCGTGGAGGCCTCCATGGCCACACAGAGCTGCTGCTCTGCCCCACCCCAGTGGCAAAGAGCAGAAGGGGGATCTCAAGGAATGCAGCCAGCCCAAACCCATGCGAGCTCAAAGCTGCAGTGCTGGTGAACTGCCTCAACAGGAGCTCTGCAGGGTGGTGGTTGGCTTTATTGGCCATGGAAGAGGCACCAGCTCCTGGGTGGGTCAGGGGGGTGATGCCATGAGGTTCCCTGTGTCTATGCTGCTTTCCATTGGGAATTGCATCCTTCTGCTGGAGTCCAAGCCCTAGGTACACCCCAGCCCTTGAAGATTTTGCTGCAATGTGCGGAGACAGTGGTTCAGTGACACATGAGAAGAGGAAAGAAAAGGAAAAAAGTTTTGGAAATCCTTTAGTACCCTGGAACTTTACTATGCTCCAGTGACATTTCCTAAGTGACCTAAAAAAACCAAAAAAAGAATCCCCGAGAAAGACGAGGATCATCAAATCAGAGCAATTTAGCACTTCATGACAAGAAAGATTAGCCCTGCCCAATGCTCATCTTGGTTGAAAATGATTTAAATAAAGCTATAAATCTTCTGGAAATTATGCAACATTCTGTGTCAGCTGGAGGCTTCTGCCTGGATTTGTGTGTGCAAAATTCAAAAATTAAACTCACGTTACTTTGTAAATGACCCATTGGGGAAGTTCATTTCCATACGGGCAGAGCAGGGAGGCAGCTGCTCCTGGGGCACGTGTGTGACTTTGCCTGCCCTGCTGTCACCACTGCACCTCTGCACTGTCCCCCCTGTGCCCCTCTGCCAGGCAGCCTGGGCTGGAGCTGGCAGCTGCCTTTGGGAGGGATGGATGAGCCTGTCCCTGCTGCCTGGCCTGGCCAGGGCAGGGGTCAGGAAGAGCCACTGGGATCCTGGGCATGCCAAGGTCAGCCACAGCAGCAGCAGGCCTGGCTTAACCCCAAATCTCCAAGCCCTGGGGTGTGTGATCACCCCACAGCTGCCAAAGGGCCACTGAGGTTTGCAAGATCGATGTCTCCTGTGCACCCCCTGTGTTCCAGGGAGAATTTCAGGCTTGTTCTGGGATAAGAGTTTCAGAACTTGGGCATTTGTAAAGCAGGCTGATCGTCCTTCGTGGCTTTCTGCAGAGACAGGCAATGGCTTGTGTTGGCCCATCAGAGAAATCTGGAATTTAACAAAGATCTTCTGTGGCCACAACAGCTGTCTGTGACTGACTGTATCCAGAGAGGGTGTCTTGGCTTCTTTTTTGATTTATTTTTATTTATTTGACTTTATTACCCTTCCCTGTTGGAGGGCTGCCATTCTGGATGCAGACCATCATTGTTTCAGATCATTCACATGACCCTTGCAAATAGGAAGCTGCTTCTCCAATGTCTACTAAAGGGTTACTCCTCAGACACAGGGACAGAACAAGTTATGTAAAAAAATGGAAGGCAAGAAACCAGATTATTTCACATTTTTTCTCAGATTTTCAACTCCAGCTGGATGGTGCCAACCTTCTTACCCAGGGTATGGACACCTGTGCAGGAAGGAAGGGAGGGAAAGTGGGAGATCACCCCAAACAGGCCTCAGCATCACCTTGGACCTGTGCCCCCCAAGGAGGGAGATGTCTGGGACAGACAGGCAGTGACCACTTTCTCTCTGTCCCACTTTGCAGCTGGATGGCCTCATGTGGTGGACCAGGCACAAAAAGGCACCTGCCATAAACCTGGAAAACGGTGAAGAACAGACTGACCCAGAACAGAGTGAGAAGGACCTGGTGGAAACTGCAGCTTCAGATGATAAGGAGGAGGCAGGTAGGGCTCTCTCTATGAACAAACACACTCACGTGCCTGGGAATGCACAGCCAGGATCCCATCAAAGTCCCCAAAGTTCATGAGGAGCCACCTGGTCCATTCACTGGAGCCGGGGCTTGTATTTACAGTTTTAAGGATGTGATAATGAAAGTGTTGTGGTTCTTGGTCCTCCCAACATCCCTCTGAATGGCTCAGAAGAGCTGCCATCCCTGAAATAAAGAGCACCAAAATAGCAGCACAGTCTGAGGGGACCAAGAGAGCCTGGGAGCAGACATATGCACTTTGTGGATGCCCTAGAATGAACCCACAGGCCTCACTTTTCTCATTTCCATCATGCCAATAGGATCTTTCCATCTTCCCTTAGATGTAAGCCATGGTTAAAACTCAGACCTTAAATAGCTCTGTGTCCTACCAGAGGTATTTAATAGGAAGGAAAGCAGAGCAAAGTGAACTTAAAGAGTTGTCAGGAGACAGAACAGTAGCAGGAGATGCTACATAGGCTAGTTCTTTTCAGAGTGGACAGAGCTTTATTCTGCAAATCTATTAAAAATGCAGCTTTCTGGTTTTGAGCTTAACTTTCGAAGGTTACAGAAGTTCAGAGCAGCAGAATAAAGACACACAAAAGATTTCTTCACTTCTTCCATTTCTGGTCAGTCCAAAGGACACAGGAACCAATCACAGAATAAACAGAAGTGAACATCTAAACAAATCCCCAATAGAGTAAATAAAAAATATCCCAAATAAAGTAAAGTTGGGGTAAAGTTGAATGCAGTTATTCAGCATTACTTCTTATTTCTTGTCAATTCCTAGTTCACTTCACTAGCTCAGATTTTTATAAACAGATATCCTAGTATTTTGGTAATTAGCAGAGATGAGGAAGGAAATGTGAAACACAGCGGTTGACAGTTTAATGAGGGTTTTTTTCTGAGTAACACCTTTTTTCAAGGCCCTATAACATCCTGTATTTCAAAAAAGGTTATATTTGGAAAGAACAGGGAGTGAAATACACACAGCACAGGACTGACAATTAAAGCACACACTTCACCTGGCATGCCATGTGTAATAAACAAGCTGGGGTATCTCTAAATGGACCATGCTGTCAGGAATTTTTAAAAGCGGATGAAATCTGGGCTGGGGAGGAGGGGGAAGAGGTTTGTTAATTAACTAACGAGTGATTGGTGCAATCAACCCACTGCAATCAGGCTGTGCTGTACATGGTCTAGGGAGAAGTTTTCCTTTTCCTTTTCCTTTTCCTTTTCCTTTTCCTTTTCCTTTTCCTTTTCCTTTTCCTTTTCCTTTTCCTTTTCCTTTTCCTTTTCCTTTTCCATTATTTTGCATCTCCCATGCAAGGTCCCTCTCAAGTCTCACTCCAGACTGGCCAATGCACCTCCAAACAACTGGGAGAGGGGAGGGAAGGGTCCCAGTAGATTCCAACAGCCAAGTTTTGGTCCCTCTCTCGCAGCAGCCAAACATCCCTGGTGGAAAACGTTGTACATGTGGTTCTGTTGTCTGCCCACCGGCCCCACGCCCACCCTGTCCCAGGAGGAGAGCGCTGCCCTGGAGCACAGACTCACCAGCATCGAGGAGAAGCCCCAGTGGAGGATTGTGTGTGATATTAGTGCCATTCTCCTGATGGCCACCAACGTCTTCCTGTGGGCATATTTTGGCTGAGCTGGGGTCGGGAATGGCGTGGCTTTGGTTGCTCTCACCTTCCTGTCTAAGCTGGGAGCATCAGGTGACAGAGCAGCACAGCCTTTCCCTGGAGGCACCGCTTGCTGGGAATGACTGTGGGGCTCAGTTTCTCCATGAGGGGTGACCAAATCTCAGCATTGGTCACATCTGGGACACAAGGGATGTGTGGGATAGCACGTGGGACAAGTCAGGAGGTTTGGGGTCAAGTTTAAGGGTGCAGAGCTGAGCCCAGCAAGGAGCAAAGGCTTTGGAAAGCCCAGCTGTGGCATGGCTGGGGCCTCTCTCAGGGCTGACTTTGCACTGCTGTGCTTAGGGGAAGGAGACTTAAACACTAGCTGTGTTTTTTTATATGGCCAAAATTCAGATGGGATCATTTGGGGACCACTGGATTAACTCAGCTGTGACAACCCTGGCTCCCACAGCCTCCCCACAACCTGTGTGGGACCCCTCCCACCCCACCACTCACTGGCATCAGCAGTGGGTACAGGGGGCTTCTTCCTGCTCCCTGAGCCCCCCATTCTGCCCCCTCTGCTGCACGAGGGCTGGGCTTACACCAGCCAGCCTGAGCCTGTTTGCTCACAGGGCTGATGCTGCCCCTTAACAGCATTTCCAGCAATAAAGGTGCCTGGGTAACCAAGCCAGTCCTGGCTCTGGGTTATTGTGGTGATCTGTCCTGCTCTGACACACAAAGGGCTCCCTGGCACACAGCGACCTGGCTGTGGCAGGGAAAAGAAATATCCTTCCTTGGGGCCTGGATCAGGATCTCACTTTCTTGAGCAAGTTCAGGCTTTTCTGACCCATCTTGGTGCCACCACGTAATGTCAAAGTCTTTGAAACCATGAAGAGACAGCAGCACCCACTGTTAAGATCTGTGCCTGGAGAAGGCTGAAAATGCCCACCGGGATGTGACCCTGCATCCAAAAGGCAGGTCCAAGTCACCATGGGGGTGGGGAGGTGAGGGCACACAGAGAAGCACAGCACCATAAAGGTGAAGAAAATGAGTCATGAGCCAGCAAGGAGGGAAGAAACAAGGCTCTGTTTCCACCAGGCACGGGAAAGTTGGGCCATGATTTCCCTGCTTCTCCTCAGTTTGGATGGAGCTGGATGGGGTCTGTGCTGGCCTCATGCAGGTCAGTAAAAGCATTTGCTCATTCTAAGAGGAACACAGAGATTTCTTTGAACAAAGGACCTCTCAGCACCACGAGCTGCCTGTCCATCCCCACGGGAGGAGGGACACGACACAGACCTGGTCTTGCCTTTCCAATACTCAGTTTCAAGCAGGCAGCGCCCAGATTAGAGGGTGGCCTCAAAACATTTAGAGAAAATCAAGTTACCAGCAGTGATTAACAGCTGTCAAATGTCTAATAATAACAGGTACATTTTTAGTGCATTTAGAAATACCAGGGCTCTCACCTCCTCACCCTGGGCCACAGAGATCCTCAGCAGTTCTCAGCTTAATGTCTTTATTGGCTTTTTTGGACCACACATCCCCTTAAAGTGTGGGAAGGCAACATCAAGTAGGATGAGGAAAATTGGGGCAACTTTTTAAATATTCGAGATTATTTTTTCCTCTAAGAAATATTCAGTTTTGCAGAGAGTAGAACTGAAAAAGCCTATTTTTTTTTTTTTTTAATGACAAAATATTTTTGGTCTTTGGTTATGTGATGAGTTCTTCCCATCTCACCCCACGGATCCTTGAAGGTAACTTTTCATTTAAATTTATAATGCTGATGTTGATTAAACAAAATAATGCACTTTGAGAGCTGTGACTGCATCTCTGAGCTTGGCTCTGAGAAGGAGTGGAGACACCCACACTGCCAGATGCAGCCAGCTGGGCACCCCCAGGAGGAACACATTTCGTGGGTAAGCTTATTTGACTTCACTACTCTGTTTTCAAGCACTGAAGTGAAACAAAAGAGAAAAGAATGATTGGGGAGGGGAAGTCTGAGAGGTCTGATTGAAATAAAGCAAAGTTGTCTCAAAACATCTTGACCTTTGCTTGTGTTTTCTAGGAAGACGATGTAATTAGCAGAAAAGAAAAATTAAAACCAAATCAATCAAAAAATGAAACTCCAGCTGAACAGGAGCACTGTGCAGGCTGGTTGTGGCAGCAGGGGATGAGTTGTGGTGTCCTAACAAGAACACATTGCTCTCAGGCTGTAACCAATATCCAAGTGCATTGGCAGCAGATGTTATTAATGATGCCAATACATATTTTCTTATTAATCTTCCATACTAGGCTTGTGTCTATCTGCAAATGATTATCATTCATTTTCCTGACAAATCTATCAAGATCATTTATTACTGTTCGGCAAAGGATCTTCTTTTAAACAAAGATTAATAACATTGCATTTTATTTGGCTGGCTGAGCCAAAGGAAATGAAATTAACAATGAGCCCTACAAACATGTCATCACTTTAATTTACCAGAAAATATTTTAAAATGTTATTTAAAAGAATATACGCTGTGGTGGGCACAGTTTATTACAAAGGAAAGGAATCAAACCACAGGCATTTCAGCAGGGTGGGGAGTGAGCAAACAGGGCACTGTGAATTCTCTGGTTCCTTGCATTGGAGTTCTGGAACAAGGAGGGAGAGGCACCCACAGCATCTTTGGCATGCGTGGATGGGCACCTGCCCAGGGGAATTGCAGCTGGAGGTCTCTGTTCCTCAGTTAAAGTGGGTCCTAACCAGGATCCCAGCTCTCATTCCTGCAGGGAGCACTGCCCTCCCTGTGTTCCTACCGAAGGGAACTCCACCAGGGTAAAGCTGGTGGGGCTCTCAGGGAGAGGAGGGCACAGGTGGGCTGAGTGCCAGCACCCTTCTGTACTTGTGCTCCCCAGGAGGAAAAGAAACAAACTCACTAAATTTACATGGTTGTTTCCTTTCTTCTGCACTCACTTCTAACTTTCCTTCCCCTCTTTTGAGTAAAATAAGATAAAAATAATAACAACAATAATAACAATAAACATACACAAAGAACCTATCAGAATTCCCTTCCTACTTTTACTGGTACAGGTCTAAAATCCTTCCAGGGGAGCAGGGAGGCCTACAGACATCCAGTGGCTCTGTAATTCCTGCCTTGGGATCCTGTACCACACCTGAAGCCACCTTCATGCCTTCCCTCCCTTTGTCTCACAGGCACTCCCAACACCTCTGCGTGTCCATCTCCAGCACAGCTCACGGGTGGTGACTGAAGCGTGTTCCATCTGCCACAGGCTGGCACCCAGCTGCCAGTGCTGCCATTCCAGCACAGCCTGAGATCTCACCAGCAGGAGCTGCAATTCCAGGCAGTGCAGGATCACAGCCCTGCTGTCCAAGCAGGGCCAGATGGCACCACCGTGCCAAGGATAACAAACAGTCACTATGTCCTCAGAGCCCGAAGCAAAGTCAGCCTGAGCTGCCGAGTTGTTGCCATTTCTGATTCCCAGGAACAAGCTGTCCCCAGAAAAACTGCAGAGAGGCTCCTGGAGAGGGCACTTGAACAACTGTGAGCCGCAGGATGTCCCTTGAGGAGTCCCTGTGCCACAGCAGCAGGGTGGAACAGTGCATACATGTGTGCAAAACAGGAACATCTGCACACACAACACCCAGCTCCTGCTCTGGGCTTTCTCTGCTGGGCTGCCATGGGGCTGCTTGGCAGCACTGGGGAGCAGGCACTGGGATGGAGATCATTGGGAATGGCTCCTCTGCCACTCTCTGGTTTAGGCTAACCCAGCAACTTCTAATTCTTAATTTCTTTAATTCTTTATTTCTATGGGAAGGACCAGGGCAACTATTTTAAGAAGTTGGTAATTACTGCAGCCTGTGTTCCAACCAGAAATGCTGTTCTGTGACTTGCTCCTGTGGCTTCCACAAAAGCAGCATCCAGTTTAATATGTGAGACTCATAACCAGCTCACACAGTGCAATAGTTCACTTCAGTTTGAAGAAAAAAAATATTCTGCTGGAAGCACAGCAAGTAGCAGTGTCAATTTTTCATTAACCTACAGCCACTGTCTCTGTAGACTTACAGCTATGAGTAAGATTACAGTTATAATTTTTTATGGTCCCTAAGGGAAGGGAAAAAAAAACTTCTCAAAACTTTTAAGGTCATTAAAAATCCACCTTTAAATTGGAGGTAGTTTCAGTTTACTCTCATATTTCAAAATCAAATCTTAGCTGCAGCCTCACATCAAAGCAGAAATGTCAGTCGCTTTGTTTCTACTTCTGTGAAAGAAGTTCCAGCTTATACATGAGTCGAATACCAAGTAAATAGATTTTCCTGGGAAACAAAGGCAGCTTTCTTTTGTTTGTTTTAAACATATGTAAATAGAGTCCCAGGGGCTGAGCTGCCTGTCACTTTAACTAGGTTCACACTCATGTCACTCCAGCTGGTGATTTCTGACCGACCTCAGGTCAGGACTGCAGAAGTTTCCCTCCCCACTCCTCCACAGCCACATCAAGCAGCTGCTCGTGCCCTTCCCCTCCAGCCTCACACCTCAGCAAAGGGGAGGCAGACTAACACGGGTTCCTTTTTTGCTAGTTTCTTATTCTTTTGGGTTTGGTTTTGGTTTTAAACTGTAGTTACAGAATCACAGAAATACTTTGGTCCTCTGTCAAAGCCAGAGTGAATGGTCCTGAAATCTCTGGGCAGAGCAGAGCAGTGCCTGGAATCCCTGGATACTGCCAGTGACCAGCTGGGCTGTGCCTACACACCAGCCATGGATCAAAGGCTGATGGCACCCACTGGTTCATGGTCAAGATGATGGGGGGCAGGGAAGAAACAGGAATGGATTGCTAAGAAAAATGACCTTTTTTGGGGTTGTGTGTGTTTGGTTTAGCAAGAGGGGACCATCACTCCTGGGCTTCCTCTTTTCAGTACCAGGCACTTAAAGAGTGGAGTGTGATCCTCACAGAGCCAGAAGATGCCAGAGGAGCAGGATCCCTCCACCTGCTCCTGCTGCAAACAACACTGAGGGTAGGCTTTGATCCTTGTACGAGCCACACACTTCAGAGATGGCCTCAATGGTTCTTGTGGGTCCCTTCCAGCTCAGAATATTCTGTGAAATCGACTCACTTTCTTTTTTTTCTTTTTTTTATTTAAACCAGCAGATCAATGCAAAATCAAGCACTTCATGCTTGTCATTTCCAAATGACTCGGGTTATATCTCAATCTTCAGTGAGGTTTTGGGTGTAAGACTGGGTAGCACCGAGGGATGCATCAATTTATAGGCTCTGCAAAAGCCACAATTAAGGAAAATCCTCAAATACACGAGAAACCTCAGTTTTGATTGGCCACGTTCCCATAACTTCTTGATAATTCAACTCGCTCGAGTATTATTCAGTGTTTTCCTTCTCCCTGCTTTTTTTATCTCTTGACAAGTTTACAAAGAGAAGAATGGAGCTGAGCTGAGCTGCATTCCATCCAATCTGCTGCCTCCACAAACAGCAGAGAAGCTAAATGAAGCCCAGAACATATGGCACTGTGCTGACAGAGCTCCCAAACTGGTTCTGCATGAGCAACAAGGAACATCTTGAAACGCACAAGACATATGTGTTTTAGGAAGAAGATTGAAGTGTTTCATAATAAAACAGGACAAAGTGAAATACAAGTGCTGTATAAAATTTTAATTAAAAACTGGTTTTACCCCTCAACGTGAATATACAATATGTTTCCCAGATGGATTTCATATTTAAGTATTATCTAAACCAGAAACATAAATGAGACAAATAAAGCCTTCAAAAATGGCACAGAGGCTAAAATGTATGTAAACACTAGATGACTGTGGTGAAAACAAGGCAGGCAGGGAAAGCAACCTCTTAGCAAGTGTTTACTACTGGAATCCTGAATGAAACAGTTCCTACAGCTACAGCCAGAGTAGCAATACAAATACAAGCATTAGAATTCACCACCACTCAGGGATGCAAATGGTGCCTTTGTTACTCAGGAGTTGTCCAGGCTATTTCCTACACTGATAATTCATGGTATAGAAGTGCATAATTCATGGCATGCCAGGCATCGAACACTCTCCTCTTCTGCCCTGCTGCCAGGCTCCCACCCTGCTCTGTGTGAAGCTCTCTTCATTCCATGCCATCAGCTCCACAGGGTTATGCAAAGGCCTAGCCACAGTACAGAATTTTTGTGCTGTCTCCTCAGGAGCAGTAAATCCTTATGAACCAGGAGGGATGTTGTTTTGCAGCAGCAAACTCCTTTCCCCGAAGAGGTGAGAAGGTGGCTCAGATCCCACTGCTCAGGCTGCAGGGAGTTCTCTACTGGGCCAGAGGCAATCACCCAGAACTGAAGGGAAATGCACACCACGAAAAAGCACAATCTCCACATAGATCAAGCAAAGAGAAAGATTACAGTTCCTTTATGCTGCCATCCAGACAAATTATCACCACACTTCAGAGAATTTCTCACAAAGATAAAATGGGAACAAACCCCATGCCTTTGGCAAGCCAACACTGATAAAAGGAGCAACAGCCACATCTTTGAAGGGCTTTGGTTGATGATGTTTTGAATTCCATCGGGAAAGCAGCAGTAATCAAGGGAACTTGTGCTTAATAGCTCTTGTGCAATGGAAAGAGGAGTATTGGGGGTTTCAATCACTTCCCTGCTGCATTTGTTGGACCTGAAAGGACCTGGGCAAAGAGCAATTCTCTGCTGCTCCCAGAGACATCACCTAAGGCAGACACACCTTCTGTCAGGGAGGCAGCTCATCAAGACCGGCCCTAGAAGTGCTGTCCTCTCTCAGCTTCAAGTGTTCTCACTGGAACCAAGAGGCTCAATTCATTGATTTGAAAGTTTCCTCAAATTCCTTGATTACTAAACAAATCTCATGAGAAATTCTCAGCATCCTGATAATGATCACTCCACAACTACTGAAGTAATTAACACCATGGCCTTTCCTGTGACCCAGAGATTCCACATTACCAGATTTACACAGCAAGAGACCACTGCTAAAAGGCTGAGAATTTTGTTGCATAGTTCAATGTTTCAGAAAACATTTCAAGCTTAAAAATCGGGAAGAGCAGAATTATGTACCAAGTTATTCCTTGCACATGGAGTGGTAAGGCAGAGATTCCTTCCAGCGTTCTCTGACAAACCCATGGCACACTACACAAAATTTTCCACTGTCACATTGCACCCTTTGTTCCTGAGGAGAGAATGAGGATAAATGATGTGAGAGATGTTAACAGTGCTGGTTAGTACACAGAGCAAACAGCACTAAGGCACCAGGATGAAAAAAAAATATATTTTAAAAAAGATAAAAAAGATATCATAAGAGTAATCAGTGTGAGGATATGAACCCAGATCATGCAGGAGACAGAAGCTGAGCAAGATACCAACTGCAAAGATTAGCTCCTAAGAGCACATGTAGTAAAGCAGCTCATTATCTTTTCTAGCCCTCTCTGATCAAGATAGAAATCTATTAAATCTGATTAAGATTTGTTTAATAATTGTCTGATTAAAACATAATAAACCTGGAAAAATTAAAATAAAGCCTTTTTAGTAACCTGGAGATGAGCTGGGACTTTTCAGCCAGGCTTCCATAAAATAATTTCTTTAACATTCACCTCAGGATCCCAAAGCACTTCAGAGTCATTTAATTAAGCTTCAACAGAGCACAAACTCCCCATTTTACAGCTGAGGTAACAATGAGAAGGAGTTTGGAAAAGACTATTTAATACTGAGCCAAGCTAAATGTTCTGTTATTTTACCCCAAAAATAGATTCTGAACAGCTCCAGGTAGATTTTTTCTCCCCTGATAATTTTGGCAGCCTCTGAAGTAATAGTAAAATTCAAACATGTGATGCACAATCTAAAGAACAGCCTTCATCACTTCCCAAGCTGCTCAGCTTTGGAGCATAGACACTGTTCCCCATCTATCTTACAAAGCTGCTCCTACCTGTTCCCATTATTCCAGCCATCCCTATACTTCTTATCCTCAGTGGAGCAATTTAAGCTTCTCTTCCTCCCAGTCAAAAAACTTAGGTAGGGCAAATCATTAAAGAGTTTGACATTTTTGCCTTTAATTCACATCAGGTCAATGACTTAGTGATTTCCAAAGCAGCTACTGTCAGCCAAGGATTTGCATTTCTTCTGAACACAGGCAGGCAGTTTGTCTAAAGCCAGCCCAAGATCCTAAACTGTACCAAGTTATTCATAGGAGAGAGGGAAGGGAGCAAGTAGGAAGCAGAGTCTGACTCACTAAAATGAAAGTGATTAAAATATTGCACTGATTGCATCCTGCAAGCATCACTGGATGCTGAACAGCTTTTGGTGAGAACACTCGTGGGTTATAACAACTTGGGGAGGGCAAGACAGACACAGACTTCACAGAAAAGCACCAATTCACTCCTCATCTGGCCCATTATTGCCAGATTTGAGTAGGCAGCTTTCCTTTAGGAGCTAAAACGACAGGGGTGGAATTATGCCATCCCACTGTCACTGGAACTTTGTAGATGGCAAAACATATGGAATGAGCACAGAAGATGCTATTTAAAGCTCCACTCAGGCACCTAGAAATTTGCATTTGAGAGAAGGGATTTAAATTGTATTAGAAGGCAAGGTGCACTAAACAATTAGAGTTTATTGCTGTGTTGGTTCAGTGCCTGAACCTCCACTTCTCCCAGGCTGCAGGGGCAGAGCAGCAGCCGTACTGAGAGCTGGGTGTGCTGGCAGGGCCACCTGAGCAAAGAGGGAAAGGGAAAATGCTTCTGAAAACAAAGTGCCTTGAAGATTTTAGGGATGGATCAGAGCAATTTGGGTCTGAAGTCACATCCCAGAGGAAAGTTTTCCATTTTCCAAACTGGATTTCCAGCACAGTGCTGGGAAGACAGCACTCTTTGCTGTATCATGGCGTGAGCTGTGGAATGACTCTGACCCAGGAGAGGAACATCTCCTGCAGCAGCTGATTCAGAGAGACACTGAACACAAATCTCCCTCCCAGCTGGAGCAGGGCCAAAGACAGAGACTGTCTGCTCCAGTTGATGCTATGCTGCAAAAGAAGGCTACACTGAGAATATTTATACTGGTCAAAATTCAATAATGACCTTTTTTTTTTTCTCCCATCCAGTTTTCACTTTTGCTGAAAAAAATTTAATCTTTGATGAGAACTGAAGGTTGCCATATTACCATATTCTTCCTTTTTTAGCTAGGGGAATCAAACAGATATCCTCCAGCCATCCCTTGGACCCTTTGAAAGCACCACCTTGCTTTTTTATAGTGGCTCCCAACCTTTCTCATCCCCTTTTGTATTCAGTTCATGGCAACATATGTCCTTCGTTAAACATACAGGAAAACCCCACAACAATCCCTCAGCATTCAGGCCTTCTCACACAGTGAACAAACAGGGACTGAAATCTGCTGGATTGCTGGGGAGGGAAAAATCAAAGAGGTTTCCTATGTCACGGAGCCAGATCAGGCCAAAGGGGAGCAGCCAATCTTCAGAAGACTAACTTTTACTCAGCTGTGACACTGGGGAAGGAATGCACAAGAGAATATTGAATGAAAACTGCAGGATACCAGGAGAACACTGAATATTATGGCTCAAACACATATAGGAAACTGCAAGAACCTTCAGGTTTCAACAGATTAATTTTACACCAAAAGCTTGGAAAGCATTTCTCAGAATCTGCCCTGCCTATTTAGGATCTACTTCAATACAGGTACTCCTCTGAGCAAGAAGAAAACTATTGCTTTGTGGACTAACATGGGGTCACTGGAGAGAGCAGTGAACACCAGGTCCTGGTAGCACAACCCTCCATGGCCTCCATGCCTTCAGGGACACAACTTGGGAAAGTTCTACTTTTCCTTTCTGCAAGAAAAAGTGTCCTGGTACTTCACAGAGTGACTCAGCACTTCTCCATAGCATGCCCACAGAGGGTGCCACTACTGCCCTCTGAAAGCACTAATGTGCTAAATGGCAGCAGGGACAGGAAGTTATCAGTGTTAATCCACTTCAACTGGTCCAACAGTTACAAGAAATAGAAATGTCAGTATGTGAGACACTTCCTCTGAGAGTGCCCTTGCCTGAAACAGCAGCACACAGCCCCCCCACATGCTCTCCCACCAGAGGAATTGCTCACCAACTGCTTTCTCAAATCAATTATGTTGTCTCAGCATTAAAGGAGGGAAGGCAGAATAGACTGACTTTGTTTATGTAGGCATGCTGGCAGGTTCCAGTCATATGTTGTGCCATCTGTACTGCTAGCTTTATCCTCTATCTAATCACAACAGGTAAAATGGCATCAGTGGAGCTGCCTCTGTTTGCTCAGAGAGGGAGGCAGCCAGAACAGGCATTTGTTTTTTCCGCATTCTGGAGGGAAGCAGGAGATGGACACTCTTGCCCTTTCAAAACACTCAGCTTTTCAATGGATGGGCAATTTGCCCTGGTCTGCTAATGTGGGATCTGCTCAGTGCAAGGCTGAAAAGGTTCCATCCCTGGGGAAAGCATCGAACTGCTGATGAACATTTGGTGGCCTTTAGCAAAAATGAAGTGATTGCTGCCAACAGGATCCCAGCAGACCCGGAAGGACAGGCTCCAAATTAGGTGGGATTGTGATGCAGGAATTTCAGAAGGCCTGTACAGAACACAAGGAGCTTGCTGGCTAGCTCTGGTCTTTCCCCCTGCGCAGTCCTTTCTTATTCATATTTTTAAAATGACAAGTGTATTGGCAAATGTCATGGCTGCATTCAGGAGAACATGGAAACGTTCAAATGCAAAGGCTGTGTGAAGATGACCTTTCATCTCACACAAAGGCTGCTGGGCTGGGTGGTTTTCTTTTAAAATCTCACAGTATTAGAACACTTGTGACTAAAGGTGCTCAAAACCACTTCAAATACATGCCTGTGGATCATACAGTACCAAAGTTTGTGCCATTCTCCAAAATAAACAATTCAGAGGCAACTGTCTAGAAAACAATTCTCTTTGTCCTAGGTGGGTCACTTTTAAACCAGCACTCACATTCACCTTCTCCTTTGGGTCCCCTCTCTGACCAATGGAACATATTGCTTCTTCAACCAATTCTGTTAGAATTGCTAAATGGATTTAGATACTTAATGAGAACTGGCTGCAGCTGAAACCTGAGTTGATGTCACACAGGAATATGCAGCAGACCTATTAGTCTTCAAATGACTCCATGTTCAGAGTCTCAAAGGAGCAACACCATCTTGCTTATCTGTGGAGGGGATTTTTTTGTTAGGGATTATTTGTTTCTTTTTCAGGGGGTGAATGATAATTTTATTTCCTTTTTTCAGCCCAGGCCAAATCCCCATTTCTCCAAAACCCTGCTTAACCATAAGACACCTTAAAAATAGAGTACAAATGTTGTATAAAAACAGGTTTAGTTGCAAATATTGTATACTGTGTGTTTTCAGGTGAGTTGCTTTCAGGAATGTGTTTTGTGGTCTGAAACAGCACCAGCAGTTTTTTTGTACATCTCTCTGTATATTTTTGCGAGACTCTCCTCCAAGATTGCTCTGTGAGGCTTCTCTTTGTACACAGCTGCAGGACCACTATCCAAGTGAACAGGAGCGTTCTGCTGCACTGGAGAGCTGTCAGAGGAAAGAAGATAAGAAACAATGATCAAACCAAGATATGGAAGTGGAATCAGTGGCACAAAAACAGCAGAAATACCAATGCAGAGGTGCTTAGCACGGATTACCTTCCACAAACCAAAATAAAAACTGCACTGCAGCTACTTTTAAGAAATAGGAACCACCCCCCACCATGTTATTCATTCACACAAATCCTCCCCCACTTATCTGAGTACACTTTGTAATGCCCCTCAAATAGAATTAATTTTCAGAGAACCTACAGTAATTTTGCTGTATTTTTGCAGCCTGTGTGACTAGGCAAGAGCAACACAGTAGGATTTTTGTGTCCTTTGAAGGTGAAATTGTAACCACAAGCAGCTATTTCAATATGAAGACAATCTATCAGGGGGATATTAAATTACTGTGGTTGCAGCTGTAAAGTGCTCTATTGGAAGCATCATGGATTAAGTTTTCTACCAAATATATTTTGATATAGTGGCAATCCAGGGTTACTTCCCCACCCCATCTTCTGTGTCACTGTTTTAATACCAAACACAAATACAGACTCATCTTTCAGTTGCTTTGAGAAATTATTCCTTAGATCTATGAAGTAAAATTTATACTCTGCAAATCATTATGAAACACTGACAAGTCTGAATAGTTTATATCTCAACATCATGACTATCTGCTTCCTCTTGATACTTTCAAAACAAAGGTTTGTGTCATGTAATTAAATGAGCAATTTCCCTGTAATAAAGCATGAAACAAGAAGCTCAAAAATCATCAGAAAAAAAATACAACTGAGCTGACATTTTTCACATCTGCTCAGAGATTTAGGCACTTAAGACACTTAAAAATTAGGACTGAGTTATCTTCAGCTTTTGCAAATGTTCTCTGGGTAATGAAACTGGAAATGTGAAGTTTAAGGTGACCATCTTCACTTAGGAAATGGATTACATTTTACAGGGAAGCTTTACAGCTTCTTATATACATGTAATATATTAATTATAGTGTCTTCTGCAATCAAACCAGTACTTAATACTTCATCTTCAAGTTAGTATCAGCCAACATATGACAAAATTGAAAGAAACCTTAGGCCACATCCATGAATACATGTATTCAGCTCCATCAAAACACAAGGATTTCATCTGAAGAACAGAAAATGGGAAGAAGAGGAAGATGTAGGATCAGTTTTCTAAATTCACATCTCTAAGCATCTACTGTCCCATGGGGAAAAAAAAAACCAGAAGGAACAGCTTTTGCTTTTAAACTTCTTACATTCAAATGTTAGGGTGATGCCAACCTACACCAAATAAAACAAGACCTCTTGTGTGGCTCCAGTATTAAAAAGAGAGGAAGGCTACTTTCACACTTATTCAAAAAGGCTCCATCATTTAAAGTCAGTCAATGGCATGGAGCAAATTTAAACCTGTTTATCATCCCGCGTTAACTGTGCCTCACGCTTTGGACACAAAGAAACCAACCTACCAACCAAAATCAACAGAGCAGTTATACAGGCCTCTGTCAAATGCAGAGAAGTCAATACCCTGGGGACTCATCAATAACTGCAGTTTCACCTCCTCCTTCCTGCAGTTTGTGGTACCTCATTTCTGATGGACAATTCTCAGGCCAACAGGCAGGCACAGCACATGTAACTATACAACAAACAGCTCTGACACTCGTTTCCTTGGAATCCATTTCCAGCAGCAGCTTTGTGCTTGCCTTTTTTTCTCCTAAAAGCTCAGACACTTGAAAAAAGCTATAGAGACTCTCAAAATCCAACACTTTAATTGCAGTAAAGACTCAAAAACCAACAGTAACTTCTACAAGTTCCTTATTCTGGTACTGAAAAAGACATAAAAAGGCTTAATTTTCCCTTCTCTTTTTGGAGGGGTGTGTGTGTTTTCATGCATTTCCATTAGCCAGCCCTTGTGCATGAGATACCTGGACAAAGCTACAGCCAAGTTAGGGAAGATTCCCTCTCCTGTCTCAACTGGAAACCAGCTGACAACCTGAGCTAAGCAATCTGGGAATTACACTCACAAATCATATTAACAGCAGGATTTCTGCACGCAACTCCCTGCTCTGAAATACCTGTCATATGCTTTTGTTCCCTCATACATCTCCTTTAAGAGTCCCAGAAGTTCTTTTCTGAGTGAATCATATACTAAATATTTCACAAAACACAGACCTTTTCCTTACTCCCAGTGGTTTTCAATCATCCATCTACTTTACTGCCAGCATTTGGTCGACAGTAGCCTGTCCTTCCATGAACTCTGTGTCTGTCCTTGTATCCTGTTTATGAGCACTGTGGCAAACACTCAGCAATCCGACTGTCCTCGAGGCCTTTATGTCTCACCCCCAGTGCTGCTGGCCTCTAAACCCAAGGAGCAGTCCCTTCCCAACCCGAGTGCCACACTTCATATCCCATCACTTCAGCAGTCGAGTATTAAGGTTTATTTTCCGTTTTTTTCATGGTCTGCAGTTTCAGCATAAATCTCCAAGTCCCAAAGCTGCCTCAAAACAAAAACTTGCGCTTTCTCTCTTACAAACACATCCTAAACAATTTAATTGCCCCAGCTGTCAGGACAAAGGATAAGGGAGCAGAAAGGCTACACAGAATGCAACAGTGAGCACAGGTACAGGAGACACAACTGCAGCAGCAACTTCACAACCATATGGAAATCAGAGTAATCCCTTGCATAGAGGGGATTACAAATCACAGGGATTTTTAAAGAAGCCAGCAAATCAGAAATGAACTTTTTGGAGCTTATAAATTTCAAGTAGAAGTTTGTTATGGTACCCATATTGAAATACCCTCCTTTCAGGGGTATACAGTGGTGATTTGGGGTGCCATTGTTAGAAAACTGTGTGTATTCAACCAGCAAAATAAAGCCCTTTCTAATGGCAACACCTCTCAAGTATAGCACCACAGTTCTAGGACTTCTCCCTTAATATAAAGAAAACCAGAAAAGCCATAGGAGCCCAAAAAACACTTCCAATACTTAGTATCTTTCCTCCAATAGGTATTCAAAACATTGTACAAAATACTGTGTGCATACACATAGAAATTCAGTATTGGTAACTTCTACTACAGAAATAATCAAAATCAATTTAATTGGTATCTTATAAGTAAATCATTCAAATTAAACCGTGGTGTCATGGTTTGGAATAGGAAGAAAATTTAGGGAAGTGATGCAAAAGCTTTTTGTGTAACTGCCAGTCTGTTGAACTCCTCATGTATGTGAGGAGTACACAGAGTAATTAATGTGCATAAACCAGGTTTTTAAGATCTCAGGTTTCCAAGACAGTGCCTAAAATACAGCATGCTGTATCACTAAACTATACCATATAAATTTGCTGCATTTTTTTTGAAAATGCTTCTCTTTTCCAAATATCTGTTTTGCAAAAAAACCAACCAACCAACCAACCAAACCAAAAAACACACACAAAAAAGGACAATCCAAAAATCTCAGCCTCAAACCATATTACTAAATAAACATAAATTTATTTTTGCACTCCCATAGTTGTAAGGAAAAAAAAATAACCAAGTGATTATTTTAAAAGTGACATTTGCCCTCTGGTTGACAAATTCCAAAAACTTCTGCCCAAGAATCATTTTTATAGCCAAGTCCAGTTCCAAACCCAGTGTTTTATGAAGACTAAGTTACACAGTGCCAAACAACATCAAAGGCATAATTATATTTAACTCTATTTTGCTTTTAGGTGAGAAAGCTTAGTATGAGTAACACCTCCTAAGACCTTTTCCCTGTGCAATGTAGGACAAAGCTCAAAATGGGAAGAGAAATTTGTAGCTAAATGTAAAGGGCAATATTGAGTATGACTGTTTTGTCTCAGTCAGAGAAAAACTCCATACCTGGTCCGCAGCTCACTCACAGTTAAGGGCATATTATCTGAAGGTTCTCTTGTCTGAGGCAAATCATCCTAAAAAAACCCAGAAATCAAATTCTCATTAGCTTGGTTTCTGATTACAATGATCTCATTTCAAAAATACTTTCTTTCCATTTAGAAGACTATTAAAGTGCTTACATTTCTTGGGGGAGAAAGGGACAAAGTGTAATGAGCCAAATGCCATTTATGAACACTTTTAATTAAGTTCAGTACAATTCAGCTAATAATTTTCAGGTAATAAACTGGAAAGAATTTACAGACAGTGTAGATCTAGAGAACTACACAGACAGCAGAAGCTTCAATAAACCCCAATAAACACGTTGGCAAAATACTATGAAACCTACTACTTACTGCTTTGGTGTTTCTTGCAGAAAAGGGGAAAAAACCCTAAAACTTATTATGTTATCTATTTCATGTGTTTTACAAGGCAGAAGCATTCCACACATCTCAATTCTTGAACTTCATATCCAAGGTTGAGCACATGCTTATTGAACTTTAAAAATAATCTGATACACTTAATGACCCTTCAGTCAGGTATTCTCAGTTGCTAGAATGCAGTTTTACCTTCCAAATGCTATCTAGACATTAATTAACCCAAATTTGCCCTCTTAAGTAAGAAAGAAACAAAACACCCATGTGGAGGGAGCCAGCTGCTCACCTGAGATGGGAAGGCAGAAATTCCAGCACACACAATCATGTTCACTCTACTCTGAAGAGCAAAGACCTTACTTAAGGGGTGATATTAAGTGATGCTTTCAGCACAAGTCAATTGCTGTAAGGATTACTAAACTAAGTCATCTTTCATGCTATAGGAGAAATAATTGGAAAAAAGACTGCAGTAAAAATAATCACACTTGCTGGTAACACAGAACTGGGAGAAAAGACAATAAATATAGTGGTAGATGGCAATAAGATGCAGAGCAAGCTGAACAGCAGCATATGGGTGAGGAAAAATCTGAAAGAATTTATTGTGGTGAAATACAAGGTAATAAGTGTGTTTGTAAACAGAAGAGCTCTCTTCCTTCAGCAGTCATAGACTACAAAGCACTGAAGAGGAAATGGGGTACAGTGGTAAATAAAATTCTGCAGCATTTGCCAGAGGCAAATTATGTTCTGGAAAGCAAAAGGAGATGGAAACATTACAATACTGTCCCAATGTCACAGCAGAAGGGTACAGTGGACACCCCAAGGAATCTGCAGCAGAGCTCTAGTCACACTATTTTTGTAGAGCACTATGAAAAAGAAATTTTGGAAGACACAGCTATATGCTTCTGGGATTGGTTATTTAGTATTAGGCTCTTTGGAGTGAAACAGAATAAGAGGTACTTCTTAACCTTTCAAAGCTTGAAGAGGATCTAGACTGGAGCCAGAATCTGCTCACCACATTGCCAGTACACTTGCTTTACTACTCCCTCACTTTCAAGATGACCCATTTACCTCAGCCATCCACTGTGCAACACCACAGCCTCGATTTTGGGCCATGTGGGGAAGCACAACCAATCCTGGTGTATTTTACAGCACTCACTGCAAGGAGAACTGATTATTTTTCTTTTTTCATCAGGTCAGCTGCTGTTAGCATAGCTTTCACGAGGCAGCTCTACACAACTATGCAACACCACAAGACTTCTCTGTAGTATCCTTCCCTTCCTTTTGCTCAGTGGAAGAAAATAGAGTGAGAAAAATTGTCCTTTGCCAGCACTGGTTTGATGAGGTTGGTAATTAAAGACCCTAATGGCTGGATTTTTTAGGGCAGAAACACCATGTTTGCAGAGTCTTTTTGACTGTATGGAGGGACCATGTAACCAATCATCCAACTCTCCTTATCATAAAGGCATGGTTTGAGGAAAGCAGTCAAGAACCACTGGAGATAGTTCAGGCTGTGCAAGTGTTCATTGCTATGAACACTATCAGGAAATCCAGTTTGTTATCTTAAGTTCATTGAAACATTAGGGGAGCATTTGACATGATTTGTACCTATTCTGCGTGGCTGAAACATAGAAAAATATCATGGGCATCTTCTATTTGAGAGGCAGCAGCTCACAAAATCATAACGTTCATATAATAACTGGGGAGGTACAGTATGAACTAAATCAGTCTTAGTATGCATGACACAAGATTTTTCTGAGTTAAAAACAAAACCCACAACAACTAAGGTAAAAGTGAACATTGAACAGAAATGAGAAAATAACCAGATTAAGTGAGAATGAGGTGAGACAATGAGCTGCCCAACATGGCTAAATCTGGAGACATGAATAAATAAACAAACAAACAAATAAATAAATAAGGATTTCAGAGTGAAGACAGATGTTCTTCAATCCATCTTGCAGGACTGGATCACTTCTGCCATGGGTTTCCTGCAGTCGGTGGAGTCCCCCCATCCCAGCCAGCACAGCAGTGCTGCACCTGCCCTTGCTGTGGGGAATGTGATGGGGGGACATCAGGGCTCCCAAACGTTTTATCCCACTTCCCACCGATACAAGGAACTGCAGCTGAGGGGAAAGGTGGACAGCTGGGGACAGTAGCAACTTAAAATTGCACCAACATTCAAAAGCAGATTTCTGTCAACATTCTGTTTTCGAAGGGAGAAACTGAAGAAAAAAAGATGCCTTTCTCCACTTTGGGAGACTTATGTCTCTTCTACCCCATCAATAACATTTCTGAGTTAGATTGCCAGAGCTCCTCATCATCTTAGACCATAATCATCATTATGATCATTGTATCATAATCATCTCTCATCCTTACAACCTTTCTATCCTACCTTTCTTTTGCCTCACCTCACACTCAAGATTCTAAATTCTCTGCAGATGAACAATCTTCTTATTCAGCTGGTATAATGCTCTGGCATTTTTTTGAGAAACTGTTTCTCAAAATCACAATAGGAAAATTTTTTGTCTGTCTAAAACCACACCTCAAAATTTCATCCAAGGTAAAATATTCTATTCCTGGGTGTAATCTCATTAGACAAAGAGCTCTGTTCATTGATAGCCAGGTAATTAAAGGAAAAAAAGCACACATCTGAAGAATAATATTAGCTCTAGAAACAGCTGGATACATGCAGCTGCTGATGTGCAGCTGCACATCATGCTAAGCCTTGATGTTCTACACATCTGTAACATTTTTTGCTTAAATTGGGAGTGGAGAATCAGAATATAGAAAAACCCACACCCCAATATAATTGCTCTCAATAAGCCATGGGAGAGTTGCCTGTACTACTTCATAAAGGCAAAAGATAAGGAGGCTTCTGAAATCAGTGTGAAACAGTTGAGCTCACACACCAAATCCATATTTCTACAATCAAGGCTGTCCCAAAGGACAACATTATAATAAATCCAAGACTGTAGGCACAGTTCTCTTTTTCAGCCATTTCAGAGAAGAGAAAGGATTGAGTTTGCAGTCAAACTTACAAATATGAGGCGCTGTCTAGCACTGTGTGTCCTTAAAATATTTTTCACTCTTTTATGGATCTCATCTCCGTTTGCTGGTGAAGGCCATCCAGTGCTAAATCTGCAAGAGGAAGAAGAAAAACAAAGTGAAGAAATATTTTCTTGTTGAAAAACTCATTGATTCAGATTTCTTTTTCATTTTAATTATGAACCATGCATTACCTCCTTCTACTTGGAACACACACAATGTTTCAATTTTATTCTTTTTCTCCTCTGGGGTACAAGTAAAGAAACATTTCAAAGCAGTGCATAAACAGTATGCAGCCACAACACCAACAGAAGATTAAAAACATTGAAAATGTTGATGATTTTGTAACTTGAGTAATATTTCTGTAATGTTTGTGTGGTCCCTACAGAATAAAAAAAACTATACTATTCCCAGTGATCAGGTATCATTTGCCTCTCTTTAAAGGAAGTATTGCACACATAAAGTTCCTTTCACTGGAATAAATCTAAAGGAAGGTAACCCCAATGCATGCAAATTGGAAAACACATGGAGTCAAAAACTTGCAATTGCAGTCTTTATTTCACAAGAGGAACTGAATTTTATGTTTTGTTGGGTTTTTTTTAATATTAAAAACTAGGTAGCTTGCTTGGTATGAGTAATTTAAAACAAACAGCTACTTTTGGATTTTACCTTGTTATATTTTGAATTATTTTTTTCCACTTCACTAAAAAAAGCCCTTCTAATCATTCTCAGAAGCTCATCCTCCTGAGCAAGTTCAGAAGCTAACAGAAATTTCATATCAATAATTAGTCTCTTAAGGGAGGCAACTAAGATTTTAAGAATAGGATCGTTTACATGCCAACCATGTACATTAAAAAATACATTAAGAATGTATTTTTTTTAAAGAGACACCAATAGAAGGAAAGAATAACTGGAGGAAAGTTATGAAATGCTTACTTACACAAGCTCATCACACTGGAAAGAAAGAGAGCACCAAATGAAGATTGTGCATCTTCATTTCAATGTTGCCTACGCTCTGAGAGCTTGACTTGGCACCCAGAAAATCCCAGCTCCTGATGTGGTATCATGCTAATGTGAGCATGGGTCACTGGGCGAGCTGTGAGCTGGCACAGCAGGCACTGCAATCTCAGCTACTGAACAGCAGCCAACAGCAGCACTGTGCTGCCATTCCCTGCCTGGATCAGGAGCACCAGGAACACTGACATGCTTTGGTGGCTTCCCAAATTTGATGCAGTAGAGAAACAGCACGACTCTGAACCCTGAGATTCCACAGTCTGCTCTGTGAATCAGACTGGGACTGGGAGTGCCAGCTTTTCTGCCTTCCTCTCTCCCAGTTATCACATTCCCTGCATTATCCAGTCTGTCACTCTCAAATCCCCAGTCTGATTGTGCCTGGCTCAGTTCACCTTCACCAAACCTCCAGAAATTTCAATATGGCTAAAGAACTGCCCAGCTCCTTTCAAAAAGAGCAAAGCAAGTACACAGAGAAAGCTTCAGTGCAAAACAAGCAGCCTGGCAATGTAAACATTAATGGAAGCAGGATCCCAAAAGTGGGAAGTGCCAGATTATCCTGAAGGTTGCAGGCAGGCAACCTGCATAGAGTTCTCTGCAATCTTTTGGATAATTCTTTTTATTACCAGAGACAGAGACTGAAATAGAACTAGAAATTGACCAGTTTTCTGGTTTTGAGTAATCTTCTTCTATTTCTTTTTATATAAGCAATTTATTTGGATTCACTTATTGTTGTTTGTACGCCCAAAATATCTCTCTCTTGGTTCTAAACAGCACCAGTATTTTCAGCTTATTTATGAGTTTCTTTAAATCAATTCATCTACTTGAAAATGCTTCTATTTTTCTTCAGGAAAGGGTGCCAAGAAATGACACAATGTTGGAAGTATATAACATATAATCTATATGGGGATGTATTTCCACATTTCTAACGATTTTATCGTTGTTTATCCTTGGATCACCACAAGCAGGAATTTTCACCAAATTGAGTACAGCATTCATATTACTATCCTGAGAATTTTACAATTAATTCCAAACCCAAGAGCATGTATGGCAAATTGATACTGTGCAGTTCTTTTGCATACTAGAATCCAGCAATCTGTTGCACTAAAAGATTTCACATAACTTCTAAAAGAAAGTAAAATGGTTTGAGAATTTTGTTAGGGGAGAAAAGCATTGCCTTTAAAGAAATAAAAGTGTGAGTCCCTTAAGCAGAAAGGAATGTTAATTTCCCTAATGCAGTCAAACCCCATTTGATGTACTGCATTACAATGCATGTGCTCTACCACTTGTGTTTTGAAAAAAAAAACCTCTTTTTTTTTTTTTTTTTTTAAAGAAGAGAGGAAAGGGAAAGGGTCTGCAGTGATACTATCATCTCATGGCTTCCCATTAGAATTTACAACATTTACTGATATTAAAGGACCTCTGAAATACGTGTTTAAAAATCTGCATCCTAGATGCAGTAAGAGTGAGTCATTTCCCACTTGACAAATAAAAGATAGAGCCATGAAGTCATGGCATTTTCCCTTATTTATACAGCAGCTGCTGTTCTGCCAACACTAAGGTTGCTTGCTCTGGGAAGTTGGAATAGATTGCCTCTGGGAAATAAATTTTATGAAATTCGTATGTAAGACTTCAGGTCATTGTTATTAATCGTAAATTTACAAATATCTTTGGAGATAAATGTATTTACTTTTGGGAAAAAAAAGAAAACCCAGCTTGCTATTGTATTCAGTTAGAAAATACATGGCTATGTCTGCAAGATGATTTAAGTACTTAATTCAAGAACTATTAAATTCTTTCTCCAGGTGATTTTATGATCAATCCACTAGTGTGCGCTGTGGTATAACAAATGTTGGCCTCTCACACAGACCCCAAACTTCATTTACCAAAAAAAAAAAAAAAAAAAAAATTAAAAAAAAAAAATCAAAACCTTAAGTGTGATTAAAAATGGTATCAGCTTCTTTTAAATTAGCTTTTCTAGTATTTTTATTGTCTAATTTTAGCAACAACTATCAGGTCTAATCCACGTTTAAAGAATAATATTAATATTTGCCAACTGAAATGCAACTAAAATAAAATCATGCCTGAAACACAACGACTATAATCTGAAGTGAAACCTTTTTATGATATTCTAACTCTCCTACTGGAAATACTTTATAAAACAGGCTTTATTGTACAGCTTCTGGGAGTATAAATAAAGGGATTCCATTTGCCCAAAATCACCAATAACAACTCTTTAAAATGACCAGCTACTTATTTATGTGATTAAGGTGTCACTATCATATTGCAGTGTTCAAAGGAAAGTAATTTCATTTCAATGACTGTTTGTCCTGATAAACGAAATAAACTCCTAGAGCTGTATTCTTTGTCATACCTTCAATTTTCCCTGGGACTTGCAAACATTCTGCAGTTACATCAGTTTAAATTGTTTATTGATTCCAATAGATTGTATAAACACTTTGGAAATATAGCTCAGTGACCTAGAAAAAGCCAGATCAATCAGAGAACTTTTCAAGATTAATTTCAAAGATGTTGTGTTGAGTCCGATCAAGGAAACAGAACCATTTTCCCTTGTAATGTGACTAAAAGGCATTTATTTTCTTTTATGAGATAAGGATTTTTTTAAGGTCATACAGACAACATCTACCTTGATGGGAAAAAAAAAAAAAAAGAAGAAGCCAAACAGACAGTGTAGATTTTGTGCTAAAGATTATTTTCATGTATAATTTTATCCGTTAGGATGAAATACTCCATTAGAAATGCAAACAGGATACATCCACCCATCTACTCTACTCAAACAGCAGCTTGCAAACTTGAGAGCTGTAATAAATAGGCATTTTTAAATGTCAGACAATCCAATCATCCACTTGCACATAGCAAAAACATTAATATCACATTTCAGCAGGAGATATTAATACATTTCACATCAGCAGAATTAATGCCTGAACCTTGTGCAGAGTTTTTGCAGTGGCTCTCATGACCCCTTCCCCCACCACGGCACCCCCTGCCTTGGGAACAATTCTGTGCATGTGGCCTCCACGAGAATTCATCAGCTTCAAAGACACAGTCCTCCTGCTGAGCAAAGCCACATACAAGGACAAACCATCACAGGACAGAAATCAATGAAGTCCTGTAGTACCAGATTCACAACTGCAGAGAACCCTACTGTCATTAGGGGGAAGAGGGAGTAAGAGCACTTAAAGCTGAGTATAACCTGAAAAAAACACAATCTGCAAGAACTTACACATGGAACAGGAGAGAGCCTCAACAAAACCAAAAATACTTAACTCCGAAATAAAAAACCCACCTCACATCTTTTATATCTATGCAGGTTTTTATTCAGCATTCATAGTAGGGAAGGACACTGCTTTACTCTCATTTTAGAGACATGAGGAGGTAATTCAGCAGGACAGACCTAGTATGCAGTGCATACTGCTCTGTAAGGAGGCACAAGAGAAAAGCTGGGCTACACTTCAGGGTTTTCCTGGTCTATTTAGTCAAGGACGCAATTTTGGTTTGCTTTTTTTTTAAAGTGAATGATGCCTATGATGCAGCTCTGAAGTGTTTTGGAGGCTCTGTTTGTACATAGAAGCCTGAATTGTAATGAAGTTACACCAACACAAACCCCCTCCATTCTCACAATGTTGGAAGTGGAGGAGGGTGGCTGCTTTCACAGTGGCAGGATTATTACTACAAAGCAGGAACAACGACACACAGACAGGGCCTTAAATCAGAGCACAGATGCCTAAATATTTGGAAGCAGAAGCTGACAGCTTAGCTGTGCACCAATTTGCTCTCCCTCTTCAGCAGGACATGAAAAAAAAGGTAAAATTTCTCATGCTTTCTATGTAGCTTCTCTTACCTTCAAAAGCCCTGTTTATAGATGGACCTTGAAGCACTTATGAGATGTGCTGAGTTCAGTGTTTGAGTTCTTAGCAAATGTTTTTTTCCCCCCTTCTTCTCATATCCAGCCCTTAAAACTGTGGCAATATACATCATGTAAAAAGCGAAAGTTAATGGCAGACAGCTTCCGAAATTTCAATGCAAGTCAATACTCCAGCTGAGCAGTTGCTCCCAAAAGGTTGAAGTCATTGTGGTACTAAATCATTAGTTTGTCACAAATTGGCTGCACCTCCTTATGCTCCTTGCAAGATTTTCCATTACCTTCTATCTTCTCTGAATTTATTAATTTATACACAAAATGGCTCTGACAGCAATCAATTTCAGATTTACTTACTGCTGCAGCAAAATCAACCAATGAAGATGACAAATAGTACAGATGTTGGTCAAAAATATGAAAAAAGGCTTAGATATTGCTCACTTTCATAGAATATAGTATGAAATAACTGATTTTCAAGTGCTGATTCCAGAAGTTAATATTTAAAGGAAGCAAAAGAAGTAAACTTTCCCAAGAGGTGAGACTGGTAAACCCAAAACCTTCCTACCAAAGAAAATTCCAAAAATCAGAAATAATGACTTTGAAATGGCTAGAAAAAGAGAGGAAACCAAGCTGCAGCCTCTCCTGAGAGCAAGCTTTTTCCTAAGAAGTCTGCAATATTCTTCAGTGTTCTACTTTTTAGCAGAAGTTCTCAAAACTTAAAACATACCCTCTCACAGAAGCAAACCCTGTCTCAGGATGCATGCCAGTCTCTAAAATATCAAGTGAACCACCTGTTTCTGGTTTTTGCTGTGCAATAAAATAACCCCCAAGATCCTGGGACGATTGTTTTCAAGATCACTGAAGCCAAACATTCTGGTAACTGGTGTTTTCAAGGACTTCACATTGGATCTAATATTTCATTAATATCTATTAGTATCTGTCATTATATCTATCATTACCAGTATCTAACTTCATGCTGTTATTTCCCTAGTACTAGGAAAATGAGAATATAAAAAGATGGTAGCAAAACAATACAGGAATATTACAGAAGGGCATCTGATCCAGACACTTAACCTCTGTCTCACTTCAAAGAGAACTTAGGTTTTTGTTAAATTTTATAGCAGGGAAGATCATGTTTCAGCAGCATAACCAGGAGAACATGAAAAAAGCTATCGAACTGCACTTCAATCTGGAAACAAAAGTAGAAGCATGCTATTTCCAGAGCAGGAAAAAGACTCCTTTGATCCCAAATGCATGAGAAGTAGCTTTGCCTCTCACATAACAGAAAGAGTCAAATACTCCCATGATTGTTGTAGTCTCTTGAGGAAAGGATTTTTCTTGTGCCAGCACACAGCTCTGTTCAAAGGACTTTTTGACCTTATGGAATCCATCTCACTATTTCTCCTTTTCTTTCTGACAGGTACTTTGCTGCAGGTTTCAGTGCTGCAAGGAAGGCTTAGCTTGTAAGTCCCCAAGAAACCCCCATCTTCTAGGAGTGTGTGAGGATGCCTGTGCACCATGAAAGCAAGGACTGGACTGCAATTTTGCTTTCTTGAAGCAGCACTGAAAAGACAGAGTATGAATGCTCTTTCCCAAAGCACCCAGGATGCCCAGGGTGCTCCTCTCTGCACAACCAACCAAACAATTGCCTTGGCACACTGTGGGACACACACTATGGGCAGGAACTCGAGGGACTGTGAGTGCCACTGGTCTGCACAGGAACTGCAATCAAACCTCACAGAATCATGGAACAGTGAGGGCTGGAAGGAACCTCTGGGGGTTGTATGGCCACATGACTGCTGAGTGTCAGCTTCCAATGTCAGCAAATGCTTTCTTTAGATGATGTACATAATGAAAAATGTAAAAAGAAAGTATGAGAAATCAATATTCAAAACTTGGCTGTCTTGTTCAATAGTAAATCTATTTACAGTTTTCCTTCTGACTGAAATCTCAGAGGAAAGGGGAAGAGGATTGATTTGTGGTGTCTCTAGCAGGCTCAAAGAAAGGGACTGAAAACTGCCAGGGAGGATACAAAAGGGCTCAGAGGACCTTGCACAACCCCAATTTCTGCCTCACTGAAAAGTATTGCAATGGTTTAACAACCACGCAGCAGGGCTCTGGGACATACTCCCAAGAAGGCAGATAGTCACTTCCCACTACTTTTTAAAAGAGAAAGGGAAAAGAGGGAACAAAAGGTCGAGGTGGGGAGTCAAGTTTCATATTGACTGTGGGTTGACTAGCATTAAAAACAGTAGCCTGTATATGCTAAGCAATTTGTCTCTGTAATTCAAAATAAAACTGAGGAAATAAACACCAAATACTGTGAGATAAGACTCCATATTCTTGCAATTACACTAACACTGCTTTACTTTCAGTGCACTGATTTCCTCTGTATTTCTATGATCTGAACAGCAGCGTTTGCATGCATTTCCAAACATTGACCTCTAAACCATGTTTGTCATTCCAAGTATAACTCTCAGTACACAATCAGCTAAAACCATTGTTATCTCAGCAGCATGAAAAAGAGATCAATTTTTTTAGACTATGCCCTTTATTTCTCATTTTGATTTTTTTTTCTGATGACAGAAGTAAATGGTTACATATTTTACATAAAGAGACATTACAGCTCTGAAGAGCTGAGAACATTTGCTTTAATAAGAAGAAAAAACATAATTTCACAAGATCAGAAATCTCTTCTGGAGAGAGGCTCATAAAGAGAAAAAGCAAGAACATTCAGGCAAGTTCAAGACTAACTGGCAGACGACTAAATTACTATGCATGTAACAGCAGCTCACAACATACAAGACTCTCCTGCTACCAATAGAAGGCACACCATCAGCTCTAAATAAAATGTGTATATAATTTAGCCCCAATCCCCCAAAAAGAGTTCAGCTGAAGAAAGGATAAAAAAGTTACCATGACAATATCTCTTCCCCAGATATGGGTAACTAATGCACAAGCATTGTCAGAGGAGAGTGGGGAGGCAGACAAGATGACAAAGAAACCTCCTTCAAACCCCAGATACATCCTAATCTCTGTATAACACTTTCCAAGATGCACTATTACACAGAACAGCTAACAAACACGTTTTCAAGCAGAGGAAGCTGTTAGAACACCAACTTGATCTTTGTGAGTATTAAAAATTCAGTCCCCACCTGCCATCTGTCATTTTTCTTTTTAAAGAAAAAAACTGAGACAGTTTTTCTATTTTGGAAACAAGCATTAGGCTGCGTGTAGGCTCTAAAATGCAACCTGCAAGCATTGACTAACTTGGTACCAACGGTACCAGAGCGTGAACTGGTCACCAAAGCACATTTTCAGCATGTAGGATGGGTGCTCAGTTTAATCCTTAGTTTCTCCCAATTATTTTATCTATTTGCTTACTCAGGTCTAGCTTTGCATACAGTTTTTCTGTTCCCAGAAAGGCAACCAGGAACTTGCTACTTGAATGTACAAGAGAAGTACCAAGAACACTCAGCAGGAAGCAGGGAAGAGAGGGAATAGTCTCCTTGAAGGACTGGAGGGCTTAAGCATGAAACCATCTGTTGCTTTTTTGACATTTCTTCCATTCCACCCTCATAAAACACTGAAGCTGGCCCAAAATATTAACCCAGGGACTGAAATCCACCAAATTAAAGGATATTTGAAACTGTCCCAAGCCCATTTCCACTCGGGTCAGTGGAGATAGCTAAGAAAAATAATTGAAATATAGCAATTAATATACACACAATAGCTACAGAGGTCCACACTCCCACTCAAAAATCATAGCCAAAATCTTAGGATGTCAGCAAAGTGAAAAGATTGGAAAATAACACACTGAGTAGATTAAAGCTAGCCCAAGCATGTTATGCACACCAGTCACACATCTGAGTACAGAACAGCCACAAGTACGTGCTCAAAAACCCCTGTGAAAAGTCAGATGGAAAAAAGGTTTCCAAGTACCTACTGTAAAGTTTACTTGGCATTTTTACATATCTGTATCTACATTCCTGAGATTTCAATCACCTCTGAAACAGTGATGATTCATTTAAGTGGTGTTTTATTAATTCTCTGTTCCAGATGAATACTGGCAGCCTAAAATCCGGGGTGTCACTGTTTCAGAGATTTTCACTGCCATGTTACTAGGATTGTAATCATCAAGCAGAGGTGATGGCAAACACAGCAACAGGAAAAGTCAAACTACAATACAGTTGTTGCAGGAAGATTTTTCAGTCTCTTCAACCCTCACACCTTGCAAACTACAAACACGCAAACTACAGTCATGCAGGCAATGCTATCATCAGCTCATGTTCCTAATTCCAGAATGTCATGAACAAAGCCAGGGCATTACCTTTCCCTCAGAGAAGATCGACTCAGCACAGAACTTGGAGACTCCTGAACTGCTGGAGGTGCTGAACACTCCCAAGAAGCAGCAGAATGGGACTCTCTGTTGGGGGGATCTGGGCTCACACCCTCCTTGCAAACAGCAGAACTGTCCAATCCTTTTCCACTGGTAGATTTTGCCTGAAAAATACCCCAACAAACTAAAATTTATTACAAATATCAAGATGTAAAGTTTTCATGTTTTTATTTCTTAACCCCAAAGGTTAAAGATTGTATATTCATTCATGAATATCTGTCTGCTGGGGAAAGAACAAGGACCCTAATTTCAGGCAAAAATCCATGGTCTGAAGTAAATCAGAGGATTTACAAGTCTCAGAGGAATCTGTTGGTAACTAACACACCATCTTATGTGAAACTTTACTGCAACGGCCCTTTTATCAACTTTTCTGAGTGCACAACTTGAAGGCTTCCCAGGAATCTCACAGATTCAGAATAATGCCTGAGAGTCTAAACAACCCATGGAACAATCCAGAGGCAGCACAATAGATTAGATCCACATGGTACACAGAACTACAGCTAATATAAGTTTACGGTCTGACAAAAGCGTGCTTAACATATATACCAAGGTTTATCCTCATAATTCCCTTTCTTTTCTCTTCCCTATTATCATCAGTTTTCCCAGCCATTAGGAAATCTAGGAGGACACACATAACTAAATGCCTAAACCCACAATTTTTAGAATACTTCAGGAACACAGGCAAAAAAACAACTAAATGAGGATATAAAGAATAAAACCTCCCAAACCCAAAACTACCCTGACATTAATCTTTAGATTCTTTTAATACAGAAAGAAGCCAAAATCTGAAAAAGAAAGGATGTGAAATAACACAACAGTGGTTCCCCAGTTGTGGCACCTTCACACACATCGCCAGAATGAACAATGCTCTCAGAATAACTGGCAAGGCAAAAGCAAATAACCTTAAAGGCTCCTCTATGGCCTTGCTGCAAGCCTTACGGCCAAAGAAAAGCTAATTCTGTATGTGCAGGCAAAAGCATCTTTAAAGAGTGCTAAGTTTCCTTCTACTGTTTGTAAACAACCTGTCAGCAGGCCTTAACTGGGCTAGATCAGATTTAAAATGTCCTTTTTCTTGCTTCTGATACTACAGTAGATAACGTTTCAAAAATACCTATGCAAGACATCCCAAGAAAGATTGGGAAGCTCAGAGCTTCCCCAAAAACAGTGTGTAAGCAAAACCACTTGAAAGTACTCACTTCAGTTTTCTTGGGTCTGTAGCTGTTGAGAGGAGAAGGATCTGGAGAAGGAAAAAAGGTCCATGACAGAAGAAATCAAAAATACATTTGCATTTCCTAAATTCTATGAAATCTTTTACAAAGCACCCTATCTGTCCTCACAAGCAAAACTAAAGGAATTTTTTTTTGTCTCCTCAGTATATTTCAGGAAATCACCTTTAGCTGAAAACCATGACTTCCCATTAAATGGAATACAATGCTTGCAGTAATGAATCAGGGTAGGCACCATCTTCTGCACAGATAGAAGTGGCACGTTTTGTTACACTATTTGTTGCTTAAATATCAACTATCAAAACAAACTCACCATTCCCAACAATTCCCATGTACATTGCTCTGCCTTACTAATCCTCTCTGAACAAGTTTCCCTGTGAGCATCTCTCCCTTCTCGTATCACCTCTGCTTTCCCTCCTTCACCACTGACTCACAGACACAAATACAGATCCCAGGGAATCACATGGAAAAACTCTCAGACCCATCCTGGGTCAGGATTTTTCACCAGTGTCAATATGCACCTCATCCCTGAGGGACTGACATTAAATCTACTTTCTTGATCTGTTCTACCAGTTTGTACTGAACAACCCTCACACTGTGACCCAGGAAAAGCAAAAAGGGACTAAACTGTACTGTCTGCATTAAGATTTATAATCCTAGGGATCTGTTCTTTTCAGAAGTTATAGTTAAGCCTCAAGACACAGGCAGGTGACCAAAGAATCCTCTGGATATTAATACTGAGGTAGATTTTGGTCTCCTAAATACTGGCCAGAAACTACCAGCTTATTTTGTAAGTGTGCAATGCTCTCAGATAATCTGGTCTGTCCCATTATCCAGCCATCACAGACTGGCAAATCTGTTCCCAAAGGGGATGTGAAACCTTTAAAATCTAGCACCCAGTGCAATGACAAAGAACAAATGTAAAATAACACGTTCATAATGATTTGCTGTATAACAAATTATAATTAGTGAGGAAATGAAATAAAAATGAGGCAGAGCACACATAAACAAATACTGATGAGACTCATTAAAATCCTCATATTGTAAGACATGTGCAATAAAATCAAGTTTTAGGGTGCTTTCTTAAATTTCTGGTCCCACACTTTTTATTAAACTCTCACTTACTGATACCAAAGGATGCTGAGGCAGATACTGGAGCACATCCTGGATGCTCATTAATAATGGTAAGTCACTGATCCACTACTCACAAATACTGCTGAAATAAACATTACTCATTTTTGAAGGAACACATCCCCTGAACTTCAAAATAATCAATATCCCAAGGCTGATCAACACACCCACAAACCATGATGCAGATTTTCTCCACCATCCAACTCAACAAAAAAGGGAGTGAAAGAGAGCGCTCGTCTGAGTTTTGGAAATTTCTCCTATTTTCATATCATGTAGAACTATGTTCCAAGCTTCATGAAGTAAAGAACTATTCAAGGGCACCCTTTGAAGCAGTAATTTATTCAGCATTCTTCCTTTTCCTAGGAAGAACTGAGAGCTTTTTCTCCATCACAGAGTGACATTTTTATAATAAATAAAAAAATCAAAATAATAATAAAAGGCTCCAAATAAAACTGCTTCCTGCAGAAATCAAAAGCATTTATGTGATATACAGTAGAAAATACTGACCATGGGGTGCCTTGGGCCAGGCTTCTGCTGTGCTTTGTCGCAGGGAACACCAGGAATGAAGTTTAGCACCAGGACTTGGTTGTCCAACCTGAAGCAAAAATACTGTTAAAATACTCAGTATCAGATTTATCAATTCCTAGTTTTTCTGGTTTTGTTTGTAAGACCACAACTGGTATTTTCTGAAATATTTTACTTTATTAAAATACTATTTTTTGACTATTTTCATAGCATTTGGCTCATGTGCATTATTAGCATTACTGTGCATAAACAGAAAGGGTGATAGAAAGGTCTAGAAAATTCTGAATATCCTATTGTTCAAAGAAAGAGAAAATACACTTAAGTTTCTCCTTCATCTGTTATGTCTGCAGTCTTTTTAAACAATTCCTAGTATCTCATATTTATTCTAAACAGCTCAGATATCACCAAGAGAGATCTGAATCTCTTCCTAATTAAAAAGTTACATTTAATATAATCCAATTTTGATCCTCATATAACACAAAATCTCCAGGCCAAAGAGTTCTCAGCAGTAAAGATGCCCTAAAAGGAGAATCCTTAATCCAGAAAGGCCATGACAGTGATGACATGCTGAATTAAGAGACAAGCTTTTTCCTTTTTTTGTACAAACATAACCAAGCATTGAAAATCAATAATCAGTGTTAATGATACTATAATTAAACTGTGAACTTCACCTATAGATCCAAACCCAGAAGAATTAAGTAAAAGGAGTTAAAAGAAAAATATATGAAAGAAATAGTAGATTGATGAATGATTAATTACTTATTCAGGCCATTTGAATTTCTAAAAGGTAGCTATATAAAGAATAAAACTTGGGAAAGTATTCTAAACTTTGACAATATATTATTAATTAATTAGTAGTGATACTAGGTAAAAGGATAAGGTAGAAGCAAACTATTTAACCACTTGATTATCTAACTGGTTGTGGTAAGTGCCCAGAACTGTAGAGAAATCATAATGTCACAGCACAGAATATGAACAATCCCATTTCTGCCCCTACAAATTCAAAGTGATTTTCTAAAAACACAGAATTGCTGCAATAAGAAGAATAATTAAAGAGGGGTAGTAAAAGGGTATATGATCCTCCAGGTGGCTGGGAAATGTAGCCCCTTCATTTTAAAAGAGGTACACACAATTTCTTTAAATAAGTGTCTAATTTCAGGACAATTTTTCATGTATGGCAAAATGTCCTCATGTTATGAACTCTAAGTCAAAGTGTTTGAGATGTAGCTCTGAGCAAAGGAAGTGTTCCAAAGATCACAGGATGCCAACATAAAAAAAAAGTTGAAAGAGAGGAAGTGTAACTGTTCATAATGTGACTAGACACTCTTTCTTTAAAGTCTTATTCAGGATTTTTTAATACTAATATCAATTACTTCCAAGCTGAATTTATACACCTATTATCCTGTCTAGTGTGCTGGAAGAAAAGAAATGGGGCCTCAGAGAATTTAACCAAGATATTCATGAAAGAATTTGATCTTTGTCTGTTACTAAAGCAGATAAAAGAAATTTTACTTTAGTTAATTTTACATTTAAATCACTCTATGACAGACTATTAAGGAGAGGAAAAAATTATTAATCTAAACTAAGAGCTGAATGAATTTTTGGAGCGCTATTTAGTGAAAGAACAACATTTGAACTGAGCTTCAGCTGGAAGCACCTCGGAGCGAATACAAACCCGTCTGATGACAAAGGGAGGTTTGTCAGTGTCTCTCCTGAACTCGTGAGGCCCCAGGTTCAGGTGGGCCAGTCTCTGCCTGGCCTCCTCCGAGAGCTCGCACATGCGGCGCTTGGTGTACGGCGACGGCGAGCGCGACTTGGAGGCGATGGTGGGCTGCTCGTAGCTCCTCAGTGCCGAGCTCTGCCCGTCCTTCTCAGCCGAAGGAAGGCTTTGCTTTGCTAGCTTTGAGGGCATTTTTCCATTTAGGGTTGAATGATACGCCCAGTTCCTATCAGTCTGAAGTGAAGAAGAGAAATGATCTGATTTGACAGCGTGTAGGATAAAGATCGCTGAACATAATGCAAACAAGGAACTAATAATTTTACCAGAAAGAGATGCCATGGCACCTGAAGTTCCCCTCACAAAACTATAATCAAGCAGCAATTTAAAAAACAACGTGTTTACCATTTTCTCTGAAACCAAAAGAAGGTTAAACACCTGGTACTGCATGTTGGATGCTAAGTGTCTGATACTTACTCAATAAGCTTTCTCACAGAGTTAGTGGAGATTCTAAAAATTAAATTGTATTTTGTCACAAGTTCCTTTAATACCAAGTTCACCTGAATTAGCCATACACAGATTTGAAGCATATTTTCATCTGTTTAAGCTTTTATTTTAAAATTTTTACACTTTAAAGTACACAACATAAATTAAAATATGAGCCTTTTTAATAGTTTAAATTATATGCATTTAGAGTTGCCTAAAACTCCAAAAGAAGTGCAACTACATTCTCTAAAATTTATATTTTCTTGGATTATGGTGAATTTCTTAGTTTTTTGAAATGTAAAGTTTAGTGGACAAAAACAATACTCTTTCTGTTAGAAATTCTTTTTCAAGCTGGAGCTAGTTGACATTAGCCATAAATGTGAATGTTACATGGACTGCTTTGGTTCAGAGGAACCCGGAAATAAAATGTCCAGCTTGCCTTCAAGCCTTTCCCTCTACACCCAGCCAGTGAGGCTGAGGCTGTGTGTTTGTTTTGTACTGACAGAATCTGAACTCACTGGTGCAGCTGACAGCGAAGCACAGCACAGACCTGGCCACACAAAGCCAGACCTAATTCTCTAAGACTAATCTCAGCTTCATCAGAAGCAGGTGGTGCTGCTCCTGGCTTACACCAGTTGTGAAACTGGACCTTCACTGCAACACAAGCAAATCTGAGCTGCCATTCATAGATACGTACATGGATACAGTTTAAATTTTAAATCAAATTTCCCTTATTCAAGTCACCTTCACTGAAGCCACTTTTCTGACAATGACAATTTTCACTGATTTTTAATTCTTTTTCTGTCTCGATACATTTCATTTGCTAAATTTGGAAAAAAACTTCTCATTGAAGTCATTAGTAATGCCATCAACAGGTCATAGTCACCTAAGTGTCTTTGCACACAAGCCTTCCTGGCAACCATTCCCTTTCAATGATGCTACACCATTTTTCAGTATTACAGCAAAAAAGGAGGACAAAAGAGTAACTTTACATGACAGCTTGTGCCAGAAATCCAAACCAAAATTCCAGTCTGTGAGACCAGAGAAGAGTGCTACTTCACCTTTAACTTTACTTGCTGCAAAAGCAGCATTTCCAGATTAATATAGGTGACAGCCTTTTCAACAAAATTCTGCATTTCCATTACTGTCAATGATACAGTTATGGAAAACAATTAAATTAATTGGCTTGGTTTAATAATGTACCTTCTCTAACTTCCCCTCATTTTCACTGTCCTTAATTTTAAGTGTCAGTAACAAATGGTGAGAAGGCATCTTCCCATATACAAATCCACCAGGGACTGACACTTCAGCTGATCATAGAACACAGCAGCCGATAATTGTTTCAGATTCAAGGAACTCTCAGCATCTACTGTCATGCACCAAACCCACTCTTTACTCATACTTGATTAAAAATTTAATCAAGTTGTCAAGCACCCGTGATACCTGCTTTAACCACAACAAAAGAATGAGGAAAGTTTGAAGTGAGCAGCACATGCAAAAATTGGAAGCAAGGCTATCAATATTAAATCTAGAAATTGCAAACAATTAAATTGTGCTAACCTGTATGTGACTCCTTCCTAAGACTAACAGACTGTCTGAAATAAGGGAGGTTGTAGAAAATCTCAATTTTGGTGCAATTCCCTAGAAGAGAGACAATAATTGCACATCAAGCTTCAACTCAAGATAAAGGGTATCAAAGAGGTAAATGTCACCTAATGTAACAAACCATTCCTAATTTTCAGCCATTTCCTTTGTTAATTTCAGCCTTTAATAAAGATAATTAGAAAAGACAGAACAGCAATGGTAAATGTCAAGATGCTAACATTTGCATTTCTGACAATTCAATTACACATGATTACACTGCTTTTGTACAACAATTAAGGTCTGACTTTTATTTTAATACATTTTTTTGGTCAAAAGCACTTTTAAAGATTTTTCATGCCATGCTATATAGCATAAATAAAAATTTCAGTCATGCTCTAGAAGTTTCATTAATACTAACTTTGTAAACTTGTTTGAGAACAGTCTCAGTTGTGCCATCTCATTTGTAAAAACATTTGTTAAATCAGTCAATCACACTGCAAATAACTATTCCTTTTTAAGAGTATGACTAAGAATACCCTTCATTCCGTAATCTTTGGAGTAGTCAGATTTCTTTGGATGCCTCCCTTGTTCCATAACCATGTTCCACCCCCTCACAATCCCCTCCTGCCCCTAGTTTGTCCCACGTGGAATCAGGGGGGTCCCACTGGGCCTCCTGGTGAAGCACAGCACACACACAGTAATGGCCAGCAGGTCCCTCCATTTTCACATCATTAGCAGCTTCTGTTCCATTCACCTTTTACTGCAGCCATGGCTAGGAACATAACACCTCAGAAAACTATTGCCTTTCTATTCACTGAGCATCGGCCAATGCATTCAGAATTTACTGGGTGTAAAGGACAGGGATTACAACACACAAATGTTATTTCCCAAACAGCAGCATTAAAAAAGGCATAAAAGAACTAAATGCCAGATATGCTATAAACAAGTGGCAATTATCTATGTGCATCCTATAGAGCTCTGCAGAATCCAAGAGAGAATCAAGTGCCTCCAGAAATTTCTTCCCTCTCTTCTTTCAACATGGACAGAATTTGCTGCCTGAGGCATCTCAGTGCACAGGCATTTGTGCACATGAACACACAAAATCACTGAGATGTGAAAAGGAGCTGGGTCTGTTTGTGACACTATCCCACATCCATAAGAATTAGCAGGAACTTCATGAGTGAAGTCTATTGATTAACCAAACTATTCTCTACAACCTGCCTAAACACTGATTTCCCATTAGGGAACATGATCTGGCCCCAGGATAGATTATGGAAATCAAATGACAAAAATGCCAAAAAAGCTCAGTCGCAGCAATTAACAGAGTCCAGGATTCAATCAAGTCAAGTTATGGCACATAAAAGAGGCTTTAAGCCTGATCATCTTTAATCAACTCGGTTTTATTACTAATGAATTGTCAAGTGCTATCAACAATTTAAAAAAGGACACATCAGAATTAGTAAGTCTACTATAAAACTCAACAATAGAGCACCTATTGCTCTTACAGAGACTGGAAATGATTACAAAATTGTTAAGTGTTCATCCCTAAAAAATGACAACAACTATGGTTCCTTCAGAGAAATAGTCTGTGGAGAGGGAATATGGGATGGCATTTGAATGTACAGGCATGGCTATGTCAAAAGCAACTCAGATGCCAAAGCCATCAGAAGATTTGCTCTGTATTCTGCAGTTCCTAAATCAGGGATTGCTGTAGGATATTCAACACAGAATTATGTAAAGACCATCATATAGCCCCAAACACATCTGTAAATGAAAATCCAGCTGGAAAGTTTTTGGGATGCCTTCTTCTGCTTCTGGCTTAGTGGTGTCTGCAGCCCTGAGCATTTCTGCACCAATCATTAAATAGAAGGGACATAATCTCAATTTGATCACAGAAAAACTATAAAGGTGGTTCACATTTAGAAGAATACAAGTCTAATATGTGCTTTTGACTGTGAGGAACACAAGTACAACTCTAGCTTAAAAAAGTATATAGGAATATAACAGGAGGACTTACACTGGCCTGTTAATGGAAGATAGCACAGCTAAAAAGAAACTGTTTTAAGTAATGTGGCAAAACTATTTTAAGTAATGAAGGTGGGGGATGGAGATAAGAACATCTATAAGAAATCACTACCACAGTCCAGGCATAAACATATTCTGAAAGGTAAAGGTTGCAGAGAAATACAGCAGAGCCAGCAAGAGCCTCAGCTGGGCAACACTGGACCAGGAGAGATAACTCGAGGCATGTCTTGTATGCACACTGAGTTTGTAAACCTCGTAAGACATTTAGCCAGGGACATTATCAGCCAAGTGCCAGATTTCTGGAGGAGTTTGATCCTCTCAATTTGGGATTCCTTCCAACAGGCAGATTAACAGTGTTAACCAGACACTACTTGTCACTGCCTATCTGAACTCCACAACTGTGTGGGAGCAACCTTACTGTTGCTACCTTTATTTTTTTAATAAAAGACAAATTTATTGGGAATCAGAGTGCCACTGAAGCACAGTTGCCATTCAAAAATATTCAGCATCTCAGCTGGTTATAAATAACTTTTCATGTGGGAAGAGCATGGCTTCAGTAGCATAGGAATAATGTGAGGTTCTCATGACCTTGTTTAACACTTCCTTTTGCTTAGCATTCACATCCAGCACTTCGTGCTGACAGACTTAGCAAGAGACACTTGCCAGTAAAGCTCAGGGAACACTGGGAGATGGAGGCACTTGAGACTGTATTTCTACTGGAGGTAAAAATCCTTTCATAGTTATTTGGCAAGTGAGGAGAGGAATAAGAAGTTCCTTTTGGGAACCTCCTTCCAATGCCATAAAACTCAGCTCCTGAAAAGGGGGTCACTATGAAAAATTCTCTCTTATACTGTACTTCCAAGCTATGGAGATGGAATGGAGCACCAAAGGCCTCTGCAGTCCCTGCTCCAGGGCAGAGATGGATTTCATTTATGCTGCTCCCAAGGACATGGAAGTACACCTGTGTCTTACCACTGTCAACTTCTTAAACCTATTACAGTGTCATCATTCATCAGCTACACATCCAAATTACTCTGACCACATTTTCTCACAGCTCAAATTATGGCACCTTCTTTTTATTAGAAAATACATAATTTTTGTTTCAAACAACTGTTTGACAAAACCCATCAAACTTGTCTAGCAGCCCTGCTTCTGTAAAGACTCACTATATTCTGTTCAGAAAAAAATCTAAAAACATTTAGCTAATACCACTTCATTTGTTCCTACCTCCCTATTCTTTCTCAACACCAGGAAGGCACCTATTCTACGAACAGCATGAAAGCAAAATAGTCCCACCCCATCTCTTGAGCCACACCATGATGCATGGGATGAGCCATATCAAAGAGATATTACAGCCAAAAAATAATGGTTGTTTTTGCATGGACAGTTTAAGCTACTACAGAATCAGACATTTGGTAGCACAAAATCACAACTTTAATTCATTCAAATGTAACACAGCATTAGACACCAAATTAGCACTTCTAATTGCAAGTGCCTGGGCAGTTTCCAGGTTGCCCTTTCCAGGGAAAGACTACACCAGCTAAAAGATAACAATGAAATTTAATCAGCATTTCCCGCCTCCCATGTGCTTTTAGTCCAACCACAATGGACAGAGTAATTGAGTTCTTATCCAAATGTCTTGCCAATCCACCAGTAAAACTCTACAAAAACCTCAAAACATAGCATCACCATTCTCCTTAAGGTGCCTTCCTGGGTTGTTCTGCTGACAATTAAGATTCAACAGTCAAACTTCATGAAAGGGCAGTGTGAAACGAATTAATTTTCATTTAAAATGTGCTTGAGTCCTTATCTCCAGAAAATTAGCATTAATTCATTGCACTCATTCTGCCAATTAGCTATTGTTCCAAAATGCTATGGAGAGGGACCAAGGAGGAGGGTTACATGGCTTCTGTTGAGAACCATGAAGTCAATATGACATCTCCTGCATCCCTTCACCCACCAGCTGCATCACAGATTAAACTGAATGGAGACATGTCATGGTGCCACACTGCAAACCAAGTGGAAACTAACTTTTCCACATTAAATAATTTTCTTGAAGCATTTTGAAAAAAGATTACACTTTCCCCGAAGTTCAACTGTGGATTTGTACATTCAACACCTTAAAATGGCAAAATCTGTCAGAAGTAATTGCTTTTCATTTGAAGCAGTTCAAGGGGTTTCTTCAGTGAAGCAGACTGTGTCATAAATACAATCCACAGACATTCACTCACTGTGAAAGACGGGGACCTCTTCATTAAAACCTCACGCTGCAAACCACGGTGCCCATGGGTAAGCTTAGGGTCAGGGAACAGGAAATCTCTTGTATTTTCTTCATATGTAGCTAGAACTTTTCCCACTAAAAAGAAAATACATACTTTAATTGGAAAATAGACAAAGCCACACAGCACAGACACCACACACAGAGCCATGTTGAAACCAGGATAAATTCTGCTCTTTACAAATTAACAGCATGGCTGTAAAACTCCTACAGCACTAGGAAATAACCTCATCAAGTTAAATCAGCAGCAAAAATGTGCAGCATCTACTATGAAACTATGTTTCAATGTTACTGGAAAAAAATTAAAGAAGATTGTGTTAACTCTTCTATAACAGGCACATGAAAGGTTTTCTTCAGGTAACTTTTCAGTACTTTTCTTCCTTCTTTCCCTTCCATGCCCCAGAAAAAACCCAGTATTTTAATGGCACCCAATCCCTTATGAAAAACCACCATTCCATACTACAGAACAGTAATAGTAGAAGTAAAAAGAAACACAAGCAACAGCAAAATAATTATTTTAAGTTTTTCTCAATCCCCTGGCTTCCTACTTCTAAAAAAAAAATGCTTTCCTTTAGAGGTAAACCCTTGAATGTATATTGTGAAAAAATGTAACTTGTGCTATTGCAGCCATCTTGCTAGCTTATGTTGGGCTGTATCACACCTATGTCTGAGCCCTGAAAATAAATTCTTATGCAAGATCCTTTACCTTCCCACAAAAAAAAAAAAATCCCCATTCACTACATTTCTTCAAGTAAACAGTCTGTTAAGTCACCTGAGAGAAGCAGTAGTTTCCTTGAAAGTACTAAGGACAAGTGACAAAGAGTGCTTTTAATACCACAGTTTCCAAATGAGTCCTCTTTAAAACTTGACTTGATTTCCAATAAAATGCAGATTTACATTATTCATGGGAACACTTGAATTTCATTAAAATAGATTTTTATAATCACACAAACCAATAACAGAAGTATGACAAATCGCTATTTATTATCTTCACACATCCCAAGAGACCTGTAATACTTATAGTGAGGATAAGAGTTTTCCCAATGGTCACCATTAAAATGGAAGGAAAAAAGTGTCACTCTGAGAACAAGATTATGCACTCTGAAATTTCACAGACAGCCTCTCTAGAAGTGAATTGTGATGCAGTTAATAATTATGCACTGGGTGATTTCAGTTTATTTTCCATTTTTAAAATATTATCACTTTCCTAAGCCTGAGTATGATACATTTAAATATTCAGTTATTATTCTCGTTCAAGAATGAGATCCTCTTGATCTATTAACATTTTCTATTCAGAGGACTATTTGTTGAAGGGCTTTCTATGTTGTTTGTGTGTTGAAAAAAAGTGATTGTGCTGTAATGGGCAACGTCCTCCTGGAAATTCACCTATTAAACTGCATAATTTATGAAAAGACTGATACAATACCTGGAGGAATGAGCTGTATCAGTTCAAGTACTGCTGTGTCAACTAGAAGGGAAAAAAGTTTTTTCATAAGTCAAAACAAAAAAAACCTAAAATGAAAATTCCCATAGTCAAAGCCCAAGAAAAATGAATCACTGATTTAAGCTTCACAGCACTGTACATCTCTGCACTATTTCCACCACACCAATAATAAGATAAAATTAAGTATAGCTTGCATAAATATCGTAGATTAACATAATGGCATTAGCAGGGTACAAATGACAACATTAAATCTGATTTAGAACTTGGCTGCCAAGTTTCTCCTCTTCTAAAAAAGATTATGCAAGCTTTGCCCCCTTTACAGACAACTCCCATGTGGGGGTGCATATTCCTGCAGTTTGAGTTCAGGTCAGTGTTTTCTTACCACAATTATTATACACATGTAGCAAGACACAATTTTCTTAAAAGTGAAAATAATAACTTTATAAAAATCGGAGGTTTATCCTTCTATAATTTGAAAATTAATCAAATAAATGACCATATAAAGGAACCCACTACCAGATAACCAGCTGGACTTTCAGTCACTTATGACTTTTTACCCTTTTCCTTTTCCAAAGCATGTAACATACATTTCTGGAGGGGTTTTATTAGATAATAGTGGTTACCCACTAGTTTTTCAGAGAACAGGCTCCTGATATAAAAACTATCACATAATTTAAACCTCCAAAGCATCTTTAGAGCCCATAGATGCATGGCATTAATAGATATAACATCGTATACAAAACCCCAGAACTTACACTCCAGTAACTTCACAAGGTCTCCAGGGTCAACTATATTAGCAAATTCCTGATAAACAAACAAACAAACAAACAAATTAATAATAATAATAATAATAATAATAATAATAATAACACAGTCAAAGTAATCAAATGGACCTCTTGGGAAAGCAAAGGGAAAAAAGCCCCAAAAATCAATGCTCTTCCTTGCCAAGATGGTTGTCAAGAGTCATATCCCCATTCAAAAAAGAAAGGATACTAAAATTATTATTTGTAACATGATCAATTTCATTGAAAACCCGCAGTTCTTGTTATATACTTTCGATCCATACAGAGTTCCCTCTCTGTACGTAAATAACAAAAAATAATTTATTGTGAAGAGTGGAAGATGTAAAGGCAAGCGCTAAGAAAATTTCAAGTCTAAGAAAATTTCAAGAGAGAAACATAATTTGCTGCATGCACTACAATTCTGATTGGTCAATCTTCTCTAATTTATTAGTAATGCTTTAAGCTTCATTTTTACAGAGATAACTTCTCAGTCTCCTGTTCAGGTTTTTTTCTTTTTTTTTTTTAACCTGAATCCTGTGTGAATAGACAGCAAGGAATAGGGGAGGATGTTGCACTGGATGGAGGTCCCCTACATTACACTGAAAACAGCATTCAGTACATTCCCCTTAAGAAGTTTGTGTTATGATTGCCTTTAAGAATGGTGGTCTTTTTTACTCTTCAGAGGTAGTGAAATTATCACTGTTTGTTTCTCATCCCCTTCACCAGAGCATCATTCTGAGCAAGTTTACTCAGCCTGGTTTTCAAAGTGCTGGGGAATGCTTAAAGGAAAAGAACTAGAAAGGGCAAAGTATTATTATTCATAGGTAGTGAAGAAGCCAGATCATATCTGTAAGATACTGTGTTTCATTATCCCTGTGGTACTAATAATGAAGCTAGAAGGGACTCAGAAGATGTGATAAACAACTATAAATTACAGGGCCAGAGTACCAATCTGGGAATTCTGCTGACAAACCATGAAAAAAGTATCTCAAAGGGAGTAAGATGTCACCAAAAAGGCTCGAGCTGCTATTTTATCTTTCTACTAAATTAAGTTGCCTCTTCTATATTGTACAGTCCCTGTTCTTCACCTTGCCATAATTTTTAGAACAAAAACATTCAGTCCCTTTCAAGCCAGGAAAACAGACACTGAAAAGGGACAGTTCACAAAAGAATCAACAAACACCTAAAAAAGTCTCATCATACATTAGAATCTTCAGTACACAATTCTTGAGTCCCCATGTGGATAATACAGGCACACCCCTCCTCTGTGCTAAAGAGAAGCAGGAGATAAAATAGTGCCCCATTCTCAGTGTGATTATTTGTGCTCATGGGTTTTGCAGACAATTTTTGTGGAATTTGTGATGGGGTTTATTTGGGTTGTATCAGCCCTTGACATATCTTACCTTTTCAAATACTAGTCTTTCTTGAAAGAAGAGTGGGAACACTGCAGGGACACATTCAGTTTTGTGGTACTGCCCAAGTACAAAGACACTGAGATAAAGTTCCTGTTTGTCTTTCAGCTGCACTCCAGGACAAGTTATCTGCAGGAGTAACACACTCATTAAACAAACTGAACTTTAGCTAGACAAGCAATGGCTGTTTTCAAGATAAAAATGAAAGAGTCAGGACTGAAATGGTTGATTTGTGAAAGTCAGGATGTAACAGACTAGAGCGAAAAAATTGTTCTCTAAAACAATTCTATTTGTACAGACTGGTCAGGGAAAAAAGTAACCATTTTAAAACAATCAGGACCAAATTTTTCTTGCTTAAGTAAACACATGCTATTGTTTTCAACCAAAACTGAAACCCAAGGCCAGGTTAATACAGTTTAAGGTATGCACGGATTGTGTAAGGCACAATCATCTCCTGCAGAAGACTCCTGTAGAATGAAGTCTACATGATGCCTACACACGAAACCCCACCCAAACTTCAGCCTAACTGCAGAATGAAGCTGGTAACTTTACATGCTTAGATATCCACACTCTGTCCAACCACCATAAAGGGCAAGTTTATTTGCAAATTTTCTGTAAATGAGAAAAAACAACTGTTGTTCCATCACCACCAGACACATTTCTTCATTTCTCTGGGAAGTTTGGCTATCTTTAAACTCAAAGCAGGGAAGGCTTCTCGCTAGGCTGCCACAAATCTCTCAACTTTCTCTGCACAATTCTTAAATTCTTTAAGTAAGAAGACAGTTTGTTTTTAAAGTTCTGTGTACACAACTCATTGCAGAACTATTTGCTATTTTCTCCAAGACACGTGGATTTATTTTATTTCCCTGACAGAGAATTGACACCTTTCACTTAAGTTCTCCTGCTCATTTTTATGTCAGTATTAGAAATAGGAGGTTGTCTCTTCCAACATAAGGTTTCTGGAGAAAGTGTTCAGATTTTCAATTGCCAGGTAGAAAGACAAAGGAGGAGAGTGATGGAAATTAAAATAAGTGGTTTGGTTATAGTCTCCTACTCCCAAGTGAACATTTTACTTGAGAAATCCTAACTGGATTTAAAAGAAATCTACATAAACAGCAGGAAAACAGGTAGAAGAACTAAACCAAAACAGAGTGTGATAGATCACTACACATAAAGCATAAGGTAAAAAAAGGGTTTCCTCTCCATATAAATGAGGGCTTCAAATCCACAAGAAAAGTGCCAGAATAATGGATAACCCAATTGAAACAGTCTGTCAAGCATTAAACAGCTTGTATGACACTCATGCAGTTGCAAGTGTGAATAGGAGTGAGAGAAACTCATTTCATTCATACAAGGAAAAATCCTCCAAATTACATACTACATGTCGTATCAGCTTTACTTCTCACTTTTGTCTTCGATATCTTTGTAGAGTTTACAACCATTTTTAGCTGGAGTTTTGTGCCTTTCACCTTAGAGAAGGGAGCCAATGTTTGCCTATTTATTGAGATGAAAAGTAAGAGATTTGAAGATGCTGGAATGGGCAAATGTGACAATAGGTCCCATTTTTTTCTGGCTATCATGTAAAAAGAAAACAAATACTTAGAAATGGGCATGTGGGCCAAGGTAGCACATGTGGAAACTTGTGATTCTACTGCCCTGGAGATAAACTGCACAATTCATGACCTGGGCTGGAACACCAAATATATGTGGCCATGTAACTTTAAAGAGTTCCAAAAATGAATGACACATGCCTACATGCAGCTCATGACAGCTATTCTGTGACATGCAGAGCTCCATAACACAAACTGAACCTCTTTATCTGACTGCAGACTGCTCCAGCAGGATGAGGGATTATTTTAAAGATGGTAAGAGTGTTATCTATGGATCAGCTAAGGAAGAGGGAGATCAGTGCTGCAATTAACTGACCTCACAAGCAACCTCAAGGACCATGAGAAATTTCTAGGACAGGGTTATGCTGGACATTTCTGCTGAAATTTCCCAGAAGGATGGAAAATGTGTAGCAACCCCCAGTCCCTCCACTACTAGGATATCACAAATAGCCATAAAGAATTCACTTAATTAAGCTCACAGAAAAGGACAGAATTCTGCTGATCTTATAGAGCACTTATTACACACAGTCCATGGCAGGATAAACCAAACTAAAAAACTACTTAGTCTTTAAGTAAGGCCTTCCATTTGAGAAGAGAAATAAAGAAAACTACCAGCAAGACAAACGAAAGAGCTGGGGGACTCAGATTGGAGAAGATCTTGGAATTTCATTAAGTCAAAGGAAGCAAAACCCATCTGTATCCTAAAGCAAGGGAAAAACAAAGAGGACAGAACTCCTGACACAACTGGACAGACTTCAAAGTGGGTGAAGGAATATGCAGAACACTGTAAAAAGGGCAGAAAAACAGATTAGAAATTTGAACAAGACTTTGGTCACAAATAAAGCAAACAAAGAGAGAATTAATGGTCATAGCATAAATCAGCCAAGATGTGAAAGCTAACAAATGTATGTCCCAAACAAACTGAATATTTTGCCTTGGTTTTAATAAAATTTGACACAGGATAAAAAAAGACAACTCGAAGAATTAAATGATGGAAACAAAAGTCAATCAATATGCACTAGGCCTGGACCAAGAAGCCACAGGCAGGCTGAATCATGTTCAGCACATGTTGTGAAGGAGTGTAATTTTTCTTAAATGAAATTTAATAAAAACAGGGAAGGTAAAATCTGGTGAAAAATAATAAACACAAGGACCATGTGAGACAGAGAGATCTGAAAACTGATAACCCCAATGATCGAAATATTTAAATATTCAAAAATAAAGATATGGATGAAAAGATCACTAGAAAAAGTAGCACACATTCCATAAAAACAGATCAACCAAGCAAAACTTTACATTTTCTTGAAAATCCATTTTCCGGATAAAGGACATAATGAGAATTTATTATTTATGATGAAAAAGGTAATAATATTTAGTAGAGAAGTTAGTATCAAAGATGGTACAGAGCTAGCCGAAGAATAGCATCAATAATGTGAAAAAAACAGGATGTATCAAGCTGAGGTTACCATTAAAAACATTCCTCTCTGTATACTGGGATTCATGTCTTTTAACATTTTTAATGATCCTGACTCATCATCCTTTACATAGGATGAAAGTCGGACTTTTTTTCCCCTACATCACCAAAGACAAAAGCAAGACCCCATTTGGAATGTGGGGTCCAATTCTCACTCTGACCAATGCAAATTCAAAGTGGAAGAGTAGCTCCCATCCCAAGATGGTTCGAAGGCTGGTGAGTCCATCACACAAAATTCTACCAAAAATACCAGGTTGCTTTAGCTGATGAAGATCAACTGGGAAATGAAAGATCTGCTGCCCAAAAAACACATCAAATGAGCAAACGCCAAGGAAAGAAAAAATTCTTTAAATGAAAAGCCAGCGTCGACATTTGTGTAAGAGTAGTCTCTTTCCATTCTTATTTGTAGCCCTGAGAGCAGGATAAATAACAAATACCCCACACCTGAAAACTTGTTCCTGGCGAAATGTCTTCCCTGTACTCACTCCTGGCACAGGAATAGCTCACAGCCAGTGGGAACAGAAAAGGAAAGCACACTGCCCTGCTCCAGGAACCTTGGCATTGTGGAGACAAACACCAGCTGTTGAGACAGCACAGCAACACCGCCAGGGTGACACCCTGGCCATCCATGTGTGGAAATCCACAGCTCTGCTTCAGAGCAGCCACTCAAGTTTGGGAATAAGGGTAGCTAAGCAACTAAGAATACCTGGGCAATTTCCCGGTATAAACTTCCTGGATCTGCACTCGGGTTTTGTGGATGGCATCTGGTGATTGCCTCTCAGCAGCAGCTATTATTTTATATGTGGCAGCGCTTGCTCTGGATTGCAGGACCAGGGCATAGGGAGCCACCACTTCCAGGGTAACAGGGCACTGCCTAACACAGCTACTCCTGCAAAGTTTTCAGGAGAATGATACAGCTCTTTGCTGTGTTCCTAGCTTGGACATAAGCAGAAAACTTTGCAAAGTGCAAAGAGTACAATCCTAACATAATTAATGTCCATACTTTCCACTTGCACACTTTCTGACCTCACTCCCCGCCATGTAACACCCAGATATTCAGAGCTGCCCAGAGCCTTGAACAAGCTGCTCTTTCCTGGGACTTGTTTTGCTTTTAGCTTTTTCTTTCCCCCTCTCGAGAGTGCTTTTCCCTACACCCTACAGCTTCCCAAGAATCAGTGTGTTTCAAGAAACACCTTTTCCACAGGAAAATGACAACTCCAAAGCGGCACGGCTGTTGCTAACACCAGCGGAAGGGCGGAGGTACGGGGACAAACACACCCCACAACTCTGCCACAGGAAAACGGGAGCTGCGGAGGGGCACGGCTGCTGCCAGCACCACCGCGGGGGCGCAGGGACCGGCTGCCGGAGGATGCCCGCACACAGGGGCTGGAACGCCAGACAGAGCGCGGCCCCCGCTCGGCAGCAGGGCCCGGAGCGGCCCCCAGAAGCTCCGCCGGGCCGGGAGCGCGGGGCGGCGGCCGGCCGAGGAAAGCGGGGCGGGAAGCGATGCCGGAAGAGCGAAGAGCGGCTTCTCCTGGCGGCCGCGGCCCGGCTGAGGCGGGCGGGGAGCGCGGCCCGGGCACTCACCGAGCGGAGCTCCAGCCGCAGGACGCAGCGCAGCGCTTTCCGCGGCATGGGCGGGCGGGCTGCGGGGCCTGCCGGGTCCGGGCCGCTTGGGCTGGGGGGACGCCGTTGTCACGGTAACCGGGGCGAGTCCGGCCGCAGCGACCGCTCCGCCCTCCTCAGGGGCGGTTTCCCCTCCCTCCCCTCCCTGTGTCCGTGCCCGCCCCGCGCTCGCTGCCATCGCGCTGCGGTGATGAGGGGCTGTGCTGGCCCTGCCCTCACGCGTCCCCAGAGCGCTCATGTCGCTTTCCCGTCCGCCCCTCGCTGTTCACAGGGCCTCCTGCCCTCACAGAATCGGCTAGGTTGGAAAAGGTCTCTGAGATCGCCGTGTCCAACCTCTGGCCGAACACCACTGTCTCAGCTAGACCGTGGCACGTCCCGTCTATCCTTAAACGCCTCCAGGGACTGTGGCTCCGCTACCGCCGTGGGCTGCCCGTTCCAGTGCTTAATGATCCTTTCCATGAAGAAATTTTTCCCAATTTCCAGCCTAATCGTCCCCTGGCGCACTTTAAGAGTATGTTCTCTTGTCCTCTCACTAATCCTGTTCTTCATCCCTGCTCATCCCAGAACCTTCTCTGGTTCTCCCACCTTCCCACTTCCTGATCTTAGGCTGGCTCGTCCTGGCACTGCTCACAGGGATTTGTGGAGCTGCAGGGGCTGGAGTGTACCAAAAGTACCATAGATAGTAGATAAAATAGTACCATAAATAGTAAATAAAGTACCATAAACAATAGATCAAATACAATGTCCAGCCTCTGCCTCCTGAAGGTTGGACAGTGACAGTGACGGGTGATGGAGCACTGGTGTGAAAGCACACGTGTCCAGTGTGGGGCAGGGAACCAGACAGGTCACAGGCAAGGACAGGGCTGCTTTGGGGCATCCAGGAGGAATGTGGAGCTCAGGAGGTGTCAGATTCCTCCAGCTTCTTGATATGTCAGATTCCTCCAGCTTCTTGGTCCTCCTGCAGAAAGGTGCAGAGAGAGCCTTCTCTTCAGCAGAGGGGTCTCAACTAAGTTTTATACATCTCCAGGCTTAAGTAGCTAAAAAGCACTGGATTGCCATGCCTTTTTTTTTTTTTTTTCCCTTTTTTCTTTCACTCTTGATACAATTCACTGCATCCCGTTGTAGAGATCTGGGCCCTTTTGACTCAAGTATCCCATTTTAATGTCCTCTGGGTGAGACACAATGCACAGGGTATATTCTAGCTGGTGCCATCTTTGAAGACTTGTCTGCACACTCACATCTGAAACTGTCGGTTTATTCCTACCCTTCCACAAACCCAGATTTATGTCCTTGATCTTCACCATTTTGGATATTCCCCAATGTCTCTGCTGCTTAGTTATTCTCAGAGTATTTGTAATCCCATCCAACACTAAAGTAGTCTTGATTTCTGTCTTGGCAAGTGCAAGTTATTTCAGCCTCAGACCTTGAGGGGATTTCGGGCTTTAAATATTCTTTCCAAGTTCCCAAGTACAGCTGTAGGAAGGACAGAAAATTTTAATTGCTTCGAAAAGAAAGCAGTGGCTCAAATGTATCCCTTGGCTTCTTTAATTTTAATTTTACAATTTCAAAGAAAAATCATGCTAAGTGATCTGGAAAGAAACAGCTTTCTCAAAATGCTTTGATTTCTCTCTTTGTATTTTGGTTTTGTTTATTTTTTTAAAGGAAATGGCAAAGAACATGATAGGCCAGTGCAGACAAAAGTGAAATCTATAGATGGATTAAATATCACTACTAATACTTGATACCAATCTTTTAAAATAAATAAAGGATTGGAAAGTCAGGCCTTTTCATTAATGTGACTTCTGTAACAGCTCTAAGGTGTGGGGGAGGTGGTTTTTTTTTTTTTTGTTTCTGTTTAGGTGGTTTTGGATTTTTTTTTTTCCTTTTGTCTTAGTGAAGGATTCTGTGTTTAGGGCCTGGCAAATTCTCTGTAGACTTCTAGTACATATATTAAGGAGGGGCTTACTCTTGGATAAAATAATTTTCTAAGCATTATCAGTCTCAAGGTTATGAATAGCATCCCAGAGTTAATGAGAAGAAAATTCTCACAGATCCATAGCTTCAGATGGTAACAGTATTCAAATGGTTTATTGCTTATTTTCAGCTACCTTTCATACATATGCTTTTTTGAGGGATAAATAATGTGTTAAAGATTGTGAAGAATGAGATATTATGGTAAGTGTGGCCATATAAGAACAGAAGATAGATAAGTGCTGAAATCAAAAATGGTATCATGTTTGTGATGAGAATTTAATATCCATGTGCAGAGCCCTGGAACAGAAGTACTTTATAGCCCTTGAAAAAGGAGCACAAGGCAGGACAGAAAGCAACTCCAAAGTGATAAGGCAGTGATGAATTTCAGTGCTTTTCCCTGGCAAACCTTCTGTTCTGCAGAATTTCTGCCCCTTCTCCCTGCTGGGCCTTGGGACGAAAGGCTGCTGCTGCTGCAGTGCTTTCCTCTCCAGCCCTTTCTGCAGCAGTGAGACCCAGCTGGACCTTCTCATTTTTGTTAAAATGCATGATTTACACTTGCATTTGCACTGCAGGAACAGTAATGCAGGAATCTGGGCAACAAAGAAGGAAAACAACTTTTAGTAAAAATCCATTTCTAATAAGAAAAAAACTGCTAACCAAAAAGACAAAAAAAGTGCTTGCTTCTGTAATAGATCTGAGATTTTAACTGCTGTAAAATTTCCTTGCTGTGAAAGCTCATGAATTCCTTTGCTTTTACAGCAGTAAATCATCTTCTAATACTACTTATACTTAGTTCCATGTATTAAAAGACTGAATGACTTGTCTGCATTGTGTTATTTTTTTTACAATCTACTCCAGTTATGGACTTCAGCTTTTCCTGTCTTGTGGGCCCTCACACATGGCTGCTACAGAAAAGTTGTGATGCCATCAAAATATTCAATGTTGCTCTTATTTCTACCACTGCAAAATAGAAGTAACTGTCAAAAGATTGAAGTTACACTCACTTAAGATAATTACCTCAAGATTTATATCATATTGTTGTAGTTCTTGTGATGGTCAGGCATCAGGAGATTCAGTGCATTGAAATATGCTACAAAATAGGTAAAGTGGGAAAAATAGGAAGAGTCAGGTTTGCAAACGGTGGGTATTCAGAATCTAAAAAATACTAGGGATTAGACAGAATTAGATCAGATCAGGCTGGAGATCAGAGAGCAAGCCTAACATCACTAAGTTTGTCAGAGGCTCACTTTCAGCTAAGAAGCCAGGATGGTTTTCACCATTTCT